>NC_064263.1:35051039-36427914 GCF_003254725.2 Canis lupus dingo
AAAATATTTTATTTATTTATTCATGAGACACACAGAGAGAGGCAGAGACACAGGCAGAGGGAGAAGCAGGCTCCAGGCAGGGAGCCTGACATGGGACTGGATCCTGGGACTCCAGGATTACGCCCTGGGCTGAAGGCAGTGCTAAACTGCTGAGCCACCCAAGCTGCCCAGTAAATATCCTTTAAATGAATATATACTCTTCTAGCCCCTTGTAGATCCTCTGTTGCTCTTTCATCCCTAGAGCTCAGCCAAGTTCCCCATGGCCCAGGGAAAACCATACTCAATTATACAGTATATATCAGGTGCTCAATAAATGTCTATGGAACTAAACTTTTCTCCCTAAGAGAACACAGCCTTCAAACCAAGCAGCAAGATCTTCCCGAAAACTCCAGATATAAGCTCACTGCAGTTTGTAGCTTTAAGAAAAATTTAAAAATAAGGAGAAAGAGGGGGAAAGAAGGCATTGGGGGAGGGGGGACTCACAAAAGTTAATGAGATTTTCTCAGCTGTGGTACGTGCCCACACTTTTAATAATTAGGAGTAATAAAAATTCTAACTGAACCTTAAAGGAACATCTTCTGTAACAAAGAGAGAAGTCAAGACAGACTTCTGTGTCGGGTGTAATGACTTGTTAGCCCTAGAAGATGGAGATACTTTAAATACTAATTTATATAAAAAAAAATAATTGTTCATAAAAATGCAACTAATTGGGTTAAAATGACTTATTAACAGAAACACCAGATGACTCTAGAGCCTGTAAGGAATAAATTAGGTTATTAATCCTCAACATCTATCACGGAAGAAGTCTTCCCCCTGCTTAGCAGATGGAGAAACTGAGGCTCTCAGAGGAGGTAGAAAGTGATTTGTCCAATGAAGGCTGAGGGCACAGACCCTGGCTGAAGCAGGAGAGGCACCCAGGAGTCCAAATGCCCTTTCCTGACTCTGTTTCCGGCACTGTGGTGACCCCATCTCCCCACAGGCAGGTCAACAAGGGCCCAGCCACTGACTCTGCTCACCCACTGGGTCTGAGGTCAGGCAGGGGCCGGTCGAGGGGCAGGCGGTCACTGAGGTAGGCGTTGTAGCCGTAGTACTGGAACTGCTTCAGGGCCATGCGCCGGCCTTCAGGGCTGAGCTCCTGGCCCCAGTGTGCAAACAGAGAGGAGTCTGTGAAGGGCTCAGCCTCTGCCTCCTCAGGCTTGGCAGGAGCCTCTGGAGAAAGAAGGGACAAGGAGACAGCGGGTCAGAGTGCACCCCTGCAAATGTCATGACAACCCCTTTCCCCTCCTTACCAACACCTTGGGTAAAACAATCTTCTCCCCATACTTGGGGGGCTGCGCAGAGGATAGACTGTAATCCCCATGCTTCTTCAAACTCATTCATCCATCTATCCATCCATCCATCCATCCATCCATCCATCCAACAACCACTAGGCACAAGGGATATAGAAATACACCCTACAGGTCTACTGAGCAGCTCAGTGGATGTGATCCTGATGCCTCATGGCTTCAAGTCAGAACTCCCTCCTTTCCCCACAAGAGATGCTAGCCCTAGCCCTCAAACGGGGCTTCTGCTTCTCTCCCCCAAGATTGTACCCCCACTCTCTGGCAGTCCTGAGCCTGCCCTATACTCAGGCACCCTAGCTGGGGTTCTGGCCCCCTTTCCAGTCTTGCCAGCCCACCTCTCTCTCCATTGTCTGGTCTGCTGTGAGTGGTCCTGGTCCCACCAAGTGCCATTCACCTGGCTCCAAGAACCCACAGCCAGACTGCCTCCTGCTGCTTCCAGACTGTGCCTACCAGAAGAGAGGACAGTCAAAAAAAAATCCCAGGCACCCACGTATTCTGGGCACTGCTCTTGGGCTCCCAGTAGATTTGTAGGGGCAGACCCTACAGGAGGTCAAGAGCTCATGGTTTCCCTGGAGCTTTCTAAGAAAATGAAGGGGGCGTTATTACCTATAAGAGCAGAAGCTTTGGATTCTACAGACACGGATTCAAATAAACCCCTGCTTCACCATTCACTGGCTACGTGGCCACTAGCAAACACTCAAGCTCTCAGATTCCCCCATTTGTAATGCGGGCACACCAATACCTACCCACCTCCCTACCCTCCGCCCAGGATCTGAGAGGATTAAATAAAATAATGTATACACAGCACTTTGGCCAGCATATGTCTCAGAAAAAGTTCACAATAAAAGGAAACTAGTATAGCACTTAGCAAGGGAAGCCTCGTGGGTCATTTGATTTTTTTTATTTTTTATTATTATTATTATTATTTTTTAATGGGAGTAACAGCTAGGACACAGGCTGATACGATCAAGACTTTGGAATTCATTCTGAGGTACAGGCAGTCAAGGTTAGAAATCAGAGAAATTGGACAGGGACGCCAAGCCCCCTGGACGCTATCCTCTATGCTCACAAAACATGATGTAAGTGAGAGATGGTGCAGGGGCCTGGAATGAGACAGAGACCAGAGGAAGCAGAAGCAGATTAGGGACAGAACAGGTAGGCTTGGGACACTTACCAATGACCGCTCAGCCATCTAGGCAGGCTTGGGACATTTGCCAATATCCCCTTAGCCATCTGTATGAAGCCTGTGGGTGTATACACACCTATGCCAGGTAAAGGTACAGGCTAGAGCCAAGCAAGGATCTAAGGTTCCATAGTCTTCAAGGTTGGGGAGCTCAGAGCTGCAGACCACAGCTCTTACTACCACCTCCTCTTGGGGGATTCTCATAAGAACCAATCTGGGAGAGGGGAAGAGGCCTTCTAATACCCAGGATCCTCCTATCATGGAAGGGGTGCTGTGGGGGAGGAAGCCCCTGTCACTAGAGGGGCACAAAGGCTGTCTTTGAGAGAAGGGGGCTTTCGTGGCTCCCTAAAAATTAGAGAGCCCTTGATTCTTTTTTTTTATAATTTTTTTATTGGTGTTCAATTTGCCAACATATAGCATAACACCCAGTGCTCATCCCGTCAAGTGCCACCCTCAGTGCCCGTCACCCCAGTCACCCCCCCCCCCGCCCACCTCCCTTTCTACCACCCCTTGTTCATTTCCCAGAGTTAGGAGTTTCTCATGTTCTGTCTCCCTTTCTGATATTTCCCACTCATTTTTTCTCCTTTCCCCTTTATTCCCTTTCAGTATTTTTTATATTCCCCAAATGAATGAGACCATATAATGTTTGTCCTTCTCCGATTGACTTATTTCACTCAGCATAATACCCTCCAGTTCCATCCACGTCGAAGCAAATGGTGGGTATTTGTCGAGCCCTTGATTCTGAAGCAGAGCAAGTATGCCAATGCCAGAGGCATTAGTGAGACAGATGCCTAAAGACGTGTCATCAGGGCTTGGACTCCCAGGTGCTGGGCGAACCTGTGGAAGGCACCTCACCTCTCCTGATCATGTCCTTGGGACATACCCCAAACTGGAGGTACATCTATCTCTTTAGGATAATCATCATAGCTAACCCCCACTAAGTGCTTTCTACCAGTCAGGCTCTGCTGTGAAGGTTGTTTCTCCCATCAACTCATCACACCCTGTGAGGTGGGGATGATTATCATTTCCACTTTCCAGGTAGTGAAATGAGGCACAGAGAGGATAAGAACCTTTCCCTGACTCACTCAGAAGGAAGCGAAGTAGTGGGGAGTCAACCTCGAGAGGTCTGTCCCCGAGACGGTGGTCCTGACCATCACACCACCCTGGCTCCACATGACAATGGAGCTGGGATACACATGAGTTCCACAGATAAACATGGCAATTTTCCAATTTTCCAATTTTCCTTAAAGATATGGAAGGAAACTCAGATACACAAAACAGATTGGGGTCTAATAAGGAGTAAAATGCAAACCAGGTGAGCATTTCTATGACAAAGTAAGAGATGTGGAGGCCAAAGTTCCATCCCAGAACTCGGGGCACACATGTTCTCCCCTCTGAGGCATAGGTGAAGAGAAGCACAGGGCTCACAAGATCCTAAAGGTCCTTGCTATCTCTACAAAGATGCATGACTCATTCACTTGGAATGTTGAGAGCAGTAAAAATCGAAATCAGTGAGCCAACTGAATCATATAATATTTAAAAGAAATGGAGTTTTACTGCTCTCGCCTACCTACCTAAATGGATATTACCAAGTAAAATGAGATCAGTTAATGAAAAAATTATGATTCACAATTAGACCTGTGTTGCATAAAAATGTATTCTAAACATATTAAAATCCTAGGTTCCACCACATGCTCCTGTCTTCTTACTCAGCATGGGAATAAACCACAGCAAACTTGAAAGAGGTGGGTCTTGAATGATGTAAGTCAGGGGCACGGCAGGGGCAGGAAGACTTCTTTGCTGAATTCCTGCCCAGAGCCAAGCACCACGCTGGCCGATGTCTTTACCCAAAGTTATCTCTGTCTTGTTCACAGGTGTGGACTCCATGAGGGCAGGGTGACATCTGTCTTGGTCTTTGCCATGGGAGCATCTTGAGAGGAGTTCCATAAACCATTTTAAAATAAGTTAGTTGACAAGCACTCCATAGAGCTTAGTTATTAGACATGAGGAAACCAAATGAAAAGGTTAAATGACCAATCCAAGGTCATCTGGTTTGTCAGGGGCATTGAAGAAAGGTCTGGGTCCCTCCAAACCCCACATTCTTTGCTCTATACACCATAAATGGCCAACTATGGTCTGAGGGCCAAATCTGGCCCACTACCTATTTTGTAAATAATGCTTTATTGGAACACAGCCCATCCATCCATGTGCTTACAAATTATCTACAACTGCTTTAGAGCTAGAGGGCAGAGTCAGGTGCGTGCAAAAGAGCCCATGTGCCCTAAAAAATTGAAAATACTTAACCATCTGGTCCTTTAAGGAAATGTATGCAGACAACCCCGGTTGTCTTCCATTTGACATCCAAAGGACTGGTTAAGAGTACTGGTTGTGCAGTTACACTCCAGATCTACCATTCACTGGTTTAGTCTAGCTTACCTGCACTGCCCCATTTTCTCATCCAGAAAATGTCATTGATAATAATAGTATCCTTTTCATACATATTCCACGAGATGTCCCATGTCAGGAGCTTAGCACAAGGCCTGGCACATAATAAATGTTAGCTACTAAGGAACCACAAAGACCCTCAGCCCCACCAGGGTGCCCTTCCGACAACACCTCCTGAGTTCAGGTGGGGAAGATAAGTGGCCCTGCCCTGAGGTCCCCCGCTCTGAAAGACGTTGCTGCCGCCTAGCCCCCAGAGGAAGGACTTCCATGCCTGCTGCCAAGTGGCCAACTCTTAACTGGTCCTAGACCCAACGACTACCTTCTCTCTCTGGTAAGAAAGCAGTCCTACATGGTCATCAGCAAAGGAGGACCATCTGACATGTTGGGGTGACAGGCAAAGAGGCTTCAGGGAAGTGCCTAGGCTGGGACCTCTGCAAAAGTCCAGGGGTGTCTGGACATATCCGGTGATGTACCAGACAAAGAGCCATCTGTCACCCTAGGATGAGGTACCTCTCAGGAGCAAATCTAGGCTATACTGGAGTATAACTTTCCCTCCTAGTGTCCAGACCTACTTGGGCACAGCTGGCCAACAGGGGGGACACAGAAGAAGTATATATCCAGCAGGCTCCGAACTCCCCAAGGACGGCTCACTCCTGGCAGAGACTAAGCAGGCACAGCGAACTCAGCCTGGCAGCAGAGCCAGAGTTTAGAGGGTTCTGGGTATGGCACAAATCCTATAATCCCAGCCCATTCTTCACCTAGCCCGGGTGCTTGTCTGGGTGAGACAGGAGAGAGAGAGCAGACTGAGAGCAGACACCGAAAGGCCAGTTCACCAGACAGCCACACATAGGGCCCGATTGGCACCTGCATAACACAGAGGCAGGGAGGCATCCTCCCACCTTCTCTCACTATGAGCTATGTGGCATGGGCAGGTGGGCAGCCCCCAGCAGGATATGAGCAGACCCACAGGCCGGGGGAGACACTACCATGCTATGCCCCTCTCTGCACCGTATCCCCCAATGGCTACCTGTCTCCTCAGCATGTAAGACCAAGTCCCTACTAACACTTAGAAGGCCCTACACGGCTCCTGGTGACCCAGATTCTGAGAGCTCACACCCTACCACTGCCCCCTGTCCTCTCTACTCCAGCCACAGTGGCCTCTCACCAGACTCACAGGCACATGTCACCTCAGGGCCTTTGCTCTTGTGTTTTCTTCTATACCCTTATGGCTAACTCCCCTCACTTCCTTTATCTCTTTACTTAGGAGTCATTTTCTCAGCAAAGCCTTTCCTAAACATTAGATCTCAGTGTTCCCTCCACACCCACTAAAGTACTTTTTCTATTTGTCTTACTTGTTGTCTTTCCTGACTCAGCTGGAGCCCATGAAGTCACAGATTTGCTCTGTTCTCTGAGGAATGCCCAGTGCTTAGAAGAGTGCCTGTTCTGCAGATGCTTAATGAATATCAGGAAGACGAATGAATGGAGTAGTAGCAGCATGTCAGGAGAGGAGTCAGTAAGCCCCCGATCCATTAGGGTCCGACTCCTCACATCCTCAGAGGGAGGATGGAGACTGGAGTCCTGTGTCAGCAAGCAGGAGTGTGAAACCAGTAAAGGCCAAGGCAAATTCCATTCTCATGTAGCTAATTTCCTACCCAGTTCACTTATGCAAGGCCATTTGAGATCATTGGTATGCTCTTAGAAGATTCCCAGGGAGTTCCATGGAATGTGGTCATTGGTGGACAACCCCGACTTCTCTCTCAGGACTCCTTGGTAAATCTTTTATATCAGAGAAGTACCTGGAATCTCTCCCAAGCATCCAGAACAGGACCATGCACAGAAGAGCCGCCCCAAAACACATGGGGACAAGAGAGAAGAGAGATAAGGAAGGAGGGGGAAAGGCTGTGTCTGTTTCTTGCCTTTTCCTCTTTCTACTCTCACCTGGAAGCACTCAGAATTGGAAAGGCCGCACGAAGGCCCAACATCCTAAAAACAAAGGTGCAGAGGACAATGAGGTGGTAAGAGTCAGAGTCTTCAGAAAACTAACCGAAAATGTTTTCTGGGAGTGTCTGACTCAAACCACAGAGCCTGAGAGAGTCTGAGAGTCTGGTCCCAAAGTTCCTGCAGACATGTGGCTGCCAGCCTTCCTCCAGAGCTTACCTCTGGCTCAGTCTCTAAGGTTCTTGCTACAGATATCCCCATCAACAAAATCAAGGGGAGGATTTCCCTAAGAGGTCACTAACCACCCTACCTTTTGAAGAGAAAAGGCACATTGATGGATCTGTGCAAAAATTACATTTCTGACACTGAGAAAGAGGCTGGCTCCTTCCTCCTCTTTGACATCTCTCAGAGGAACCTGCCTTTTGCTTTGTGGGGGAAACAAAACCTCTGGCTCAGGGAAAGACTATTCCTTCTCATCCCTAGAATGCCCTTCTTGGTCAGCATCTGGGAAATGCTCCTCTGTCAGCTTTATCCCAAAGGGCTCCCCATGGCTGCATCTCCTGCATTGCTCAGCTTTGGGAGTCTCTGTCAGCTTTGCCCCAGAGGGAGCCAACTCTTCTTATTATACAATCAACAAGTATTCAAGCAAGTCTATTCTGCACCAGGCCTATTGCTGGGCATTGGAAATACAAGGCTACTCAGACTTGTTGCCTACCCTCAAGCAGCATCCAGTCTAGTGGAAAAGCCAGTCATATAGAGAATGTGACCAACATATAGAGAATGTGATCGATGCTCCAGAGTGTATAATGTGCCACTGGGTCACCAAAGAGGGAAGAGGCACATGCCAGGAAGGCCTCCCAGAGGAGAGGATGCTCCAGTTAGACATGAAGAGTAAGTGAGATTCACAAGCTCACTCTGAAGAAGGGCACTGCTAGGGCAGGACCAACAGGATCAAAGATGCAGAAGCAGGAGAGAGCACAGCGTGGGGGCTCACGGCCTTGAACAGATGGCTATCCACAGCTGAAACCAGGGAAGAAGAGCCAGAGCTGCTGGGGCCTCAGTCGACCTGGAACAGCGGGATGTATAGAACCATAATGAGAACGGCAAGTCTGAAAGGCCAGGTCTGGCCATATCATTTGGAAATAATCTATAAGCCTGTAAGCACATATGCCAAAGCCCAACACACTAACCATCACCAAAGTGCTGTCTCCAGTGGCAAAATGCATTATTTGTGGTCCAGGGAGGAGCAAAACTGCAGGCCAATCTTGGGTGTCTATGCAAACCGTCTGCCCCTTGAGCTGATCCCTTGTACGCTGTACCCCCGTGCCATTGTGCTGCCCCTGCCAGGTGGTAAGGCCAGGCCGTCACAGTGGCCTGGGATGTAGGGCCTATCCTTCCCATCACAGAGAAGAGGAGACTGTAGCCCAGAGACATGTCCCCAGCCTGCCTCTAGGTTCTGAGCCAAGACACACTGGTGTGAAGACTGTGGAAACTTCAGGCCCTGAGAGACTTCCCAGCCGGTCTGCACGGTTCACTGCAACGTTAAACCACTGGAATACTTCCACAGCGCTGGAGTCCCTCCGGTTGGCCTTGCTACCCCAGCTGCTCTGGCTCTCTTCTTGGAATACTCCAGCAACTACAAGGTATATACCTGATCTGGCCAGCAGTCCCAGGGCCTGGCCTCGCATTGCAGCCAGTGTTCATGCCCGTGTCTAGCTGGTTACAGTGTATTTTGACAATCACTTGCTCTGAACCCTTCCCAGGAGGCCCCCTGTGAATAAGAATCCCAGAGAACTTTCACTCGGCTCAGCTGCTTCCCCAGTTCTCATTGTGCCTGACCTGTTTTCTGGAAAGTTCTACTCGTGATCACATGGGGCATCGAGAATCGTCACATTATGGTCTCAGAGATATGCCCGCAGTGCCCCACTAATGAGAGCGGAGAATTACAGATACACGTCCTGACAGCCTCTATGCTAATTCACAGAGACAGGAGGGAAGTAGGGCAAGAATGGGGCGCTTATGAGGCTTTAAGCAATTAAAGCAACAAAAGCCACGGCTCTGAGGGTTGTGCACAAGGGCACCCGCCAGCACCAGGAGTACATCTGGAGACTCTGCCAAGGCTTTTGAAGCTCCTGAAGCCACTGATGCTGGAAGCAGAGAGAATGCCTCCAGCGTGAGGGCCACTGCTTGGGTGAGCAGCCCAAATGAGGGCCTGCCCAGCAGCTTTCACTCCAGGGTCTTGGCGGTGCGGAGACCACACAATGGAGTGGAAAGAAAATGGGTTTTGGAGTGAAGCAGCCATGGTGCTGCTGCCCAGCCCCCTCCACTTCTGACTGCCTGTCCCCTCCAGGACCGCATGCCTGGCGATCCCCATCTTTAGGAGCCATGTAGCCAGCTCCTGCTGTGCACTTTACTCCCAGGCACTGGGAGCTCTTTGGAGAAGCTGCAGGAGAGGCTAAGCCCTGACCTCCCCAACACCCATCTCTGTTCCTTGGATTTGGGGATAAATCCTAAAATAGCAGGAGAGGGGGTCACATCACACACTTGCTGCTGGAGGCCCAAGTGATCTAGAGCTCCCACTGCAGGGCTGGGCGGCAGTACTGGTGGAAGCCTGTGGAGGGGAGACAGAGCCACCGGGAACTGAGCTCACATCACTTGGGACCCCCCAGCCCACTGCCTGCGCTGAGCCACGTCTCCATGGGAAGCAGCAGCTCGGCTTCTAGGGCTTCTAGAGCCTCTCTTTGGTCACCTTTAGGGATATCTTCCCAGGAAAGGGGTGGAACCTTCTTGTTTCTTATGATTTTACTCAGTTTACTATATGTTCCTCTTTCCGGCAGGGTCAAGAAGGCTTCTTTGAGAGTGTGTGGGGAGGGGCCTAGCTTGTGCCCCACAGCCAGTCCTATAGCCACTGCTATTTGTGTTTCTGCCCTCAGGCCATGCTCAAAGCCAAAGGTTTGGGTGTTTGGTGCTGAGATCCAGAACCCAGTAATGAGGAGGCAGGGAGAAAGTGGAACAGACCAGCAGGTCCCTGTCCCGGGTAGCTGCCTGCTGCAGGCACTATAACCTGTGTATGAGGTTTATCTAGGGGACAGGCACAGATGGTCCTGTCCCCTGGTCCTCCTCCAGGAGTGGAGGAGTGTTCTGAGATGAAGAGACACTTTCCAGGAGTGTTCTGGAGATCCTTCTCTATCCACTCCTGGGGTGCTGTTCAGTCTCTCTGGACAAGGCCTGCAGCCTGGCCCTTCAAGCCTCTGTCTTCTCCTGTAAAATGGCAACAACCTTTCAAGCTGCTGTGTAGAGTCAGTATGAAGTCAGCTTTCGGAAGGATGAAGGCGAAGCATTAAATAATGGACTTTGCCTTGCCGAATATCCCAGATAAGAACTCTTAGAGGATGTTTCCTTTTCTTCCACTCCATTTATTTTTTTTAACAGCTTTATTGGGGTATAATTTATATACCATAAAATTCACCCATTTCAAATGTGCAATTCAATGATTTTTAGAAAAATTTTCTTCTACGCTTGAGATGCCTTGTTGCAAGTTTTATTGGGGGCTAAAAAGAAAAGGCTAATTGGATATTCAAGAAGGTACATTTTTCTTGTAGGCTTTCAGCAAACTCCTGCCTGCTGGCTTCCCGCTGGTGAGAAGTCATTGTTATTCCTACTAAAGAGCCTAGTGTTTGGGCCTCGCCAGAGCAGCCCAGGCCGGTCCCATCAGGACCCACCATCCCAATACTACTGCTGAGGCCGGATTTGCTCCTGCGACACAAGGATGGGTGGCACACTGAATAGCAGGCCAGTCCCGGCTACCTGCAGCTGGCCTTCTGCTGTGCCATCTCCACAGCCTGGGATATGTGTCTCATTTCCCTTCTCTTCCCTTCCAGCATCCAGCCCAGAGGTCACAGCCAGACCCTGTGTGCAGGCCCAGCCAAGCAAGGTGCTGAGAGCTTACGGTTAGAGGTAGCTAGAAGGCCAGGAGGCCTCAGCCCGCTCTCACCTCCAACACTGGGCAAATCTGCTGCTCCTTGGGCCCCCCCTTCTCTTCTGTAAGATGGACCCAGTGTTTGGGTTTTATTTGGAGAAGAAAGAACTTTAGCACATCATTGTGGTGCTTTCCTTATCCTGGAAAAACAACACACTGTGCTGCTACCGGGGCTTCCCAAGGGGATATTTTCAGATTTTTAAAACACCCTTTGATGTGCTCAGAGCCCTAACAATAAGGAAATAAAGTATTCTCCATAAGGTATTTCCCCTCTCTGTGCTTCTAGAGGTGCATTAGAATTCATGCTAAAGGTCTTTTGCCAGCAGCCCTCACAATTAGGCTTTCTATTCTAGGGATCCTCAGAACTGCTAAAAGAAAGAAGTGAAATCTGACAAGAAAAAGCTTGGAGCTAATCAGAAGAAAGGAGCCCTGACAGTCTCAGGTCTGACACCATTAAAATCTTCTGCTCGACGACTTTATTCATCGTGGCAAAGGCAAATCTGGGAGATCTTCCTCTGACACCTGAAGGAGATTGTGGGGAAAGTGTGAGGCTTCTCCAGAATGCTTCATTATCAGGCAGTGCCAGGGATTGCTCTGCAAGGGCCGCTTCCTGAAGGGGCTCTGGAGTCAGCTGGGTGACCTTGGTCAAGCTGGGTGACCTTGGTCAAGCTCCTGAGCCTGTCTGAACCTGAGCTTGCTCATCTTTTTTTTTTTTAAGATTTTATTTATTTATTCATGAGAGACAGAGAGAGAGAGAGAGAGAGGCAGAGAGACAGGCAGAGGAGAAGCAGGCTCCATGCAGGGAGCCCGACGTGGGACTCGATCCCAGGTCTCCAGGATCACGCCCTGGGCTGAAGGTGGCTCTAAACCACTGAGCCACCTGGGCCTCCCTTGCTCATCTGTTTAATGGGGATTATGATATCTACCTCCAGCTCCCGGCAGAGATTAAGTGCGGTGGTGGCCGTCAGTAGAGTGTTTGGCCAACCATCAGATGCCGGGTGACTGGATTAGCTTCCTGTCATCAGGATGACTGAGCGGTCTAAGGCGCTGCACTCAGGATCAGTTTCCTGTGGCTGCTTTAACAAATGAGCACAAATGTAGTGGCTGAAGGCAACACAATCGTATTATCTTGCAGCTCTGGAGACCAGGAGCCTGACAAGGGTGTCTCTGACATAAAACCAAGGCGTTGGCAGGCCTGCATTCCATTCCAAATATTCTAAGGGAGGATCTGTTTCCCTGGATTCCTGCATCTTTGAATCCTCTCCAGCTTCGTGGGGCCACCCACCTTCCATGGCTCACCGCCCTCTTACTCCAAGGCCGCTGCCAACAACAGTGGCTGGTGTCCTCTTCATGTGGCATCAATCACTCTGACTCTCTCTTCCGATCCCCTCTTCCACTTCTAAGGAGTCTGAGATTACATCGGGCCCACCTGGATCATCTGGGATGCTCCTCTATTTTGAAGTCAGCTGATTAACAACCTCCATTCCACCTGCAACCTTAATTCCCCACTGCCGTGTAAGGTAACAGATTCACAGGTTCCAGAGATTACTAGCACGCACACACCTTTTGAGGGGAGGTGGTCGTTCTTCTGCCCGCCCCAGTAAGAGTTCCATCACGGTGGGTTTCACCATCATCGATAAAAAGAAGATTCTAATACCTTGCCCTTAGGGTTGTAGGAGGCAAAGGAATGACACCTAACATTTGTTGAGCTCAACCATATGCCAGCACAGATCCCAGCACAGTGTTTGCCCATCCCTGACACTCCAGTGAAATTGCACATGGGGATGTGACTGGAGTTATCAGGGCAGGACCGACAGCCAGGTTCTCCAAAGGAGCAGGTGCACATGGCCATGGGCTATGCAGGGGCCTTATCCCTGACCTTGAAGCCACCTTGGCACTGCCTCCCTCACACAGCAGCCAATGAACAACAAAGGAGAGCCGCAGACGGTGCAAAGCAGGTACTGTGGCAGTCACCATTCTGCATGGGGAAGAATCCCCACTGGCTCCGATTGAGGCATCCCAGGTTCCAAATGGCTCCTGACCATTGGTCTTGCTTCCTCCTGCTGTGCTTTGGACTGGGAACTGGCATTTGGCTACCCAAAATTCTGGCATTCAAAACTCCCTAAAGCTGCAGTTCTTTTGGGTTTTTTTTTTTGGGGGGGGGGCGGGTCCTCATCTGAGAATCTAATGAAACCTATGACCACCCCCCAGAAAATGTACACTGATACATGCACAGAACAATGTGCCTTCAGTTTCATGGCAGCCATGAGTGGCAGTATGATGCAAAGCAGGGGTTGGCAAACTTTTTTCTTTAAAGGACCAGGAGTCACTATTTCGGGCTTATGGGCCACGTGGCCTCAGTCACAACCACTCTGCTCTGCTGTGTTAGAGAGAAAGCAGGTGCTATGTAAATGAGGGGGTGTGGCTGTGCGCCAAGAAAACTGTTCATAATCACAGGCAGCAGGTCACATGTGGCCTGTGGGCTGCAGTTTGCCAAACCTTGGAGTGGTCATAGCACAGACCGTGGATCCTGGCTGCTTCATCTACTAGATGGAGGACACTTAACCGCTCTGAGCCTTGGTTTTCTCACTTGTAAATGAGGATAACAATACCTACTTCATAGGGTTGTAGTAAGGAAAGTAGGAGTAAATCTGCATCAAGCACTCAGAACGGTGCCTAGCACCTAGCAAGCTCAGTCGAGCGCCCTCAGTCTAGGGTCTGTCTGCTGGTCAAGAGCCTCTGCCTCCAGGAAGCTGGCTTTCATACACCTCTCTAGCTCCTCTGAGTCTTTGGTATCTGCCTAATGGGACACAACCCTAGCCCACCTGGCCAGGGCTCAGTGAGGCCTCACTCAGCCCCACTGGGAAGGACAAAACACAATTATGATTTGGAATGTTTAAGTCCCTGCAAATGGGATGCTGAGCAAGGCCAGGGAGAGAGAGAAATCAGGCCCCATGCCCTGCAGGGGCCGGGAGCTGGCAATGGTTAGGAGAAAGCAGCCCCCACAGGTGGGCTAGGATTCAGGAAGGTGGCAAATCCTAGCAAAGAACTAGAGAATGAGCCAGGAGCCTAGGAAGAAGCATCATTATTTCTGTCTGGCTGGCATGGCAGGTGAGGGACGGGAATTCATCGGACTCTGGGAGACCATTCCAGACACTATATGCCGACCTCTCATAGCCAGCCAGACCCCATGCGTTCTCCGGAACCGGAGCTGGAGCCGGAGCTGAGCCTGCACAGGGAGGAGTCTGGGCCCAGGTGTGGCCGAGCTTACCACTGAGGGGCCAGGCAGGCAGCGGCAGCCGGAGCCCAGCGTGTGCTGGAAACACACTCCGGGAAATGCAAGAGGACGTGATTAGAAATTATGCAGAATGAAAGCTTCCATTAAAGGTCCGAGTCTTTATGCTCTAAGCCAACCATATAAAGAACATGTGAAAAACTCACTTTAAGGAGTGACAAATGTGTGTATCTTAGGAACCAGGATTTATAGGTGCCATTATGTGCTACTTTAAAACAACCCTTTAAACCTAGAATCCTGCCTAGGAGATATAATGAACTCTGAAGCACATGCCATCATTTTTTTTTCCCTCAGAGCTGACAGCCTGGAGCTGAGCACCCGGACTTCTAAATATACACCTCACTGTTCACACATAAAACACAGTGTTTCCACACATCAATTTCTTGGAATGAACTAGCTGGCCGACCCTGATGATGTTCAAGTGGCATGCTTCTCCCGGCACAGATGTAGCGATGGGAAAAGCTGGGCTCAGCTGGGATGAAACGTGACCCTTGGCACTAGGACAGTCTGCAGCCCGACCCACCAGCCCATCACCGGATGCCTGCAGTGGCCTCACCTCCTAGGTGCTGGGACGGGTTGCAGAGAAGTGCTGGCTTTGGGAAGCCTGCAGCAGGAAGGAAGCTGGGAAGGGTGTGTGTACCTCTCCTCTAATATCATTCTACCCTCCCCTCCTCTCCCGTCTCAGACTCTCCACAGAAGCATCTTCTGGTGGTAGGGGAGCAGCCCTGTGCTGGAACGCAGTGGCTCCCAATGTCAGTGAGCAGCAGGCCTACCCAGAGGGCTGGTGAAATCACCGATGAGGTGATCACTGGGCCCCACCCTGGGAGTCGCTAACTCAGCAGGTCTGGGGTAGAACTTGAGAATACAAATATACATTTCTAACAGGTTCCCAGGGGATCCCGAGGCTGCTGCTTGGGAGCCTGCTCTGGGAACCAGGCTATAGAGGTGATTGGAGTCCCAGGCCTCCTTCTAGTCTGGCTCTGCGGCTCGTACCCTCCATACGTGGGCAAGTTCCCCTTCTCTTTACCTGTTTTCTCCTGGGTAAATGCAAGGGGATGGGACAAGATGAGCTCAGGCCCTTCAAATGCAGTGATTCTAGGGTGCTTCAGATCACACATTCTGGCTCACACAGGGACTGGTTGCTTCCACTTAGAAGCAGAATGGTCAAGGGAACCTTTATACCTCTAGTTCAACTCTTGTAGTTTATAAATAAAGTCCAGCGAGGTTAAATGACTTGGCCGAGGTCACAAAGATAGGTAGCAGCTGATTCTTAGACTGGAAAAGGAGAAAGCCCCCGAATGCCCTCATTCCTTGCTTAGTGCTCCCTCTGCCACCCATGAGGATGCTGCTACATGGCTCTGGGAAAAGGCAACCTGCTTGACCAATAAGTGTTTCCAGTACCTCGGAGGCATCCAAACCCTAGAGCCTGAGCCTTGTGCAAACCAGTGAATCCCTCTACAGACTCCTCACCAATGCTGGTGTCTGGATCTAGAGTACAGAAACACCTGCAACCCATATGTCAGGCCAGCAGAAAGCTCAGAGGTGCTCTGCAGGTGTGGAGGGAGAGGACATTAATCACGAGATCCAGGGACCATTAAACCAGGCTCCCAGAGGAGGGAGAATTCCTGGTTTGCTCAGTTTTCACCAGCTGTATCCTTGCACATGGGCACACACACACACACACACACACACACAGACTCACACACAGTCACAGAAGGTCACAGCAGCCGACAAAGGCTGTTCTGAAAACAGATTCTTCTAGTCCCAAGTGGCTGTTCACCACATATAGCAAGACCATTAAAAATGTGTCATTTCAAAGACAAGAGAACACTTGTAAAAACAAACTTTCAAGAAGAAATATTATGGGGCTCCACTCTGGTTAAACAGCCCCCATCTGAGTCCTTCAGTGCAATTTACAGCAGAGCAGGATCTCAGGAGCCAGGGTGTTTCTGGGTTCAGTCTGTTCACAGGTTCCTGGGTGCCCAGGCTAGGGAGGTCCCAGGGCTGGTTGCGTCATCACTTCCAGCAGCTATTGGCTTGCTCGACATCTTTTCATTATTGTCCTCAGCCATGAATCTCCTAGCCCTGGCAGCTGTGCCTGTACTTCAGTGAAGAGAAGTGGGTTTGCCCTTCGAGAAAGTTAACACATAGGCCCTCCCAAACCCAAACCCCTGCAGGACCCAGAAAGGCTTTGAATCTACGTCAAAAGAGCCATCAAAGAAAATAGGCCATTTTCAAACAAAATCCATTTCTCGAGCATGACGGTAAAAATATTTATCACATGAAAGATGTGAAAACCTTTATGATGTCTCAATGCTCTGTATTATGAATGCAGCATGTGTCCAGCGGAATGTGTGCAAAAAACCCAGTCATGCCTATGATTTTGATAGTGGGAAAAATTAGTCTTTTCCATCTGGCAAATTCTTAATTTACCAAACCAGTTGTGCTGTATGGGCATATGAGGCAAAGGAAAGAAGTGAGCCCAGCATTCCTGCCAGACAAAATAAGCAAAGGACTTGGACAAAAACTCAACACATCCCGGCCACAGGGAATAGGGGTCCCATGTTTATCTCTCTCTGTGAGCCATGGCTTTGGATAGCATCCACTCATACCTCACACACAAGGTTACACAAGGCACTTCACTGGGCCTCAGGATTACACACAGGGTCTGAAAAAGTTCTTCAGGGAATTTCATAATCATGAGTGTTTCCCCGACCAAGGGATTTTCAAAGTGCATGACAAAACTCAATTCTATGTCCCAGAAAGGATGGTGAGCGGGCCAGCCAAGTCTCCTGGGCTTAGATCCGAGGATAAGAACTCTATTCAGAGACTGTGTGGCTCTCAAGTTCGACCTCTTTCTTACGCCTTGAGGTTCACGGGTGACCAGAGAGGGCACTCAGAAGCTCAGCCTCTCCTGTGCCCATGAGCATGTCTTTCTCTTCAGAAAAGAAAGGCCCCCTAGTTCTAATGCCCTTTCTTTCTGGGTGGGTGGCTCAAACAGAAGCTCCATGACAGGTCCTAACACATTGACAAAAGACACATTAGCTTGCCCGACCTTTTCTGGGTACCCACAGAGAGGCAAAAATTAAACTCCATGCATTTGTGTAGTTACGAATGAAAAGTAACCTATCCAACTAATTTGCATCAAGATGCTACTGTGCAGAGAGACAACCTAGCCTAGTGATGAAGTACAAGGACTCTGAGCCACACTGCCAGAGTTTGGAACATGGCATCCTGACTTACTAGCTGTGCGGCCTTGTGCAAATCACTTAACCCCTATGGACCTCAGCTTCCTAATGTAGGAAATTGGGGATAATCATAACACCTGCTTCCTTGTGGGGTTATTGTGAGGACTGAGTAAATTAACAAAAGAATCTCTTGCATTCTATGTGCTACATAATTGTTGGCAACTGTTACTATTATTATGGGTCGGGCATTCTGCTGAGCGCTAGGGATAAAATTGTAAAGAGAAACAGTGAGGAGTTGTTGGGATGGCTACTTAACACCTCTGTGTCTTACCTACTAGTGTCCCTACTAGTGTCTGGTTCACAGGGTAACTTAGAACACAAGGCTCCTCTACCCTCCCTAAAAGCATGGAGGGACCCAGGGCTCACTGGTATCTGGGGATGAAGGGCCTTGGGATACCCAAGAAAGGTCTGTCTCTGCTCTTGGCTCTCTACCCCATTCCTGCTAAGGTCAGGGGAGGAAGAAAAGTCAGGAAAGCCATATGGATGTAAAGGAGCCTAATGCCATAATGTGAGGGTCTCTGTATCCAGACTGATCACCTTGGGTTGGGGAATTGTGTGAACAGGTGGCAATTTTTCCTGCCAGGCTGGTCACTCTGTGCAGACCAGGTCATGGAAAGACAGATCCCCATCCTATAGGGCAGTCAGTCTGCAGGGAGACACCAAAGATTCCTCCCGGCTTGGGGGGTGATCCTCCAGGCTGCCCTCTGCTCCTGAGGATCATAACCCAGTGGCCATGGCACCTTGGCAATCACAGAAACCAAGGCAACCCAGGGCATGAGATTGGGAGGCAGAGCTCGGGCAGATGGCCTGCATGAACCAGAGTGGCCTGAAGGTGACAAGCCTCTCCACTATTGGGAGTGATCAAGGGGAAGCCTCTAGACCCTCTCGCACACACATATCATCATCTTGTACAAGACATATCATGGTTAGCTCCCTGGCAAAGTCAGCCCCATGCTAACCTCTTCACCTCTGCAGGCCCCAGTAGGAGGAATCTTACTGCTGCCCATGCGCTGGGCACTAAACTCTCTCGAGGGGAGGCTCACCCGGCCTAGCAGTCATGCCTTCCTGAGCCCTCCTCTCCATGCAGTGCTCACCAGCTCAGTGCAGAACCCAGAGGGTATAAGGTTCCCCAATACATATGTGAGGCAAAGCTGGAGCCTGAAAGGACCACAGGAACACATGCATCTAGACCAGCTCTTGGCCTCTACGGCTCATAACTCACAGTAAGAACCATAGGTCATGTTACACTAGTCCACCCATGCAGACTGGCATTAGGAAAATCACAAGTTACAGAGCCATCTTTAGTCTTACTCTGTGGGACTGATTCTGGTATATTCTATGTTATTCTGTTAAGAAGGAATGCTGGTCATGACCTAGGAAACTGACTCTGTGACCTACAAATGAGTTGGGACTCACATTTTTAAAAACATGAATCTAGATCAATGGATTGTGACCTTTTAGAAACCAATGCTCCCTTTACATAAGTGTTAAAATCCCCACTCTCCTTTCTTATTACGTGAAATTTGAAACAAAATGATTAAATATCCCAATTAAAAACAAATAAAAGCAACGGGCATTTGGAACATGCTTTTTCAATATACACATGTCACCTAACCCAACTGTCCCAAGATTTTGATCCAGATTTCTCCACTGAAGGAGAAAAGGTGCTCTCCCCGCTGAAAATAGCTTAGGACAGTGGTTTCTAAGAGCTTCCAAGAGCCCCTTGAGGAGGGTGGAGCTATCGGGGGTGTGGGAGGTCTGAAGTGGCTCTTTCCTCTTTTCCCACAACAGCTGTAATTTAGACTGTTTACACACTAAAATTTTGCATAGGAAACCCTTTAGAGAAAGGTCAATGGCTAAAGAAGATGATTTAAACTCCCCAAACTGGTGAGTTAATCCATGTCATTTTGCAGGGGAAAGAAGGAGGCCAAGTTATTCATTCTATCAGGAATGTTCCGAGACTTGCCAAAGATGGCACAGAAAGGCAAAGTGAGTGTGGTGGGAGACACAGGACAGGAAGTAAAACCTGGGCGGTCACTCCCCAACCTTTAAACTATTTCAAAAAAGCTTAGCAATAAGGACACACACAGATCAATGAAGGGGCCCAATTCCTTGACTATGGGTTAGATTTTTGGAAGATCAGGGTGGAAAAAGTCTCCCTCTACTGGGAGTCAAGAGCCTTCCTTAACAGCTACATGTCTTTGACTAATAAAAAATGGGAAATAAACTGATCATCTTTGAACAGAGGCAGTGTGTTTGGAGGAGAGCATCTTCTTAACCTGAGGTCCGGAGGCAAGAAAACAGGTATCTCTTTGTGTTTCCACCAGCCAAGTGTGCTACCTGTGCTCATGGTGGAGTGGGGAGGGGGGTTCTGTTAATACACTGAGACTACAGAAGCCAATGCTGAGTGTCAAGCTCATGGCTCTCTAGCACCTGCTACATCAGGTGCTCTGCCCTAAGGGAGATCACCTACCACTTGATCATCAGAACCATCCCAGAACTATTGGTTCTGGTTGTAGCTGCTGCCCTCTTGTTCCTTCAGATGGGCTTTTCTGACCCAGAGCCAGACAAGAGAGGCAAGACAACAGATGGTCTTCCTGGGGCTTCCAGCAAACTCCTCCCAACACAGCAGAGGCTGCCATGCTGATCTGATGGCCAGACAGAGGCCATATCCTAGCTTGAGACCAGGTCCCAGCTAGCTGTAAATGTCTCCGAGGGTTGGAGTCAGCCCAAGAGACATACCTGCACATATTCTTACACATGCAGGGTACAGACAGGCATCACCCCTGAGGCCACAGCTTACCCTGAGTTCCTAGCCCTGGCTGTATGTTAAAGCCACCTGGAGAGAAAAAGAAAAAAATTAAAAATAAAAAAGCACAACAAGCCTATTGATGCCCAGGCTCTACCCTAGACTGACCAAATCAGAATATCTGGAGATGTCATCCAAGTGTTTTTTTGTTTTTTGTTTTTGTTTGTATGCTTTTGTTTTGCTTTATTGCCTTGTCTCCCCAGGTGATTCCAATAAGCAGCCAAGACTTAGAATCACTAGGTTGGGAAAATGATTTACAAAATTCGGTTTATACATAAGAATCCATCTGGAAAGTCTGGTAAAAAATACAGATGCATCCCAAGATGCCCCATCCCCAGAGATTCTGGAGCAGAAGGTCTGGGACAGGCACAAGAAATTGGCTCCCCCCTGATCAACAGAACTTCATGTCAGTCCAAACCATCACAAATCTCAAATAACAAGCAACCCTGAATGTTTTATCCCCTGACCCAATACCATCATCCCTTTATGTACCATCAATGTTTTATTGGACATACACTATGCCTTCTCTCTGACGTAGTAGTATATTATCATACCCCCTTTCATACAGCCTTTTGGAAGCTTCATCACTGATGACTGCAGAGTCTATTTTCCTCATTTGGGCATCATGATGTCTCATTTTCCCAATGTGAGTATCAAAAGGCCCTTTTCCACAAGACAAATGATAGAGGATTCTTTGATATACTCACGAGCCGGGGGAGAAAAAGCAGGTCTGTCAAGGACCTGGGCTGCAATGGCCCTCAGCCCCTGACTGATAAGCTCAATCCTCCTTCCTTCCTGCCATGCAGTTTTATAAATAGCCATTTATAGTTTTATAAAAAGTTTATTAAATATTTCTAAAACAACAGACTTGTTTTAAGATTCTGAGTCTTTTCTCTGTGCCACTAACTCTTTAGGTGTTTGATTCAGTGTTCCCTAGAACACACTTTGAGAAACAGGGCAGCTGAGGCTAGGCTGCAGGGAGGATGCTGGGAGATAAAAGCAGGGCCAGGTTGGGGGATGCCGCACCTCACAGCCTCCTCACTGAGCTGCACTTCCCCGAGGCACCTGTAGGCAGGATTCTCAGGACTGGAGGCTTTTTCATACAGGAGCCCCAGGAATCAAAGGACACTTCACTTTAAGAATGTCCAGCTTTCGGGGCACCTGGGTGGCTTAGTGGTTGAGCATCTGCCTTTGGCTCAGGACGTGATCCTGGGGTCCTGGGATCGAGCCCCGTGTTGGGCTCCCCACCAGGACCCTGCTTCTCCTTCTGCCTGTGTCTCTGCCCCTCTCTCTCTCTCTCTCTCTCTCTGTCTCTCATGAATAAATAAATAAAATCTTAAAAAAAAAAAAAAAAGAATGTCCGGCTTAGTGAACAGCTATTACTGACAGTGTGGCAGATCCCACCGGTGTTATAATGGGGAAAGGTCTCCAACTACTGCAGGAGGGAAACCCAGATGAGGCCGACAGGCTCCCTTCTTCAGTGACCTCACACTCTAGTAGGTGGTAGACCAGCGAACAGGTGTATCACCATCATACTGGGCGGCCTCGCAGGCCGGCTGGATGGATGAACGGTCAGACAGACAGATGGTCATACTGCTGAAGCCAGGGTTTGGTAGGAAGAGTTTCAGGCACCACCGCTACCTCTTGATATGGACCAGCAGAACCCTGCACTTTCTATGTCACTGCGAATGAGCCAGCTCTGAGGATTTTATTTCTTGGATCCCAGGAGCCAGAAAAAGCAGTCGGAGTTGCTATAAACACAAAGGAGCAAGTCTGCTTTCTTGCCTTTGTGAATATCTCAGACAGTGCAGAGCTAATGAAGGCCCCAAACCATGGTCCCAGACTATTCCTAGGGACTTCACAGAGGGAGTAGATGAAAGGCACCAGGACATCTCTGAAAATCTGTCCCTCATTATAAGCGGTTCAATGCCTCAAGGCAACATGCAGTCTCCACTGTATCCATCTGCAGCTTCCCCTTCATCAGTGGCCCGGACTGTTCCTTGGAACCCCAGAGAGGAGAGGTCCTCGGAGGCAGGTGAGGCAGCACTTGCCCTCCAGCATCGCAGAGATCAGGTCCTATGCATCACCCACCCATCAGCAACAGCCACCTGGTGTGGGAGCCCAGAAAAGTGGTCAAGAGTGTGGGCTCTGGATTTAACACACAAGGGCTCTACCTATAGTTTCTGTGACTTTGGGCAAGTTCCTGAATCTCTCCTTAGCACCCTGGCTTACTTGGCTGTAAAAAGGGGATTAAAAAAAGAAAAAAAAAACCTGCCTCCGAAGTGTTGGGAAGAGTACATGAAATATTTCATGTAAAGTGCTGTCAATGCCTGGGACGTGGTAAGCATCCAATCTGTTATCTCAGTGGTACAACTGAGGTCACCGTTGCTCTGTGGAATGGATGCAGCACAAACGCAGAAAGACCAAGGGCTGAGACACCAAATTGCCAAGCACAAGGGCCTGTTCTGAGCTGTCCTAGATGCATGACCTTGCACGCCTAACCTCTCTGAGCCTCAGTCTCATCTCTGAGATGGATATGATAATGGCATGTGCCCTCTGCCACACAGGATTTGCATATGTGTTGAACACTATTTTTGTGCCAGTTTTATTATCAGCATATCTAGAATAGTCTCTTTGTGCCCCTCAGCCCGGTGCAGGAGTGGCTTATCTGATCCTTCAGCAGAGCTAATAGGACAGCAGCCCCCTGCAACAGTGAGGCCCTCTGCCCAACAACACCTGAGGGATCTTGTTCTACAGATAACCAAGGAACTCGAAGATCCACTCAGAGCTCATCTAAAAGCTGGGTTTTGTTAACCAGCAGGACTAGGAGGAGTGCCCCAGAGGGAAGCTTGCTGAATGCATTGCCAGGATCGTGTCTTTTATAAGGTCCAATACCAAACTCTAAGGTGGGAATGGGGTCAAGTAAGGTCTAGCTGAAGGTCCTTGTCCTTGGGGGAGCATTCTTTGATCTCCCAACTCCTTGTTCGCCTCTTGAAACTCAGTACACTGGCTGTATACAGCAGTCTGTGTCTTGTTGGCCAGCCTCTGACTCATGCTTCTGTCCTGGCCCATCAAAGGGAACTTTTAGCTTCTCAGAAGATGGGAAGAAGTCCACACTTCTCCATACATCTTACTTTCTATCACTAGGATTTGAAGAAGGCACTATCCTCCACACAGTGTGCTGGGTAAGTGACCACCTGCTAGACCCATCATTCCTCTGGTCTAGGCTTGGGACCATGACAGGATGACTATTTCCTGTCAAAATTTTGACCTTTTAATCTTTATCTGACTCCCTCTACCACGTGGCTGCTTGAGGTGTTGGCAGACACAGGGAATTGACTGAAAGATCCCTTTATGACCTGCTAGCTAGTTGGCTTGGACGATTCTTAGACTCCTTCCTTCCTCCAGAGAACTTCTCTCCACTGTAAGCCCTATGCTTGGCCTACAGCAGCACGTCCCCAAGGCCTGTCCCCACACTTGAAGAGCAGGAATGACCTGCAGATGCCATGGAGGGCCCATGCTGCCTCCTTGGTCTCTAGCCACCTACGGCCCCAGGATACAACTTCTATGCTCTGTCGAATACTTTCCCCACCTCTGTGTGCTCAACCCAGAAAGCTTTGCCTGGGAGTCAAATGTCCTTCCCAATGACCTCTTGATTCCTCCCATCTGCACCCAAGAGCCCTTGCACATCAGGCACTCTCTCACTTGCATCTTCATTGTGCATCCATCATCTATGCGATCCCGTGTCCTGTCTCCTCCATCTAATACATCCTCTCCTGGGCTCCCCACATCCTATCCTCTCATCTTCCTGATTTATTTCAATTCCAGCCTTCTTGTGGCAGAAGTCTACACTGTCTGCCTTCCCCCATCCATCCTTATAGTTGGTTCTCTAGCCCTCTCATGGTCCTGACAGTTCCCTGACTGCTGGGCTATGCCCTCAAAGGCATGTCTGCATCCCTAAAACACAGCATGGGGCTTAGACATGATAAAAGCACCACAGATGTTGAAGGAATGAATAAATGAATGAATGAGCAAATGAACAGTGCTCAGATAAATCATTATCCACTCTGGGCCTCATTTTCTCATCTGTCAAGCAGTGAGGCAGGTATAGGTCTGGTCAGCTCTGACATGTCATTGTTCTCTGACTTTCGTCTTCATGACGTCATGAGCAGAAGGTGGGGACTGGCTGCTCATCACAGCACTGGTGATGAGGGTAGCAACATTCATCCCCAGCTAGCTTTTTCTTGCTGTGACTCCCTGGCCCTTTTTCAGATCCCCCTTTCCTTTTGCTTTGTGTAACACACCAGCTCTGCCATCAGATTTTGAGCTTAACTGAGATGATGCTTATAACATCCATAGCACTGGGCTTGGCATATGAAAGGAGAACTCTTGTAGAACCATACCGAGTTCTGAGGCTTGGAGTTCAGCACCCTGCATGGGGATACCCAGCCAGAAAACATACGTAAGCTGGAGCCAAACTCTGGGATATTTTTCTTGTGGCTCTGCTTGACCCGTGGCCCATTGGCCTCTTGAGCTCTTGCCCTGCTCTGGCCCCGAATGGATGTCTGTTTAACAAATAAAACAGCTTTGCATCCTGACTCCCTCCATCAGCAGCACAGGGTCCAGGAGGCATGAAGGGCCTACCCAACAGTCCCTGGCAGGTGCAAGGGCCATGGCTGAGCAGTAAGGAGAACAACGGTGGCCTCAGCAGAAAGCCACTTGTAGGAAGCAATTTGTGCTTTATTTGGGATTTGCTTGCAAGATAAGTAGGTTTCCTTGGAATGTGCAGAAGGGAAAGAATGAGCGATCTATCTCACACTAGGAACAGCTGATAGCATCCAAATCGGATGGGAGGACAGGGCTTCGCTGTCTGGATTTGGGCCATGTTTCCCACTGCTCTGCACTGCCTGGCTGGAGCAGGGAGAGGGATTTCTGGGGCCCCATGCCGATGCCCAGCTGTCAGACTCTGGCTTGGAGCAGGCTCACGGTGGCAGGCGAGAGGGGTTGCATGGGAGTGGGGGTACACCAGGGGCAATCTTTCCCTCATTTTCTCTCTGGCCTGATGTGTTTCTCAAGGCTGCCTTTCTCTGCCCCTAGTAAATCCAACTGAAGTCAATCCAAGGTGAGTCTATTCAGAAAGAGAAGAGGCACCAAACTATTAGGAGCTATTTCTGGGTTGTTCATTTGATGATGATGATGATTTCTATAGGGAGAAAACAATAACAAGTGATACTTTAAGTACTTACTGAGCTCCTGGTGAATGCACAGAGTGGAGCACAGACATACACTGTTACAACTGAGTCTGGCTGGAGGGATGAAACTAATAATTAAGATGCGTAATTAAATTGAATTCATCTATGCTATGTTTATAAAAACCCCAATTATGTGCCAGACAATGTGCTAAGAATTTTCATGCTCATGATGTCATCTTCAGACTAACCCCAAGGGGGTAGGAATTACTATTCCCGTTTAATAGACGAAGAAACCGAAGTGGTACACTAAGTGGAGGACAGGGTGCTGACCATGTTACCCACCTGCTTACTTGACCCCATTCAGTCCCACTTCCCCTGTGACAACCTCAAAATCCAACTGGCCCCAAACAAGACACTCTCAACCCATCTCTGGGACACAGAGACCCAGAAAACCCCTGGAACCATACAGAACATCACTGAATAAAATTAAGTGGAACTCAATAGGGTTACTGTCACTTATTTGACTAGCTCAGTGCAAAATACTCCAAGGCAAGAGTTTGGATGAGTAAAAATGTATTTATTGAGCAATCACGCGAAAGTGCTCTAGGCCCAGAATATGTTCTTGTATCTAACTTACTTTATAAATACAAACCCAGTCTTATTCAAAGGTTTGGAATGAAAGATTTGCCTTTTCAATAGAGAATCTGCATTTCAATATAAAGGTGTCTTAGTTATTCACTAGAGACGCAAGATTCGATTAATTCTTTATATTTAGCATTTAGAGAGCCTGAGGATTCCAGAAGGCTCATTTCAGGCCTGAAGGTGGCAGCTTGCAGAGTGAAGTATGTGAGCGTCACTTTCAGCATCCTGAGTACCATCTCTAAAGTAAGTCTCTAGGGACAACAACATCAGAGCTCTGTTTCTACAAAGCCAAAGTTGGGGGTGGGGGTAGGGTAGTGAGTTCAGTCCCAAACCACTCACTTTGTTATGCTGAGCACCTATTACCTGTCAGGTGCCTGGTGCTGAGGCTGAACCAACCAGGGTACTGGCCAGGCAAGAGTGCCCCACGGAGCCTATGCTCTGTTGATGGAGACAGACATGAAGTAAAACAAACCAACAAAGCAACTCACTGGGGACCATGACAACTGTTGCGAAGGGAACAAACTTAGTGGCCCAATAAAGAGAACATCAGTCAGGGGTGAGTGCTGCTTTAGATAAAGCTGTCAGCACATGTCATCATGAGGACACATTTGAGCTGGTGTCAGAAAGAGAATTTGCCAGCCACGGGGCAATAAGGACAGCACGTGTTGAGAGTCTCATGGCCAGAAAGCACTCAGAGGGTCCAAAGAACTAACATGAGACTTACTGGGACTGGAAGCTGGGGAAGGATCCTGTAGGATCCCCGTAAGCTGTGGGAAGGAGTAAGGGGTCTTGTTCTAATGCCAAGGGAAAAACTGAAGGGCTTAAGCAAAAGAGCAGCATGATCTGATTAACACATCAAAAAGTTAGTTCTGGCCCAAGAATGGATGAAGTGAAGAGCCAGTGAAGAGCTATGGAGTAGTCCAGGCAGGAAGTGGCTTGGGTGAGGCCAGTAGTTGAGGGCAGAAAGGGGTAGCTGGATTTAAGGTACCTTTTGAAGTGGAAACACCTGGCTTTGAAGTGAAGTAAGGGTGGATTCATTCATTCCTTCAACAAACGCTGAAGATCAAGAAGTGGGAGGCTCCCAACCACAAAGAGGGGCTGGAGAGGAGGCAAGACTTTGTAGCAGAGACCTGAAATCACCATGACTATGTGTATGTATATATATCTCCACCTTCCAGGGGGAAGAAGTTGCACTCAGTCCCCAAATATAAAGGAACTACTAAATACCATGTATTTTTCAACTTTCTCCCACTTCAGTTTTTATCACAACAAAGAGAGTAACCAAACAAGATCTCCCTTTTCTTCTTATAATTCTACTTTGTGTCATTTCTCCGGGAGCTTTCTACCTGCATAATATGTCTCGTTATCATATTACAGTCACTGCATCTCAAATAGTTGATAATTACCATATTTCTAGAGCCCGTTAACATCCACTTTCCACAGTGATATCTTTCTAAATCTCCATGTGAGTCATTTATTTCACTTTTTTTATGAAGATCACAGGTAGGTGCTCAGTGGAAAAACAATCATTAGCCTCATTAAAACAGCAGGGTGGGAAGCTGAGAGCATGGCTTCTGACATCCTGAGAGTTTAGAGTCACAACTTCCGAGACCCTAAATTGAGTTTTGTGCCTTTTAGTCATAATGAATGTTAAAATCCAAAAGCATACTTTAAAACAAAGTCTTTGTAACTTGGCCAGAGGCTGCCTGATTCTGTCGCTTACACTCAGCAGGACACTTATCAGCATTGCTAGCCAGCCTGAGAGGAGGCATTTGGATGGTTGTTGTACCTGCCCAACATTTATTTATTGTATTTCGGAAGACGCAGAGCCTTGGGTAGAGGGACACTAGAAAACTGGAAAAGTGCCAGCCTGAGAGCCCCAGCAGCCCTTCCATAGGGCACATCAAGTGAAACAATTCCCAGTGGCTTTCTGGAGCATCAGTCATAGTACACATTCACCTGCCATATGGGTCTCTTCATTCCATAGAGCAGCAAACCATGCAGACCCTGAGTCCACTATCTACACAACAGAAAACAACAGGCACCAAATCTAGGAACAGAGTTGGGGAGCCGTGGTTCTCATGGCCCATCTCATTCTCTAAGCTTAAGAGTTTCTTTCCTATATAGAGAGATGGCCCCAGATGATAGAAATATGGACATGGAGAACCTGAAAGTGACTTCTCTGTTCGGCCTCCCCTTCTTGTCCCCTGGAGACTATCATGTCTCAACATATTAGTTCAAGAATCATATGTTCCCTTCATATCTACCAGCCAGGTCCATGGAAATCAGAAATCAATTAGCTCAGTCCTCCCTGCAAACCAGCTGCTAACTCTGGCTCAGAACAAGGTTCTCATGAGTGGCAATGGAATGAGGATCATCCAGACATCAATAATAGCATAGAGAGGTGGCCCCTCGGAGTCATGTTCCCCTGGGATTCCAGACCCTTCCTCTTGCAGTAGCTGACTTATTAGGATCTGGAACTGCTTAGGCCAGGGATATGCATTTCTGTTCCCTTTCTATGTGTTCTCCTGTGGTGACTGTGGACTACTCAAAGCCAGGGAATGCAATTCCTCTTGGGTAAATAGAGCTAATTGGACACATTCAGAAGGGAGAAATTTCTCTTAGCCTATAAAATTAAAGACAATAAATAAGCAAATAAAACGTGCTTCCTATGACTCTCGAGGTACTGTGGCATCCTCCTTTATGGGCTCATAAAGCATCACCCAGCACACTTGCTCTGCTATTGACAGCTCCAGAGACAAAGCTGAGCCATCAGCTCTCTAATTGGAATGTCCTTTTTCAGGAAACTCTTTGAAGGAATTAAATTTCCAGCCTCCCACTGCCTCTTTTCAGAGGTGCCTAGATACTCAAGATGGCTATTCCATAACAACTCTAGCATGGTGTGACACAGGTACGAGGGGGAGGCAGATTCTTAAAGATGCCCACGTAACAAGAATGCCAAACTGGGAGTTTTCACCAGGGCGTCAAGATACAATGGATAGCAGATTCACAAGCGAGTTCTCAGACACACCAGGAAGTGAAACCTTAAAGCGTGTGATTGGGAATTGATTAGCAATTTACCCTGATTGAGAGGATAAAGGAATGGTTTATTAAAGATTAAAGAGAGGATTTGGGAAGAGGATTTCTCAGTTGGGGGGTCTCCCCCTTGAGAGGAAAGGTTGGATGACCTACCTCCCATTCCAAGCTTAGTGCCTCTCCAGGTATCAATGGAACCCACCTATAGAATTGATATATGTACCCTGAAGTTGGGAAATACGGGGGTCTGTGACTTATGGCTGTGAAAGCTAAAGCAGCCACCAAACCCTCCTGCAATGAATGGCAGGACAGTGGTGCACAAACATAGAATCTTAGGTGAATGTCAGCCTGCCATCATTTTAACAGACCTCCCGCTCCAGAAGACAGCCTGTCAGGGCAAGGGATCCTTCAACAGGGTGCTGTTGGGGTGGGGGTGGTCAGAAACTGTGGGAGAACTGGGAGTAGATAGTTAAAGCTGAGGCACTGCTTCTGTCAGAAAAATTGTAGTTACCTGCCCAGCAGGGGAGTCTCCAGAAAACTCACAAAACTTATAATAAAGAATCATCTTCCATGTCGGCCAGGCCCACAAGGCACAAAGCCATCTTAGGGCAGGATCAGCCAGGTAAGAGCCATCCCCACACCTTTCCCCACCCCACCCTTCTGGTTTCTGGAATGGTGAGAAAGCACAGCTAGCAAAGGGAAAAGAGAAGCGAGGAAAATACGAAGCAAGGCCATACTCCTGTCCTTGGATGGCAGGGCCTTTGGAGAAGAATTAACATCAAATAGAGTTTGAAGTTTTACTGATTATATAGCAGCAGGCTCTCTTAATGACTGAATTGAGGCCGTGTTTTGGTTTAAATTAATCATAGAACTTATTCTTGCCCATTAGTGAAAAAGAAAATCCTGGTCTTGTTTAGATTTTCACCCCATAGCAGGGGAAGACTCATTCCCATTGAGTACATTTGAAAGGACAGTGATAACCAAAAATAAAGATGCTCCTATAATTATACCTCAGGGGTCCAAAGTACTTACCCAAAGTACCAGATATACCAAGTCAGAGCAGCAGGAGAGGATTCATTTGATCATCCCTGGTTGATGGCTAATTCTACCAGAAAGTCCTACAATTAGGAGCTGATCCCTTCGGGGCATCATGCTCTATCTAAGATGAAGGCTTCAATCCCTTTGGGGCTTACATTTTCCTCGCTGGGGAGGGGGTGGCTTTATGCTCTCAGCAAAACAAATCTATATTTGGGGTTGTTCGTCTCAATTTGCAAAGATAATTTGGGGATATATAGAAGATCTTAAATGCCTCCGAAGAGAAAAAAAAAAAAAAACAGGTCATATGTCAAAAAGCAAAAACTTTGGATGGCACCACATCTCAAAAACAACACTGGCAGTTACAAGTCAGTGAATCAATGCCATCAAAATTCCAAGGCAAATTTGTTTTCAACCCAGAGTTCCAAAGCCAGCTCACCTGTCAATCAACTGTGAGTACAATATAAAGACATTTTCAGACCTGCAAAATTAAAATATTTAATTCCCATGGCCTCTTTCTTGGGAAGCTATTGGAAGACATGCTCCTATAAAAAGGAAGCAAACCGAGAAAGAGGAAGTCATGGGATAATCACAGGGGATTCAGCTCAGCCTGAAGTCTCCCAACGGTAGCATCGAGGCTCGCCTGAAGCAAACAATCCCGACTGGAGCAGAAGGATCAAGCACTCCGGGAAACAAAATGAAACTGATGGATTATATGATATAGTCAAACATTTGGGAAGTAGTATCAATGGTATAAAGCAGATTTGATAGAGCACAAAGAAAAAAAAATCAATGGTAAATACTTAGGTAATTATTATTATTTTTTTTATAAAAAGAGCAAATATTCATTTTAGTGTCTGGTATTTGCCTGTTTGCCCTCATATCCATTCCTTGCTCTTCTCTGACCTGTTCTGTGTCGTGGGAGAGAGGAGCACTTCTCAACTGGCTTCTGTCCGCATGTGGTCAATGGTAGGCACTGAAGGGAGATGGAAGCAAGAGGAAGGGAGAAGCCAACGTATTCCTCTCCCTCCCTCTCTGCCCTGTGTGCTGTCTTCCATTAAGGTGGTGCCTCCTCCATGTCTTTGATTCCTGCTGGACAGGCCCACCATGGTTCTAGCATTTGCCTGGTGGTCCTGTATCCTGGGCTTCCAAAAGACTGCCCACACCCTCAGCCTTACACGCGGTAGCAGCTTCTGGCTGCTGCAAACTTCTCATTGCCTCAAACATCCCCTGTTTGGCTTCACAGCCCTTCCATTACCTGTGGAACCAATTCCTTAAATTCATTCTCTTCTGCTTAAAATGGATGATGATTTGGTTTTTCCTAGCTGGATTCAACTAGGAAAAACAAAAATTTCCATCATGGAAGTCCACTGAACAGTGACACATACTTTCACAGCTCATACCGTAAACACTGTCTATTGCTTTGACCTAAAGTGTAAGGATTAGGAGAGAGGACACATGTGTTTAGGAGAGATGGAGAGTAGAAGAAAATTAAACCCTCCTCTACTACAATAGGACATTAATACTTAATGCCTAATATTGACAACTCAGAAAACAGTGATAGAAGCATGTTATTTAGTAATATGGTAGCAATTTTGAGAAGAAACAGCTAAAAATGTTGAATGGAGCTCTGTTGGAGGCCAAGGCTGGGAGGATGACTTTGGTGAAGTAGAGAACTATTTTGTTCCTTAGTTTAGGTTCACCCAAGGGCCAACTCTGGGACAAGCATTTGAGGTGAAGAAAATCCTAGTAAGGAAGAAATGTGAGACAAGGAAGGGAAGGCAGCCAATAAAAAATGGTTGATCCCTCCTGCACTATGGTGAATGGGACTGAATCCTACTAGGGAAACTTAGTGTAGACCATACACCTTAGAGTTAGCTTCCTCATGGAGTGAGGGTACTGGGGTATTTATATATCATCTCCTGTTTGTCATTGGTTGAGGGTGCTGTGGAAGCCAAACTTCCATTTGCCATTTGCTCAGTGTCATAGGAAATGAGGAGTAAAACCTTCCAAAGTCAGACACACAAGGCTTGTTCTGTCTGCCACAGGCCTATTCCTTGATACTCACAGAATGGGCCAGAAGCCGGAGCATCATCTAGAAGCTCGTTAGAAATGTAGACTCTTAGACCCTGGCACAGACCTATATAAGCATAATCTGATTTTAACAACCCCCCAGGGGATTCACATGCACTGAGAAGGCTTTGTGCAAATTCATTCCATTGGCTCAGAGTTTTCTTCTTTAAACCATGAGATACTAACAGGTTTGCCAGTCCAAAGTCCTGACTACCTCCCCACTGGGGAATCCTGACTGATGCCCACCACCGTGCCTGAGAGATCGTGGCATGCCTCCCTGCCTCTGCTCTCATCACTGCCCTTGCCCATAGTGTCCTCCTTTCCCAGCTCCATTCTGACTTAGCTAAACTATCCTCTAAAACTCAGCTTCAAAAAAAAAATAAATAAAATAAATAAATAAAACTCAGCTTCCAGGAAACTACCCTGACCCTCCCAGCTCACCCCCCAGGAGGTGTGAGAAACCATCCTCTGGTTTCCCATAGCACTCAGTCCTAGCATAGACTGCATCAAACGGTGCAGGTTGTCTTTTCCTGTCTTCCCCATCACACCACTCCTGGTGTGGCCACCTTTATAGAACCAACTGCTAGCAAAAACACTTAAAACATTTTGGTTGAAGAGAACAGAATATCCGCTGGACATTTTTCTGAGGGTGAAATTGCCTGTTCATTCTGGAGAAGGCTGAGAATGTGCCCCTAGCCTGTTCCTAGCCCATCACACAGAGCTCCTGGGAATGAAGGCCTGCAGAGGGCTTGGGAAAGGTCAGACTACCAACCCCACGGGGCCATTCTGAAACACTCACACTCTCACTCTCAATGGAATCAAGACTCTAAAAGGCAGGAGGCACTAAAGCCAGCCCTTAGTGACGCTGAGCTGCAGGAAGGCAAGTGGATCAGGGTTGTGACTTTGAGATGCACCAACATTTCTTCAATAAATAATGAGCTCACTATCCGTGGGCAAGTTGGTATTTAGGCTCTTTCCCCTGTGTTTTTGGAGGGATGATTAATGTAGCTCTAAAACAGAAGATGTGAACCATGTGTGGGCAGATGCAGGATGAAATGAAGGCCCAGAGCAAAGCAGCCAACATTAGACAGGTTGAGTCCAATGTGTAACCCTCCCTCACCCCGAGGAAATAGTATCTACTCTGTGCCGGGGGGGCTCTCCACGTATTTTCTTATTTTTTAAAAAATAATTGGCATACAATGTTATATTAGTTTCAGGTGTGTAACGTATTGATTCAACAATTCTATACATTACTCAATGCTCACCCCAATAAGTGTAGTGATCATCTGCCCCTATACAAGGCTACTACAATATTAGTGACTATGTTCTCTGTGCTGCACTTTTCATCTCTGTGACTTATTTTATAACTGGAAGTTTGTACTTCTTAGTTGCCTTTACCTATTTTGCCCATTCTCCTGCCACACCCCTCTGGCAACCACTAGTTTGTTCTCTGTCCTCAAGAGTCTATTTGTTTTGTTTGTTTGCTCATTTGCTTTGTTTTTTAGATTCTACATATAAGAGACATCACTCGGTATTTGTTTTGTCTTTCTTATTTCACTTAGCATAATGCCCTCTAAGTCTATCCATGTTGTTACAAATGGCAAGATTTCATTCTTTTTTATGGTTCAGTAATATTCCATAATAATGTGTGTGTGTGCACGTATCCTTGCACACATGCACGTGCACACACACACATACATCTTCATCCGTTCATCTGTCAGTGGAGACTTGGGTTGCTTCCATGTCTTCGCTATTGTAAATAAGGCTGCAATAGACATAGGGGTGCATATATCTTTTTCAAATGAGTATTTTTGTTTTCTTTGGATAAATACTCAGCAGTGGAATTATTGGATCATATGGCATTTCTATTTTTAATTTTTTGAGGAACCTCCAGACTGTTTTCCACAGTGGCTGCACAAATTTATATTCCCACCAACAATGTACTAGGGGTTCCCTTTCTTCAGGTCTTGCCAGTACTTGTTATTTCTTGTCTTTTTTATTTTAGCCATTCTGACTGGTGTAAGGTGATATCTCATTATGGTTTTCATTTGCATTTCCCTGATGATTAGTGATGTTGAGCATTTTTTCATGCGTCTGTTGGCTATCTGTATGTCTTCTTTAGTAAAATGTCTATTCAGGTCCTCTGCTCACTTTTTAATCAAATTATTTGATTTTTTGGTTTTGAGTTATGTAAGCCCTTTATACGTTTTGATATTAACCCCTTAGCAAATATATCATTGGCAAATATCTTCTTCCATTCATTAGCTTGCCTTTTTTGTTTTATAGATGGTTTCCCTTGCTGTGCAAAAGCTTTTTATTTTGGTATAGTCTCAAGAGTTTATTTTTGCTCTTGTTCCCTTGCCTGAGGAGCTATATCCATAAATATGTCGCTAGGACTGATGTCCAAGGGAATACCACCGCCTATGTTTTCTTTTAGGAGTTTTATGGTTTCAGGTCTCACATTCAGGTCTTTAATCCATTTTGAGGGTGTGCATATATGTGTGGTGTGTGTGTGTGTGTGTGTGTGTGGTGTGGTGTAAGAAAGTGGTCCAGTTTCATTCTTTTGCATGTAGCTGTCCAGTTTACCCAATATAATTTATACAAAAGACTGTCTTTCCTCCATTGTATATTCTCGCCTCCTTTGTCATAGATTAATTGACCATATAGGTATGATCTTATTTCTGGGCTTTCTATCCCATTCTATTGATCTATGTGTCTATTTTTGTGCCAATACCATACTGTCTTGATTATTCTAGCTTTGAGTTATATCTTGAAATCTGGGATTGTGATACCTCTAGTTCCATTCTTCTTTCTCAAGATTGTTTTAGTGACTTAAAGCTTTTGTGGTTCCAAACAAATTTTGGAATTATTTTTTGTAGTTCCTGAAAAATGCTACTGGTATTTTGATATAGACTGCATCGAATCTGTAGATTATTTTGGGTTATGTAGACATTTGAATGATATTAATTCTTCTAACCCATGAGCATGTATATCTTTCCATTTGTCTGTGTCATCTTCAATTTCTTTTATCAATGTCTTATAGTTCTCAGTCTTTCATCTTCTTAGTTAAATTTATTCCTAGGTATTTTATTCTCTTTGGTGCAATTATAAATGGGATCATTTTCTTAAGTTCTCTTTCTGCTACTTTGTTATTAGTGTATAGAAGTACAACATATTTCTGTATATTAATTTTGTGCCCTGCAAGTTTGCTGAATTAGTTCAACAGTTCTAATGGTTTTTTGGTGGGAGCTTTAGAGTTTTTTATATATATTTTCTCATTTATTCTTCCCAAGAGCCCAGTGAGATAACTATTATTACTGGCATTTTACAAATAAGGTACCAGAAGTTCAGAAGTGTTTAAAAAAAAGATTGCCCAAAGTCAGAGAGCAGCTAGAGGCTGGAGTCAAGATGACCATCTGAGCCTGCTATCTCTAAGGACATTTTGCAGAGCTCGTGCAAAATTCAATAGATATTCCGCTAATGACTGAGAATCCAGGCTAATTCTGAGCAATTTTCTTCACTTCAAAAATAGCAAAGTGAAATGTTAATAAAGCATCCCAGTGCCTCTCTGTTGCCTTCAACTAATGGAATGAGCACAAGACAAAAATGTGTTCAATGTCATGTGGCTTACAAGGAAAAGAATCCCAGGGATTAGGACAGGCCATCAGCAACCCTGGCAAAGGGAAGAGGTGCTGAGAGCAGGATGGGTGAAAAGAAACTCAGCGGCTATGCAGGGTCCTTCGGAACACCACTCAAAATAAGACGTTGGGTAAATCACTCAACATCTCCTCATCAGTAACATGTGACCGTTATGCCAATCTCAAGGTGAGCCTGTCATAACAGAAATAACAAACGTTTATTATGTTAGGGCCAGCAGCAGAATTCCTAGGGAAAAATGTCTTGGAAAACCAATCTGAAGAGTGCTGGGTGCAAGGTGCAAGGTGAACACATACAGCCTCCATAGAGGACCAGAGTACGAGCTGTGGCCCAGGTGCCAGAGAAGGGAAGGAGCTGGCCTTCGCAGGCCAGGATTAAGAACTGAGAGTTTGCTCCTGAAAAAGAAAGAGAAGGGAGGACAGTGAGTGCCAGGCCAGCAAGATGATGTGAGCCTGGGATGATATGTACATGATGAAACCCTATGAGGTAGAATGGCAGCAGATGTTTTCAGGCTTTTGGATGTTCTAGGCTTCTGAAGCCAATTAAAGCAGCTGTCCTACCAAATCTTTTTAGAGAAGGCCTACTGTGCACCTGAACCTTTTGTGACTTCTCTTTGTAAAACACACTGACCTTTAGCATAGTGAGCACATCTCCGAGGTGGTTCATGGAAAGTTGGGAACCCAGGATGCAGGGGCAGCCTTAAGTCATGGGAGTGAGCAGGAATAGACATGCGGGGCGGCACTTCCAGGGGCTGTGGAATTCTCTGGAATAATGTGCAGATCTCTGAGAGGTGAGTGGACCCCAGCTGACACCTGACCACCTTTGTCAGATGACCATCCCAGGTGGCGTGCACCTCCCCCGCTGCCCTTCTTGCATTCGTTTCCTTCGGTATTCATTTCCTGAAAATTCTCTGCCTGTCACCAAGCCCTCTGAAGGTCACAAATCCATTCCCCATCAAATCTGTGCTCATCACAGGAAAGAAAACAAAAAGAATATTGGGATTTTTTTTTTTAAGAGATGAAGAGTGTGCACACTCCAGGGTCATTGGGTACCACAGGCCACTGATGCTCCTGTCAAGAAGGGATGGAGCTGAGGAACTGATCTAAAAGTTAAATAACTCCAAATGAGACTTCTTCATCTTCTCCTTTTTCTAAAAAAAAAATAATTCATAGTATCAGACAGGTTGACAACTTACTGAAAACGGTTCCTCACCTGGAAAGTGCTTATTACTTACAGTGTACCATCTTTATTACATCGATACTGACATTTAACACTCAATAAATCTCCACTCCCTCTATGGAGATGTGCTTGACAGCCAAAAGGAGTCCCTGCCTTTTCTCTGAATTTCAGCATGGTTTTGGTTCTGGGGACTGTGCTCTGATACTGGCTCCCTCAAATCCAACTGAGTGGGAAAGAATAGTCCTGGGATGCCTCTGTTCAAGCTGGCAGCTCCTTCCCTACTCAGCCAAACCCCCCTATCCACTAATAGTGGCCAATACCCATATGTCAAGATTGTTGGATAGGAGTCGAATTAGTACATGAAGGAAGGGAGGAATGTTCCTGCCACACTCTACCACATGACCTGCTAGAACGGCCAAGGCCTCTCCCGATCCAGCCTCCCCCTACCACCACACTCTTCTCCAGGGAATGATCAATCATCCCCCAGTAAACCAACATGTCCCTCCAACCTCTGGGCCTTTGCTTATCTGCTTTCCTCTGCACTGAATGTCTGATTATTCCTAAAGTCTAATGCCTCCTCCTCCATGCATTCCCCACACTGCTCCTCGTGGAAGAACCCAGCATTTTCTAGTCTGTTGCCTACAGAACCATGTGCAGACTGCCCACAGATCCACTCTGGGGGCCGAAGCTGGTCTTACTAATTTCAGTATCTGAGCTATCAAAGGCAGAGATATAACGAACAAATGAGTGAATAAATGAATGAGCATATCACTTTCTCCTCTACCCTCTTCCCCTTTTTCCCACTCTTTCTTTACTACCTCTGACTCTATCTGATGAGTCCACGGGTTCAACCTCTTTGGTTTCACTAAGTCCCCAAAATGATAGATTAAGGTAGGCAATATTAGGGGTTCTGAAGTTGGACAAGTTGGACAAATCTGTGTGTGTCAAACACACACATACCTATACACACATACCCTCTTAGGTAGTTGGAAGGATCAGATGATGACTACATCATATAAAGTGCTTGCATAGCCCCTGCTGCCCTGGAATACAGGAGCTTTCTTATTCGCTATTCCCTGCCCTGGGAGGACAGTAGAGTCCTCCATCCTGCCTGGCTCAGATGGTATGATTCTAGACAGCCCTGGTGCTCCAGTGGCCTGGGGTAGAGGAACACCCAGGGCAAAGTCAGTCCGGACTGGCAGGAAGCCAGAGCAGTAGCCTGTTAGTAGAGAAATGCAAGAGTATTCCTTCCAAGGACGTGCAGTCAAATGAATGTGGGGAGTGTTGTGTTAGTCTCCAGTTTGTAATTAGAGTATCATGCAGATGAGTTCTGCTCCAAAGCCTAAAAACATTTCTTCTCTACAGGGTTTTGAATTTCTCCTTGCTGCTAGAAGTAGCTTATGCTGATCACTGGCTTGGCAAATGTCACAGACCTCTTGGGCTATGCAGGAACAAGACAGAGCTCAGCCCCTGGGGATCCCACCCCAGCCCTTCAGCTACCTGAGGGGGAAGGGGGTACCAGGAACATGCAGGTCCTCTGGGCCACAGAGGCATGCGCAGGGCAGACTTCCAGGGAATGCAGTCCCCAAGCTCTGCTGCAAGAGCTCTTTGGTGACTGGGCAGCTGTCCTGAGGCAGGATGCCCTTCCGAGACACGCAGTTTCTGCCCTGAACTGAGTTGCTTTGGGTCTGCCCTTGGCATCAAAGGGGCCCCAAAGACCTCAAGAGCATGAAGGAAACATCTTGCCCACTCTAGACTTTTGAAAGAATGCTGCTGTGTTTTTCCCAAGATCTGACGGATTGACCGAAAAAATACACAACAATAAAATGGGAAAATGTAACTACTATACAAAAATCCATGAATGCACTCACAGTTCGCAGACAGGCTCTGAGTCTGAGCCACATGTGTAGTTTTATATCTTCTAGTAGCCCCATTAAATATAGAAAAAAGTGAAATTAATGTTGCTAATCATGTTATTTAAACCAATATACCTAAAATATTACCATTGCAATATAGAAGCAACATAAAAATATTGAATGAGATAGTTTTACATCGTTTCTATCAGAAATCTTCAACTTGGTTGTGCATTTCATGCGTAGAGCACATCTCAATTTTGACTTATTCCATTTCAAGTGTTTACTAGTCACACACGGCTACTGGCTGCTGGATGGGACCGCGCTGCTTCAGGTAGCTTCCTAGCATCTCTCTTGACCCTCCTTGCACCTGTCTGCCCATCCCAGCTCACGCATCCCCGCTTCCTTCTTCAACCTTCTTTTCTTTTGCCTCTTTAAGCTACTCGAAGTTATGCTTTTATTCATAGTAACTACTCAATAAATGCTTTTAATCTTCTCTATATCCCCCCCCCCGTTTAAAACAGCATTTCACAGTCTGCCTCCTGTGAAAGGTTCTCTTCACATTATTATTGTAAAAACAGTATTCTATTGCATCAATATTATTTCGCTTCAGGAAATGCTAATACAAATTATATCTAGTAAACATCTAAGTATTAGATCCATTGAAAATACTCATTCATCCTTTCAACTGTTTTGGCTACAAATCAAAATTATTTTTCTCTTTCCGCATTAAGAGCCTCTACATAGTTTTTTCCTCAGCAGCTAAGCTTGAAGGTCTCCACACACTGATTGCTAATAAGGGCAGAGCAAACCCAGATCATCATCCAGGAATTTTAACATGTGACCTCAGACACAAGGCCATGAAAGAGCTGCAGCTGAGAGCAGAGCAGGCCAGTCCATCCAGCACCTCTGCACGCTGGGCCCCTATGTTCCTTTCTACTGCACACCAGGTTCATATTTCCAAGGGAAAGAGAGAGAGGCAGCCAAGAGCTGAATCCAAATTCAGGACAAATTCCTGAAGGAAAAGTGGACACAGAGTAAGAGGAAGAGAACTGTTTGTAAGATGATGACAACAATAATGATAGCAAACACTCATAATGGAATTAGCTAAGTGTCTGGCCCTGTTCAGCAAGCATTATATGCATCAACTCTTATCCTTTATAATAACTCTATGAGGTAAATATTATCATCCTATTATATAGACAGGAAACTGAGGCATAGAAAGTTTATATTGAGCAACCTGCCCAAGGTCACAGAGCCAATGTGAGCAGAACTGGGATATGAACACATGCAGTCTGGCTCCAGCCCCAGGGGCCCCAGCCACTGCTCTATACTGCTTCACAATACAGCCCACCTCGTCAGGATATCAGGAATTAAATAAGATATCTATGTCATGTGTATGTCATAATGCTCATATATAACACATAGCTGCTACAAGAAATATTAAACATCTGAACAAGTTAACAAACAGACAAGGGCCCAGCAGTGGAGCAGTTGAGCACAGTCTGGGGACCTGCAGGATAGGTACTGCTGTTTCCAGAATGGCCGGTGGTCTGACCAGAGTCAGAAGGGAATGCAAGCTCTCTGTAGGACCATCTCTGACTTGTGTATCAGCGACAGCCCTGACCTGAAGGTCCTTTCCAGCAGACCACACTAAGAAGTTTTGCAACGTCTTTGACTTATGGTCTTTCTATATGGAGTCTGTCTCGGTGATGTAACTGGGGACAGAACATGCTCCACTGGAGGCAAGAGAGGCTGGAATTAAGGATCAACAGGCTCCTAATGTTCGCTTCCCACAGAGGAGTCATCCATGGGGACCTGGTGGGGAAAATCAATTCTCCTTTTTTGGAGGGTGTGGGAAGAAAAGCTTTTATGATCACTGAAATAAAACCACAAACAGGATTGGTTATCCCGTTAAAATAAATAGATAGATAGATAGATAGATAGATAGATAGATAGATAGATAAAGTCAGTCAGTCAGTCATGCTGCATCGGTGCTGGTTCTCCTTAAGGAAACGGAGACAGCTCAGCATGGACTATTGGAGGATCTGCCTGCTGTATCCAAAACTGGATAAGGCAACCAAGCAGCTTTATCATTCTGGCAGAGCCATATTCACCAGACCTGAATGCCCAATCCCTAAAGTTGGGCTCTGGAAGATACTGAGTAGCAAGGGGGCGGAGGTAGGGTGTCCATTGAGTCAGGAAGGAGCACCCACAGAGGCCAGACCTGGGAGCCCCCAGCAAGTGTCCAGAGATAGATAGTTCACCTTTCTTATTTCTTTGGTTCTTGTGGGGCCATTATCACCAGGGAGGTCAGAAGGCAGGCCTGTGATGCCAGGTGGCTCTCCATCAGATGTCCTGGCCATACAAGGGCATCTCAACTCTCTGTCATCCCACAAGCTCTGTGGCAGCTGCTCAGATATAAGACATATCCTAGGAGTCATTTGCAGGAGTCAGATGGCAGAAAAGACTCACTGTCATCAAACAGCCATGAGCAATGACATTTATGGGCATGAACACCTTCCAGGCCTCCTTCCCAAGCTCAGAGCACTGATCTATTCACTGAATGCAAAGAACAATTAGTCCTGCCAGATGGGGGATGTATCGAAAACCCTCTCCCTGGGCATAACCAATTAAAGCCTGGGTTTTAAAAAGCCAATTGATTCACTCAAAGGAGCAAACAGCAGGCTGCAGGAGCTCTTCCTGCTGAGCCATTTCTCTGCGTTTCCCAAAGCAGATCTAAAACCTCCCGATGGATTTAGTTTTCATATGGCTATGTGCAGTGTCCACTGATAATCTCTATGATTCAAAGCACTTGCCGGGTATCCTCTGATGCATATTCATTTAATCATTCAACACAATTTCACTTTACCCTTTCACCTCGGAATCTGTGCCCCAGGAAGGCTGACAGCAGAGTGCCAGGGCAGCAGAGTAGATGGCCTCAGCATGTCAGCTGGCGCAATCTACACCACAGCCACAGAAGCAAGTGAGGAAGGGGACTTCTAAGGCACTCCCTCCCCTCCACAAGCAAGACCACCTCTCTTGGCATCTGCAGCCATGCTGAGCCCAAGGCATAAATCCTGCCCATTATAGGCAATTCAAATAGATGGAATCAGTAATGAAATGCTCATTTCTCATAGAAGGAAAGAGTACCTGTGATCTATTTAGCATTGACTCAAAATTTGATTTTTAAAATCCAAAATGAATAATGTGTGATGAGTTTTATTGGCTCAACCAGAATTAATGAGTTAATGAGGGGGGAAAATAAAAGTATTGCAGAGCAAGAGAAAATCACTCCAAAACGCATCCTGATACTTAAGGAACACCAGGCATCCTGGTGTCAGGACTGAGCATTTTATCCAATGTATCTGCACCAATGTCCTGCCAGTGTAGTGTCTAGCCGTCGGCATCCAGAAAGGAGTGGACATCAGATGCTACCTTCTGGGTCCCTTGCCTACTCATTTGACAGTCTCAAGGAAGCAGCCTGTTTAGAATGAATGACTATACCTCAGAAGCCTAGGGAGCTGCAAACAGAGGGAAGAATTGGCTCAAGCCAGCAACAGACAAAAGCACGCAGTAATGAGTCCACTTTCTAAAGCTCCCAAGGTGAAGTCTCATGCCTGTGACTTTCCATACTCCTGGGCTTCTGCAGGATGGCTTTCCCTCAACTGTATGGATCTTTTATTTATTTGCTTTCTCTTCACAGCCTATGCCAGAGACCACTCAAGAAGCAATAACCCCTCACTCATTGAAAACTCATGATTTTGTACACAGCTCAATACTGCTGCATATACTTGGCCAGTCACTTAACCTCTGGAAGGCTTGTCTTTCTCATCTGTAAAAGGGGATAATATTAGTCCTCTTGAAGAACTGTTAGAAGAATCAGGGATAATGTTGAATGTTTCTAGGACAGTTTCTAGCACACAGTGGTGCTCAGTAAATGGCTTTTGGTTACTAAATGGAAATGATATCTACACCTCAAAGTTTTCTTGAAAGAAAGCACATGAGGAATACCCACCCCTGGACCTTCCAGTTGGTAACCACAGGTGAGAAGGAATTTCTGCCTTTCCTTCTCCAACCTGCTCCCATCCCAGCACGTGGCAGCAGACCAGAAGCCGTATCATGAGGGTTCAGTGTCCAGTTCCGGTATCAGATTGCCTAAGTTAAGATCCAGGGTGGGCAGGGAGAGCAAGTTATTTATCCTCCCTGTGCCTCTATTTCTTATCCATTAAACAGGGTTAATATAAATATCTTAGAGGGCTGCTGTGAGGATTTAATGAGGCCATGCATAAAACTGGGCACAGTACCTGGCACATAGGAAATGCTTGATAAATGTTTACAATGAGTATGTTGTTTTTTTTTTTTCCCACACTAGCAAGCAATTCTGACAGCAGCTGAGTGTCCTACAACTCAACTTAATTCTGACCCTATCTACTTAGAGATAGTATCAGATCATGTAAGTTAAGGACTCAATCCTACAAGACTTCTTCCAACTTCAGATATCAACAAGTCCAGGTTGTTACCTGTGGATCGGCTATAGATAGATCAGAGGCTCCAATGAGTCCCTCCTTGGATTCAATTAATTTGCTAAAGCAGTCACAGAACTCAGAGATACATTTTAACTTACTAGATTGCCAGTTTATTATAACTCAAGAATAGCTAGGAACAGATGCTGAGGGCAAGGTATGGAGAAGGGGCTCAGAGTGTTCATGCTCTCTGAGCATGTCACTCTCCCCCAAACTTTCACATGTGCCCCAACCCAGAAGTTCTCTGAACCCCATCCTTCTGGGTTATTATGGAGGCTTCATCACATAGTCATGGTTGGTTAAATCATTGGCAATTGATGACTAAACCCAATCTCCAGCCCCTCTCTCCTCCAGGGAGGTCTGGGGTAGGGCTGAAAGTTCCAACTTTATCATCACTTGGTTGGCTTCTCTGTTGACCATTCCCCATCCCTAGGTGACCTAAAGGCTTTCCAAAAGCAACTTCATTAACATAATAAAAGACACCATTATATTTCAAATCACTTAGGAAACTCCTATGTCAGAAGGGCAGGGGCCAGTTAAGACCAAATACATATTTCTTATTGTAAATCACAATATCATAATACTACTATCAAATAACTACCATCATCATCTTTATCATCATCACCATCATCAGGAATAAGAGGAAAGAAAGGAATAAAATACCAGGAGTAGAATCTGAATGTGGAAAGATGAAATTCAAGTTCCCAGCAGAAAACTTATCATACTAAGGAGCAGCATAAATGAGCCAAACACTTGAGCCTAGGAACTCTGTCCCTGTACCAGCACCTCCAGTCTAGGATCCTTTGTGACCTTGACATCTGTTTCCCTCAGTTGGTGTTTGTCACTGGCTATCTTGTCTGAGAATGAGGACTGACTCCAAGGGACCACACACCATGATTATCTTTGTTCCCTGCAAAGCTCAAACTTGCTACCTTCCCAGCAGCACCAGCCACTACCCAGACTCAAGTTGGCCATGTGAGACGAGGCACCTTCAGGTTGAGCTAGATGCAGTCATGCCTCATATAATTTGACAGTTTCCTTTCTTCCCTCTGGCATCAACTACACACACATTTCTATACAGCTTCAGTCTTTTTTGGTTTTGACTCTGCAGGGGATCAGGGTAAATTTAACAGCAGTTCTTCCATTCTGTCAGTACCCACACTCCTCATCTTGGGGCATTTCCACTGTGGCTAAGTCAGAGAGATGAATCCAGTCTACTGTGTCACTATTCAAAACTGATCTAAGGCTAATGTTCTCATTGGAGGGAAAGTATTTTAATCTTACAACCCCAACCATGATCAATTGGGAATGCCACAAATCAGATGCCTAATTTCACCAAAGGAAAATGCAGGAACACAGAGTTATAAGTCAATCATGCACTCTGTGGTTTGAGTATATGAATGGAGAAGCCTAGCATGAATCTTCCAGAGCACCCTGGTTTTGCCAAGGGAAGGAGGAGGATGAAGAGTGGGTCAATAAACTCTGAAATTACATCTTAAATAAAAAATCTGATTCGGCCCAAGAGACATGAATAGAAAGGTATCAGAAATAGGTCAGCAATTTTGTTAGCAACTTGAAATTCTTGAGCTGAGGGCTTGGAGCTGGGGTTTGGAGATTTAGAATTTCAACTTTGATTCCCAAAGTCCACCCAACAAAATAAAATGAAGAGCAATGTTTTCCAAAGTGTGGACAGGAATGGTAGGCTAAATAAAATGAAATAAGTTTCTTTACCGATGTGCTTCTCAGTGCCTGGACTATGCCAATGATGAATGTGAATCTCCAATAGGGGAGTGAGTATACAAACTTCCCCCAAATGAATTTAACCTTTGGAGAGAGGATGACTTGTGAGACTAGGGCCCCACAGGCCACACATCAAGAACCATCAATTCAAGGAACCAAGGAAAAAAGCAGGGTTCTAGGTCCTCCAGAGGAAACCAAATGAGCTTTACTCTTAAGCAGCCATGTTCATTTACTCATTAGGAGCAAAGTTACATAAACACAATCTGAGAGACCAAGCTAGGTACCAAGGTACTAGGTACAAAGGACTAGTGCCCCAAAGCTGAAACAAAGGCTAAATAGAAAAATGTGAAGACCTACCAGGAATGAGCCTTAAAGTCCTTGTGAACCCTGAGTTAGGGCAATCACGGTTATATAAAATTTAGTAGAGGCTCCCAGAGGTCCCTTAACACTGGAAACTTCTGTTAGGAATATGCCAGGACAGAAAGAGTATCATCATTAAAGGCTATAACCAAGAAATGAGCATGTGCTTCTTCCAAGCCAGCCCTCCTTCACCTTCTCTAAGATTGCCAACTTGAATATGTGCCAGACACTTTGCAAAGTGTGTCACATCCATTCTTTCATTATATTTTCATAATCCTAAGAGGTATGTGCTATCAGTATCCTTGTTTTTTTTTTGCAGCTGAGGCTCAGGAAAGTCAAGTCTAAGGACAATTTGTCTAAGGACACAATTCAAGGAGTTAAAGCTGGGATTACATTATAAGTTTATTAAATGAATGAATGAATGAATGAATGAACGAACAAATAGGGAGAAAGGGTCTTTTCCTACCTATTTAAAAGAGTTGGTTGAGGGGTGCCTGGGTAGTTCATCTGGTTAAGCGTCTACCTTCAGCTCAGGTCATGATTGAAATCATGGTCCTGGGATTGAGTCCCATGTTAGGCTCCCTGTTCAGTGGGAAGCCAGTTTCTTCCTCTTCTTCTGCCCCTCCCCGCACCCCCCTCCAAGCACCCCCCACCATGCCCCCTCCATCCTCTCTCTCTCTCTCAAAAAAAAAAAAAGTTGGTTGAAAACACAGCAATAGAATTTTGATTACCTACTGACATTGTCTGATTACTAGAAAGTCATCTTTTGCTCGGAAAATGGCAGGCCCCTCCTCTGTGATTCATCCATCACTGTGAAGTTTGGGATCTCCCCATCCATCAGCAACACTCCAGATGGCACAACACTGCAAACTGGATTCAATTACAGGAAGAGTCAAACCTTGCCTGATTCACATGAGCCCAATCAGCAGCTCCTAGGTTTAGCCACAAGCCCGAACTTACCCAGCAGTACACTATCAACTTCAATAATGGGCATGCCAGGAAAACAAAATAGGAGCCTATCCTTTTATGTAGAAAGAGCTTTTCTCTTTATCAGTTATACTTTTTGGAAGAATAGGCTACCTACTATCTCTTTGTGAGTTCTGATAGACACTGCAGAGGAGGAGATGAAAAGTTATTACCATAAGGGTGGGAAGAAGGAAGAACTGTACCAGGGGGAAGGGAGAGCCCTGTGGAGTGACCTGGAGTTCCCTGCCTCATTCTCTTCCCACTCCTCTGGATGGTGAGCTTCTTTGTGCAAATCCCATACTATTCTGACTCCATCTACCTCTCTGCCCTTATTGTTCCCACTGCGATGGTCTACACTCTCACCATTTTTGGCTTGGATCTCTTCCATGGCCTCCTAGATAGTTTAACCACTCTCATGCCAGTCCCCTTGCCCCCTGCAATCTTGTCAGCCACAGCAGCCACATTGAACTTCTAAAAACATAAATCAGATCATATCACTCCCTCACTTAACACTCAACAATAGCTTCCCTAATTACTTGGTAGAATAAAATACAAATTCTTCATCCTGGTCTGTAGGGACTTCATTGCTACTGGTCATCTCACCCTTCCTCTTCCTCACCATACTCCAGACACACTGCTCTTCCTTCTTCCAGGCTCATTCTCCCCTCAAGATCTTTGTACTTCTTGCTTCCTCAGTGAGGGTTGCTGGGACCCCTGAACCAGATGGTCTTGTCATTCAAGTCTCAGCTCACTTGGTGCCTGCCACAGAGAGGCCCTCCCTGATTGCCCAATATCAGCATCCCTAACTGCTCCCTCACCGGTCACTCTTATCATAACATTGTGTTTTGTTTCCTTTATAGCACTTATTACTTAAAATCATCTTGTTTCTTATTTATGTTCCATCTTCTCCTCCAACGCATACACAGAAACTCCACGAGAGCAGATGCCTGGCCTGCCTGCACCCATACTTCCAGCACCTGTAACAGTGTTCAGAACAAAGTAGCTGATTGATAAGAGCTTGCTAGCTGAAAGAATACCCTCAAAGGGTTCTAGTATGAACTAAATGAGATAATTATGTATTTAGAGTTTTTCAGAAGTCTTGGCACGTCATAAGCACCCCAAAACACAATATTTCAAGTGGCTCTCTTGCTTGATAGGAACAGGATGAGCCAATCTGTTAATCAAAAGAAGTTGGATAAAGCAGGGATCACCAATATTGTACACAGACCCTGTTCAAACTTAAAACACTATTTCAACCTGAAACATTTCTTGCTAATATACTGATGTAGAGCTAAGGCCTCTACTTGAGATGGGTCTCCAGGTTGGAGTTTTACATCTATTTTTTCCTTTTCTTGACAGCTCCTGCCCTTTATATATATCATCTGTGGTTCCCAGATTTAGCCTTAGAATGGAGAAGGAACTTAATCTCACATATGAAATAATCTGAGTGAAAAACTCTTCTGGGATTATGTCCAAATTTTTCCTAACTTCTGTCAGTTGCCTGCCCACAACAAATCTGACAGCCTTTATTGATTGACTCTTATCAAGCCATTTGATGCTTGCATCTTGGGTTTCCTAAAAACAACTCTCTTTTCACCCATATTTCACTGGTTCACTTAATTAATTTATGTTATTGTAATAACACATTATTCAGCCAGCATAAGAAGCACTGGGTAAAATGCAGCTCTCTGACCCTTGGTAAGCATTTACCAGACTGGTGAGGATGATGTTCATAGGAATAGCAGGGGTCCCTGTGTGCCATGAGTGTCCAGCAGGTCATGGCCCTCAGTCAATAGATATTACAGAAGGAAGACATTAGAGAAAATTGGTGAATTTGTGAGTTGGTGAAGTAGAGACGTGTTAAGAGAGATTGTATTGTAGTAGAAGCACTTGTCAATAGCCATAATTATAGTTGTAGTCAAGGAAGATTAAATGGAAATATGCCAAAATGTTTTCTCTGGTAGACTGTCAATACTCCTCTTAACCATTTCCCATATCTTTCAAATTTTGACACTATCATAAATAATATTTCATAGAAATAGAGTAAATTGTGATGCTGGCTGAGTCAAAGGCTGGTGCTGACAGTTACCACTTCTAGTGCTCCTGCTCTATGCTAGCAATTTACATGTTCCCCCTTGTCCTCATGGTCACTCTGCAAGACAGGTGCTATGGTACCCAGCTTTGACTCTGTCTGCTCCACTTATGAGGCCCAAAATTTAGTCTCTGGTCTCTGTCCCAGTACTACCTTCCCTCTGACCCACAAACACAAAGTCACCTAATGCAGTCAGCATCTCCATGAGCTGGCAGGGTGTCAAGTACATGAGCTATCAGCTATCACGACCAAATGCTCACTTATGTCACTGTCCAGCTCTCTGCTTTGCAAATTAATTAGAAATAAAGCATTTCTCCCCATCAGTTCTGGCCTCCTCCACTGGCCTCCCACCCCTGGCTGCAGCCTGTTACCTACTTCCTTCACTTGTGGCCACAGGACCCCATCCTTGGACAGATGCCACCTCATCAGCATATCCCACCTGAGGCCACACCTGCATTGCTCATTTCCCTTCTGGAAGCTGTCCTTCCTGGAATTTGAACATGTCCTTGCTCTGCGCTCTGCTGCCTGTGTTCCCTCTGCCCACCCCTAGTCCACCTGGGTTTCTATGCCATTCCAGCCCCAACCTCCAAGAAACAACCCACTGCATGGCCTGCCTTGTGTTCATCTGTGCTCCACGTATCAGAGAGATTAAGACTCAGACCTAGAAAGACAGAGACAGATTTTTTCTAAAGAATCAAGAGAAAGGACACAAAAGCCAAAAGAAAGGTCAAGCATCGTCAAAACTTGGCATTTTCACTGGATTTGTCCTCATCTTATTCTCTTCTATAAGAAAGACTTAATGGACAACCGCAAATTGGGTCTCAAAGCTGGTGATAAGGGCATTGCAGATCTACAGGAAGAAAAGTCATGGTTTAGGGTTCTAGAAAAGTAGAATCTGACAGAGGCATTCACTACAAAGAATTTGCAAGAGACTGGCCTCCTGGAATCTCTGACACTGGTGGACAGTCATGGTGAAACCCCTTCATATGGCTCTAAGCATGTGTCTTAACTTCACCACGGCTTCATTTCCCCACGTGTATGATGATGCTAGTACCAACTGCTTCGCAGACTGTTGAGGCTTAAATGAGTTCATACAGTTCTGGGCAGTGTCTGGATGTGATTTTGGTTGTCCCCTGTGGTGGAGATGAAGGGAGGCGAACTACTGGCCTCAGGAAAGGGGCAGAAGCCAGAAGCCAGGGATGCTCATAAATACTAGTAATCGATCCCACAATGAACAGGGTAGCCCCCATGACAAAGAATGTTTCAGTCCAAAATGTTACTCATGCCAAGATAGAGAAACTTTTCCAAAGCCCAGCACAGAGTAGGGATCAGCAAGCATGAATTCCCTGCCCCAACCTCTTCCCACTCCTCTTTCTGGACGATACATCTCATCAGGTAAGAACCATTTTCCATGTAAGTGAAGAAGGTGAAGTACCAAGCATCGTGCCTGGCAGCTCCTCTCCTCTCTGCTCTTCCTACAGAGCTCTCTCTCGCTGGCAGCCAGGCCCACAGCAGGGAGAGACAAAGGACAGACCTGTCAACTGACTGGAGCACAGGCCTCTGTGCAACACCCACCTCAGCTTGGAAGCTGACCAGAAAAGCAGTTCTAAGGAAGCTGAGCTCAGAAAGGAAGGCTGGGCCTGGGTAATGCCATGAGGTGGACCCATTAATAGGGACCAAAAAAGTGGTCATCCAATTGGGCCCAGAGTGCACCATTTCTCCAAGACTTGGCAGCAATCTCCTATCAGGAAGTTAAAAGTCAGAATCCATTCCTTCACTCAATTATTCAACACGAACTGGGTACTAGGCTCATACTCTGGTGTGCACAGCACTCTAATGGTCTACATTTTTTTTAAAAAAATTCAATGTTATTATTTTTCCAGCCCTGTAACTATTTAACCAAGACATCGATGGGAATAAATAAGTAAGCAAGAGAAGATGTTTAAATCTCATAGAATCTTGAATCCGACCGGCCTCATTTTAAACGGTGAAAATACCCACTTGATAAAGTGGTAAAAGCTAATATTATTCTATTATTCACTCTCTCTTTATTAAGGCATCAGAGATGATTCATTGAGTTTCTGAAGCACAGTACTTTTTATATGTTACTCTTTCATGAACAAACTATTCCAAGACACAATCTGCCTATATTATATAATGCATCTTCCACAGAGACAGCCCAAAGTGAAGCTACTTATTTCTCATCCTTATATTCAATAAGGCCTATTTATACCTTGCCTGAGTATGTGAGAGAACACAGGGAAAAGTGCTTTGAGAACCAGAAGGCCTGCTATAAACGTTGGCCCTTATTGTCAGTATTAACCATCATAATCTCCAAATTCCTAAGGGGCAGAACAGATGAGGTTTTGCTTTGTGTTTCTGGATCCTGCATTCCAAGTTGCTAAGATACCTGTCCCTTTTTCCACTTATGGACTCTGTAGTCTGGGGAAGGTAGAAGCAAATACAGTCCAGGAAGGCCTGAGGTCTTGCTCCCAAGATCTTGCTGCCTCGCTCCCCTGCTCCCTATATGCTGCAAATCCTTGCCAGATCCTCCGTAGGAGCCTCAAACCAGGAGGCTCTCTGCTGAAAGGAGCCAAGAGGAGGCTTGCATGTTGCCAAATGCCTGTCTAGCCCAAAGCAGGAAGTCTGCAAGAACACACCCACAGTTCTGAGTGTAGAGCCTGTCTGAGGATAAAGTGCCCTCCCCTGAGCTCAGCTCAGCACCTCATAAAGCCAGGCTCAGACTGTATAAATAAGATGTCTCTCTAAGGCAAGGTGAGGCTTGCAGGATTTATATGCTCTTGGGGCCCCTTGTAAACAAGCTTTAACCAACAGTACAGACTCTCCTTCCTTCTGTGAACCAACTGACTTGGCTCCAAAGGCTAGGGTAAAAGGCCCCTGTGTTTGCCTGGGGTGTTCCTGGGCCATCCCACTGGGTGAGTGGGCAGACAGGAACATGTGTGGACTTTGAGAGGCCTTGGTCCCTGGGCACTTCCGGAAAAGGACTACTTGGGAGCACAGACAGGAGGCCTCTGACATGCTCTGCTGGCTTCTGTGTAAAGGAAAACAGGTAGAGCGAGCCAGGAAGGGAGCAAAGGAAGGAAAGTCATTTAGGGGAATAGCCTGAGCAAAGAAACCAGATGTGAGCTGGTGTCAGCAGTAGGGATAGCCTGCTGCGTAATTCATCCATTGTGGTTCTGTTTATGTGTCTGTTTTTAAGGTTAATCATTTGTTTGTTTGATCGAGGCCTACTCCTCTGAACGCTTCTGTTAGCACATGAACAGGATGCTTGGTATGAGACGCGAACATCCTTATTTGGCAGACGCAGAGTTCGCTAAATTATCCTTCCAGCTGCAAATAAGTTGTGACATTTTTAATAAGTTACCCATCATGAGGGGTGCCGCATATTCTCAGAGAAATTCATGGGCTGAACTTCTCCCCAGCCTCAGTTCATCTCTCTGAAAGAAGCACACTTTTCAGCAAGAGGCAAAACATTTGAGATGGATGCACATTCACTCACTCTTGGGTGTCTGGTCTAACCCATGAGTACCCTGTTGGTCTAGTCTCTCAAACTGCCTGCAATACACCTCATGAAAAGGTAGTCCTGGCCCACACACACTGCCATCCTCATTTCCATCCTCAGTGCAGAAGAAAACAGGCCGCTCTCTTCAACACCACCTCTAAGGAAGCAGGCAGATTCTAGAATTGTAGAAGCCCAGGACTGGGACCAGACTTCGAAGGTATCAGAGGTAATGTGCTATATGGGAAAGCATGAGGCTTTGGAGCTGAGTGAGTTTGGCTAAGTCATTTTTTCTCCAAGCCTCCATTTCTTCTAGGTTAAATGAGGCTGCTGGGAAGCCTAGGGAGGACATATTGTGAAGGACCTGGTACATTGTAGTTCTTTAAGAATAGCTATTACTGTCATCACTCTTGAAGCAAATTCAACTGGGTGCCCACCTCCGCTGTAATTTCAGGTCAGACCTTTCCTTGGAGTCTTGCAGCAATCCTTCTGCCTGCAAGGTCTTCATCCATCCCATCATTTCACAAGGACTGCTATGACCAGGCCCTGTGCAAGATAAACCAATAAAGTTTCTGCCCCACAAAAAGCTGAGTCCATCTGTGGGTGATTTTGACAGAAAGGGTTTCCTAATGTTGAGTCAAAACTATTAAATACAACAGTATTAGGTATTCCCTATGGGCTGGAGACTGGGGAGGATTTGGAAAAAAACTTCACTACCTTCTGTAATACCTCCAACTTTATTTCCAGGCATCACCTTTTTTTGCTCTTTTGGTTGATGTCTGATGCACATACCTCAAGGTGCATCTAACACAAGGGTCCAGCCTAAAGAGTCTCCACAAGCCAAGCACCTCCATACAACCATCACCCAGAGCAGGATCATCACCCAGCGCTCTAGAAGCCCTGGTCCTCCTTTCCACCACTGCAATCAAGACTAACTGTGATACCGAATTCTGGCAACATACATTCATTTTGCCTGTTCTACTATTTTGGCATTATCTTTAAAGGAAATTATTTGTACTGGTTCTTCGCTCTCCTGCCCTGCTTTCACATCGGTTGGCCATACAAAAGGCAAGCAATGGAAGGTTTCCTTTTATATCATGAAGTCCTGCCGTTACATGGTTTCATTTTCCAAGACTCCAAGGCTGGGGCATGTGTCTCCAGTGTTTTCACATAATAGGTCCTCAGTAGGTACGTGTTGAGTAAATGAATGATGACATCAGATCTCTCAACAGTCAACACATCTGAGCAAAAGGAGAGTCACAGACAACAGATGCAGGGCAGGGAGCATGGGGATGAGGTCTTAGAAAGAACTGTAGAGTAGAGGCCTCTTTTCTAGGTCATTCTGTCCATCTGGACTGGACAGCCCTGGACCCAATCCTGATTTATTGAAGTTCTGTTGACACCAGGCATTTCTGTTCTGCTTTCAAATATATTCACATTTTCCATATCAAAAAGAAAAAGAAAACTGGGCACCTGGGTGGCTCAGTTGGTTGCATGTCCAACTCTTGATTTCAGCTCAGGTCATGATCTCAGGGTTGTGAGATGCAGCCCTGTGTTGGGGTCTGGGCTGGGCATGGAGCCCACTTGGGACTCTCTTTCCCTCTCCCTCTGCACCTCCCTCTCCTAAAAAAAAAAAGAGAGGAAGGAAGGAAGGAAGGAAGGAAGGAAGGAAGGAAGGAAGGAAGGAAGGAAGGAAGGAAGGAAGGAAGGAAGGAATAAATTGACCACAAAAATAAATCACATCATCAAACATTTAATGAAAGTTTACACCCAAATACTAGGCAAAAGAGATGATTTACTCACTGCCAGTTATGTGCTGGGCATTCTGTTTGCCTTTGATAACTCAGAGGTTAATCAGGCACCACTTCTGCCCACAAGTAGCTTCTAAGCTGAAGGAAGATACAGGCACATGAGCAACTGAAATATTAAAGTGTTGTAAATACTATGATCCAGATAATGTACCAAGTGTCTTAGGAACATAGAAAAAGGAGCAAAGTTTATTGGAAAAGCTACGTGGAGAAGATGACATTTGAAAAGGGTTTGAAAAATGAGTATGGTTCACTAGATCAACACAAAGAAAGGATACCACAGGATGAGTAAACAACATGAATAACAACAAAGCTGATACTTGGTAGTATGTACCAGTATGGGCAGCCAGTTGATTAAAGCCGGTGTCTGCTGTGATTAGTCATGAGCTGGTTGTGAGAGATCATGAATATCCACCCTAAGTAAAAACAGAAAGACAAGAAAGGGCAGGCCACGTTCCAGGAATGGTGGTGAGTTGCCAACTCCTTGAAAAATCTAATTTCTTCTAAGGATGGCATGTAGGTGTCATGCATGCCAACCCTAATCACTCCTATGCCTACAACAAATAGTAGGAATCAGTCATAGCACTCCTATCAGATTCACCCAGAAATAACCTCATGATTCTGCTCAGAAAGAACTCTAGGCAATCGCTAGAAGTAATAGGATTTGGCATCATCTTGGGTTGCACATGAACTCTATTGCCTCACCACCTTCTCCCTCACAAATGCCACATAGTCTGGCTTCAGACATTCCACTGAAGCTGTTCCCTCTATAAAATTTCCATTACTTCCTCCTCACCAGATTCAAAAGTCCTCATTCAGATTAAATACCACACACTCCTTCCCTCCTGGAAACTCTCGCTTCCTCCTCTGTGAATACAGCGTACCTACTCTCTCTCCTTCATCTAACATCTTCAAGTTCCATCTACATGTTATTCCCACTGTTTCAGATCTGGCTCTCCTCCATAGTAGGTACTCTAATCCAGGCCTTACTGATGTAACTCAGAGTCAGAGAAGTCAGCCATCCATCTTCACATACCCTGAAAGGGAGTCATCCTGTTACGGCCTTCCTTATCAGTGCAAGTTGGCAGCATTTAAAGCTGGTTCAGCTTTTGGGGACAAAATTATGGATTATTGAAGCCTCCTCCACTCATCCTGCAGCAACTTGTAATGCCCAGAACCATCTGGCTGATTTAGTCCTTGGGAGCTTCTGTGATGGAAGACTCAGCTGAGCGAGAAGATAGAAACTACCAGCTGAAATAAAGTTTAGGGTTTATCTACTGATTTCAAATGATCTTTGTTTCAGAGCTCCAGCACACAGCACTTCTAGCAAGTGAATATAAAAAAATGTACAAAACACAAACACACAAACCCACATACCCTGTAAAACCCATATAGATTTGCTATGGATCCCCGCATCTATACTATTCATGGATTATGTGAAAGAAAAGCTGCTGCACAGTATTTATGTGGGGTCAGTACACATGTGGCTTTTTTTTACTTCAGAAGGACAACTTTAGACCTGGGATTATCAGGTATGGAGGTCAAAACCTTTGTCTAAACCTTGTCCAGATGACTATTTCCCAAATAGCTATAAGGAGACCCCAGGACAGCAATGATGATCATTGGCCAATTAGTGGCTCAGGCATTTGGTGTAGGACGTGACTTCCAGAAAGCTTACACTGAAGAGAATGGCTGTCTTAGGCTCAAGCTTCCTGGAGGAGGGCCAGCCATGCATCAGCTCTATTGATTTCTGTCATTGCTATTTTCTGGTAGAAAGTGGTGCATTTGTCTTAGATTAATTAAAAATGAACTAGGAGAAAGAACTGTGTTGTTAGAAAAGTGAAGGAATACAAAGAAACTTTCAAGATCATGCTGTTTCCACATACCAAGTACATGGACCTTCTAGTTAACAGGCAAGAAAATGCTCAGGAGACCTGAGGCAGACCAAGCTAGAATGCTGGCAGGTGTGTCTGGAGAATCCTGGTTACAGAGAAGGATGGAGAGCTGGTCATAGAAAATGGCCTGCTGTCCCTTGGTCAGACAGTCAGACTACCCTGCATCCCTTCCCAGACCACATTTTGGCTTCTACATCTTCCACAACTAGGTGCCCTGGACAAGGAGAAGTATAGGACAAAACCCTCTAGGGATGCTTCCAAAGGAAAGGGCTGCTTTGAGAAAGCCTCTCCTCAGCACAAGCTGTTCCCCATACACAAGGAAATGGAAAATGCAGACAAACAGACGTAAAAGTGGCCTATGACTCAGGGCTGGCTGCCCTGGCATTGTTATTCAGGGCCATGTGGACACTTGTGTTTGATAGACAATGATGAGTAGATAAATGAATTGTTTCCACTATTGACAATTTCTTTTTTAAGTTTCTTATACATTTGAAACAAAAAGATAAATCATTGAAATAAGCATTAAAGACTTATTTTATACCAGAAATATTTAATTCTCATAAAAACCCACCAAGGAAGACACAGTTCCCCCACCTTATCAATGAGGAAGTTGAGTCTCAAAGTAAATGCATGAACTGAGTCAGTCTTCCAACACTAGCCTCAATGTTCTTTCCTTTTTTTTTCTTTCTCTTTCTCTTCTTCGTCCTCATGCTTCTCTTCCTCCTACTTACTCTTCCTCTGCTTCAGCTGCTCCCCCCAACACTTTCAGTTTCTCATATTCATGCACAAAGATCGAAGGGAGAACTGCTCCCTGAAACCTCATAGGAAGTACCCTTCCTGTGGGAGTATCTTGTTCCACACTCAGCTCCCAGCATCTCCCACTCTGCTGAGGCAACTGCCTTCAATTCAACTCTTCCAGCTTCTTCTTCCGGCACCAACTGCCTACTTCTCTATAACATGGTCATGTTACTTCTTTCTATGTTTTTCAGGGCTTTTTTTTTTTTTTTTTTTCAGTTTTAAGCGTTACCTATCGACTTTCCCTAATAGAAGGTAAAGGTGTGACTCTTACAAACATACTCCACCTCCTCTCATGCCCATCTCCAGCTGCACATTTCTGCAAATGACTTCATTCCATAGCCAGACTTAATAGTTTGGGTGGGTACAGAGTTCAGAATTGGAAACCATTTTTCCTCAAAATGTTAAAGGCATTAACTCTATCTTCTTCTAGTTTCCAACATTGTTTTTGAGTAATCAGAGGTCATTGTGATCCTTAATCCTTTGTTTTTTCTGTATGAAACCTTACAGGAGCTTCATTTTGGCTACAGTGTTCTGAAAATCCATCTTCATATGGCTTGATGTGGGTTTATTTTCATTTATTATGAGAGGTACTCAGTGGCCCCTTTCAGTCCTGATATGTGCTTCAGTTATGGAAAATTTTCTTGAGTTAGTTCTTTGATGATTTTCTCCCTTCTTGTCTGTCTCTTCTTTCTCTATGGAAAGACTATTATTTGGATGTTGAACCTCTAGAACTGATGCTCTAATAACCTTACCTTTTCTCTTATTTTCCATTTAAAAAAAAACTTGTCTCTACTTTCTAAAAGACAACTTCAATTTTAGCTTCCAACAAATGCACTGAGTATTTTATTTTTGCTAACACATTGTTAATTCCCAAGGGCTCTGATTGTGATCTTTCTTTCTTAGAAAGCATCTTCTTCCTGAATGCAATTTCTTCTCTTATCTCTCTGAGGATATCTAACAATTTTGAAAATTTCATTTCCCTGGATCTTCCATTTCCATTTGATTGCTTTTTAAAATTTGCTTTATTTCTCTGTCTTTCATGCTGTTTCTCTGCCATTCACCTTGGGTATCTGGTGATCCTTAACCACCTCTTATTATGAAGTGGTGCAATAAGTTTCACTGGAAACTCTGTGGGGAAAGGGGAACTTTGTGATTATGGGCCTCACAGTAATCTGGCTGGACCATTTTTAGGAAAAACACCCGTTATTTAGCACTTCAGAATTTTTTTGAAAGGCTGTTCAAGTTCTGCAGAGAAGAATCTTTTTATTACCTCATTCAAGTATAAAAATCTGTTCCAGGAACCCAAGTAGAAGACAATGGCTGGGGAAGTCTCCACATTCAGTGTGACACAGGCTTTCACTTAATCCTGTTGTTTTAGTACAATACCCCATTCTGTGCTAGACGTCCATCAGCCCACAATGTCTGTTCTACTCTCCTAAAAGAATAAATTTCCAGTCTCCTGTCAAAGTTGGTGGGTAGGAGGGGGCATCATTTATTTACCTGACCTTATGGAATAAAAGAGGAGACTGAAGAGTCTAACTACTTCTTAAATTAACTTTCGATCAGTCCTCCTGCTTCCAGCCCTGATCATATCCACACTTTTATCAGTAGCTGCTAGTAATGCAGGGGGAAGGAAGCAGAGATTACATATATTTCTAGAGTAGTGTCTGTTGTGAAGGAAGAAATGAGATAATATAAGACTGATGGGTTAAAGAAGAGCAAAGGTGTATTTGAGGGACCTCATGTTCAAAGGAGAAGCTCAGTGTTTGTAGCTTAGTGAGAACTTTGGATAATAAGAAGATTGTAATCCAGGAGAACAGATTTGGAGTTTGAAATATTGTACATGAATTAGGAGGAGCTTCCAGTAAGAGAAGACAGAGAGGATTCTCTCCAGGTACCACTAGCCTATGACCCCTGGAACCTCCATCTCCTCTCCTTAGCTCTCAGGTCACATGTAGACAGAACCCCCTGAGGATATTTAAGAATGACCAGAATATTTAAAAAGAGAAAACAACACAGAATTCACAAAGTGCAAACTCAGCTATTTACTCAGAGTACAGAATTCTGATCTTTCCCCAAGCAGGCTCCAAGCCATCAGGCTCCCACTCCTTAACACTCCCAGATTCCACACTCTGACCCTCACCCTTGTTTATTACTTGCAAGTATCAAGGAAATAACCACTTCTAGGACTGTCCCAAAATGTGTCCTCTATCTTCTATGGCTGCCTAAATGTCCTTTAATGAAAGAAAAAGCCTTTCCTGTCTTATTTAGAGATCAAAAGTATAAATGCCAGTTTCCCCAGGAGAGTGGACACATTGGGGTCATCCAAGTTTATAAAGAGTACATGCTTTACATTCAGACTTGCAGCATTTAAAACCTGGTTCTGCTTTTGCCTCTAACTATGTGACTATGGCAAATTCCTGAACTTCAGTTTCTATACTTATAAAATAACAACACTCACTTCATAGGATTTTTCTGAGAATCATGTATATAATTGTTAAGTATCTAATACAGTATCTGGCATGCGATGGATAGTCAGTAGTAGCAAAGGTAGCAATATCCAACAGTAGTTGTAAAGGTAAGTAATGATGCTGTTGTTGCGCTCACACACACACAGAACACCTTCCTGATTCTACTAGTTTCCCTATGTGCTGGATCTTTTTGTGCTCCAAGGTACTGTGGGCAAAAGAACCTCATGTCCCACACAGCAGCTACACTTATCCCCTGGTACCCACTTAACTATGGGTACTATATAATCGCAATTTCTCTAAAAATATTCTTTGGCTTTAAATAAGTGTATTAATTGACTTCTACCTACAGAATTGATAAGGTAATTTACTGATACATTTTGTAGATCCTGAAGCATCAGAGAATTTTTAAGTTTATATTAGTGACACCTACCGGTAAAATGTGGCATGGTAGCCTAGCTCTCTTAGACTCTGAGAGGGGACAACTGCCAGGAACAATGAATGTACCCAAAACTGTAGGTAAATGGTGGTGGTGGGGGGGGGATTTACAGACCACAAATCATGGCAGAAGATATTATCAGCAAAAGTAAAGTGAAGAAAATACTACGGGAAGCAAAGCGGGTAATCAAGAAAATTTCCACAAGGTCCTGAAAACATTGCACAAACACCCTAGGATGCCACACAATAGCAGTTCATGTGAAATCTTTCCCTTGACAAATATTTTCACCAAAATCTATCTATTAGGAATTTTTCTCCATTTTTGCAATGGAAATCAATTAGAGAATAGAATCAACTATTTTGCAGTCACTTATAGCACATATCTCTTTTACTCAGTGAGGAATATGTACATTTATTTGGTCCATAGAGCTCTGCAACATGTAAAGTTAACTTTACACCAATTTGAGATCACCATCCTAAGAACATACATTGTCCTATATTGGTGCCCAAGGAGATGCTGTTGCTTTGTTTTAGGATTTTCATTTGAAAAGTTTATTACCTATAAAAAAAACTTGAAAGAGTGGCAAAATTAACATCAATAAAGCCTTTACCTAGATTCATCAATTGTTATTATCTTACCATATTGAGACTTGTGCTCTCTCATTCTCTCACTCACTGTCACTCCACTGTTAAATGCATCATTAGTTATCACTTAAGCATCAGGCATTCTTATATATTAATATGCCATTATCATACTCAAGAAATTTAACATTGATAGAACAAACCATTATCTAATACATATTCTATATTCAAAATTTCCTAATTATCCCAATAATGTCCTTTATGGCTCTCTGTTCATTTTCCCAATTCATGATCCGATCCAAGATTTAGCATTTCATTTCACTGTCATATCTTTTTGGTCTCCTTTAGTCTAGAACAGTCCTTATGCACATACACACCCTTTTTTTCTTTCAAAACATTGATACTCTTAGAGTCTATGCTATTCGATTTGAAGGATACTCTACAATGTGAATATGTCTGATTAATTTCTCTTTATTATATTCAGGTCAAAGATTTTTGGCAAGAATATCACAGAAGTGATGTGGTGTCCTTCCCACTGTACTCCATCAAAAGCCACATTTGTCCCATTATTGGTAATGCTGAGTGTGATCACTTGATTAAAGTGATGTTGCATATTTCTCATTGTAAAATTACTTTGTTCCTTTGTAATTAATAAGTAATGTGCAGGGTGGTACTTTGAGGCTGTGTAAATATCTGCTTCCCCAAATTGTTGTTGTTTTTTAATCACTGCAATTATTGTGATCCCTCCCTAACAGAATTGAGCAGTAATGGTAGGACAGAGGCATGGTCTTCATTCACTTCACTATCTCTGTAGATCCCATTTGGCACCAGTTAATGATAAGCCTTTGGCACTTTTTTCCTATAGATGCACTTACAGGATAGAACTCCATTTAAAAAATGCATTACACCAAAGCACAGTGAAAGCAATTACCAATAGTCAATTACCCTGGCATCACTTCATCACTGTAGATACTCTTAAATGCAATGCAAGGGTGGTTTTGAATATCCTGAAGGTGAAAATGAGTCTACAATAGCAGGCTCAGAAACCTGCAGTGGCTCCTAATAACTACTCAATACAATCCAAACTCCTTATCCTGACACTTGAGGTCCTGCAAGATCTGACCACACCTTCGTCCAGTCTCCTATAACTCCCTTTCACGTCCCCACCAAATTGAGCTTCCCTCTTCTTCTTATATATGCCTCCATGGTTTTCCTTTGCTTATTCCAATTCCTTTGTTTTGAGAGAGTTTACAAATCTTTGATGGCAGAGGCCAAAGTTTTGCTCTTCCCCAAGTATTTGTTGAAAAAGTAACCTTCCCCTTGTCTGAGTTCTCTTAGTCTGTGACAATCTGGATACTCGGTACATGTTCCTGTGTGTCTTATTTCCCCAAAAGGCTGAAATCAGCCATCTGATTTCTGAACAGTACACTGAGCATGTGTTCAGAACATCAATGAAGTTTGGGTACCAAAATATTTTTGAAAGAACTTGATATAAAAAAAATTTTAAGCATACAAGTAGTTATAAGAAAAATTAAAACTAGCTGATATTCCTTATAAATATTTATAATTTAATATATTTTTATTTTGAATTACATATGTGGGAAGGGAACACTGTAATTCTTAGGACCCCATATATCTTAATCTAGCCCTGGCTGAAAACTCCAAGAACAGAAATTCATGTCATTTTATTTCCTAACCTCAGGCCTGGCACAATGTGTTAGGCATGTTAACTGCTCAATAAGTCCTTACTGCATGACTGAGAAAACTGGGAGTCAGACCAATTGTTTTTGATCCTTTGAACACTGAATGACTTTCCCCCATTCTGCTATCCCCTTACCCCAGGCACATCTCATCAGAAGAGGCCCAGGCCCTTGTGGCTAACCATGCCAGAGAGCAAAGACTGGCCATCGACCTTCAGCCAGAGGCTTACATACTTGAATTCAAGACCTTCATTGGCCTGTGGTCAGCACAAGGGGTGATCCATCCTCTGTAACAAATGGAACACTCTGTTTCTGATGACAATTAGGAGGCACTCTCATTGTTTTGGCTATGCTTTGGGCCACCCCAGTACCACTCAGACGGTATATTCATAGAAGATACAATGCAGCTGGACATATCCTCTGGGAAGCCTCCTGAGGGCAGGGCCTACTAGTACATTCCATGGATTCTTGGTTATAGCATCTACACCCTTCAGATTCCTCACTGAGGCCCTGTTAATACCAACCAAGTGCCCTGCCTATGCCAGCCACAGCCTGGGACACTCAATATGAGTGTAGACCCAGCAACTCCTTCAAAGGAGCATCATAATCAAGTCACAGCAACAATATTGTATCTGAAGTACCCAACAATAAACAAGGCAATGTGGGATGAGGGGCTTTAAAAATTCCCACATCTGGAAAAATCACCTTTAAGTACAGCCAGTTTTTTTGGCCTGCACTAAAATGCACAGAGCACTTTATCATCTATTATCTTAGCACGCCTTCCCAGAGGCCCTATGAGATGGGTAGGTGATAAGCATTCAGTACGAAGCAGAGTAGCAAAAGCTCCCTACTCTATGTCTTGCCTCTGATGAAGTCTCATCATGTTTCTACCTCTACTCAGGTCACTCTACAAACCTTCTTGGAGCAAATTTGATGTACACAGACCTCATTGAGCTACCCCTGCTACCAGGCCCTGGTCTCAAACCTTATGAAGCTGTCTGCACAAAGCTCCCAATCACAAGGCCCTGGGGACACAGAAATTCCCTTCAAGCACATACTATGTGCATTTAGTGATGCATCTTCTGGGTCTGACTCTGGCCTCAGTGCAAGCAATACAGAGATAAAACTTCCAGCCCAGGAAGAATTCTTTGGCTATTGTCCACTTTTCGTGCCACCTAGTAGAATCTGTTGGCCCAACTTACTCTTCTTCTAGGCTGCGGTCTTTTTCAGTAAAAGGAATATCTCTGTAGCCCCATGGCAAATCTCAGGGCCAAGTACTTTGCAACCTCAGCTTAAAGACAGGTTCCTGTGATGGTGAAGAGTCCCAGAAAAACTGTCTTCATCCTTTACGCACTCTTCTGTAGCTCTATCAGCAAGGATGGCACCCACAAAGCCCTATGTGGTGTAGTTCCTACAGAGAAAGCCAGTACTCTTCCCTTTCAAGTGGATGAGCAGCTGGCACTGCCTTCCCCTTGACCCCTGCCAAAGACATGGCTTTGTCCAGTGATGCAGAGGCAAGACAGGCTGCAGCTGAGGGCCTTTTGTCCTGGGAATTCTGCAAACAGGCTGTCCTCCTTTGGTCTGAATGAGATAATAATGGCACTGAGGTGGCCAAGGACCACACTCGGGGACTACATCCTAAAATCTCAGCCAAGGAACCTACTGAAGACTGGAGGGACCAATGGTCCAATTTGATGCTCACAGAACTCATTGAGCCACCCCTGCTACCAGGCCCTGGTCTCAAACCTTATAAAGCTGTCTGCACAAAGCTCCATCCTGACATTGCTCTGTCCTCCACAGCCACCACTGAAGCACAGCCAAGCTCGTCCCCTGCAGTGTACAGAACAGCACCTCACACATGTGATCCCCAGAGCAAGTCCTCTCAATCCTGGGGAGACTCTGTTAGGCCTCTAGTTATGTTACTGCAAAGGTTCTTCTCTTCTGGGTAATACACTCCTTAAAAAGTCTGGGGAAAGGGTTGGACCATCTCCCCAGAAAATGTATACACTGTCACACATACACACATCTACATATATACACACACACATACACACACATACATATGCATACACACACCTATATATACATATGTCTGCATCTATATACACAGGAAATTACTCCTATAATTTTTGCACGTTCACAGATTCCCTAAAGTCCACCCAGGAAATCCCGATTTAGAATCCTGGTTCTTAAGTCTTCCCAGGAACCTAGCAACCCTGGGTTCTTAGCAACCTTCTTCATTAAAGTCACTAAAGAAGTCAATGTTTCCATCTGAAACCTCCTGCTCCCACAGGGTCAGCCCCATCTCCTGGGCAGCAGTGAGGTGTTAATCCAGCCCCAGGTCCAAGCAGCAGTGGGGAGAACCGTCCGCCTCATGGCTGGGCTCTCTTGACTCCCATCTCGCAGCTGTCAAGCTCTTCCTGACCCAGATCTGCCAGCAGGAAAGCCTGTTTTTCTTCGTGGGAGTAGTTCATGGCGCTTTGTCATTCACAGGCATTCCCTCTGGGTTTCACTTTGAGATGGAGGGAAGCATCCCAGTGCAGTGGAAATTCTCATCCAAGTAGCAACAGGAATCAGGATAAGGGATGTGGAGCGGGGGGGGGGTCAGTGCCTATCTTTGTAAACATACACAGGTACATGTGAGTTCCTTCTGAGCCTAGTGCTAATTTGGAAGCAAATTAGCCATTTCATCAGGGTGGCCTGGCCCAGCGCAGACCTTATCCGACATAATTTCAGTGACAGATTCTTCATCCCAATTGGCAGTTTGTACAGGGACTGTGTCTCCAAGGTGCTATAGAGAGTTTGGCATCCCTCGAGGTCAGGACTCATTATGTGCCTTAAGCCAGTATTATCCATGTGTGGCTACTCTCTCAACCCATCTATCAAAGCAACAGAACACAAGGGTGCTGGCTAGAAAAAGGCAGAAAAAGTCCCAGAATGAAGTGATATCCTCTTGTCAGTCAGGTGGCCCTTGTGTGTACGTGTGTGTGTGTGTGTTTACACATCCGAGGTATGAAAACAGGAAAGGCAAGCCCAGTAAGATGGGACTTCATGTAGATTTCCCAGTAGACAGACCCCAGACAGTAGGCATCGCTGCCCTCTGGACCATAGAAATATACTGGAGAAGGGAAATGGGGGAGGAGAGCATGTCCTTTGGAATCACAGACAATCGGGCACAGGTTCAAGTCCGGACTACAGCTCTCAGTCCTTCAGGGATCTTAGAAAAGTGACCTCATGTCTCTGATCTTCAGTTTACTCTTCTATAATACGGGGTTCAGAACCTGTCTCACAGGATTATATACTTATATACTTATACTTGGGAGCAATAGATATGAGGATTGAAGAAAAGGAGCCAGCGCCGTGCTTGGCACATTGATGGTGGTTGATGCCCAACCAGTTGTGCCATCCTTCGCTCCCTTCTACGTAACTCCTGAAGGAATCATCCGAGCCCAAACTATGATTCTGGCTTTTTAAATCCTCCATTGGCCAAAGAGTCTACCTCTTTCAAAGACGTGGGTGGTGCTCCCCCATCTCACGGGAGGCCGGTGACTGACTGGCACATCTCAGAGAGAACTGGATGCTGAAACCAACTCTGCGTCTACACCATGCAAAGTCACCTCCCACACCTACATCCCAGGCATGCTCATGCTTCGTCTTCCCTGCCAAGCCTCAAGCTCCTGCTTCTCAAATAATCTAATCTGTTTTGTTGAAGACAGGGAACAAGAGGGTTTTACGGAAAGGGGAGTCAGTTTATTTCCTGGGACGTTTATATAGGTCACAGCAAAACAGTTTATGCCTCCAATGACATTTCTTCTGGGATTGCTCATAGTGGACATAACTTATTTTTTGAAGAGCTTTAAAGGCTGTTGTTCTTTTGCTGTAAGTGGGACTGAAAATGTGTTTCTAGGCAGTTACAGGTACCGTTTGACTGATTCTGATGGGACGTCTAGAAAGAAAGCATCAGGCTTGAATGAGTCACGGATGGAGAATGAGGCAAGTGGCCAGTGGGGCAGCTCAGAGCTTGAGTGGGTGCTGGACCCACCGTGGGCTAAGGGGAGCCGTGGAGAGTGAGGGGGGCCCTCTCCCTCTGAGATTCCCTTGTCATCACCCCATCTGAGATGGGGTCATAATAGGAAAGGGAGTTTTCTTCCTTTTTAAAAAGATTGTATTTATTTACAAGAGAGAGAGAGAGAGAAAGGGAGCAAGCATGAGGCAGAGGGAGAGAGAGAAAGGGAGCAAGCATGAGGCAGAGGGAGAGAGAGAAGCAGACTCCTGCTGAGCAGGGAGCCTGATGCGCTCGACCCCAGGACCCTGAGATCATGACCTGAGGCTAGGTTTCTGGAGCTCTGGGGCTCACACCTGCAGTGGCCTGCCCCAGGCTGACCCTTCAGGGAAATCGCCTCTGACTTGGAGAGCCTGAGTCCTTTACACAGCAGCATCCTGAAACCATCCCTGAGGAAGGGGCTTCCCTGAACACTGCTCTTGCAGTGACAGGGATGGCAGGCTTCTCTAGTGGCCCCAGGGTCACCAATGATGGTATTTCTGAGTGTGGACAAGGAGAAGAATCATCACACAGAGAATCTATTTTCTACACATGAAGGTTCACACTTTCCATTGCTTGTCACTAATCTGGTAGTGGCCATGGCCACCAGTGTTATGTCCCTCTGCTACTCTGGCCCTCTAAGTGGCCAATTCAAAGAAGCTATCAGATGTTCTAACAGACTTCTAATAAACATTTATTTTAAAAGATTTTATTTATTTATTCATGAGAGACACAGAGAGAGAGAGGCAGAGACACAGGCAGAGGGAGAAGCAGGCTCCATGCAGGAAGCCCGATGTGGGACTCCATCCTGAGTCTCCAGGATCACGCCCTGGGCTGAAGGCGGCGCCAAACCACTGAGCCCCCCGGGCTGCCCCAGACTTCTAACCTCAGCCTGCACTGTGATCTGTCCTCCAGGGGCTCCCATGCTGGCTGCTGGTGGGAGGACTGGAGGAGCTGGGAGAGACTGACAGACCATGACAGCCAGGATTGAGTGGCCATAGAGGCAGAAGCAGCTGGATCAGCGTAGACTGGAGCTAGAGCCCAAGAGCACCCTAAGAGTGAGAACAACCCAAAGGAAGGATCAGGAGATGAATGTGGCCTGGGGGTCATAGGAAGGCTGATAGACCAGAAATACCAAAGGAGGTTTGAACCCAGAAAAGAATTTAGCCATGAGAAGAGGCAGATCATATTAAGGCGACTAGCTACCATTTATTGGGCCTCCTTTGCACAAAACACACTGTCTAAAGAGAAGCATTATAGAGTCGTAAGTGCTGTATCTAGATCTAGATACCAGGGTTTAAGTTCCTCATCTGTCACTTATTAGCTATGGGACTTTGGGCAAGTCACTACCATTCTGTGGTTCGGGTATCCCATCTGTAAACTAAAAACAGTAATAGTTCCCCTCGTAGGACATCACAAGCATGAAATGAGATCATCTTTGAAAAATGCTTGGTACAGGGAACAGTACATGATAAACACTAATTAAACGTAAGCTAATATTTTGAATCTTCACAACAGCCCAAGAAGTCAGAATTAATATACCCATTTTTCAGACAAACAGGGATTCAAGGGGGTTGCGATATACTCAAGGTCTCATGGCAGAGGCAGATTGGGAACCTCGGCTTTTGTGTGCATCCAAGCCACCTGCTCTTTCCATAGGCAACCTGCCTCTCAGGCTCAGTGAATAAAACAGACACCGTCCCTGCCCTCACAGAGGTGATGGTCTAGCAGGTGGAGAGCCACACATAACCAAACAGAAAATGTCTCAGGTGGTGGTAAGTATGACTCAGACAAATGAAGTCGGGGGCCAGTGGGCTATTTGATGAAGGTGGTCAGGGAAGGCCTCTTCGACAAGATGAAAGCTGAGCAAAGACCTGAAGGGAGGGAGGGAGGCAAGTAGCTGTGCAGAAGGAAGAGCATTCCAGCCAGGAGGAGCAGCAGGTGCAGAGACCCTGGGGAAGCAGAGTGACAGAAGAACAGTGGAAGGTCCAGTGGCTGTGGCACAGGAATGAGGACAAGAGTGGGAGCCTAGCTGGCTCCCTCAGGGGAGGAGCACCATCAGCAAGGTGCCCCAACAGAGCCAGAGGGCCGAAGTTCCTTTCCAAGCCCAGGGCCCTGCCAAATGTGTTGGTACAGGTACAGAGACACAGAGGGGCCGTGGCTTCTGGGAGGAATGGCAACAGCAGACAGGTACTTAGGGACACAGGAAGTGGGGCCATAGTCACCAAGAGGATAGAGACAAGGCAAGGCCTCTGAAGAGCTGGGCAGGTCAGGCAAGGAGTCTAAGTAGATGGGGCTGGGTCCTGAGTCTGAGCAGGGATGGTGGTGAGACAAACCCTAGCCATAGCCTCCTTCTAATCCCCACTCAGCCCCAGGATGGCCACAGAGCTATTAAGTGGACCCAGCTGCAAGGGAAGAAAGTGTAGGAACAGGGAGGCAAGCCACTCTATATATTGCAAAACACTGAAAAGCAAATGTCTTATACTCTGAAAAAGCAGGCAGCACTGCCCCCAAAGAGCCATATCCCTGGACTGTCAGAGCAAAGGAGGCCTGGACTTAAATTCTCAGCTCTGTGCTAAGTGGCCTTAGAAAAATCATCTGACCCCTCCTAGTCTTCATGTCCTACAAGTAATAAGACCACCCTGCAAGGGTGTTGTGGGGGTAGACATGATTGAGTGCCTGACACACACTGGCACAAAGGAGGCTCTCAGAAACATTAGCGGTCCCAGCTACCTTTGCAGCATATGAATGTGCTAAAGCCAAAACAGACATGAAGGCCGTGGCCGATGTTGGTTGACCGAGCTCAAGCTCCAGCATGTCCAGACAAGGTCAGTTCTGTAAAACCTGGAGGTCACTGTGGTCTCAGGCAACCGGAGAGCCCAGCTGAGACCCAAGATATGGCCTCCATCCACCGAAAACTACTGGAAGTCTCTACTCTGTTAGCACTAAAATATCTTTTTGTTGCTATGTGAGAATGCTTGTTCCCATCCTGGAAGAAATAAAGAAGGAAAAAAGGAGGGTGGTAGGAATACATACATATGGACTTATTTTAAGAAATTCAATATATACATATGGACTTATTGTAAGACATTGAATAAATATTTGCAGCATTTTAGTTATCATTAGGTAACTAATGGCCAAGCCGGCCCCTCACATACAGCTTTGGGATCCCTGCTTTGGGGCTGCATGGATCTGACCTTTCCTAAACAATACTTAAAAATGGGGAGTTATGCCCATGTGAGACCAGCTGCTTGTATGAAATTGAGAGACGAGAGCTCCTGCTATGACCCATAATCCCAGTGGCCTCCCCCACTGAGCCAGCCAGGGTCCCCTCTTTTTACCCTCTGTGATTCCTGTCCTGGCACCCCAGCTTCAAAACCTGCTCAGCTGAAGGGCAGATGCTATCCTAACCAAGGTGAGAACACTGATCATCCTCCAAAAGGAGCCTCCTAAGAAAGGGAATTTGTACTTTCCCATTATTACTAGTTCAGCTGAAGGGGTGATGTACTAATGGAGGGATGTGAGGCACCTGGGGAGAAGTAGGCCTGATGAAACGGCTCTGCTCTGAAGATTGTCTCCATCCAGCAACCCCCAAGGTGGCAGGCCCCCAAAGACACCAGCAGAAGGGGTCACCCTCAGACACAAAGCCGGGCTACAGAGAACTTCTCAGGAGCCGTGGGACACACGTTGACTTTGGGCTTGGTTGCACCAGGGCCAGCCTATCTCCAAGCTGGGACCCCTTCTCACCAACCAGCCAAACGTGCTTTCCCTGCCACGAGCCCTGTTCAGACACCAACTGCATATCATAGCTAAAAAGCCAGTGGCGGGATAAGTAGTGTTTGTTATCTAACTAAATTGTAGAGGAAATGATGCGTGAATGAGAAAATTCTAACACAGCCGTGGATCACTTCTGACAGCTTCGATTATGGTTTTGTTTAGTTAAGCACTTGTGCATTCTAATGAACTGTCTTACGGAATTATTAATTGGATCTGGGATTTCCAGGGCTTTTCCACTGCTCTGAATTCTTCTCAGTAGCGACAATGTGTCTTTGGGTGTCTTGATTACAGAAGTTGTTTTCCACTCAAAAATCTTGGGCCTAAAGCCTGGAACTCACTAGATCCCAGCATCTAAACTGAAATAGAGGGAAGCCCGGGTGGCTCAGCGGTTTAGCGCCGCCTTCGGCCCAGGGCCTGATCCTGGGGTCCCTGGATTGAGTCCCGCGTCAGGCTCCCTGCGTGGAGCCTGCTTCTCCCTCTGCCTGTGTCTCTGCCTGTGTGTGTGTGTGTGTGTGTGTGTGTGTGTGTGTCTCATGAATAAATAAATAAAATTTAAAAACAAAAAATAAAATAAACGGATATAGACAGAGGAGCTCTTGGTCATTCCCACAAAGTTGAAGACACAGAGAAGCAACTTCGCGAACACATAGGGACACATGATAACACTGATGGCGGGGGGGGGGGGGGGCATTGTGATCTGTGGCATTTCATTAGGAAAGGATTCCAGTAGAGAAATAAGTCAGAACACATAGATCAACTGCCTGAGAGCCGAGTGTTTCTCATTTTAGGATAAGGAGGGAGCTCTGCACCCATCAGCTTCTCTAAACCCAGACCAGGAAAAACTGGAAAAGGCTCCAGGCATGTGTCCCTCAGAACATCCCGGTGCCTGTTCCCCTGGCTTTGGGTGCACCAGTGCTGCCAGACTTCTCCTGTCCGCTTTCCTCTCCAAGGCCATTGCTGCAACAGCTAAAAGATCCTCCCAGCTTCCTTGATGAAACCAAAGCCAGGTGTCCTATTGGCAACAGAGGGCACACTCCCCATAGGGAACAGAGAAGATCCCCAGAGCCCACCTAGGGCTGCCTCATGCCATTGTAAGACTGTGCTCTGGGTGTGGACACCTGTGGTTGGAGGGGGGTGCTGCTGCTGACCCTGGGTCAGCCCACGAGGGGGGTCTGTTGGTCAGGCTCCCTGAAGAAAACTAGCCGAGACAGTTTAATGAGGATATTTATAAAGTGGGCAAGGTTGGAGGACGTCAAGGGAGAGAGAGAGGTAGCCTGGGCTAGCAAGAAGAGGGGTCATCACCACCTCGGGCGTGAAGGGGTTAGGAGAGGGGGTCCCCCAGGGAGTGATAGAAACTGTAGCTTTGGGGTAGGGGGAAGAGCACAGCCACTGTACTCCTTGCTGGGATGAGGCTTGCAGATGAAATACCCCAGTCTCTCACCCTCCGCTCTCCTGTTGATGCCACTCACTGATCACACCCCCTTGGGAACCAGGGGCATGCAAGCCTGTAGGATGGAATCCACAGAGATCAGCCCCCTGGGGCCCAGAGCAGCACAGAGACCAATGGGCAGTGGATGTGGGTTGGCAAAAGGGACTCTCCCAGGCCAGGAACCTATTCTCTGACTCACAAAGGGCCCCCTAGGCCTGACTGGTGCCTTCTTTCCATTCCCCTCAGGGTAGGACTCCCTGCCACCACCACATTCTATGCCCTCTCCCATTTCCGTGCGTCTCAGCCCCATCCCTTTCTGTCCACAGGAAAAACCAGAGGAAGAAAGGGCTATAACCCATCCATCCATCAAAGTGCAATTGGGAAAATCCTGAGGCCTGGTCTCCCCGGGACCATCTGCATCCTGGAAATCCATTCACCTGTACTCTCCCTCCTGGAGGCATATACAGCTTGTGGGTAAGGATTGGTCCTGCCCACTGTGAGAGTGGACAGCAACTGTGCCCCGTGCCAGCCAACGATGGGCTTTCATACCCAAGGAGGGAACTGGTGGCATGACTGCCAGACAAGTACTTGACAGGAGCCACCAGCTTCCTGCTACCTCTGCACTTGGGGCAAGTAACTTCTATATCCTTCACTTTCCTAATCAGCAAGGACTGGGAGAAACATACCATGCTAGCCTTCCCCGCTATGTGGGCAGGCCCCCTGGAGAGAGCCCCTGGACCAGTGTTCTTGGGTGATATTTTAACAAACACTCCCATACTGCTTATTACATGCCCGACAGGCACAGTTTATTCCAAAGGCTTACAAAGGTTTCCTCCACTTAACCCTTCCCCCTCCTGGAGGTGTGCATCCTAAGAGCCATCCTTCACGAGCCTCCTGCAAGCCCACTTCCATCTCAGAGGTCACTGCCAGGGACCCAACCTGCGACTTCTCCTTTAAAGCCAGAGAGGCCTGGATCCATCTCTGAGACTTTAAGGTTTGCTCAGATAATAGCAAAGAGGTCTTTCTGGAGATGCCTTACATGTTGGATCAGGGAGGAGTGGGAAGTAGGCTACTTACCTGGGTGGCGGTTAGTGTGTGTGGCTGGCAGGGGTGGGAGTGGGTACTCTCCCACTAGATCAGCAGCTAAAAGAACAGCTCTAGGTGCTGGCTTGCCTGAGTCTTACTGTTGCTTTACTACTGGTTCCCTGTGTGATCTGAGGCAGGTCCTTTAAACCGTCTGTACCTCAGTTTCTCCTCTGTGAAGTGGAGAAGATAATTGTACATGAGGATCCCTGGGTGGCTCAGCGGTTGAGCACCTGCCTTCGGCCCAGGGCCTGATCCTGGATACCTGGGATCAAGTCCCACGTTGGGCTCCCTGCATGGAGCCTGCTTCTCCCTCTGCCTGTGTCTCTGCCTCTCTCTCTCTCTCTCTCTCTGTGTGTGTGTGTGTGTGTGTCTCATGAATAAATAAATAAAATATCCTTAAATAAAAAGAAAAAAAATAATTGTACATCTCTCATAGTGTTCTTGGGCAGTCTGGCTTCTGGACTACTTTGCCAACGCATTTATAAACGTGAGAAAGTCATTTAGCCTTCTCATGAATTACAATTATCATAAGAGATCCTGAACCTCATTCAGGTGTATATATCCTTTAATACAGAAACTCCATGAGGTAGGTCTTATCATAAGCCTCACTTCATAGATTAGGAAAGTGAAGCATATAGAAGTCACTTGCCCCAAGTGCAGAGGTAGCAGAGAACCTGAGAAAACTGGTTTTCCAGCTGACCTTCTTATCTACCCTATCCAATACCTCCATGGGAAAGTTGGCAGGTGAGCCAGGATGCACAGATGTAAGCGACAGCACTAGCTAATACAAGCAGAAAATGAATTAATAAAAGAGACATTGAGTGGTTTATGACACTGGCAGGAGAGCTAGAGAACCCGGGGCTCAGTTATGTCACTAAGTACATCACCCCACGTCTTGCTTCGGTAGAGAACCAGCCTCCAGAACTGCCAACACTACTGACACTGTGTGCTGCTACCACACTGCAGCCACCAGGGCCCCAAGAACGTGAAGCTCTTTGACCCAAAGCCTGTGAATGTACATCTTAATGACACAGGCCAACCATGGACCTGAGCCTAAATACAAGAAAGGCTGGCAAATCACTTCTCTAGTAGGAGGCTGTTTTGATCAGTCTCTACTTCCACCAAGACTCAAAAGTAGAGAATTCTCCAAAAGTAAGAAGTGGATTCAAATGCCAGATGGTATAAAATGCCAAATATTCAACCAATGAGGAAATTGAACAGACGGTTATTTAAGGCTCTTTTCAGCAGCATGAGTCCATTTGATCTGACAAGCTCATTGCAATGGGGTATATTATAATTCCCATTTATTAGCCCCATCTCGTCTACAAAAAATATTAGCTGTCTGCCATTGCTTTGAGGTGCCCCCTCCATCCTATGGGGGAATATTTTTCCATTGTCACTGGACTTGAGCATGTAACTGGCTTTGACCAATGTGATATGATGTAATCTATGCTCTTGATGAAGCTTTGGGAGACATTGCATGGCTTTGGGAGGACTCTTGGCTTCTTTTTTCTTCCAGGAAAATGGCACATCCCAGATGGGAATTGTTTCTTCAGCCGGTGTCTCAGAATGAGAAGACACATGGAACAGAGCCTAGCAGAGCTTTGTAGCAACCACAACAGCCTCACACAGTCTCTAACATTAATATGGGCAAGAAATAAATGTTTCTTGTTCTAAATCACTGATTTTGGGAGGCTGCTTATTACAAAACTATCTAATACATGTATATTGGGAATCACTCCACATTCCTGATTACCAAACAAATGGCATACATAAATAGATAGGACCCGGTCTCTGCCTTGGTGACACTCTCAAGTCATAGCTGGCACAGAGAGTCGCAATGTTTCAAGGGAGGTATAAACACAAGCCCTAGGGAGCACTAGGAAAAAGACAGAAATCCTGCCTGATGCTTCCAGGAAAGATTCCCAGAAGATATGAAACTTGAACTGGATTTTGAAGGTGAAGGCAGTGTTATCAAAGAAGGTGGAAGAGGAGGGAATTTTATGCAGAGGAAACAATATAGAAATTCAGAGGTAAAAGAAAAAATCCATACATTTATATATACAAGAATATATTCTGGAGTCGTTGGAATATAGGCAAGTGAGGAGGAGAAGTGGTAGGAAAAACAGCCAAATGGAGAAGCAGATTTCAAATGGCCCAGAATGTCACGCCAGCAGGTTTCAACATCACACTCAAGATGACGGAAATCACCAAAGTTTCTAGAAGATCTATATTTTAGAAATATCACCCTAAAAGTGGTAGAGGGGGGATAAGTAAGAAGCAGAGAACAGTAAATAAGAGAGTTGTCAAATTAAAACCAGTGCCAGATAATAAGGTCCTAAACTGAGACAGTGATAATGAGAACAAAAATGTTCATGAAACATTTCAAAGGTGAAATTAGTAAAACTTAGTTGGATAAGAGATGAGAAGGAAAAAATGAGAGATGATACAGAACATTACATTATAGATTTAATTACTAAATGGGTGGTGGAGTCATTCGTGGACATGGGGGAAGCAGAAAGCAGAGACAGGCTTGGGAAGAGTTGATGATTTAGTGTTGAACATATCACATCTGAGCTGTCTCTGAGACAAACCTATGGAAGTGTCCAGTTGGTAGGTGAAAGGTATGGAAGAAATTTTCATCTGCCTGGAGTTGGGGAAGCATTTGGGAAAAGCCCTGGAATCAGTGTTGGCACTTGCACTAAGACCACTAGATGTTGGGGCACCTGGGTGGCTCAGCGGTTGAGTGTTGCCTTCAGCTCAGGTCATGATCTTTGGGTCCTAGGATCGAGTCCTGCATCAGGCTTCCCACAGAGAGCCTGCTTCTCCCTCTGCCTGTGCCTCTGCCTCCCTCTGTGGGTCTCTCATGAATAAATAAAATCTTTTAAAAAAAAGAAAAAGAAAGAACGAAAGAAAGAATGAACGAACGAACGAAAGAAAGAAGAAAGAAAAAAGAAAGAAAGAAAGAAAGAAAGAAAGAAAGAAAGAAAGAAAGAAAGAAAGAAAGAAAGAAAGAAAGAAAAGACCACGAAGCATTCACTAAAGGGACAGGATGCTGAAGGATCAAGAGAAGGATGGCATTCTAGGCATAGGATCAAGCCTATATAAAGTCACAAAGGTAAGATGTAATCAGAGAAGAGCAAGTAATTGAATGCGGTTGAAGAAAAGGCAGATGATATATGGCGGCTTTCCTATGTGACATTTTCCCCCACAGTCCATGGGACTGGTTATGGATGGATCATTTCTATGGGTAAGAGAGTATCTGTGTGAAAGTGACATAGTGTTACTTTGTGAACAAATTTGAAAATTCTTAGAAGTAGACTCTTGGGGTCCTTATTGTTCCTTTATAAACTCAACTGTGGGTCCATTTCTGGCATTGATGGATACTTTCTTCTCTTATTGTCGTTCTGCTACCAAAATCAGAATGTGTCTAGTTGTTCACAGAAATAAAAAATGCCATATCATTCTTCCTCTTAAACATATAATGTGCTTGTTAGGATAGACTGGGTGAGACTGCAATAACACAAACACCCAAAAATATCAGTGCCTTACACAACAAAGGTGTATTTCTCACTCATGCTATGTGCCCATCATGGGTCAACCAGGAGCCCTGCTCCCGTGTTTTCACTGTCATCCTCATACGGGGACCCAAGGTGATGGAGAACCTGTACATTGACCATTGTTCCCATGGCACAGAGAAGGATACACTGGCCCTTAAAGCTTCCACCTAGAAATGACATATGTTACTCCTGCTGACATTTTCTTGGCCAGAAAAAGTTGCACAGCCAGGCCTGGCATCCAGAGGCACTGGAGAAGTATAACCCTTCCATAGGAGCATACCAGATCTTGCTGGGCGGCCACACAGTCTATGACATACCATACACTTCACCTGACTAGTTTCTTGAATGTCTATTACGGTGTTGCACGTAGAGTTTGGCAATTCTCCTTTTGTGTAGATGCCTCCTCCAGGAACGGGTTCAACATTGTCGATTATATTTTCATATACACATCTCTTCAGGCCTTGGCATCAGATTGCCAGTGACCTTAATATTCCCAGCCCATAACATTCCAAGTTTATGCCTACATTCCCTGCATTGTGATCTTTCCAAAAGTCATAATTATCTTGGAGGTGCCCCCAACCCTGGACTAAGAATAGAGCCAAGAATCATCTGCTTCTGTTTCCACTATGGCTTTCTTCTGCATAAAGAAAAAGAAAATCTGGCACAGAACCTGTATTTCACTATCCAAGGCATTTTTAGATCAAATGTCACCTATTGGTCTGCCTCTGGTTTGGGGATTTCTTGCAATGACTGCAGATAACCTGTTTGCCTTTCAAGTGTCTAGTCTGATGTAGTCAATTCATTCCACTACCCAACAAGGACAATAATTATTATTCCTATGTGGCTCTATAATTAACCGACTTTTCCTAAGTAAATGTCCACATGAGCTTCATTCAACACAACTGCAAACAGATGCCACAGAGTACTGCCTCCGCCACTACAGTTCACCAATAAGAGGTGCCAGGCCATGAGCAATAGGCTATGAAATATTTAAATTCCTTCAAGATTATTTATTTATTTATTAAGAAACCTTAGGTCTAAAAGTATTTATAAAACCAAATTTCATTTTCTCTGTTCTGCTTCCTGGAACAGAGCTTTCTGGATATAACAAATTCCTGCCTCCAATCTTGCATAACCCCATCAAGCCTGGCACCTGCAATGGGCTATTTTCCTGTTTACTGTCTGGTGGACGTCAATCACCCTCTATTTGCTTGAACTTTGAGTAGTAAGAGCCTGTCAAACTCAGTCACCCTGGCTGTAGACAGACAGCAGAGTCCCTGTTACCCCTGCCAAAATCCCTGACATCTCGAGATGCCAGGCAGGCAGGTGGCTGGATATTTACCAGGCACCTCCTGTATATCAGACATTGTGGGAAGCACTTTGCACAGGTTATCTCATTTACCTCTCATGACAAGCCCATCTACTAGGTCCTCTGATTACCCCATTTTACCGAGGAGAAAAATGAGATTTAGAGAATGTTAAAGAAAAACTGTAGAGAGTAGATGGCATATGCACTGAGTCTTAGAGGATAACGAGGAACTAGCCATTAGTCTAGAGAGAGGAAGGCCACCCAAGCAAACTAAGCAGCATGGAGAAAGCCACGAAAATGAGGAAGAATCTGTGTGTTTGGGGAAGGGTACAAACCAGGATGGCTAGAAAACAAGGTGCTTAGTAAAACTGCCTATAAATAAAGAGAAGGTTACCCCAGGCCAAATTGTGAGGGACTCAAATGTTATGCTGAGGAGTTTGGGCCTTTGACTGTAGGAACTGGTCAAGTAACAGAGAAGGGAAGTGGGTACAAAACGACATGAGTGGTGAGAACTGTGGCAAACTAGAAGCCATACACCCTTCAGATGGAAGGACGTTCAAATTCTTTTTTCTTTTTTTAGGGTGAGCTGAATTTGGCCCTCAGGGCATGTGCTTGCAAACTCTACTAGGCAGTGGGAAACTCATAAGGGAATGACACAGTTGGATCTCTTATTTTGAAGAGCTCCCTCTGACAAGAGTGTGGATGATAGGCTCTGTGGGACAAGGCTGAGGACAAGAAGAAAGAGGCAGAAAAGCAGCAAGAGATGACAGTAGATGGGACCTGGAGGATGATGCAGGGCAGAAAAAGGAAATGGATCTGAGAAGAAATTATTAAGGAGAAAGAAACTTGGCAGTACTTGAAGGCAAACAGGATGTGAGGGAGGAGACACACGGGGGTTTCAAAGACAACAAGCAGGCTTCTGGTCCAGAACATGGGACAAAGATTGGTAATAAGTCCAGGGGACGGGGGAGTGGAAGATAATGAGAGTCACTTTAGACAAGCTGATGGGCAAAGCTTTGGTGTTTCTCTCACCAAGAGAGGCTCACAGGGTTGGTATGGCTCTTGGCTAAGACTCTTTGCTATTTCCATGGCTGGATGGCCAGTGGGCCCACCCAAGCCATGTTCTTCTGTCACTGCAGAGGACAGCCTCTGCCATATTCCAGGGGTACCAGAAGCTCCAGGATGTCCTCAGGCTGCGGCCTGCCCTGCTGCTGCACCAGGATACCCATGAACGGACACGTGAGCTCACCAGATACCTGGTGTGGTGGTGAATTTTATGCATCAATTTGACTAGGCCACGGTGCCCAGATACTTGGTCAAATGCTATTCTGCATAGGTCTGTGAGGATGGTTTTGAATGGGATTAACATTTGAATTGGCAGACTGAGCCAAACACATTGCCCTCCCCAGTGTGGATGGCTGTCATCCAATGAGTTGAAGGCCTAAATAGAAAAAAAAGGCAGACCCTCCCCCAGGTTATAGGGAACTCCTCTTGCATGACTGTTGGAGCTGGAACATTAGTGTTTTTCCTAGTTTTGGACTGGAACTGAAATACGGACTCTTCTTGGCACTCAAGCCTGCCGGGTTTTGGACTGGAACTACATCACCAGCTCTCTGGGGTCTCCAGCTTGCTGACTACAGATGTTGGGATTTCTCAGCCTCCATGATCATGCAAGCCAATTCCTTAGAAAAAAAAAAAAAAAAAAAAAAAAAAATATATATATATATATATATATATATATATATATCTCCTCTTGGTTCTGTTTCTCTGAAGAACCCTGACAAATACACCAGGTCAAAAAGGAGCAGGTCAGAATCGTGTCCCTTTGTCATCAGAGCTGGTTGGGCCCGCACAGGCTGCATGAACAGACACCTGTGTCTGAATGAGTCTGGTTCTCTCGTGTACGTGGAAGGTGCCCCTCTGCAGGACGATGTAAAGCAGAGTGAGGAGAAGGAAGACTCCCCCATTTATTGAGCACCTGTTGTATGCCAGTTGCAGTGCTGGTGGCTTTCCATAGCTAATTTATTTAAACCTCACAAGAGGCCAAAGAGAGGTATGAACTGCCCCACTTTATTGACTAGAAAACTGAGGCCCCAGCCTTCGACCCGGGTCACACAGCTAGCCCAGATGAAAATGTAAATCAATCCTCCTGCAAAGCCAGGATCTCGGTGCCCCCCTACTCTGCCTACCTGGTAAGTGCCTCCTCAAAGGACAGAAGAATAGCCATGAGTGGAGAGAGGATGAACTTGATCATATCATGCAAACTCCCCAACGTCCTCGGGTGCTGGCCCTTCAAGGAAAGTGAGCAGCTGCGTGTGGGCTCATTGAGGAACAAGATCTGATGTATAGAAGATTCATCCAATCCAAGCACTACCAAGTCACAGCAGGCTGGGATTCCTCCGGGAACCAGCTCCTCTGGAAGGAGCCCAGCCTGCCCTCATGCTTGGTATCTCTGTCATCCCGGAGGCCCTGTCCCAGAACTGGCTGGGTAATCAGGGCACAGAGTTGCCAGCTTTGCCCCCAGTTTGTGCTGAGCAAACGAATCTAAGTCATCCAAAAGGGGCTTTAGCTGGGTGCGGCACATGCCGACAGTAATCTCCTCTAACGGTGAACCTGTTCTGCCTAAACATGATCCACATGTGTCTGTGTGTGAGAGAGTGTGTATGTACGCAGGGGTAGGAGGAGAGTGTGTGTGCATGTGAAAGAGAGTGGTTTTGTGTGAAAGAGAGACTGTATATAGGTGTGTGTCTCTGCATGTGTGAGAGTGTTTGCTACGTGTCTAATCATGTATCTTTTTTTTTTATTTTTATTTATTTATGATAGTCACACACACAGAGAGAGAGGCAGAGACACAGGCAGAGGGAGAAGCAGACTCCATGCACCAGGAGCCTGACGTGGGATTCGATCCCGGGTCTCCAGGATCGCGCCCTGGGTCAAAGGCAGGTGCTAAACCACTGCGCCACCCAGGGATCCCCTCTAATCATGTATCTGCATGTGAGATGGTGTATATGTGAGGCTGTGTGTGTACGAGTGTATGTGAGTGTGTATGTGAGTGTGTGTGAAAGAGTGTGTCTATGTGTGAAAGAGAAAGACGGCATATAAGTGTGTCTGTGTCAGTGTGGGAGTGTTTACTATGTGTCTGTGCAAACGTGTATGTATACATGCATGTGTGCGTGTATGTGACGGCACATGGGTGTGTGCTCATGTATGAGTGTGTGCGTGCAGCTCTCCTTGGTTTTCACACTCAATGTGGATTCTTCTACAGAAACGCCCCTGCACCTTCCAGAAGTTCTTCTGAGTCCAGTCCTCAGTATTGCAGGACTCTCTTGGGCAGGGCAGTTGGGACATGGCTCAGGTGCCACAGAAGAACCCAAGCCCCACAGGTGCAGCTCTTCTTGGAGCTGAGGCCATCCTCATCCTCCAGGGCTAGTGAGCCGGGCGTGCACCACTCCTGGCACAGACTCATTCCCGTGCACAGGCTTGCCATGCCCCTCACAGCAAGCCCAGGGCAGCCAGAGAGAAGCCTGGAGAGACCTAATTCGAGCCCTAAAATGGGCAGGGAGGAGAACCAGCTCCGTCATCTTTAACACACTCAATAACTTAAGGCGCTTTTTAAATGAAGTAGACAAATGCCTTCCCTCCACTGTAAACAAAAAGGCAGTTCTCTGCCCTGGCTGATGATGGGGCCTTGTCTCTGCCTCCAGGAGAGGCCTCAAGGCTCACTCTCTCAGCATATCTGGGCAATGTTAACCAAACCCAAATCCAAACACCACTCTGAACAGGCACACTCAACATGCTAATGGGCAACACAGGCCCATTGGCTTTGTTATTATCCGGGGTGCCTCTTGCAGTTAACCCTTCTGGAAGCCAACCCGATAAAAACAGGTGTGCTGCACACATCCTACTGAGGAAATGGAGAGACGGACAATTGACCATATAGTTGCGGAGATGTCCCAGGCCACACGGAGCTGGGTTTGAGACAGAGCTGCCGACCACCATCCTAGGCTGCCTACCACCTGGACTAAATCGTCTGTGACATCCTTCAGTATTCATAACCTATGGCCCCACTGGCCAGCCGTGACAGCCAATGGAGAGCACAAGAGCTCTTGTCAACTGATCCTACAGACCTGCTGTCCACTGGGTGCTGGCTAGAAGCTCAGCCTAGGACTGCCAGCTCCAGTTCTTGGCAAAATCCCCGGTGAGACCAATGATGTTGAAGGGGGCAGAGCCAAGGAGGTAAAGCCAAGTTGGAGAGAGCTTAAGGGCTTGAGGAGGTGAGGGTAGGGGCGATTCACTCACCGAGGACAGCACTGTGGTGTCCATGTCCACTCCCAGCTGGGCATACTCTGAGAACATGTCTGGGGTCATCTACAGGCCCCTGCCTGAGGCTTCCACTGTACCTCCCGCACCTCCTTAGGATGGCACTAGGGTGGAAAGACAAAAACACTACACATGTATTTATCTCAAGAATGTATGAACCTACAGGTGCCTTTAGCAAAGACCAGGAAGGCTGGAAGCCAGTCATGGTTCCTCATGAATAAACTGAGGCATCACAGCTTATGGGCTTTGAGAAAACCCTGGAAGGAAGCCCCACCTAAAGGGCTCAGAGAGTCCTGTCTGGCAGTGGGAACATGTGGGAGAGGCTTAGAAATCATGCCAGTGGCACCACCCCTGCTTGGTCCTCCGCAGCCCTGAGTGCCCTGCAGAAAGAAGCTCCTGCCAGCCTGTGCGTGCCTGCACATGAGCGTACATACCTGCGCTCATGTCTTGCTGCTTTCTTTCTCTCCCAAGATTTGCACTCCCTCCCAAGATCCTGCTCTCCACCCTTCTCTGCCAAGCTCTGTGCCCAGGCAGAAGGCCCCTGCCTGTGGCATCGCTCAGCCTCCCTCAGTAGGACTCAGCTAACAGGAGACATCAGCAGGTCAGAGAGTAGGAGAGTGATCAGATTTCCTCCTCTCCTGTGGTACTTTAGGGCCACATCTCTGGCAGTAGCTGTGTCCCCTGTGCCTACAGCTCCCACCAGGCAGCATCACTTCCAAGGCTCAGACTCTTTCCGCCCTAGTCACACTATTTCTCCTCCTGTCACATCAGCCTTAGGTATGGAAGAGCTTCCTTTTGTCATGAGTCTCAACACCTCACCATGCCCTGCTTGCACCTTTAACTCTGTCCTTACCTCTTCATTAAGGGCTCTGCGTGTGAACCACTGGGGTAAGTCCTGCTTCATGTCAGGTCCCTTCTGATAGGTATGAATGTGTGTGTGTGTGTGTGTGTGTGTGTGTGTGTCTATACACATGCATGCACGTGTCGGGGGAGGGATACAGGTGGGCTATGTACACACTCAGCTCTGTATATGCACCTGACACATGCACATGACACAGCATTTCCCTGAAATTCCAAGGCTGATGGAAGGAAACCATCTTTGGCTGTCCATCTCTGTATTCCCGAATATCCTGTACTCACTCCCATCCTGATACCATTTTGAAATGTTTAGTCTGTATCTCTGCCTGACCCTTCAACTTGATGGTAAATTCCTTGAAGGCAAGGAAAAAAAAAGGTTGTTGGAGACATTGGGGAGTGGAGGGAAGAAGAAAAAAGCATGACTATCATTCTCTGAGTACCTGAGATGGAGCCATTTCTCTATTCTGAAAACCATTAAATAATCATCCAGGAGACCCCGGCTCAGAGGCTTTGGGTAATAATTCCAAAGCCACACAGTGGGTGAGCAGTGGAGAGGCACTCAACTATAGGTGAGCTGGGATCCTGGCCTCTCCCAGTCCACCCTGCTCTTTCTTTGTCTCTCCTACCAGGCACACACATATAGCCACATAGTAGGTGCTCAGTTGATGCTTATAAAACTGAACTGGAGCTGAGAAGGAAATCCAATGGCAAGCTTTCATCCAATGAGAAAGCTCATCAGTCATGATGAGAGCCCAAGTGCTCAAGGCCTAAGTTCAGATCATTCTGAACAACACAATGCATAGTATCCAAAGCTCTAACTCTACAGAAAGCGTGGAGAGCTTCTCACAGAGCTGCTTGGCCCTTGGTGCAAGGCTGGCCACTGGTCAAAGTTGGGGGTGTCATTAAGTTGCAGGCCAAGGGCTTTCTGAAGGCTGGGCCATGACTGAGAACCAAAGCATCGGGAAGACTGAATTGCTAACACATCCCTCAGCCTCCCCTCTCAGCAAGGCCAAAGTAGGAACTCAGCAGCAGATAATCTGCAGTCTCTATCGCTGATGGAAACTGAAATGCCAGGTGACTAAGTGGATGATAATGAGGATGTTTAATATTTACATTAATAATAATAACAATTAGACTCATCCTTTGGAAGGTCATATGGCTCAAAGTTAGGGGCCTGTTCAAAGGCCAAAGCTGGACCTAGACATACCTGCCCCAATAAAGTGACCAGCACATTGACCTTGTCCTCCATCTACCCAGCTAATCCCCAGCCTTTAAGGAATCTATAGGCCCCTGAAAATATTGCAGCTGTCTGGCCCCAGAAGTACCTGCGTACCTTGCCGAAGCTACCAAGAACTCCCGTTGAGCTGCTCTCAGGAGGAATGAGTTCCCCCTTCATAGCAACACTACGAATGATATAATACTACCTGCAGTGTATAGAGGAGAAACTGAGGACCAGCCAACTTGTCCATAGTCACACAGCTGGCACGTGATGGAGTGGGATTCAAACCCAGATCTGCCCTGTCCCAAACTCAATGGCATCAGTGCCCTCCAACCCCATTCAAATGCCACAGCTCTACTTATCCTCAAGGCTGAGTCCTGCAGGTCTCCCTGAAGAGCCACCAGGAATAAGGGGACAGTCACTCAGAGGCAGACATGTGTAACATCTCCAGATCAGCAGAGCCAGGCCCCCGTGGCACTGAGTCAGGCCTCACAATGGCCATCCCAATCTCTCTCTCTCTCTCTCTCTCTCTCTCTCTCTCTCCACTGCCTGTTCTCCAAAACAGCTATTTATAAACCTCATTTATACAAAGAGAACAGCATATTCTGGCTTTTTTCCTGCACTTTAAATAACCAAGTTATGGATGAAGGAAACAGAATGGAAAGGTTAGCCAATCACAGGCTTGCCCTGGCGCACGTCTGTGTATCTGATAGTTTCTCCTGGTGCCATTTCTAATAGACTCCTCTCCTCTCCACCTCATTATCTCCTGCTCTCCTTTGTGCTCCTAAACAAAGGCAACGAACGTGGGCACACATTCAGGGCTTGCTTACCGCCCACCTGGCAGAGAGCAGGAAGGGACACGTCACCTTCCCTGGTCTCTCGAGATATGATAGTACAAAGACCTCACATGGATTCAGCCCTTAGTAGATGCCAGCACTGTGCATTGTCTCTTTCTGTCCTCAGCATATCTCTTACAGATAAGGAAACTGGGGCATGGAGAGGTCAAGAATCTTGTCCAAGGTCCCACAGCAAAAAAGGTATGAAGCCAAGACCTGAGCTGTAGCAATGTGAGCCTGGCATCGGACCTTTGGCCATGGCCAGTTGGTCCAGGCTCTTAACCAGGGTTATTTAGCACGAGCAAACTCCAGTGGTGAGCTCTGTCACCAAGGTGATGGCTCCCAAGGGAGGATGATGTTCAAAGAGGTAGAGGATGACCCTGGAATCTCCCAGAGCCCTCTGCATGCTAAACATGGAGGCATGTGAGTAGACGGTAGATGTACTATAAAAGGAGGAGAGAGCTACTGGCCAGCCATTTGATCTCACCATTACCTTGAATAATGGTTTTCAACCACTCAGTCATTCGACAAATATTTCCTAAATACTTACTCCAAGCCAGACCCTATGCTGCGTGCTGCTGATGCAAAGGTAAATATGACCCTATGTTGTCCTCAAGATCTCAGTGAGACAGATGAAATAGGAGTAGCCGAGCCAAAGCCATCGATATCCCCACTGAGGGGCAGAACCATCCCGGCCCAAGATTGCCATGTCTGCCCAACTCAAAAACTTCCATCTTCCCCCCACCCCATCCATCTTCTCTGCCATTAGCATTTCCTTCAATTTAATTAGCAGGCAAATTTAGAACCTGTGCATTCCTCGTTGGCTTCTTGATGTGTCCCTCACGCTGTGTTTACAAATGCAACTGCAGACACAAATTACTCCTGCCACCTGTCCTGCGAGATAGGCTGGTGGCCTTTAAATGTTACATTCTGTTGATGTTCTGTATGCAGCAGTGCCACATAATGAGCCTGCCCAGGCCTTCTCTAGAGTGACAGGAACACAGCTGGATGCAGTGGGCACAATGTGGGGCGGGAAGCCAGCAGACCTGATGCAGGCCCTGGCTCCCCCACTGTCTTCTGAGTGGCCCAGGAAAGGCTGTTCACCACTCTAAACCTCCATTTCCTTATCTTTAAATTAAGGAGACTAGACAAGTTGTTCCATCAGGTCCCTACTAAAGTCCTATGAATCATCTAGAATCCTGTGCAAAAACACACAGGGTAATTCATGGGTCGGTCCAAACAAGCTGGTGGATGTTCTCTCTCCAACTATTCCTGCCTATACTTTTAAGGGTCCTGTATAGGGAAAGACCTGAATTATCAAGACTTTGGGCTTGATTGGGCACATGGAAAAAACCACTGAGCAATAAAAGCTTTCAGTTATGGAGTTCTAGCACTTTACACACATTACTTGGTCCAACTCAGTGATAGAGACGCCATCACTTTCTCTACAGCGAAGGGTTAGACCAGTTAGCGAAGTTCCCAGGATCACACAGCTAGTAGGCACCAGGCCAGGCTGCCCAGCCAGGTCTCTCTGCTCCCGGGCCCAGGTGCTAGGGCGCGGTGCTGTCCTGCCTCCCCAGGAAGGCGAAGCATGCTCCGGCCTGGCAGAGGTAGGTGATGGGGAGGAGCAGGGCTTCCCTTCCCTATCTCTCATCATCACTACAGGTCTGATTGGACATGACCTCCTCTTGCCTCTGCTAGTTTCCCCCTTGTCACATCAGGTTCTTCCTTTATAGCTCCTTAGCTTGAGGAAACCAGCCAAGACCATCAGCAATTCCATGTCTTGGAAATGGAAGTGAGACCAAGAAAAAACTTCCCTGGTCCCTGCGTGCCACTTAACTAGAATGCAGTTAGGGCAATTCTCCTAAGAGAAGTTCTCCCAGAATTTGGTAGTGGGATTAAGCAAAATGATGGTCACGGATAGGACTTCCCCCACCACTATCATGGTGATTTCATTTTTTCTTTGGAAAAAAAAAAAAAAATGACCGGAGCATCCCAAAGTGGTGCTTCAAGGCAGAACTGTGTGTCAGGGAAGAATAGGACTTGGCTGAAGCCAGTTTGCATGATTATCTGCTTTCTTATTTAATTTTCCCAAATGTATGCAATGCTTACGCCCCTTGGATTTGTTTGGGCTGTCTCCGCAGTCACATTTTACTCTCTCCAAAGAAGGCTCGCTATGTATGGGTCAGGCAATATTGGAAATGCTTACTAATCAGTTTTAACTCGGCCAGTCCTCATAATGATGCTATGGGACAGGTACTTCTGTTAGTCCTGTTCCAAAGGTGAGAAACTGAAGCACAGAGAGGTGACATCATTTGCCCAAGGTCACTCAGCTAATGAGGGGGCAGGCCTGACTCAAACCCACTGAGGCAGTCCATTGCCACAGCCTGTATTTTTAACCACCGTGCCACCCAGTGTATACTTGCCAGGAATCCATTCAATATACAAATAAAAATAAATATATCTTTGTAACAATTTTAAGATGGATTTCCAAGTCAGAAAAAAAAAATCCTCTTTATCTAACTATGTTTCTTAGGAGAGAGCTTAGAAAATGTGGTCTCCAGGAGACAGGTGATTTTGTAGGTCTGCATGGTGTCTAGACAGGCAGCAGAGGGGAAAGGATTTGTCCGTATGTCTCCAGGGCTGCCCAAGGAAAAGGAGCCCAACGTGAGATGATAGCTCCTGGTGATTAGACAGAAATAGCCCAGCCATGGAGGAGAGCCAGCTGCCGGGCTGGCCAGGGCTGGAGGAAACAGCTTATAAAGCAGTTGCTGCCCAAAACCTAGTTCCGAGACTTCCTGTAATAGAACCATCTCGGGGTTTTATTAAAAATGCAGATTCATGACCTCACCCCAGACCCATGAGTAGAAATCTCTGGGAAGAGAGGAGGGCCTGGGAGGTAACCTCAAAGCCTAAATCTTTGACAAGCTTCCCAAGTGTTCTGACAGGGAAGTTTGGAGTCCTCTGCCATAAAACCTGATGGCTCTATTTACCGTTAAGTCTCTGTGCACTGTGCCTCCTTGGGAAATATAAACTCAGCCACCCGAGTGACTTACAGCCCAGCCCCACGACCAGCTTAGTCTGATACCATCACAGCAATGAGCATGAGAGCTACCGATTATTGAGCATTTACTACATGCCAGCCACTGTGCGGAGTGCTCTAACCACCTTATTTATGCTCATTCTCATCACAGCCCATGGTGATCCCTACTTAGGATCAACCTCATTTTACTGACGGTGAAATCAAGGCTTGGGGAGTCTGGGTGACTAGCTCAGGGTCACAGAAAAACCCAACAGCGGAGACAGAACTCAGCCCCTGTCGGTCACCTTGATTACTTGGCGCGGAGCCCAAGGTCAGTGCTACAAACAGCCCACCTGCTGCCATCGAAGCTCAGGCCGTGGCTGGGGCGGAGAAGGCCACTCACTCGGTACGGAGACCAGCTCCCTTTGCGCAGCACTAGTTGGACCAGAGCTGCTCTTCCGGCTGCACAACCATTCCGGCAGAGCCTCCAGGGGCATCTGTCCCTCTATTGTTGACACCAGCGACTGTGCTGGGCTGAGGCCCGCAGCATTAGGCCTGAACGTGCACAGTGGGAGAAACTGGGGTGTCACCAGCCCCTCCCAGTAACAGCAACTGAGGCGAAGACTTTGTTGCTGGGGACAACGACCCTAGGGGCTCCTTTCAGGAGCTCAGGCAGCTTCCCTTCTGCTGATGGAAGGAACAGTGTCCATCCCTCTGACCTGAGGGGAAATCCTCACCTCGGAGACGTGTGCCTCAGGCAGGCTGCTCACCTCGACAGCCAATCTACCAACTGCCATATACTAATGAGGGCCTCCCTGGGCCTCTGGGAGGCCTATAGGAGACACCATCTGGGAAGCACCTGCCTCGCTGCACGCCTCCTAAGTGCTTAGACTCCCCCTCCCTAACTCCTGCCATTGCCTTCTTTAATTGCCTGGGTATCATTCCCACCTGGACAGCACTGCCAGGCCTCCCACTCCAGGCCTCAAGTCGGAGACCCCAGTAAACACCAGGTGCTCCTTTGCTGGCAGGGGTACCCCCATCCCCCACTGTCCCACCGCCGGAACTCTGGGGTCCTCGGCTCCCCTCTTTGCTCCGCCCCAAGGGCAGCACCTTAACTCTCCTCTGCTACCTCCCTGGGCCAGCAGCATGCACTCAGGTCTTGCCAGATGAATGAATTCAGTCAGCACGTGGGAACTGAGCCCTTGCTCTGTGCAGGGCCCAGTGCTGAGGACAAATCGATCTGGAGCGTGTGGTTCTGCCCTCAGATCTGACAACAAGGCTTCCTCTCAAGGGCTCCTCTTGCCCTGAAGTGTGGTTAAGTCAGCGGGGGAGCCGTGCTCCTCTCCTCTCTGCTCCTGTACTCACTTTAGTCCTGGGAAAAGCCTCCCAGAAAGAGAGAGACTCAGACCACACCCTCCTTCTGGAACTTTCCATGTAAGCCCAGAGGTGGAGTGGAGCTCAGAGCCTCTCCTGAGCAACGAGCAGGTTGCTCCTCCAAGAGAAGCGTCCTGACACGTTGTCACTGCTCACAACCTCCGGGAAAATCCACAGGCAAGAGAAGCCTCACACCCTCCCCTGAGCAGGCCCCTTGGAGGACCCAGCCTCAACAGTGAAAGCACCAACTAGCCACAGCATCGGATTGCTGGGAACACAGAGGCAACTAGCTACGGGAAAGGTTGCAGAATGTTCCAGACACCACCTCCCCCCCCCCCAAACACACACACACTCCTCACTGTGAACTACTAACGGATCCATCTCAATTACTTAACTTTATTTATTGATTATTATAGACTTTACCCAAAGGCTGGAAGAAAAGCTATGTCTGGGTCTTAGGAAACAAAACAAAACAGAACAAAAAAACCTTAGCACCAAAGTGTTGGAAGGTGTGTAAAAGAAGATCGATCAGAAATAGTCTCTTAGACTATAAAGGAAGTCAATGGCAGACCAGAATTTGCTTTGCAAAAATGTGATGCATGGCTTTGAGGCACGGCACCTGCCAGAGGCAAAGGGCGCCTGCGCTCCCAGCACCAACCACGGGAGGCAGGGCGGGAAAGGGCCCTGGGCAAAGACCCAAAGGCCAGGGCGGCACCTACAGCTCTGCACCCCCCCCCCCCACAAGCTGGGCAACCTTGGGCAAGGGGCTGAAGCTTTCTGGGTCTGTTTCCTTCTCTGAAAACTGAGGGGATGGCATTAGATTATTCGACACATACTTAGTGGTTCTAAAAACTCTTTGTCACTTCTGTGTCAATATTTCAAAGACAGAAGTAGTCAGTTCTGGCTCCTTAGCACACGATCTCTTCTCCAGGCCTAAGACGGTGTCCTCGTAACCTTGGCAAAGGGCCCTGGAAGGTGCAGGATAATTGTTTCCCTGCCTCGTTGCTATGGAAACTTGCAACTCCTACATCCCTGGTGCTAGGACAATGGTGTGTCTACAGCTCCTGGGTGGTTTGCACTTGTTTTGTCCACGCGCACGTATGAATACTGAAGTGCTCCCAAAGCGGAAGGTGATGGCTTGCTGATATGAGTCAGTGCCACTTTCCCTTTAATCACACAGCTTCCTTAGAAAGCTTGGGATTGTGGCATTCCGAGACCAGACTGGGATGCTCCCACAACTAGAGCCTCCCTTTGCCCTGAAAACCAGCTCCTGATCTGGCCTTCCGTGGGTGTCCACTGGCCTGCTCCGCAACTCCCCCGTGATGCTTTATGACTTTCCCGCCACTTCGGATGGGGCCCTTCTTTCACAAGGGTGCCTCGGCAAGTGCTGAAAGCCAGGACAGCACCTCTTGGCGGCTCTATCATGAAAACACACGAACTCAGCAGAAATGGGTGTCAGAAACCAGGTCTTTTTTTTTTTTTTTTAAGATTTTATTTATTTGTTCATGAAAGACACAGAGAGGCAGAGACACGGGCAGAGGGAGAAGCAGGCTCCCTGCGGGGAGCCCCATGTGGGACTCGATCCCAGGACCCCAGGATCAGGGCCTGAGCCGAAGGCAGACGCTCAACCGCTGAGCCACCCGGGCGCCCCCGAAACCAGGCCTTCGGGGGCCGCAACAGCCGTGCGTCATGGCAGAAAGGCCAAGGGTGGCGGTGCTGTCTACTCAGACTCTGAATCGCTGGAGGGGGGTCATGGGTTAGAAAACCTGCCCGCTCTATAGGAACGCTATAAAACACAGCACACTGGCTAAAAGACTTGTGCAATCTCTCGAGTCTCCTGTCAACAGTGGTAGGCTCCTCGGAAAACAGAAATGTGATCACTTAAGAGATGCCACGTTGCTTCTGATAAAACCAGGCAAACAGCAGGCTCCCCTGCCTGCCCCACGTCCAGTCCTAACACCACAGCCTTCCCCGCCAGCTGAGATTAATGGGTGACGCTGTGACTGCCAAGGGTTCTCACCGTCACACTCCACACCTACAAGCTCTTCCCCTCCCCGGGCAGGGGGCGGCTGTCACCACCTGAACAACTGCCTGCACCTCCACGCATGCCCATGGCCAGCTCCTCCAACTCTCCCTCACGTAACTGGTCACCACGTCTGCCCTGAACCCCACCTCCACTGCCTCTGTCACTTAGAGAACAATGACCTCTGCGGGTCTTGGCCGTCTCCAGAGCCTCCATTCCAGGAGCTGTTCGTTCTAGCCTTGCTGGCGTGTGACTTGCTGGGCCCCCTGCAGGGGATCTGAGGGTGCCCGAGACGCCCCTCAACCTGGCTCCACTGGCCCTCACAATGGGAATCTTCCAATTGGGCCACCTCAGCCCCCAGCCCTGGCCCCACTCCCCGGGCTAGCTGAAGTGATGGGGGCTGTGGCGCAGGATAAAGGGGGCTCAAGTGGGGAGTCTGGGCACCCTGCAGTCAGGAGCTGAGCACGCCCTTAGCTTCTCTGCTACTACCTTAGTATGTTTGGGCCGCTATAACACAACACCACACACAGGGAGGTTTATAAACAGCAGAAGTAAATTTCTTGCAATTATAAAGGCAGGAAGTCAAGACTGAGATGCCAGAGTGGTCGTGTTCCGGTCAGGGCCCCCTGGATCATAGCTGACACCTCTTGCTGAGTCCTCACAAGGTGGGAGAGGCTGGGACCTCTCTGGAGCCTCTTCTGCAATCCCCTTCATGAGGGCTCCCTGCCATGACCTAATCACCTCCCAAAGTCCCACCTACTAATACTATCATCCAGGGCGTTAGGATTTCAACGTATACATTTGCAGGCACTCAAGCATTCGGACTATAGCAGCTACCCTGCCCCCCACCAAAGGCCTGCCTCTGTGCAGGGTGGTCACTCACGAGTGTTACTGAGGCTTTTCCCACCCTGGGGGAACAGAGTACAGCAGGCCTCACACAAGGGTTCAAGCTTCATCTCCTCCCCAGATGCCCACTGACCTGGCACAAATCCCATCCTCCTGGGGGCCCAGGCCTGTTCAATCTGCAAAGTGAGGGTCTTGGGTTAGACCATGGATTCCTACATCCTGTGGCTTGGAGCCATGACCCTGGCCTTGAATGAACCTCAGTGGTGCAAGTACAATAATTGTTCCCATTTTCTTCTCCTGGTGCTCCAGGCTCTGGTAGCTTCTGGAAACACCTGTTCTTCCTGAGATAGGAAAAGCCTTTTCTAAATCATTTTTCCTCTCTCCAGGTCCAAGCCAAGAAACCTGGAAAAATAAAATGCCAGCCCAGTCTTCTGTCATGATTGTCTACAAACCTCATAAAAAATTGATGCCTTGGGCCCTAGAATGGTGAGCACAATTCTTTCTTGTCAGCCTGGAAGGTTCTCAGGTTTCAGTACTCCTTCAAAGGCAAGAGGAAGATGGCAAATGGGCCCAAGCAGGACATCAGGACCCCCATGGATGTGGGAAGTCCAGTCTCCTCTGTTCAGGAGGGTCTAAATTAGGCCTGGCTCTCTATTGTCAGCTTCAGTGAACCAGGCACATTGTGGTAGAAACTAAGGAAACCCAACCCTTGGTCTGTGCAGGAAGGAAGCCCATGTGATCTGTGAAGATGGAGTGCTGGGTCCTGCTGATTTATTTTTAGAGACACACCTTCCTTTATTATGAATAATGAAACACTTGGATATCTACTAAGGTCTCGTTCTATGTCAGGCGCTACACTAAAGGCTAGGGCTTAGGCTGCCTAAGTCATATAATCATGTGTCATTCAACCAAAACCTTAGTGAGCACTTAGCCTGTGCCAACAGCTGTGCTAGGCACTGGGGTTCAATATGAAGCCAAATGGCCATGGTTCCTGTATTCAGGAAGCAAACGATCTAGGATTATGCCTCTCAAACAGGTGTGCATGCAATGAGCCTTAGCTGGTATGTTAACTCTGGGCCACATCCCCAAACAGGAAGCTTAATTTTTCTCAAGCACCTCATCCCTAGTTCACAGGCTGCGTTAACACTGGTCTGGTGCTATGGGAGAAGTCTGTTAGTATGCTCATGTTACCGATAAAGAAACTGGGGTTCAGAGAGGCTGAGTAACTTGCACTAGATCACACAGCTCCTAAGGGGCAAAGCTTACGAAGGAACCCTGCTCTGTCTGATTTCAGAATCAACATTCTAAACGGCAGTGCTATCCTGTCTTCCCAAACCTTACCCAAAGAATAATAATTGCATTTACAGAGTATCAATCATTTCATTGCTGTGTAATTTTTATGACTACATATGCCTACATATGCCTTTCATATGTAGAAAGAATTACTATCAGTCCTATTTTACAGATATAAAAATGAGGCTAAGCAATCGGTTCAAGGTCACGTGACCAGCGGGCCCCAGAGCTAAGATTTAGTCAGGTCTTGTGCCCCTGCAAAGCTTATGCTCTTTCCAAGACCCCACCCGACTTCTTTTTTTTTTTAATCTTTATTTATTTATGATAGTCACAGAGAGAGAGAGAGAGAGAGAGAGAGAGAGAGGCAGAGACACAGGCAGAGGGAGAAGCAGGCTCCATGCACCGGGAGCCCGACATGGGACTCGATCCGGGTCTCCAGGATCGTGCCCTGGGCCAAAGGCAGGCGCTAAACCGCTGCACCACCCAGGGATCCCCCCACCCGACTTCTTTTGAAAATCCTTTGATAAAGGGTAAGAGTGATGAGATGGAAAAGTAGCAACTAAAGTCAACCATGGACAGAAGGGAGGGACAAAATGCAAACACCCAGCTAGCAGGTCAGGACCTAGCCGGGAGGAGCTCCTTCTCCCACGGTCTCTGGGGGGGCATCGGTAGGCCCAGAACTCCCGAACCACCTGGGCCGCACAGAGCACAGACGTGGATGGGAATTTCCACCCTGTGTGTACCTGCACTGCCACGTGGATCTCGCCTGCCACCTGTGTGTGCGGCATGTGTGTAGGACACACACGGATATTCACGTGCGTGCAGAAACCACGCCACACTCCTTACAGTCCCAGCTCCTCAGGATCGCCCTTTGAAAAAGTCACCTTGTGGCAGGTGGTCCTCCGCTGCCCCAACTGGCAATCAACAAAAGATCACACAGCCTCTGGTTGAAAAATGGTTTCCAGTCAAAGGAGGTTTTAGCGGCTAGAGTGCATGTGTAAAGGTCAGTTTCCCACTCGGGGGACGGCCAAGCCAGGGGAAGGGACAGAAGGCTGGGGAGGGCTGCCTGGGAGATGACATTTGAAACTCTGCGTTGCTCTAAGCTGCCTGCAGAGCTGCAGCACCCAAGGGAAGACCTGGATCCCAGGGGACTCAGCCTTTCTGCCTTTACACGATAAGCCCGTCTATGCAAAGCATCAACTAATCTGCAAGGAGAGGGAGACACACATCTCAGCACCCTAGGAAGGCACAGACCCAACCTCTCCAGGAGCCAGGACACCTCGGGGAACGCCCAGCGGCTGGGGCTCCCCCTCCCCAGCTTTGCTGCCAGGCTGCCCAGCGTGGACTCGTTCCCAGACGTCTTTGACTTACCCTGAGCCCTGACATCCCTGAGAGCGCTTGCAGGCCCCAAGGAAGCCCGTTGCCTGGCTGTCCTGGAGCACGGCATACTTGGAAGATGGGGTGCACAGCCATCCATCTACACCACCATGGCTGGGGCAGCAGGCTCCCTCTCCTACTCCCTCCAGCACCGCGTCCTGCTGCTTCTGCCTTTTTATTCCCTTCTAGACCAATCCTCCTGTCTCTGTCCCAACCTGACAAAGTCCTTAGCCAGACTTTAGTCAACTTCCTCTGAATCCTCTTTCCAACCTCGCCTCAATTTTCAGGCTTCTACATTCATCTCTGGGTTGTTCAGTTCTAGCAAGAATCCTGCTAAGTCAGCCTAGCCAGGATCCCCCCACTCGATATCTGATGGGGTTCCTCATCCTCTGGCATCTCCCAGGTGATATCTGGTCACACTGGCCTGCCTTCCACAGGAATCCTGTGACGTCAGGTTAGCGAGGATCCCCTCTTACCCGTGATGCTTCCTCAGTGGTTTCCCATCCACTGACCCCACCCTGCACCTTGACTGTAAATTCCCTCTTGTCCTGTTGTATTTGGAACTGAGGCTGGTTCTATATGGAGATCTCTTTTCCCCTATCACGACCATCCTGAATAAAACCTGCCTTTACCACTTGAACTGCTTTTCAGCTCTGGGTTTTATCTACACATCCACACCCAGTGCCCTTCCCCAGGCCCTGTGGCATCATCTCTCCCCTGGACCCCTAACAAGGATTTCCCAACATGCATCTTCTCAGCACCCACCTTCCCTTCTGTGTGGCTGTCCGACACAAATCACTGCCCACTGGATAAACCCAAAATCTTGATGTGGCCCCTCACAACCCAGGACCAGTCCACCTGTCTGACATTACCTACCACCAAGCCTCCCCAAATACTCTGACCTCTAGCCATATAAACACATCTGTTCCCCGAGCAGCCCACGGTATCTGCTATAGTAGATATCCTGAATGTTACTGATTACTTCCTGGGTCCTCATCCAGCTTATCAATTCCTGGAGGGCCTGGCACAGAGCAAGCACTCACTGAAATTTTAGACCAGATAGGTGGGTGAGTGGCTGGCTGGATGCACAGATGGGTGGGTGGACGAGGAGCCTGGTTTTTGGCTTTTGTCATCTTCATTGGATGCCTCCCCCGGGAAGCAAACAACCTGACCAGACATTTTCAAACACAATGGTAGCTTGGCCTCTACTTTTAAACTGATTCATATGAAACATGGGAATAATGAGACCTATACCTTTATGTCGTTGCGAGGATTAAATGAGAAAGTCTATTGAACGTATTTAGCCCTGTCCTGACACATAGCAGGTGCACAGAGACAACAGCCACTGCCCCTGGAACACTCCTCTATGTGAGCCTCCCGCCCTCCAGTGGGCAGGCCCTGGGTCCTCCAGCCTCTCCTAGTTCTGGGGGAGACGGAGCTTTCCTGAAGGCTGGAGTGAAAGGTGGGGGAAGCCACAGAGGAGCTCATGGCCTACTTTGTTCAATTTTGGGTTCAGGCAAAGGCCCCAGACAGTAAGTGATGCAAGGAGCACTCAGAGCCTGCTTCGGGTAATGAGGCCCGGGGGACAGGGCACTCAGGGTGGTGCTCCGCAGCAGCCTCTGGCAGTGCCCACAGCTTGGACCTCTGCGAAGTTGCCAGGCATTCCACCCCTTCCACGAAGAGAGGCAATCCCTGTCATCCTAGCCTTCAGGGATGCTTCTCTCCAACACCCATTTGGAAAGGCAGAAAGAGTTAAAACAAAGCTCCTCTGTAGAACACAAAAGCTTGCTTGTGCAAGCTAGCCCTCTCGTCCCTGCTACCAGGATTATTAGGGTCCTCATGGGTCTGCCAGGATCCATACACACCCTCTAGCCCATCTTCCTTCCACACTGCAACCAGGGCGGGCAGTACTGACATGGATCTCATTCTATCCTTCCCCAGCCTACTGTCCATTCATTGCGGCTCCCTATTGCCCTCAGAGAAAGTCCAAATTCCTTGGCATGGCATTCAAGGCCTCTCACAGCCCTTCCAGCCTCTCTGTCGGCATTCCTGGGATCCACCATGTTTGCTCATACTTGCAGGCATCTGCATGTGCTCTTCACTTCTGCCTGAAATACCCCAAAGTCACTTAGTGAGAAGGTGACTGAGCCAGGACTCCAGGCCCTTTCTTGTGACTCTGAGTTCCATACTCTTCGGCGGGGAAGGACTTGGAAATTCCAGAAGAGCCCACACCCATGGTACTGGGATCCCAGGACATATCTTTTCCATTTCTTACATCCCAATTTTTCAGCTGCAATCTGAATCTCCAAGGGTTTGTTTGAAGGCTCAGCTGCAATAGAGGACACAAGCTGCCATTCCCAATTAGCCTTGTTCTTACCCTCAGTCACCGTGCACTGTGTGGCTCACCCTCATGGGACTGCAGGAGGCAGGAGTCCAGGGAGTGGAGGCAGGCCCTGGCATCCCAGGCCACAGGGAAGCACCTCTCCAACACCCATTCGGGAGGGCACTGAGATTTAAGACAAACTACTCCATCCAACACAAAGACTCTTGTCCCTGCCACTCTGCTCACTGGAACCTCTCCACAGCTTCCACTCCCTCTGACATCTGAACCTCCTGGGGCCCCTGGGTCAGGGATCTCGCCATTTGTCAGAAGGAGCCCCTCCCCTCAGAAGGCCTTGTGGCCATGGGCTCCAAACCATCACTCCCCTCCATCTATGACTCTGCACATAAAAACAAGTTTGAATCACAAGTGTCAAGCATGCAAGAGGCCTACATATACCACCTCATCACTTTTCCCAGCACAACAAACTCTACCGTTGCATGCTACAAGTCTCCTACCCAAGGCAGCACCTGTAAATTCAATAAACAGATCTCTGTGCTGTGAGCAGAAGATTTAACACACATATAAAATCTTCTTTGCTGATCGCCATGGGTGCTTTTCCTGGTAGGCATACTCTCACTCATACTAATGCATTTCATTAGTTAGAACAGCCAAGTGGTGGCTGGGCACATGACTACACAGAAGAAAGACTACATTTCCCAGCTTCCCTTAAATCTAGGTGTGGGCCATGTGACTATAGTCTGGACAACAGGATGTAGGAGGAAGTGGTATGCACAACTTCCAGGAATTGTCCTTAAAGGGAAAAAAATGTGCCCTTCCCCCCCTTCCTTTTTCCTGCTGGCTAGAAAGCACACATAATGGTGGGAACTGGAGCAGCCATTTGTACCACTAATTGGAAGGCCCGTGTTGAGGATGACGGCAAGAAACTAGATACAGCCCAGGCCCCTGACACTGGGATAGCCGGGCCAGCCCCAGACTGCTTAACTCCCTACTCCTTAAATGTGGGACAGACTTCCAGGCTGCTTAAGCCACTGTTATGCTGGGTTTTCTGTCAACTTGCTGCGGAACTTAATTCCAATTGGTATAGCAGATGACCTAAAAAGGTTTGGTTTGCTTTTCTAGGCATCTTCCTCTGCATCGGTACCAAACATTGCATGTAGGGCCACTCTGTTCAACATGCTGGAGCTTCTTGAAGGGGCTGCTTGCATCCAAATGGAATATGTGATCCCTGCCCTTAGTTAGAACTTGGCCCTCAAGATTTCTTCTCCATTCTTCGATCTCTCCTTGACCTTCCTCTTTGCTATTCACTGGTCAATTTTTCTTTCCCATTATTCCCAGTTTCTTCTCCACATTACACATAGGTAATGTCTAGTTCATCTTCCACTTTCCAGGTGACTAGCTTCTTTGAACTGTTTTGGCTACACTAAACCAGGTAGTGTCTAGGCTGAGATGCCCAAGCATTGACCTTCCCCTGTGCTCACCCTTTAGGAAAGCCTAAACCACACAAATATCCTTATGGACTCGTCTCCTTCCTTATTCAGTCTACCTCAAAGCATGGTAGGGAATCAAAGTCAGGAGCCTATCTGGCCTGATTTGCCTTCTCAAAAGACCCAGCTGCTGGCCAGTCCTGATCTGGCCATAGAAATTAGCTAGGGAAAAGGAAGGCTCACATAATACTGGGGCAGATGCCACTGGAGAGGCAGGCTTTAAATTTAAAAAGCCACATGTGGGCTACTGGCTCCCATCTTATATACTGGAGATCTAGAAGAGTCAGACAAATAAGCAAACGGCTGTCCTAATGCAAATTTAATAGTTATGAATTGCAATAAACACCACGGTGGGAGCAAACAGTATACAGTGAAGGATGTACCGTATAGGGAATGTAACCTTTCCTGGAGGTTAGAAAACATTTCTCTAAAGTAGTCACATTTTAATGAGTGACCCAACTATAGACATAAAAACAAAACTCTGTATAAGAAAAAAAAAAAGCCTGAGTTACAGCAAAAATCTTTTTCAAATGCTTTATAATGAGTGCATTTTATTTATATAAAGAATAAACTTTTTTTAAAGTGGGTCAGCTCGACATTATATATCTCTTTCTGAGGAAATGTAAACTAAATAAAGTTGCTATCTATTTATATGTGGGCCAAACTGGAATTTTTTTTTTTTTTTTTTTTTTTTTTTTTTTGCTTATGCAACAGGGATCAAAGAACAGATCCGCTCCATCCTGGAGAAAAGGAGACAAGCTGGCTTCAGGACCACTGCCTTAGCCTGGTCTTTCCAAACTCCACATCTTGCGTCCCACCCTTACAGCTGCAAGGGCCTGAGGTCTCACTGGGACCAGTGAGCACATGGACCCTGAAAGCCCAGAAATTTCCAAGACCTTTGACCTCGTTAGGCTTAGAATAAAAGGTTATAGGAGCCTTGCCTGGGAGGCCACTCCAGCTCCATCTCCCTGGTGAGGACTGAGCAAGCTGAAGGCTTTGGAAAAGTTGGTAGATATGGTTGCCGTGAGAGCCGCCCAAGTGACTGCTCGTTTCCTAGACTAGAATAGGACTTTTAAAAAAGGAAAATGACGTTTTTACAAATGCATTCACTACAAAGAAGGAAGAGGAGAAAGCAGCCAGCAGGGCCTCTAGAGGCTCAGATCTTCCCCCCCAGGGGCAGGAACAGAGGCATCTGCCCTATGCTCAGAGGTTTCTGGTCAGTGAGCTGTGTCCTGTGCAAAGTGTGGCCACTCATCTCACTTACCTGCCAGGGCCAGACTGTGGCAAGGAGCCTGGGACCCTGAGAAAGTTAGCCCCTCTCTGGCCCCCATAACTCTTCATTCAGATGTTCACAGTAGCAACTGATGTATTGTATTCATGCTGTTTATGTTTCTATCACCTAGGAGAGACCAGAAGCTTCTTGAGGGCAAGCATTAGTTGGACCCATCCGAGGATGCTAATGCCCAGCTCCTGTGAGATCCAAAACAAGCTCCTGAGCCTCAGGGAGCCTCACAGTAGGGGTTACATACAAGAAAGCATTTTAGGTCCAGCCTGGAGCTGGCTCCCAGGATGAGTTCAATAGACATAGGCTTACTGTAGACTGAGCTGGAGGGAGAGGATATCCCACCAAATCCTAGGGACCCCTTTCCCTGCTCTCCAGAACTTGCCTTTGTCCAGCACCTGGACCCAACATTCTAGCTTCTGCGTTGGCTTTTCACAGGGAAGACAGAGCCATCCTGATTAAATAACCAAGTACCAACCACCCCTGTCTCCAAGCCTCTGCCCCCCATTCCCAGTTACTAATGCCTCACCCACCTTCCTGAGCCACCTCAGGCTGACATCAGCAGTCTCCCAGGAGCCATCCAATGGACCTTCAGGGCAGACAGCCTGCTGCCTGCATCATTGGTGATCCCAGAGCCCGGAACAGCTCTGGGTACCTGGTATCACAGCTCTATGCTTGGCCTACTCGTATTAGTTGAGTCTAGGCCAGTAGTTCTCAAGCTGTTGACCCAGGACCAACAGCATCAGCAGCATCTGGGAACTGGCTAGATATGCCAACTATGGGGCCCCACCCTGCTCCAAGCCTACTGACCCACAAATTCTGGGGGTTGTAGTCCAGAAATCTGCATTTCCATAAGCCCCCCCCCCACTAGGGGATTCCAATAGATTCTCAAGAGTGAGGGGTACCCTGAAGTTTTGCTGGTGTCTCTCCTTTAATCACACTTCCTTCTGTCCCAAGATTGGGGCCTTCTGCCGATGTTCCAGCCAGGGTGGGTACTGAGCCCTGAACAGACCTACCTGCCTACTGCCAGGCCAACCCCAACTCTGTATACGTCACCTTCCTGACCCAGTACCTGAGGCCAAGCACTCCTGGAATCCAGATGCTGCCCCTCCAAGGTGTACCTGCATGGCCGCAGGGTGTGGATGGAGCCAGTGGGCATCAGCCCAGAAGGAAGGGACAGCTCAGGGATGGGAAAGACCCTTGAAACTCACTGGAAGAATAAGAGAGACAGCCACAGAAGGCCCTTAGCAGCAGGGAGAACTGTGGAGAGGACTTGGGCACAGCAAGCTCCCTCCACTCTCCCCGGGGTCCTGCCCTACAGGAGACGCTGCTAACCAGCTGCCCCCCTCCCAAGCCCTTCTAAGCAGCCCTCCTTTTAAGTTTTACTTTCTGCTGAGCTGCAATCGTTCACTGCTGGGTGCCAAGGTTGCCTGCCACGTCCCTGATTGCAAGCCCGCAAATGTGGCCCAGAAATCCATTTAACTCCTAGAAAATGCATGGGCACATCCCTAAGGGAGCACAGGGGAATTTGCCGCACAAGGCACAGCCGCTCCCCGGCTCTGCCTGCCTGAGACTTGTGTAATTATACATTGATGACTGCTCGCTCTCTGCACTGCTGGCCCCTGCTCAGCACTTCATCACTACAAAAGGATCTGCTGGTTAGGGGCCAGTGGAATCCATCTCTGGTGAGTGGCTTTCTCTGGATCGCCACCTCCCTCCGCTGCCACTGCCACTGTTCCCCTTGGCTCTGGTGCAATTCTGTGTCCCCAGCAGGACCCCAACTGGAACAGCTCTGCACTGTGACAGCAATATGTGTAGAGCTGTGGCCTGCAGCCACCCAGCATTTCCCATTCCTGCCTTAAACATCTCCCCAGCAGGCTTGCCCTCCTCTGTCCTGAAATACCCCAAAATGCCATCCCAAGTGCCCTCTCTGCCCTGTCCCTTCTCCAAGAGCATCTGGGTTTCGGGAGTTACAGTCGCTGTGAAGAGAGGGGGCCACAGAGATGTGGGGGTCTGCAGTGACTGGGGGGCACAGGTAGCTTCAAGGGTGCCATGATCTGAAATATCTCTGAAAGCACCTATGTGGGGAGGGATGGATTTGAGGGGGAGACTTCAGTGACCAAATGCACATGGGACACCCTGGAAGTAAATCAGGCTTTCTTACTATAAGGTATCATAGAACCTTGTATTTAAGTGGTTCCCAAAGAAAGATTTTCAAATGTATTTATCCAGAGAACTCTCTTCCATAGAGCGCACAGAGACCTAGTGTACCATGGAATGCACTTTGGGAACTGGGGCTCTCTCAGTAGCTATGTTGTGAGAAGTGTGGCTGCTTTCTTCATGGGGCTTATGCACATCCATCTATTCCCCAGACACTCAATATATAGGAGGTGTTAATGGAGAAGTGAGAACAACCAGCCTGCAAAGTTAATTCCCTACACCCCATAATTTCCAACAGATTAATCCCAAAGACGTTCAGGAGCAGCTTCTGCATCTCCAAACACATTTGAACTGACTTTTCCCAATTTCCCAGAGGCCTGGAAGTCCTACAAGGAAGAGAGAGAGTAGGGGAGAGACCACTTTTTGGTGCCAGAGAAAGGACAGAGCTCCCACTTCCTCTGGATAGCCAGACCAGTGGGGGACAGCTGAGCAGCTTCGAAGGCAAGCAGCCACTTTCTACATCTGCCCCATCCATCCACAGATTTTTTTATTGAGCACCCACTATGTCCCAAGAAAAGATTTCAGAAGCATCCCTCACCAACAGAAAGTGGCTGTCTCATAGGGTCTTATTTATATGTGAGTAGAACTGAACCAATATCTGTGAGCATCAGCTACACGACAGTTTAACTTCACTGAATCTTCACTATAGTGCTATGAGGTGGGCAATAGCATCCCCAGTTTCTGAAGGGAAGATTGAAGCTATATTACTTGTAAAAGGTCACATAGCCATGCTGATCTGTTATCAGGACCTAACCTCTTTCCTCCTTATCATCTGGTCCTGGGCTTGCAAAGGTTGAAAAAGCACCAGAAAGCCTCCTCTAGGATAACTCTCATTGCCACAGTCATGCTCAGAACAGTTTCTGCCTTAGCACTAGTTAACAATGGTGGCATCTGGGTCAGAGTGGAGGTCCTAGCTGGCTGTCAGGGTGCCAGGGCTCCTCATGATATGGGTATAGCTGTGCCTGGAGCTGGGACCCACTGGATTGTAAAACTCCCAGTCTTGACTCTAATCTGCTGCTAAGCATTGAACAATCATGGGCAAGGGGAAGATTTCCCTCCCTTCCCTATCTAAAACACCAGCTTTCCCCTCCTCTATGACACTTTCCTTTTCACAAGGCTTAGCATGGCCAGATGCTTCATTACATATCTATACATCTACTTCTTTAGAGCCTAAGACCACCACAGAAACAACAGCTGGATTGTCACCCCAGTTCACACAGTATCTATAGTATCTATAGCACATAGCCGGCACACAGAAGGCTCTCAATATCTATTTGTTGGATGAATAAATGAACAGAAGTCCAAGGGGTCAAAAAAGATGCAAGCAAGAAAGCACTTGGCTACCCAAATGAGGCACATTTCCTGTCCTGGATGAATTCAGGGCACTGCAAGAACTTGCCGGTGAAAGACCATACTCATTTCAATGGTCTCTAGTGAGTTCTGGAGAAAGGAGGTTGGCACTAAGCATCTTGCAGTTCCAGTTTCTAAAGAGAATAAAGAAGTAGATTCTAGACTACAGACCTATGGTGATACCCATTAAAGACCCCAGGGGAGTTACACCCCGGATGATCTGTGTGCCAGGAGGCCAGATGATATGCTCTACTGGGATAAATAATGTTCTCCCCACCACCACCACCACCAGCAGCTTCACGTCCATCTAGAACTTCAGAATGTGACCTTATTTGGAAATAGGGTCTTTGTAGATATAATTAGTGAAGATGAAGTCACAATGGATTTGAGTGCCCTAATCCAATGACCCATGTCTTTATAAGAAGAGAAAACAGAGATACAAACACTCAGAGGTGAAGACAGAGCAGAGATTGGAGTGATGGCATTTACAAGAAACACCAATTAGTTGCGAACAACCACCAGAAGCTAGAAAGAAGCAAGGAATGATTCTTCCCCAAAAACTCCAAAGGGAGCATGGCCCTTTCAAACACCTTGGTTTTGGACTTCTGGCCTCCAGAACTATGAGAGAATAAATTTATGTTGTTTTAAGCCATTCATTCAGTGGTACATTGTTCCAACCACCAAGGCCACATCCCGTCTGATTTACCTCATTTCCTTAACAGAATTCCTGGAGCAGCAAGGCAATAGTGAAGACTTTCTGCATGGGTATGCCCCCCTTGGCCAGAGCTGCCTCAGATCAAGGGCTAGGCAGCACAGTCAGCTGGAACACCCTGGATAGGAGGCACCTCTCTTGGACCAAGGGGACTCTTTCTCAAACGGATAGAACTCTTCTCCAAAGAATTTCAGACTATCACGGGAAAGGCAAAGGTCTAGGAGAACACAGGATCATCTGGACATTAATCTGGTTTGTGTTCTCTCATTTCCTTGCCGTCTTACAACTTAGATCAGCTATAAGTCAACGCTAGACATCAGCAAACCATCATTTGCCAAGCAATGACATGGAGTTGATAGGATGTAAGAGGTCACTTTGTGTAAACACTTCAGAGTTTAAAGGAGAACACTGGGCCCCAGAGATGGGAATAGCATTAGAAGCCCAAGGACATACAATGAGGTAGAGGCAGAGATAAAACCCAGGATTCCTGCTGTCATGCAGTCGGGGTAAATGCAAGGAGCAAAGGTGAAACTCCACTGCGTGGTTAAAAAGTCAACTGCCCAGGTCATGCAGGGTGTATGTGCAGGTGGTAAAAGTAGGAGAAAACCATCCACATTGTTGTTTGCCCCTAGAACTGCACCGGACACAGCTGTACCCTATACATGGCAGCCCTGACTGTGACCTGAATGCCACCTACAGGGACTGCAAAATTGTCACTGGAGTGCATCAGCAATATGGCACCGGTTAACTCAGGTTTCCACGGGCATCTATAGACCTAGACATGACTGGCGGAAAGTGGGTCAGTCCCACCTTTGTGCATGATAGTGCCCTTGAGTAAAAAAGACATGTAATATCGATTTTTAAAAATGTACTATTTACACAAGTTCCACTTGCTACCTCCGTTGAGTATTTCTGCAATTTGCATGTGGAAGTTGCACCACGCCACTACAAACCGCGCCACCAACCTTACACGACGCCAGCTGCCAGCAGCTAGCACTGGGTAGCAGTCGTCAACTGAAATTCCTACAGGAGGAAGCAGAACATAGAACTGCTTGCAGGAAACAAACACTTTGCGACGTGTCAACATAAGCTACCATTATTATCTTTAGCAAACATTAGCGACTAACATCTCTTGTTATGAGTGACAGAAAAATTAGTCAACTACGGTCCCAAATAAGTTCAAATGTTGTGTTCAGTGCATGTTATAGCCTAAAGAACAGAAAGCAAGAGGTGTACAGGTTTTATTACTAGAAAATCCATTTCTCCTTGGTCCCAACAAATAAATGTTGAAGAAATATTTCTAGAATATTAGATAGAAGAGGCTTACACCGTGAGCCTGCCTGGGAGGCCAACAGATCTCAGGGAGGCCCTGGTGCTAGACCCTGACAATGTTAGGACATCGGTGTTGGATAGCCTCTGGAGACTGTCCAGTCCAGCTGCTTTCATGCTATCTCAAAAAGCCCCAGGATGCCACAGAGGTGCCTCTGCGAACCAGGGGGTCTGGAGCCTCACTCCTGATAAGAAAGGCTGCCATCAAAAAAAAAAAAAAGAAAGAAAGAAAGAAAGAAAGAAAGAAAGAAAGAAAGAAAGAAAGAAAGAAAGAAAGGCTGCCATCTTACCTGTTTTATTTCTGGAGCTCTCTGTTAGATTTCATTTGTAAAAGGGTTGTGTTGGTTTTTTAAAATACAATAATTATTGCTCTACCCTGGTAACCTTACGATTAATTGCATGGACCCTTTAACCAGAGAACTTGGATTCACCTCTTATCTGGCCACCTACTAACTGTGGGACCCTGGGGAAAACTGTTCAACTGCCCTGTGCCTCCATTTCCTCATCTGAAAAACAGAGATGATAACAGTACTCCTCACAGAGTTGTTGTGGGGAAAAGAATGAACTAGTACTTAAAAGACACATAGAATAATGGATGGCACATCCACATGCTAAGCACTCGGTACCTGCTAGCTACTATTCTTACTGTTTTGCATCCTCACTCTACAGAAGGGGAATCTGGGACCCCAGAGAGCAAAGCAACACACCCGAGGTTGCCCAGATTAGAGCCCTGGTCCCTTGACGCTGGGGGCAAGGTGCTCTCAGGCCACACAGCTGGCTGCAATTGCCACCCAACCTCCAAGAAGATGCACCCAGGCTCCTGGCGATCACAGCTGGTCCCGTCCACCCCCTGAGTTCCACACTTCTTAGCTTGGAGGGGGGGAGCTGATCATTTGTCAAACTCAGCTGAAGAACGAATTCAGCTGTGAGTGTTTTTGAGCTACTTGAATTGTCCCCCAAGTGGGCCCAGATGGTAGAAGCTGAAGGCAGCAGAGGGAGGGCAGGATGAATGTGGGCCTCCCGGACTCAGCCCTGACCGATGGCAGCCAGCGCCACTCCCCAGCTTGATGGACAAGCTCCCCACGCAGGTGTCCTCACTCAGCCACAATGTGTTTAGAAAACACCAGATTCCCTGGAATCTAAGATGCTCAGGTCTTTTTTACGTTTCAACATCTCTGAAGTGATGACAAACCTGACAATCAATGGGAACTTTTCCTGGGGTACTGTTTCTTCTTTTTCCTCTGAGAAATTATTTTTAAATCAATGATGACTCTTATAATTGGTGGCATGCTAAAATAGAGAAACGGCCTTGTACCAAATGCAGAGGGAACCTCAAGAGGAAAAGACAAGTAAGGAAAGAACAGCTAAGTCCTACTGCTGAGTGCTTGCAAATGCCCCAGCTAGGTGCCTCACAAAGGCACGAAGTGTCGGGGAGGGTGAGGCCAGGCTCTGGGCCCAGGTGGCAAATGTCCCTGTGGGTGGGGCCTGGGTGTGCCCCCAGGCCTGCTGTAAGTAGGGGGAGGGATGGAGCCACTGAGGCATTTCCCACCCTTCTCCACAAACAGCAGAGATGGAAAGCCCAGCCCAGGCTCAGAGTTTCCTGGCCTGGAGCCCCGGCCGCTCAGCAGCTGCTGGACTTACCCAGCCTCCCTGGCAGGAAAGTACACAGGGCGTGGAGGAGACATGGCAACGGTTCCTGCCGCTCCACTGTGACAGAGAGGGCGGAGAGCTTGGCTCAGGGAGACTGATTTCATGGAGAAAATTATGCCTGCACTATAGGAGGGGTGGTTGCCGGAGCCCCCAGCTCACTGTTTCCCTGACCGAGGACAGCAATGGTTCTCACCTCCACGTCTGGAATGCCCTCCCTGCCTTTCCAGAACAGCCCCCAGGTATGGGGATTAAAGCCCTGGCCTGCCTGGGTCCGAACCCCCAGCTCTACCACTTACTAAACTGCATCACCCTGTGCATCTACTTTCTTGTTCGGAGGAAATCAGGTGATAATAGAGCACCTCCCTCAGCAGCCGTTATGAGGAGGAAGTGAGTTATCATAGGTAAAATGTGGCCCAGCACCTAGCAAGTTCTACTTAAGCGCTAATTTAGAGATCTGCTGTTTGTCTGATAAACTCCTATTCACCCTTTGAAAATTCAACCCAGCAATCACCTCCAAGAAGCCTTCTCTGACTACCCCACCCACTCACCTTCATTTTCTCTTCTAACTGCTTCTGGTCCTTGGTTGTATATGATGAGGTGACTTTGCTGAGGGTGGGGTGGGGGGGTGGAGTGGTTAGTCTCTCTATCGTCTGCTTATTACTCTTTTTAGAGAGGGAGCTTCATAAAGGCAGGACCAGATCTTGATCATCTCTGTGGCCCCCGTACTTGGCCCCCAAGACCTAGAACTGAGACCACCCCCACTGACTACTGAAAGCCTAGAAAGGAATGGGATGGAATGAAATGAAATGCACGGCATAGCATGGGATGGACAGGATGGGATAGGATGCAGTGGAACAGAGCTGAATAGTTATGACAAGATCTTTTCAGATCACAACAGAGACAATGCCTCAGGGTAGAGTCGGGAAGAAAAGGAATCTTACTCTGGTAGGCAATTCACCAACTGGTGCCAATGTCTTTGAGGTCTGGAACAAGCACGTCTCCCTGGGGACATCAGACCAGGGCAAGCCCTCCGGATCCTGCCTATGAGAGAAGCCTCTTGTAGAGCCAAGCAGGGAGCTGGGCTGGAAGGGGCTTTGCCCTACAACCCAGCTCCAGGCCCTCCCTCGGGCTGCAGGCTCTATCACACAGTGGTGATCCAGGGAATGGAGGCCAGCTTACCGCACGGGACACTGACCTCCGTCAAGCCACCACTGGCAGCTCAGGGACCGTTTCCCTGGGCCCTACACTTAATCAGGTCTCCAGGGAGCAGGACTGCTGACATTCCTGCCAGGCCTTTCCTGGGGAATCCCTCTTCTAGCCTTCCTGCTGGGAGAAAGGTGTTGTTGGCATAAGATGCCACAACTCTGCCACTGGGGAGCTGGCAAAGCTTACAGCTCGGCTGCCCAAGGGTCCTGTCCTGCAGAGGCCCTTTGGTTGACACTTCTGCCACAGAAAACTCGTTTTATTTAACCTTTCTTCCCATTATGGCATTTTAGTGAAAAAGTCACTTAAGATCTGCAGTGAAAAATATATTTTACTAGAACAATGCATAACCCAAATACCATTTGCCTTTTCTTATCAATTCTTAGTTCATTCATCATCTTTATTAAAAATCCATGAAGAAACAGCAGCCTCGAAAAGACCGGGTGCCTTTTTCAGGGAAGGCAAGGAGGGGAGGGAAAGAAAAGGCAAAGGAAATTTGGACTCTGTGTGAGCACAGTCACCTTCTCTTGATAGCAGGCCCTTTCTCCACCCTACACAGGCAGTCCCACCCAGGCAACTCCCTAATCTGAGACCAAAAGCCTTCTGGGGGCACAGGTGTGGTTTTTCCAGAGAAACAATGTGCTGCCTCCAAAAGTCCTGGGAATCCAAGCAGGAGAGGAGTGGGGGGCTGCTGGGCAGAGCCAACCAGGGGGAACCATCCACGGGGAGGAGTCAGAACAGACAAGGGCAGTGGATAATGACAGTTACCACTCGCCACCAGATTTCACCCAACCACAAGTCTTCAGTACAGCAGGTGTTACTACCCGCACCCATGTCCTGATAAGGAGGCTATGGCTATCAGGGTGACCTGCCCATGGGTAGGTACCACAGTGATTAAGTGCAAAGCAGAAGCAGTTAGAGGAGAAAATGAGGGTGGGTGGGGTAGTCAGGGAAGGCCAGGCCACTGAGCACCCCCCACAGACCACACTCTAAACCCCTCCAATTTAAACAAAGGGGTGGGGCCCACTCCCCGAGATGCTGGGTATTCCGGGAGGTGAAAGTGGGGCCGCCTTAGGCATTGTTCTGGAAGCACAAACCACCACCATCATCCCTGCCATGTTGGCCTCCAACCCCCATCAACCCCATGTCACCCAGCATGATTTCGACGCTCTGTGCATGGCCCCACATGGACATCTGCAAACAGCAAAATAAATCGGTAAGTGAGCAAATGATGTATTCTTTATTAAGAAATCTCATGGGGAGGAAGAATCAGTCACATATTAAGTTCATCTGGGCACTAAGTGCTGTGCCTTTAATCCCCATTCTAAGGAGGGACACCTTGAGGCTGAGGGAGGCTGTCTAACCTGGGTCGCTCGGACTAGCCTGGGGGCCTCGGGCTTCTCTTCACCTCTCCCTGGCTGAGGCTTCAGTAGACCTCCTGCAGCACCCTGTGGTCTTCAAGGTCACAGACATAGATGCAGAGATGACCCGTGGTTCCTGCATGCTGGTTCTCTCCATTTTCTACAATTTACCATCTTTCTTCTGATATTTCCAGCTTTAGCCTCCCCACTGTAAAATAGAACCCCCAGCCCAGGAGCTGCCTCCCTGACCCCCATCCCACCTGGCAGTGGTGCCCTCAGGGAGGCCCTCAGCTCATAAGACGATGTCCAAGTTGGTCTTCCTCGATTGGGCGTGTGGCTGCTGGTATCACACCTCCCTGAATCTGGGGACTTGGCTCTTCTTGACTTTGCTCCCCCAATGCATCTTCAGCCCAGCCTGCAGCCTGTTCTTTCCAGAAGCTTAGTTCCAGTAGTCTAAATAAGGCCTCTTGGTAGAGGAACAGTCAAGAGCTAGGAAGAGAGGCTCTGCTGCCTTGAACGAAGTAGCTGAAGAAAGCCTCTGGACAGCTTCCAGCTGGGAGCTCCACCACAAAGGGCCCCAAGTAGCTTCTAACCTGTGAGTCTGAACATTAAAGCTGAAAAGGATTTAAATACTCATGTTTTATTGGCACTTACAGAGTGTCTTCTATGTGCAGGCGGTGGGTTGGAGACACCTGTAGGTATTATCTCATTTGACTATCACTCTATGTCCATTTCACAACTGTGGAAACTGAGGCTCAGGATATTTACATCGCTTGTGGTTGGGGGTGGGGGCGAGGAGGGGGTTCCCACAGCTAGTAAGTGAGATTCAAACCCATGCCTTCCAAAGCCAACACTCAACACTTCCTCTCCATAGCCCTGCCTCCCCAACACCACACTTTTGTGGAAAATATTCTGAAAAATCAAAGCAACTCTTTTCTATCCAGAACTATAAATATCCAGAGACAGGGAGATGAGATGAGATGAGATGAGAAAACAGACATCCTTTCCCAAGGATTTGGGAGCAAATTCTTGCAAAGCTCCCAAAAGCATTTTGAGTTCTGAAAGCAAGAAACTGTCAGTGCAAAAGGAAAAAAAGAAAAAAGAAAAAGAAAGAAGGGGTGAGCAGAGTCTAAAAGATCAAGGGCTATGCTGATCTGACTTTGGAAATATCATGGCTTTCCCAACACCCTACACCAGCGAGGACCTACTAGATGCTGCCTGTGAGTGAGGTATAGGCTTGCTTCACCCTGACAACAGCCCCATGAGTTAGATGCTGACATTTACCTCATCCTACAGCTGGAGAAACTGGAACAGAGAGGAAAGAACTTGCTCAAGGTCACAGAGCTTGTAGCCTTTAACCCCAAGTTTAACTTTGGGTTAACTCTAAAGCTCACGTTTGTGAGCACTACCCTATCCTGCCTCTAGCAGAACAGCCCAGCTTACGAGGCAGCATGCCTGACTCTGCTGGGACCCCATTCTAGGTCCTAGAGAACAGTCATATTCCTGGGGAGTCTATATACTCTGCTGTCAACCTCCGCTGGGAACCCAAATCCAGCCTTGCATTCCCAAATCTCCAGAAGGAAGGCTCTCAGGCAAGCATGTGGGGGAGCAGAGCCAGAATGAATATACACGACCTCCACCCTTTCAGGCCCTTGGGGCCTTTCACATCCCCCTCTTTTCTTCCCCACAGCCCATGCATTTCCTGTGTTTGAGGGCTGCAAGACTCATTTGCTTCAAAATTCAAAACTTAAAAACTATCACTGCTCATCACCGCGGTGGCAGTGTAAGCAACCCCCCATTCCAGAACAAACTGGTTGCTAATAGACTTGTTTGGAATTTAATGCCAATTTTTCTCTGAAAACCATGCTAACTCAAGGAACAGTCCCCAAGCAGCCACACATTCACCTGGAATGTACCTGGCCAACATTTATTCCACTCTGGACTGTCCAGTACAGCAAGCACAAGCCGCATGTGGTTATTTTCATTTAAATATGTTAATTAAATTTAAATAAGTCACACTAGCCATGTTCCAAGTGTTCATAGGTGACATGTGGCTACTGGATACAGTACTGAACAGAGCAGATCTAGAACAATTCCATCATCCCAGAACATTGTGATGGATGGACCTGATCTAGACCCTGGCCCCAAATTCTAGCAACGCCTAAGAAAATAAACTCCTTCTGAGGTTAACCTGGGATGCCAGGGACATCACCCCTTCTAAAGGAAATCATGGTAAACTTCAGGGGATAGGGAGTAGGCCTTTGGAATCACATAGCTCCCAGTCTGCCCAGCTCTGATACCTCCTAACCATCTCACTAACTTGTCTGTGCCTCAGTTTCCTCACCTGGAGCATGGGGACAATGCCCTCTTCACAGGCATCTATGAAGATCAAGTGAGATGGTGCTCAGCACACTCAGTGCCCCCTCCATCCGGTATTAATGCTACCTGCTACACAGTAATGGCCAGGAACTCCAATCTAAGCCATCATCAATAACTGTCGTAGTCTGGGGCAGAGGGGGTGAAGGGCTGAAATGGGGCTCCTGGCTGCAGAGGACCAGTGGTGAAGAGCAAGAAGCTGGAAGCCTTATGGCCTCAGTCGTCTGCCCTGCTCTCCTCTCTCCATCCCCTGTCATTTCAGTCCCTGTGTCAGAATAATCTAAGGGCTACTCTGAGATCAGTAACTATGAGGGTAAGTACCCCAATCACAGGCACTAGAAGGGGAAGGACAGGAGGAAGAGAGGGCCAGAAGTGCCACAAAGTGGTGTGGGAATAAAAGGGAAGCCCCTGAGACGTTTAAGAATCCATTCATTCATTCAATGGGCAATTACTGAGCATGTTAGGACTTTATATTAGGAACCAAGGAGACGCAGATGAATAAGACCTGGCCCCTGCCCTCAAGGCCTCCACAAATTAGTGGGTGAGACCAACAGAAAATGAATCAAAGCACTAGTGTGGTAAGTGCTCCAACACTAGAAAATCTAGTGGGTGTCAGGAGCGCAGACAACCAGGTGGTGGGTAAGGGGGTCTTGAGAATAGGAAAGGAGAAAAGTCTCGGAGGCTTCCAGGATGGGATGCTGGTACTAAATCTTTAAGGACAGAGTGTAGAGATGCGTCCCAGGCAAAGGAAACTGCAGGAACAAAGATGCATGGGACATGCGCACTTAGTCATTACATCAAGCAGTTTCACAGGGCCCGGGGCTTCCAGGGAAGTGATGGGAAATGAGGGTGGAGGAGCAGGTCATGAAGCCTTAGGGTGTCAGGCCACAGATCTGCCCCCATATACTCTCTCACTCCACGACATGCCCATTTTATCATGGCTGAGAAGAGCAAAAAGGCTGAGCTAAACCGTAGGGTCACATTTAAAGCTTCTGTTCTGACTTGGTCTACTTCACATCTGCTCACATTCCAACACGGAGCCTTCGTCACTGGGTGTGAAGAATGCTGCTAAGTTAGGGATTATTTATACATTAAAAAAAATTACAAACGTGTGCAAACTATGAGCCTTGTTGGGATCCTGAATTGCACATGTGCTAATAAGGTGGGTTTGCATGCTTTTTCTTAAAGGGTCAGGTAGTAAAATATTTGAGGCTTGGTGGGACAAACAGTCTCTCTCCCAACTACTCCACTGTGCAGCTGTAGCAGACAAACAGCCATAAACAATACGTAAATGACTGAGTGTAGCTGTGTTCCAAGGCAACTTTATTTATTTATTTATGAAAACAGGCAGCAGGCAGGATTTGGCCTCTGTAGCCAACGCCCGCTATAAAGAACATCCTTGGGCCCCACAGGGAAATATGCATAACGATTGTAGATAATAGTATTGTAGTGACGTTCATTTTTCTGAGTATGATACGTCTATCGTGGTGCTGCAGGAGAACGTCTTTGTTCTTAGGAGATACACACTGAAGTATGGGGAGGACAAAAAGGCTATCGCTAATGCTCAAGTGCCTCTGGGAGATAAGTATAGGAAAAACATACAGGTAAAAATATAAGGTTAGAAAAATATATATATAAGGTTTGGTAAAAATAAGGCAAATGTGTAAGAAAAATAAGGCCATAGGCCCAGGTGAAGGCTATGGGGGTGTTCCTTGCACTGATCTTGCAACTTCTTTGTAAGTTTGAAATCTTTCAAAATAAAAGGTTTGGAGGAAAAATAGAAGCTTGAGCCTCTTCAGAAAAAAAGGTCCTCCTGAACAGACTGCTCATCCTTCGGAGCTCTCTGACTTGCCCTAGCACATGCTTGTGTGCAAGGTGAATGCACGCACACCTTTGATCACACGTGTCTCCTTTCTTGCTATACCACAGAAGGCCATTTGGATGTAAAAATGGGTGTAGATCCCTGGCTCCTTCTCAGGCCCCTTTTGTCTGAATTCTTGCTCTCTTCACCCAACAGCGTGGAGAACCGTGTCCTTTTGACACTGGGCCTCAGAGGCCGGGAAGGAACAAGCAGTGCTGAGAGCAGCGGGTGCTCCCACCGTGGGATCTCCTGCAGGGGACAGGCTGCAGAGCAGTGGCCCAGGAAAGGAGGTCTGTATCCGTCCTTGCCGATCAAAGGCCACCTGGAACGTGCAGGTGCTTGGTGTGTCGCCTTCTGTTGAGCCAGGAGCTGCTGACACTGTTAAAAAGGTCGGCGGCAGCACTTTCCCAAGTAACCCAGATCTGAATCTCCAATGGTCCCGCTGCAGAGTGATTTCCTAATTCTTGACTTACTAGTAATCAATAGGATGAAAAATACGAACACCTCCATTAAAGTAGGCATTCATTGATTTCCATTGGGAAGGTGGAGCTGTTTGGAGGCCCAGTATCTCAAAAAGCTCCAGTTTTGATTTTTCATCTGTCAAAACAACATAAAGTACAAAAATGTACAATTCCTGAAGGGCTGAGACACCTCCCGCCCCCTCCAGTTCCTTAGAGTGTGTCTGTAGTGCTCTGCTTCTCGAGCCTCTCTGGGCACCAAACCGGGCCAGCTCCCCCAGGGGATGCCTAGCACTCACTGCCTCTGCAAACCAGTTCTACATCCTTTTTGGGGAAAGAAACAGGGGAACGAATCCTCCGCAAGGAATGCATGGCATTGCTTGGGATCTATCTCGGGCTCTGGAGACATGACACAGACTTTCTTAATGTCCTTAAGAGCTAGGATCCAGAGATCTTAAAAAGTCTCTCTCTTCAAAGACCATGTCCTATTGAGATAAGCACTCTGTAGGTGTTCCATCAATCCCCACCACACACCCTTCGTGGTAGGCTCCATTCACTTGCAATTACTCACTACCCTCAGCCTTTTCTGTAAGCCAACCGCCCTCCCCTATCCTACTGTCTGGATCTACCACATGACTTGTTCTAGCCAATGGGACATGAGCAGACATGAATTAGGCCAAATCTGAGCAGAAGTTTTAAATGTCACCGTGCAATCTGTCTCAGGCTCTTGCTCTTCCCAGCTACGATAAAATGAGCATGTCACAGAGAGTATATGGAGCAGAACCATAGCCAATGCACAGCCCACATGCAACACAAGAAAGAAATAAGTCTTTGTTTTGTAAGCCACTGAGATTTGGGGGCTGTTTGTTATGCAGCCAAACTTGGCAACAATTGACTAACACCCTCCAATACACGAGTAGCAGTAGGCTGCTGGGAGTCTGCTGGGTCTTTCCACCTTCACTGTGACTCATTTTCCATCTATTTACACCTAAGTCTCCCTAAGGAGTGAGTCTGCCCAGCAGCAGCCTTAGTTCATGACTCATTCCTGCCAGCAATACTAGTTGGGAGAAGGAATAGCAAGCCTAAGTTTTCAACACCACCACTGAGGATCTCAGGGTGAGTATCAGCCTCCTTTCCCTCTCCTGGGGAGGCTCCACACCAAGGCCAGTGGATACTCACTGTTTAAGTCAGAGAGTTCACTATACAGGAGAGAGCACTGAGTGAGGAGGAGTCCAGAATGCTGGACTCTATTTCAGGCCAAGTCACTGGGCCACAGTGTCCCCTTAAACCATGAGTCTCCAAGGGCCTGTGTGACTTGTACAAGTAGGTCTCCCTGTCTAAACTGATCCGTGGTTTTTAAACACAGTGCTGTGTTATTCAGAGAGGTCTTAGCGGACAGCTGGGATGAGAAGCCTACGGCCAGTGGGCCTCCATCCCCTGCTTTGGTCAAGACTTCTAGGACAAATGCATTTCAAAAATACTGATCAGGGGAACCCTGGGTGGCGCAGCGGTTTGGCGCCTGCCTTTGGCCCAGGGCGCGATCCTGGAGACCCGGGGTCGAATCCCACGTCGGGCTCCCGGTGCATAGAGCCTGCTTCTCCCTCTGCCTATGTCTCTGCCTCTCTCTCTCTCTCTCTCTCTCTCTCTGTGACTATCATAAATAAATAAAAATTTTTAAAAAAAATACTGATCAGGTGATCTCTGAGTGCTTTTCCAGCTGTGATGCACCATGAACCTCTAACTTCTTTTTTTTTTTAACCTCCAACTTCTTATGCATTCTGTGGTCACCCACTTCCTTGTCACAACAGTCAAGTGTTTACTAACACCCAGAGGATAGTCAGTGATGCCTGACTGATGAGCAGGAATATAATGAGGTAGATTCAAAACCACTCCACCAAGAATTACAACACAGATCTGCAAGGTGATCAGACTTTAGAAAGCTAAAGAAGAAAACATCAGTTGAGCGCTGCCACTATGGAAGTGAACTCATGGTTTTAGCTTTCTATTTGGGGTCCATCTTCTGCTTAGGTTGTCTGGGCCAACCTCAACCTCCCAACTAGAAAAGGGTCCTTCAGAGTACGATTTATACTTTTGGAACATCTTATATAGCCTAAGTGCCCTGGAAACTATTTTAGGGTGTGGAACTCTGTTGGGGTATTTGTTGGTCACAACCTCCTGATTGTCATTCTCTACCCCCACCCCACCCTGATCCTTCTTCTGTCTTTCTCACATTCTCTATGAATTATTTTAAGAAACTCTGGTGTCAGGGAGCTTATAAGACATAGGGTCTCTCCCCAAGGGACAGAGAGCGTCCTGATTTTCCAAAGCCCCTGTGGGTGAACCCACATTCTGAGCCCAGAGAAATGGGCAGTCGTCATCATCAGACCTTGACTATACCAGGGGCCACTTCCTATCTGCCACGGGACAAGGAATGGCCTAGACACCATGGCAAAACCAGGGTGACTATGACCTACATTCAAGTTGCTGATAAGTAGGCAAGCAGGGCAGAGATGGGAAGTGGGGACCACAAAACAGGGCATGAGGTTGCTGGAGCAGCCAGAGATTAATTGGAACACTGAGAAGCTGGCCCATGGAGACAGGAAATGCTCAGGAAATCAGAAACTCTGGTTCAGGGAGATTTATATAAGAGAGACATGAGTAACAAAGGCCGCTCAGGAAGTGAGGGCTTGCTCGATGGGAAGGGCAGCTTGGACCTTTCCCGGCTAGGAAAACACACAGAAGGGCCTAGGTTCCTCTGCGAGCAGAGAGGAGAGTGAGCTCAGCAGGCCAAGAATCAAAGTAAGGGTGAGCTCTGGACTGTGCCTGGAAGACAGGATCTCACCCCACAGACCAGTATTTGCCCCAAAGGCATCACACCAGGCTGAGCACACAGCATGAGATTTCATAGGTTTGACAGTCTAGCATGAGCCACCCCAGCAGCCTCCTAATTTGTCTCCTGGCTCCCCTTCTCGCACCCCACTCCCCCTATTTTCCACACGGCAACCAGAACAATCTTTTAACGCTGCCCCACTGTGTGTCCCCTCCGTCTTACACGCCCTGGCTGGCCTGGCATTGCCCACATGCACTCACCCCTCCCTGCAGCTCAGCCCCCGAGCCTTGTACGCTCTGCCCCTGCCCACTGCCCCGGCCTCCTGACCACACCCAGCTCTTCTCCTCTTTGGGGACTCTGTCCTGTGCTGAGAAAGCTTTTTTTTTTTCCCATGAGCCACCTAACCAGCAACTTCTTTTCCAGCAGATCTCAGCTTAACAGCCTCAAATCTCCCCGACCACCCAAGCTCAAGAAGGATCTCCCCACCAACACCTTGCTCTTCTCACCTAATGTCGCTTTTCACTGTGATCACACTTCTTGCAACATGTGCTGATCCATTTAAGAGCAGGCTCCAGACTGAGGTGACACCATGAGAAAGGGATTATTTCGGTTCTCCGGTATAGCCGCAGTGCCAGCGTGGTGCTGGGCGCATTCGGGCTTGAGAAGTTGTTGCTGAACAACAGAATGAATGCATGATCTACTTGCCTGTAAAGAAAGTCTCCAAACTGTTCCTGTTTTTCCTCTAACCCTATTAAGCTCACACCGCTGCCCTGAAGACATGAGGGGATAATGACAGTGAACACTCACTGTGTACGATGCTAGTGACTTGGCTTTTCCTGGCTCATCTCACTTAACTCCCACAGCAAGCTTAATGGGGGGAATCTTCTTATTTCCATTTTACAGGTGAGAAAACTGAGGCTAAACCAAATTGAGTCACTTCCCCAAGAGCACATGGCTAGTGTCAGGGTCAGGATGTGAACTCTGGCAGACTGTCCCCTGGCCCATGTGGTTAGCCACCAGCCATATGGCAGCTTTGAGGCATAAAAGGGAAAGGTCCCAAGGGCACGTGTCTGGAGAACCAACTCCTGACTCTGTGATAGAAGAAGGAAATCGAGTCTCAAGTGACTTTCCTCAGCATGCTGGGAAACAGGGCTACTGGGTAATGAATGTAGCTCCTCACAATTAGTGCCACTCTCTGGGTCTGGGCCCCTGTGTGTCCAGATGACCCCCAATACTCCAGTCCTCTTGGTGACCAGGTGGGATCAAAGCCTGGGAGGAAGTGGTGGGTGACTGCTGGTGAGAGGTGCCCCTCCCTGGGCAGAGAAAATGTGCAGCGGCGGAGAGCAGGGCGCTGTGGAATGTGTGGGTCAACTGAGTCCCCAGGGGCCATCTGCAACGGGCCTCGTGGGCTCTGGCAACCTCTTGTCAATTAGCCAGGTCCAGGCCAAACATAATATCTTGACAAAGAGCGCTTCAGTTCAGTTCAAATAGACTTCCTCTACAGAGCCCATAATACCTAATGAGGTTATTTAATCTAGAAAGAAATCCAATGACCTGGAAAAAAAAAATTGGTGTGTGTAAAAGAGACCCTTTTCTTCACCTGCATCTCCACAAACTCCTCCTTAACCTGCAGACGGCACTCTGCCTGGGACGAGGGCTAGGAAGGTGCTTGTTCCTTCTGGGATCCCTGTCCCATCCCTCTGATCCCAGATGACACAGAGAACACGGAGGACACGGTGAGCTGGTGAGCTGTATATCCAGCGACGGAGATGCCGCCAACTGGGAGGCACTTTACAGATTTCCAGGCCTCTGGGGATCCTGATTCAGCAGATCTGAGGTGGGGCCCAGGAATCTGTATTTTCCCATGCAAGCAGGCCTGTGGCATAGTGTTTGGACTCCCACGGAGTGGGGGTGTCGATGCTGCCATCCTGCAGAGTCTTGGAGAGATCTAGGCTTAGCCACCCACTCCTTCCCATGGGGGTCTCTGACCATGTAACATCTCAGCTCAATTTCCTTATCTTATCTAGAAAAGGAGTTCACACAGGGGCCTGCTCGTCCCTCGGGAGGCTCATAGGGACCACACAGATGATACGAGCAAAACAATAAAATAGCTAACATTTGTTGACGACTGAGCAGATGAAGCACTTTGCTTGCATAATTCCATCTTCATAAAAGTCACATGAGGGAGTTAATATGGTTACTTCTGTCTTAAAGATGAGTAAACGAAGGCACAAAGAGGTCAGGGGGCTTGTCCAAAGTTGCCAAGAGTGAGATGTGAGTTTGGGCATGAGACAGGCCCAGGCTCCTCCTCAGTCCCGCCCTCGGAGCCTGGCGAGTGCTGCACATGTGTGACACAGCGATTCTGGACTCAGCTTCCCCGGTCCATCCTCCACTGCCGGCATCAGGATGTGAGGGCTGAGCCTGAGGGACAGGACCGGAGGAGCCCTGGACGTTAAACACGCTCGGCCAGTGCCCTTCTGCAGGAGGACAAGGAACAGATGGCTCTCGTGTGACCTCACCTCCCTGCCAGCTGTCAGGAGGGCGGAAGCTTGCTCCAGTTTCCACTGATGGGAAAGAAGGAAAACACAGTGACAGTAAGCACTCCAACTGGGCACAGGTTGCCATTTTGAATTGCCAAGGCCAGTAGCCAAAAGTATGGAGAAGAATTCTTAAGACAACAGCCCCTCACATTTGTACATGTGACAAAGAAGAGCAGACGCTACCGTTTATTGAACACCAGGTCTACGCAAAAGCCTCCCAAATGGTCATTTCTTTGAACCTTCACAGTGGCCCCAAGGAGCAGGGCTTTTTATTAGCCCATTCTACAGGTGACAAGCCTGAATTTGAGAGATGCTAATTAAAAGTGTCCCAGGGCCAGCAAGCAGTGGACACTGGATCTGGTTCAGAGAGTCCCAGCTCCGAAGCCCTGCCCTTCCTGTGCCTCAGGACCCCCACAGAGCACTTCATGTCTCTTAGGCTGGGTGGCTTTGACCAGGCTGAGGCTCCCAGCAGGGTCTCATACCTCACACTTGTGTCCTGGAAATTCCCTACACACAGCTTTAGATACTGAAGATAAAGCTCCCTATCCCATGGCAGGGCCATAGCATCCCAGAGCATGTGCGAAGGCTGACAGGACTGAGTTACCAGGGTTTCGGCCTTATGCTAAAGTAGGTGTGCCCACCGATCTGGCCAAGATGAAAGGATACAATTAAGCAAGCACTACTGGGAACTAAAAATTTGCTCAAAGATGACGTTATTCAAGTTTCACAACCACCATGCCAGATGGGGGTCTATGGTCCCATTTTCCAGATGCAGAACCTGAAGCTCAGCGAAGTGGAAGGGCCAGAGGGAGGGGGCATGTTATCTGACTCTGCATTTCCCCAGCAGCCTCACCTTCCCGGGAAGACATGCTCTGCTGAGTCTGCAAAAGGCTGATGGAGAACAAATCTTCAGTCTCCAAGGGGAAAACGTGAGATGTTATGAGGTCAGACAGATATTTTTCTCTCCACCAAGGGCTTTGTGTGACTGAAGGGAAGGTCCTCTTTTCTATTGTGTAACTTCATCATTGTCTCAATAAACCCATGTGGAGGACATCCGTATATGAGTGTCAATAGCGACTTCACGAAGCCAACCTTGACTCTTCCTGCTCCACTATGTTTGAGGGGCTGTCCTGGGAAGCTCCCTACACCATTGTCTTTGGTGCTCATGACATTAAATGTTGGTTTGTTCTATCTCTCATAGAAGAAACAGCTCGGGGAAACTAGGCTGGCTCCCCCAAGTCTCTCAGGTGGAATTGGGATTCTCAAACCCAACTCCTGAGCTTGAGCTCACCATGTGACATCACAAAGGTCTTTCAACAGCAGATGAAAATTGAACAGATCAATGACTATGGGTGTGGCTCTCCATTCCCCATGGGAGAGAAAGGGAGATCATGCATCACTTGACAAGCTCTATCCTCTCATGACTGGGAGGCCACCCTTCCCAATGGTTCTCTGTAGCGTCAGCAGGGAAAACGGTCTCCTGATAGGACAACAGCCAGCTAGGTCAGACCAAACCAAACCAAACCAAACTGGATCCTCATTTTATAGGGCCAGTGAAGGCAAGTAGCTTCTGAAGCCTATAAATGAATTTCTGGCTCTGCCTAGATGAGAAAGCTATTCAAATCCACTCCCTTTAACTGAGAGAGTAGAAGGAGTCTGAAGGCGAAGCACAGTGAGTGAGCCTTCCTTTGGTCTGGACTTAAGGACCTGATTTAAGTCCTGAACTTTCATATAATCAGGCATTGCCTTGAAAGGATCAAAACACACGATCCCTCCCTCAATACCTAACCACATCTCTAAATTCTAACTCTACTGCATGATAACAAACCCTCCAGGAGGAAGCATCAGATCTGGCTTCTGGCTTGACCCTTCATCTTCTTAAAGGAACCCACAGCACCATGGCCATCAGGATGTCTTGTGAGGTTTATTTAGATCCAAAGTCTGTTTCATGTCGTGAAAAGTCCATGTACCAGCACCCATCATTTTCTGAGGTGGCTAAAAGGAAGCCAGACACTCTGGGTGCAGGCAGGAGCTGATATCAAAAGGGGATCCCTTCTCCGGGATGACCAAGAGAGCCACACAACACAGATGGAACCGATTCTATATCTCTCCCAGCGAAGGAGTCATGTTAGAAAAGCAAGGACAAGCAGAAGCATTAGTATAAATTACTCTGAGTGTTCATAAAGGCTCGCTGCTCAACACTCCGGGGAGACTAACGGATTGTTTGCTCCAGCCTGGCAGACCCAAAGCATGCAAATTAATAGCCATGATTTATCATGAGGGCTTTTTCACCGGCATTCTTGGACCAAGTTTCTTTAAGTATTTGGGTTCATCTATCTAGCATGTGCCCAGTCAAGTTACTGCTCATAACGTACCATAAATCCAACATTTAAGAGGGGTTTATTTAAGTCAGCCTGGTGTCCAGGGTCCAAGCTCATTACCATGAATACAATTAATTCTTGGCAGGGCACTGGAAGGTGAAAGCCAATCCACCACATCTGTGAGCCACAGGATGGTCACCCATAGTCTCTGTAGGGGCGGTGGGGGGACCCCCCAACCTTTTCCCCACTCCAGAACCACTTGCCATCCCTTGATCAGCCTCTGCTTTTCAGCCACCACACCTCTGCTCAAGCTCCTTCTTCTTCCTGGCAAAAACACTCCCTACCATACACCTTTGCCTTCCAGAATTCTAAACAATCTTCAAGGCCCAGTTCAAGGGCTTGCTCTACTAAAGCTTTTCCTAATCATCTGAGGCAATACCCTTCCTTCTTACCTCTCCAGACTATACAGGGGTCAGTGAAGAGGCTAGAAGTGAGCTGGTGGACCCTGGGCCCAGACCTTTCTTCCAGAGCCTCTGTTCATTCATTTGGATAAGATGACCTCAAAGTTTTTTTCAGGCAAAAATTGACTCCAATTCTCCTGCCCTGAAATTCATGTCCTCTATTATCATCTATACAAGGCCATGAGTTCCTCAAGGGTGTAAAGTGCTTCATCCATCCTCATGTTCTCCCCAACACTCAGCACCATGTATCTGGCAAACAGCAGATGCTCTGAAATGATGGAAGCGGGGGAAAGTGGAGGGCAAGGCAGAGAAGAATAGAAGGAAAGGGAATGGAATGGAACAGAAGGGAAGGGAACGGAAAGGAAGGGAAGGGAAGGGTTGCTCAGCTAAGTAAGGGGCTCCATTTATAAACCATCAACCACTCTAGGGAAAATGAATCATCACTATGGTTACCCCTTTGAGGAAAAAAAGTATACTAGGCTCAAAAATGGAAAATAATATTCATATTTGAAAACTTAACAATGTGGAGCATCTGGGTGGCTAAGTGGTTAAGTGTCTGCCTTTGGCTCAGGGCATGATCCTGGGGTCCTGGGATCGAGTCCCGCATTGGGCTTCCCACAAGGATCCTGCTTCTCCCTCTGCCTATGTTTCTACCCCTCTCTCTCTGTGTCTCTCATAAATATATAAATAAAATCTAAAAAAAAAATTATAATGTGACTGTCATGACAACAGAAGGAAGGGGGCAATTTGACCCCCTTCACAAAAGAAGAGACTGAGTTTCAAAGAGGATGCAACAACTAACCTGGCATCGCTCAGAAACACAGACCTAGGGTTTCAGACTCTTCTAGTGAACCACCTGGCTATCTACTTGTCATTTTTCTCCAGAAGGCATGTATCAAAGCTTGGCCAGGTGAGAGTATGTGCTGCATCTCTCTAGCCAGCATGCTTCTCCTGCTGTCACTGTATCTGGCCAGGTTCCAAGGCACTGTTTCTGGGAAGAGGTCTTTGGTCAGGTCTGCTATCACTGCTCACCAGGCTGTGCTTCCATGAGAAGCCTCATCCTGGCTTCACGCTCTGAGTTTGGAATAATTAAGAGAAAAACCTAATTAAGAGCTATTATAATATCGCCCCAATTAACTTCCCCAAAAAGATCAACTACAAGATGTTGCTTGAGAAGAGAGGACCATGGGATTACGGCAGAGGGATGAGGGTTGGGGGGGGGGGGGTATTCACATTTGCTGAAATGTTCCGTACTTCGTGCCAGCACCTGTTCTACGGTGTACCAGGCATTCTATACATGTGACCTTCATTAAGTCTCACAATGATCATATGAGGAGGGATTATTGTCCCATTTTACAGATTAAGAATTCGAGGCTGCAACAGGTTAAATAGTTTGCCTAGTGTCACAAGCTGGAAGGAGGCACGCCCGACTCTGAAGCTCACGCTAGGGTCTGGGCTTGTTCCCTTAGCTGGGTCAGCACATGGAACTAATGGAACTAATGAGGTCAGGGCTGTGGGTGTGGGGCCTGTGTTAACTGAGAATGAGAATGTGTTCTAGAAATTGAAACCCGAACTATCATTAAAAAAAAATTTTTTTTTTTTTTTTTTGCTTTTGCACAGAGCAGATTTCTCTTCTTTAGAAGGCCATGGCCCGTGCCCCACTTGTCACAAGGGTGAATGCACATCATTAGTTCCAGAGAAGGCAGAGGTGGGGTGGCTGGCTGAGGGCAGGCCTTCGCTGCTCATTCCAGGAAAGGATCTGGCCTCGGACCACCAGGGGCTGGATATTAGAGTGTGCCCTCTATCAAGAGAGACCAAAACTGAGATCTCAGCCATGGTCTAACTATCTTTGCTGCCCTTCAGAGTGTCTGACTGTTACCTGGATGCAGGACCACATATCCACAGTGCTGACTGGCTGTGTGGCCCAAAATCGGTTTCCTCACCTCAAATGGAGATAATGATACTTACTTCACAGGTTGGTGGTGGGAATTCAATGAAATAATGTCTGTGCTGCACTCAGCAAGCACCTACCTGTACCCAGGCCTCAGTAATGTCAGCCAGCATTCTGATTATTATCCTCCCCTTTCGATGTCATACCCCCCAGGCCCTTGTGAAGACCACTGTGGCAAGCACTGAACCACACATTGCTCTAGACCACAGAAGGGCACCTGTCTCCAGCAGGAGCAGCCTTGCTCATCCTGCCCTCCCCAGGGGTCAGTGCCTCCTGAACCTTCCCTGCCCACTCTCTGGAAACTGCCTAGAATACTGGGACTTGAGTGATCACTGAGTGCTGGAGAAGGAAGCCATTCGCACACTCCGAAAGTGCAAACGCCCTGCCCCTCTGGCTTCTGTTTCATTAGAGACAGTGTCTCTAGCAAGAGATCTGTGGCCACTCTCTGCCCTCTGATCTAGGGGGCCTGAGCAAAGCGAATAGAATCCCAGGCTCCACACCCAGAAGCCAGCAGAGCTGGATGATCACAGACAGACCCTAGAAAGATGGCACATTTTACCTCAGTGGGCTGGGGAGGCAGACAAGTTCTCAGTTGGCCCCCTGAGGGAGAGAGTATCATCATCAGGAAGATTCTTGGTTTGGGAAGTGCTTCAGTAGAAGCAAGACAGGGCCTGGGTGAGGTTAGTGTGACCCAGGCTTCCAAGAAGCAGGAAACCACCATATCTAATAAGAGGAAAGACGATGGCAATTTGGCATCAAGCAAGGCCTGAACCTCAAGATGTGGCCTTCCCCACGGCCCTTCCCATGTGCCCTGAAGTGAAGGTGTCGTGAATGCCCTGTATGAGGCTGCTTGAAGGAGCGATTCTCTCCCCAGAATTAACATGGAGAAGAGAAGAAAGCACAGGTGTACAGGTCACAGCCAGACCTGGAGGAGATTTTGAGAAGGGCCCCAGAATGTGCCCAAGCACTGTGGAGGCTGACAGTGTCCCTGGGCCATAGAATCAGGGCCCGGGAAGGAGTGAATCCAAAGAATGGTAGCAACCATCAGGTTTGTGCAAGGATCCAGGCCTGGGCCAGGAAAAGACAGATACGCATAAGGAAGAACTGAAAAAAATCAAAAGGGAAAAGAAAAAAATCAAACCCAATAAGCCAAATGATCTCCTCGCTTTCTCCTTGTAACTGCTCCCCTAAACACCCTTTTCAAGTGAGAGAACACTGGCCCAATGTTCGGCTTTCCTGTAGGTAGAAAGAACTTTAATTAAAAAATAAATTGCAGCTTGAGTACACCTGGTAATATGTGCGATGGCCTTGAGCCAATTAAGAAGAAGTTTCCCTTTTATCCTTTCCTTCACCAGGATGGATTTATTGCTTGGCTTTTAAAGAAAGAAGAAAGAGAAAAGGCAATGAGGTAGCTCAGAAAGAGACCCCCAACCTTCCGGAGTCAGGAGGGGAGGGCGAGTCAGGGCTGCGTGGTCACAGGAGGCCCAGGCCTCCCACGTGCAGGACAAATGGGCACTGCCGTCTCCTTCCCAGCTGCCATCTTCCTCTGGGACTCTTGCTACGTAAGCAGAGGCAGTGATGGGGAGAAGGAAAGCACAGTCCCAACCAACCTTTCCTGACCAGCTGGTTCCTAAAATCAGCCTTCTAATGCTTTGTGGCTGCTCGGAAATTGAAGGGCTCTGTCAACAGCTATGCACTGGAGGCTTGGACCAACTGGTTCCCTGGAGATCTAAAAGAGATGGGTGGCCTCTCTCTGTCCGAGGCCTCAGGAAAGAAGGGAGTGAGGCCAGCACTACTGGACAGCTGGAAAAGGGACAGGTCACTTCCGGAGCTGGACCCGGCCAGGAGGGCAGCTTGAGTTTCCCAGCCAGCAGCATCTCAGCAGACATGAAAGGTGGCTGGCAACTGTCTAAGGACAGGCAATCCCAGTGGGGGCTGGGGGGGATGTGAGTCTGGGCATTTGTTAGGCCAAGTGGTGGTGACAACAGAGGACGTGTCCTGCACTGCTGCCATGGCATAGGGCCACCTCTCCTGCCTTATGGGAGCCTGCTGGGTCCCCTGGTCTGCCCAGTACTGTCACCAGTGAGTGCTGAGTCGAGGCCGAGCTGCTGCCATCTCTCCAGCCTCAACTCGGGCTTGTAGGCAACAGACAGCAGGCCACTTGGCTTGCTCACTCCAAACAATGATTTCCAAACTTGCTTTTGTCATGTACCTTGTGTCCAAATGAATTCCTGTGTGAATCCCAGTATCTAGTAAAGATAAAGCAGAGCTGCTTTGGTGGAAGTGGAAGTTGAGATGGGGGTCTCTGGCCCTGCCCCTACCCATCATCCCACAGCCCCTGGACCACTGCCAAGGTACCCAATGGGCCTAAGGAAAGCATAGCAGAAAGCACGAAGAAAAGCCAAGGGCTTCGGAACTGAATTGCAACATGGGGAGGGGCAGTGAAAGAGCAGATGTGATCAAGACTACTTACATGATAATCTGTCCCTTTCTAATAAACTATTAAGCCCATTCCTATGTGCTCTGAGGCCATGCCAATAGATGATCTCATAAATCGATGTGCTAAGCCTTGGAATGCTCAAGAATGAATTTCCACCTTTTAGCCCTGTTTCAGTTAGTAGAAGAGTCCCAGGAGCACCAGGAGAGGGGCCTGTTGGGATGTAGCTTTAATACCTTGGGTTTGTGGGTGGCCGAGTCACTACACCTGGAAAATTGGCTTCATGGGACCCAAGGACTCAGCATGATGGCTTTCCTAGGGTAATGAAAGGAAGGTCAGAATGAGAGCGTCTGAATGATGGAAAGTTATCACTCAACTTTGGTCAAGAAAGCAAAAGAGAAATTAAGTGGATTACAGACAAGGAGACAGGAGATGACAGACAGATAGTTGGACAGGTAAGAGATTTCTCTGGGAAACTGAGACCTCTAGTCAACAATCAGAGTAGCTCTGGCTTGACCACCTTTGGCACATCACATTCTGTGCTCCCAACTAGGTCTTCTAGTCTGTTCCGAAGATGCAAGCCCCTTTGGGAAAGTATCTGGGCAGGCCTGGGGCAAATCTCATCTGTTCATTGATCCTAAAGGAGAAAGGTGCCATTCTGTTCTTTCTCCACCCCGAGGCCTAACTCTAGGTGCTCCTTACCAAAGGCTTTCATCAAATGATCCCCAGGATGTGAACCTCTAAACCTTTCTTGTGTCTCTGGCCTTTGCCCAGGCTGTTCCCTCAATCTGGAATCCCTCCCTTCAGCCTTCTGCTACTTAACACTTACTTATTTTTCAAGTTCAAATGCCTACGGTTCCATGGCCAGGCATTCCAGCCACTGGAGGCGATGGATTAATGAGACCTCCACACAGGAGAAATACGCAATATCAGAATAGGATGGGCACTGCTCAAGCAGAACACCCAACCAACCCAAACAGATACTTGTCAGGACGGCCCATATGGCCACATAGCACGTTCCAGTGACCAGCAGCCCTGCCTCCTCCTATCATCACCCCATATCAGGGCCGCCTCTCCTCCCGGCTAAATATGAACGTAACTCACTCCTAGACTCAGCAGGGATGGAGGTAGAGGGTGAGTGACTCTCTACCTGCTGATAAGCATCTCCAAGAGCAGGTCTATAGCCACAGGATCATGGATTATTTTCATCCTACCCTGACCCCGGGCAACTGCACTGGAGCTCCTTTAAACTTTACCTCCTCCAGCATGAGGATACTCTAATGAAAGGACACCAAGGATATGTCCTCCTTCACAGAGCCACCCCAAGCCCTGCTTTGCCACTCCCTGAATCCCTTGGAGAGAGGGAGACCATATGTGTATTGACAAGAAAAATGTATGTGCTGCGTGAGTTTTGTCTATTTGCTGGTGTCCTGAGACGAGCAGGCTTACTGGGCCCCAGCTGTGGCAGCCCAAAAGGCTTCATCTGCCCTAAGTTACTCAGAGATACAGGACAGAAGTATCCCAGGGCCTGAGGAGTGGGGCAGACCTGGGAGGTGGGTTGGGAAGCAGTGACAAGGGGCACAGTCCGCAGGCAATGGCGTGGACTTGGCACAGGGCAGAGGGGGAGGCCAGAGTAAGCAGCAGGACCCAGGCAAGCCTGGCTTTCCGGCTGTTATTTGGATTCACAGAATCTCTGAGTCCCACTGGCTCTGGCTGATATGACAAATTCATTTTCCATCCAGCTACAAATGGTCCCTAAACAGAGCCAGGTGCTGGTCATGTGTAATTCCTGCCTTCCAAGGATGCCCGCCAGGATTTTCTGCTTTTCTCATCCACCTGGAATTAACTACTGACCTTCCTGCTACTTTGGATCTGAACACTGATCCAAGAGGAGAGAAGCAACTGAGACCCCTGTTGACCTCCCAGCCACCCAGCTGTCCCCTCCCTCTACCATTCCCAACCCACCACAAGCCAGGTCATCTGTTGCAGTCACACACACCAAGCTGCAGAAGGGTACAGCTCCTTGGTAATTCAACAGAGACTGCCAACGGGCACTTCCTCACACCTGGCTCCACTGCCCCTCCTGGCTAGGCTTGCCGATAAAGGGGAAAGTCTTCATGCAAGGGCCTAATAAAACAAAGGCATGTGTCTGTTTCTGCTCAGCAGGATAGAAGCCTCCAGGCTGATTGGAGGCTTGTGCTTATCCCCAAAGAGGCTGCTACTCCCCTCTGCTGGGATCCTCTCTGCTTTGGGACTGACTTGATTGTCCTACAGGTGAGCAACCATTCGTTCCATATGTATTTACTAAAAGTCAGCTAAGTATCAGACATCCAGGTACATGAGATACTAAGAAGAGGACCAAGTCCCTGCCCCATGACGGTTACAGTCTACGGGAGGAGAAAGACAACAAATAAGCAGATATATCAAGTAATCTCTGGTGGTTATATGTGTACAAAGGAACACAAAGCAAAGGCAATGGGAAAGAGGAGAACAGTTGTCAAAGCAAGCCTCTCTGAGGAGGTGAGATCCAAGCAAAGGGCTGTAAGAAGTGACAGGGAGCCATGCAAAGAGCCAGCTGTGCTGGGCAGAGACACCAAGGCAGGAACACAGCTGGCGTGTCTGAGAAACAGCGCAGGCTGCCAGGGCTAGAGCGGAATGAGAGGAAAGAGTGGTGGGAACGGAGGCCAGGGCCAGAGGGAAAAGGGCCTTTAGTGGGGGATGTGTTATCATTCCCAATTATCTGCTATCTTCCTGTCAGACAGTGACAAGTGTCCATCCATTGCCCTGGGACTTGCAGTGCTACCAAATGGGGAGAATATGCCCAGCCCCACAGTGAGTGGCTATCTCGTTGACTTGGGCCCGTGGAATGTGAGCAAAAGTGATGTGTGCCACTTTCAAGGCAACAATTTGAGAGCCATTATGATATTCAGTCATTGCAGCTCCCTTAGCCCAGATCCTGGAATGAAGAAATCATGTGAAAAAGGGCTGCCATCCAATATGAATGAGAAATACACCTTTCTTGTTGGGGTTGAGAGCACCGGAGGTGCTAGCATAAGCTAGCAGAAACTCATGAACACTGCCTTTGCAGGCCCCATTAAAGGAGGTGGAACTTATCCTTCATATAACCAACAACCATTACTGGGCTTTAAGAAGAGTGTTCTGATCTGACTGCACTTCTGAAAGACCACCCTCACTGGTGAATGCAGAACAGACTCCCTGTCAGCCTGACTCCCTCACTCACAGCACCCCAGGCATACACACAGCCACACACACACACACCCTGAAGACGTGGCCACCGTGGGCCTGCAGGAAGAAGAGCATAAGATACCCTGAGCCATCTCATCTCCCACGTTATTTTATATCCTGACTAAAAGGCGCTGGCCCCTTTCCAACTCTTGTGTGCATGCCTTGGAAAGGATGTTCATGTGCTCTTCTGCAGAAGCCATCAGGGCCGACAGAGGCATGGTGCTTTCCTGCCCTTTACTAAGAAGTCACATTCAGTTTATCACTATGTGAAGGGGTTTTTCCAAATATCATAGATCCAGGCTTGAGATATTAGTCCCCTGGTCAGTTACTGGCCATGAAAGATAAAGCCAAATCTACCCTTGTTCTTCCATTCTTTGAGGACAATCTCTTGGGTTCTCTCTCCTGGCACCTGGTCCTCCTGGATGCTCATTCTCTGTGTGCACATCTCACTTCCTCTAGTAGATGATGACCTACTTGATGCCTCTGTATCCTCCAGGGTATTTCACGCAGTGTCTAGTATATAGTATGTGCTCGATTAGCATATTTTGAATGCATGAATAAATGCATGATATCAGAATCCACAGGTGAAAATAAAACCCAGAGGGTAAAAAGGTTGCTAACTCTCTTTCTAGCTGAAAAGTACATGAAAGCTGGGTTTAATCAATAAATGAAAAGGGTTGTAGCTACTAAATCTTCTCCACCTGGTACTAGCAAAGGATGCATTTACATCTCATTCCCCAAAGGAAGAACATCAAAAGACCAGAGGTCCTATGACCTGTCACTCGTTCAAATGCAGACCTTCCGAAGGGCGCACATCAAGACATTTCCTATGCCCTGACCACAATTGTGGCCAGGGAAAATGTTGAAATCTTCTCTCCTTTAATAAAGCAAAAACCAAACTGGCAATTTCCACTCTATCAGTCAGTGGTCGTTGAATCTTTATAATATGTCAGGCATTAGCCGGACTGGGAGGGAGAGGTGAAGGCATTGCCCTATATGCAAGGAACATCTGATCTCAACACCAATGGCAAATCCACATAAGTGAATTTCAGTCTTGGGCAAGTCAACAGCTCTCCATAAAATGAAAGCACATGGTCATACTCAATAAAATAGAGATGAACCAAATTCTTAGAAGGGCATAAGAATTCAGAAAGGAATGGCCTCATGAGATGGCTGGCTAGAGACGATCTAAGCTTTGAAGAATGTGACCGGGCAGATAGAAGAAAAGAGGACACACAGAGGGAAGCAGGAAGTGGAAGCAGGAAAAAAGTGGTCCCTGAATTCCAGGGACTTGGTTCCAAGTAGCCAGAGGCGGCAAAATTGAAGCAAACTGTGCTGCCAACAGCTGGGGATAGGAAGTTAATGGACAGACATCACTATGTCAGAAAAGGCTCGGAAGTTATGTCCAGGAAAGGAAAAAAAAATACAAATATAATGGGACGGCCTGTATTTTACAGTCTTCAAAAGTAAATCGAAGTAAACAGGAACCTTGGAGACATCAGATTACCAACAGATGGGAAGCTGATGGTCAACATCATGAAAGAGACCACTTCCTGTTCTCCAGGGCATTTCAACTGGCCACATTCTCAGCAGTAAGTGAGGCGGGCAGAGCTCAGACGAGCAGAGCAGCGTGGAAGGATAGAAAGGAAAGCCTCCTGTAAAACAGAGAGCCCTCTGCTCCTTGAGATTCCTGAGGAACCTGGAGTGCAAACAAAACCAATGAGCCATACTGTAAATTATTCCTATTATTCAGCAATCTCTATAAACATAGACACACATAAAGCACCTTTACTGCAGGCTAACGTAAGATGGCTGTCTTGAGAAAAAGTGCTTGCATGATTGTTTGAGTTGCAAACTGAACTAGCCACTTTTTTCATGGGACGCTCTTTTCCCTCAAAAGAACACTGACAAATAGACCCTAATTCTTCAAAGCTGGGAATCTAGAAGACTTTTCTCAAAAAAAAAAAAAGAAGAAGAAGAAGAAGAAGAAGAAGAAGAAGAAGAAGAAGAAGAAGAAGAAGAAGAAGAAGAAGTGAGCTAGTCAGTTCAAGGGAAATTACTGATAGTATTTTTTTCCCAATGATAAAATTCAAGCTCTTAAGCAAAAATTACAGTTTTGGAAAACCTGCATCCACTACCCTGGGCTTGATAGCTTCCCAATACTTATGGGCTTCTGATGATATAAATGGTAATATTAATGAAAAGCAATTTTGTTATTGTATGATAAAAGGTATCAACATTTAGAAGAGTTGCATCATCCAGTGAAACTATCTTTTCCAAAAGAACAGTGCAAAGTATTACAAAAATCATGCTTGGGTAAAAAATACCATCATAAAAGTACAAGACAAGTACAGTGGATTTTAATGTGACAGAGTACAAAAAAATTTATTGATACAATTTCAGATTCCACATTGCAACTAGCCTCTAAAAACTAACCATTTGTTCAGTTTTGGCTTATCAAAGAATATCCACAATTACCTATAATGGTATAAAAGACTCCTCCCCTTTCTGTCTATATATCCAGGTGAAGAGTGCTTTTCATGTACTTTAACCAAAACAACATATAGCAACACACTAAATGCAGAAGGAGATCTGAGAATCTAGATTTCTTCTATCATGCCAGACATGAAAGACATTTGTGAAAATATAAAACAATGTCACTCTTCCCCAAAAAAAGTAGCTTTTGTTTTGAAAACTATATTTTTTCATTAAAAATGTTATTTATAGTGATTCTAGTTTGATTTATCATTGCCATTTGTAAATAAATTTATTAATTTAAAATTAAGTAATAATTATTTTGAAATGTTCTCACTTTAAATTTATAATGTGATAGATATTGGTAGATATAACCTACATTAACAAAAGCTCTTTGACATCCTCAGTAATTTTTAAGAATATAAAGGGGTCCTATACTCAAAACATTTAAAAACAACAGGTTTAAATTAATGCTAGACAATAGGATATTCTCCATATTCAGGGCCCAGCATTCATTCCTAAGATCCAAGCTTGGCTTCCTCCAAATCCCAATAAAATCTTCCTTTTTGACAAGCAGAAGCCAATAGGGACATTTTTGCTTGAGCTATAAATAGGGTGAAGTTGGTAAGAAAAATAATATGTTTAAGGTTGATTATTTAGCATATATACACCATACTAGTTATTAAACTCCAGAAAACACTGAATATTAGAAGTCTTAACATTTCATAAAAAGCTACTGTCCTCCACCACTTAAGAGATGTCCTATACCACCTGCTATCCTTGTCCCTCCCCTAGTACTCCAATGCCCCACCCCCAAAAACCTAGCAACTAAATAGTTACTGTCTGGCACAGCAGAGACTCTAACACTGTAGCTTTCTAACACTATTCTGCCTGGATACTGCCAAATGCCACATTATTGTTCATATTTTTATTTCTTTATTTTATTTTTTTATTCATGAGAGACAGAGAGAGGCAGAGACACAGGCAGAGGGAGAAGCAGGCTCCATGCAGGGAGCCTGATGTGGGATTCGATCCCGGGACTCCAGGATCATGCCCTGGACTGAAGGCAGGTGCCAAACCGCTGAGCTACCCAGGGATCCCCTATTGTTCATATTTTTAAATATCAACCTTCACTGGCTCATGCCCTCAAGGATGAAAAAACTTGAGGGCAGCTTGAGACTTGAATGGGACAATATTCCAGAGGGATGAACACTGGCTGGAAACACCATGATGCCCAAGTCACTACAGTCATGTAGACTGACCCCACCAACAAAGCAGGCTTGCCTCTAAAGAATGAGTTACACACCAAATCAATGAGAAATGCAAGAGGGGGCTGTGGATTCCCAGTTTTTGTGAGATGGGAAAGAGCAGCAGCCGTATCTAAGCCCAGATCTCGGAAGGAGCTTAATGCTCAATGTAGTCTTTGAACAGGAGCTACAGACCCAGCTTTGCCAGGCCAACCACAGTCAAGCAGAGAAAATACCCTGAAGTGGGAAAAGCTGAGATTGATGCTTAAAATCTAATGTTCTCAGAAATTCAGCTTCAGAAGTTATATTCTAGAGGAGTAAGACTAGTTATCAACATCAAAGCCAACCTATAATAAGGAAAATTAATGTCCCCTGGCAGGTGCTCAAAGTGAAAGAGAAAAGTCCATGGCTGGTGAAGGCAAGGTGAAACCCCACCCCCACCCCCACTCCCGCCTCCCACACTTCCATTTCAAAAATTTAAGCAAGGAGACGTCTTCATGATCCAAAAGATTAATATAAACCCCAAATGCAGAAATCTGAGGTGAAAGAGAGGGAGAGAAGGAGATAGAAAGCCTTTTCCCTGATTCCCTGAGTGGCATTTTTCCATGAATTAGACATTTTACAAATCTACATTTTCTTTTCTGACTTCCACACCTTTATACATACAGGTCTTCCTGCCTTGAGGCTCCTAACTCTTTCCCCAACCTTTTGTGGTTAAAATCCACCCATCTTCCAGTGATCACTTCAGGTATCTCTTTCTCCATGAAGACTTCCCCAAACCTATGCACACTCTGCTCAGCTGGAAGTGAGCCCACCCTCTGCTGCCTTTCTATCACGCATTCTCATTGGTCTCTTTCTTATGGCACTTTTCACATGCTACTTTGGGGATGGGTTACCTCTGTCCATGTCGTTACCCCCATACTGTGGGTATAAAGTTGTAGGCAGGGACTGCATCTCCCCCTCTGTATCCCTCTGGGCACCCAGAACAGAATATGGCATTGTCTGTTGACTAAACCAATGGATGCATGAATGGAGAGGAAGGAAGGAAGGAAGGGAAGGAAGGGAAGGAAGGGAAGGAAGGGAAGGAAGGGAGAAGCAATGATGTAATGTTATGCCTTGATTCCAGTCAGGTAAATCCATTCTTACCTCTGCCTACTGGTTATAAATTCTCTCCCTGAATCAAGCAAATGCTAGGCTCAGCAATCTCCTTCTCCCCCTTATCATTCAGCATCCTGACCAACCCATCTTCATTCCCCAAATCTGGTGGATGGAGACTCGGGGATGCCATGGAGCAAGAGATTTGTCTTGGTCAGCTCTGGGCTCTGGGGAAAATGCTAGTTCTGCTTTCTCTATCCAAAGAGGAATACTGCAAATACTCTATGCACACAAGTAAGCAGGCTCCACTCTAGCTCTCAAACTGCAGATCCAGGATTTATTAAGAGTGACTTGTGATTTGTACTTTGTCATTTTCCCTTTTGATAAGAACAGATGTTATTTGTTTCTAACTCCCAGACACCTGGAACTAGGAAAAATCCCAGTGCCCACTTCATTACCATAGAGCAAGCAGTGCCCATAAGAACTCTTTTAACTATGAAGCCTGTTTCAGCCCAAGCCTGAGGAAACAGGATCAGTTACACCAGTGGGCACAGGGATGGTAGTCAAAACTGACAAAGTGTACCAAGACTTTATCTTGGGGAGGACTACATGCATGAAATCACCTTCCCAAGAGACAGGAGAAAATGAAGTGACTCTGAAGCCCTGAATAATGGATGGCATTTTTAGACCTTGCTATTTAGCTGTGTGTCCCTCCTCTCAGGGTCCCCATAGGACTGGAGGGAGAGAAGGCATGCAGTTACTCTGCAACTTGAGTCTCTTGCCATGGACCAATGAGGAAGTGGGGGATAAGGTGTTAAATCCAGCATTTTTTTCCAGGAGAGAAGCACATGTATGAAACCAATAGATCCTTCTTGTGCCTCTGAATGAACAAGGTCTGGAGCCCTAAAGCAGAGCAAGCAATGCCCTTTGCCAAAGATAATGAATACTCACATTCCAGGAGATCTTCACATTTGGCCACATTGCTAAAAACGACTCCCAAATATGCCTCGAAAGGAAAACACTATACCGTGGCTCCCCTTTTCCTGCTCTACAAGCGTGGGAAACTGTTAGCTCCACACTCATAGGAGCTTCAACCAAGAGAGGCATTCAGTAGTTTGTTGTGTTTTTTTTTAAAGCCTCAAACAGCTGATTTGTACAAGACCCACAGCCTTACTGAATGCTAATGACAGCCTGAGCCCGGCTGGGGAGAGTGACACAGTTTGTCCATCACAGCCACTGAGCAGCACCACACAAGCCAGGAGCTTCAAAGGCCTGATCCTGAGTCTGTTCACAAAAATTCCCAACAATCTACTCTCAGATCCACAGCCCAAATAGTCCATGGCAGGGTACAGGGAGGGTATTCGCAAGATTCATAGAACTATATGGCCTAGGAAGGCAGACACCACAGGGTCACGTGGAGCACTCACTGCATCCAGAACCACAGAACTTGATCCAGCCATTGGAAGAGAATAGAGAAATGTGCAAAGAATCCAGATCTGAGATTCTCACAAACCTGGGTCCTGTCCCTGGCTCTGCCACTTGCTGACTTCGTATCTTAACCTAAGGTGAGACTCAAATATATAATAACCAGTAGAGCATAGTCATGTGGCACAATGCCAAGGGTTCACTAAAACTCATTTCCTTTTCCTCGTGGGCCACCGGCTAGACTACATTTCCCAGCTTCCCCTGCAGTAAGGGGGCACCACATGGCTGAGTTCCTGCCAATAAAATCTGGCAGAAATTATGTGCTCCACTTCTAGTCCTGGCCCATGAAAGCCTTCTGCAAAGTTCTCCATGTTCTCTCTCCTAATGTTTCTGCTGGCTCCATGCAGAGGGTCCAGAGCAGAAGGCTGCAGGCCCAAGCCTGTATCCTTGGATGGCAGGAGGAATGTCAGCTCACCAGCAACTTTTACACTGATCACTGATACACTGATACATGTTTACTGGGTAAAGCCAATGAGTTTGGAAGCTGGTACTGCAGTGAACTTTCTTTCCTCTAAATAAAAAAGGTATAAACCAAACAGAAAGACCCTGGCTATGATGCTATACCAGTGCAGCTAATACATGTGAGTGAAATGCCACCCTCTAATTTGCTTCTGAAACCTCCATTCACATCTATTCATAGGTGAAACAGCGATGTTTCTGTCCGCTGAACAAGGTTATTATGAGGATTGGCTGAGATCATGTTTATAGAGCACCTAGCACAGTATTTGGCTGACCATTGACTGAAATGAATGAACTTCATGGAGTTCCTTCTCATCTGTGTTTCTCAGGTTCCTCATTTGTAACTGAAGGTTGTGCCAAATACCTCCTTTCTATTTTATAGGCCACTGGTGAGAGAAGGCTTAATAGCCTGAATTTTCTCTTCCTTCCTTCCATCTTCAACCACAGTCATTCTGTCCATAAGGAAGGCAGCCCTCCAGGGCATCGTGCTGTCATTTTCAAAAACTTTATGGAAATGCTCACCTCTGAGTGTATGTTGGGGGAGTGAGAGTCAAAGGAGGCTAAGTCAGTGATAGATGTACACCCTCTTTAGTGCTGGATAGAAATACAATGAACCCAGCCATGCAAGTAATCTCCCATACTCTTTGAAGGGACCAAATACACCAGTTACAAGGTTTAAGGCCCTGAGAACATATCTATAATCCTGAAAGCCAACACCCAGCTGTGACTAGATACTACAAGGACTAGGACGCCTGGGTGGCTCAGTGGTTGAGCATCTGCCTTCCATTCAGGGCATGATCCCAGGTCCTGGATCAAGTCCTACATCAGGCTCCTGCGAGGAGCCTGCTTCTCCCTCTGCCTATGTCTCTGCCTCTCTCTCTGTCTCTCATGAATAAATAAATAAAATCTTAAAAACAATAAAAAGATACTACAAGGACTTAAGGTTCTGGTTTTGATGTAACACAGTTGTCAAGGGTTCAGACCCTGCTGTCAGATCACATGGAGTCCATTCCTTTCCTACTATGTGGTAACTATGTAACCCTGGGTATATTAAGGCTTGTGTGCCTCAATTTTAATATCAGTAAAGGGGGATCATAAAAAGTCAACATCTCAGACTGTTGCTATGAAGATAAGGTGAGGTGATTCATATATAGCACTTGGCATAGTACTTGGCACATAACAAATACTCAATAAACATTAGCTATTCATGTCTATTCAGCACAGATCAGAACAAACTTTCCAACCAGTTGAGGAGATTCCTATTCTTTAAGCAAGTCCCTAGAAACACCGTCAATCTGTCTCCAGCAGACATTTTTCTATTTAATGACTCTAAAGAGACAGAAAAGCTTTAATCAATTCCCAGAAGCAAAATGCTAAGAAATTATACGCACAGTTACGAAAAAAAAAAATCAAAGATGTTTCCCACACATTGTTCAGCAGACAAAAACATATTGACATGCTGTTCCTGCAAGGAAATGGACTGAATTTTCTAGATAATCCTGAGCCATTCAGTCTTCCCACTACTGTCCTCCACTTTCCAGGACCAAAACAACGGGTTCCCTCTCCAAAATTCCTTTCATGGTTCCCTGGAGGAATCATGCTCCGTCACCTATGGGTACACAACACACATCCTGAGCCTGGCACAAGCTCAAAACAACATTAAATTCAGAAAAAGGATGTATACAAGTATACAATTCCTTCTAAGGAAACCAGAGACAGTGAAAAACATGGGAACATTCTTCACATAAAAATTCTACCACTCCCAAAAGCATATTTGGGAATCCTAACTCTTTGAATTTTTATTTATTTGTAAGTAAAGTATAATTAACATACAGTGTTATATTAGTTTCAGATTTACAATATAGTGATTCAACAATTCTATACATTACCCAGTGCTCATCATAAGTGTACTCTTAATCCTCTTTATCTATTCCCCCATCCCCCTACCCACCTCCCCTCTAGTAACCACAAGTTTGTTCTCTATATATAAGAGTCTCCTGTTTTCTTTATTCATTTGTTTCTTAAATTTCACATATAAGTGAAATCATATGTTATTATGGGATTTGTCTTTCTCTGACTCATTTCACTTAGCATTATGCCCTCTAAATCCACCCAAGTTATTGCAAATGAAAATAATTCATCATTTTTATAGCTGAGTAATATTCCAGTGTGTGTGTGTGTGTGTGTGTGTGTGTGTGTGTGTATCACATCTTCCTTATCCATTCATCTAAGGATAGACACTTGGATTGCTTGCATATCTGGGCTACTGTGACCAATAGTGCCATAAACATAGAGGTGCAGACAGCTTTTCAAATCAGTGTTTTCATTTTCTTTGGGTAAATATCAAGGAGTGGGTCATATGGTAATTCTGTTTTTAATTTTTTGAGGATCTTCCATACTGTTTTCTACAGTGGTTGCACCAGATTGCATTCCCACCAACAGTACCTGAGGGTTCCTTTTTCTCCATATCTTTACCCACACTTGTTTTTTATTTTTATTATTTTTTTTAGTCATTCTGACAGATATGAGGTGATATTTCTTTTTTTTTAGATTTTATTTATTTATTCATGAGAGACACACAGAGAGAGAGAGAGAGAGAGGCACAGACACAGGCAGAGGGAGAAGCAGGCTCCACGCAGGGAGCTTGATGTGGGACTCAATCCTGGGTCTCCAGGATCATGCCCTGGGTCAAAGGTAGCACTAAACCGCTGAGCCACCTGGGCTGCCCCATGAGGTGATATTTCATTGTGGCTTGGATTCGCAGGATTTCCCTGATGATAAGTGATGTTGAACATCTTTTCATGTGTCTGTTGGCCATCTAGATGTCTTCTTTAGAAAAACGTCTATTCATGTCTTCTGCCCATTTTAATTAAGGATTATAGGTATGTTCCATGAAGTTCATTCATTTCAGTCATTTGGTTTTTTGGTGTTGAGTTGTATAAATTCTTCATCTACTTTGGATATTACATATATATCAAAGATACAGCATTTGCAAGTAACTTCTCTCATTTGGTTGGTTACCTTTTTGTTTTATTAATGGTTTCCTTTACTGTGCAAAAGCTTTTTATTTTGGTGTACTCCTGATAGCTTATTTTGCTTTTGTTTCCCTTGCCAAAGGAGACATATCTAGAAAAATGTTTCTATGGCTGATGTCAGAGAGATACTGCCTATTTTTTCTCCTAGGAATTTTATGGTTTCAGGTCTCACATTTAGGTCTTTAATCCATTTGGAGTTTATTTTTGTATATGATATAAGAAAGTGGTACAGTTTCATTCTTTTGCATGTAGATGTTCAATTTTCCAAATACCATTTGCTGAGGACTGTCTTTTTCCCATTATGTATTCTTGTCTCCTTCATTATAGATTACTATGTTCATACTACACAAGGCAATCTACACATTTAATGCAATCCCTATAAAAATACCAACAGCAGCTTTCACAGAACTAAAACAAATAATCCTAAAGTTTCTAAGGAACCAAAAAGGCCCCAAGCAGCAAAAGCAATCTTGAAAAAGAAGAACAAAATTAAAGGTATCACAATCCCAGATTTCAAGATATATTACAAAGCTGTAGTAATCAAAACAGTATGGTACCAGCACAAAAAGCAGGCACATAGATCAATGGAACAGAATAGAGAGCCCAGAAATAAACTCATGATTTTATGGGAGTCCCAACTCTTTGAAATGCCAAAGGTAAGACAGAAGCTGATTTCTAAGGGAGTCTGGGACTGACCTTGGAAGTAAGGTCATAAAGTAAAAAGAGAAGGCACATCATTTTCTTCTCAAGGCCTCTGGCCACCTTTCTTACAGATAATATGTCAGGAGTCAAACGAGAACAGTTATGACCCAAGCTTTCATTTCAATCTGTCCACCGCAGCCCCCTCTAGGCAAGACACACAATATCCACTTCTCTGTAGCCCTAACTGTTCCCTGTCATATTATAACAAGACCTTATAAGCCATTTAAGTTACTTGCCTGGGATTTGAGTTTGCTGTCTTTGGACTAGAAGGTCTCAAGGGATCCTTCCAACTTTGTTCATGAGTCTAAAATATCTATGACATGAAAGATCCATACCAAATCCCTTCCTCAGCTTTCCAAATTTCTGAAAGCTACCATGAAGCTTGACCTTCCTTCTCTGGAAACAGACTGATGCTAACAAAAGAGTCGTAAGGTATACAAGAGATTTTGTTCCCTTTTCCCCACATGCCACATCTCAAAATACCAGTGGGAAATTTATGTATCTGGACCATAACTGATTTTTTTTCTACAGTCTCCAGAGGCTACTATAAGTGATATCACCATCTGAAAATTTCCAAACTTCCTCAATTGTACTCTCAAGCTCTGTGGATATGATCACTGAAACACTGTTTTCTTATGCTGCTTGTGGCTTTTCAAAGAATTGGTCCTCATGTTTGTCCTATGGGGAGTGGTTCAATTTTAAATGAAGGATGTTTTTGTATTGCTTCTCAGCTGCTCTCTTCTCTTCTCAGCTTTGCTAGGAAACAAACATAGTAAATACTTCTTTCTAGAATTAAAAGTAGATTTTACTCTGCATAAGACTCTGTGTCTGTATGGAGTAAGAGGAGAAAGCACAGTCCTTTAAAGTCCAGATGGCCACAGTACATTGATATCTACAGTTTCTTTCCAAATAGACCTCATTCCAGAGATGTGTTAAATGTAGAAAGGCTCTCTTACATCCATCACAGTTGGAAAACTGCTAGCTTGTCAGTTCTTAAAATTAATAACCTCATGGAATTTTTAAATAGTTTTATTGATATATAATTTCCATACCATTCCAACAGCCCACTTAAAGGGTTTTTAGTATATTCACAAAGCTGTGTGCATCCATTGCCACAATCTAATCTTAGAACATTTTTATCACTCCCAAAGGAAGCCCTGTACCCATTAGCAGTCACTCTTCACTCCCACACCCAACCCTAAACAAACACTAATAAACTTTCTGTCTCTACAGATTTACGTATTTATGTAAATCAAATGATACAATATGTAGTCTTTTGCATCTGGCTTCTTTCATTTAGCACAATGTTTTCAAGGCTCATTCATGCTATAGTAGGTATCAGTATTTCATTCCTTTTTATTACTGAAGAATATTACATCAGATAGACATACCATTTTGTTTATCCATCCATCACTTAATGGACATTTCGGTTGTTTCCATTTCTTGCCTATTATGAACAATTCTTCTAAAAACTTTCATGTACAAGTTTCTGTATGGACGTGTTTTCAATTACCTTGGATATATTCCTAAGAGTGAAACTACTGAGCCCCATGGTGACTGTATGTTTACAATTTTTAGAAATTTCCCAAACTGTTTCCAAAGTGATCACACCATTTTGCCACCAGCAATTTCTGAGAATTCCAATTTCTCTACATTCTTGCCAACACTATTATTTGGCCTTTTGATTAAAACCATCCTAGCTGCGCACCTGGATGGCTCAGTCAGTTGAGTGACTGACTCTTGGTTTCAGCTAAGATCATGATCTCAGGGTTGTGAGATCGAGTCCCATGTCAGGCTCTGTACTCTGTGGGGAGTCTGCTTGGGATTCTCTCTCTCCATCTCTCTCTCTCTCTCTCTCTCTCTCTCTCTGTCTAGAATAAATATAAAAATCTTTTTTAAAAAGCCATCTTAGCGGGTGTAAAGTCCTATTTTACTGTGCTTTTGATTTCTATTTCTTGAATAGCTAATGATGTTGAGCACCTTTTCATGTGCTTATCTTCTTTGGAGAAATGTCTATCCAGACACTTTGACTATTTTTTGAGTTATTTATCACCTTTATTAGTGGATTATAGTTGTTATATATTCTGAATATCAATTCCTTAAAAGAAACATAACTTCCAAGTATTTTCTCCAATTCTGTGGCTTATCATCTCACTCACTTAAAAAGTATCCTTCATGAAAGCTTTTAATTTTGATGAAGTTCAATTATCTATTTTTTCTTTTGTCACTTGTGCTTTTGATGTCATATCTAAGGAGACTTTGTCCAACCCAAGATCACAAAGATTTATGACTGTTTTCTTCTAAGAATATTCCAGTCCTAGCTCTTATAATGAGTTCCATGATCATTTTGAGCTACATTTTGTGTATAGAGTGAGGTAGGGCCACAACTTCTAAGTTCCCTTTTGACTTCTTTGATCCATTATTCAGAAACATGTTTCTTAGTTTCCACATAGTTGTGAATTTCTGAGATTTCCTTATCTTATTGATTCCTCATTTTATTCCATGTGGTCAGAGAATGTACTTGTATGGGTCCAGTCATTAAATTTATCAAGGTTTATTTTTTGGGCTAGCATATGGTTCATTGTGGAGAATGTTCCACATGTGCTTAAGAAAGATGCATATTCTGCTTTTGTTGAGTGAAATGTTTCATAGATATCTTATACTTCTGCCTAATTGTTCTATTCATTATTTAAAGGAGTTATTGTCTCCAACAATTATGGTTGAATTGTCTATATTTCCCTTTTCAATTACTTCTATTTTGCTTCATATATTTTGGGGTTCTGCTCTTAAATGCATATGTGTTTGCTAATATATTCTCAATGGATTGAGTCTTTTATCAATATGGAATGTCCCTCTTTATCTCTAGAGAAATATTTTTTGTTTAAGGTATATTTTGTCTGATATTAATATAGCCACACCAGCCTTCTTATGGTTGTATCTTTTTCCATCTTTTCCTTCTCAAATGATTTGTATCTGAATCAAAAGTTTGTCTCCTATAGACAGTATGTAGTTGCATCCATGTTTTCATCCAGTCTGACAATCCCCACATTTTGATTGGATAGTCTAATACGCTCAAATTTAATGGTCTTCAATATTTCTTATAAGGTAGATATGATAGCAGCAAATTCTCTCCATTTTGTTTTACCTAGAAATGTCTTTATTTTGCCTTTATTTTTGAAGGATACTCCTGCTCTACATAAGATCCTTAGCCTCCATCAGTTTCTGATGAAGAGCCAACTCTTAATTATTGGCGTTCTCTTGTAGGTAATTTTGTAGGTCGTTTTGTTCTGTTCTGTTAACTGCTTTTAAGATTTTCTATTGTCTCATTTTACCAGTCTTTTCTTCAGATTTCATAATCTCTATTGATCTATCTTTAAATTTGCTGATACTTTCTTCTGTCAACTCAAATCTAATTTGAAATGCTTCTAGTGAATTTTTCATTTCTTTTTTATACTTTTCAAGTCCAGAATTTCAACTTTGTTCTTTTTAAATGTATATCTCTTTATTGATATTCTCCATTGATATGATATGTCATCATACTTTTATCTATTCTTTCATCAAAGTTTCCTTTAGTCCTTTGAAGAAACTTAGAATAACTACTTTTGAAGTCTGTCTGATAAGCCCAACATCCAGGCCCCCTCAAAGACAATTTCTGTTATCTGTTCTTTTCTTCTTTATGTTCCTCTGTCTTTGATACCTCTTAAGTATTTGTTGAAAACTAGACATTTTAGATAATTTATTTTAGCCACTCTAGTTATGATCACTCCCTCCACCTCACCCCCTACTCAGGACTTGTGGGTGTTATTTGCTTATTTGTTTAGTGACTTAGATGGACTACTTCAAGGCCTTTACTCCATGAAGTGTGCAGTCTCTAATGTCAATCCTTGGAGGGTGTATCTCTGGCCATGTGCCCAATGTTCTATCTAACTCCCTCTGTCAGAGCCCCTTGGATGATAGTAGTTTAGCAGGGCATTTTGGCTTGTTTGATATGTTTTACTGTCTCTTTCGCTTATCTCCCTGTTAAGTTTCTGGCTGGACTGCCCTACTGGAATCACACCCAGCTGTTAGCCTCCACTAATTGATACCCAACTGCTCTATTGTTTCCAATAGTGCCCTTAGGTATAAATTGCTCCACAGTCTGATCCACTTAAATTCAGGCTCCTTGTAGAGGCTGTCTTTGAAGCCAATCTTTAAGGTTTCTTTTAATCCCAGGAGGGTTCTTTTCAGCTGTCTCTTTCTCTGATTCTGTTAAACTTTTTAGCAGGTCTAGCTGGCCTACTGTATCTCTTATTGCTATTACAGAGCTACCAGCCTCCTCTTAAATGTTCATCAATTGTTCTCAAGCTTGAAATTTCTCACACTTTTTTCCAAATGAAGTCAATTCCTTTAGGGAGAGCTACAGACCTCTGTGTCCTTACAGCCTGCCTCTCCCTCTAGGCAGAACCTCTGTACCACTGCTCTGGAGCTAGGGGTGGAGGTGGGGGTGGGTTGGAATAGCAGCCTGCTTCTCTCAAAGTGACATGTTTGCTCTATGGATGGGGTGCTGGGTGGGGCTGATGGTAGCCACTGCTCTTGAAAGGCTGCTCCTGGCATGGCAACCTCACCCTATGTGTAATCACCTCACCCTGGGGTAGTGGTGATTAGGATCCAGTATTCTTGGCCTCGGGTAGAGCTTCCACCCTATAAGAGGAGATTGGGTGGCAGAAAGCAGCCCCGGACTGCATGCAAGCCATGCTTGCATGGAATAAAGCTTCTGCAACACAGAGTTGGGAGAGATGAGGAATGCAGTGGCGTGCCTCTCCTAAAGAAGCCCTATCTTCTTAACCACATCTGCCCAGAGAACAGCTTCTGTCTCTGAACTGGGGTTCAAAGAGGGAGCAGGCCATGTCTCAAAAGCCACAGTGTTGTTCTTCCGAGATTTAATAGATTATCTTGAATAAGTATTTCTCCATTTATATATACATGCAGAAAAACTTCCAGAGACTTTAAAAGGTCGGGGTTTTTAAAATCATTTTCACCAGTTATATTTATATCACTGGGGAAAGGATCCACAGAGTTCCTCATAATGCCATCCCTGAAGTACTTCTCCTAACCCCGTGTGATTTGCACTGAAAAAAGAATCATTTAGGGAACAGCTGGCTCCATTTACCAGTACTCTGTTTACTTCACTATAGCCATATTTTCTAAATTAAAAATAAGGGACATGTGCTCTGGCAAGGGCTTTGTACTGCTTCCAGGTACGGGAGTCAATATGGGCAGTAAATGTTGGAAATACTAGAATTTACAATTCATTTAGATGGTTTCTAGAGACAACAGATCAGAATATTTGAAAGCAGATTGCCCCAGAAAACATGGAGATCTATAGTTGCTAAAACTCTGGTTCTCCTAAAAAGCTAGAAGGAATTCCTGGCCGATACAAGGTCTCCTTTGAAAGGCAACAGTTCCAAGCTGTGTCTTCCCATCAACCATCTCGATTTGTGTTTGGTGCTTCTCCAAAGACAATCAATTAATTCTAATAGGAATTCAACATGGAGAGACTGGGCTCTAAACAAAAAGCACCAGCAGCCAAGACTGAGTGTTGCCACGTAAAACCCATCCTCCCAGGCTGGATAGAAACGGGCTGCTTTGTTTCAGCTCTAAATCAGTCATCACATCAGCATTCGAGAATCGAGTTGAGTTTTCTCTTTTGGGCAACGTGGGAATTTCTCAGGTAAAGCCTAGGTCTGTGGATGTAGGCAAGGGCAATGAAGGCTGGCAAACTTGGGGAAAGTGAATAGGGCTGTCTCTGAAACTTCATTCCCAAATGTTCTTAAAATCAGACTCTGAAGTCACCAGGGAAATCTGGTTGTGAAATGATAGACAGCCCCAATCCCCTCTGCCATCAGGATAACACACCCTCCCTGGAAATATGCATCTGTCTAATTGCTCGAGATTGTGTACAAACTGAATATTCATGATCTTCATGTTGACACAAAGGCTATATTTTTAAATGCTGCTACCCAATATTTAAAATCCTTTTTCTGTCCTTAAAAAGACTCATAGATTTTATTGGATCCACTATTTGAGACACCTGGCTAGCTGGAGACTGCATGGACTATGAGCCACAGATCTCCAGATTGGGGAAAGCAACAGAAAACACTAGAGTCAGAGTTTTGCAAAGCATAATGAGTTTATTATCTATAGATTGAATAAATATGTCTTACTCATATATGTGTGACCATTTTTCAAGTGGCTTGTTTAATAAGCTAAAAATCCATTCAAAAAGCACTACTAAATTTCTGCTTACCTATCATCACGCGTGGTTTCCACTGGTGACTCCATGCTGGCCAGCCCATGCACCTGGCTCAGTCTTAGTTTCAGGAGCAGTAAAGTGAGGCAGGCTTACTGTTCAGGTGACCCATCATTGAGCCCACATTGCTGGGGAGTGAGGAGGGACAGGGTGGACAGACAATCTGCTTACAGTCCCAGACCCTCTGGGCAGCCTCTGGCAACCTCACACCAGTGAGTGGCAGCACCAGAATTGGAGCCAAGTTTAACTGACTCTAAAACTCAGCTCCTCATCTGAGCTGGAGGAAGAATGGCTGCTGTGTATCAGAAGGGCATGTGTCGAACCAGAACCCAAGGCACCGTTGCTTCCAGAAGCTTCCTGAATTTTGCTCCGGTTTTCTCAAACCGGCAAAAAAACCAAAAGGCCTCCACTCCCAAGGCAAAGAGAAAGAGATAAGGAATTTGGGAAGCTTTTCTGCCCCAGGGAAGAATCAGCCTCAATGACAGTTTGGTATTAACTAGCTCAGCCATGCAGGGAGGCATAATTAGTTTCCCAGCCCAGAGTTTCATTCCACCGGTCCCCCACACCCCAAGGGCTACACAATCTGTTTGAAATGAAAAGAAAAATAAAATCACTGCTCTCCTCGGCTGACCCATCAGGCTATTGCTCCTGGCCGTGGGCAAAAGGTGAGGCAGCCATCTGTCTGCTGAGGTGAAAAAGAATGCAATAGTCATTTTTAAATGACATTTTCAATTTTTCCCCTATGTCTACTATGCCCTCTTCTACCCTACTGTTTAAATGATTCTTTTCAAATTGAAAATATCAGGGAATAATAGGAAAAGAAAAATCACAGTAATCTGTGGCTCCTGCTTACGGGCTGCTCTGTCCCATGGGGCCAAGTCGGAGAAGCACCTTCTTCCAGGGCCTGCGGACTGCAGCGGGTGGGAGAAGCTGTGCTGGGCCATGGAGTGGGACCAAGGTGGCCACCAAGGGGACCCAGGGGCTTGGCCTGTCCGATTTCTAGCTCTGCTCACACCTTCTTCGGCCCAACCCAAGGAATTCGACAAAGCAGGTAGAAAAAAAGCCTCTCCTGAGTCCAGAGCAACCCTCTCGGAGAATTCCTCCTCTCTGCAGACAGTTCGCCACCTTCCTCTTGAGTGTGGGAAGAGCTGGTCCCAACTTACCACTGCCACCCTACAGACTCCCCAAGATGGTGGGATCCATTCTGAGGTACTCACCAGCCACAGTGTAGACAGGAGGCCAAGCTGCTGCCATGTGGGCTGGGAGGCCAAAGGCTACCTTTCCTTTTAGCTCCTGGGGCCCTGAGGAATTTCTCGACCCTTCCTTGGAAATTAAGCTATGCTTCCTCCTTCCTATTCCTCTCTAGGTATCCATTTAAATGACCTCAACTCTGTCCCTCCTTTTGAAGCAGAGCCTCTCTGTTCAGCTATATCTTTTCTGGCATTATTCTCTGCTTTTGGTGCAGGTTTATTTTTCCCCTTCTGTACCCACAAGATTGCTTTCGTTTGAAAGTGACCACAAGTGACAGCTTTATTAAAATAAAGATATCGAGGATCCCCTGAAGGCTTCTAGTTCCTCTCACCAGCTGATTCCTGGGGGATCTCAGTACAGGAAAGCACATTCTATACACACACATACACACACATGCACACACACGCATATACACACACACTCCACTGAGCTGCTGCTTCTCTTTGATTAAAGCTCCCCCAGCAGTGTTATAAGCTATGAGGTGCCTTGAAAGAGACACCAGAAATATGTGTCTTGCTGTCTCTGACCCAGAAGGAGGACACAGCCTGAGATCACCTTGTGCAAGCCACCCCCACGCTTGGAGGGATGAGAGTCAGTTCCTCAGTCCCCTGGCCTCTCTTTCAGACAGCGTTGAAGCCAGACACCTGGATATGAATGTTCTTACTAAGTGGTTTCAGGCAGGCCTGCTTATTTATTCATACACTCAACAAATTCCTACTTAGCCCCAACTATATGACTGCCACTGTGTCAAATGGGAAAATGAAAAAATTAGGACCCTGTCTTCACCCTCAAGGGACCCACAGTATAATGGGAAAAACAGTTTAATAGTCACAATACAGTACACCTTTCTCATCTATAAAGTGGGGCTAATGATCTCACAGGCTTATATAAAATGAAGTGAACTAAATTGTGCCAAACATCTAGTCAGTGCCCAATAAATGTCAATTTTCTCTCATTTCCTCTCCTCGATATGAAATCTCTGCCCCTCCTCCATGGGCACCACCACTGGGATCTGCAAAGTTGGGAAGAAGCCTTCTTCCAATATAGAGGCTGCATCTCTAGGAGCTGCCACACGCTGCTTGGAACCAAAGTCAGGTTCTACTAACAGCTATGTCCTCAATCCCAAAGATGATCCCAGGCAGTAGAGTGCAGGCCCCAGAGACCCAGACAGGCCACAGAAAGGGGACCAAGGGGTCCCCACAGACCCCAGCTAAGGAAATCTACCCATTCCTTATCCCTTAAGTATCTGGCTTCATCTGAGAATGTATAATCATGGATTTACTTTCCCACTGCAGAAGTTTCTTCTGAGGTTGAAGGAAGTAAGAGGATGTAGAGGGAAACTTTCCAGCCTCGATTCAGACCTCTAGATCCCTATGGCAAAGTCTCCAGGTCCCAGGAAAGGACCACCAGGGAAGTCACCAAGTTACACTGGACCTTGGATCCCTCAGCAAACAGGTTGAAGATATGGTTGCTGAGGTCACTTCTGAGCTCTAGCATGCTCTGACCCTAAGTAAAGATCTCTCCAGATCTTTACCAGTCTAGAGCTTTCACAACTAAGATACAGCTTGAGAAAACTCATCCTTCTTTGCTAATATATGAAGCAAGAGGGAAGGGGATGCACTGAGCTGTGCAGCAATACATTTCTAATATGGACCAGGGTGACATAATACATTTAATTTTCAACTTACAAAAATCAAAGCGACTTTCTGAACTTCCAAAGTAATTACAAACTCAAAAATACTCATGCCTATTTTGCTAAAAACAACTAGCTGTTGTTGAAAACATTCAAAATTCACAAGTGTACCAGTTTGGGGTAAATAAAATAATGATTTTTTCCCTTATTTTGTTAATATAATTATCTGTCTACTAAGTGACCAAACTAAGCCCTGCTAATCAAGAAACAGCAACTGCCCAGGAAGTTTCACAGTGATTTACTACAATTCTCGCTAGGAAGAAAAACAAAACCATCCCTTAGTTTTCTGCTGTCACTAGAAAGAAATCTTTTTTCGCAAAAACTTTAAGTAGATAAATACTAAAAGAAAAAAAATGTAGAGTGTATCTTCCCAATGTGAAATTACATCTACGTCTGAGTTGTAACGAATGTATATTAAAATTATATCACACAACAAAATGCACATTTTGTAGAAGGGGAAGAAAGAAGAGATTAAATTGAGTCTTCCTGACAATTGTCTTAAATCACGCCTTCCTGCCTGCAATTGAAATTATAAGTCACGTTGCTTAGAGTTAAATCAAATTCACCCTGGCAGGAAGATAGGCTGATGCGGCTCCAGGTCTGTCGGGAGGTGGAAACACAAGAAAACCCAAGTCTCTCTTCAAGGAGACTCTCCTTCTGCCACTGGGGAAAGAGCCCCTTCTCCTGCATCACCAGGGAAATGAGACTCTGGCCAGGTAACCGGGCACCTTGCATAATTCTTCCACCAGCCAAGCTTCCTACAAACATAGCACATTCCTGCATGGTCCGCTGCCCACTGCAATGCCAAGTGGGTTTTACAAAACAAATCTTTCTCTACAAACAGGAACAGGTCCCCAGGCTGGCAGGCTTAGAATTTCAGAGCAGTAGGCGAGGCTGTCTGAGACACTTGAGCAATAGCATTAGTCTGGCCTCCCCCATAAGCTCACTTCCGACCTTCTCAGGCTGGATGTAACTGGGGAAGTCTTAGCACCCACATCATGTCTAATGGCACCAAAACAGGCTTCAAACCTGCTCTCCTAGCTGTTTCGACCAGAAAAATATATTACTGATCATATTTTCTACATAAGCTCCAAGAAGGAAAGATAGTGGAAAGGAAGGACAGAGGGAAGGAGGGAGCCTGCAGGGACGCCTGGGTGGCTCAGTGGTTGAGCGTCTGCCTTGGGCCCACATCGGGCTCCCTGCATGGGGCCTGCTTCTCCCTCTGCCTGTGTCTCTGCCTCTCTCTCTCTCTCTCTCTCTCTCTCTCTGTGTGTGTGTGTGTGTGTGTGTGTCTGTCTCTCATGAATAAATAAATAAAATATTAAAAAAAAAAAAAAGAATGTGCTTCCTGCCCTCATGCTGACCCTGGGGACAGGCAGGGCGGGGGTGCTTTCCTGCCTGGCATCTTGTTTCATCAGCACAACAACCCTGCAGGATTTAAGGAGCAACTGCCCTCACTTGTATAGCTGGGGAAACTGAGGCACAGGACAGCAAAGAGGCTTGCCCAAGGTCACCCAGCCTGTAAACAGCAGTGCTGATTCCAGGCACTGACTGCCAGCACTCTTTCCTACGCTAAAGGAGAGGCTCAGGTAACTGCTGGTTTCACTTAATATCTGAGCTTCCTCTCTCCAAATCTTCCCTACTCCACTCCTCTAAACTCTCCTCATTCCTCCAAGATGTGTCATAAGTCTCCATTCCTCAAGGAAGTCCGTTCAGACAATGCACTCTTCTAGAATTCAATTTTAACCCTCATTACACTAGTTAGCTTGAAAAAGCTCCTCATCTGTTTCTTGTATTGTCCTCTTGGCTCCATTATGAGCTTCTTAAAGGAAAGAGCCATGTCCTGTATATTTTGTCATCTCCCGACATGCTTGGTACAGAGTCAAGCCCATGAGAAGTGCTCAGGAAATAACCACAGAACAGCCTGGATTAACGCCTTTAAAAGCTGGGCTCCTCTGCACACCCCTGCCCATGGCTCTCCATTCCTCCCACAGTACAACCTGCTTCTCAACTAGCCCCTCTCTGGCCTCACTGCCACCCCTCTCTCCCATGATCACTCTGCTCTGGCCACACTAGCCACCCTACTGTTGCTCAGACACACCAGGCACACTCCTACCCCAGGACCTTTGCGCTGGCTGTTCCCTCCACCTGGAAATCTCTCCTCTGAGACAGAGTTCACACCTAACTTTCTCCAAGTCTTTCCCAACAGGAGAGCCCCTGACCATCTCATTTAATTGTGACTCCTTGTATTTTTGTCTTTGTTCCACTGACATATCCTCAGCACTTACTAGGTACCCAATAAATGCTGGTCTGAGCATGTGACCAACAGAAACCAGGAGTACCTCCCAGGTCACTGTCAACTGCCCAGCCATACTGGAGAAGAACCGGAACTTGGAAGCAGGTCTGCACTTTCCCCCAGCCATCTCAGCCCCCCAGCCCCACCACCCCATCAGGGCCCAGTGAACAGTGCCAGCCTTGGTGTCTGCCTCCCGTGTATCTGCCCACAGAGCTGGGGCCCATCACTACATATACTTTACCTGAAAGTCCCATTGCCTCAATTCAATGGGAAGTTCCTGGCAAACCTGGACAGATCTGCACCAGTCCCCTCCACGGTCCCCAAACTGACCTCATGCTCTGAGCCTGGAGGACCCTCCCGAAAACCTTGGGTCTGAGTGAGTGGAAGGGATGGTCTTATTCACACTAAGTCATCTCCTGAAGAAAGCGATACTGCTGGCTTCGAAGAGCCATACCCGGAGCCTCTCGCAGCCTTCCTGAGCTCAGTTCCGGGCAGCTGCTGGCACAGGCATCCTCCTGTGTCTCCAGGGAAGGACACCTGCAAAACAGTCACTTGGTAACCCATCTCCTGGCCTCGCTTCTCATGACTCCTTCTTCAGTCTCATCTGCAACCTTTCTGCTGAAAGTAAGAGATAAGCCTGTTTTCTCTCCATCAAGATCAGAAAAGCAAGAGGATCTCTGGCCCCTTACTAAGGGGGCTTTGTAGAGTAAATAGGGTTTTATCTCGTAGTAACTGTGTGACCTTGGACAGTTAACTAGAGTTGCTGAGCCTTGATTTCCTCTTCTGTAGAATGGGTGGGGGGAGAGGGAGGGACAACATCCCACGAGGTGGCTTGCTTGCAAGGTTAAAACGAGGTAACACGTGCAAAGCATTTAGCACCTAATAGACGCTCAGCAAACATTAATTCTCTTCCTCTTCCCATCTCTTCTCCCAACAAGTGCAGGCCTGTTTCTACAACCCTTCCTCACCGGTTCCTTTTTCCAATTTTTGAATCATTGGTAACAGTCTCTTTTATCCACTTTCCACTGGATTTCCCTTCTAACATGAATCTCTAGATTCCAGTAAAATAATTTTTAAAAGCCTGGCCCAATTATAGACTTGGAGGGTCCACGTCATAATCCCGATGTAGTAAACTCTCCTCCAAGCAGTCTTTTGGAAAATAAAGCAAATCAGAGGATCGGTTTATTATTAAGCTGAGATTTAGATGTGGAAGAAACCAAAATGTTAAAAGACTCGCTTTTCCAAGCCCTTAAACAACTGAGAGGCAGGTCTAAAGTCTCTCCTACACCCCTCCCATTCCTCCATAGCTCCTTCTGTCCCATCAGGGAAATATTATGATAATTAATTAGACAAAGCCTGTCCCGTTTGTCAAGATCCTTTGAGGCGGGAACCACATAAACACCAAGCATCATAACTACAAAAAGAAGAAACCAGAAAGCCCCTCGCTCTGGGACCCTAACCAAGGCAGAGCCAAATAAATCTGTAGCAGAATATCAAGAAGGATCTTCCACATGGATAATAGAAAATGTCACCAGCATAAACAGGAAGAGAGATTAGTTCAATAAAGGAATAAAGTCACATTTGCGGATCTCAAGTAAGATTTTTGCTTACTTTTAACTTCCCAGCATATAACTCACAAGGTTATTAATACAGACTCCTACTGTTTGGGGCAAATAAAGAGCTGCTGATGTTTTGTGCCCAAACCACTTTATTAGAGCTTTCCTTTACAGCAATTGTTTTTTCCTTTTCAAATCCTGAGAGGCTCAGACAGCTAAAAAAACAGAGTGCCAGGGGCGGGAGGAATGACAAAGGAGAGAGGAGGCAGCCTGTGAGGGCAGGGAGAATGGGGCAGGGACTGCTGGGACCCTCACTGTCCTCTTTACACTCTTGGACAAAGTCAACGTTCAAGAGTAGAAAGCAGAAGACCCAGATATGGTGCCATCAAAAGGGCTATTTGTCCTGATGCTAGGAGTTGCCATTAAACAGAACTTACCAGTGTGAGAAGATAAGGGTGACCAACCATCCAGGTTTGCCCAGGCTTGAGGGGCCTCCTTGGACCTGGGCATTACAGTTTTAAAACAGGGAAAGTCCTGGGCAAACGGGACAAGTTGATCACCCTGGAAGACACATGACTATGCCAGTGAACAAGAACGCACACAGCACAGCACCTGACACACGGTAAGTGCTCCCAAGTCCCATGTGGAACTGCAATGAGCTCTAGCTTACAGTGGCACACTCTGCTTCTCCCATAGGACAAGTCCCTGGGGGCTTACAATGATCCCAGGAGATCCACAATGATCCATGAGAAAGGGCTCTCCAAGGCCTCTGTAGCAGTACCACACTCACCCTTCCAGGGCAAGGCCCTCTGCCTCTGGCACCCAACCTCGAGGTTCCTCACCTACACAAGGACACTCCAAGCCACCTGCCTGGCTCCCCGCCCTCACCCACGAGCCTCCCACTTGACCTGATGAGGCATCTGAGCTTACACCTGAACGTGGTCTTTGATAAAATGATTTCCCGGTCCTCTCTCTGATATTCACTTTTTTTTCTTCTGTAGAGAAAAATGTGTTAGAAAAAGTTTCCCTCCTCATCTCCACCGCTATCAGCTGTGTGACCTTGAGCAAACTCTTCAAGTCTCTATGCCCCAGTGTTCTCATCTCTAAAACTCTTCCTCCACGTTGTGAAGATAAAAAGCAACCGCATATGGACAGCATCTAGCCCAGTCTCTGACACACAGGAATTCTCTTCCTCTGTGCCTCTTGATACAATCAATCTTCAATACTTTATATGCCTGTTGCTCTTAAAATAAACCAAGGATTTGGCTGGGATTTTCATTTGTCACTTCGGGAACTTCAAATCCCTTCTTAGCTTTCTTACACTTATATTCATTGGCTCAAGCAATTTTGGTGCTATTCTTCTAAGTCCCAGATGCCATTAGCATGACATCTATTAGCCCAGGTTTCAAATCCTGTCCTATCCAGGTCCCTGAACTACGTTCCCATTCCTCTAGGATCTCAATGGCCTTTAATGGCCTGTCCCAGGGGACAGAGATGGATGGGCAAGGCATACAAGTCCCCACTGCTTAAAATGCAATACCCAAGAACCTCAAACAAGGTGCTCCACCTCTGTCTTAAACTCTGGACACTGGTGGAATGAACCCATTCATTCCAAAGAGTTGGCCCTAAGCCTCTCCTTCAGGCATCATTTCTCCTTGTTCCCATCTGCCCCAAGGAGAAGGGTACAGATGCCACTTCTCTGGATATTCCCAAACACAGTGCTTTTGTGGCCTCTTGATGGGAGATAGTAACAAAACATAGCCCAGAGAACTATGCCTGCTGGCTCTAGTACCATTTCAGTGGTGGCATTACACAGGAAGCCCATCACCATCTCACTGGGGCTGGACACTTAGGGCTTTTAGAAAGCTTCATTACAGGCAGTTTCATCTCCCAAGAGCAAACCTTCACAAAACTGACACTGAATGTTGGGCAGTGAAAGAGCTACATCAGAACCCCATACCCACTGGGATGTCCTAGAAATATATTTTAATCCATTACCATGTAGTCAGAAAAACTACCAAAGCATTTGTGTTCACATAATCAGGAATGCTCTTGCTCAAAGTTCCAGTTGGCTGCACTCAGTTGGGTCCTTAAAAAGTACACAGACCCACACATAAGAGTCCAGAACAGCAGTTGTTTTCAATCACCACCACAACAAATTTTACATTGGAACAGTTGTGCAGTAATTTGTTATTAACAATAATTTAAGTAGCAAAACATATGAATGATTAGGTTTAACTAATAAGTTGAAGGGATTTCAAAGTTATCCCATACTCGTGCATGCTAATACACTTTCTTGAGGGGGAGAAAAAGGGCTAAAGTGAGAATGAATGCACCATGTTGGGACATGCTTCTTCCGGGCCCTGCCCCAGGGCGTGTGCCCTGCATGTGAAGGCATGTGTGTGAGGAAAGGGAAACCATCAAGCACTTCTCTACTCACATACTGCAGTGTGGAATGGAGCTGACCCTGACACCAAAGGCAGAGTGGGATTTGAGAAGCTGACAATTGTAGGCACCACAGAATAATCAAATCTCTAGCCAATTCAAGAACCTCCAGTCCTAGGGAGACACTCAAGGCCAGCCTAAAAAGTGCAGGCCAGCATTCATTTTGTCTGGATCACCCACCAGCAGACCTACCCCACTCCGTCCCTGGCCCTCTACTGCAGATGCCCATCTCACATTTATGGACTTCTGTCCCTCCATCTTCATGCATAATCCTCTTTCTCCCCAAATCCCATCTCCCTACCTTCTGGCTACATTCGTCACTCACTCAGCCTGGTGCTTCCCCCAAAGGACCTTCTGGGTGATATCACCTCCAGCTAGACTGCCTTCCTATATGCTTCTTCCCAGGGCAGTCATCTGTCCTAGCGTCTTGGATAGAACCTAAGCAGTGAAAAAGGACACCAGTCCCAAAGAGACCCTCGAGGCCCCAAATCAAGGCAATAACCCACTCAGCTGGCCAAGTGGATCTTGCTATCATTAAACTTATTCCAGGTAAATATAATCACTGTCAAATGTTCTTTTAATTTGTACTCCTTGGATTACTGTAGAACTTAATATCCTTCCCCTACCCCTGTTTGTTTTTGCCTTGTATTGTGTCTTCTGCCAATTTTTCTCTTGGGATATCAGTGTTTCTGATTTACGTAGATCACTAAACAAATAAATATATATATATATATATATAGCGCATATTCTATGTTATATACATAATTTTTTCTTTACATAGATGATATAGGGCAGTGATTTTCGCATTGTGTTCCCAGGAGCTCCAAGCTTCTAGAAGGTTGGATCCAGGACCTGAGAAATAAAAGGGTCAAGTGAAGTCTTGAAGTGAAGTGAAATTCTCTAGGCTGATAATGAAGATGGTCCAGTAACCTTGTATGTGGCTCTGAATCCCATAGATACCTTTGGAAAAACACAGACCAACCTAACTCAAGTGACTGAAGCTGACCTGTGAGGCCCTCACAAACCAGACTGTGGCTCTCCATTTCATTCCGAATTCTCCTTGAGATTCTACATCAACCTACTTATCAAGGGCAAATAACAATTTATGTCAAGTGAGTGGGAAAGAATGTGAAATTCATTTATTTTACAGCCTACACACTTCTGGATAAAAATGAAAATTCTTTGGCCATGGGAAGAAGTTGTATTCTTTGGCAAGGTTTTCCTACTCCACAAAGATGTGGTCTGGGGCTATTAATAAAGGTAATTGGGCTCAACTTCTAATCCTGCTTTTGCACTCTCTCAAAATATCAATCACTGTTACGAATATAATTTCACATGCCACAGTTCATTCCGAAGGACAAATAGCTTTACCATTTAAATGACACCCTTTCCTCAAATAAACTCCAAGTATTCAGCAAACATCATATCCTCTTCTTTACAACCCTGCCAAGTCAGGGATAAGATGAGAAGGACACCAACCAATTCGAGGTGACATCCAAAAGCTATAGGAAACAAAAAGAAAGGGGGAAAAAAAAAAAAACCTCCCAACATCCAGGCGTAGGATTTTCTGACTTTTAGGGACCACATATGGTTTGTAATAATAGTGAGCAACATGTTTTCACGGACCTAATGTACATTAATATGCAAATAATATGCCTAACAAACTTTTAGGAAACAAAAAGCACCTAATAATCCATTTTTCCCATTGTTGGGATGATCTTCACTCAGTGAAGTAAGATAATGGATTTGGAAATTAGTCATATAATGTAATACATTATTAATCATGGTATTCAGAAGGGTAAATAGATATTATAAGAACACTACCCAGGAATTCAATTTCCTTTTAGATTTGTTTACTCTCTTGAATTCTTTATGCTACCATCATCCCTCACAAAAATGTAACAGTCTGATCTTTCTTTTTCTCCCAAAAGAGCAATTTTCAACATTTTTTTAGAAAAGAAGCATAGCCTTTTTAAAAATATTTTACAGAACACCAAATATAAGACAGATGAAGAAGATACACTGATTGCAAGGAGAGGGGTGGGTGGGTTTTGGAGGGGTCCCAGGAGACTTCACTTGACCCTTTTATTTCTCAGGTCCTGGATCCAACCTTCTAGAAGCTTGGAGCTCCTGGGAACACAATGCGAAAATCACTGCCCTATATCATCTATGTAAAGAAAAAATTATGTATGTAACATAGAATATGTGCTATATATATATATTTATTTATTTATTTATTTAGTGATCTACGTAAATCAGAAACACTGATATCCCAAGAGAAAAATTGGCAGAAGACACAATACAAGGCAAAAACAAACAGGGGTAGGGGAAGGATATTAAGTTCTACAGTAATCCAAGGAGTACAAATCAAAAGAACATTTGACAGTGATTATATTTACCTGGAATAAGTTTAATGATAACAGGATCCACCAGGCTCTATGAAACCGGTAACATAATATATTGCTGGTGGCCATGTAGAAAGATTTTGAAAACATTCTTTCATTAAAATGTTCATACTCTTTGAGTCAGTAGTAATTCCACTTCTAGAAATAGATCCTTAAAAATAGTTCAAAAGAAGAGTGAGGGACGCCTAGGTGGCTCGGCGGTTGAACATCTGCCTTTGGCTCAGGGTGTAATCCTGGGGTCCCAGGGTCGAGTTCCACATCGGGTCTCCCACAGGGAGCCTGCTTCTCCCTCTGTCTGCGTCTCTGCCTCTCTCTCTGTATCTCTCATGAATAAATAAATACGATCTTTTAAAAAAAGAAGAAGAAGAAGAAGAGTGAGGTGAAGATGTTTATTTCTGTGTTAATTATAGTAGAAAGGTCAATGTTCAATAATGGGGAAGTGGTTAAATCAATAATGGTATATTGATGGTGGAATATTATGCAATCATTAAAAATACAGTACAAGTTCTCTTTAAAAACCCTCCCCTAGTCACCTTTCCAGATGAAGCCCCCCTTCAGTCTCCCTGGATAATAAGCCTCAGGAAGCTTTAGTCCCTTTGTACCAGCTTTTCTCTCTCACCTCACCTCCACTCCCGTCTCCAGCTAACAACTGAGCTGTATGCTTATCAACAGTCCTCTGGGTTTGCTCCCAAATATGTTTATACTCTTGGTACTTGTCATCGTAACAGCATAATTTAATTACATATTCTATAAACCAATGGAATATGACTGCTAAGAAGATGAGAGTTGTTGTTTCTAAGAAAATTAATTTCACTGCTTTGGAAAGACTTTATAAAGCTTGTCACTTACACAGCAGTCAGATTGCATGTGAGCAAAATCACCTCAAAGGACAAGGCAAAAGTCATAAAAATTTAGGTTACTACACGGAGATTGCTTCATAAGCATCTATAAGTTCTCAGGGAATTTTAAGGAAAACAGAATTCGAAATCAGTCTCTGTAAGCAGCACATTATGGGAGTGGTTTATGATCAGAAAGGCAATTGGCCCACCCAGCCCAAAGACAAAGACTTGGCCCTAACATCAAAAGGCTGGCAAATGAATGTACAACACATTCAAAAATAATATAAAAATAAAATATGTAATGCATGTGTGCAATGTTTTGTTTTATCCTCCTCTTTGCCGAGTTTTTCTGTTAACTAACTTAAGCCCCAACTGTGTTGAATAAGAGGGATTTTACTGTCCCTTTAAAAACAAATCTACTATGACAAGGTCCAAGACTGCCTTGATTCACCATTGGATTCAATGTATGTGCTCCCCAGTGTGCTACCTGGTACATATTAGGTCTCCAATAAATAAAGACTGGATCAAAAAAACTATGTAGCAAACATGAAAAAATGCTTCTAACAAGAAGTAAGCCAAATAAAAAGCACAACATAAAACTACGTCCAAACCGTGACTACACCTTTGTTTTTAAATAGGAAGGCAGATGGGCAAAGTTAGAAGGGAATGCTCAAAATGCAAAATAGTTGGGTTAGAGTAGAATGACTGAGAGGCAGTTTTATACATTTTTTTTAGTTTTATTTTTTTAAGTTTTATTTTTTTATTTTTTATTTTTTTTATAATTTATTTTTTATTGGTGTTCAATTTGCCAACATACAGAATTACACCCAGTGCTCATCCCATCAAGTGCCCCCTTCAGTGCCCGTCACCCATTCACCCCCACCCCCCGCCATCCTCCTCTTCCACCACCCCTAGTTCGTTTCCCAGAGTTAGGAGTGTTTATGTTCTGTCTCCCTTTCTGATATTTCCCACACATTTCTTCTCCCTTCCCTTATATTCCCTTTCACTATTATTTATATTCCCCAAATGAATGAGAACATATGTTTGTCCTCTCCGATTGACTTACTTCACTCAGCATAATACCCTCCAGTTCCATCCACATCCAAGCAAATGGTGGGTATTTGTTGTTTCTAATGGCTGAGGAATATTCCATTGTATACATAAACCACATCTTCTTTATCCATTCATCTTTCGATGGACACCGAGGCTCCTTCCACAGTTTGGCTATTGTGGACATTGCTGCTAGAAACATCGGGGTGCAGGTGTCCCGGCGTTTCATTGCATCTGTATCTTTGGAGTAAATCCCCAACAGTTTTATACATTTTTCAATGTTTTCCTTAATATTGACATGGTCTTTACAGATTCGAAAAGGTACTAACCAAGAAAAGGAGAAAGCTGTTTGGGTTCTGCTGGACTTCCAAAATAAGAGTTGATCCACCACTGCCATTTCCCAAGCTCCCCGACACACAGCTCCAGCACACCCTCTGCTTCATCCCCCTCACCCCCTCACCAGCAATTCCATCTATCTCCTCCAAAGAGCGGACCTGTATTAACACATATTTTGCGTCTCCAACCCAACAGGATGCTATTTTTGAAATCTGGAGCTATCCACCCTCTCGTTTACCATAGATTTGGTTTAAAAAAATTCTCAAAACTGCAATTTACATTCCCAAGAGATTCTCAACCACCATCTAATTAAATCATTCAATCAGAAAACAAATTAAAATGAAATATCACTGCAACCCCCAAGAGGAAAATAAACTTTTCAGTCATGACTAGAACAGACCTCTAGGGTGATGCTCCAAAGCCTCTTCTAATTGCAAGTCCTATGGAACATTCTACTGAACATTTTGTGACATTTGCAGTTTCTGGGACAACTTTCCTTCCAAAGCAAAGAGGAGCCTGAGCAAGGCTCCAAAGCAAAACATATTCATTTGAGAATGGAAACGCTTTCATTAATGACTAACCGGTGCACTGGGCATCCACACTGTGTACTTTTTCATCCATCCATTCATCTATCCAACACCTACGCTCTGTAGAATGTGCCAGGAACTGTCCTGGGTGTTCCATGAACGCTTTTTTAGTGAACGTAACCTCTGCCTCTCAGCATGAGATAAATAAAACCCAGAGCTTCCCAAGTTTATCTATGGAAGAGTCTCAAAGTGGGAAGGCTGTGACTTCATCATTCCTCGGCCATCCTCTGAAGCCTCTCATTCTGACACCCACTACCAACATCAAGTAACTCCAGGGGAGCACTGCTCCCCCTCTGATCTGCTGGCCCTCTAAGGAGACAGTATGGTATGCAGTTAAGAACACAGACTCTAAAGAAGCCACATAAGCTGGGTTTAAATCCTTAAACTACCGTATACCAGTGATGTGACCCTAGACAAATCATAGACTCCCTCCATCTGTAACATGGAGTTAATATCACCTATCTCATAGGGTTGTGATGATTAAATTAGTCGATATACATAAAGCACCTAGAATACTACCTGGCACATTAATGGGTGCTATATAATTTTCAGCTGTTAACATTATCCTTTATTCTCCACTTCCCCAGCTCAGCAGACTAAACTGGATTGCTCATAAAGCTGTACTGACTAGAGGAAACGTGACAGTGGAATACACGTGAACGGTCCACATCACCAAGTACAAGAGTCCAACTGTCCTTTCCCACCCTCTGCCTCCAGAGAGCTGCACTTGGCCAGACTCAAACTTAACAGACGTCTTACTCAAATCAAGTAAATCCCTAAGTTTACTTAATTCCCCACATCCTAGCTCTGGATGGCTCCAGCACCAGTGGGGGAGCTGCCACTAGTCATCACTATACCATCACGGCACAGCCAAGCAAGTAATCTCTGCCTTCTACCTGCCTCCTCTCTAGTCTCCCCCCAAGTCACTGACCCTTCCCCACATCTCTACAGGTTGTGGCTTCTGCCTTTCTGTCCTCAGACTCTGGTAGACTCTGGTCATTTCTAAATATCCACAGGAGTCCTAATACAGTCAGTGCACATATAATAAGAGAACTGGGCCGACCATGGCTTAAGAATCCTGTTCTGTCTTTGCTTCCTATTTCTCCCAATTTTTTCAGGTAAATATTTTAAAGTCCAGAACAATGCATAGTTATAAGGTTTCCTGGGAACAGAATCACAAAGGTTCCTTTCAGCTTCAGCACTGTACTCATTTTCATGTAGAGCCTTATAAATCATGTGACATGGTCCACATTCAACATGATAGGGGCTACTCTGTGATGAGCTCATGGGTTAACAATGTGTCCTCACTGCTTCCCAAAGTAGTACCTCGCTGGCCTCCTCCCTGAGCAGACTGGAAAGCGCAAGAGAACCATTTTCCAGGAATACACACACACACACACGCACACACACAGAATCTGTGAATGAAAATCTCTCAAAATCTGTGGGTAAACTGGAAACGCCAAAGTAAGGTATGGTCTTACATCTCCCTGGAAACGTTCTGAATCACCCTGGGGCAAACACTGTACTTGTACTGCTGATTAATTGTCAGTCCAGACCCATGGGATGGAAAAAAGTAAGAAACAACAGCAACAGGAGCCATCAGATAGATAAATCGGTCTGCCAAGCCCAGTGCCAATTTGAGAGGCAGAGGCAGGTATGAAGGAGAAGCTGTCAAGGGTCTCCTTTGCTAGGAAGTGGCCCCAAGCCCCCGGCTTGGTTTGAAGTCATCAGTTAGAAAGCACAAGGGATGCGAACACCTCTCCTGCCCTCTCCTGACCCTTCCCTGGGAACATGTGTGGAAACCTACCAACTGTCGACAGAGCAGCTATCCCTACCCCGGCATTTTGTGACATTTGCAGTTTCTGGGACAACTTTCCTTCCAAAGCAAAGAGGAGCCTGAGCAAGGCTCCAGAGCAAAACATATTCATTTGAGAATGGAAATCTGGGGCACCTGGGGCAGCAGCCAGACCCAGACACCCAGGTGTAAACAAGGGAGTGCTCCCGGAGGAGAAAGCCTTCCATTCAACGAGGTGTGTGCCGAGGGCTGCCTGCCGGGCAGTGGCCCCAGAGCCTGGCTGGTGAGCACGGCTCCCTGCCTTTGCTCACACCCTGCGAGAGCAGGGGGAGCGGGGCGGTGAACAGAGACAAGTGGCAGCGGGCGAGACGCGGGCGGCGCGCACACCGGCGCGGTGCCCCGCGGAGCCCCAGCTCTCCACCCCCTGCGCTGACCGCGCACCCGACGGGGTGGCCGGGGCAGAGCTCCCGTACCCGTCCCCCGTCCTCCCCCCGGCCCCCGGCCCTGGCCTGGACGGGGCGCAACCGCCCGGCGCAGCCTTTCCAGCCCCGCTCGCGCGAGTCCGTGTGCTCCGCCCCAACGGCTCCCGGGCCTGGGAGCGGAGCTACCAGAGGGAAGGGCCTTCCCGGGCCCCGCGGGGGAGGCACGGCCCGGGCGGGGGGTCCTCTGGGTCCTGGGCGGATGCGCCGCCGCAGTGGACCGAGCGCCAGGCTCCTGTGCGTCTTCCGCGCGTCGACACCTGCTCCTGGAGAGGGTCTTGGACCCGCGGGCGGCGGGGGGGTGGGGGCGCGCCGGAGGTGCCAGCAGCACCCCCAGCCACAGACACCCCCACCCCGGCATTGCCAACCGCCTACCGAAGGCGCACATTAGGGGCCGGGGCTGGGTCTACGCAAGCTTCCCGGGCCCGGCTTGTCCCGCAGGTCCTAAATGTCAAAGCCCGGGGCCGCGCGCGAGCATCTCGCCCTGGGCCCCTGCCGGGGCCGAATGAGCCGGGCGGCCCGCGCCCGCTCTGCCTTGTACACACACACACTCACTCACGCACGCACACTCTGAGCCCGGACCTCTGCGTGATCCCGAGAGCCGGCGAGCAGCCCGGAGTCTCAGGCACATGTGGACACGTGCGCAGCGCGCCCCCACACCGCCAGCGAGCCGCACACACGTGTGCCCCGGAGAAGCGCGCGGCGCCGCGGGCAGGGGGGTCTCCACGCGCGCGAGGGCGCACACGCACCCCCCGCCCACCCCCACCCCCACCCCCACCCCCGGCGGCCGCCGGCTCGGGGCGCACCCGCCCCAGCGCTCCCGGGCCTCGCGGGCGGCCCAAGTTTCCCGGGGCGCCCGTACCTTGGATGTGCTGCTTGATGACGTTCTCCAGGTGGTCCAGCCGTTCGATGATCTTCAGGGTGTCCCCTTTGTCTTCGTCCAGCTTCTTGTCGGGCGCCGGCTCCTGCCCCCGCACATACACGCTGGCGATGTAGTTGGTGACCCAGCCCACGTACAGCAGACAGATGATGTTGGTCATGCCGCTCAGGATCACGCAAGTGGACACCAAAGTTTTGGTCTTCCTGGTGCACACCATCCTGGGCCCCCTCCTCCATATAGAGCTCCCGGGGCACCCTCCTCGCCGCGCGCCCGCGCCGCCCCGCGCGCACGCCCCCCGGTTCGCCCGGGCCCCGGGCCGAGGTCCTCCGCAGCCGGCTGCTGCCCGCGGAGCCGCCGTGCCCAAGTTTGGAGCTCCCGCCGCTGGCCACCCGGAGACAGGGAGCTTCACAAAGGAAACGGGGTGGATTTTTTTTTTCCTCCCAAATTAAAACCCTCCGAGCCCCTTCTGGAAGCGGTCACGGGTGGCCGGCAGCCGCGCGCCCCGACAGGCGCGCCGGGAAACTTTGCCACAGCCCGGGTCCGCGGGCGCGCCGCTGCCCATCGCCAGGCGCGGGGCCCCGGCCGTCCGTCCGTCCGTGCGTCCGTCCCGGCCCGCGCTGCTGGAAGGACGGCGGCGGCGGCGGCGGCGGCGGCGAGGGCGGCGGAGCGAGCGGCGGAGCGAGCGGCCCGGCCCCTCCGAGCGACAAGCGCCGCCACCAATCGCGCTCGGGCTCGGGAGAGGGGCCGGGGCTGGGCGGCCGCCGACCAACGCGGAGGGCGCGCGGGGCGGAGTCCGGCCCCCGGGCCCCACCTGCTGGCCGCCCCCGGCTCCCGCCCTCCTGGGGCGCGCCGAAGCCTCGCACCCGCAGACCCCGGGTCCCCGGAGGCCCGCAGGTGCCCCCCCCCCGCGGCCACCACGGGGCCTCGCGGGGTCACGCGGCTCAGCGCCCCGCGGCGGGGCTTGTCGCCCTCGCCCCCCCCGACCCCCCCGCGCGCCGGCCCCTCTTCCCTTTTTCCCTGGTGGCCGGGAAGCCCGCAGGCCGGGGAGGCTTGGGCCGGATCCTCGGAGTAGCCTTGGCCTCGGCCGGGCCGGGTGGGGGGGCCCAGTTCCTCCCCAGCCTCACTTCCACCTCCCCCTGTCCCGCGCCCTCCGTCCGCCTGCCTCCTGGATGTCCCCAGACTTGGCATCTGCCAACGGAGCTAACCCACCCAGGCACCTCCTGCAAGATTCTGCACCACCGTCTCCACCAAACCCCCGGAAGAGTTGTGTCCCTGTCTAGATTCGTTTTTTGTTTTTTTTTTTAAATCCGCACAGCTCCCAGGACAGAAGCGTGGCCTGTAACCCAGTCCTCATCCGTGGGGGACCAGGCTCATCTCAGGGCATAGGGAAATCCTGCACAAAATACCCCCCCCCCGGGGGGCGGGGGGGGGCGAGGGGAAGTCTACAGAGGCCAGCGTGGAATTATGCCGTGAACTGTAAAGTCGCTGGGCCTGCTGCTTGCACCTGATGTTAGAGAGGACCGAGCTGTGACTAACAGCCAAGGGACACGGCCGGGCTCTAACGGCTGACACTACTTTATTTGTTAGGAGAGCAAATATACTGATTCATATCGTCCCCTTCTGCTGAAGTCACTTCTTCTCAGCATCTGAATAGAAATGGTCTAAACAAAGACTCTCTAAAACACAGATTCCTATTCTCTTCTCCATCTGTAGGGGCATGTGCTTGGCCTGAAGAGAGTCAGGGAGGCAGCCTGCTGCGTGGCCACCTTGTACACCAGCACCCCAACCTGCCATGGTAGTAGTACTACTCAGGGTCGGTCTCTCAAGGGATTGTCTCTCGATTTAAAGAACCTCTCTTCAAAAAGGGGAGGGCACAAAACCTAAGAAGGGACACTTTATGGCCATCAGCCATCAGCTGATCCACCAGGGCTTTGCTTACAAAACCTCAAAAACATGTTATGACACCAACTGGAAGATTTCTCTTTACCATAGCTGGAAAGGAGTTTGGAAGAGAAGAGAGGAGGAGAGTATGTATGTGTCCATGTGTATGAGAGAAGATGACACACACACTTAAATCTTTTTCTAAAAAAAAAAAAAGAAAGAAGAAAAGAAAAAACAGGTAAAGAAATCTACAACCAGAAGGAAATAAAACCCACCTCTCCCTTCTCTAGATATATAATCACCTCACAAATAAAGAGTCTGGACTTGTGTCTGGTTAGATGAACTTACAAGCAACAGCCTTGAGTACACTTTTTATTTTTTTTTTAAGATTTTATTTATCATAAGAGACATAGGCACAGGCAGAGGGCAAAGCAGGCCCCATGCAGGGAGCCCGACGTGGAACTCAATCCCGAGTCTCCAGGATCAGGCCCTGGGCTGAAGGCGGCGCTAAACCACTGAGCCACTCGGGCTGTCCCAGCCTTGAGTACACTTAATGGCAAAGGTCTAATTCCTCCTTTTGCCATGCACCCTGTCCCAGGAGGAACTGTGAAAGTTCATCTCTTCCCAGGATCTTCCTAAACCACCACAGGGCTAGATAGAGAGGAGGCAACTCTCATTTTTCACATTCTTAAATGAGGGGGAGCCCCAACTTTAAAAATAAGATTTAAGGCAAAAAAGCAAAGTGGATTGTGTAACCTGAAATTTTTGTTCAGTTGATCCTCTCAGATAATTTGTAACTGTGGTGGGGATGAACACAACAAGAGAATGCAGGACAGGTTTTCCTCTCTGAAAGGTCACTGGGACGGACAAGTTGACCAGTTCAAAGAATATTCACTGGAGAGGCAGCCAGATTCCTGGACTCTAATCTCAGATCCATCACTTCTTAGTTATGTGAGCTTGGACAAATTCTAAAACATAGCTAGGGCTCAATAACCCCAAATGTCATAGGTAAACAATACTTGCTGAGGGAGTGGTTAGAAAGATTAAATGAAGAGCACCTGGGTGGCTCAGTCAGTTAAGTATCTGCCTTCAGCTCAGGTTATGATCCCAGAGTCCTGGGATGAGCCCTGTGTCAGGCTCCCTGCTGAGCAGCTCCCTGCTCCTCCCTCTCCTCCCTGCTCATGCTCTCTCTATCTCTGTCTCTCTCTGTCTCTGTCTCTCTCTCTCAAATAAATAATCTTTAAAAAAAATTAAATGAGAGAATGCACCAGAAAGGGCCTTAATTAGTGCAAGACACAGTGAGTGTTCAGGATCAGGTGAGTTTCCTTCCCAGGATATGGTCCTTCCCCTTCCAGGCCAGAACTCAACTCCACAAACGCCAACATCCTGTTTAACAATACAGTTGACCCTTGAGCAGCATGGGCTTAAATTGTGTGGGTCCACTTCTATGCAGATCTTTAAAAATAAGCAAAGTACAATACCACAAATGTACTTTCCTTATGATTTCCTTAATAATATTTTCCTTTCTTTAGCTGATTTTATTGCAAGAATATAGTATAGAATACAAATAATACAAAATATGTGTTAATCGGCTGTTTACATTATTGGTAAAGCTTCTGGTGGGCAGTGGACTATTAGTAGTTCAGTTTTGGGGGAGTCAAAAGTTATACTTGGATTTCAACTGTTCAGGGGGTCAGGGCCCCCTATCCTCCACCCCTGCATTGTTCCAGGGTCAAGTGTACTTGGTTTCTCCACCAACCAGTATCAGTGCTCTCCCCCGATGGAAGCTAACAGGAATTAAAGCCATATGCAGCAAGGTGCTCATCTTGTCTGGGTTCCAGCACATTGGCTTTCTATTCCTAATGTCTGTCTTCACCATCAGTAGTGCAGTGATCTGCATTGGTCGATAGGCTATTCAAAATGGAAAGCTGGAAAAAAAAAATGGAAAGCTGGTTTCAGAGGCTGTTGCCACCCCATACCCTCAAATTTCCACTTAACACTGTCAACTCCTTGGTTATAAACAAGTGAATTGGAAGGAAGCTTAAGGACTTTACCCACAAAGGTTTTAGAGTCACAAGACCAGAAAAAAGGCCCCCTATGGAAGCCCTCCTATAAGCAATACACAGATCATATTTTAGCCCTCAGTTCAATTACATTACATCCAACAAATAATTATTAAGTCCTTGAGGTTTTGTCTGAATGATCAGTTGCTCTGGGCCCTGCTTAGTTTACTCCAGACATGTGGATATAATTGGAGTCTCATAGTCTCAATATGGGCCTCTTTTCTGAACCTGGAAAGCTGCTAAAAATCACCCATGAATGGGAAGGATGTTTCTGATTCTCAAGTTAGGTCATTTATCTGACTTTGAAGTGTTTCCTAGCTTTTATTTTAAATAAATCCTGCCTTAGGAGGTCACTGTGAACTTCCTCAGATAATGGATGTGAGCAGACCTAGCAGAACTCAAGTATAACCCATTTCTTTAAACCTATGCCTAGCATTTGGACCTGGGGTCTCCTTCTACTCATGCTGTAAGAGAAAAGTGAATATGTTGAAGAATCTATTAAAAAGACTTGAGAGCCTTGATAGGGTCTCCCCGCTACAGCCTTTGGATTTCAAATGTCTTTTATTTTGTGTAGGCAGCTGCCTTCTTCACAGGATTTGAGGGGGAGCCAAGCAGGACTTCTTACCTACAAGTACCGCCACACTATCATCCCACCAATTACTAAGCCTTCATTCAGAAAAGCTTTAATGCCAGGGTGGGAAAAGCCAATCATTAATCCTTACCAGTTGATTATATTCTAAGCGGGGTATCCTGACCTGGAGATTAAAAGGAACAGTGTGGACCAATCTTGGCCAATGGCAAGGAGTCCTCTCATTAGAGAGAGATGTCAGTGGTCATCTATACCCACCAGATGGCAGCACCAAGCAAAGTCTTGGGGCCAGAGGTGCCAATTAGAATTTGGGGGCTACAAGGAGAAAATGGTCCCTAAAGGTAGAATGCCTGAATCCTTTGTCTGGCCGGATGGCAGGTGGGGTTGCCAGGTCCCCCTGGGGAAAAGGGATTGTTGAGGCATCCAGCAGGGATAGATGCAAAGTTCAGAGACAAAAGCTGTGGAGGAACAGTGCATACAAGATTCAATTCCACCAAGCCACAGGCCTGAGATATCACTGCTGAAAAAGGCAGACTTCTAGAGGAGAAAAGGTGAACCAAGAGAAGAATGTTTGTTTAAAACCTACAACTGTGTCAGGTCTAGGGTTGGTCTCTGGAGCACAGAGTAGGGAGCCAAACAGCTGGTTCACAGTCTGCCATTTATTAGCTGTATGATCTTGGGCAAGCTACTTAACGAGTCTGTGCCTCTGTTTCTTCATCTGAGAAAATGGTTATTGTGAAAACTAGATGAATTCATGTATATAAAGCACACTGAATGCACTATATAAGTATTAGCTCTATAAGTACTATTACAGTCTCTGAGCAACAAAATAACTGAAAGGTCAATGAAAGGAGAGAAGACCAGCCACCAGAGGCAATTTTCCTCTAACTAGGAGCAAAGGGTCCTAGAAATGGATGTTTGATTCTTCTTCCTTCACCTTGTTGAAGAACCCGAAGAAAACCTTAGTTAAATTGCAGAGCAGATCCTGACAGGAATCCTGCAACTAGACCCATTTAGCCATCTGTCCATTTATTCACCCACTAAATACTTTGGAGTGCCTGCTCTGTGCTAGACCCAACGTTGGGTACAGGTAACACAGAGATGACTCACAGACCCACACCTCTGCCCTTAGCTCCACTGTTTAGTGGAGGAATAAACAAATGTAATACAGTCTGAAAAGCTCCAACGTGACGCATTATAGTAATATAAAAGAGAAAGGCACTAGCAGTTGATGAAGGTACCAAATTCTGCCCCAACAAATAGTTATGTAATTTCTGAATGGTTCCACCTCCATTCGATCACTAGACAGCTCTCCGGGTGGGGGAGGGATTTGTTCATTAGACCCAGAGGAAAACATTTGCAAGACATTTCATAGACTGAGGATTGGTATACAGAATATATAAAAAATTCATATAAACCCATAATATAGGCAAAGATATCCAAATGGAAAAATGGGCCAAAAATATGAGCAAGCAATTAACTAAAGAGAAAGTATAAATATCCAAAAAATACATGAAAGGATGCTTAACCTTCTTAAAATCAGGAAATATGAATATAGATACCATATCTCACCTATCAGATTGACAAATTTAATGTGATAACTAGTAAGTATCAGAATGTAAGAGAAATAAGTACTCATATATCCTGCTGATGAGATCATAGTTGGTACCATCTCTTCGGACTGTAGTTTGGTATCACAGAGCTAGAACAAACAATCCTAAAGTTTGTATGGACCAAATAGACAAAGCAATCTTGAAAAGAAGAAGAAGGAAAAAAAAAAGCAAAGCTGAAGGCATCACAATTCCAGACTTCAAGTTATATTACAAAGCTGTAGTGATGGAGACAGTATGGTACTAGCACAAAAAACAGACACATAGATCAATGGAACAGAATAGAAAACCCAGAAATAAACCTACAACTATATGGTCAACTAATATTTGACAAAGCAGGAAAGAATATCCAATGGAAAAAAATACAGTCTTTTCAACAAATGGTGTTGGGAAAACTGGACAGTGACATATACAAGAATGAAACTGGACCACTTTCTTACACCACACATAAAAATTAATTCAAAATAGATGAAAGACCTAAATGTGAGGCAGGCAATCATCAAAATCCTAGAGAAGAACACAGGCACTAACATTAGCTATAGCGACTTCTTTCTAGATATGTCTCCTGAGGCAAGAGAAACAAAAGCAAAAATAAACTATTGGGACTTCATCAAGATAAAATGGGCATTAAAGAGGGCATGTGATGTGATGAGCACTGAGTGTTATATACAACTGATGAATTATCAAAAAGCACATCTGAAACTAATAATGATGTATTATATGTTGGCAAATGGAATTTAAATAAAAAATAAAATACAAAATAAAAAGCTTCTGCCCAGTGAAGGAAATAATCAACAAAACTAGAAGGCACCCTATGGAATGGAAGAAGATATTTACAAGTGACATATCTGATAAAGGGTTAATATCCAAAATCTATAAAGAATTATCAAACTCAACACGCAGAAAAACAAATACCCCAGTTAAAAAATGGGCAGAAGACACGAATAGACATTTCTCCAAAGAAGACATACAGATGGCTAACAGACACATGAAAAGATGCTCAACGTCACTCATCGTCAGTAAAATACAAATCAAAACTCCAATATCACCTGTCAGAATGGCTAAAATTAACAACACAGGAAACAACGGGTGTTGGCAAGGATGCAGAGAAAGGGGAACCCTCTTAATACTCTGGTGGGAATGCAAACTGGTGCAGCCTTTCTAGAAAACAGTACGGAGATTCCCCAAAAAGTTAAAAATAAAACTACCCTATGACCCAGCAATTGCACTGCTAGGTATTTACCCAAAGGATAAAAACATAGTGATTCTAAAGGATATATGCACCTGGATGTTTATAGAGGCATTACCAACAATAGCCAAATTATGGAAAGACCCCAAATGTCTAACAACTGATGAATGGATAAAGGAGATTTGGATACATCTACATCTACATATACATATAATGGAATATTACTCAGCCATGGAAAGAATGAAATCTTGCCATTTGCAATGCAATTTGGCAGTAAATGAAATTTAAAATGCACATATTCTATAACCTTGTATTCAAAGTGTGGGCCTTGGACCAGTAGCATTAGCTTCAGCTGGGTACTTATTATCAGGCCCATCCTACTTCTACAGATTCAGAGTCTGCATTTTAACAAAATACCCAGATGAGTCATATACACAATAAAATCTGAGATGCGATACACATCTTTCTTGGGGGAAAGAACCACAATTAAGGATAGTGGCCAACCTCTTACCAGGTTCATCTGTAATTTCTGAATTTTAAAATGAATATCTCTTAATATAATGCTTCTGAAATTCAAATTATTATATTTATAATTAAAATGATTCATTTGGTTTTGCTGAAATATGTTTCACATTGATTGCTGCCCCACTTTGTGACTTGAGCTATACACACACACACACACACACACACACACTTCTTGAACTATTCATGCTAGTTATATGTATTCCCAATTGAAAAAATAAAAGGAATCTGCAAGGTACATAACCACATGTTTAGTGTTCACTGTTTAGTGAGACCAGGAATGCTATCAACCACCACCTCTTACTTTTGCACTTTACTTAGTTCCGTGCATTTTACATAAATAACATTTTTATAAAGTTGTCTATTTGTGAAGATATAGTGAAAAATTCTATACATGCTTGGCTCCCTATTTCTTAAAAAAAATGCTGAGTAGAAGATATGTTCATTAGGAAAGCAGTGGAACATAGTGATCATATATATGTAATCAGACAGACTTGGATTTGAATTCTGGGACGGCCGTTCATGAATTCTATGAATCTTCCCAAGTTACTTAAGTTCCTATATCTCAATTTACTCAACTATAAAACCTAATATCTACTTCATAGGGTTGTTGTGAAGATTAAATGAAATAATATCTGTAAAGCTCGCTACTCAGTCTGCGGTAAGCCTTTAACAAATGTGAGTTTTAATAGTACTTAACACTTATTTAAATAATAAATCATGACATTTCATTTCCATCCCGTAATTATACATATTACAAAGCATATATTCAGGAACCTAACCCATCTGTAGCCCAAGGACTAAGTGTGTATTTTTTATGTCGCTATCACTTAAAGGGATGAGTATCAGTATACAAGTAGAATCAAGTGGTGCCTGTGTGGCTCAGTCAGTTGAGTGGCTGACTCTTGATTTCGGCTCAGGCCATGATCTCAGGGTGGCAGGATCAAGCCCCCTATCTGGCTCCATGCTCAGCAGGGAGTCTGATTTATGATTCTCTCTCTTCCTCTGCCCCTCTCCTCACTCACACACCCTCTCTCTCTCTCAAATAAACAAATAAAAAAAAAGTAGAACTACACAGAATAGTGATGTGTCTTGTTAGACCACCTCTATCTCTAGGGCAGGTAGTGAATACTAGTGTTTTCAACCCATGGAACACTGTTTACAAATATCTTGATCTTCACAGCAACCCCACAAGGTAAGTTATTATTATACCCATTTTACAGATGAGGAAATTGTATCTAAGGTCAAACATTAAAACATGATAGAGGGCTTCTAATTCCAAGTCCATCCTCTTTCCATATATCACAACCCTCCCGGGTATCTGTTAAGGAGTATCTACAGTCAACAAAGTAATTGCTGCCTGAGTAAGTCTCAAAAGTAAGAGACTTCTTGGAAGTATTTGCATCTGCAAAGAGGACTGCTGAAAACAGAAGCACTATCCCTAATTGGATATCGTTCCTGAACAAGGGAAAGAGCCACTAAATTCCTCCTTTCTAAAAGAGAGAATCTAGTTGGTAAAGATGAAGAAGGGGGTCACATTTACTGAGTTCCCACAGATAGCAGAAGTAGAGTCGCAGACCCCCTCATACCCGAAAATGTCTGGAGGCTACCCCGATACTGGGGCTGAAGAACAGAAATCTCCTTCAGTTGCTTTACAGCCTGTAGCCCTCCTTCTCAAAGCCTCAAAAGACTAGCGCAGGACCTGTGTGAGGGATTAATGGCACCAGCCAGGCATGAGAAGAAGCTAGCGACCTTTTAAGGATTGTATGTGGGGGTCTGGGGCACTACTGGCCTTTATGTAGGTTCTGTACTGTCCTGCCAGACAGATGGTAAATAAAATATTCAACAGACACACAACCTTTTCACAACGGCGAGGTGACTGGCTTATTCAGAAGAGAGTGATTTCTGCAGAAAGCACAAATTGCAAGTGGCAAGAAGCAGCTGGGAGATAGTCAACAATCTGCTTCCTATGACAGAGCCAGAGACCAGAGATGGGGACAGCTTGCATTTGCAGCAGGGCCAGAGTCCCTCTTTAGAGCACTGTGGAATTTGTCATCAAAGAACTTCTATATACTTAGTTCCAAAACAAATGCAGATGCACAAAAGTACGAAGTACTCAGATGGAGGATTCCAGATAAAATAGCCTCAGCAGGTGCCAACAGATAGGCTGATGTGGCCGAATGTATTTACAGATAACAAGATAATCACTCTCCTGATGGAACACAAACCTAAATAGTGTCTAGTATTTGGTAATGATTCTCCAATATGCCTGGGCTCCTTTATCCTTATCCAGGCATTTGTAAGCATGAGCAGTAAGCTGAAAGACCCCAAAATAGAGTGCTTAGGACCCACGTCCCCAAGTAGTTTGACAGGCAAACTCTTTGCCACCCTATCCTAATTTCATTTGCAGGGTCTCCAACAACTGTTGAATGGGTAGGCCCAGGATTTTAAAGTTGCTCGTTCATAAAGCTTATTTCTGTAAGCCTTAACAGAGAACATCCTTATTTGTGATGTTGCATCCTGAAACCAAAATACAACAGTGCAGATTCATTTATTTTCCAATAAATTATAAAAAAAAAATCCCACTTCCCACTCACTCTTCAACATGATAACCATCTCTAAGATAGCTCTCAATAATGTTTCCAGTGATTACCATGTGGTTAAATCCACTGGGGTTTCTCAGGCCTCATCTTACTTAACCTTTCAGGAGATTTTGATATTGTTACCTTTCCCTTCTTTCTTAAAACATTCAATTCCCTTAACTTCCAGGACAATACACTGTCCTGCATTTTCTCTTCCCTCCTCCCATTGCCAACCTATCCTTTGTTATTTGGCCATTAAATGCTGTAACTCCTCAAGATTCCATTCACACTTCTCTCCTTTTCCTCCTCTGTTCTCTTCAGCCCTAGCCAATTTCATCTACACCCAAACCATCAATTACTCTCTATCGACAGATGATTCCAGCCAGGTCTCTCCTCCACGTTCCAGAACAGTATATTCAATTGTCTGCCAACATCCCTCCTTATGACTCAAAAGCATCTCAACATCAAAATGGCAGAACCAAATTCATGAGCATCCCCTCCTGTTTGCCTTCCCCAATCTGGTCCTGTTTTGGTGTTCCCCATCACAGTGAAGGGTAACACCGATTCATTTGTGCAAACCAGACACCCAGAAATTATCCTTTACAATTCCCTCTCTTTGCTCCTCACACCCCATCCATGATCAACTTACTAATTATGTCACAAACCTTTTCACGTCCCTCCATGTCTTCCCCATGACCTTAACTATACTGCTTTCATCTCTCTCTTACACTAGTAACTGGTAAACTGCCTTAGTCTATTGGCCCCAAGAGGGCAGAGTTGGGTCTCTGGGTTTTACTCACAGTAATAGCCTCAAAGCCTATCATTGTACTACATAAATATTTAATAAATTAATGAATAATATGTTTACTTAAATTATGTATTATCTGATAGTGTCAAAGAACAATAAATCTAAAAAAAGAACAATAAATCTGACATATAAGTATATCCAGATAATTGAAACTCAATTTCTTTGTTCTTTTATTTCAATTACTTTGAATGAGAATCCTAAAATATACAAACATGCATTCCTTTTTCCCTTTCAAAAAGATGAAATAAAACTGTCATTATCCTCTAATAATGATTATACAGAAAGAACCCCAAATAAATGCCAGTTTATTATAATTAATAAAGTATTTTAACAAGTTGCTAGATATATGATCAATAAACAAAAGTCAATTGCGTTTCTACACTCCAAAAAGTAATTTCAAAACAAAGAAAAAGACTACATTTATCAGGGCACCAAAAAACATAGCTAAAACTCCAGCTAGCAGAAGTTGTGCAAGAGACATCGTACCTTCAACTGTCCTACTTCCAATGGCCATGGTTTCCAGCCAGATGTCATAACGGAGTAAAGATTCGAGGTCTGAGCTGCCTTCTCAGAACCAACCAACTTTCTGCTACCAAAGCTTTTTCTCCTAATGAGTTTCCCAAATGGAATCCAAACGTCTCAGGCAACTCTAATGGAGGTTTCAGTCTGTTTATTACACTAACAACAACAACAAAATAAGTTAGCCAAAATAGGAGAAGTTGTTCAGGAGTCTTTCATTGACCTGGCTCCCTGGCAGTACTTCTCATCACCCAAGCAAAACCAAAAGATGGAGTACTGGCCTCAGGGATGATGGAGAGTGCCTGACCACCTGAGCATGAGGGCCCTGGAGAGCATCAGTCTCAGACCAGAGAAGAGCCAATCCAAGTCCCCATAGCCAGGGTGCATCTCACACTTAATCTAGGCCAAGGCCCACCATGGTTGAATGAGGGGCTAGTGAGGGGCCCAGTGAGGGACTCAGTGAGGGGTCCAGTGAGGGGCCCAGTGAGGAGTGCAGTGAGGGACTCAGTGAGAGGCCCAGTGAAGGGCACATTGAAGGGCCCAGTGAGGGACCCAGTGAGGGGGCAGTGAGGGGGCCAATGGGGGTCATAGTGATGGGCTCAGTGAGGAGTTCAGTGAGAGACTCAGTGGGGGGGCCAGTGAGGGGCTAGAGCCACGCCCAAGCTGGTGAAACTGCTGAGGGACCATTTATGCCCTATGCTTCTCTGAGGAAGTTCCCTAGCAGCTGTGACCTTTCCAAGTCCCTCAAAGACTGTGTCACTCTAGAAAATGTCCCTGCTGAGCTTGTGAAGGAGGACCATGGCAGTCATGACCGCTCTGTCATCTTGCTTCAGCTCATGTGCCAGGTTCACTGATGAAAGGCCAGAGGGTTTGAGCAAGCCCCAGTCGCTCTGCTCTAGTGACCTTAGGATGGCCACCCTTGTACAGGAGGAGACCCAGAGCTGGCCCTGGGGACTGGAGCGGGAACACGAGCTCCAGGCTTCAGGGCTGTCTTGGGATCAGTCCAGCAGCAACTCAACAAGTCACAAGCACTGCTGGGAATATAAAATTGTCCTTTTTCTCCCCCTGACTTTTTAAAGAGAGGTTAATATCACATTTTGTTGTTGATTCAATGTAATCACTAAAGTTATCAAATACAAGGTGGAAATGAGAGGATGTGGTTGGGGCAGGACTATTTGCCTTTCTACTGAATAATCCCAACCTGCTGAGCAATTTAATTTTAGTATTTTTAATGTGTGTCTTTCCTTAGACTCAAGCTGCCACTTTCCACGGTGGCCAGTGCTTCTTTCCCGCTGCATTCTTGATTTCTTTCTTAAGTTATTACTCATCTGCTACAAATTGGGAAAACAAACAGCTGAATTATTAGAATTGGATGTAAGTAGGGAGAAAAAGGCTTTGAGCACGGGACTGAGGGACTCTCCTATGAATAAACCATTCAAGGGTTTGACACATTTATTGGTTCACTTATTTCCTGTTTCTCAACGTCCTCACTGTTCCAGCAGCTTGCACTCCTGGCCCCACCAATCAATTCCCTGCAAAGCAGCCAGAGTGATCTCCTAAAAATGCAAAATTGATTTCTGCCACACACACACTCTCCATCCCTCCCCTCTTGGAACCCTTCAGTGGCTTCTCACTGCCCTCAGGATAAAGTCCAGCCTCCCTGACAGGCTTCCAAAGCCTTGCCAGATCTGGCCCCTTCTACCTTCCCCTTCACCACGAGGCCACTCTTAACCTCACATCACCCAGCTCATCTTGCAGGTGTCATCTTCGCTTCGTCTTCCAGAAAGCCTCCCTGATCCCCTGAACAAAATCATGAGTCCAACATTGGCCCATGGCCCCATCTATCTCCCCCTCTGACATTTCACCAAAATCTTAATGTGTAATAGCATTACAGATTTGTCCTCCACCATTTGGTGGCTAGGTTACCTCAGGCAAGTGACTTAACCTCCCTAAACCTTGGTTTCCTTACTTGTAAAATGGAGATAATTATTTCACCTACCTCGTAACCTGACAGTAAGGATTGAGATGGTGCATATAGCACACTTAGCACAATGAATGTGCTTACAATTTTTTGATTATCTGTCTTCCTGACTAGAATGTGGGTTCTGTGAGGTCAGGAATCATGCCTGCCTTGTGCTCACCACGGCATGCCCAGCCCTGGGCCGAGTCTCTGGAACACAGCTACTCAATGATATGCTGCTATTCGCGAAATGAATCCGCGAACAAATGTCAATTTCCTGCCAGAGAATCTGCTGGGGCTCCCATGCCAAACTTGGGTGCATTTCCATTCTTCCATGGGGCTCTCCTTCAGCCTGCGCCACCACCACCCTCCTCGGCTTCTCTCTGTTGAGCCTTCAGTTTGTCTGATGGAGTTCCCTTCCCTGCCTCTCCTTCCATCCAATCCTCTCTTCCAGGCTTGGGGCCTCCCTCCTCCAGGAAGCTTTCCTGGGCTCCCAGTTCAGCCCTTCTTGGAACTCCTCTCTAGCATTGCTGTTTTTGTTCTCAACCATTCCTGGATTCCTTTGGGGCCTAACCTCTCCTCTGGTGAAAAGGCAGTGGCCTTGAAGGCAAGCTCTGCTCTAACTTCTCCTTTTGTGCCCCTTCCCCACCCCAGGCCCCCATCATGGGCTCTCTGTCTCCTGCTTCTGCCAAAGAGCCATTCCTTTTGGTAATATTCTCTCCAAAATTACATCCTCGCAGTGTTTACCTCCAAGTTCCCGAGCTTCACCACGCCTCACTTAAGGTATTGACTTTTCAATTCATGATAAATTATTCAGCAGCTCATTTTCAGCCAAACTCCTCTTTTCTTCAGGGCCTGTTCTCCTTCAGCTAGCATCTCGGGGCAGCCTTTAAGTCCTAATGACGTGTTTACAATTCATGCTCTGCCAGACATTAAAGCAAGGCAGCGCGCTCAGGGATGATAAAATGCTACTCCAAATTCTCAGCAGAGGGAAGGGTCCAACAAGAGTACCGCTCTGTTGCTTATGGAGAACAAAGATTTCTGTCTCCATTACACAGGATCTGTGTGCAGACGGTACTGGTAGAGGGATTCTGGTTCAAAGGCAGGGCTGTCCTGGAACTTTGCAAGCCTCCCTGAAGAACAGCCCAGCAGCTGATGGGCACAACCAGATCTGGTTCCAGTCAACCTTGAACTTGAGGATTTTCAAGCTCTGGGCCATCAGGTTGATGTTGGGGGCAGTGGGGGAGAAGGAGCAGGGAGGGAGTGGAAAAAAAGGAAAAGGAGAGAAAAAGGAAAACCCTAAATCCTCCCTGATCAAGGGTTTCTGAGAATTTAGCAAGCAAATGAGAAGCAATATATAATGCTTACCCTTAGGGTTGGGTTTTTAAGGTGGAGTCTTCATTCTGCTAAAAGGATCACTATTAGCCTGTCCCACTCCTTTGGGTCTAACGATCTTATAGCCCAGCATGAGCTCCTTTCCTTCTTGATGTTCCTGCCCCTGGCATAGAAGAGCTCCTCTCACCTCCATGTTCACCCCAGGCCTCCCTGGTTCTCAGTTGGAGACCCTGTTCCCACCACAGCCTTCTAATTTGATTGTGCGTGAGACCACAGGTCATGACTGTAGGTTTCAGGTCAGCAGACACATTAAGGTATAATCTACATGATCAATAATGGGGGAAGAAAGGTGTGGGGAATGTATCATTGGGGGTCATAGGAAGGGAAGGAGACACCCCATTGCCTTAGATGTTGCTGAAATCTATAATTTCATTTTCTTCATAATGACTTGATCAAGTAAGCTCCAGCCTGAGGATTTATTTCAATGACTACCTTTAAGAGTTTGACCTGAGAAGAATAAAATTAAGGGGCACACATGAGGAGGCAAGTGACAGGACTTCCTTGGATCCCATAAAAACTAAGCTGATGTTCATGGTGGCACCTCAGAAGACATTAAAATCAACAAAAGCAATAACAAAACAAATGAAAACCAAGGAAGACAGCATGTTCAGCAGCCAAAGGGAAAAAAAGAAAATTAGTCCATATGATGGCACTTTTGCTCTGTCACAAAATCTCATCTTTCCTTCCTATTCTGCTTTCTTTCACTGAACACAGAAGGCTAAAGAACCCTAGAAGACAGTACATTGTACCAGAAGTGCCCACGTTCTCTTCCTGGAATAAACCTCAGCCTTGGCAGGCACCTTCGGCCACCTTGCCTCTTCCACCACCCTCAGCCCCTCTTCTAGCAAAGCTAATTGAACAAGAGGGGGGGGCACCCTCTGGCCAGAGGTTAGCCCAATCAGATTTTCTCTCCCAGGAATTTATGATTGAGACACAAAAGCCTAAGTCTGTTAGCAGTGGGGAAAAAATGGTGCAGTCAGGAGATAAAAATCACCATTTCAGGGCAGCCATGATGGGTCTTGTACCAGTACAAGAGTACACAGAGAAGCCAGCTGAACAGAGAGGAAAGAAGGAAAAATGCTTAGGGAAAGCAGCACAAAAAGTGAGAGAGACAGAACAAACTTATAAAAGCTTGATGAGCTTCACTGATTGAGTGTCCTTGCCAACCAAAGATCCTTGACACACAGACCTTGAATCTCCATCTCCAAGTTACTCATAAGCTTACTAAGAAAAAAATTCACCCAGCAATTAAAGGTGAAATAACTAACATTGCATTAGCACCCAATAAGTACCAGAAAAATGGTAAGCCATGGACTAAAACAAACTAGTTCTAATCTAAATAATCCGTCAAGATGGATAGATTTACAATCACTCTACAAACCTTAGGTAGCCAGTACACGTAAGAAAGTAGCAAAGCCTGGATGTGAACCTACTGGGGCTGACTGCACACTCACATTCCCACACTCCTCTCTAGTGTGAAAGAATGTGCAATCATTTGCTCTGGAACCAGCAGATTCACATTGATGAAGTTCCCAAATAAATGAAGTATGCCTTTCAAAGGAAAAAAAAAAGGTTTTGTTTTTCAAAAGTGTTAGTTGTAAATCTTAAAACATACATAACATTTTCCTGCCTATTACTCACTGAGCACAATTTAACACTTTCTTGATTAAGCTCATTCATTCAAAAAGATGTGTGGGACCCCCCCCCCATTTGCCTGGTATTATGCAAAGAACTAAGAACACAAAGTTGCATTAAACCAGATGTCTACCCTCAAGGAGTTCATAGTCTGGTAGGGGAAGTATCAAAATAGTATTCATAATCATAATTATGATTATAATAACTAGCATCTATGGCTAGCTTGTACTCGCATTCTTAATCCTCAGAATAAATTTATGCAGGGTTATTACTATAATTATTATTATTATTCTCATTTTACAGAAGAAGCTGAAATTCAGAGTCCAATTTACAGGTGCTAAATATTGAAGCTGGGCAAATTCACATAGTCTATCTAGAATCTGAGCTATTCTCACTGGACTATACAGTTTTCTCTAAGTGAAAAAAAAAATAACTGCAAGCAGTATGATCAGGACAAACCAAAGTTAGTGATCATAAGGAAGAATGATCAAATCAGTGGGAGCAGGATTTCACCGGGTGGATGAGAGAGACCATCCAGACAAAGAGAAAAGCATATGCAACAGCACAGCAGTGGGAAAGAGCATTAGGCACCAAGAGAATTGCAAACAGTTTTCAGGTATTTGGAGCACAGGTGGGAGGAAATGAAGGACAAGGGAAAAAGTAGGGAGAGATGAGGGTGGAGACACAGGAAGCGCTCAGACCTGAGCCAACCTTATATGACACCTTATATGACAATGAAGGAGTTAGGTGGAGGGAGGATGGGATGATATGTGTATTTTTAGGAAGATAAGAGAGATTTTTTTTCTGGCTGCAGTGTGAGAGGTGAAGGTGAAGAGTTACAGTAGTTCTGAAGGGAGAGAGGCAGGAAGAAGGGGAAACTGCCCCTTCAGGGACATACAGAAGTGGCGTATGTGTGTTGAGGGGGAGCCAAAATGAGTAAGAATGAAGCACTGGGTGTAGAAGCGTTACATGTTCTGCTGTATATGGGATAGACGTGCCCAAGGAATTGTCCTGCCCAAAATGCCCAGTGAAAAACACTAGATAAAGAGAAACTTGGGAGCCATTCTCAATGTGCTTTTCCTTTCCCACCCCTACAACCACCTACACACACATAATAATCATCTGAGAGTCCTGTATCTTCCACTACTTCTGGAATTAGGTCTCACCATCTCTTCTTTAGACTGTGTGCTATTTGTCGTGGGATCCCTGGCACTGAACCCTGTGCTTGGAACAAAGGAGTGGTTACTCATGTTTGCTGAACCCAATGGAACTGCTTAATCCTGTGGGATAAATGTTCCCGGTACAATGCCCTTGGTTTAAATGAAATCAATTGATGCCCTCCTCACTTGTGATCTTGATATGAGTATTTTTCCCAGGTCTCAGCAAAGTTGGTGATTTCTGCTCAGCTTCCTCACCACATTAGAAATACCACGTTTCATCATCAGTTGCTGTTCTCTTCAAAAACTCTTTATATTGCCCAGCATCCCCTGGGTAATCAGAGCAAATATAATGTCTTTACTGCATCTATTTGTCACTTGGAATGCATGGCAAGCCTTCACGGAAAATTTCCTCAAGTTTGCATTTCCTTCCAGAATGATTCTTTATCTACATTTAACTCTTGAGTCACTTCTTTCTTTCTGTGTCTCTGTCTCTGTCTGTCTGTATCTTTCTCTCTCTCTCTCTCACACACACACACACACACACATACACACACATACCACACACACACACACACCATGTTCTGAACTAAATGGGAAGAGCGTTGGATTAAAAGCCAAGAGAGCTCCACTCTGGCCTAGGTTTTGATATTACTTGACCTTAACTTAGCAACTTGAGCTTAGTTTCATCTATAGGGAAGCTGAGTCAAATATCAAGGAGTCTAGATGTCTAGGAGTTCCTTGGAGGTATCTAGTGAGAACACCAGGGGTGAGGGAGCCCTCATACACACATGCACACACATTTATGCTCACTGTGATGGACAATGGAGGTGTCTACCAAATATTTTCACTAGAAAATACCTCCTGGGCATATGGTGGGATTGTATTTATTGGCCCCTTGTGATTGGGTAGGGCTGTGTGACTGGTTTTGACCCATAGTGTCTGAGTATAAGTGTTGTGTGCCAGTTTCAAATCAGACATTTAATTACCAACCAATACTCTTCAGAGTTGTTTCTTCTGTCATGGGAATCAACAATATTCAAAATGGTGGCTGCTTTATCTGCTTGGGTTCTGGAGTGAAGCTGTGAGCTGAGCCCAAGTCCACCTGTGATAGACATTTACCATGAACAAGAAAATCCTTTGTTGTAACAGCTGAAATAATTTGGGGGCTCTATTTTACTGCACATAACTTAGCTTATTTGGACTAATAACACACCCACATGCCTACACTCATGCTGTAGCCAGAGTACCTCTGTACTTACCTGATTTACATATTAGATTTCTGCATAGGATTTTGTTTGACAAATGAGTCCAAGTGCTAAAAAACAAACTTGAAAACCACTAGTCTCTTTTGTTTCTGAGGACCCTTCCTACAAAAATCTATGATGCTCTACAGAGTCTTCCAATAATCCAGCTTTGTTGGCTATCCTCTACATATTTTGACTTCATTTCCATAAGCTTCTCTTAATTTGATAGGTACCTCCCATAGAGATTTACTTTCACATAAAAGTTATTGTCAATTTTTGGATCTCAGAATGGTGACCCACTTTTTCTTCATCACACATACTTCCACTTATCAGTCTCAAAACAAACTTACCTGCCAAAGTTGACAGCTTCCCTCTGACAAGGTGAAACTTGTTGCAATCCCTTCCCATGCTGTTTATTTTCTAAGAGACACAAATGAAAATGTGTGTCCTCACTCTAGAGCCATGGTTAACCTGAACGTTTTAGTCAACTAGTATCCCCTACTAGGGCTGGTCAGAGTTCTACACAAAGAAGTTATCCAGTAAAAGTACTGATGGTTGTTTTTTTTTTTAATAGTGGATACATGTAATATCAATATTTCTTTGATAGTCTGGTAACTTTTGGAATCTCCTTTTTTCAAGACTCACTTAGACCAGAAAGATCCTTTGATGGCTAAGGATGGCTTAAGTGAAATACCAACTGGAATCTGGGAGATTAAATCAGTTATCAATTATTCTTGTGCCTAATCATCAATCTACATAATCTCCCCCAATTCAGTTGGCCTGGGATGATGACTTGGTATCCGTATTTTTTAATATAGTAATTTTGGTGCAGGTAGTCACAGAACCACAATTTGAGAAATTTTAGACTTGATCTTTAAGCTTTTTTTAACCCTAAGAATCTGTGGTTAGTTTCAAGTTCCAAATATGCAAGAATTTAAAGAATTTAGCTGAAAGTATCAGGAGAAAATCACTAGTCATTTCTATATATCTCTTCCTTGGCAGCAGGGCCAATGCATGAGAATGAAACATCTGTGATTTCACCCTAATAAGAATTATATAAGGGATTAGAGGGACAGTCTCTTACCTAACGCACCAATGATCCCACAGCAGAGCCCAGAGCTGGTGAATGAAGAGCTATGGTGGATAAACCAATACTGCAAAAGAGGTTGCCAAACCAAGGTGAGGAAGAGGTCCAAAGCAGGTTTTGAGAGTAAAGCATAAGGCCAGGGAAGTGTGAAGGTGACGTACAAATGGCAGATCCAGGCAGTTAGCTGGAGAGATCTGAGTCCTCAGGATAGACACAGTGGCCTGGATATCTGGTCTAAGTTACCCTTTACAGGGCACTAAGGCAAGCCTATATGGATGAGCCAGGCAGAGTGATTGCTCTGGGAAATAAATAAATAAATAAATAAATAAATAAATAAATAAATATCAATCCAATAAAAACTGGGTTGGACTTTAATCTAAAGGAGTGGAAAAAGTCAGAGGATGAGTGTAATCCATGACGCAGGAAGAATAAGGGTTGAGCCAAATAAATTTGGTTGTTAAGTTCAAGGATTGACTTAATAGGGACAGAAATAGGAAACTAAAGATTTGGGAATCTTATAGAAACAGAATGGAATGGAGAATAAAAGACCAGAGAAGAAATGAAAAAAAAAAAAAGATCAAATGTAGTTGCCCTGCTTGCAGTTGTGACTGGTCTCTGACTCTCACTGGCTCAGTACGGTGTGGCCTGGGTGGCCTGGTTTGAAGACAAGTAAGGCAGATGCTTACCAGTCCCAATTGGATCACAAAGAGGATGGAGCCATTGTACCCAAGACCTCTTTTTACAGAGAGAACTCAGCCAAGGTCAATTAACAAAGCTTGGCAATGAAATATAGCTGAGATATCAGCTACCAAATGTGACATTGAGGAGTTAGGGTGGATAGTTGGAATTGCTTGGGCTGTGCAACTTGCTAGGCTCATGTTTGGCAAACAAACACAGCTTAATGGGAGACAAAAGATTTTGAGAACAAGGAAGAACAGCATTTTCTCCCTCTTCATCTTCTTTTTCCTCCCATTATAGAATGCCTTTGCTAAAACAATGGGCCATGGCCCAGTAATTCCACTGAGGCTGTGCTAATTGTTTCTCATCACAAATTTGGGCACATCCTTCCCCCATTAAAAATTCTTTGTGCTCAAGGAGAAAATAATTTAGGGCTCATTATAGCTTTGTTTTCAAATCAGTTAGTAGAATGTGGTAGATAATGAAGGAAGAAGGCAGAGAACTGGGTTGGAAGACTGGAAAATTGATTCTTATTCCCAGTTCTGATACTTGCTAGCCATGTGACCTTATGCAAATCATTTCACCTCTCTGCGCTTTTGTTTCCTTGTTTGTAAAAAGAAAGTTATTGAACATAATGGCTTCTAAATGTCCTTCCAACTGATTTTCTTTCATGTCCATGATTCAATAAGCCATCCTACCTAATAAGAAGGCTTTGGAAACTAGAATTTCTCATCTTGCAAAAATGGGTACTTAATTGTTGGATGGTGAATGAATGGAGGGATGAATGAATGAGTGACATCCAATGACACATATTTTGGGGCATCTCCAATGAAAGAGTTGCCAAACCAAGGTGAAGTAGAGACCTAAAGCACATGATGAAAGTACATAAAGTTAGGGAAAAGGGGAGATGAACTTATTAGTGGTGGACCCTGATCCACTTCTGACCTCCACTTATGCTAAGTCCTACAATCATGAATACAAACTCTCAGAACTCAAAGACTTACTGTGCCAAATCAAGCCATTTGACAGATGGGGAAACTGACACTAGGAAAAGTGACTTGACTTGCCTACACTTCCAGGGTTAGCTAGCAACAGAGGGCTAGAAAGATCTTTCTGCCCCTCCTCACTATGCTTTTTCTCTGCACTGTGCTGCCTCACATTTCCCAAAACAAGTAGCTAAAAATGGAGCTAAAGCTTTAGGCAAAGGCCCAGAGTTGATGATCCAATGTGACCTGAATGGTAATCTTTTTTTTTCTTTTTTTCTGAATAGTAATCTAATACTAGAGCAAAAAGACTTCCCAAAAATGTTTCCAGAGAAGCTCTATTTTCCTTATCACAACCTGTGCTCCAGAACCACCCACCACCATCATCACCACCACCAACTACAACTGGGCATGGAGCAGTGGACTCTGAAAAATGCACATGCTGTAAGAGAAAATGATCAGGAGCCAAGACAGAAAAGGCCAATTTTAGGAATTTTTTTCTGGGAATGATTGTAGAGACTTTGGTTTACTGAGATTGTAGAGATTTTGGTTTACTGAAAACACTCATGGGCAGTGGCAAAAGTTGGAGCCTCTTCCTCTCCCCAGAACCACGAAAAACCCCTTTTCCATCTTGCCAGGAGTTTTGGTAACTAGCTTTCTTGTGAGGTATTCAAACTCCCTGGACCTCAGCTTCCCTTTCTATAAAATAGAGAAGGACAAAGCCAGCAATAATCGAATGAGGCCCATGGATATATAAGCACCAGATTTACATACTCAAAACATTCATCAGATGACCTCTGTGGCTCTCCTGTAGCTTCCTATGTTCATTATTACCCCTGACACATTGCTTATTTGCTTCCTAGCCTAATATGAAGAGTTCCTTGATCACTCTAGCCCAGAAGAGGGCCTTCCTCCCTGCTCTCTGCATTTATGGCCTTTAAAACTCATTTGATTCTTGGATGCATGATGCCTATAATTACATTATTGTTGTTTCGAGGGTAAGATCTCTTCTTACCTGTAGTAGATGCCCAAAGATATCTATATCCCAACCTCCAGAGCCTCTGAATATGTTATGTTACATGAAAGGGAGAATTAAGGTTGTAGATGGAATTAAGATGGTTAATCAGCTGACTTTAATTATCCCTGGTTATCCAGGTGTGTCCAAGTAATCACAAGATGCCTTAAATAAGGAAGAAGGAGACAGAATAGCAAGAACTTGAAAGATGGCATTGTGAGAAGGCCTCAACCGGCCATTGCTAGATTTAAATATGGACAAGGCCATGAGCCCAGAAATGCAGAAGGCCATAATAGCTGGGAAAAGGAAGGAAATGGATTCTTTCCTAGAGCCTCCAGAATGAACATCTTGCCAACACCTTGGTTTTAGTTCAGTGAAACTCATTTCAAAATCCTGACCTCCAGAACTGTATGTAAGATAAAGAAAAAATTGGGGTTGTCTCAAACCACTATATTGGTGGTAATTTGTTATAGTAGCAATAGGAAATTTATATACTGCCTATTATATACTCTACTTTATGGATATCATAGGCTGGAGTCTGTATTTTTCTTTGGCTACCAAATATTGCTAAACACATAGTAAGCAACTAATGCATATTTTAAAAGTGAATGAATGAATTAATGTATGAATTGGTGTGACAACAATATGGAAATTCATCAATCAATCCAATGATAGACCCAGATCATAAAACCCCTTGAAAGCAGACTCAAGTGTCTGATATAACATAATATGAGTTCATGGATATATTTTATCATGGATATTTCTTGGTGACTCCCACATCCAATGTCACTATTATTTTTCCAAGACCACATCATACATTGGAAATAGTCTTGGATTTGAAGTCAGAAGTCCTGGGACACAGTCCTGCTGCTGACATAGATTAGCTGTCTGACTTTGGACAAACTATGTAACTAACCTAGGCCTTGGTTGCCTCTTCTATGAAAGAAAGACATTATTCACTATCCTAAGAACTTCACAGGACTGTGGTAAGGATCAGGTGAGCCAAAGCCCAGAAAAGGGCTGTGAAAACTGTAAAACTCTATGTGAATGAGATAAGCTGTCATTTACCACCCTCTTCTTTGGACTACTTTTTAGCCAATAGGCCCTTTCTTAGTGCCTTTACTGTGCTCACATTCCTGTATGAGGCCTTGTGGGGGAAATATGAGAAATAAATATTTAGGGATCCCTGGGTGACTCAGCGGTTTAGTGCCTGCCTTCGGCCCAGGGTGTGATCCTGGAGTCCTGGGATCGAGTCCCACATCAGGCTCCCTGCATGGAGCCTACTTCTGCCTCTGCCTCTGCCTCTGCCTCTGCCTCTGCCTCTGTCTCTGCCTGTCTGTCTCTCTTCTCTCTGTCTCTTGAATAAATAAAATCATTTTTTTTAAAAGACAGAAATAAATATTTAGAAGAGTTCATAGTCCAAGGGAGGAACTTGGGTGAAATGAGACAAGTCATTCAGTTCCTACTCTATTCTGGGAGCCCAGGGCGACCTGTTTTTGGTTTGGTCCCAAGCACTGAGAAACCAGCTTCTGCTCACTTTGGGAAAGACCTTTCTCCTACAAGTCCAGTTAAATGAGCTGAGGCCCAGAGCTGAGGGTTAATCAATTAAAGAGAGGGGTCTTTCATTTGTTGGAAGCCTTGTGCAGGTAGCTGGTCCCACCCCAGACATAGAGCACTTGTGGAACAGCTTCTATCTGCTGGGTAGTGTTTGCAGGATCCTTCCTCATTCTTCACAAACTTATGGTCCATTGGGACTGGGATTTGGGAAAAGTAGGGGCTTTGGGCATACCCAAGCCTCATCCCTGGAAGACATCTGGCTCTCAGAGCTAATGCCTTGGGTTTCCCAATAGAAATTTTATTTCCTTGGGGATTGAGTTTTCTAGGCTGCCAACAGAGCCTGCCTCAGGCAAAGAACTAAAGTTGTAGATATTTCTTAATATAGCTCCTTACTTTTCAAATAAAAGTGCTCTAGACTCCCCCTATGCCCAAGACATTCACAATCCTGTCACTTTACAAATATATTTATTTTCAAAAAGAAAAAAATAAATGATACAAAGCTCTTCATCTCCCTTCCTATCAGCCTCAAATCCTCTCTACAGTTCTTTTTAGCTTTGGAAATATGGGATAAGCATCGCTCTAATTATTTAAATCTAATTGCTTGTGCTTTTGATCCTATACTAATCCATAAATGCAAAAGGAGAAAAATTCTACAGGCACAAAGAAGTGCTCATTATAGCACAATCAATAAAAATTATGCAAGATAGAATTCTGGTTAGAGATGGTAGTTTGCTACCATGTGTTTATTTCTTCTTCATTCTGTTCTCCCACTAATATGATAAAAAGAATAATTCTTAAAAACCACATAAGGCATGGGAAAGGAGACATCAGAAAAATGTAAGATTTTAATACATTTTTAGAAGACTATAAGTTGAAGGAAAAGTTACTGATTTAGCAGTGTAAAGAAAGCCAGAGGAAGGACATGAAAAGGAAGTAATTGACTCCATAAAACCCTGGAAAGGTCAATAATTCAGTGGAGCCAGAGCACCTAGATCAAGGTGTCTGGTACCTAACCTACTCCCTTCTTTCCTTGGCATAAGAGCTGAGTTTTCTTCTCTAACAAAATTAATAGGAGAAACTCAGATTTCAGAGATACCTTAGAGGTGGAGAGTAGGAGTAATGACAGAGAGATAAACTGACAATCTAAAATGAAGTGCTAGGACCAAGTCCTCTTTTGTTCCCATCATAAGAGACCCCCCACAGACACAATGCTTGTAATTGAGCCCTTCCCTTGTGGTTTTCAGAAATCTCTTTCCCAGAATTTGTGAAGCACCAGTAAAATGACCAACTAATTGTCCAAGTATCTTGAAGTGAAGCCCTTCAGTTGAAAACACCACCACCCCCAACTCCCACAAACATTCTTACTTGAACATACACACTCACATATTCATGTCTTACTCTTAAATAGAAAATCAAGGGTCACCAAATAATTGAGAAAAATCTCTAACATGAAAGTGAGAAATTAAAACAAAGAAACATACCCACAAAACAAAGATAATGCAAGACAGAAGAAAACACTTTCCCCAAATTATTACCATCAGTTACATATGAATAAAAAAACACATACATTGAACAGTAGGAAACAGAAAACATTCAGAGACTAAGAAAGATCTTTTATAAATTAGCATATGTGGTCACCAAAATTAAAAACTTGACTAGAATGCTTGGAAATAAAGCCCAAAATTCCAAAAATAAGACAAAAGACAGAGATGACCAATGGAAAGAAAAAAATTAATAGAAGAGAAATCCAAGAACTCTATGATACAAATTATAGGAGACATAGAAAGAACAGAGGAAATTAGAGGGAGGGACTAGAAGAAGGGTATTATTACATTCTTAAAAACATGTCTATAGATAGAAAGAACCCACAGGGTATCTAGCACAATAAATGGAAAAAGAGCCACATTAAAATTTCATGAATATGAAATTTCAGGGACCAGGGAAATAAAGAAAAAATTATAAGATGTTTTAAAATGGAAAAAAAAACACAAGGAGAAATCAGAATTACAGTGACTTCAGACATTTCCTTAACAACACTGGATGACAGAAGAATATGGACCAAGGCCTTCGACATTCTGCTGGAAACTTTTTTTAACTTAAAATTTTGCACACAAACTATCCACCAAATTTAAGTGAAATGAAGTTATCTTAGGCATTTCATCATCCCAAAGTATCTCCATTTATTAAAAAGGTACTTAAGGATATACTCTAACCAAGAAGGATGATGACAAAGAAAACAGGAAGCAATAGATACACTTAGAAAAATGGAGTTGGGAGACCTCAGGGTAACAAACGTGTAACTTTCCAGCATCACAGAGGACCCCAGGATCGTCACTTCTAATGAAAAGGGAGAAGGGACTTCATATAATGTCTTTAAATATACAGCATTTGGAAAAAGATTGGTAAGATACAAATAGCAAAATATGCACATATTTTAAAATTAAGCAATTATAAATTTGAAGAATAATTTAAAAACTGATGTAGAAATAAAATGGAATCATAGTAGTACATTAGACTCTGAAATAAGCAATATTTGCATAGTCACAATGGTACAACACTGATTGCTTATTATATAAAAATTGTGATATAATTTTAATGGGAAGATAGGAGATGAGAAATTGAGAAGTGATATAAAAAAGCTAAAGCCTTTCCTACTATAACAGAAAGTCAATAGATAACATCAGAAATAAATGAGACACAGCAATAGAGGCATATTATTTGGAAATATGGGTTTAGCTGTAAAAAGAAAAGGTAATTAATTAAAGAAGAGGTTATTTCTACATAGTGGGACTGAGGTGGGAAGGCATGGGACAGGGGAATGATGTCTTTCATTATAAGTCTTTCAGATATATTTAATGCTGTAAAACAAACAGATATAATACTTACTGGATGGTATTTTTTAATTAAAAATAATGATATAGGATATTCACTTGCAGGCATAATGCAGTACCAGGGATTAGATTTACCATCTCACCTCAATAAAATCAGACAAAATCTATCAAACAATTTTTTAGTAATTGGACAAAAGGCAGCACATACCATGATCTCTGTGAGAAGAGAAACAAATGCGATAAGCCCTAACGGCAATTTCCAGGCTGCAATGCTAGGACAAAGGTTCTAAAAATTCTGGTGATCTTGATGAGTTGAGAAGACAGAAACCAGTTCAGAATGTCTGCTGTGATGAGAATGTGCAGAAAGAGTGCTCAGAAAGAGCTCCAGAACTCTGCAAAAGGATCCTTTGAGTTTCCAACTAGTACTAATCTACATGTACATATGATAAAACTGCCTGAAGTTTAGTCTTCCTAGTGAAGACATCACCAGAAAGTAGTAGGCTGAACAACTTTCAAAGTTTACCCAGAGCTGAGAATAGTTTAGGTTGCCACCAGCCAAAGTACAAAGATCTCATAATACAAATGATATCAGCTGGAGTCATCATCAGAAGGGCATTGCCTAAATTAACCTGACCCAAAGGATGCCTTGGACCTACTCTAACAAAGCTTAAAATCAAACTTGAAAAAGATCTAACTGATACTAAGAAATTTAACTACATGCCAGGAAAAAAGTAAGCCCAAAACTGTTTTTTCAAAAAAATACAGTGAAATCCAGGACCCAACAACAAAAGATCAACAATGTCTGGCAACCAGTAAGAGATTACCAGATATGCACATAGTACAAACTTTCAGTTATAAGGTTAATAAATTCTGAGTATCTAATGTACAGTTTGGTGATTATAGTTAATAGTATTATATTGGATCCTTGAAATTTGCTGAGAGTAAACCTTAAGTGTTCTCACCATATACAAAAAGGTTAACTATGTGAGGTGATAGATATGTTAATTGCTTGTTTGTGCTAATCATTTCACAATGTATATATATATATATTAAATCATATTGTATATATTTTTAAAAGCCATATTGGATAGCCTAAGTATTTATAATTTTTATTTGTCAATTTTATCTCAAAATAGCTTTTTAAAAAGCTTTTCAAAAAGAAATCATTTTAATAAGATATTACTATAGTAATAAAATTAAAAATCTTGAAAAAAATTACCAAATATGAAGAGAAGCTTGAAAATATGACCCATTTCCAGAAAATAATCAACCAATACTAACAGGCCCAGAAATGAGTAATGGGATAAAAACAGCAAGTGTGAATATTAAAATGGTTATTCAAAACTGCTTCATAGGTTCAGGAAGATAAATGAAAACATGATGATAGAAAGAGAATTAAAAGATATATAAAACATCCGAATGAAACTTCTGACAATGGAAAAATACACAATCTTAAATGATAAAAAAAAGTATCAGATGAGATTAACAATAAATAAGTGAAGAAGTAACAGACATAGCAATAGAAATGACCTAAAATTAAGCACAGAAAGTAAAAAGATCAAAAAACATGAGCAGTGTCTCAGTGGCCCATAGGACCATATCAAACAATTTAACAAATGTATAATTGGGGGGAATCCCTGGGTAGCTCAGCGGTTTAGTACCTGCCTTCAGCCCAGGGTGTGATCCTGGGGTCCTGGGATCGAGTCCCACATCAGGCTTCCTGCATGGGGCCTGCTTCTCCCTCTGCCTGTCTCTGCCTCTCTCTCTTCTCTCTGTATTTCTCATGAATAAATAAATATAGTCTTTAAAATATGTATAATCAGAATCCTGCAAAGAGGGAGGGGTACAGAAAAATATTTAAAGAAATAATGGCTGAAAACTTTCCAAATTTTTAGATGATAGATAGATAGATAGATAGATAATAGATAGATAGATAGATAGATAGATAGATAGATAGATAGGTGATAGATAGATAAATCCAAAAAGCTCAATGACTCCAAGGAGAATAAAAATGTTTTTCATTAAAAAAAATGTTTTTCATGCAACAGCCCACTTAATAATCAAACTGCTGAAAGAAATTCTTAAAAGCAGCCAGAAGAGAAAAAAATACATGTACAGAGAAACAAAAATAAAAATGACAGAAGATTTCATGTTAGAAGCCATGTAAACCAGAAGAAAATAAATCTGTCAACTATATTTTTATACCCAGCAAAAATATCTTTCAAAAATGAAAGTGAAATAAACATTTTTGCAGGCAAACAACATCTGAGAAAATTCATTACCAGCGGAGCTCACTATAAGAAATTTGAAAGTAAATTCTTCAAGCAGATGGAACATAATACTATATGGAAATTTGTATCTACACAAAGGATTCAAGAGTGTCAGTAATGAGAATAGGTGGATTAATATAAAAGACATTTTTCCATTGTCTAATCTCTTTAAAATAAAATTGCCTATTGAAAACAAAAATAATGCCAGTAACCATGAGATTTACAACATATATAGAAGTAAACCATGACAATAAGTACAAAAGATAAGTTTCTTACCCTATACATTAAGTGGTATAATATTACCTGAAGGTAGACTGTGATAAGTTAAAGATGTATATTGTCAACTTTAGAGTAAAAAAAAGTAGAGATATGGTTAATAAGTAGTACTGAGGAAAAAAGAACAAAGCTGAAGGTATCAGAAGGTATCACACATCTTGATTTCAAACTATACTACAAAGCTGTTGTAATAAAAATAGTATGGTACTAGTACAAAAATAGATACATATACCAATGAAAGAGGGTCAAGAACCCATAATTAAACCCCTGCTTATTTCTCCTTCTGCCTGTGTCTCTGCTTCTCTATCTCTCTATCTCTGTGTCTCTCATGAATAAATAATAAAATCTTTAAAAATAAATAAATAAACCCCTGCTTATATGGTCAACTAATATTCAACAAGGGAACCAAGAACACCCATTGGGAAAAAGACAGTATCTTCAACAAATGGTGTTGGGAAAACTGGGCAAACATATGCAGAGCAATGAAAATAGACCCCTATCTTATAGCACTCACAAAAATTAATGGAACTGGTTCAAAGATTTAAACATAAGACCTAAAACTATAAAACTCCCAGAAGAAAATATGGAGAAGAATCTCTTTGATGTTGGCCTTAGCAATTAATTTTGGATATGACACCAAAATCAACAAATGAGACCACATCAAACTTAAAAGCTTTTGCCAAGCAAAAATATAAATAAACAAATAACAAAAATGAAAAGACAATTTGCAGAATGGGAGAAAACTTTTTGCAAGCCATGTATCAGATAAGGAGTTAATATCTAAAATATATAAAGAACTCCTACAACTCAAAATAAAAAAATCTAATTTAAAATTATTCAAAAAGAACCTAAATAAATATTTTTCCAAAGAAGGCATCCAAATGGCCAAAAGTACATGAAAAGGTGCACAACATCACCAATCATCAGGGAAATGTAAATCAAAACCACAATGAGATGTGAACTCACACTTGTTAGAGTGGTTAATATCAAGAAGACAAGAGATAGCAAGTGCTGGCAAGTATGTGAAGAAAAGAGAACTCCTACACTGTTGGTAGGAATATAAATTGGTTCAAACACTATGAAAAACAGTATGGAGTTTCCTCAAAAAATTATAAACACACCTACCATATAATCCATCAATTCTACTTCTGGGTATATACCCAAAGGAAATAAAAACAGTACATTGAAGAAAATAATCAAGTAGTTAATCCATCAAGAAAACATAACAGACTTGATAGCAGAGCCTCAAAACAATGAAGCGAAAACTGATAGAACTGGGAACCCTGGGTGGCTCAGCGGTTTGACGCCTGCCTTTGGCCCAGGGTCCGATCCTGGAGTCTCCAGATCGAGTCCCGCATCAGGCTCCCGGCATGAAGCCTGCTTCTCCTTCTGCCTCTCTCTCTCTCTCTCTCATAAATAAATAAATCTTTTTTAAAAAAAGAAAAAAGAAAACTGATAGAACTGAAAGGAGAATTAGACAAATCCACAATTGTTGTTTAATATTTCAACAGCTTTTGGTAATTAAACAACTCTCAATGAAGATTACAAATGACATAGAACACATAAACAAATTGAATCTGACACACAAAGAACATTCTGATCAACAACAGCCAAATACACCTTCCTTTCAAGAACACACATAACATTAAGCAAGAATGACTATATTCTATCATAAAAATGCCTATAAATGAAAAGGGTTGAAACTACATAAACTGTCTTCTAGTCACAATGGAATTAAACTAGATACCACGAACATAAAGATATCTGGAAAACCCAAACATTTGGAAATTAACAATGTGCTTATAAATATCTCACTTGACAGACTAAAAGGGAAATCAGAAAATATTTTGAACTAAATAAAAATTAAGACACAAAATACTAAAATTTCTAGAATCAGTGTAAAGCTTAGATGTGCTTGGAACAAATATTATGGATAAAAGAACAGAAGTAAACACCAAAAATGCAATACTAGTGCAAGTCAAACGCAGAAGTAATATTTGACTGGCAAAAGCAATAGATGCTCACCACACCTCCGTTCTGTTTTTCTATGTCACCAAGCTTCCATTCATTCCATCTCTTTCCTTCTGTCCATTAAATGTTTCCAAAGCATGGATCCAGTAAGCCCTCTCTATCAGCATTAGTCACATATCCTTTTCTACTCATTGTAAGGTACTGTTGTAAAAGAAACATTTCATAGAGCCTGCCCCATTCATAGCTTTACACAAACACACCCTTCTGTCCAACCCTCCCACCCCCACCAACCCCTAAAATTCACACACACAGAGCTAGGGTTAAATTGAACTAGTGATGACCACCCGCCCCCAAAGTATAACCAATATGTAAGTTGGCTAGAAATCTGATTTTGTGTGACTTTGCATTAGGAGATGAGTGGGGCTGAAGAGATTCTATCTTGAGAACTTAAAACAAGACACAAGATTGCTGACACTTGGTGGTGGGAAGTTACAGTAAATTGAAAGTAATGGTAACCATTTGCAAGTTGATGAGTGCAAGGGGGAACCTGTTCTGCAGAGGAAGGAAAATGGAACTGACAAGATGCAGAGAGGAGAGAAGAGCCTGTGGCCCAAGAGAGGGAAATTGAGGTAGTTGCCAGCTGCTTCTGTTTCTCTCAGCCTCCCCTGATGCTCAGCGGCACTTGATTTCATGTCATTTGATTCTGTGAAAGCTCTGGATCTTTGCAATAAACACTCTTCCTTACTTGAGTAACTTTGAATGAGTTTTGTTTTCTTGTAACCAAAGGAGCCATAACTTGAACAATTTCATGTGTCTTTTTAATTGTCTCCCAGTATTGCATAGTAACTTCTTTAAGGGTAAGCAGTGTATTTTATTCCGTCCGTATAACACAGCTCATAGCAACATGATTGAATTATAGAAGTGTTGATAAGGTTAATAATGAATGAATTCATTAATCTGGTTACTGACACTTTTACCACTACCAGAATAATGAACCACTTCTTTATGTCCGCCCCACATCAATTCCTTCGTGAATTTTTTTTCTCTACTTCTTGTAGCTCTGGTGGGACTCAGAATCTCAGGCTCCCACCCCTCCCCAACCACTAAAGGAGGCATGCAGTCCATGATATAGGTCAGTCAAGTTCTCTCACTCAGGATTTTGAGTGTTAAGTCATTGGATGGTAGTTCCCTAAAGAAATGTTGATCGGTTTCTGTAGCAGAGAGCCCTGGAGCTCCCTTGGTTCCTGGCCTTTCAAAAGCCTTTTCCTTTCCCTTCAATCCTAGGGCCACCTTCTTCCCAATGACTCCCTTCTTCTCATTTAAGACATCAGAGTCCATTTCTATTGTTTTCATCCCAAGAATCCTCTCTGAGATAGCTTGGTTTCCAGGGAGGCCAGTTTCTCCCCCAGTCCATTTAAAATAACTGGAAGAAACTCCTCTTTTTGGAAAGAATATCTGTCTTTGAAACATACCAACTTTGAAACAAATAAAATATTTATTTATTAATCAGTTGCTCTACTGCTATTTTTCTGCAGTAGTCTCTGATCCAACCTTCTGGGCTGCCTTTTATGCAAGAGACACCATTGGTTCTGCCTCAGTTGTTTAGATTCAACCTCACCCTCACATTTGAGGCTGTCTAAAAGTGGGAAAGTAATGAATCTTTAAAGGAGTCACATGTATTTGGGATCCCAGGCAACAGATGCTAACTCCATTTAGCCAAGTTAACACTTTCTCTACAGCAATGTAAAATAGACCTCATGCTTTAGGTATGAAGGGTCTGTATTCAGCCTAACAAGGCATCTCTTAGGCTTGGGCGTCTTGTCCCAGTTTCTGATGACGGACCCATCCTGGCCCTTTGGATCCGTCTCCCTCCTCACAGTGAAGCCATGCTTAGGGTATTAGTCCTGATTCTCCCAAAACCTCAAGTTCCAAAGCAGTTTTTCTCTTCTCAACACTCTGACTCATTATTCTATTTTACTGAAGTACTTAGAACGAGAGCTTTTGGAAGGGCTCTGTGCAATTAGATAAATGAATAGGCACAGTTATTTAAAATATTTTCAGACTTCCTAGAAAGAAATCTTATATTCTTTCCCTGGCATTAATTTCTTAGTGTAAGTAACAGTCCTGGGGGATATCCTTGCCCAATTCAGGGATCTGCATTATCAAGGCAATCAGAAGCCAAGTCAATAGACATTCATTCATTTTGCAAAACACTATTGAGCACCTACTGCATCCCAGGCACTGTACTGTAAGCTGGGTACACAGTGGTAAGAAAACAGGCACAGTCTTGCCTTTAAGGAGATCGCAGTCTAGCAGAGGAGAGAGAAAGAAATAAGCATATAAACTCAAAAATAATTATAAATGAGTGCTTGGTGCTATGAAAAAACTAACAGGAAATACCAATCTATAATGTTAAGAAGGAATCTTTTTAGAATGGAGAGAGCAAAAGGGGCTCTCTGAGTCCTGAAGTATAAGGAGTGAGGGGTACAGGAACCAGATAGATTGAATAGCATGGATGAGACATGGAGGTGGGAAAGACGTAAGAGTGAAATAAGTTGGGAGAGAAAAAGAGTTGGGGCCGGGAAAGGAATTTGGATTTTATATCGAATCTTACAAAAATAGCCACTTCGAAAACAATTTGGCAATTTCTTTAAAAATTAAATATAATTTCAACATACAGCCCAGCAGTTGCACTACTAAGTATGCAAGAAGAATGAAAAATATACATCTACACAGACTTGAATGTTCACAACAGCATTATTTATAACGGTCCAAGACTTGGAATAATTCAATTGTCTATTAATCAGACTATGGATAAATAAATGATATGTCCATACAGTGGAATGGAACAATAGGCCAGTTAAAAAAATAAATAAATAAACTACTCATATAAAATCAAACTTGATTTTGTTGATGGCCACTGGAGTGTTTATAATTATGAAAATTCATTAAATGGACCACATCAGATTACACATTTTATTTTATGTAAATTACAGCTCAATATTTTAAAATATAATGGAAAGATGCAGAAGGGTTTCTAAAGCAAGAGAGAAATGTGACTTGTTCTTAACAGATTCCTCTGATCACTATGTGAAAATCAACTTGAATGGAGCTAAAGGGCAAGTAGACTGACCACTAAAGGAGTTATTACCTCAATCTAGGAGAAAGATCTGAAGGCTTTGACTAGTGAGAAATAAGGGAAGCCAGTATATAGATTTGACATGTATGAGAAGCTAGAAATGATAGGGTTTGTTTGTTTTAAAAGGATGAAACAAATAAAGGACAATACCTACATTTTCTGTTTGAGCCTATGGGTGGACAGTCTTGCCATTTACTGCAATGGATTGGCAGACTATGATTTGGTTGAGGGTATAGAGGAGAATCAAGATATCTGGGGGCATATTTGGGCTGAGATCCATATGACGTATTCAAGTAGAAAACCCAAGTTGAGAGTTGAATATGTATGTCCGAAGCTTAAATGAGAGATTGAGATGGAAATAAAGAGTTGAATGTCATGAGCATGTAGATGATATTGTAGGTCATGGAAAGAAATCAATTAGGATGAAAGCATAAAGAACAAGTCTTGTGAAACACCAACATGTACGATGTTAGTAGAGAAATAAGTCCTGTGATTGATAGAGACTAAGAAGAAATTGCAATTATATCAAAGGTGAGGAGAAAGCCAATTGCATAATAACAAATAAAGGAGATCATTTGGGTCTAGTGCACTGAGAACACAAATTGTCCATTGGACTTGACAACATGGAGATCATTGGTAATCTCAAGATGAGAAATGATAATGGGAGAGACCCAATTTGAGAGTTTTGATGAATAATTTAAGGTGAAACAATGGAGAAAAGCATGTAAACAACTAATTTGAGACATTAGGTGGTGAAGGGATGTGGAGAAATGGGGAGTAGTTGGAAAGAGATGAGGGAAACAAAGAAGGATAATCATGAAGAAGACATGTATGATAAAGAAGAGTTAATCATGTTTGTGAGCTGAATAGAATTGTCCCATAGAAAAAGGGAGGATCGATCACTTAGGATGGATAGGAAATAACTGGAGGCAAAAAACCTTGAGAACTAGAGAGAGGACAGGACCCAGAGCCCTAAGAGTTTCCAGGTCCAGGAAGAGCTGAGTTATGACAGGACTAACACACTATCTCCTTTGTACCAGGAGGGTAGAAGGGGAAGATGTAGGTGAATGCAGATGTAGACTAGGGGAGTTCTTGTCTATTGGTTCTAATTTTTCATTTAGCTACAATTGACTCTGGATAATCAGATCAGAGTGAGCGGTTAGGAATAATGTAGGAGTTTTGAGAAGAAAGATGAAGGGATGAAACGTCATCCTAAAGAATGGAATAGCAAGTTTATTAGATCCCCATAAAATGCCAGGCAGTGGAACAAGATTCTGAGCTTACAGGGAAGCTTCTCGATTGATTGTGTGATTTTCACCAGCAATATTCAGTTGCTCAAATTCATGCAGGTAGCTAGCTGAATGCATCCAAGCTTGGAGTTTTGCCCAGTGAGCATGACCACTGCTTCTCCCATTAGGAGCTCTTTCTAAGGGAGAAGATATTGTAACCTGATTAGTCAGAACCCAGACAATCGATGTGCCATGTTTAAATAATGGACTTAGGAGTTCAGGTGCTTGCCCAGTTTTTGAGGATAGTGTTTCTTTTCTCCATTTGGCCATTGTTCCTTGTGGATACCTCCCTTGGTTAATGGTTTAGTGGGAAGAAGGACTAGCTTTCAAACACTACTGTGTCCCTGGCCTTAATATTGTCATAATACAATTCAAACCTCACTCTGACTCCCCAAACCATCCAACAATCTACCAGGTTTCCTGATCAATATTCATCCTAAATGTTCCATTAATTAGTCCTATCTACTTAATGAAATTCCCAAACCTTCAACGGGCACCCTCTGTGACATTACTGTTATTGGGTACTCCCCAAAATATGGTGAGGTACTAACCCCAGTACCTCAGAATGAGAATTTATTTGGAAACAGGGCCACTGCAGATGTGACAAATTAAGATGAGGTCATACCGGAATAGGGTGAGCCCTCAAATCACTATGACTAATGTCCTTATAAGTAAAAGATAAGAGACAAAGAGACATAGAGACAGAGATACGCAAAAAAAGAAAGCCATGCAATGACAGAGGCAGGGATTGAAATGCTACAGCTACAAACCAGGGAGCGCAAAGCTTTGCTGGCAAACCACCAGAAGCTAGAAAGAGGCAGGGAAGGGTTGTTCCTAGTTTCAGAGGGAAGATGGCCCTGCCGACACATTGATTTTGGACTTCTAGCCTCCAGAACTGTGAGACAATAAATTTCTATTGTTTTAAGCCAACCACATTGTGTACTTGTTACAGCAACTCTAGAGACAAATACAATCATTACCGTTACTGTGGTCCCCACAGACTTTCTTGCCAGACTGAAGCTTTCCTAAGCCATAGAAGCTAAGTCTGCCCGCAGTTCCTGCTCCCTTCCCAGTAGGTGGGCTTTATCCCAAGTCCTAGGTCTCCCTTCTTCTGCTTTTGGTCAGGCAGCCCTCAGCTCTGTGCTAAGTCAGCCAGCCAAACACAAATATGCCTTGATTTTACAGATTTTATAGCCCAGCCTTAGCTTCAGGAGGGTCTGTTTGACATGGTGGCCATGGCAACAACCAGCTGAGGAAACACTGAGTGCTCCAGCTAACACAGGATGAAAATGCCTCTTTCTGTACTAGCAATAAGAAAAAGTTCTAAAAGGGACCCAGAAAGGCTCACAAGGAGCATAGTGACCCAGAGAAGATAGGGCCCTTATGTGTGGTAGTGTTGGCGTGCAGCTGATAGTGGGCATAGAATAAGGAAGACAGGGATCAGCCAATAATAGCATGAGGAAGAGTGAATAATGCCAACTTGGGTAGACACAGAGAGAGGGACTGTACTAGACACAGTGCTTATGGAGTTTAAATATGGTCCACGGTAAAGAAAGTGATAGAATGAGGTGTACAAGGATCACTGTCTAATCTAACACGCAAAATAAAGCAGTAGCAGGAAGCTGTACTATATCATGTACAGTGCTATGTCATAGTGTCAGAGATCTATCAGTTCAGGATGGATTCAAGCAGTGCTGAGAGGAACACAGTTCAGTCTGGTGTCCCAGGTAGAGGGCTGAGAGGGCTGGCAGAGGGTCAAGACTCCAGCCAAGTAGGCTGGGATTTGGGTAAGTGCCCTAATCTGAAAGAAACTATGTGATAGGAGGCAGGGAACCACAAGAAGATCCAAACCGTGTATGGAGTCCACCCAGTGAGAAGCAGAAAAGCAGGGAAGTCTTCAACTTGGATGCTGCACAGATACCCAAGACTTACCTCGGTTCATCAAATCCTGGGTCTGGTTCATTCAACATATATGTACTGAACCTTAACTGTGTTCAAATCCAATTCATCCTAGGAGTACACAGAGAATATGAAACAGGTTCATAGAGAAGACTGGTCTGGCTGGGAAAGCAGACCTCTCAGCAAATAACTACCATGCGGAGTAATAAATGGTAAATTGAGATATGGACAAAGTGCTGTGGGAGTGCAGAAGGAAGGGACACAATTCCACCTAGGGGAACTCAGGATGGCAGAAAATATATTGCACTAGTTTTATGGTGACCTAGATAAATTATGAAATAAAAGGAAAAGTGGAATTTTATTACAACCTCATGCTCTGCATCCTCAACCTCGTAGTCCAGACTTCATTTCATTTTGCTACTTCCTGTCTCCTTTGAAACCCTGAGTACAAATGAAGAATTATCACATGTTGAAATTATTCTTCCCTGTATCATGAAAGAGTTAATGCTTGATCAGCGCATTTCTAGATATAAAATCTCCATACCCTCAAAAGTTTGGCAGTCTCTGTCCCATGGAGTCAGATGACAGATCTGGGTTGGCCAGATACCACAGGAGGTTATCACAAGTGACCCACTTATTAGGTTAACACAGAACACTTGGTCAATCCTCCTTTCATCAAAATACCAGGAAGAAACACAACAAAGTGTTGGAAACTGTAATGTATATGTTCCCATTTCCCTGCACTGTTGTCTCCACCCCCGGAGAGATTTTCCAGTAGCCTCTAATGACTGGGCAATGGATCTGTGGCCCCACACCCTGGAAAGGGCTGATTGGTCCACTGGTGAAGACCTGACCCAAACTGGCCAATGTGATTCTTTCTTTCCAGACTTTAAAATTGCCACACAGGTGTTCCAGTTGGTTTCTCTACAGCACTGCAGCTGGGGAGGTGTGTAAAGGTGGCACCAGGGCAGCCATGTTTGTATCATGTTTAAGTGTGATGGAGAAAGATGCTCTACAAAAATGGGAGAATGGACCATTTCCATAGAGAAAAGCAGAGAAGAGTGGCCAGGGAGAGGAGAGGGGAGGGCAAGGGAAGAGGAATGCCTTTGGTACTGATGACACTGACTCCCTGGTTCAGGCTATCCTGGAATGCCCCCATCTGAGTTCATTAATCCTTGGCTTCGGTGAAGAAGAAGGGGTTCAGGTTCACCCTGGTCTGTTCTTGAGGACCTCTCTCAATTAAGTAGGTGTAAGGCAGGAGGCAGGAAGTGCCAGCCATGGGGAAATGACACAATGAGATCCTTTTACTTGTTTATGGTGTGCAGAGCTCTGGTAAGAAAGTGGGAAATTTTGCATAATGGACACAGTTTCTGGGAGGGAAGAAATCCTTACCTTTAACCCATTACCTCTAAAATTTAGGACATCTATGGGGTAAACTTAAATGTCCCTAATCACAATCCAGCACCAGTGATAGGCACAGGAGCCCCCAAATTAGATGCCGTAAGATTGAAAACAAGTAGAAATTATGGGGTAGTCCCTATTAAGAAAGGGAACAGGGGTGTCTGGGTGGTCCAGTTGATTAAGCGTCCAACTCAGGTCATGATCTCAGAGTGGTGAGACTGAGCCCTGCATCAGGGTCCATGCTCAGTGTGCAATCTACTTGGGATTCTCTCTCTTCCTCTCTCTCTGCGTCTCCCGCTTGCGATCTCTCTCTCTCTCTCTCTCTCTCACTCTCTCTCTCCCTGCTTCCCTCCCTCCCTCAAACAAATAAATCTTTGGGGAAAAAAATAGAAAGAAAGGGAATAGAAAGTGTGCATCAGCAGGCACTAAAGCCAGTTTGCATCCAGCCTTTCAGATTCTGCCTTAAGCCCTATCCTGGCACCATGAATTTTACTGAAAAAGCCAATTATATATGTTCTAGAATGCTCTAACATATAGGCTTAAAACATGGAGCCTTCCTGACTAAAACTCATAGTAGTTGAAGAGAGTTCCACATCAGCCTCTACAGTAGAGATTTGAAGGAGGATAAATTTCAAAGATCCTTATGCTCCATGAATTATTTCCTGCAGCAGAAAGCAAGGTTTTGCTACTTTTTACTAACAACATATAAGGTTGGGGACATTGGAACCTGTGTTGACTCGATCACCCAAGGGGCACTCTCCACACATTGATGGAGAGGCTAAGTGACGTGGTCGATTTACCAGGAGTCCTTTCACTGGGCAGTGGGCTCACAGCTTCTCAAAATGTGCGTGGCTGGGTGAGGACGGAGCCCTAGCACCTTGCCACAGTCACCGACTGGCCTTTAGACCTGACCCAGCGAGGCCAGGTTTCACTCAGCGGCCAGCACCTTGCCACCCGAGTCTACACCACAATGGGATGAACAGATGCCCCAAGCTGAAAGTATAAACATTGTGTATATAAAAGGGGGAGGTGTTTTGGGGCCTTGGAAGAGTTAGCCAGATTTCTAATCTTCCTACTGCTACCAGCATGGGAAGCATTCACGCTGACACTTGGCCAACGCATGCGAATCACATCCCACGCTATAAATCAAAGCATCTTGGCTTCCCGGTCCCTCATGGGATTAACTTCATTTCCCATCCTTGGGTTTTTGAGAAGCTCTTATGTGCTCCCAATTAATCCTACCTTCTTCTTAAATTAGCTTGCATGGTTCTGTCACCTGCAACTAAATAATCCCTGAATAAGGGAGAAACTAAGGTTAAGAGGAGATCATTGCCAGAATCAAGGTGGAAATATCTCTAACTTATAGGGCTAATTTACAAAGCAAACACTTAGTACGTTCCTGCTAAAGGTGGATTGAAACACACAGTCAATGACTAAATAGGCTGCCCTCTGAACCCCAGGCAGAGAGCAGGGGAGAAGGCAGTAACAGGCTTTGTATGCCCCTCATCCCCTCACTGCCTTCCTGTGGCTTGAGCATGCCTGTATCTACCAAGCAAGAAAACTACCAGCCTTACTGTTCAATATTTGTTTTCTGAGGCAGCCAAATTCATGCTAATTTATTTGTTCTTTCCCCTCCCCTGGCCCTACCTCTTAGAACTGTTCAGAAATGAAAACTTCAAGAATACTATAGTGTTTGGGGTAGAAGGTGCTGCATCTTAGCAAACCATAAGTAGGGACAGAGACAGACCCCAAGATGCTCAGTATTCAGCAGCTTAGGGCCCTCCGTGAACTACACACAGATAAAAGGGGACTGGACCCAGGCTGACACTCAGGCAGGGCGCAGGGGCCTCAGAACAAGGGTGAGCTCCCCTGTCCAAAGGCAGATACCCGAAAAGCTGCTGGGAACCCGAACTGATTTAGAGGCCATGCTTCTTGGGCCACCCAGTGGCTCAGGCTATATGGGGCGGGGAGATGCCAGGACTCTGGAGGAAGTCGGGCAGTCTCTTGGCAAAATGAAAGAAAGTCTAGTCTAATTTCTTTTCACAAATGAACAACCAACCAAGACATACAAAATGAAGCACGACAGAGAAATAAACAAAACTAAGTCTTCAAAAAACAGTTACCCACAAGAGACAGAAGAAACTGAGAAATATGCTTGATGTTTCAATACCATGAAAGAAGCTCTGGTCTTTATAAGGTTGGCCAAAAGAATACAAGTGGGAACTGGGCTGAGAGAAAATCTGGGATGCACAGGGAACTGGGTGAAATTTTCAAATTCATAACACAACCCAAAATAAAACAGCAAAAAAATTTTAAATCTCCCTAAGTGGCAATGGTTAGCAAGATTGACCCACTAAAAAAAAATCCTAATCTGTGATAGAAAGAACACACTGGGAAAAAAATCTCCAAGAGGAGAGAATAGGAGAAGAGAAGAGGACAATGAAAGGGAGGTGATTAAAAAAAAAAAAGAAAAGAAAAAAAGAAAGAAAGAAAGGGAGGTGATAACCATGGAAACAGATTGCACATCAGATTGCAAAACAGTTGGTACCCAGAGCAAGAAGCGAATCCTGATCTAGGACCTATGGTACCATTCCGATGTACAGGACCACTCTCAGGCAAGAGGGGTCCCTGTCCTGGCCCCGGCACTTTAGGGAACACTGCTTTGAACTTCCACTGGCCATGCCCCTCTTTCTAAAGCAAAGAGTCTGATGTCTAGAGGACAAAACCACCCTCAGCTGGCCCACACCATGCACCCGAATCGCACTCTGGGTAGCCATTCTTTGCCCAGGCAGCCCAAGTCGGCCTCCCAGATTCAAGCAGGCCTCTTCCCTGGACCCATGCTCCAAAAGTTAGATCACTCCAATAGTGTGTACATCCCCAGGCCTGAGCTTGCAGGGCTTACAGACAGAGCTTAGACATTCAAGCTGGGACACCTAGTGTGTGCACGCAATGACCCTTGCCATGCGGGTCAGAGCCAGGAATGGGAAGGGAGAGAGAAGCATTCTGGGGCCTGGGGGCACCGTGTTGGCTTTCCCTGCAAAACCATATTCTCAGAACCCACGGGAGGCTGAGTTCTGATTTCAGTCCAGCTTTCTAGGTGCTTTTGAAGGTATATTTGTGCAGGTTGGAGGATAGAACATATTTTATTTAACAGTATATTAGCATGACTTATAACTCCTAAATATTTAAGCATATGAAATGTGGTCCTTCATTTGTGCTCTCACCCTGGCCTCACAGTTGTAGGGGAGGGAGGCAGGGCTTGCTAGCTGTATTACTGTTCCTGATGATCTGCTCCCAGGTCCCCATATTAAGAAATGTAACCTTTAGCACTGCCTGCCCAGAGAGCTGCAGCCAGTTTCTTTTACAGAAATGAAAGAAAAAGCTTTCTGGTGGGTCACCTTGCTACAGCTGGACCCAGGAACTGAGGCACCAAAAGCTAATAGCTCTCTCTCTCTTGCCCTTTGGGGTTAGGCCTGGGCAGGCAGGAGGGCCCCATAGCCAAACACCATGCCATGAATTGCTGCCTGAGGTGGCAGCCAGAGCAGAGAACTCCACCTCCACTGTCACGCTCTGGACATCGCCTTCAGGGTAGCTGACCTGCCTGTGCTTTCTGCTGGTGAGACTCACTTGCTTAACTCACAAATGTCGTGGTGCCGTCAGTGGCATTTTGCTTCTAGTTGCACAGGTCTGACGCAGCAAAATCCACCTCCTGATGCCTGGGAACTTTAAATGTTTTAACCCAAAGAGCCCTGATCAGTTCAGCCGAGTAACTTCCCCTGAGCAGAATGCTGGGGAGAGCTCTACTGCTCTTTATGGTGACACCTGTGTGCGGGCACTATAGGAGCTTCTGTGCAAGGCCACCCCTAATACATCACAAGCAGCTATGGAGGACTAAGGACTTGGCTTCTGGACTCACTGCTACTGCTCACAGATGGGTGCTTGTGATGGTTAACTTTTCGTGTCAGCTTGGTCGGGCTATCGTGCCCAGTTTGGTCAAACACCAGTCTAGATGTTGCTGTGAAGGTATTTTTTAGATGTGATTAACATTTAAATCAGTTGACACTGAGCAAAGTAGGCTACCCTCCATCGTGTGAGTGGACTTCACTTAATCAGCTGACGGCCTTAAGAGCAAAGACTAAGATTTCCCTAAGAAGAAGGAATTCTCTTCCAGAATGCAACACAGAAACCCTGCCTGAGTTTGCAGCCTGCTGCTCTCCTGGGTTCAGACTCAGGTCTGTGATACCAAATCTTACCTGAGTCTCTGGCCTACTGGACTGCCTGCAGATCTCAGACCTGCCAGCCCCCATTTGGTGAACCAATTCCTTAAAATAAATGTCCCCCCATATATGTGTGCGTCACACACACGCACACGCATCCTATTGGTCTGTTTCTCTGTAGAACTCTAATACAGTACTTAAGCATTGCATTCTGGGATTGGGCCAGGGGTACTCTTTTCCTTCCAACCTGTATAGAAGGGCACGTTGCTTGACCAAGATACTTTCAAATCAGATCAAAGCCCCAGACCAAAGGCTGACAGTCAAGGCCATTCTCCAGGCCAGGTAAGCCCTAGTGATGCAGTAACCAGATTGCAAACTGGTGTCCTGGTGTAAAGCCAGGCAGGCAGAAGGGCTCCAGAAGGGAAGCTATGGCCACCTCCTGCTCAGCTTACTCATTCTAGACAACCTGGTCATAGGGCATGGGACAGCAGGCCAACCCCAGAAGTCCCCCTCTGATGAATCTCCACTGTGCCAGGCCAGGCTTCTATTGGCTGCGGGCCTTGGCAGGGCTGAGCCTGACAGTGGCTGGTTATGAGAGCTGGCAGCTGGGGAGGACTGGAAACAATCACCCAGCAGAGCTGGATGGGGAGCTTGGTGAGGTTCTCAATGGCATCCACACATAATGAGCTGAGTCCAGGTCAGCTTAACCCAGAGTTGCTGCTCTGTGGGTGACAACAGGGAGATGAGCTGCAGCCAGAATAATGATGTGACCTCTGATGGTTCTCTCTGAGACTTGGTTTCCTCATCAGGGAAGTGGGGCTGATAATATCTCAAAGCAGTGCAATAAGAATGTAAAGGGGTGACATTTATGTGAAAGCACCAGGCATGCTGCTGGTGCCCAGTAAATGTCAGCATCCTTCCTCTTCTCCCAGGAAGGACAGGTCAGCCACCATGAAGGGTGAAGTGGGCAGGCTCTGGAGCCCTCTGCGAACCCATGCCGGCATCTTCCTCTGTGAGGTGAGATCGCTCCCCACAGAATTACCGTGAGGACCTATGGAGAGCACTTTACAAAGTATGCCTACAATAAAGGCTAGAAAAAGAGATTTGGGTGACCTCTGCTCTTCGGGAGGACACAGAAACAATCAAAATATGTTTAATTTTCTCCTGTAACATTGCAGAACAGAAGAGAAGTGAATAGCAGTGGTGCCGGCCCTGCTGCAGAGAACTGGGTCTGGTCAGCGTGAGTGTTGGCATCTCGCTGAAGCCTTCGGCTTATGATATTGCACTTCGCCACCTGTCACCCAGTTTATTAGTCCGAGGCAGCAAAAGGACATGCCTGATGACAGACATAGCCCTGTGTGCAGAACCGGAAGGCCTGAGGCCGATTCCAAAACCATTGTCCATCCAGAGGATGGAGCCAGCCTGGCTGGTCCATTCTCCAGGCTGGAAAGGTAGGCCTGTGGCTCCAGACAGATGGCTCAGACCTATTTTGTCTTGCGCAGCCTCGGAGGAAGTATCTTCTGGCACACAGAACACATTCTCTTGCCCTTCTTCAACAGGGAGGTCTAGAAATCCTCCTGGTTTGGGGTATGATTGGGGAGGAGGCAAGTTAGAAGCACATCTGCCTCCTGAGGAGAGTGCATCCCATTCAAGGACACTCACTTTCTGATCCACAAGGGTGGCCTGGAACTGACCCAAAGAGGAGGGACGAGTCACTGGGAGAGCCAAGAGGAGAGACAGGGGTGGGAAGCAGTGCTCCCAGCTGAGGAAAGGGTTAAGACACATTCTAGGGACGGGAACAGCTAGTATCTAATTTTAAGTTATGGGGATCCCTGGGTGGTGCAGCGGTTTAGCGCCTGCCTTTGGCTCAGGGCGTGATCCTGGACACCCAGGATCGAGTCCCACGTTGGGCTCCCGGTGCATGGAGCCTGCTTCTCCCTCTGCCTATGTCTCTGCCTCTGTGTGTGTGTGTGTGTGTGACTATCATAAATTAAAAAATAAAAATAAATAAATAAAAAAGTCTTTAATTTTAAGTTATGTACCTTTTATTTATCCAAAATCGTCAGTGAGGTCTGCTAGATGCACCATTCCACGTGTGAGTTCATGTGTGTATAAATTTAGAAAAGGGAGGAGTTCCACATCTGAATAAACATGGTGAGGACATGAGGCCACCCGGGATTACAGAAATCTGTCATAGAATAGGGACTCACATCCATATGCTCCAGGCCTTAAAAGACAGGGAGACCCCAACTGACATCAAATATGTGCCAGGTTTAGTCTGATGCTCACTCACAGAGCCCAGGTCTTGCAGATCTGCTCAGTCTCGTATCGGGATGAAGCTTTCAGCAGCCGCTCCCTTGCTCGCCTTTGCCTTAGTCTGCTCTTGCCCTCTAAGGTGAACAGCTATGTCTAGAAACGAAGCCATTTGTCATAAATGCCCTGAGTCCTGCTCAGCGATGGCAATCAGACTTTTCCCTTGAAATGCTCCCAGGATTCCAAGGACAGCAGGCCCGAGCTGGTCACACTGAGCCTCCTGTACCTTTTAGCTACCTCCTTTCTTGCAACAAAAAGCATTACTTGGACCTACCTAGACTCCCATTGTCTTACAAAGTAACTAGCAGCCAGGAATGTTGTTTGAGGTATCTGTGTCCCTCCCATGTTTCTCCATCTAGCCATACCCCCCCCACACACACACACACACACACACCATACATGACACTCTCAGGCCTGCTGTGCTGTGGAGAGCTGTGTACTTTCTCAGGGGCTGCTCCTTTCTCACTTCCAGGTTTCAAAGTAACCACACTATAAAAATCCCCAAGGCTGTAAGGACGATAATAACAGTGAACAGATCTTGAATGCCCATGCATGACAGGCACTCCGCTGGGCCTTTTTTTGTTTGTTTTTTAAGATTTTATTTATTTATTCATGAGAGACACAGAGGGAGAGAGGCAGAGACACAGGCAGAGGGAAAAACAGGTTCCTCGCAGGGAGCCCGACGTGGGACTCGATACCGGGTCTCCAGGATCACGCCCTGAGCCAAAGGCAGGCGCTCAACCACTGAGCCACCCAGGCATCCCACCGCTGGGCCTTTTGAACAGATTGTCCCATTTTATTCTTAGAGTCACCCTACTCAGAGGTGCTATTATTCCCATTTTCACAAATAAGGAAATTGATGAAATTCAGGTTCTACTAATTATCTCCATCACTTACTTGGCATTAGACTACATGCTTTCACTTCCATCGTTCCTTCTTTTTTTTTCCCCAAAAAATAATTTACTGGATACCGCTATGTGAGTCAATATGGTAAATATCGTTACTCTTAGGATAAACCAAGCCAGAGCAGTGAATCGAAAGCATCGGGGGGTCACTGGATGTATGGCAGATTTTCATGATGGTGCCTGGGGGAGCGGATCTATGAGGAACTCTGAGTTACAAGTGGTCAATGGACCATTTTTCATGAGGATTTCCACTCTGGACAAGATTTCTGGAATGTCGCGCAAACCACGTTGGCCAGAAAAGAGAAGTAGAAATAGACCGGATAGCCAGAAAGCCAGCGGCTTCCCAAGTCTGAGGTATTCAGTTCAAGGGAATAAAGGAATCGTTCCATTTAGAGGTATAATTGAGTTTTTTTTTTTAGAGGATCATTATCACGTACCAAACCCCAGGCCAGATTTCACCCTTCCTGTTACCTATCACCCTCAAGGCCCAGTCTGGGTCTGCATTTGTAATCTTTTCCCCCATGACCCAAGACCCAGGCCCCAGTGGAGCTGGTGCAACACCGTTGCAGCCCTTGGCAGTTGGGAAGGCAGGTACCAACCAGACAGAATTAAGGATCTCACTCTGCCACTGAGGTGGTGGTAGAATGATCTAGAACAGTGTCTCAAAGGGTACAGCTCTCTGAGGCTCTGCATTATTTTCCAGATGCAAGAGGCAGCCATTTCAGGGGCAATGCATGGCCAATGATCTGACCCACTACAAGGTCTGGGTGGGGGTTTGTGACAGGATCTGTCTCTGTCTCTGTCTGTGGGGGTTAAGAGAACGGAGTCTAGAGTCATCTCTGTCTCCATTTCTGCTGGGGAGGGAGGGACAGCAACCTCCCTCACATGCTTCAGGGCCACTTCAAGATGTTGCAGGATTCACGATGGTATAAAACCAGTTGCTATAAGGCTGACGATTTTACTAGTCTTCCTCCTCTGTGTGTCAGCCACTAGATCCCTGACCTCAAAAGTCCTAAAGAGTCCCTGATGACTGAGCCTCCTCTGTCTCCCTCTCTCTCTCAACAGCCAGCAGTTTCTGGATCATTAGCACTCTGGATTACATTAGATTAGAAAGGCATTTCAGACAATTAAAAGTCAAAGCCAGGGGCCTGATGGGCCCAGCCCCAGGATGAATTAACCACGCTTCCTCATCACATCTTGGGTGATCAGTTTGCTAAATGATATAATTAAGGTTTGTGACACTGGAGACTACACTCCAAGAGGTCTGTCCCTAGTTAGAGCCATCCTGAGCTGTATGTCACCGAGACCCTGGTTTGTGGGGGTTAAGAGAACAGAGTCTAGAGTCATCTAGAACTAGGTTTTCATCCAGATTCTCTCTTAGTTGTGTAACTTTAAACAAGTTACTCGACTTAATTTTTCTGCGTCTGTTTCTTTATCTGTGTGACAGTGATGGAAAAAGAGGGTACTGAGAAGTCAGAAAGTGGGAAGGGGCTGGGATCTTACACTGACAACTTAGCCTGCTTTGCATTTTACTTAAAGAAAAATCCCAACTCCCCAGGATTACTGACAGATCCCTACATGATCAACTTTAGCTTTACTCTTTAGCCACCCTGGCCTCCTTTCCATTCTAGAATATGTCTGACGTTTTTCCTGCCTCAGGACCTTTGCTCATGTTGTTCTCTGCCCAGAATAACTCAGATTTGGGGCATGAAGGTGACATCCTCAGAAAGTCTTTCTTGATCCCCTTATCAAGGTGGCATCATCCCCTCCCTCACCCCGCTATTCATTATTCGCTATCTTTATTTCCTTTCTAGCGTTTTGGAGGTCAACAAAGTGGCCTGTTCTCCGGGGCCCATGGAGCCCAGGGAAGGCACAAGATTAAAGACTGCTCTTTGAGGGCGGATGGGGCTGGGAGCCCCTCTTTTTAAAATGCAAACATCCCTGAGAAGGTTCAAATTAACAAACTCAACAAGCTCCTCTCCTGCCTCTAGGAGACACTTCTGGCCTTGAGCATGGAGGGAAGAGGAGGCATGAGGAATGGTAGCAAAACACTGCCTCCCTATGAATTTGAATCTTTGAGCTCCACCCTCACTCCTAGCCCACCCCCTAAGACACTGAACCCTAGATATGGAATCCAAGCATTTTTGAATGGTGTTGGGATTTAACCTACAAATGTGTATTGGTGATACCCATTATATTCACTTCCTTGTGGCTGCTGCAAGAAATTATCTTATAAACTTGTGAGGTGTTTGGGGGACAGTTGAAGCCCCACTGCCTGGCTTTAAAGCCCAGAAATGTATTCTCCTATGGTTCTGGGGGTTTGAAGTTCAAAATCAGTATCACTAGGCCAAAATCAAAGGGTCGGCAGGGCTGTGCTTAGCCCACAGTCTAGAAGACAATCTGTTCCTTGCCTTTTCCAGGTTCTGGTGGCTGCCAGTAGCCACATGGCTCCTATTTTCAAGGTCAGCATCCTCAGATCTCTTGGTTTCATTTTCACATCACCTTCTCTTCTCAGCCCTTGACACCAGATGGTATCAATGATCTCTCTGCTCCTCTCTCATAAAGATACGTGTGACTGCATTTAGTGCCCACCCAGAAAATCCAGGATAATCTCCCCATCTCAAAATCTACTTAACGCAATCACATCTCTTTTTTGGTCACAAAAGGTAACATTCCTAGGTTCCAGGGATTAGGAAACAGATACCTCATAGGGGGCCACTTTTCAGCCAACCATGCCCTAGCTGGTGGAAAACAAAAAAGGAGCCAAGACCTTTTTGCTACACAGGTTATGGCAGAGAGGGAAGGAAGAGAGAAGGTGAAATTAGAGAGCAAAAATGTGCTGGTGGTACAGTCGGATGCCAGACCTGTGACCTGGGGAGCAGGAGAGGTCTGTGCACAGGGAGAAGGTGGAGGATGTATACCTTCCCAGGGTGCCCCACCTAGGGTTGGCCTCTCACTGCCCATGCAGGAACCAAGAGGTGGCTTTGAGGGGGCTTTGGAGTCTTGGGGCTGGAGAAGCTTGGGGAGAGCCCTAATGCAGAGGAGGGTCAGCTCAGAAGATGGGCCTGGGACACAAATGAGCCTCTTCCAGAGTCCAGAAAATGGGTCCAATCGAGGCACTTTATTTGGGCCTGGGTAGGAGACAGACACGGAAACAATTCTATTCAGCCTTTCTGCACATTTGACGCTGATTATCCTCCTTCTTAAAACTCTTCAGCTTCTCCTCCTGTCTCTGTAACTGTTCCCTGAGAGTCTCCTTTCCTTAGCCCCATTTGTCCACAGTAGTAACCTGCCCTGAATGGTCCCATTATGGGCTCTTCCCCCCATCCTCCATTCACCTTCAGCAAAATAAGTAAAGTGAGACAGTTGGTGTTAAAATCACTGTGTCTTAAGCCCCACTGCCTGGCTTTCACTTCTGGTCATATCATCTCCCACGTGTGGTCTCAGACAAGTGCCTTATAGGCTCTGCCACTGAGCTTTCGAATCTCCTCGCGTGAAAAGAGGACAATCAGGTTGTCTGAGGAACGGAGATAAAGCACGCGGTTAGCTGGCAGCTGGTGAACAATGCCAGCTGTTCTCGTTATTTGGTGCTCTTGCTGCCTGTTTCAGCTCTCTCCTTGTCCTCTTTGGCGTGTCTGAACCCAGTGCAGGGTGCCAGATGGCCACAGACGGCATGGAGAGGAGCAGAGCTGGAAGGGAGAGGGAGAGGAGGAGAGATGGGTGCCAGGGCCGTCCCCTGGTGGGAAAGATGTTTTCCTAGGGTGGCGGCAGCAAAGAGAGAAGCCGAAGCTATGCCCCTGAGACCCACGGGCCATGGAGTATGATGTGCTCCCGCCCCACCCTCCCCACCTCCCCCCACACCGCCTGCCCTTCGTCCTCATCCCTCAGCTGGCAGCCCTTAGGACTTGGCTGACCCCTGGTCTTCCTGATATCCTGCTGGAGGAGATGGAGGGGCTCTGAACAATGCTGCACAGGGGGGAAAAACTGGACCTGGAAAGAAAGGTGAAAGGGGCAGGAATGATTTAGTGGGACAGGAGGTAGCCGAGGAGAGGTTTAATAACAGTCTCTGAAGATCTGAACGGTTATTATATAGAAAGTGGTTGACCAGCTGGCCCCTCTCTGCTCAGAGCACAGGGCCAAAAGAAATGAGTTTGTGCTCCAGAGGAGTTGATGCTCAGATTTGGTATAAATAAGTAAATTAGATAGATAGATAAATAGATAGATAGATAGATAGATAGATAGATAGATAGATGATAGATAATAGGTAATAGATAAAATCTTCCTGTGAAGGTGGAAATGAGCCATTTAAAGGAACTACAATGGACATGCGTGGTACAGCATGTTGCCTGGAGCATAGGCCTCCCAATTGCTCAGGGAGGCCTCTGTCCAGGCAGTGGCCTGAGGAGCAGATGCCCACTGGTTCGGTTACCAGTGTCTCTGCCAGCTGATGCACTGATGGCTCTTCTCCCCATCTCCCAGCGCCCATGCTGCCTCCTACCCCTAGGAACAAAAATCCTAGGAATTATATGGAGGGCAATAGGCCATCCTCTTGGGAGTGGGATGGTGGTAGACTACTTTTCTAGTAATAAAAAGCAGAATGCTCCCCAAACACCACACAAAAACATCAGTGGCTCATGAGTTGCCCCCAAGCTTTTCTCGGAGATGAGTTTTCTCCGTTTATGAGAAAATGGCCTTTCTGTTCTGGAATGTGTGATGACAACATCAGCTACAGGTGGCTGGAGCAGGTCCCCTTGGCTCATTCATTTAACAGGCATTTATGGAGTGCCTGGGCTGTGCTCAAAAGTAACAGGACTGGCAGCTTCATGAAACAGAGTAGTTATGCTCTCAAAGAGAACACAGATTCTAATCCAGCTCAGCGTCCTTTCTTCTCACAGAGGATGTTGGCAGAAAAGAATGGGCCTGTGTGTCTTTCTCAGAGCTGTAGTTATCCACACTTCCTAATATTTAGCAGGTGCCAAATATTACTTTACTCTTTGCCAGGCCAAGTACTTGCATGCATAGTAGCTCATTTAATCTTCATGAGACAACACTGAGGTCCTGTCATTAACTCCCTGGCAAAACACAATTATTAATCTCATAGGGTTGTTGCAAGTTAAACAAGTTAAAATAGTACAGCACACCTGGCTTCTAGCAAGTGTCATGTCGCCGATGTTGTTAAAGAGACCAAATGGTCTGTTCAGGTTTATTCAGCTTGTAAGGCAGAGCTGGGTCTCTCTGACACCAAAGTCCATGACCTTTCTGTCCACTCACCACACATGGAGGCACCACACATTGCAGTCAAAAGTACAGGCTCGGAGGGTTAGAAAAACAGACTAGGTTTGAATTCCAGCTCTGCCAGTTTCTAGCTAGGTGATCTGGGGCAGTCACTTGCCTCTCTGGACTTTAGTTTATTAATTTATGGGGATAATAATAGAACCCACTTCCATGTTAGTTTCATCGGACATGAAAGCCCTCAATAAGTGCTTAATGCATTTAATTATTATTACTCTCATCAGCCATTGAAAGGGAAAACAAAGACATAAGTCACCAAAAAGGAACTCTAAGCTGGCAAAGAGGAGATATACTGCTTTGGGCTTCAGGTCCTCTGTAGACCCTCTTCTAACACACTGCTGATAATACAGTCAAGGGATGCCTTTTCAGTAGGTGAAGATTTCACCAGAATATATGTTTCATTCTCCTTACAGCCACAAAGATTGGCCAGAAAGCACCCGAGCATCTTAGGTACAGAGCTCTGAATAGATCCGGGGTACTTGGGTGGCTCAGTCCATTGAACATCCAACTCTTGGTTTCAACTCAGGTCATGATCTCGAGATGGTAGGACTGGACCACATCAGGCCCCGTACTCAGCGTGGAGTCACTGTGAGATTTCCTCCCTCCCCCTCTGCCCATCCCACACTCACATGCTCTCTCATTCTCTCTCTCTCCCTCTAATAAAATAAATAATAAAATCTTAAAAAAAAAAAAACTCTGGGTAGATCAACAACAGTTTCAGAGGCTTCAGGTCTAACGTGGCAGAGGAGCCAACACAGACCAGCAGTGGCATGGTTTCTATTTTGAAGGTCAGAGGTGGGTTTTAATGCTGCAACCTGTTGGCGGCTGCTGAGAGCCTCGTGCACCCCATACGTGTTTGACACATGCTTGCATCTAGAAACCAGATGCAAGAGACCAGGTTGAGAATCAGGAATACACAGGGGTGAATTCAAAGACTTTGGCTGCTATTGCAAGAAATAAACTGGCTTCCCTTGTCTTTCAGTTGAGTTACTCTACTGAGACTCCGTTGAGTCACATCTTATGTTTTAATTCTGCACTTGTTTTAGAGGGTAAATATCAGTGACCCACTATTCCAGTCCCTTACAATAAATGTCGTTTTATTGCAAATGGCAGATCCCTTGCTCAAAGCACAGGTAAGAACCAAAGCACAGAGCAGAATCCCTTCTAGACCGGGTGGCTGGCCCCAGCCAGAAACCCAGTGACCATCCAGGGCCTCGTAAGAGTGAACACTTACATAGTACTTACTATATTCCTGGCACTATTTGAATTGCTTTGCCTATATTAACTCATTTGATCACCATAGAAACCCTATGAAGTTAGTAATATTATCATCTTCATTCTATATATGGGGAAACTGAGGCCCAGAGAGGCTGATAACTAGCCCAAGATCAAATAGCCAGTGACCTATTGAGCAGCAATTTGAACATAAGCGTCTGGTCCCAGAATTTCTGTTCTTGACCTATGAACTATATTCAGGCCTCCTTCCTTGCAGGAGCATGGGCATAGATGACTGAGTCCTCTGAGCCCCTAAAAGAATCTGAAGCAGCACTTGGGGGTGGGAGTGTGAGAGATGATGGGTGTGGGCATTACATTAGGAACTGAGTGCTAGAATCTGGTTTTTTCTTTTCATGTTCTTTTTTTAGTGATAGTGGGGGTGGTGTTGGTTGCTTGCTTGCTTGCTTATCGATTGCTAGCTTCACCTCTCAAAAGGGTATTTATTCCTAGATGCAAGTCTAAGTATGATTTCTTTCAGCCAGCCGACAAGCTAGCAAACATCCAAAAGGTCCAGGATCAGTGACAACAAGAGCACGATAAGTCCATTGCTGCATTTGGGGTGTGTCGGGTCCCATGAACCAGGAGGATCCATGTGACCCTCTCAGAGGCACAAGGCTGTGTCTAGCAAAAGTTGACCACCACTGAGTTCCAATTAGAGCAAGAGCCTCAGTGGTAACTCCTTGCCTCAGTATAGCCATGGCGATCCCAGGACTCAGACTGATGAAACATTTTCAGGGAAGGATTTGGACAGAAGGTGGATGGAAGAGCAAACTAGGGAAAGAGAAATAAAACTGTGATTCTAGGTGTGTGTGGATCAGGAGCATTCCTGGTGGGGACCCCAGACAACTCTGACATCCCCAGGGCTGTGTTCTTGGCCCAGTCCATCTAGAATTCTACCTACAAGAATTGATCCTGGGCTACCCAGAGGTCCAAGTTCAACTCCAAGACTATCAGGGGCACTTGTGGAAGTTCCTAAAAGCTTCATATAGACCCCTGAAAATTATGTTACCTATAGCCTAAAGCCCCTATCTCCCACCACCTAAGTAACCAAGCTTACGCAAGCTCTCTTAGCTCTCAGGTCACAAAAGGAAGGAGTGCAGGGCCTTTTGTTTCTCCCAGGTGGAGCCCACATCAGGCTTTTCAACAGGACCATTTATAGGTATGCCACTGAGTCACAGAGGTCCAAGGAAGGAGAGTCTCAGCTCCCCACACAGATATAAAGGTGCCTGGTGCCAGCACTAGCAGAGGCGCAGAGCCAGGGAAAGCCAAGAAAGAAGTCAGCCTTTGTACTGAGGCTTGAGGAGAAGTGGTACCAAGTGATCACCATGTGGTCAGATCCCACGCTGACCATAAACAACCAACTGGGTTGTACTGGCATATTCCAGCCCAGACCTGGAGGAAGGGACCTTCATAGTCAAACAGCTCCCGACATTATTTTCTGGTTGTTCTGTGCATGCCTACTATCTTTCCCTACCACCCCCAACAAGTCCTTGAGCTATTAAAGAACCTTGTCATAGGAGATGATATTTTAAACATTTATCTCAAAAAGTTACAATTAGTCACACTGACTGATGGCTTGGCTAATGAACTGGGAGAACTAGCTGGAGGGTGCTAGTGAACTATGTGACTCATCATCTCCACTTGTCAGCTACCCACCCTCCCCCAAGCAGTCTACAAGGAAGGATGACAAGAATAACCAGCTCAGAGCTTCTAAGCACCAGCTCTGAGCCACATCATCATTGCCCACATCATCTTGCTTACTCTATACAACCCCCTTGAGAATGAGAGGTTGCAGTTAGAAGGGAAAAAGCATGTATGATGTTCCTGGAGAGGCCTTCTTAGGGGACTTGGGTCATGTTGGTGCATTTTCCTTCCCTCAAGCCCTAACATCCTTACAGGCTCAGAAAACTCACTGGGTCACAAAAAAAAAAGAGCAGGCCCATTTCTCAGGGGAACCAGGCTCCAGAACAGATACCAACATGGCCATGGCAATAAGTGCATCCATCACATGGACCTGAATGGTGCATTGCCTCTCTGTGGATCTTGGAAGCCAACTTATTCACCAATGCCACACGGTGAATGTGGAATCAGAACAGGTGTGGCGAATGGGGGAGTTCACAGTAGTGCTCCGAGGACTCTGTGTGTGGTTCCTTTGCTGAGTCTCAGCTCAGGAGTCACTCTATGGGAAACCTCCCCATCCCAACCCTCCATCCCTGATACCAAGGCCAGACCAACATGCCTCCTTTATGCTCCCAGAATGCATAGTCCTCCCACGGCCCTGGCCGCACTACTCAACAATCCTCACCAACCTACACGGTCTGCCCTACTACTTAGCACGCTCCTTTGAGGCAAGCAGGTTGCCTTATTCCTACGATGTCCCCTTCACCTGCCCTGTAAAGGGCGTTCTGCTACTGGAGGGACTAAAATACAAATCTAAAAAGATGAATGGATAAAGAAGATGTGGTTTATGTATACAATGGAATATTACTCAGCCATTAGAAATGACAAATACCCACCATTTGCTTCAACATGGATGGAACTGGAGGGTATTATGCTGAGTGAAGTAAGTCAATCGGAGAAGGACAAACATTATATGTTCTCATTCATTTGGGGAATATAAATAATAGTGAAAGGGAATATAAGGGAAGGGAGAAGAAATGGGTAGGAAATATCAGAAAGGGAGACAGAACATAAACACTCCTAACTCTGGGAAACGAACTAAGGGTGGTGGAAGGGGAGGAGGGCGGGGGGTGGGGGTGAATGGGTGGTGGGCACTGAGGGGGACACTTGACGGGATGAGCACTGGGTGTTATTCTGTATGTTGGCAAATTGAACACCAATAAAAAATAAATTTATTATTAAAAAAATTTTTTTAAAAATAAACCTATGGTCCTGGACTTCCTCCTAACTGGGCAGTGCCCAAGAGTCTGCCAACTTTGAATTCTAGGCTGCAGGCTGAGCTTCCCCTTCTGTTTGTTCTCCAAATGGTATACATACTGCTGTGAGTTTGCTTCCTACTAGCAAAATTATAATTACACACCAGTGTCACCTTCCTAAGACTATACTGAGTCTTCCTAAGACTTGGCTGAGGTTTGTATATACCCAGCCACACAATCAGACCCGCAGTCTCTCCTGGGTCCTTCCACTTGACACTTCTACTGTACATGCAGAGTGGAGTATTTTATTCTCAGAGGGCAGCCAAAATATCTAACAATAGGGGAGTGGTTAAACAAACCATACCCCCTTACGGTAGCCTATTGTGCAGCCAACACAGTGATGTTTAATGACCCAGAGGAATGCTTATTCTATGATATTACGGGAAAGAGAAGTACATCATGTCTACATCATGTGATGTTAGCTCTGTGAATAAAGGCGTAAAATACTGGAAAGATTTATTTGACTGTTAAAAGTAGCTACTTCCACATGGTGGAATAACAGTTGATTCCCTCCCTTTCTTTTGATGCCTTTCTGTGCTTCCCAATATATAATAAGTATTATGTTGCTTTTATAGTCAAGTAAAACAATAAACTTTAAAGAAAAAATTCATGAGTAGGACATTTACCATTCCTCTAAAAGTATATTGCTATTTAATTATGTATCCTCTAATGATTTTTTTTGATAGGTCATAGAGAAACTGGATTATAAAAAGGTCTCCTCCCTCCCATATCCCAGGCAGAGTGTCTAGAACTAGAGGCTAACTCCCCCGCCCAGGCTCACCCCACCTCCCCTCCCGCCCCCACCACCATCTCACCCAGATGCTTCCCTGGGGCACCGTGGTTAACACACGCTGTGATCCTGTCAGCATGAGGAATGTGCTTGTCCAATGGCAACGTGTAAAAATGAAAAGATACACATGCTGCTTCCATCAAAGGATTAGGTAGTTGCCGACATGACTTCAAATCCTTTCCAACAATTACATGATGCTTCAACTAAATCTCTCCTACGTAGCATTTTTAAAAATTTGGCCTCCTTTTTTGGAGGTAAAATTCACATAATGTAAAATTAACCATTTGAAAGTGAACAATTCAGTGGCATTCAGTACACGGTTGTGTGACCACCACCTCTATCTAGTTCCAAAACCCCAGACCATGAAACAGTTGCTCCCCATTCCCCTCTCTCTCCAATCCCTGGCAACCTCCAATCTGTGCCTGTCTCTATGGATTTACTATTCTGGATATTTCATATAAATGGAATCATATAATGTGATATTTTGAGTCTGGCTTCTTAGCATAATCTTTTCAAGGTTCATCCACCTTGTAGGAGGTACCAGGACCTCATTTCTTTTTGTGGCCGACTAATATTCCATTGTATGGATCTACCACATGTTGTTTACTCACTCGTCCACTGATGGACATTTAGGCTATTTCCACCTTTTGGCTATTGTGGGTAGGGCTGCTATGAACATATGGGCACATGTACTTGGTTTCTATGTAGTATTAACAAGTTTTTATTTTAGGGTAAATATCTGTTCTCACCATCTCAAGGCTTTCATCTGGGGACCCTCACATTCAGAAGCCAACCTCTCTGTGTTTCAAACCAGGACAAAGTCCCAGCAAGTGAGCAAGATGAAAAGTGTTGTAGATTCAGAAAGAGTCAGTCATGACAGGCCTTGGATTGGAAGTGGATTCCAGGGGCAAATTAGTGGGGAAAAAAGAGGTTGTGACAGAGAAGGAATAATTACTACTACACGTCTCTGGGAGTGTCATTTAGTTAGGCCAAATGATGGCAATACAATTAGCCACATCCTACCTTCTCATAATTCATTATTTATGCCTGAGAGTAGGTTTTGTTGCACTCTCTAGCACCTCATGGTGCAGCTCAGGCCAGGCCTCCAGACACACTTGGGGACAGAGTACCACACAGGTCAGCTGACCACTGGCTCCCAGATACTCTAGGTCTCACCAGCTAGCTTCTCCAAACCCTCCAAGAATGGCTTTGACCCAGCAAAGATGGTGAGCAGGACATCACCTCAAATATGGTGACCCACCTCCACTGTGTTTCCTGCCCATATTGGGTAGCTGGGTACAATTTAGAGAAAATAGTCCAGAGACGGAGTCAAGTGCCATGGTTAAGAGCCCAGAATATGAAGCCAGAGAGCTGTGAGCCTGCAGCTGAACTCTGCCTCCACTTCATGCTGGCTGTGTGAACTTGTGTAAGTCATGACCACTCTGAGCCTCAGTTTCCCACATCAACTAGAGACTGTGGAAAATACCAACCTCATCCAGCTGCTATGTAATTTAAAAGAGAAAATAGAGGAAGACATAGACATGGCCAACACGCACATGAGAAAATGCTCTGCATCACTTGCCATCAGGGAAATACAAATAAAAACCACAATGAGATACCACCTCACACCAGTGAGAATGGGGAAAATTAACAAGGCAGGAAACAACAAATGTTGGAGAGGATGTGGAGAAAAGGGAACCCTCTTGCACTGTTGGTGGGAATGTGAACTGGTGCAGCCACTCTGGAAAACTGTGTGGAGGTTCCTCAAAGAGTTAAAAATATATCTTCCCTATGACCCAGCAATTACACTGTTGAGGATTTACCCCAAAGATTCAGATGCAATGAAACGCCGGGACACCTGCACCCCGATGTTTCTAGCAGCAATGTCCACAACAGCCAAACTGTGGAAGGAGCCTTGGTGTCCATCGACAGATGAATGGATAAAGAAGATGTGGTCTATGTATACAATGGAATATTCCTCAGCCATTAGAAACGACAAATACCCACCATTTGCTTCAACGTGGATGGAACTGGAGGGTATTATGCTGAGTGAAGTAAGTCAATCGGAGAAGGACAAACATTATATGTTCTCATTCATTTGGGGAATATAAATAATAGTGAAAGGGAATATAAGGGAAGGGAGAAGAAATGTGTAGGAAATATCAGAAAGGGAGACAGAACATGAAGACTCCTAACTCTGGGAAACGAACTAGGGGTGGTGGAAGGGGAGGAGGGCAGGGGTGGGGGTGAATGGGTGACAGGCACTGAGGGGGACACTTGATGGGATGAGCACTGGGTGTTATTCTGTATGTTGGCAAATTGAACACCAATAAAAAATAAATTTATCATTTAAAAATAAATAAATAAATAAATAAATAAATAAATAAATAAATAAATAAATAAATATAAAAATGAAAAAAAAACCCAAAGTCTACTTGGAGTCTCTGCACAAATCAAAAAATCAAAAAATAAAAAAAAAAAATAAAAGAGAGAGTAGGACACTTTAGTTTAAGAGCTCAATAAATATTAGTTAGGTAGGGTAGTAAAAAGAAGAGTTCCAGGATTATAGTCTCTGTCAGGCACATTGCAAGAACCCCAGTTCCCTTTTCCCAGGAAGGCTTGAGGAGACCAATTTAAATCTCCTAGTCTCCCTGAGGCAACCAGTTCCCCAGCTGCAGTGACACACACACAACCCCAACACCCTCCACCTGGCTGTGGCCAGTGTCACCAAATCCATGAAACCTTCCCTTCATCAGGGGGCACAGACTGTCTCGGGCTTCACCTGGTCTCCTGCAGCATGTGAAATGTAGCCCTCACACATCAAGCAGGGCCCAGAGGCCAACATTGGGGTAACTCCGCCTGCAGGGAGATGGGATGAGGGGCCATCAATTCTTTGGGCTTTTTGTTTTCTTTTTAAAGAATGTAATTTGCATCTTTTTAAAAAATATATACATTTAAAGATATTGTGCTAATAATAATACACAAATACGGCAAAAAAAAAAATAAATAGAGGAATAAGTAAACTCTGGAAACCATTGGTTCCAGTCTGAAGTGACTTCTGAGCCCATGACTGTGAGCTACACAGCGACCCTTTATTGGATCTCTTTATCTCAATGCCACGTTCACCAAACAGCCTTTTCTATATTTACACTCACTCTGAGGTAGGTGCTATGTTAAGTGCTGAGACATAGACAAGTGAAGAAGGAATGAACTCTGTCCTCACACCTGGTGGACAAGGCAGGTAGGTCTACTGATAGCACAGGGAGGGCACAGCCAGAGGGAATTCCTTTGGATGTTTATGTCAGTGGGCTTAAAGGTCCCTGAAATATCTAGACTTGGCACTGATGAGACTCATCAATAAAACAGATGCTGTGGGGTTAGAGCTTAGCAACGTGCTGCTGTATTGTCAGGGTGTTGCAAGGTGATAGACATGTGACAATGCCGTGATAAGGACAGTGGGGCTGTCAGGTTGTCATATTACAACCCTTGCGTCATGGTGTGGTGGTGGTGGTGGTGGCATGTGGTGTAGAGTTGTATTGGTGCCAAGTTCCATTTCGTCGTGGTGGAATGTTCTGGCCATGTGCTGGAACAGCTGTCTCACAGCGATGATGCCCCAGCTTGCCAGGATGTTCCAAGGCCATGGTGACTCTGCTGTGCTCTGGCTTTGTGAGCTCGCATTGTGAAGAGGCAGTGAGGTATGTGGGACACTACCTTTCTTGCTAGATGGGTTCCCATCCGGTTTGAGATCAGAAATTGTTTTCATTTCAGTGTCCAAGACACTATTTGTCCCCTTCACTGGTCCCTTTCCTCCTGAAGCCCCAGAAAGGGTTCCAAACATGCCACACGCATTTCTCCTCAGGTGATCTGATCTCAGCTTTGTCTCAGGTGTCTGCCAGGTGCTTTCAAAGCTTGCCACAGAAAAAGCAGTTGTCAGTCCAAGTCAGAGGAGGCAGGCAAGGGGCAGCACAGCTCAATCCCTTCCTTAGCCAGGATAAACCTTCTCCTGGCGTCAGCAGGGAGGAGTGACTCTGAACTTACCAAGGGCATCAATCAGCTGGCATCCGCGCTTGGGACCACAGCCTGTCCCACTAGTCTACAGAGCCCTCCGAGCTGAAGTTTCTCAAAATATCCTCGGCCCACCCCCATTTTGTCAACGAAAGCACGGAGCAATACAAAACTGTGGGTTCTGAGTTTAAAATGTATTTCTTCCAGTAGACACGAGGCAGAAAGCTGCTCCTTTCCATATGCCTCACTTCTCCGGGCTGCATAGGATGGAGGAGTCCCGGAAAGACAATACAAGGGATTCTCATCTTTCACAGTGGTTCTGTTTATCAAGTTGTCTCTAACACAGAATCATTGCTCACAGAGGAAATCGGAGCTAGGTTCTTACGCACCTCTACTCACAACAGTTTCATCAACCAATCAACACTGTAACTTTGTTTTCTGTGTAAAGACACCTTACTCAATATATATTGTTGATTCATTAACATTGACCAGTACAGCCAACAGCACTAAAAGTCATGCCCGATTGAAGCTTATCTGACACAACGTGTTTCTCTGTAAGGCGCATCCCAGCTTTCTTGTACTTGGGAACAGCAGACAGTACTTCAGCACCACACTTCGGGCACCTTAGACAATGAAATCCACCAACAGAAAGCACAAAAATGCAAGAGGAAACATGCCACTAAGTCGACTGCAGAAAGGACACTTGTTTACACTTGTATGAGGGCTGAAACAAGAAGGCAGAGCATCATCTTGCCCAACAGCTGGGAATGTGTACATTGGACAACTCAAATTTGTCACCATTCTGCACAAATGACCATGAAATCACCGTAAGTATTGATGCTGGGGTTACAAATAGAGTTTAGCCAGTAGGCAAAATTGCAAATACTGAATCTGCAAATAATGAGGATGGATTGCAGGGCACAAGGAATCATTCCAAGTGCTTTACGTGTGTTGACTCATTTAATCCTGCCAGCAACACAATGGAGCGGGTATACAATGGAGCAGGTATTACTATTGTCCCCATTTTACAGTTCAGGGAAAGGAGGCAAAAAGGGCCAAATAACTTGCTGCAGTTCCCACAACCATGAACTGACAAAGCCAGTATATAAGCCAGGTATTTTGCTCTAGAACCTCCATGCTTAATCCATACTCCCTCTGGGTAGCAATCTCCATCAGTGATGGAGAATCTATTGGAAGTCAAAGACCCAAACTCACTACCTTTCCTCAAGCATGGCAGGCTGGCTCATACTTTCTCATCCTGAGCAGTTGAGGCTTTCCTGATGTTTTCAGTGAAGCTGGTCTCCCATCTGCTATTTGATGACCTCCACTGAAGCTTCTACTACTGGTCTTGCTATTATTGACACATCTGCCTTGGCTACCCTGCCAACTGGGGAGGGCCCTTTCTTCCTACCGTTCAACTACTGAGTTGCCATTTTCTTTCAATACTCCATCAACAGTTTTTCTTTTTGTGAGGGAGGAAGCAGTGTTGCATTTTTCCATGAGGACAAATAAGTAAGGCTAAACACATGATACCACCCCCACGACTCAGGCAAGAGTTCAGTTACCTGTTTGAGAGTAATCCCCTACATGAGAGTGATCCCATGTCCATCTGAGCTCCTTTTCCCACAGTGTATATGCACAAATAGATGGGAGGTGGTTTGGCAGGATGGCTACAAGCACCAGCTTTGAGTTTGAGAGATATGTGACTGTGGAAAAGTAACAAACCTTTCTATGCTTCATTTTCAATACCGTAAAGTAGGTGTGATTCTAGCCACCTTATGATAATAGTGATAAAAGTGATAAAGTAGGTGTTATAATAGTGCCTGTCTTATATGTTGGTTGAGAGAATTCATTGAGAACAATCATGTAAAAATTTTGCACAATACCTGGTACAAAGAAGAGCTCAGTGAGAAGCTTCTTACTTTTTTCCCACTTTTATTTCACAAGTATTACTTTTAGTGTTCTGGGCTTACCACCCTCAATTTTAAAGGTCTTTTGTAGTTTCACATGAGAGTCCCAATTCTTTCAAAATCAAATAGGACTCTTGGTGGTTTGTACCAATTGCTTAAGCTCCTAAGATGGACATATAATTGGATATCTTCACCCCTACCATAAAGATTTCAGAAACACTGATGGGATTCTAGGAAGGTAGTAGCAATGGTGATGTAATTTTTTCATTCTGAATCACCCTACAAAACAGAGAGACTAACATGGCAAAACCAAAATGCCACAGACAATATCTACAGCAATACAAGGAACCCCTACCAGCTCCACTATATGAGCAATTGAGGAACAACCTTGAATACCACCAGCAACATGTAGCATCAGCAAGGGTGCAGAGGGAAGCAAAGGAGAGACAAAGAAAATTGTGCTGAAATTGAAATTCAGAGAACCCAAAATTGCCAACAGATACTCCCAAGGGAAGGGAAACACAATCTGGGAAAAACAGCCTTAACTGGCAGGGGACTTGCACACTTTAGTTTCTGAGCACAAGATCAGAGAACACTATAACAGTCTGGGTGCTATGAGCTCTTAGAACTAACAAGAACTCCCTTCCAAGACAAAGGCCTACACTGAGTAGAAAATACTGAAAATAGAATCTAATTTACATAAGACAAGGTTTTAGGGGAAGAAAGAAACGTTCCAGATAAAACTGGGGGGGGGGGGGGGAGGGTAACTGAGCCAGCAGATGTTAGAATAAATAAAAGCCATATATTTGAACACGTTGTAAGAACAACAGAATAGTGAACTTTAGAGCTATGAAACTAGGAAAATGATCCTGGCCCACGCACCCCTCCAAAAAGAATAGGAGAACTCATGCCCTTCAAGCATGAACAAAAAAAAAAAAAAGAATTGTGTTTGAATCCCACACAGTTATTTTAAGGAAAAAAAAAAGGAATAATGAGCAAAATGTCCCCACAGAAAGTAAATAAGCCAGAAATAAAGACTAAAAATGGAGAAAAGAAAACAAAGAAAACCCCAGGCACCAGATGGTTGCCTGGGTGAATTCTATCAAAACATTTCAAAGAGATAATGTCAATCTTACAAAAACTTTTTTAGAAAATAGAGAAGAGAACACTCCCAAACTATTACATGAGACTAGAATAATCCTGGTACCAAAACCTTATGAAGACACTAGACACACAAATCAATAACCCCCATGAATATAGATACAAATCCCTTGAAAATACTACAAGATACAACAGTATATAAAAAGATAAAGCTTCATGACTAAGGTTTATCTCAGGAATGCAAGGTTGGCTTAACTTTCAAAAAGCAATCAATGTAACCATATAAAGAGGAAAAAAGGAGAAAATTCATATGATAATTTCTGTAAACTCAGAATAACTTTTCACAAAACTCAATACTCATGATTAAGAGAAAAAATCTCGCAGCAAACTAAGATTGGAACAGGAATTCCTCAATCTGTGTAAATATTAATTTTCTAAGAAGCAGACAGCAAGATAGAATTAGACATGAAAGAAATTTATTAGAGGAAATGCTTATAAGAGGAAATGATGAGAAGTTCTAGAAGAAGATGAGATACTTGTCAAATCATGAAACAAATCTGACTCCAGGTGAAGGAGGAGAGGAGGAAGGTAGAGAAGCCTCTGAAACTACAGTGCAGCTTTCAGAGTTATATAAGGCCATCAGGGAGTCAGTCCTTACACCAAAGTCACCCACCAGAGGAATCCCACATCTCCCAGGCATTGGCTGGAAGAGAACTGTCCACTTTGGGAAGTGTCACCTCAGCACAAAAAAAAAAAAAAAAAAAAAAACAGTGATGGATTTCAAAATGCAACTGCTGGGGCTGTGAGGCTTTAAGTTTCCCACACTTGGAAATCTGAAAGCCACATTTTCACAGTTTCTATAGCAATACAAGCTTGCAAAGGGTTATGTATGAAAAACCCAAAACAAACCTTATACTTAATAAAACATGGGCCACTTTTCTTCTAAGAACAAGAATAAGTCAAGGATGTCTACTCTTACCATTTCTATCTCCATTGTACTGAAATTCCCAGCCAATGCAGTAAAAGAAGAAAAAGTCACAAAGATTGGAAAGGAATAAGCGAATTATAGCATACATAAGATATCTATCCCCCAAATATACCAAATAATAAGGGAATTTAACAACATTTCAGATATGAGGTCAATATACAAAAAATAACTGTATGTCTATGTACTAACCACAAACAAATGGAAAATAAGTTGAAAAATACCATTTATGATAGTATCAAAAACCAGAAAATATTTAAGAGTAAGTCTAACAAAATAAATGCAAGCTCTTTATACTGAAAACTTTAAAACATCTCTGGTAAAGTAAGGAAGACTCGGATATATGGAGAGATATAACATGCTCTTGGATTGCAAGTCTCAATCCTGTTAAGATGTCAATTATCTCAAAGTCGATCTATAGATCCAATATAATCCTGTTATGAACTAAATTATGTGCCCCAAAATTCATATGTTGAAGCCCTAATCCCCAGTATCGCAGAAAGTGATTTTATCTGGACATAGAGCCTTTAAAGAGGTGATTGAGTTAAAATAAAGCCATTAGGGTGAGCCCTGATGCAATGTGACTGGTGTTCTTTATGAAGAAGAAATTTGAACCCACAAAGAGACACTGGGCATGCCCACACACAGAAGAAAGACCATATGAAGACATAGCATGGAGGTAGCCATCCGTAAGCCAGGGACGAAAAAAACCTGCTAACACTTTGATCTTGGGCTTCCAGCCTCCAGAACTGTGTGAATATAAATTTCTGCTGTTTAAGCCACCCAGTGTAGGGTATTTTGTTGTGGCAGCCCTATCAAACTAACACAAATCCTCCCAAAATCCCAGAAGGCTTTTTTAATAGAAATTGACAAGGCAATTCTAAAATTTAAATGGAAAGGCTAAGGGCCTGGAATAGCCACAACAATCTTGTTAAATCTTTTTTCAAAAGTCATAGGACTTACATTGCCTGATTTCAAAATTTACTATAAAGTCACGGTAATCAAGGCAATGTGGTAATGGTGTAAGCGTAGACAAATTGATGTCTAGCAAAAATGGAAACAGACCTGACATATATATAGTCCATTGATTTTTCACAAAGGTGTTAAGACAATCCAACGGGGAAAGAAAAGCCTTTTCAATGAATCAAACAACTGGATATCCATGCTAAAAACAGCAAAAGCTAAAACCTCAGACCATATACAAGGATTAATTCGAGATAGGAAAAGTGCTAAAATAATAAACCTAGAAGGAAACCTAGGAGAATATCTTTATAGCCTTCAGATGGGGAAAAATTTTCTAGAGAGAGCACAAAATACACGTATAAAAGAAAAAAAACGATAAATTTGGCTTCATCAAAATTAAGATCTGCTTATCAAAAGACATAGTAAAGGGGGAGAAAAGACAAGTCACAGACCAAAACCAAATGTTTACAAAACATATACCTGACAAAGTTGTGTCAGAAATATATAAAGAACTACAAATCAATAATAAAAAGACAATTCAATTAAAGAGAACAAATGCTTCAAAAAGAACTTCATAAAAGAAGATATATATAAATGGCTAATAAGCACATGAAAAGCTGCTCAACATCATTAGTCATCAGAGATATTAAAATTATTTTTTTTGTTTTTTGTTTTAAAATTAAAACTATAATGAAATAACACCCCACACCCACTAGAATGACTAAAATTTAAGACCAGTAATACCAGGCACCCTGGGTGGCTCAGCAGTTTAGTGCCGCCTTCAGCCCAGGGCCTGATCCTGGAGACCTAGGATCGAGTCTCATGTCGGGCTCCCTGCGTGGAGCCTGCTTCTCCCTCTGCCTGTGTCTCTGTCTGTGTGTGTGTGTGTGTGTGTGTGTGTCTCATGAATAAATAATAAAATCTTTAAAAAAAAAAAAAAAAAAAAAGACCAGTAATACCAATTGTCAGTGAGGATATAGAGCAACTGGAACATTCATGCATTGTTGGTGGATTATTAATGGTACAACACTTTTGGAAAATAATTGCATGTTTTTTTTTATTTAGCTTCTTTATTATTTTTTAAAATTTTTATTGAGATATAATTGACAGTGTAAGAGGGTTCCCTTTTCTCCGCATCCTCTCCAACATTTGTTGTTTCCTGCCTTGTTAATTTTCCCCATTCTCACTGGTGTGAGGTGGTATCTCATTGTAGTTTTGATTTGTATTTCCCTGATGGCAAGTGATGCAGAGCATTTTCTCATATGCATGTTGGCCATGTCTATGTCTTCCTCTGTGAGATTTCTGTTCATGTCTTTTGCCCATTTCATGATCGGATTGTTTGTTTCTTTGGTGTTAAGTTTAATAAGTTCTTTATAGATCTTGGAAACTAGCCCTTTATCTGATATGTCATTTGCAAATATCTTCTCCCATTCTGTAGGTTGTCTTTTAGTTTTGCTGACTGTATCCTTTGCTGTGCAAAAGCTTCTTATCTTGATGAAGTCCCAATAGTTCATTTTTGCTTTTGTTTCTTTTGCCTTCGTGGATGTATCTTGCAAGAAGTTACTATGGCCGAGTTCAAAAAGGGTGTTGCCTGTGTTCTTCTCTAGGATTTTGATGGAATCTTGTCTCACATTTAGATCTTTCATCCATTTTGAGTTTATCTTTGTGTCTGGTGAAAGAGAGTGGTCTAGTTTCATTCTTCTGCATGTGGATGTCCAATTTTCCCAGCACCATTTATTGAAGAGACTGTCTTTCTTCCAATGGATAGTCTTTCCTCCTTTATCGAATATTAGTTGCCCATAAAGTTCAGGGTCCACTTCTGGATTCTCTATTCTGTTCCACTGATCTATGTGTCTGTTTTTGTGCCAGGAAGGAGCCTCGGTGTCCAACGAAAGATGAATGGATAAAGAAGATGTGGTTTATGTATACAATGGAATATTACTCAGCTATTAGAAATGACAAATACCCACCATTTGCTTCAACGTGGATGGAACTGGAGGGTATTATGCTGAGTGAAGTAAGTCAGTCGGAGAAGGACAAACATTATATGTTCTCATTCATTTGGGGAATATAAATAATAGTGAAAGGGAAAATAAGGGAAGGGGGAAGAAATGTGTGGGAAATATCAGAAAGGGAGACAGAACGTAAAGACTGCTAACTCTGGGAAACGAACTATGGGTGGTAGAAGGGGAGGAGGGCGGGGGGTGGGAGTGAATGGGTGACGGGCACTGGGTGTTATTCTGTATGTTAGTAAATTGAACACCAATAAAAAAAAAATAAAAAAAAAATTCAAATAGTAAAAAAAAAAAAAAAAAATTACCGAGTTCCAAAAAAAAATCAACTAGATTTTTATTTGATTGCACTGAATATATCGATTAACTTAGAAAGAATCCACATCTTTTTATTATAAGGTCGTCCCACCTTAGTGTGGATCTTATTTGTTCAAATAACCTGTTAAGTCCAGTACCAATATTTCATTTTCAGCTAATTGTATGACTTAAAAAAATTTATTATGCAAATATGTTATGCTTTTAAGGATACCCTGTGAGAACATGAGAGACTCCTAACTCTGGGAAAGGAACAGGGTAGTGGAAGGGGAGGTGGGCGGGGAGGATGGGGTGACTGGGTGATGGGCACTGAGGGGGGCACTTGACGGGATGAGCACTGGGTGTTATGCTATATGTTGGCAAATCGAACTCCAAAAAAAAAAAAAATACAAAAAAAAAAATAAAAATAAAAAGATAAAAAAAAAAAAAAAAAAAAAAAAAAAGAGATATAATTGACATATAGCATTATATTTGTGGGCAGCATAATTTTATATATATATATATAGTGAAATGATCACCACAAGAAGCCTGATTAATGTTACCCCACATTGCTACAAATTTATTTTCTTGTGGTAGTAACTTTTAAGATCTACTCTTAGCCACTTTCAAACATACAGTATAGAATTATTCATTACAGTGATCATGCTGTACATTACAGCCCCATGACTTATTTTGTAATGAAAAATTTGTACCCTTTGACCATCTTCACCCATTTTACGCCCTCAAGCCACCCCCTCTCCACCCCAGCCAATCTGTTCTCTGTATCTATGAGTTTGCTGTGTCTTTTTAAGATTCCATGTATAAGTGAGATCATATGGTATTTATCTTTCTCTGTTTGACTTAATTTCCTTAGCATAACGCCCTCAAGTTCTATTCACGTTGTCACGAATGACAAGATTTTCTTCTTTTTACAGCTGAATAATATTCCTGTGTGTGTGTGTGTGTGTGTGTGTGTGTGTGTATTACATTTTCTTTACCCATTCATCTATTGATGGATACTTAGGTTGCTTCCATGTCTTGGCTGTTATAAATAATGCTGCAATAAATATTTTGGTACAACTATTTCTTTGAGTTAGTGTTTTCATTTCCTTCAGATAAATAACAAGAAGTGGAATTGCCTGTTTCTTATCAAGTTTAGCCACATGTACCTTATGAGCTATCTGTTCCACTTTTAGATATTCATCCAAGTAAAATGAAAACATGTCCCCAAAAAGACTTGTGCAAAAATATTTATAGCAGATTTATTCTTTTTATTTTATTTTTTAATCCAAGTATTATTAACACAGTGTTATATTAGTTTCAGGTGTACAAAATAATGATTCAACAGTTACTCAGTGCTCATCACCATAAGTGTACTCTTAATCACCTTCACCTATTTCACCCATCCCCCACCTATCTTTCCTCTAGCAACTACCAGTTTTTCTCTATATTTAAAAGTCTGTTTTTCTGTTTTTCTGTCTTTTCTTTGTTTATTTTGTTTCTTAAATTCCACTTATAAGTGAAATCATATATTTGTCTTTCTGACTTATTTCACTTAGCATTATACTCTCTAGATCCATCCATGCTGCTCTGAATGGCAAGACTTCATTCTTTTTTATAGGGAGTAATATTAACATATATTATATATTTAATATATATTTAACATTATATATATATATCACATCTATAAGCATAGGGGTGCATATATCTTTTTTTTATTGGAGTTCAATTTGCCAACATATAGTATAACATCCAGTGCTCATCCCTTCAAGTGCCCCCCTCAGTGCCCATCACCCAGTCACCCCAACCACCCCCCACCTCCCTTTCCACCACCCCTTATTTGTTTCCCAGAGTTAGGTGTTTCTCATGGTTTGTCTCCCTCACTGATATTTCCGCATATATCTTTTTGAATTACTGTTTTTGTTTTCTTTGAGAAAATACCCAGTAGTGGAATTACTGGATCATATGGTAATTCTATTTTTAATTTTTTGAGAAACCTCCATACTGCTTTCCACAGTGGCTGCACCAGCTTGCATTCCCACCAACAGTGAACAGGGGTTCCTTTTTCTTCATGTCTCCATCAACACTTACTTCTTGTGTTTTCTATTCTAGTCATTCTGACAGGTGTGAGGTGGTATCTCATTGTGATTTGGAATTGCATTTTCCTGATGAGTGATGTTGAGCATCTTTTCATGTGTCCGTTGCATCTGTATGTCTTTGGAGAAATGTCTGCTCATGCATTCTGACCATTTTTAATTAGATTAAAATTAGACTTTTAATTGGGTTTTTTTTGGTGTTGAGTTTTATAAGTTCTTTATAAATTTTAGATATTAACTCCTTACCAGATACATCATTGCAAATATCTTCTCCCATTCAGTCAGTCACTTTTTGTTTTGTGGATGGTTTCCTTCACCGTACAAAAGGTTTTTATTTTGGTGTAGTCCCAATAGTCTAATTTTGTATAGCAGTTTTTTCTTTATAACCCCAAAATGGAATGAGTCAAATTCATCAACAAATGAATGCATAAATTGTGGTATATCCAATATGGAATATCATTAATAAATTTAAAAGAACATGTTATTGACACACTCAAGAGCATTTGTGAATCTTAAAATATATATTAAGTACAAAAAGCCAGATACAAAATAGCATGTACTGTATAATCCCATTTATATTATATTTGACAACTGGCAAAATTAAACTATGGTGATAGATATTAGGACATTGTTACCTCTAGGGTTCAGTAGGAGGTTGCCTGGAAGGAGGAAGAAGAAATTTTCTAAAACAATAGACTCGTTTTCTATTTGATTAATGTTTTATTGCATAGGTGTATAAATTATTCAAAATCATCAAACTAAATTTCACAGTAAGTTAATTATACCTTGAAAAAGAGTTGAGTTAAAAACAGAACTAATAAATACATTCAAAAGTTCACTATTTGAAAAAAAAAAGAAAAGAAAAGAACATAATAATAAAAAAACTGTTAGCTGATGCAATTGAGAAAAAAGGGGGAGGACTTTAAATACATAAAATTGGAAATGACAATGAGGAAATAGCCATCAGACAGAGCACTGCTTTATATGAATCTACTTTGCAAGTGAATTTGGAAAAGTAGATGAAATGGATAAGTCTCTAGCAAATACAACTTATCAAAATCAATCCCAGCGGAGACAGAAAGCCTAAACATAAAATATCACAGAAGAAATAGAGGAAGTAGAAAAACACCATTCCCACAAAAATGTTCCAGGCCCAGGCTATTCCTCAGGGATGTTCTATTTTTTAAAATAACCGTATGAAGTGAATATAATGTCTATATCACCCTAAAAATGATTGCAGCAACAAAACTATCAACCAATCTAACATAAATAACTAGCAAATAAAATCCAACAGCACATTCAAGCATTCATCATGACCAAGTAGAGTAGATTCAATATTCTAAAATCTATTAATATTATCCATCATATTAGTAGAGCTGAGAATCATGTAATTATGTATCCAGAAAATACAAACTATTACAGGACTAGAAAACTAAAATAAACAAAATAATTTAGTAAAGTATAAAATCAATATACAAAAATCAAGTCTTCCTATATACAAACAAAAATCAGTTTATATTAGAAGAGAAAACCACCTTTGTGAATACTAAATATAATTAAATACCCAGGCATAAATTTATCAAGAAATGTCCAAAACCTTCAGGAAGAATAACTATGGATTAATTTAAAAACACACAAAAATAATCCTGTGTATATGAAAAGATATACCATATTCTTAGACAGGAAGATTCAATATAGGAAATTTTAGGTCTAAGTCCATAAAATGTAATATAGTTCATAAATTTAATATAATTCTATGAAAATATGAGTAAGTTTCTTTCTGGAGCTAGATAATTTTTTATAAAATTCATTTGGAAGAACAGATAAGCAAGAATACCCAAGAGGGGAAAAGCCTAAGAAAAGAGAGAGAGAGAAATGAGAAAGGGAGAGTGCTGTCAGATATTAAGACATACTATATTTCTAATTAAGAGTGTGGCAGTGTAACATGCATGGTCCAGTGGAACAAATAGAAAATCCAGAAATAGACCCAATTGCATTTGGAAATCTAGCATATTATAAAGCCAGAATCTCAAGTTAGTGGGGGAAATGATGGCTTTTTACTCAAAGGCATGAGGCTAACTGAATAGCCATAGGTAAAAAGATAAAATTGTATTATTCCCCAAACTGTGTGCCAAGATAAACTCCAAGTGGATTAGGAAGTTAAATGTATCAAATGAATCTATACAAGTATAGAAAAAACAAATCTGAATTATTCTATGATCCAGGAGTGAGGGGAACTTTCTTCCTCTGACTCAGTATCTAGAAGCCATAAGGGAAAAAATTAATGAATTTATTACATAAAAGAAGAAAAAAATTTTACTTACATAGCACAAAAACACCATAAGGAAAGTAAAGAGACAAACTGGGGGACATTTTTCAACTTTATCATTGATAAAGGATTAATATTTACAATAAATAAAAAGCCTTAAAAAAGAAAGAATTAAAGTCTAATAATGGTGTAGAGTGGGGAAAAAAGCTAGGGAAATGTACAGACAATTCACAGAAAACTAAATACAAATGTCTCTTATCTACATAAGAAGATCCTGATTGTGTACATAATAAGACAAAGGCAAATTAAAAATACACTAGTGTATTGATTGCTGCATCAGAATAAAAAGCTTTTGCACAGAAAAGGAAACAACCTTACAAAACTAAAAGGCAACCTATGGAATGGAGAAAGATCATCACAAATGGTATATTGGGGGATCCCTGGGTGGCGCAGTGGTTTAGCGCCTGCCTTTGGCCCAGGGCGCGATTCTGGAGACCCCGGATCGAGTCCCGCATCGGGTTCCCAGCCCGGAGCCTGCTTCTCTCTCTCTCTCTCTCTCTCTCTCTCTCTCTCTCTCTCTCTCTCTCTCTCTCTCTGACTATCATAAATAAAAAAATAAAAAACTAAAAATGGTATATTGGATAAAGGGCTAGTATCCAAAATCTATAAAAATCTTATCAAACTCGGAGCACCTGAGTGTCTCAGTTGATTAAGTGTCTGCCTTCAACTCAGGTCATGATCCCAGAGTCCTGGGATGGAGTCCTGAGTTGGGACTCCTTGCTCCGCAGGAAGTCTGCTTCTCCCTCTCCTCCCCTGATTTTCCTCATTAAACTGTATCATAAGTTAACTAAGTAGTTGATGAGGAAATAATTCTCTCTACAGAAACAATCCAGGTAATAAATGAAGAAGGAATGTTAGAACTAGAATGCCACCATTTTGCAAAGCCCCAAATGAAATTATGAATCTAGACAATGATTATTAATGGCTGTTATATCACAGAAAGAGACAATTAGTCGTATGTGCTGGCCAAGAGAAGTGCATGACAATACTTATAATGTAGTCTTGTTAAGAAAGAAAGAAATTAGACCAAGTCATCAGATCTAACTGCCATTTGATGGGAAATATTGGGGACAAAGGAGCAAGGCAAACAATACCAGAGGGACAGTCCTATCTCGAAAATAGGAAATGACTGATCTCTTCAACAATGAATTATAAAGGAGTCAAAAGAAAGGCAGGGCTATCTATAAATTGAGAAGACAAAGAGAAACATCAATCAATTGCTACTGTGTAAATCTTATTTAGATCCTAATTCAACTGGGAAAAATAAGAGACAATTGTGGAAGTTTGAACACTGGATATTTGATGATATTAAGAACTTACTAATTTTTTCCAATGTGATAATGATGTTGAGATCGTACTTTTAAAGGGCCTCTTATTGTTTAGAAAAGCATACACAAATATTTACAGATGACATTATTTAGGGCATGTGTGTTAAGTATTCGGACAGGAGGAGGGGTATAGATGAAATGAAAGTGGCTGTGAGTTTATTTTGTGTCTGGGTAATAGGTACATGAAGGTTCGTTATACTATCCTGTCGACCTTTGTGAACTTTTGAATTTGTTACAAAAACAATTTCATGTATGAAGTTCATAAACCAGGTAATCACTATATTTTTGGTGAGGTAGGCCTTTCAAAACTAGAGAACTGAGCAAGAAAATCCATTAAACTCACTCAAAATGTGTCTTTTTTTTTTTTTTTTTTTTTTTGTTACTCTAGGACAGCATCATTTTGCTGGATTAGCTAACAAATGCTGCACGTGGAGTATGGTATGCCAACAAAAGTCTCCATCCGGAGAGGCTAGCAAGCCTTGACGCTGCACCCTGGGTCCAGGCCACCTTCCTAGACTACACCACCTTTTCCTAAAAGCTAGCCGGAAACAGTCAGCCAGCCCACAGTGGGCGGTGGGCACACTGATGGTGCAATAACATACCTCCGTCCCTCTGGCAACTCAATCTCTCTGCCACCATGGAGTTCATTCTGACTCGTCCTGTCCATAGAGCTCTCTCCTTCTCTAGATTTTAATCACTACTTTTTCACCAAAAATTCCCTGCCTGTGTTGCCTACATTGTCTCTGTTTCTAGAGTCCTGTGTCTATCAAAATCATATTCGTGTGCCCCCGTATGCACACACACACACACACACACACACACACGCTGCAAGTGGTAGTCTCTTACAAGAATAGGCACCAGTGATGGCTTCAGCAACACATATTGTAAAATTGGAATGGTGCAGAGAAGATTAGCATGGCCCCTGCATGAGGATGACATGAAAATTTATGAAGTGTTCCATATTTAAAATTAAAAAAAGAAGAAGAGGCACCTTATACGTATCATCTGCTGTGTCAGTAGCCCTTTGCATTCAAACACTCCCAGTGACCCCGAGAGGAGCTATTATCCTATTTTACAGATGAGGACATGGAGGCAAAAGCTTAACCCAAACCACACAGCTTGTAAATGGCAGAGCTGGGATTTAAATCTAGGTCTACCTGCTTGCAAAGCATGTTTATTTAACCATAAATTGCCTGAATTGCCTTCTTCCGCAGCAAAGTGGCTATTCAATCAGTGCTCGCTGGGAGACACACGAATCTAACTGAGAAATTCAGGCATCCTGCTCATGTCTTCCCTTTCACATCTTCTTTATGTCCCAACGTCAGGCATCCCCTCTGCTCCCTGGAGTGGAGGGGCTGAAGGATGCTTTCCACTGGGCCTGGGAAAATATAAACACATCTGGAAGGAGGTCGCTGCTGAGCAAACCATGCTCCCCCCTGAGTACAGACAGGATGAGGTGTCTATAAATAATGTGACGAGTGTGAAGAGATTCTCTCCCCTGGGCTCCCTTTGCAAAAGGTTGAAGGTAATTGATGAGGCTACAGGGATATGCCAATCCTTCTGCTCTTAGAACCAGGTGTGGTTATTTACAGAAATGTCACTTTCCCAGCCCTCCCTCCCCATCTCTGCCAGAGGCTTGGAGATCAGCAAATATCAATTTACTGCTACCCCAGGGCACATGGCAATAAGCCACCGATATGCCCCACTGTCTACAAACCGGGCTTAGGCTCCTGTTCTGGTTGAGAGTTGCTTCCTCTTTGGAAATCTGGAGAGAGAGAAAGATCACAGGTTTGGTCCCTTTCCAGGCAGAGGGAGGTCAAGTGAACCGTATCACAAACCACCAAGTCCATAAAATCTGGAATTTATTTAATTCCATTCTATTTATTTATTTATTTAATAGACCACTGGACCAGAAGTCAGAAGTATGGATACCGCCCCCCCAACTAGGCCATCTGTTGGCAATCGATGTCCGAGTCCAGTTTCACAACTATAAGATGAAGGCTAGTCTTCTGTTATATGCCAGGCACAAAAAGGGTTTTGGAAAGAATAAATTAAGTAATGGAGTTAAATGACCTGTATTGTATAAGCGATCATTATTATAGTCATTATAATGAAGTCCAATAAGTCTGTTAGGAGTGTCCACGATAGGTTTTGGAAAATGCTCTGTAACTGTACCGCCCACACTCCCATGGCCTTGCTAGTCAGTGGCACAAGCAAAGCAGAAGTGTAGCATATAAATTTGATTTCTCAGGGCATCCGAAGTGTAGGTGAGGATCATTTTGTTGTAACAAAATTTACACCAAAAAAAAAAAGTCAATTTTACAACTAAATAAAAACACTTTTGGGAATAAGAGGGCAGAGCTACATCTCAAGGTTGCGCAAGCTGGCTTAAAGTTCTACTCAGAATTACTGAATCTCAACCAATAATGGATAGAAAATTGTCATGCTCCTCCCTCGCTGAGGCTGATACTGAAGACCACACTGAAGGCTCCCCACTGCCAAAGTGTCCAGGTAACTAGTGCAGAGAGCCCACAGACTAATGAGCAACAGGACACTACAATCTGATGTTCCAGCTTCTTTGGGGGACTCCTCGCTGGTGCCTCTGCCAACAACGCCCTGGGGCAGTGGCTCACATGGACAACTTCTCTCAGCCCTACAGGTTGGGAAACTTGACCTGTAAACAACAAAGCTTGGATTTGAATCCAGGTCCATCTGCTTTTGAAGAGCCACAACCTCCTCCCAGTCTATGACTAGTTCCCATCACTGGGGAGTCCCGTTACAGTCGACAGGAATTACATCTTATTCCCTTTTATCAGACATCGCCTGTAGCCATCTGGCCCTTTTGTGCTTCCACGGTGTGGGCTTAGACTTGGAAAGCAAAGCCCTAGAGTCGCCCCCGTCTAAAAAGGAGGTCAGGCTGGACTGACCAGGGTAGGTTGCCTCTCGGTCAGGAGGGGGGCATCTTTCCTTTACTCAGAACTTCCAAGCCCAAGAAACAATCCATTGAAAACATGTACCAAAAAAGCAACTTAGTTTATTTCTCTCCTCAGGAGGAGATGTTTTAGAAAAAGTCCTGCCTATCTGATTTTGTGTTAGGAAGAAGTATAAACAATAATTTTTATAAGCCATGATAACAGTTAACATTCATGAGTATTTTTTTTATTTAAGTGTCAAAATTTATGCTGAGTGATTTACATAGATTATCTCAAATGATTAAACAGTCTGCACAAGATTCTTTATCCCTATTTACATAGGAGGGATGGAAGCTCAAAGTAGTTTACCCAGAGCACACAGTAGAGAGGCAGCTTCGATTTACCCAGATATTCTGGGGAAAAGCCCCACACTGGTTACATAAGCTCCAGGCTTTGCTCCATAGAACCTATTTAATGTCCCTTTTAAAAATCCTTTCCTGGGGCACCTGGGTGGCTCAGTGGGGTCAGCATCTGCCTTCAGCTCAGGTCATGATCTCATGGTCCTGGGATCAAGCCCTGTATCAGGCTCTCTGCTCAGCAAGGAGTCTGCCTCTATTTCTCTTCTTCTGTCCCTCTCCACTGCTCATTCTCTCTCTCTCTCTCAAGTAAATAAATCTTTTTTAAAAATCCTTTCCTTGAATAAACTAAATATGGTTTATCCATATAATGGTATATTATTCAGCCATTAAAAGGAATGAAGTACTGATAATGTGATACAACATGGATGAACCTCAAGGACATTATGCTAAGTGAACCAAGCCAGACACAAAAGGACAAATATTGTGTAATTCCACTTATATGAAATATCTAGAATAGGCAAATTCATAGAGACAAAAAGCAGGATTCACGTTACCTCTAGAAACCTGAAGGAAGAATGGAAAGTTATTGCTAATGTGTAGTGATGGTTGCACAAGAATTTAAATGTAGTTTATGCCACTGAATTGTACATTTTAAAATAGTTAAAATTCCGGGGCACCTGGCTGGTTCAGTGGTTGAGCGTCTGCCATTGGCTCAGGTCATGATCCTGGGGTCCTGAGACCGAGCCCTGCATCAGGCTCCCAGCAGGGAGACTACTTCTCCCTCTGCCTATGTCTCTGCCTCTTTCTGTGTGTCTCTGACAAATAAATAAATAAAATATTTTTTTAAAAAGTTAAAATTCCAATTAAAAAAATTTTATACCATATCTTCCTTCTCTATTTGACTATCAATGAACACTTAGGTTGCCTCCATGTCTTGGCTGCTATAAATAATGCTGCAATAAACATAGGGATGCAGACTGTTTTTCAAATTAGTGTTTTCATTTTCTTGGGATAAATATCCAGTAGCAGAATTATTGGATTATATGATATTTCTATTTTTAATTTTTTGAGGAACCCCCATATTGTTTCCCATAGTGGCTGCACCAATTTGCATTCCCACCAATAGTGTATGAGCATTCCTTGTTGTCCACATCCTTGCCCACACCTGTTACTTCTGATGTTGTTTGTTTGGTTTTTTTTAATTTAGCCATCCTTACTGGTGTAAGGTGATCTCTCATGGTGATGTGGGTTTGCATTTCCCTGATAATGAGTGATGTTGAGCATCTTTCCATGTGTTGGTTGGCCATCTGGATGTCTTCTTTGGAAAAATGTCTGAGTCCTTTGCCCATTTTTGAATTGAATTCTTTGGGGGTTTTAGTGATGAACTGTATAAGCTCTTTATAGTCTTTGGATATTAACCTTATTAAAATATATCATTTGCAAATATCTCCTCCCACTCAATAGTTTGCCTTTAGTTTTGTTGATGGTTTCTTTCACTGTGTAATGTTCCTTCACTTTTTATTTTGATATAGCCCCAATAGTTTATTTTTGCTTTTGTTTCCCTTATCTTAGGAGATGTTCTAGAAAAATGTTGCTATGGCCAATGTCAGAGAAAGTGGTGCCTGTGTTCTCTTCTAGGATTTTTATGGCTTCAGGTCTCACATTTGGGTCTTTAATACATTACAAATTTATTTTTTGTGTACGGTGTGAGAAAGTGGTCCAGTTTCATTCTTTTGCATGTGAGCTGTCCAGTTTTCCCAGTACTATTTGTTGAAGAGACTGTCTTTCCTCATTGTATATTCTTGCCTCCTCTGTCATGGATTAATTCACCATATAAGTGTGGGTTTATTTCTGGACTCTGAATTTTGTTCATTGCTATGTGTCTATTTTTATGCCAGTACCATGCTGTTTTAATTACTACAGTTTGTAGTGTATATTGAGATCTGGAATTGTGATACCTCTAGCTTTGTTTTTCTTTCTCAAGATCACTTTTGCTATTCAGGATCTTTTGCAGTTCCACACAAATTTTAGGATTATTTTAATTTTGTGGACGATGCTCTTGGTATTTTAACAGAGATTTTCACTAAACCTGAAAACTGTTTTGAGTAATGTGGACATCTAACAATGTTCTCCCAACCCATGAGCACAAAATATCTTTCCATTTGTTTATGTCATCTTCAATTTCTTTCATCAATATTTTATAGTTTTCAAAGTATAGTACTTTCACCTCTGGGGTTAGGTTTATTCCAAGGCATTTTATTCTTTTTGGTGTAATTTTAAGTGGACTTAATTTCTCTTTCTGCTACTACATTATTAGTGTATAGAAATGCTACCAATTTCTGGGTATTAATTTTGTACCCTGCAAAACTTACTGAATTCATTTATTACCTCTAGTAGTTTTTTGGGGGGGGACTCTTTAGAGTTTTCTATGTATAGTATCATGTCACCTGCATATAGTGGCAGTTTAACTTCTTCTTTACCAATATAGATGCCTCTAATTTCTTTTTCTCATCTGATTGCTGTGGCTAGGGACTTCCAGTACCATGATGAATAACGGTGGCAAGAGTGGACACCCTCTTCCTGATCTTAAGGGAAAAGTTATCAGTTTTTCACCATTGAGTAAGATGTTAGCTATGGGTTTTTCATATACGGCCTTTATGATGTTAAGGTATATTCCCTCTACACTAAATTTTTTGAGAGTTTTTATCAGAAATAGATGTTGAATTTTGTCAAATGCTTTTTCTGCATCTATTGAGATGATCATATGATTTTTATCTTTCATTTTGTTGACATGGTGTATCATATTGATTGATTTGTGAATATTGAACCAAACTTATATTCCCAGAACAAACACATTTGATCGTGGTGAATGATCCTTTTAATGTATTATTGAATGGAGTTTACTAATATTTTGTTGAGGATTTTTGCATCAATGTTCATCAGAAATATTGGCCTGTAGTTTCCTTTTTTGTGGTGTCTTTGCCTGGTTTTGGTATCAGGATAATGCTGACCTTGTAGAATGTATTTAGAAGCTTTCTTTCCTTTTCTGTTTTTTTGTTATTTGAGGAGAATAGATACTAATTCTTCTTTAAATATTTGGTAGAATTCACCTGTGAATCTATGTGATCCTGGACTTTTATTTTTTGGTAGTTTTTGATTACCAATTCAATTTCACTGCTGATAATCATTTTGTTCAGATTTTCTACTTCTTCCTGATTCAGTTTTAGAAGATTGTGTGTTTCTAGAAACTTATCCATTTCTCCTAAGTTGTCCAATTTGTTGACATATAATTTTTCATAGTATTCTCATAATCCTTTGTATTTCTGTGGTGTCAGTTGTTACTTCTCTTTCATTTCTGTTTTTATTTATTTGGGTCCTTTTTTGTCTCTATGTATTTTTTAAATTTTTTTCTTTGATTGCTTCATTGATCCATTGACTGTTCAGTATCATGTTGTTTATTTAGCACCATATGTTTGTGTTTTTTCCAGTTTTTTTTTCATGATTAATTTCTAGTTTCATACTATTGTGATCAGAAAGATGCAGGCAAAGACCTCAAACTCCTTAAATTTATTGAGGTTTGTTTTGTGGCCTATCATGTGTTCTATTTGGAAAATGTTCCATGTGCATTTTAAAAGAATGTGTTTTCTGTTGTTTTTGGATGGAATGTTCTGTATATGTCTGTTATGTTCACCTGGTTTAATATGTCATTTAAAGATGGTGTTTCCTTAACGATATTCTACTTGGATGCTCTATCCATTGATGGCAGTGGGGTGTTAAGTCTCCTCCTATTATTGTATTATGCCAATTTCTCTATGTCTGTGAGTATTGCTTCATGTTGGGCAGCCCGGGTGGCTCAGCAGTTTAGCGTCTGCCTTCGGCCCAGGGCGTGATCCTGGAAACCCAGGATCAAGTCCCACATTAGGTTCCCTGCATGAGCCTGACTCTCTATCTGTGTGTGTGTGTGTGTGTGTGTGTGTGTGTGTGTGTGTCATGAATAAATAAATAAAATCTTTAAAAAATATATTGCTTCATGTATTTAGGTGCTCCTATGTTGGGTGAGTAGATATTCGTAATTATTATATCTTCTTATTGGATTGATCCCTTTATCAATATATAGTACCCTTCTTTGTCTCTTGTTAGTCTTTGTTTTAAAGTCCATTTTGTCGGGCAAAGTCTTGCTACCCTGGCTTTTCTTTTTTTCCACTTTCATTTGCATGGTAAATGTTTCTTCATCCCTTTACTTTTATTTTTTTTAAGATTTTATTTATGTATTTCACAGAAAGAGAGAACGCTCACAACCAAGGGCAGCAGCAGAGGGAGAGGGAGAGGGAGAAGCAGACTCTCTGTGGAGCACGGAGACTGATGCAGGGCTCAATCCCAGGATCCTGGGATCTGAGCTGAAGGCAGGTGCTTTAACTGACTGAACCACCCAGGTGTGCTCATCCCTTCACTTTCAGTCTTTATGTGTCTTTGGGTCTGAAGTGGGCCTTTTGTAGGCAGCAAATAGATGAGTCTTGTATTTTTTAAATCCATTCCGCCACCCTATATCTTTTGACTGGAGCATTTACTCCATTTACATAAAATTCCCATTTTTATGTTGTATATATAAATGGATATGTTTTTTATGTTTAGAACTTTTTAAAAAATCTTTTTTCTGCTTAAATTAACCAAAATTGATTTCCAATTTTGCAACTAAGAACCTGTCTGATCTAAGATAGAACTTATGCTCTAAGTCATAACAGTAATGACCAGCCCCAATTACCCTGAAAAACATAAAAAACAAACAGATGAATAAAAGCTTGAGAGTAAACAGCAGTTTTCCAATGCGCAGACTAGATTTGGGGATTCTTTTGCATTGGTTATCAAATGGTAACCATGCAAGATGGGAGGTTGAGTTCTAGAAGCATCCAGGAGGGGAACTATTTTAACAATATTCCTTTACGTTTTAAACAGAAAAAATATGTCAGAGACTCTAGTTGTAGATCTTCTATCATGTACCATGGCAAATTCAATAACAATTCCTCTGCTGTTCCAGGAAGCCCTGGTGTCATGGGATCACAAAGGACAAAGTGGTACCTAAGCCAGACTTCCTTGACGAGGATGCTTTTCATGGAGTGAACAATTCCTCAAAGCAGGAGCCTACCCATCCCCCAGGATGGTGAATAGAGAATCTCAAGTCAAACAAAGGTCCTTACCATTGCAGTCTGGCTGCTGAATTCTCAGGGCTGAGCTAAAGGAGTAAAACCAGTTAAGTTTCTATTACAGCTGTGCCCTCCAATCCTAAGCTCTCCCTCCAGACCGTTTCAGTATCTCTGACTCCTCTCCATCCCCAAGCCACTGAGCAAGTTTAAGTGTCATCTCTCACCTCAACCAGAACAATACCTCCTTGACTGGTTTCATTCACTCATCAAATATCTACTGACCTCCAGCTATGACCTTGGAGAAAAGTAGTGAACAAAAGAGATAGAACCTTCAGGGCACTCATAGTCCTGTGCATCTAGTATCACTCCTCTATAGTCCATCCCCCACATTAGCCAACAAAGAAATCTTCTAGAAACCCAGCCTGATCATGGCCCTCCAAGGCTTAAAATCCTCCCCTAACTCCTCATTCCCAAGGATGAAGTTCAAGCTCTGCAGCTCACAAGACCTTTCCAAATTTAGTCCCACCAAACCATACAGCCTCATCTTCACCTTCTCCCTGCCCTAGCTTCCCCCCAATGGTGAAAAGAGCTTATGGAACAAAAAGCAACAAGTAGCACTTGGTGCACCTGGAACTTGTGGGCAGAGGGCTCAGCAGGGCCCAGCTGATTCTAATGTATAGCCAGGGCTGGGAGTCACAGTGGGGCTTGGTCTTCCAGGTTTTTAATGGCTTTATGGGGCTATGACCGCCAGATCTGTCACCTGAGATCATTTCTGGCACCTAACAGAGAGAAGCCCACAGCCCCTCTGTCCACCTGAGTACCAGCACCCGAGCACCTTAGAGCAGGTAACATGTAAGATGTGGTAGGTTATGATGCTTCACCAAGAGGGTCCCCATAAGCAGGTGGAATTGAGTGGGCAGAGCTGGTTTGCTGCAAAGAGGAGCTAAGGCAGTTGTCCCCTCAGGAAGGAGCTAACAAGCCCCAATTGTCATTCAGTTAGGACTTTGTTTGTCCATCTTCCAATGGGTCAAGTAACCTTTCCAGGGGGCAGCTCTCCAGCCAGGTTCTCCCTCAGCCCTGCAAGTAAGAAATGGAACACAAGTCTTGTAGCTTATTCTAAAAACAGTCCTCATTGTTTCGGCATAAACATTTTTGAGTAGAGAAAAGTTGTCATCAGATCTAAGTTTAGAAAGATAGCTCTGACAGCAGGGTTTTTATTAGTACTATAATATCTTCCAGTCCACAAACTTTTACTGCATTTCTTCTGGATACCAATCACTGATCTAGAGGCAGGAGATTTAAAAAATAAATAAATAAGATACAACCTTTCCTCCCCATAAGCTAGTAGGGAAAATAGGCTGGTAAATAGATCATTATAGACAAAGAAGGAAACGGGAGGCTAATGATGTGCCCAAAGTATCACGGGTGACTTGACCAGGAGGCAATTCCTGAATTAAGTCAAAGATGGATAGGGGAGTTGGCCAGGTGGAGGTTAAGTAGACATCCGAGGGAGAAGGTCAATGTGAACAAAGGCTACTTAAACAGATTAGGGATAGCCTGACAGAGAGGAAACTACATTGAGTGGAGGAAGCTACCAGGTGTTTGAAGCATTGTGTATGGGGAAAGAAGTCATCATAGCAAATGCTTATATGGTGCTTACTATGTGGCTGACACGATTCTAAGCATGTGTGTATGTGGGTGTGTACATTTATTTTGTGTACATATATATGTATGTATGTACCCATTTAATTCTCATAACAACCTGATGAGATAAGACTATCACCCCATTTTACAGATGGGAAGAGCAGTCACAGGCAGTAAAAATGACTGCTCCAAATCACACAGCAAGTGGCCAAGCCAAGATTTACACCAAAGTAGGCTGGCTCCTGAACATATATTCTTCACTGCCGTGTGCCACTACTTTCTATGACAGATCATTGGACCAAGCCACACTCAAAGAGATTGGATGCTATCATATAACAAAGGGAGCCAGTGAATTATTCCATATCAGAAAGTGGGACTATCACATGCATACAGAGACAGAATTGATGGAGGAGATTTGAGGGCAGGAATAGCCAGTGAAAGATTGGCTATAGAACAGGAAAAAGAAAAGTCTGAATCAGGGCCATTGTTCCAAGGGTGAAAAGGAGAAAAGAGACTTGAGAAAAATTCTGGCATTTGAATTAGTAGGACTTTGTGATTCACTAGAATTGGGCAGATAGCATGGATTCAGAATGCCACCCAGAGTTCTAATTAGGATGGAAAACAGAATTGAAGGGGAGGGATGATGGTCAGATTTAGATACTGGATTTGGGGTGTCCATGGGCATTCAGTAAGGATGGAGGACAGGCAGCTGGATGTGCTACTTCCACAATGGCAGCAGGGCCAACAGCTTTGTGTGAGCATAACAGGGAGGGGGAGGTGAGGATGAATGTTACAAGAGGCCCCACTGCCTATCTCTCTCCATAAACCTGAGTACCTCTCCACAAAATGGGTTATCAGTACCTGTCATTTATCAAACTCTCCAACATACTGAAATATTCATTTTTGGCCGACATTAGGCTTTCTCTACAAGCAGGTGACGTTAGATTTTCCCTCATCAAACTCTATTCATTATTCTAATTTAATTTCTCTGCAACCAGAGTTAGAACTTTTTTTTAAATGTAAAGTCATCCTGACCTGAAAGACACAATTGCTTCATACCAACATGACAGATCAATTTAGGAATGCAAGAGGCTGATAGCATAACTTCCAGGCTCATTTCTGAGAGCTGAAGTTCATTCCAGCAGTCTGGGGCCTCTCAGGCAGTTTGCTGAAGTGGTGAAACTCCTCTTAGTGCTGCTATATAGATTCAAGTCAGAACATCGTAACCAAAAAAATAGCCCCAGAATAATGACTGCCTCCTGGTGTTCTCTCTAGCTTTCCTGGCTCAGCTGAAGATGAGAAAAGATTGCAGGAGACATGCTGCCCACATGCTCCATTCCCAATTCTCCTCCTGATTGCAGGAAACATGGCTGTCCATATGCTCCATTCCCAAAGCTCCATTCCTACACCCAAGGAATCCACTTCTTTCTGACTTGGCCTCCAGTCAGCTCCTTTACTCCATCTCGTCTCCATCCTTCACCCTCTTAGTCTCTGCTCATCATCATGCAGGAACACAAATTAATATCAATCATGGCATTGAAAGCCACGCTATCCCTACCTTGTTCCACAAAACTTCATCATTGGTTCAGCCTGACACTTCCCTCATCCATCATTACTTACAGATATAAGAGATCTCAAGATGGTGAGAAAAGCTAACATTCTATTGGGTGGAGAGTGCAATGACTACTTATCAATGCAGTAACCACTCTTCCTTCCATTCTGTAGGAGCAGAGTGCCCAGCTAACCATCTCCAGGGGTCTCAACAAGAGGAAAGAGGCCAGGGCTTCTGGGGAACCATTTTAAAGAGGGCTAACTCAGCTGAAAGAACACCTTTTGTCCCTACACCCTTCCTCTTCTTCCTACTGGCATGTGGTTGTGACAGCTAGAGCTCTTCAGCCCTAACTGCTGACCTTCAGACTACTTTTAAAAGTCAGAAAATAACCTGATAATGTGTTTAAGCCATTGTATCTGAGTTTTATTTCCTAGTAACTCTGCTATTGTGATTCCCCCTGAGACTGGAAAGTAAGAAGACTCAGAATGGCCTTTCCCAGCCTTAGCAGATATTTCTTTGGGAACAGCCACAAGAGCATTGCATTGAAATTACTATTATGTGTGTCCATCTTCGACCTTAAATAATGAGCTCCTTAAAGGCAAACACTCTTGATGCATTCACAATTACAAAGCAGCACCTACCACAGACCTGGCACAAGGCAAGGACTGTGTGAAATGTATGTTGAATAAATAAGTGGAAGCTCTATTGGGGGTCTTGTGTTAATGACTGAGTCCCTGGAATTAGCTAATCAATGAAGTTATGTACCATCCGCCTTATATGCAGGATGCCACTATTTTAATCAAAATGCAAAATGCACCAGGCTTCATTGTCTCCACACAGTGGTTGTTGAATTGATGCCACCTTGGGATGAGAAGAAACCCTTCCTGGGCATTAAAATATTCTCTCATGGTTAGTCACTCAACAAAAAACATGGTATTTCCTGAGGATCTTCTAGTGGTTGATAATTAATCCTAACATCTGCTTTGTGAGTTACATGCCCTCATTGCCCCCATTTTACAGGTGAGAAGTCTGAGGTCCAGAGGGTGAAATGAGTTCATGCACTATTCCACAGTAAGGCAGGGATCCAAGCCCAATTGTGTCCACACCACTCCTATGTTACCTTGCTTCTTTTCTACTTCAAAGCAGTTTTAGAACCGAGACTCAGATAATCTCAGTTCCAAAAGAGAAAACACCAATGCACAGAAGGAAGGCCTATGTTTCTCACCCTGTGATCTCGAGGCTCTCTTAACCCCAAGTGAAGAAGTGGTAAGAGGGAGAGGAAAGGGCCATGAGTCACTGGTGGCCTAAAGCCCCAGAGTTCCTCCTAAGACCTGAAAACGTGTGCAATTGCCTAAATTAAAATCAATATGCTGCTTGGCTGGAAGGCTGCACAATTGTTTTTGACGCTGGGTATATTATGTTCTAAATGTTTAATCTGGCAGAGGCCATAAAAGACAAGTTCCAGGCCATTTGGAGCTTATATTGCGAACAAGATGGTCTGGGAGGCAGCTAAAATGAAAAAAAAAAAAAAAAAAAAAAAAAGACAAGAGATCCCAATAGAGTGGCACAGACAAATTGATCTGGTTCTGACATGGATGCTAGGCATCAATTCAGGGTGAAAGAGACTCCTTTGTTGATAGGAGAAAGGCAGTGATAAAAGCAAAATGGTCAGCCGTCAGACCTTACTTTCTAATGCTTGGGGAAGCTTCCCTGAGATGGCAAAGAAATCAATATGTCTAAGGCAGCCGTGTTGATTCGTGGCGCCAGACAGTCAAGAAAGGCAATCTTACCTTCCAGATGTTAATAGATGACCATTTAGCATGCACAAGTCTGATGCACCACATGCCCAGAAGGGCAGATCCTCCCAACCCAAAGCCTGCACTGCAATAAGCACATATATAGTCCCCTTAAGGAATCCTCCTATTGAGGGCTTCCTGACTGGGGGAAAAAAGTCTAGCATGGGTGGTTAAATGCTCAGGCTTAAGTGTTAGATGTAAATTCAGATTTTAGCTCTTCGACCTACTGAGTACATCCACTTTGTAGCCTGTCTGGGCTAGGCCTCTATTTCCTCATCTAGTGGATTCCTGTAGGAATAGGAGTATTGGTCTACCAGCAATGAGGTGAGAATTAAAGGACATAATTGGGGATCTGGGTGGCTCAGTGGTTGAGCCTTTGGCTCAGGTCGTGATCCTGGGGTCCTGGGATCGAGTTCCGTATCAGGTTCCCCTTAGGGGACCCTGCTTCTTCCTCTGCCTATGTCTCTACCTCTCTCTGTGTCTCTCATGAATAAATAAATAAATAAATAAATAAATAAATAAATAAATAAATAATCTTAAAAAAAAAAAGAAAAGAAAGGAGATAATCGGCACAGTTTCTGGGATATAGTAAGTGTTGAATACATGTTACCTGATAGTATTAAGGTTCTCAGTATGTAAAAGAGCATGGACCTAGCAAGGCAGAGACACAGGCAGGGGGAGAAGCAGGCTCCATGCAAGGAGCCTGACATGGGACTCGATCCCGGGTCTCCAGGATCACACCCTGAGCTGAAGGTGGCACTAAACCACTGAGCCACCCGGGCTGCCCGCAAAGCAATATTTAAACGTCAGAAAAGGTCAAGACTTGGCCTCTCTTTTTTTGTACTGCAGGCATTAGGTGGCATTCTTGGTAATGGACAGTGTCTGGCATCTCTTGGTTGTACGGCATTAGGATTTCAGAGCAGGGCAGAGCTCGAGCCTTGAAACAAACTCATTGAAGTGTACCCAGGGTTGATTAGATTGAATCCTCCTTCTGGAAATACCGCAGGGCAAGAGGGCCATCACAGATTGTATACTTATTACATGCCAGACACAGTAGTAAGCACTTTATAGCTACTCTCACTGATTTCTTGAACAAACAGAGGTACAGAGAGGGTAGAAAATTTGCCCATAGTCACACAGCAACCTTGGAAGGAGGCAGAAATCACGTTTTTTTTCCCAAATTTGTGTTTCTAAATCCAGTATTTTTTCCACGACATCACAGCTGTGCCTTTATTTATAGAAATATAAAAAAGATTGCAAAGGAAATGTTTAGCTTACTTATGAAAGCCAACAGTTTTTTAAGAGTCTATAAAATTACTTTAATTTAACCCATCTGTCTATAGAAACTTACTGCAATAATTACAAATGTTACCTGTTCATTTAAAGAACAAATATGCAAAATCACTACTTGTAATACTATGTTATGCCAATAGTGTGCATTACCTAGTTTTTCACTAAAGAAGTATCACCATGTAGTAAAAAATAAGAAAAGTGGGTTCAAATCCTGCTTCTATCATGCATCAGTTCTGTGGCTTTGGACAAGCTCCTTAACTTCACTGAACCTCTATTTCCCCATAAGTGAAAGGCAGCTTTTAAAACTAATCCCAGGAAACGAACTAGGGGTGGTGGAAGGGGAGGAGGGTGAGGGGTGGGGGTGACGGGGTGGCGGGCACTGACGGGGGCACTTGACGGGATGAGCACTGGGTATTATTCTGTATGTTGGCAAATTGAACACCAATAAAAAATAAATTTATTATCAAATAAAAAAAATAAAATAAAATAAAACTAATCCCAGGGCAACTGCAACAAGTAAATTACATAATATATATGAGGCACCAGTGTCTGGTAATACTAAATAGTGGGAAATATCATTATTCCTGAGAAATAACCCTTCTTTAAAATATTCTCTAATTCAGACATATTACTGTTCATATAAGCAGATTTCACTATTACAGAAGTCTGATTAGCCAGCAATTCCACTTCCAGGAATGCAGCACAAGGAAATGCTCATAACTACAGAGAAAGATGTGTGTGTGTGTGTGTGTGTGTGTGTGTGTGTGTGTGTGTGTGTGTGTGATGAGTTACAGAATTGTTTATAATAGGGAATCCCTGGGTGGCTCAGCAGTTTGGCGCCTGCCTTCGGCCCAGACATGATCTGGAGTCCTGGGATCGAGTCCCACATCAGGCTCCTTGCACGGAGCCTACTTCTCCCTCTGCCTGTGTGTGTGTGTGTGTGTGTGTGTGTGTGTCTCTCTCTCATGAATAAATGAATAAAATCCTTTTAAAAAAGAATTGTTTATAATAGTAGGAAATGGGAAACAACCTATATATCCATCAAAAGAAGAATGGTTAAATAAATGATGATTTATCTATATAAGGACAAACTTCTCCTGTAAAGAGCTTGAGAGCAAATATTTTCAGTCTTTGTGGGCCATGCAGCCTATGTGACAATTACTCAGGGCTGCTGTTGTAGCACTAAATCAGCCGCCGACAATATGTAAAATAATAGACCTAGATATTTCTCAAAAAAACAAATAGAACTGTATTTAGAAAAATAGATGGAAGGCCACATTTGGCCTCAGTGTTTTCCAACCCCTGATTTATATATGCTGAATACTACACAGCTGTTAAAATAATAATAATAATAATAATAATAATAATAATAATAAAGTAGACCCTCATGTATTAAGACAGAAAGATAACCACAAGACCTCCTACAAGTCATAAGAAAAAGGTAAATAGCACAATAAAAATTGGAGAGAAAATACGAACAGGCAATTCATAAAAGAAAATTCAAATAGCCAGTTTGAAAAGTTGCTCAACTAATTAACTTTCCAAATGCAAACTAAAACAAGAAGATCCTAGATGCACTCATGACATCTGCAAAAATTAAAACACTGACAAAATCAAGGGTTGGTGACACTGTAAAGAAAAGAGTACTATCATACACTTTTAGAACAAATATAAAGTAAGACAATCACTTTGAAATTTTCTTTGGCAGAATCTATTCAAACTGTAAATGTGCATATCTTATGACCCATCATTTCCTCTTCTAGGTCTATACCCCAGAGAATCATGTTCACATGTGTTCAAAAAGATTGAATAAGAAAACTGACTGAAGCATTATAATAGCAAGAAAATGAAAATGACCAAAGATCCCCAATAATGGAATGGACAACTATAATCCAAAATATTCATGTGGCAAAGTACAATTCAGCAGTTAAGAGGTGTAAACTCAATCTATATTCATAGATACTTCTCAGAAATATGATACCAACTTTCAGAACAATCCTTACAGTATGACACAATGTAGGTAAGAATATGGACACAATTAAAAAAAAAGAATATGGACACAAACTACAAATCATACACTTGTTACAGGAAATGTACATGTGTATAAAGGTATTTATTTATTTTTATTTAAGTTTAATTTAGTTAACATATAGTGTATTATTAGCTTCAGGAGTAGAATATAGTGATTCATTATTTGCATTTAACACCCAGTGCTCATCACAACAAGTGCCATCCTTAATGCCCCTCACCCAATTATCCCGTCCCCCCACCCACCTTTCCTCCAGAAACCTTCAGGTTGTTCCCTATAGTTAAGTCTCTTATGGTTTGCCTCCCTCTCTGTTTTCATCTTATTTTATTTTTCCTTCCTTTCCCCTTGTTCATGTGTTGTTTCTTAAATTCCACATATGAGTGAAATTATATGGTATTTGTCTTTCTCTGACTTATTTCCCTTAGCATACTACCCTCTAGTTCCATCCACATTGTTGCAAATGGCAAGATTTTATTCTCTTTGACGGGTAATATTTTATTTTATATATATATATATATGCACTCATGACATCTGCAAAAATTAAAACACTGCTGAAATCAAGGGTTGGTGATACTGTAGAGAAAAGAGTATTATCATACACTAATACTATATATATGTATATGTATATATATATATATATCAAATCCATATATAATCACATCTTTATTTATCTGCCAGTGGACATCTTGGCTCTTTCCATATTTCGGCTAATGTGGACCTTGCTTCTATAAAGATTGGAGTATTTAAAGAAAGATCTGGAAGGTTATGCAGTAAACGAAAACAATAGTTATCTTGAGACATAGGAGAGAAGATGAGAATTAGAAGTGGTGGCCCAAGGAGACTTTAGATTTAACCATAATGTTTTACTTTTTAAAAATGAAATAACTATGTAATATCTCATAATTGAAATAAATATTTTTAAAATTTTCATGATATATTAAATGAATAGCCAAGTTACAAAACCATATATATTGAATGATGGTATTTTACTTTTAAATTTTTACATCTTGTTTTTGTGTGTGTTTGTGTCTGTCTGTCTGTCTGTCTGTCTGGAAGGGTGATTACCACATAGTTAACAGGATTTTTTTTTAAGATTTTACTTATTCATTCATGAGAGACACAGAGAGAGAAAGGCAGAGACACAGGCAGAGGGAGAAGCAGGCTTCATGCAGGAAGCCTGATGTGGGACTCGATCCCGGGTCTCCAGGATCACGCCCTGGGCCCAAAGCGGCACAACTGCTGAGCCACCCGGGCTGCCCAGTTAACAGGATTATACAGTAGTGGAAAGGGAATTAGAGCCTCGGAAAGAATAATATATTAGTCTGCTCAGGCTGTCATAACAAAATACCACCAATTAAGTGGCTTAAACAACAGAGATTTATTTCTCACAGTTCTGGTGGCTATAAATTCTAAGATCCAGGTATTTACATATTTGATATCTGGTAAGGGCTCTCTTCCTGGCTTATAGATGGCCACCTCCTTGCTGTGTCCTCACATAGCCTTTTGCTCCTCCCTGTTTCCCAGGGAGGAAGAAGAGAAGGGGGAGGATCAAGGGGAGTAAGCCCTAAGAACTCTAATCCTATCTGATCAGGAGTCCACCCTTATGACCTCATTTTAACCTTAATTAACCTTGGAGGCCCATTTCCAAATACAGCTACACTGGGATTTGGGGCTTCAACATAGGAATTTTGAGGCAACACAAACATTCAGTTCATAAGATATACTTTCCTCTGTTGATGAGAAAGTATGGTGTGGAAACCATGCCGCAGTTGGAGTTGGCTAGATTCTAACCCTACCTGTGCCACTTCAGAGCAGCATGGCCATGTGAAAGTCAACCTCTGTTTCTTCATCTGAAAAGTTAGGATAATATTGTTGTTTAATATGGTACTTACTGTGTCTCAGGTATCCCTGGCATATATGTATGTATGTGTGCGTGTGTGTATATATATATATGCATATATATACATATACATATATACACACATATACAACGTATACAAATATACATATATACATATATGTATATACACACACACACACACACACACACACATATATATTCCTCAGTTCAACCTGTGAGGTAGGATCATATTCCCATTTTAGAGATGAGAAAACTGAGGTGCAAAGAAGTTCAGTGACTTGCCTAAGTCCTAATGCTAGAATGTGATAGACCTGGTTCCAGAGATGACAGTCTTAAGTCATAACTAGCCCTCTAAATGTAAGTTTTTGTTATTTTCACTTTAAATAATACATATAAATATGTATTTCTATAATCCTTGAATTTTATAACTTAGAATATATGTGTGTATACGTGTATATATATACACATATATGTATGTATATGTGTATGTGTGTATATATGTAGTCTTAGTTTCTTATTGCTGCCAACAAAGTCATGCTTAAGACAATAAAAATGTATTTTTAACAGTTACAGAGGTCAGAAGTCTAAAACCAAGATGGTGCCAGGGCTATATTCCTCTTGGAGGCTTCAGAGAAAAACCTGTTTCCTTGCCCCTTCTGGCTCCTAGAGGCTACCTATAGTCCTGACTCATGCTGTCTTTCTGAATCTTCAAAGTGCATCATTCCCACCTCTGGCTACATCACCACATCTCCTTTTTCTAACTCTGACTCCTTCTACACCCTTCTCACAAGGACTTCATCCTTATGTTGAGCCCACCCAGATAAATTCAAGGTACTCCCCCTATCTCAAGATCTTTAAATTAATCATATCTGCAAAAGACTTTTTGCTATAAAAGGTAAACATATTCACAGCTTCTTGGGATGAGGATATCGTCATCTTTAGAGGCCATATATTAGACAGAATGTACATATACACATCTATCAATATAGTTTAATAGAGGAAATTTGACACTTTAACCACATGTTAAACATACATAAAGTATACTGATTAATAGCACATTTGCCTTCACAGCACGTTAGACACAAATTATATTTCCATTTATATTTTTTTTAATGCAAGAAATGAGCTAAGGACAAGGAAATCTGGCTGAGCCTCCTATTCAGGAGATGAGGGCCCCAGGAGGTCAGGTCTCATGTTTGCCACAGTTGAGGAATCACTGATCTAGTCCAGCACAGCAGGTTAGAAAAAAAGTGGTGACTAACTGGACACACAAGTGTTCTGAGCCCCAGAGCATTGAAGATACTTGCTTTGGGACAGCAGGACAACTTGAAGAGCCCACCTCCAGCAGTGGGTCAGAAAGATCCAGACAGAATCAAAGGGCCACTTGTCTCAACTGGTCCCAGGGTCTGAATCAGTTTTGATACAGCTCTCTGACACCTCCTTGCTCAGGCTTTGACAATGTCTCCTAAAATAGCTTCACTCTAACCAACCTAAGCGCTAAACCTTCTGCTCCAGGAAAGAAGAGAGCTTTGTGGTTTCCTTGAAAAATCCTTGCATCTGGTGTTCAGCTCTAAGAGCCTCAGTGCTACCACTAAGTTGATTCTGTTTCTTCTTGAAAAGACTCCCCACAGGGATCCCTGAGTGGCGCAGCGGTTTAGCGCCTGCCTTTGGCCCAGGGTGCGATCCTGGAGACCCAGGATCGAATCCCACATCAGGCTCCCGGTGCATGGAGCCTGCTTCTCCCTCTGCCTATGTCTCTGCCTCTCTCTCTCTGTGATGACTATCATAAATAAATAAAATTTAAAAAAAAAAAAAAGACTCCCCACACAATTCCATGCATTTTAATTTCCAATCGGCAATGCTTTGTCACGGTAACCACAGTGCCGCTGAGTCTCAGCAGCTGCTGTATGGATCTTCAATGATCTCCTGGCCGAGTCTGTTTCAAGGGACCATCTGTAGTTCTGAGTTACACACACTTCCCCCCAACCCCACAGGGCAGCTAGTCTGACCAACCTCCCGTCATGTGTGAGCCCCACCAGGATGTTCCTTTGCTTTGACTTTGGTCTGTGCTAGACCCTTTCCCAGTAGTTAGATATAAATATGGTAGCTTGGTAGATATGGTCAACTCTCAAACTATCACTCGCTGCACTCACAGGTGAATCTAGACCACGATAGGAAGGCATGAGGGGAAGGTCAGAGGTCAGAGGATCTGGTCTCTCTGCATGCCCTACTACTGCCAATTGGTCAAGGGAAAGGCAGGTTACCTCCAAGTGTCATATGAAGAGTAACAGATTGATACAATGTCCCTGTCACTAACCCTGTCACATCTTATGTAAGCCACTCCTACTCACTTATCAGAGTCTGAGTGTCCTTTATCAGATCAGTTTATGGGTCAACTAACATCTCTGATAACAGCCCATGACACTATCATTTGCATTTATTTCAGATCATCATTAAGATTTCTTCCAGCTCAAAAAAATCTACATTTTATTGAGGTAGCTCTAAATTATATATGGAAAAAAATAAACTTAGACCATGATTTTTTAATGAAATTATTCAAAATTAAAAGTTTTTACAACTTAAGATTGATCAAGAAGAATGTGATTGTTTAAATATGTCTTCCATTCCTTCATTCTTACACACAACTTTGAAATCGGTGTTAAAAACTGACACATGGTGTCTTCTACTGTAGTCAACTTGGAATCCTGTCTTATAAGACATACACACCTCTTGACACCATGGGCCATATGGCTGAGGGTTTTTCCCCCATATTTTTTTTTTACCACCAACCAATATGGAACCTTTATTTTTAAGGTAATTTCTGTACATCTGGAGCATGAGAGTAATCCTTTTACAAATGGAACTGATTACTAGAATAAACGATGACAAAACCAAACTGGAATTTGATGTGAATCCAGAGGAGTTTAAGCTTCAAATCCAGCCAAGAAGTTTGTGTTACAATCTCTTTCAGCTTAGCATCTGATTGTTCTGAGATCTTTCCATCGGTCCTTATATTGCCTAAGAGGGCTTGGTGATAACATGAGCCAAAAAATCATGCTCAAACTTTGTGATCTTGCTGGACTCCAAATTATCAAGATATCCTTTGACACCAGCATAAATAACAGCCACTTGTTCTTCAACAGCCATGGAAGAACACTGTCCTTGCTTCAGCAACCCAGTCAGTCGCACGCCGTGACTCAAGGGTTGTTGACACCATCAAGGTCAGAACTGAACTGGGCAAAAGCAGCAACTTCACGATACTGAGCCAATCCCAGCTTCATGGTACCTGCCACCTGCTTCATGGCACTCGTTTGGGCAACAGATCCAATACAGGACACAGACAAACCGACATTAATAGCAGGGTGGATACCTTTGTAGAACAATTCTGTTTACAAGATCTGTCCATCAGTGATGGAAATGACATTTGTTGGAATGTAAGCAGACACATCACCAGCTTGCGTTTCTGACTGCTAAAGCAGTCAAGGAGCCACCACCAAAAGAATTGTTCATTTTGGCTGCTCTCTAGCAGACGGGAGTGTAGGTAAAACACATCATCAGGATAGGCCTCACGACCAGGGGCCCGGAGGAGCAGCAGAGACACCTGACGATAAGCAACAGCCTGTTTGGATAAGTCATCATAGATGATCAAAGCATGTTTGCTGTTATCTCTAAAATATTCTCCCTAAAATCAAAATGAGAAAGGAGAGATCACTACCAACACCAAGGAAATACAAACGATTTTAAAAACATATTATGAACAGCTATACGCCAATAAATTAGGCAATCTAGAAGAAATGGACACATTCCTGGAAAGCCACAAACTACCAAAACTGGAACAGGAAGAAATAGAAAACCTGAACAGGCCAATAACCAGGGAGGAAATTGAAGCAGTCATCAAAAACCTCCCAAGACACGAGTCCAGGGCCAGATGGCTTCCCAGGGGGATTCTATCAAACGTTTAAAGAAGAAATCATACCTATTCTACTAAAGCTGTTTGGAAAGATAGAAAGAGATGGAGTACTTCCAAATTCGTTCTATGAGACCAGCATCACCTTAATTCCAAAACCAGACAAAGACCCCACCAAAAAGGAGAATTACAGACCAATATCCCTGATGAACATGGATGCAAAAATTCTCAACAAGATACTAGCCAATAGGATCCAACAGTACATTAAGAAAATTATTCACCAAGACCAAGTAGGATTTATCCCCGGGACACAAGGCTGGTTCAACACTCGTAAAACAATCAATGTGATTCATCATATCAGCAAGAGAAAAACCAAGAACCATATGATCCTCTCATTAGATGCAGAGAAAGCATTTGACAAAATACAGCATCCATTCCTGATCAAAACTCTTCAGAGTGTAGGGATAGAGGGAACTTTCCTCGACATCTTAAAAGCCATCTATGAAAAGCCCACAGCAAATATCATTCTCAATGGGGAAGCACTGGGAGCCTTTCCCCTAAGATCAGGAACAAGACAGGGATGTCCACTCTCACCACTGCTATTCAACATAGTACTGGAAGTCCTAGCCTCAGCAATCAGGCAACAAAAATACATTAAAGGCATTCAAATTAGCAAAGAAGAAGTCAAACTCTCCCTCTTCGCCGATGACATGATACTCTACATAGAAAACCCAAAAGCCTCCACCCCAAGATTGCTAGAACTCATACAGCAATTTGGTAGCATGGCAGGATACAAAATCAATGCCCAGAAATCAATGGCATTTCTATACACTAACAATGAGACTGAAGAAAGAGAAATTAAGGAGTCAATCCCATTTACAATTGCACCCAAAAGCATAAGATACCTAGGAATAAACCTCACCAAGAGGTAAAGGATCTATACCCTAAAAACTATACAACACTTCTGAAAGAAATTGAGGAAGACACAAAGAGATGGAAGAATATTCCATGCTCATGGATTGGCAGAATCAATATTGTGAAAATGTCAATGTTACCCAGGGCAATGTACACGTTTAATGCAATCTCTATCAAAATACCATGGACTTTCTTCAGAGAGTTAGAACAAATTATTTTAAGATTTGTGTGGAATCAGAAAAGACCCCGAATAGCCAGGGGAATTTTAAAAAAGAAAACCATAGCTGGGGGCATCACAATGCCAGATTTCAGGTTGTACTACAAAGCTGTGGTCATCAAGACAGTGTGGTACTGGCACAAAAACAGACACATAGATCAATGGAGCCGAATAGAGAACCCAGAAGTGGACCCTGAACTTTATGGTCAACTAATATTCGATAAAGGAGGAAAGACTATCCACTGGAAGAAAGACAGTCTCTTCAATAAATGGTGCTGGGAAAATTGGACAGCCACATGCAGAAGAATGAAACTAGACCACTCTCTTACACCATACACAAAGATAAACTCAAAATGGATGAAAGATCTAAATGTGAGACAAGATTCCATCAAAATCCTAGAGGAGAACACAGGCAACACCCTTTTTGAACTCGGCCACAGTAACTTCTTGCAAGATACATCCACGAAGGCAAAAGAAACAAAAGCAAAAATGAACTATTGGGACTTCATCAAGATAAGAAGCTTTTGCACAGCAAAGGATACAGTCAACAAAACTAAAAGACAACCTACAGAATGGGAGAAGATATTTGCAAATGACGTATCAGATAAAGGGCTAGTTTCCAAGATCTATAAAGAACTTATTTTTTTTAATTTTTATTTATTTATGATAGTCACACAGAGAGAGAGAGAGGCAGAGACATAGGCAGAGGGAGAAGCAGGCTCCATGCATCAGGAACCCGATATGGGACTCGATCCTGGGCCTCCAGGATCGCGCCCTGGGCCAAAGGCAGGCGCCAAACCGCTGCGCCACCCAGGGATCCCCTCTATAAAAAACTTATTCAACTCAACAGCAAAGAAACAAACAATCCAATCATGAAATGGGCAAAAGACATGAAGAGAAATCTCACAGAGGAAGACATAGACATGGCCAACATGCACATGAGAAAATGCTCCGCATCACTTGCCATCAGGGAAATACAAATCAAAACCACAATGAGATACCACCTCACGCCAGTGAGAATGGGGAAAATTAACAAGGCAGGAAACCACAATTGTTGGAGAGGATGCGGAGAAAGGGGAACCCTCTTACACTGTTGGTGGGAATGTGAACTGGTGCAGCCACTCTGGAAAACTGTGTGGAGGTTCCTCAAAGAGTTAAAAATAGACCTGCCCTATGACCCAGCAATTGCACTGTTGGGGATTTACCCCAAAGATTCAGATGCAATGAAACGCCGGGATACCTGCGCCCCGATGTTTATAGCAGCAATGTCCACAATGCCAAACTGTGGAAGGAGCCTCGGTGTCCATCAAAAGATGAATGGATAAAGAAGATGTGGTTTATGTATACAATGGAATATTACTCAGCCATTAGAAATGACAAATACCCACCATTTGCTTCAACGTGGATGGAACTGGAGGGTATTATGCTGAGTGAAATGAGTCAATGGGAGAAGGCCAAACAGTGTATGTTCTCATTCATTTGGAGAATATAAATAATAGTGAAAGGGAATAGAAGGGAAGGGAGAAGAAATGGGTAGGAAATATCAGAAAGGGAGACAGAACATAAAGACTCCTAACTCTGGGAAACAAACTAGGGGTGGTGGAAGGGGAGGAGGGCAGGGGGTGGGGGTGAATGGGTGACAGGCACTGAGGGGGACACTTGACGGGATGAGCACTGGGTGTTATTCTGTATGTTGGTAAATTGAACACCAATAAAAAAATTAATTTATTAAAAAAATATTCTCCCATAGAACATCCAGAGCAAGGAGCCAGGTAGTTAAGTGGAGCAGCATCAGAAGCAGTAGCTGACACCACAATGGTGTACTTCATGGCATCTGCATCTGTAAGCCTCTTCGCCAACTGGGCAACAGTAGACCTCTTCTGACCAATAACAACGTAGATACAGTATAACTTCTTCTTTTCATCAGTTCCATCATTGAGATGTTTCTGATTAATGATTGTGTCAATAGCAATTGATGTTTTGCCAGTTTGCCAGTCACTGATAATCAGCTCACGCTGACCACGACCAATTGGCACCAAGCTATCCACAGCCTTAATGCCAGTCTTCATTGGTTCACGCACAGAGATTGGAGGAATGATCCCAGGGCCTTTCAGGCCAACTCGCCTATGGGTCTTGGAACCAATGGGACCCTTTCCATCAATGGCATTACCAAGGGCATCTACAACATGGCCCAGTAGCTCCTTGCCAACTGGAACGTCCACAGTGGCTTCTGTTCTTTTCACAATATCTCCTTCCTTAATTAGTTTATCATTTCCAAACACAACAACACCAACCTTGTCAGGTCCCAAGTTCAGAGACATACCCTTTAAGCCTGAAGAAAAAAAAAATAAGCCTGAAGAAAACACTACCATTTCTTTGGCCTGACCATTTCATGTACATGGGCAATACCATCACTGCTGTTTAGGACATGCCCAGTCTCTCCAAGGTCAACAGAGGTATCAGCTCCACGAATACGCTCTTCAAAGACAGAGGACACTTGGGCAGTGCCAGTCTTCTGAAGATGAGTGTCAGAGGCATGGAGGTTCCTTGCAGCAATGAAGGATGATCTCAAAGCCTTTTTGGAGACCAGCCCAGCCCACCGAGGGAGGATACAGGCCACAACCCGGGTGACGCGCTCAGACAGCATCTCTGCAGTTTCTCTCGGGTGGTTCCTCTGCAGCCACAGCCTCCAGACTGACTGGGCTTCCTCCATATTTTAAATATGACTTATGTCTACCAAATGTAGCAGAGATCACATGGCTAAGACAGCACAGAAAAGAAAAGGGAGGACTGTGCACTGAGTAATACTGAGCCTATTATGTATCAGGTATTGTAACAGACATTTTCTGTGAGACAGATGTTGCCCCTAAATTTCAAATGAGGAAACACATTCAGAAATGTTACATAAGTGACCTATGTCACACTGCTAATTATGTAGATGTTGGGATTCATAATCTGTCACTAAATTCCATGCTAATGTTTCTATACCGTGCTGCCTCTCCAGCATGTTAAAGCAGGCTAAGTTTTCAAACAACCACAGAGAAGAAGGTGTTGGACGTGGCCATAAAATCTGCAAGTGAGCAATATAAAAGATTATGACAAAGTTAGTTAATCACAAGCCTGAGCTTCAGTTCTCTCAACATTTCACTAGGTATTTATGAATGTATTACTCCAGAGAAAGACTCTATACTTGTAAGTATATTCTTGGAATGTGTGTGGAAACCAAGTCAAGATTCCATTTCTTCCTCCCAAATGCCCTAAGGTTTTTTGGGTTTTTTTTTTTTTTGCCCTAAGGTCTTTAATGCCTCCCATTATTTTGTTTCTTATTTTCTATCCCTTTCTCTCATAAAATTCAGAATTGACTCTATATCAGGGTTTCTTCACCTTGGCACAGGCTCACCCTATGCCTTTCAGAGTCCTGATAGTTTGGAGGATAGAGGTATCACAGGGGCCAGTGAGAATGAGCTTGGCAATGACTCATGATTAGGTGGTATCATCTCCAACGAGTACCAGGCAGTAGGACAGGATGGGTTTCTGTGTCTTATTGGTCATGGATACATTTCATGGCATCCTCCACTTGTACCACTGCCATCACAGAACTTACAGGATTACAAAGAACTCAGTATTACAAAGAACGGCCCTACTCTCTTTTCTACACTGCTATGTCTTTGACCCTGTCAAAAATTGTTACATTTGATGAATATAGAGCATATTTTAAAAGAAAAAGAAAAAAACCTCATTCAAATAGCTAATAGTGTCAAGAGACATGCCATCTCTCACACGATAGGAATTCAGAATTGACTCTAGATCAAGGTTTCTTCACCTTGACACTATTGACATTTTGAACAGATGATTCTCAGTAAGAATTACAAAGTGGGTGGTCTGTATCCCCCAACCCCAACCCTCCTCCTCTAGCTAAGTTCTACTCATCTTTCAGGTTCCTGCTTAAACATCATTTTCTCTGAGTAGTCTTCCCAGCCTTCCTGCACTCTAGTTGACATATCCCCTCCAATTGGCTTCCAAGGCACTCTGAGCTTTCCCCACTGAATACCGTTGTAATGGTCCATTTATTTAGAGGATGAGGCAGAGAATTCGCATAAAACTCTATTTTATCTAATTCCTCATTCATTGTTTTTCTCCTCCTACAGCATCTTTGCTAAACTGTTATCAAATCTCTACCTTCACATCTTCAGTAATGAACCCACTATGTTTTAAGACCTTCATCTTATTGCTGAAGAGGTAAAAGTGTGTCCGAATAGTAAATCCCAATCTTTCTTCTTATAATTTTCTCTTGGCCCTGGCTTTACCTCTAGGGGCCACTTTCAGAATAACAGGTAGACGTAGCAACTTAGAATTGTTCAACATTCTCAACCCAAACAGACCTCTGCCAACCACCCAATCTTTCCTGCTTTCATATCTCCTTGACTGGTCAGCCGTGTACTTTCAGAGAATACAGAGTCTTGCTTTCTGAATGAGAGATGTGTGATAAGAAAAGCAAACCACAAAAAAGAAGGAAAGAAAGAAAGAAAGGAGAAAAAATGAGTGGGAAATATCAGAAAGGGAGACAAAACATGAGAGACTCCTAACTCTGGGAAACAAACTAGGGCTGGTGGAAGTGGAGGTGGGTGGGGGGTGGGGGTGACTGAGTGACGGGCACTGAGGGGGGCACTTGACGGGATGAGCACTGGGTGTTATTCTATATGTTGGCAAATTGAACACCAATAAAAAATAAATTTATAAAAAATAATAATAAATAAATAAACCTCACCCACAATAGAAACAAAAAGAAAAAGAAAGAAGGAAAGAAAAGAAAGAAAAGAAAAGAATAAAAAAGAAAAGAAAAGAAAAGAAAAGAAAAGAAAAGAAAAGAAAAGAAAAAAGAAAAGAAAAAGAAAACCACAGGAAGGATACATAAGTCTCTTCCAGGCCCTGCCTAGAAAATTAAGGTCTAGGTCCCAGGGATACTCAGGAGCAAAGTATCAACTATGCAACATCTGGAATCAGCAGCCCCTCTCCTCCTACACAGGGTTTTGTGAATGCTCTTGAGATACCAAGTAGAGGCAAACCCTGCATATACGTTGGGAAGTCCAGATGTATATACCAAGCCTCAAACCTGGTCATTTACCCAACATGGGTGTCACAGCCTGAATGTGTCCCCCTCCAAATTCACAGGTCGAATGCCAACCCCCCAACATGATGTCAATTGGAAATGGAGCCTTTGGGAGGTAACTAGGGCTAACGTAGGTTGTGAATGTGGAGCCTTCCTGAGGGGAATAGTGGCTTTATAAGGAGAGGAAGAGGAGCGAGATCTAAATATGCTTACACTGAGGAAAGGCTGTGTGTGGACATAGTGAGAAGATGGGCACCTGTGAGCCAGGACAAGAGCTCTCACCAAGAACCAAACTGACCAGCACCTTGATCATGGACTTCCCAGCCTCCAAAACTATGAGAAATAAATTTCTGTTGTGTAAGTCACCCAGAGTCCGGTATCTTGTTATGGCAGCCTGAGCAGACTACTATAGCAGGCAACCCAGAAAGAGGTTCACACACTCATCGAGGAAAGTGAGCAGCAAAGTGCTTGCCTCAGCTTTCTCACCTCCAGGCTCTCCCCTCGCTCAGGCTACCAGCAGCCCTCCCTCACACACCAGGCTGCTCAAGGAAACACGTTTCTCTCCCCAGAGGGTGGTTCCCCGGGTACCATGCCAGGCTCTTCACTCTCCCCAAAGCCAACTTCAGGCCTCCCAGCACCTGCACCCCAGATGGTCCCACCATTTCTCAGAAAGGAGCAGTTACATTTGTATCTAGCCAGCACCACTAATTAACTGTGATTTCAGGGTCTCTCATGGAAGAGAAGCTTGTCTTCCTCAGGGGTTTCTGTCTCCAATCTTACTTCCCCTAAATCATTCTCCACACTGCTGCCAGAAGGGTCTTTCTAGAACACAAATATAATCTTGTTACTCCCCTGCTTAAAGCTTTTTGAATGACTGCCCACTACCTTTAGGGTGAAATCTGAACTCCTTCACCAAACTCCTCAGTACTGCCCCTGACCTCTTCCTGTGAGTCATGGCTGACCACTCACCACTTGGCCCCTAAGTTAGAGATCCCACACATCTGGAAGTTCCCCTAGGGTCCACACTCCCTAGGACTGTTGTACCCTTCCCTGAGCCAGTCCCCCACCTTCATCCCCTCTCTGGGGGCTATTCCATGACCTGCCCACTCCACTCCATATCTACCAGCTGAATTAAGTTATCCCTTCTCTATATTTCTACACCTCATATGTTTGCCTCTAATATACACAACAACTCACAAACTGTATCTGTCCTTTAATCTGTTTATTTTCCCCCTCATCCATAAGCCAAGACAATCATTAGTCTTTATTTGTAGCCCTCCTGCTCAGTACAGAGGCTGGCACATAGTTGGTGCTCATGTATGGTTTTTGAATGAATGAGTGAAGGAATAAGTGGCCTGTGATGACTGAAATAAGGAGTAATCTCGCCATTATGACAATTTCTAAGACCTGCAAGTGGCCCATGACCTGGTTAATGCTATATTAACCTCTCTTGTATATCCACTTCCATTTCACAGCAAGTTTCCAAATCCATGAAACACTGTCACTGTCCAAGTTGGTGACTGTTAGCCGCATGTGGTATTTAAGTCATATTAAAATTAAGTGAAATGTTAGTTCTTTGGTCACACCAACCTCTAATAGCTATCACGCTAGACAGTGTGGATATAGAACATTTTTACCATCACAGAAATTTCTACTGGACAATGCAAGTCTAGAATAAAGCACACGAATTGGGATTACAAAGAGAATATATACATTTTTGCCCTCAGGAAGAACAAAATCTAACCTAGTTAATTCTGGCTTGTCAGAAATTAGACAAGCATTTTTGTCTTACCTATGGTTCTGAATATTCATATGTAAATTATTTCTCTGTTATGATAAAGTAAACAATTATTTTAAAATTCCTTGCTCCTTAAAATTATCCTTTTTTTATAATTGCCATATGGCTCACTGATTTACAAGGGTATTAAGAGACTTAATTAATGTTTATTTGGAGCTTTGCCTGTCAAGGTTGTTATTAGAGGATCCACGGAGATTCTGCTAGTAACAAAAAGTTTGGTGGAAAACCCTAGCTTATTTGAATAGAGGCATGCAAACAGTGGGAAGAATTCTCTAGTTGGATTTAATTTATCATCTTCCTTTATCAACTATTTATTGAGCATGTACCATGTGTTTCGCAGTAAATAGCAGAAGGAAAATGTGGCTCCTGCTGGAAACTTGTCATTACTTCCTAGTAATGTAATCCCTGGCATCCATCAAAATTCCTATCACTGGGAATGAAGCTATAAGGAGATGAAATGGGGATGTAGAGGGTACTGGCTCGTGGCTCAGGCTACCCCTGCCTTGATGGAGTCACCATAACCCTGGTTGTTAGCTTTGTGGTTCTAGAACTGAATTATGCCCATATACTCAAAAGGGATGGATCATGATCATGATCATCATTATCATCAACATCATCATCATGATAATCACTAACACTTAGATAATACTATTATGTGCCAGTCACTGTGCTAAGCCATAAGTCATGGATATATGACTTATTAATCAATTACTTGCCAAATGTGATAGCATGTCCCACTGACCTAACACTAGTATTTGCATCTGGGAACCTGCTTTAGAAGTCCAGAGGTTGCTTGGTGGGCTTTGACTACTGTAGAATGCATAAGGTATCTAGCACCCCCAACTTACCCTACCCAGTTTACATAGTCCCTAGAGCAGCTGCAGAGCTCTTTCACTTAATCCACCTTCTAGACATGCCTGATTGGTCAAGGTAGACGCTTAACCCAAACAGGCCATAAGCCTCCTCCTCAGGATATATAACTTGGGACAGAAGAAAGAACAGTGAGTCCCCTTGCAGTGGTGAAGACTATAAGGCAAAACCCAGAAGCCATTGGGATCTATTTTCTCTACCATAGATAGTGTGTAGAGGGAGGCAGAAGCCAGCCCATAAGAGAAGCAAGGAAAGTCCTAGCCATATTCAAGCTCCTGATCCCCTAGGGCCCTGAGTCCAACCTCATCTCTGATCCTCCTTCACAGCATTCATCTCTTCCTTGGATCCCAAGCCAATAAATCTCTCTTTTGACTTCAGGTTATTTACGTTGAATTCCTTTCACTTGCAACCAAAACAGTTTTGACACAAATGCCCTCAAAATAGGGTCTAAGCCCCTTAGCACAGAGCAAAGGCCCTGCCTGACCTGGACCCCACCTTCTTCACCAAGGTCATGTCCTGCCACTCTCCCTCTCTCAGTGCCCAGGATACACCATGCTCACTCTCTCCTCATGATTTTCTTGCCTCTCAACTAGAAGCTCAAAGATGATAGGGGCTGTATCCGTTTTGTTTACTTCTTTATTCCTAGGGACTAGCAAAGTGTCTTTCATACAGCTGGGACCCAATAAATATTTATGGAATGACTTCATGGGTCACTATATCAATGGAAAGTGAATAGTCCTGAACAACTTTCACCCAACCACTGTGAGCGCCTGAGGAACATCCCTGCCTGCAACAAGAGCACTTCTCTAGGTCAAGAACACTGTCTCCCCGACTTTCAGAGCCTCTACCCTGGACAATGTTGGACACTCAATGACAAGTCTGGCCCTAAGGAATTCCCTGTAAACCCTCACTGCAGACTAGCCTTCTCTATCAGCAAACCTCCCTCAAATGTTGACCCGCAGTTGAGTTTCAGCTGCAGCCAAGTTAACACACATAATGATGGGAGATGCTCCAGTTTGACTGAGGCTTGATAGACTTGGTACTCCTACACAGCTTTTTACTGACTATCTTTTACTAACTTCCCATTTTATGAACTCTTGGGACATTTCTATAGAGAGTTGATCTCATTTTATGACATTTTTATTCTTCCTAATTTCACTCATAGGAGGAAAGTAAACTTGACTTAAGGCTCTAGGGTTTCTATGCCTGTTATCACTCATCACTGGGATCCCTGTCATTGAAATTACTACAGCAGCACTACAGTAACCACAGCACAGAGAGGAGGCTGGCTCCACCAGCACCATCACCACAGCGTCAGTTAGCAACAGCAAACGCCAGGCAGGGTGAACAATAACAGTTTATTGAGGTTTTTTTCTTCATCATCATTTAAATCCATGCAGACCTCTTCTTTTTTTAATCCAAATTTAACTTGCCAACACACAGTGTAACACCCAGGGTTCATCACATCCCATGCCCTCCTTATTGCCTGTCATCCAGTTACCCCATCCCCCTACCCACCTCTCCTTCTGCAACCCTTTGTTTCCCAGAGTTAGGAGTCTCTCATGGTTTATCTTCCTTTCTAATTTTTCCACACTCAGTTTCCTCCTCCCCCTTCCCTTATGGTCCCTTTCACTATTTCTTATATTCCACACATGAGTGAAACCATATGATAATTGTCTTTCTCCACTTGACTTACTTCACTTAGCGTAATACCCTCCAGCTCCATCCACATGAATGTAAATAGTACATATTCATCCTTTCTGATGGCTAAGTAATATTCCATACATATGCCACAACTTCTTTATCCATTTATCTGTCAAAGAACATCTCAGCTCCTTCCACAATTTGGCTGTGGTGGACATTGCTGCTGTGAACATTGGGGTGCAGGTGCCCATCGTTTCACTACATCTGTATCTTTGGGGAGGTGCAATTACTGGATCATAAGGTAGTCTATTTTTAACTTTTTGAGGAACCTCCACACGGTTTTCCAGAGTGGCTTCACAGCTTGCGTTCCCACCAATAGTGCAAGAGGGTTCCCCTTTCTCCACATCCTCACCAACATTTGTTGTTTCTTGTCTGGTTAATTTTAGCCATTCTCACCGGTGTAAAGTGGTATCTCATTGTGATTTTGATTTGTATTTCCCTGGTGCCAATGATGTGGAGCATTTTTTTCATGTGCTCATTGACCACGTGTAGCCCTTCTTTGGAAAAATGTCTACTCATGTCTTCTGGCCATTTCTTGACTGGACTGTTTGGTAAGTTCTTTATAGATGTTGAGTTTGGTAAGTTCTTTATAGATCTTAGATACTAGCCCTTTATCTGATATGTCATTTGCAAATATCTTCTCCCATTCTGTAGGTTGTCTTTTAGTTTTGTTGACTCTTTCCTTTGCTGTGCAGAAGCTTTTTATCTTGATGAGGTCCCAATAGTTCATTATTGCTTTTGTTTCCCTTGCCTACAGGACGTGTCTTGCTAGAAGTTGCTCTGGCTGAGGTCAAAAAGGCTGCTGTCTGTGTTCTCCTCTAGGATTTTGATAGATTCCTGTCTCACATTTACATCCTTCATCCATTTTGAGTTTATCTTTGTGTATGGTTTAAGAGAATGATTCAGTTTCATTCTTCTGCATGTCCAATTTTCCCAGCACCATCTATTGAAGAGACTGGATATTCTTTCCTGCTTTGTCAAAGATAGGTTGACCACAGAGTTGAGGGTCTATTTCTGGATTCTCTATTCTGTTCCATTGACCTATGTATCTTTTTTTTTTTTTTTTTTTTTTTTTTTGCTGGTACCATACAGTCTTGGTGATCACAGCTCTGTAATCCAGCTTGAATTCAGGCATTGTGATGCCCCCAGCTTTAGTTTTCTTTTTTTTTAATATTTTATTTATTTATTCATGAGAAACACAGAGAGAGAAAGAGAGAGAGAGAGGCAGAGACACAGGCAGAGGGAGAAGCAGGCTCCATGCAGGGAGCCCGACGTGGGACTTGATCCTGGGTCTCCAGGATCAGGCCCTGGGCCAAAGGCAGCGCTAAACTGCTGAGCCACCGGGCTGCCCCCCAGATTTGGTTTTCTTTTTCAACATTCCTCTGGCTATTTGGGATCTTTTCTGGTTCCATACAAATCTTAGGATTATTTGTTCCAACTGTGTGAAGAAAGCCCATGGTATTTTGATAGGGATTGCATTGAATGTGTAAATTGCTCTGGGTAGCATAGACATTTTCAAAATATTTATTCTTCCAATGTTTCCCATCTCTTTGTGTCTTCCTCAATTTCTTTCCCAAGTGTTCTGTAGTTTTTAGAGTACAGATACTTTACCTCTTTGGTTAGGTTTATTCCTAGGTATCTTATGGTTTTTGGTGCAATTGTGAATGGGATTGATTCCTTAATTTCTCTTTCTTCAGTCCCTTGTTGGTGTATAGAAATGCAACTGACTTCTGTGCATGGATTTTGTATCCTACCACATTGCTGAATTGCTGTATGAGTTCTAGCAATTTTGAGGTGGAGTCTTTTGGGTTCTCCATATACAGTATCATGTCATCTGCAAAGAGTGAGAGTTTGACTTCTTCTTTGCCAATTTGAATGCCTTTTATTTCTTTTTGTTGCATGCAGACCTCTTTTATCCATTCCTTTCCTCTTTGTTCCCTGCCCTGCCCTCTCTTCACTTCCCTATGTTCTCAAGATCACTGCATTAGAGGCTACTGTGGATCAGAAAACAGGAGAAGAACAAAAAGAGGAAGGAGAGATGACAAGAGAAGGTACTCCAACCTCTCGTCCACTCTCCCTCAGGTGCTTCCTTTTCCTGAACCCTAACCCCCTTCTCTTGCCCCTACTGTCCCCCTTATGCAGATTGGCACCTGGCCCCAGCCTGCCCTCCAGTGCCCTGCCTTGATTGCAGATTCCTGGGCTGTGCAGCTGACAGTTTGAATCCCTGGGCTGGCTGCCAGGGTGTTCCACTTCTCATTACTTTTCTCACTGCAATTCATTTCCCTATGATTGGAGACAATTAGGATGCCAAGAAATGGTTGTCCCAGCCTGTTTGGCAGTTACATAACTACAAACAAGTGTGCACTGCCCCATCAGAAGCAAGTGAGCTGCTAATGAGGAGGATTAATTACAAAGTGAAGGTCACCCCAGAATGACCCTTCACCACATTTCACCTACTGTGGGAGAGAGGCCAGGCACCAAAGTCTTGGCTGCAAGGACCAAAATAACTGCACAGGGGCCCTTTTGGAGAGTGGATTGCTGAGCCCTATTTATGGGAGCAGAAAGGGGATAGGGAGGGGTACAGTTCTCCCATCCCTGAGGACCTTATAGCATGATCCCCCAAGGTTGTCCCAACATCAAAAGAATTATATACTCTAGACCCCTTGACCTATTTGCCATATTCTTCCTCCTTATGTCCCCTTGAATGACCCATGGCTTCGAGTCCTTACTTATGTTTCCTGCTTCAACATACTGAAATACATCCAGTGGTGGGGGATGAGGGGAGTCTTCAATGTTAGTCAATTCCCCCACACCTCTTAGTGGACTGTGCCCTAATGGACCACCTACCAGCTACACTGAGGGTCCTGGGAAAAAGCAACATGGAGGAACCCATCCAGCACCATCTGTGGATCCTAACCAGACCTTTTCAACAAGCCATATCTGTGCTACCTTAAAGTTTTCTCTTTTATACCTTTCTATGAAAACCTAAGCAAACTTCTTTGATACTTTCTCCCTCTTCAAGCTGCCACAAGTTATGGCAAACATGACTTTTTATGTCATGAATGGGAAGACAAGTCCCAAACCAGAAAATGGAAGAATTAGGAGAAAATCTTTATTCTGAGCATGAGGTAATTGGGTATGTGGCTCAGAATTAAAGCTAAAACATATGAATTGACTGGAAGTCCACTTGGTTGCAGGTCCGACTGGTTGCAGGTATCTACCCAGGCCTTAGCTCCTATAGAGCTATAGAGTTTTCCTGTGTCTTGTAGGTAGTAAAAGTCATCTTCTCTAGTTCACTTTTGTCCATTCCTTTCTCACTCATTGACAAAATAACACTAATCAATACACAAAGTTATTTTGTGTTATTGCGTTTCTTATCTTCCAAAACTACCCCCTCCTCCAATGTTTCTATACTTTTGATTGAATAATAACATACCAAAACCAATAAATGTTTTCAGATTTGTTACCATAAGGCCATGTCTGTTTTCATCAAATGCCAAGAAATGTACTTTTCTAACATACTATAAATGTAATCTATTAGCAGGAATCTGAGATCCCACCAAATTCCCCTTTCATTCCTCATTTTTAATTTACAATATGAACTTAGTCCTTTCTTCCCCAAGAATAAATATAAAACAGTTTTAAGGACACCTGGAGGGGCTCAATGGTTGAGCGCTTCCTTTTAGCCCGGGGTGTGGTCCTGGAGACCCAGCATCAAGTCCCACATCAGGCTCCCTGCATGGAGGCTGCTTCTCTCTCTGCCTGTGTCTCTGTCTCTCTCTCTCTGTCTCTGTCTCTGTCTCTGTATCTCTCTCTCTTTCTCTCTGTGTGTCTCTCATGAATAAATAAATAAAATCTTTAAAATAAATAAATAAATAAATAAACAATTTTAAGAGGTAAGGACCAGGAGTGTACAGTACAAGGTAGGGAGTGGCAGAGAATGAGGTTGATGGGGTAAGCATAGGCCAAATAATGAAGACTAAGAGATTTGCACTCTATCTCATAGACAAGTAGTATACTTTTTTCTGTAGACCAATCATGATACTGTTCAGATGCACACTGCCAAAGGCATACCCAAATTTACACACAATTCCCCAACTACCAGCTATAAATCCCCCTTTTCACTCCCCATCAAGGAACATCTCACCATGCAAGTGATTTAAGATAATGTTATTGTAGGAATAAACATGTATCCACTATAAGATTGAAGTAGATAAATCATTCACAATCTTTAGGACTTTAACTCATTTAAAGTTTCTAACAACATGCAGAGATTTTTGCCTATTTTTATTCACTGACATATCCCCCCTAAAGACTTTCAGTAGTAACTGATACATAATAAATATTTAATAAATACTTGTTGGATGGATGATGGATGCATGCATGCATGCATTTGCTTTAGAGGTGATGTGACAAACCAATGTGTTATGTCACCAGAGGCTGACAACCACTGTGGCCAGAAAGCATGCTTCCACTAAGGCTTTTAAGTAAAGAGTTGACAAGATCATATGCATGTTTTTGAAAGATCACTCCACCTGCTGTGTGAAGGACAGGAGAGGAAGAGCCCAACAGCAGGGAGACCAGTTAGGAGGCCAATGTAATGATGCACATAGGAAATGATGAGTTCCTGAATCATGACAGTGGTGATGGGGCTGGAAGGGAAGGAAGGAATTCAAGAAATGTTTATTAGAAGTGGAAAAAACGTAATCAAGGGATCTATTGCCACTGTGTTTTTTAACAGAATTAATTATGTAAGCCAGAGCCAAGGACTGGGAATGCTCATCATACTGAAATCATAGTGGCAAAGCCCAGCTGCCATTATATGTAGGCAGAGTAGGAAGTCACCTCCGTATTATAATGTCAGGAGCACATGGAGGAGCTGCAATCCAAAAATATCCACGCCACCCACGGCCTGAAATTATACCACCAAAGCAGCATTTCTTGGTTTTAATCCTCACCTCTCCAGATGACTTTAAAGCATGCTAATATACTTGAGAAGGGGGAAAAGGAATACTTACTAAGTGCAAATAAGACATTAGGCACTCTGCACACTTTTATCAAATTCTCACAATGACCTTGTGATTTCAATATTGTTAAGGGGAAACTGAAGCTCAGAAAGATACCTGGGGTTTGAACCCAGGTCTTTGTAATTTCCTTTTTCTTGAGAGAATCCTGACTGATACCATCATCGTTACTGGGTTTTTTTTTTTCCATCATCATTATTGTTACTGACACTATTTCTCTTTTGTTCCTTTTACAACTATGAAAGTAGTGGGTCCAAGGGAAATGAAAGTGGTAGAGGCTTTGAGAAGTATGAGTGGTGCAGACAAGACGGAGTAAGTGTACAAATAGTAAACATATTCAACTTCATAACTTTCCCCAGGACTACACTTCAGTGGGAAGTGTAGGCAGGCATCTGAGCCACATAAGTTAGTGTGGTCTGGGATTCTGAGCACTCTCATTCTTAGGAGCTACACGTTATCAGATCGCAGCAAAAGCTCTCAGGACAAGGTCGCTGTGGTCTCGAAATAGTGACAAAACCCAGATCAAGGAGCTGAAAATGGAGACAGGAAGAGTCATTTCCCCCATATTTCCCAGATAAATTGAAAGAAAGTAGCTGACCCTGACCCTAAGAGGAATACTTCCCACATTTAAAAATTCACTTTTCTCTTGAAGATTTTTTCATTTGACTAATTCTTTCTTGTTCTTTTCTTCCAGAACTCAGTATTCTTCTATATATGAGCAGTCCTTGAGTCCCACTTCACAGCTCCCAGAATTTTGCTTTCTTCCTACTTTTTTCACGTGAACACTTAAAACAGCTAACAGAGCTGGATTGTAATATCACACTTCACCAACAGGTGCTGCCAGCTATGTTGTCATAATGTGTCCATGATGTTGTCAAACCTAAAAATAAGTTAAATTTCAGTTTATTGATATTGATATGGAGATGTATGCTGGCTTAATGGTTTGTAAATTTGAAATGTGTACATTGAGTTTACTTTATCAAGGCATACAATGGAAAGAAGGGACATAGGAGAAGTTAAGCTCAGAGGAAGAAGGGAGAAGGTCAGAAAATAGTGAGAGATTAGGCAGGACCAGCACCAAACCTGAGTGAGAGCACATGAGAGCTGGGTGAGAGCCAAACTGGGTCAGACTGAGCACCAGCGAGAGGCCCAGGTTAGATCTGTTAACTCTCTCAGAACTAATGAGGACCTCTAATTCATGCTTACCAAACTTACAAAACACTAATTGATAAACCAAATGCAGAGCCATTAAATTTCAGAGAAAATTTTAAATTTAAGTGATTATTGGTCTGGAACCCAGGACCTCCCCTGGATAGTGGTTAAGAGAAACTGACAATATTTTAGCATCTGGCACTCAACTTTTCTAGAGTCTTTGGAACATTCCATCTGTGGGCAATATCAAACACATGCTACATGCTGGTATAGCTAAGTTAAATCTCATGCCAACCTTCACGGTCTAGAAAACCTTCCTGAGACTACACTGAATTTTCACAGCAGTTACATCCACCCACTCTCATAGAGTTATATCCACTCTTTCTTTCATTCATTAATGCTTATTGATGTCTACTACATGCCCAGCAGTGGGCTAGTGGTTGAGGGTATAACTGGTAAGGGAGAGAGGCATGGCTTCAGTTCTTTTGAAACTTAATTAGTTTGGGGAGTCAGACTGTTAACAGAGAAACGAAATCACTACAGAGTGCATGAGGGGTATGAAGGCATAGGATCCTGCAAGAAAGGAAAATGGAAGGCCTCCTTAGATGGGGTGAAAATGTGACTTTTAACCTGTGACCTGAAGAAGCCAACCTTACAAAGATAGATAGAGAATATGTAGCAGGGGCTGGGATTCCAGGCAAAGGGAAGGCATGTGCAAAGTCTCTGAATTTGATGTGAAAATAATTTGATGTGAAAGATGATCGGCGTTGCTGGAATATAAAGAGCAAGGAGAGCACACTGTATGAGATGAAGTTTAGACAGGAGGCTGGGGACAGATCATGCAGAGCCTTGTGTGCTATGATAAGGAGTTTGGATTTCATTTGAAGTGAAATGGGAGTCATGGAAGAATTTTAAGAAGTAGGGTGACGTGATATGAGTTGAGTATTTAAAAGATCACCCAGGTTGCTGTGTGGAAAATGCATTGTGGCTTAGGCGAGGGTCATGACCTTCTATATAGAAGGAAGTAAACTGAATTGAGACAATTAAGAAGGAGAATCGAGAGATTTAGTGATGGATTGGATGTGGAAGAGGGAGAAAAGCTAAGGATGACTCCTGGGTTTTTAGGAGGTGATGGGACCATGAACTAGAGAAAGACAAATTATCTCCTAGGAGAGGTTTCTTGTACCAAGGTCAATAATTTATGCATTCAAAATTCTAGAGTCAAGCCTTTGTTTATATTAGTAAAGGTTCTCCCCCACCCCAAATCTCTGGGCTTATTAAAATCAACTACAAAGGCCAGAGTAGCAGGCACTCATGATCCTCCTAAAGAAACATCAGCTCAAATAACAATGTTAAGAAAGGACTCTCTCCCATTTTAACCTCTGTAGTATGGAGGGGCAACGCCACACATCTTTAATTTACCATCTCAATCAAATCAGACTATTAAGGTCACTCTTTAGACACTCAGACACAACATTATTAAATCCTATCCACTTATCATTACTATTGTTCCTGTTATTAAATGTTTATAGGTATCTCTGGAGACCTTTCAAATGCTATTCAAGAACTAGAATTGTTTACATTAACAGTAAGACACAATTTTCAATAGATTTCTTTTACTTAGCCACCATTTATGAATTGCCTACTGTGTGCTAGCCTTTATTAGATCTTAACAATTGCTCCGTGAGGTGGGGGTCATTGTTCTCATGTGAAGTCTGAGAAAATTCTGATGCACAGAGGACATGACTGGGCCAAAGTCATGAGCGGTCCTTGCGACTTAAGTACCTTGGACACAACAGTCATGTTCTTTTCCACTCTGCTCTTCTGAGCATGCTTCTATTTATGATTTCCTTGGGGTTATCAACAACCTTGTGCATAAATGACATCTTTATAAGCATCAAGAAGAACAAGCCAAATGCCAGGGATAGCACACTGAAGAGCCTACTGGACCCAGACAGATGCTAATTAGTGAACAGGCCTGATAGAAGGAAAAATTGGGAGTCACAGGGACTGTGGCAACCTGGGGAGCACATGCCCCTTCCAAGGAGAGCAGCTCCTTCTGACCTTCACATGACTGCCACTGCTAGGGATGTGGCCTGTGTGACCAGACCTTCTGCTTTATCAAGTAAACAAAAATTCCAGCTTTCCATGTGAGCTCTCCCAAGTTTTAAGCTTGCAACAAAGCTCAAATATTCCTAAAAGTACTGTGTCTGCCCATGCACACCTAACAAAATGGGTATGTGAGCAGAATCCAGGCTACACGCTGCCAGTTTCTGGCCTTTATTGTACAGATCATTGAAGCATTATTTACAATCTGGAAGAATTTTAAATGATCTTAATGTCCAGTGGTGTGGGCTGGTTCAGATAACTGTGATGCAGCCATCTGATTGATTTTTTACAGCCTGTAACAGTCAGCAGTATGAAGACATGCAGCATACTAAAAAATGCTTAGGATAAACAGCAGGGTGACATGATCCTGCCATGACATTAAATTCAAAAAGCAAACTACAATATGATACCCAGCCAAGTGTTTTATATGTTGAACTGGGGGACAGTTACGAAAGTGAACACATGTGAAAAATCATTGAGCTATACAGATATGCATATCTCACAGCATGGATGTCATACCCAAATAAAAAAATTAATGATGCCTGGGCTATGATCACTATTCTGTACATTTCTGCATGAATATTGACAAGAATTTCAAGGAAGCATGGGCAAAGAAAACAATTTGATTGTGTTGGTAGTGCGTTGCCCTTTCCTTCCTATTAATTTCTATTACTGTTACTGTAATACGGTATGGGGGGGATTCCTCAAAATATAGTATCTAAAAAGAGTAAAGAGTGGAATATAAGCTGATTAAAAATAAACAAATCAGTAAGTACCTTCCTATTTCAATGCAGATTGAAAGCCCAAAGGGGAAATTCGGCATTTACTGTTTGATCTGAGTCACTTTCTTTTCACTCCTCCCCACCTAGACATATTGAGACCCCCACCTGCTGCCTCACACCATTCTTAAGTAGGTCGGAAGGGAAACTGGGAGCCCCAGCCCTACAAGATAAAAGAGACATGACATTGTCAGCCCACGGTCCCCTGATAAGCTTCCAGGAAGTCAGAAGCACCTCTCTGCCCATTGAGCTACCCCTGTCCCCACTGAATCATGTAGAATGATTTCTGCTGCAAGTAATGGAAAAGGCAACCAAACACTTAAATACTGGAAGAAGTTCATTATCTCATGTATCCAGAATTCCAAGTCACCCTACCTGGATCCAGAGGACCACAATCAATAAGTCAATGATGTCAGCAAGGGCTCAGGTTCTTTCTATATCCGGGCCTTCCCATGGCTGTCTCTCCAATCTGATAGCAGTAATAGTCAGAGGTGCATGTAGTCAGAGAGATAGCAGAGAACAAGTACTTTGTTCACATCCAGCAAAGGAGTGATGTCGTCCTCTGGTTTTTTCTTTAGGAGGGATTTTTTTCCCCAAAAGCCCCAATTAGACTTCTCATGTCTCAGAATCAGTCACATGACTGTTTTAAAATTAGTCCCCAGAAAGTAGGATGATGAAATTACCATAAACAACTTGGACTAATCACCTCGATTGAGGCTGATGTGGGACACCAACCCCAATGTCCTTGACACCCTTTTTGATTTTACCTCCAAAAAAATATCTTAAATGTGCCTACCTCATTGGTTTCCAAGTTACCATAATCTCATCCTTGGACTATATCACAGTCCTCTGAACTAACCAATCTACAAGTTGCTCATGGGTAGGGACTGTCGTTGCACACCCAGCTCAATCAAAGAGCCAGAGCATTAAGTCAATCTGCCTAATAAAGTGTAGGAGGTAGGCGGCATCATGGCAGAGAGATAAATGGGAGGAAACTTTATCTTGGTGTTGAACTGTGCTTCTTTGCATATGGCACGGCACCAGCATTAGCTCTTGTGACACCTTAGGTTATAATGTGATTCCAGGACTAACTGTACTTAGAAATCAGTAAGCTTCTCCTGGAAATGCCAAGTTTCAATCTCAGAAAGAACCACCTGCCAAGGCAAAATAAAATGAAACACACAAACAAAAAACCCAAGGAAGTTATTCATTCATCTGATACATTTTTGAGTACTTACCCCATCCAAGGCAATGTGCTCGACCCTGAAGATAGAAAGGTGAACAAGACTGACAGTCTCCTCTCTTAGAGCTAACACTATAGCAGGAAACACAGTGATTAAACAACCAATTACAGCCTAATTATTTAATTGCAGTTTTGACAAATGCTATTAATAGGAAAATATAGGCAACTGACACCATATAATGGTTTGAGGTGGGAGGCATGAAATCAGAAGATGCTTCCCCAAGGAAGTGACATTTACTCAGAATAGAGTTCAACCAGAGAAAAGCTAAGGGACAAGCATTCAAGGCAGGGAAAACTGTGTGTACAAAGACCCTGAGACAGAATGAAACAGGGAAAGACTAAAAAGGAGTATGTCTAGAAAATAAAAGGAAGAGCAGGAGGAGATAAGCAGGAGAGGCAGGGGCTTGTAAATAGGGGTAGACCAGCAGGACCTTCTGCCCTAGAGGTTTAATAAAGTGATATGAGCATGACAGCACAAGCAATTGGGAAGAGACCATCAAAAATAGAATAAATAAGCTGTTTCTAGAGTTCTAGGAGAAAGAGGGCACCCTGATGAGAGAATGGGGCTCTGATAAATCTAGCTTGAGTCCAATTCACTTTCCCTACCCAGCTGTAATACTGTAGGGAAAGTGCCACACAGCCACTGTAGCTGCCACACAGCCACTGATCTCGGTGAATGACAGGATCACCTTCCCAGTGCCCTTAGGACTAATGTGCCCCATGTGTAGGCTGGGACGTATTCCTAGATACCTGGGACATGGATCTCCCCGCTGTCCTGGCCCTGGAGTCAGCCTCCTTCCTACCCCAAGATTTTGCATTCCAAACAGGAGCGTTGTCTGTTCCTCCAGTCACTGGACTGTGAGGAGGGGTTAATTTGCCTGTTAATTTTCCACATGAGGTAATATGCACAATGAAGCACAAATGAGAAACAGGACCTCGACACTAGCTCCAGCAGAGAAATCAATTCATGTTTTAAATTGCTCTGGGTGACCCCCAGTCACCACTGGGTTCCTATTTCCATCTATCCTGATTTGTATAAAGTTGTCCTCCTGGAGTGTGCAGACCCCAAGAGTACCCTGGGAGGTTTCACTGCTGCACCCTGGTGGCACACTAATGGCCCGGTGAGAAGGAACGCCACTGGGGCGGGCAGGCAGAGGTAAGGCCTGCTTGGCCAGTGCGACAGCTCAGTGTCAGCAACAGTATCAGCCAGCCTGAGCTCTAGCAGGCTACCACCAGGGGTTCAGAGGCCACTCCCCTCTCCCCACCACCTGATATCTCGGCTGATTAACTGTCTGGATCACTCATCCATTTTACAAACATATAAATGAGTGTCAGATATTGTGTGTGGTTTAGAGGAGATAAAAAGATTAAAAAGATGCCCTTGTACCTTAACACTGGAGATTGGAAGAAAGTCAAGCAACCTGGGTGTCAGTCCTAGCTCTTCCATTTAATAGCTATGCGACCGTAGGCCAGCTGTGTAAACCTCTCTGCACTTTCTTGGTGCCTCACCTGCAAAATGGAGACAACACCTATTTCCCAAAGTGGCCCTGTAAATAAAGTTTCCATGTACTTGCTTTTCACAAACTAGGTTGCATAGATCATCAGATGTGATGGTTAGAATTGGGATGATCTCACATAAAATATAAGCCACACACAGGGCGCCTGGGTGGCTCAGTCAGTTGAGCATCTGACTCTTGATTTCAGCTCAGGTCATATCTCAGGGTCGTGGGATGGAGCCCTGCATCTGACTCTGCGCTCCATGCTCAGCAGGGAGGATGCTGGGAATTCTCTCCTCTCTCTTCTTTTGCTCCTCCCTCCACTTGCATGTGCTCTCTCTCTCTCAAATGAATAAATAAATCTTTAAAAAATTAAATTATTAAATATATATATATAACAAAGAAGACTAGTGGTTGCTGAGCACTGGGAAAGAGGAGAATGGGAAGTAACTGGAATGGGCACAGGCTTTCTTTTGGAGGTGATGAAATGTTCTAGAGTCAGATTGTGGTAACATCTATACAACTCTCTGAATACACTAAAAATCACTGAATTGTATACTTTGAAGGGATGAAGTTTATGGTATGTGAATTGTTTTACTTAAATGTGTAGGAATGTGTGTGTCTGTGTGTGTGTGCGCACACGCCCCACGTGGCATATACAAAATCCACTTTGGATATATCTCAGGAGGAAATATATGCAATATCAATTAATATGATGCAGGTAGGGAAAAAAGCAGTGCATTCTATCATGAGTCTAAAGCAAGAGTTTCAAGAACAAGGAATGGGGCTTGCAGGTTTATTAGGCAATCCTGATGCTTCTTGCAGAGGCAGCCCATCACAAATTGGGCCAGCCGCAGTTCAAGTGTCACTAGCTGCTTACGGCTAATGGCTATGATTTTGGACAGCACAGTTCTAGAAGGAAGACTGAAAAGAAAGGAAGGAAGGAATTGAAACCCTCCCACCAATTGAAACCTCCTGCATGCTGGCCATGCTTTCCAATACTACCTTATTCCACCTGCAAGGTAGATGGCACTTGCTCCACTTTGACATTTGAGTAAATTGAGGCTGAAAGAGGTTAAGCAAGCTTATGAAAAAGGGAATTTTGTTTTTAAGTAGGGAAAGAACATGCCTGAAGAGAGGAAACAGCTAACACAAGAAAAGGGGGGCAATATAATGGACAGAGGAAGGTCCCAGGAGGTGTATGTGGAAGGTCACTTGAGAAGGACAAAATCTCACAAGATAGTTGTGTTTTACACATCAAGCAGAAGGTGTTGGAATTAGCTTTGCCTTGTAGAATTCTCGGATGCCAGAACCATAAGAGCAGATAGAAGGCCACTCCATTATCAGCTGGGGTCAACTTGAACAAGAGCATCAACAGAAATGTGTGTCTGCTCAGCAGAAGCTGGGATCCCAGCTGCAAGGGTTTGCAGCAATGACAGAAGCAGCCCATGCCCATGCTGCTCACTCAGCATCTCCTGGCTGCCTCCCCCCCCACCCCGACCTCACCAATGCTCCCATCCCACACCCCAACAGCAACAGCAGCCCTGGCCTCTGTCTCTTCAGACTCTTCAGAGTCCCTCTCCAATCCCTTTCTTTCCCCCTTGCCTCTGTGTCACCTGCTTCCTTTTCTCTACAAATCCTTATTTGCAAGCCCCTTTCCTCCCCATCGTCATAAATAATCCAGGAGAGGCATTTCTAGAAGCTCCTCTTTCATGTAGGTAATTAAAGTAGCCCTCTCTGAGGTAAGTCTCCTCCCTAAATCATTTCTCAGATAAGGAAACTGAGGAAAGGAGGGGGACAGAGCACCCACTCCTTCTCCGGTGGCATTTCCCAACACCGGAGTGTGTGTTGAGCATGACTATTGGTTCTGCTCCAGTGACCAGATCAACATGCTCCCTGACTGCTCTCCCAAACTTCTTAAGATAATGCTTTTACAGGGACGCCCGGGTTGCCCAGCAGTTAAGTGTCTGCTTTCGGCTCAGGGCGTGATCCTGGGGTCCTGGGATGGAGTCCCACATCGGGCTCCCTGCCTGGGGCCTGCTTCTCCCTCTGCCTGTGTCTCTGCCTCTCTCTGTGTCTCTCATGGATAAATAAATAAAATCTTAAAAAAAAAAATAAGCTTTTACAACTTGAGGAATAGGAAGGTTGGAATAAAGCCAAATTCTAGTTCAGCTTCCAGCTCACAATACACTCCAACCAGCGTTAAGTTAAGCAGCTTGATATGGTGAAAAAAAACCCAGATTTTAGGTATCCAGACTTGAGTCTGTGTCCTGACTCTGCTACTTTTTAGCTGTGTGGCTTTGGACAAGTTACTTAACACTCTTCTCCCAACCCTCAAAAGCTTGATTGCCTTGAGTTTTAAAGGTAAACATATATATATTTAAAGGTAAATATTATATATATATATATATATTTTTTTTTTTTTTTAAGAATAAGGAGATTTAGGGGCACGTGGGTGGTTCAGTGGTTGAGTGTCTGCCTTTGGCTCAGGTCGTGATCTCCGGGTCCTGGGATCAAGTCTAGCATCAGGCTCCCTGCAGGGAGTCTTCTTCTCCCTCTGCCTATGTCTCTGCCTCTCTCTGTGTGTCTCTCATGAATAAATAAATAAATAAAATCTTTTAAAAAAAAGAATAAGGAGGTTTAAAAATATATATGGCTTTCCCAGTTGCACTAATAGTTAAACAAAGTACATGCACAAAAGGACCAGTTCCTCAGCTTCTCATGGCTGTTACTTTCCCTCATACCTTTCTTCTCCAAATGAAGAAAATCAGGCTAACCCTGCAGGCCAGTGTAGACACAGGGTTACTAGTTTGCAGGACTCTCAGCCCTGCACACTCCCCTGTACTCACCCCATGGCTCAAAGACTCACTTGCTTTTTCAGAGAAACACCCAAGTGGAACCAAAGTGATGCTACCTTTTTCCCTGCTCTTGCATTCTTCTGTTTATAGGACCAAAAGAAAGCTAAAAAATCCAACCCTCATTCTGAGTGTGCAGACAGGATGGCCTCCTGAGATTTCTTCCATCTATTAATGAGGCCTTGGGTACTTTTGCAGCTCTAGCATTAAAAGCCCCGATTAGTCACACATGAGAATCCTCCCTGGGGGCAGTGTCAAGAAAGGGACAGGATGGAGGAAGTTGGGTCTGCAATGATTTTGTGGTTCAGCAAACCCAGACACCCAGTTCTTTTTATACTCAGCACCTAAAATAGTGCCAAGAACATGGGTAGAGCTCAAAAAATTAAATAAATAAATGGCATTCTAGGAAAATAAGACAGGATATTAAAAAGCCTAAATATTTAACAGAATATAGTATGTTTGAGAGACTGCATACAATTTGGTTTTACAGAAATGTAAAGTGAAAGAGAGATAGGGGGGTCTGACCAACAAAGTTCAGGCAAGCTCTGTGTACCCACCTGAAGGCAGACCCAGACCAAGGTCTACACCCTCACCCGAAATCCTCCCTCCCTTGCCAAAGTCTATACCCAAATCCTCCATTTCCCCATGCCCTGCTGTAGCTGGTTTTTCTTTCCCTTCTTCTGCTCATCCTTTGCCTTTATGAAATATGTCATCATAAGATTTGTGTAGTTTTATCCATCGTAGCCAAAAGCAGGAAACAACCCAATTGTCCATAAATGGATTAATGTATAAATTGTGGTATATCCATACAATGGGATACTACTCAAAAATTTAAAAGAATAAACTGATATACACAGAAACATGAATGAATTTCAAAAACATTATGCTAAGCAAAGGAAGCTAGAGGACAATGAAATAATCATCAAAGTACTGAGATAAAAAACTGCCAGCCTAGATTCTATTCATAGCAAAATATCTTCCAAAACCACAAACAGAATTACCATATTTTTAAACTAATAAAAATTGATGAATTTGTCAGAAATCTTAATGAAAAGTTTTAATGCTTTGAACTAAATGATACTGAAAACCTGACAGAGCAAAACCAGGAGGATAGGGCTAAAACTATGCTTAGAGAAAAATTATACCCTTAAAAAATATTTAGAAAATAAGAAAATTGTATTAATCTAAGCATCCTTCTCAAGAGTTAAGGAAAAAAACAAACCAAAACACCAAGAAAAGAAAGAAGGAAGAAAATAGGATGGCAAGTAAAGAAATAAACATATGATAGAGAAGATCAACAAAGCCAAAAGTTGACTCTTTCAAGACTAATAAATCTTATAAATCCCTATCAAACTAATAAAGAAATAAAAACAGAAAAGCAAATAACAAAGGATAAATAAATGGAACATCACTACAGATTCTGTAACCATTAAAAAGATAATAACTACCATAACTCACCCAAAATGAAGTAGATCAAATAGTCCAATAATAAAAGAAAATGAATTTGTAATTTTAAAATTCTCTCAACAAAAATCTCCAGATCCAAATGGTTTCATTGAAGAATTCTACCAAACATTGAAAAAAAATACCAATTCTACATAATATTATCTAAATAATAGAAGAGGAGGGAATACTTTCCAACTCTTTTAAGAAGCCAAGATTATTCTGATACCAAAACTAAACAAAGACAGTGAAGAAAGAGAAAGAAAGAAAGAAAGAAAGAAAGAAAGAAAGAAAGAAAGAAAGAAAGAAAGAAAACTACAAACCAATATCCTTCAAAAATACAGATTAAGTATTATTAAGAGAATGTTAGGAAATAAATTCAGCAATATATAAACAGAAGTATACACCATGACCAAGTAGAGTTTATTCCAGGAATGCAAACCTGGTTAATATGCAAAAGTCAGTCAATGTACTCCATCATATGTGTAAGAGGCCAAAGAAAGAAAACCACATGCTCATCATGGAAAGCTTGTAACAAAATTCATCACCTATTTATGATACAAGCTCTCAAAAAAAACCCCAAAAAACATACAAACAAAAACCCTAGAAATAGAGGGGAATTTTCTGAACTTAATAAAGAACATCTACAAAAGCCTACTATACCATTTCTACTAGATGGCGAAAGACTGAATGATTTCTCCCTAAGATTGGGAAGAAGGCAAGGATGTTCATTCTCATCATTTAAAAATCAAAACAAGGGACACCTGGTGACTCAGTGGTTGAGTGCCTGCCTTCAGCTCAAGGTGAGAACCTGGGTCCAGGATCAAGTTCTGCATCAGGCTCCCTGCGAGGAGCCTGCTTCTCCCTCTGCCTATGTCTCTGCCCCTCTCTCTATATATCTCTCATGAATAAATAAATAAAATCTTTAAAAAATAAAAAACAAGGACAGCTTGGGTGGCTCAGCAGTTTAGCGCAACCTCCAGCCCAGGGCCTGATCCTGGAGACCCAGAATCGAGTCCCATGTCGGGCTCCCTACATGGAGCCTGCTTCTCCCTCTGCCTATGTCTCTTTGTCTCTCTGTCTCTCTCTCTGTCTCTCGTGAATAAATAAATAAAATAAAAAAAAATAAAAAATAAAATAAAAAACAAACCAAAGCTTTATTGAGGAATAATTGACATACAAAAAACTGTACATATCAGAGAAGGACAAACATTATATGGTCTCATTCATTTGGGGAATATAAATAATAGTGAAAGGGAATAGAAGGGAAGGGAGAAGAAATGGGTAGGAAATATCAGAAAGGGAGACAGAACATAAAGACTCCTAACTCTGGGAAATGAACTAGGGGTGGTGGAAGGGGAGGTGAGCGGGGGGGTGGGGGTGAATGGGTGATGGGCACTGAGGGGGGCACTTGACGGGATGAGCACTGGGTGTTATTCTGTATGTTGGCAAATTGAACACCAATAAAAAATAAATTTATTAAAAAATTAAAAAAATAAATTTATTATTAAAAATAAATAAATAAATAATAGAAACAGAAAAAACTATACATACTAAATGTGTGCAAATTAATAAATTTGGAAATAAGTGAACATCCATGAAACCATCACTATAATCTATGCCATAAATATATCCATCACCTTTCAAAGTTTCCTTCTGTTCTCTTCATATTTTGTGTGTGTGTGTATCTTTGAAAAGAACATTTAACCTAAAATCTAGTCTCTTGGCAAATGTTTAAGGATACAATACAGTTTTTGTAAACTTACTAGGCACTATGGTATACAATAGATTCCTAAGTCCTATTCATTTTGTATAACCGCAACTTTGTGCCCTTTGACTAATACCTTCCTGTTGCCCCCTGCTCCCAGTTTATGGCAACTATCATTATACTCTCTGCTCCTGTGAATTTGACTATTTTGTTTTTTGATAATAGCCATCCTAACAGGTAATAGGTGATATATCATTATGGTTTTGATTTGCATTTCCTTGATGGTTAGTAATGCTCAGCACCTTTTCATTTACCCGTTCGCCATTTGTATGCCTTCTTTGGGGAAATGTCTACTCAGTTTCTTTCCCCAGTTTTTAATCATGTTATTCATTTTTCTGCTATTGAGCTACAAAAGTTCCTTATACATTTTGCACATTAACCATTTATCAGATATATGGTTTGCAAATATTTTCTCCCACTCCATAGATTGCATTTTCATTTTGTTGACGCAGTTCCGCAGAAGATTTTTAGTTTCATGTAATCTAACTTGTCTATTTTTCCTTTTGTTGTCTGTGCTTTTGCTGTCATGAACAAGAAATCATTGCTAAGGTCAATGTCAAGAAGCTCTTTCCCTATGTTCCCTTCTGGAAGTTTTATGGTTTCAGATCTCACAAGTAAGCCTTTAATCCATTTTGAATTGATTTCTGTGTACATTGTATGTAAGGGCCCGATTTCATTCTTTTGCATGTAGATATTCAGTTTTCCCAAGACCATTTATTAAAGAGATTATCCCTTCCCTATTATGTATTCTTGGTACCCTTGTCAAAGATCAGCTGTCTATATACGCATGAGTTTATTCCCGTGCTCTCTATTCTATTCCATTGGTCTATATGTCTAGGCCAGTACCTTACTGTTTAATTACTGTACCTTTGTCATATATTTTAAAATACAAACGTGTGATACGTCCAGTTTTATTCTTCTTGCTCCAAAGTACTTTAGCTATTCAGGGTCTTTCATGGTTCCATACTAATTTTAGTTTAATTTTAGTTTTTTTCTATTTCTGTAAAAAATGTCATTGGCATTTTGATAGAGATTGCATTGAATCTGTAGATCACTTTGGGTAATACAGACATTTTCTACAATATTAATTCTTCTAATCAATAAACACAAGATGTCTTTTCATTTATTTGTATCTTCTTTAATTTCTTTCATTAATGCTTTATAGTTTTCAGTATATAAGCCTTACACCTCCCTGGTTAAGTTTATTTATAAGTATTTTATTCTTTTTTCATGCTATTATAAATGGAATTTTTTTTTCAATTTCCTCTTTGGATAGTTCATTGTTACTGTATTGAAATTTTGATATTTTTTCCATGTACTTATTTATTAAGCCTTTTTTAGTCTATATAACATGCATTGCACAATACATGGCACTAGTAATTCAGTCTTTATTGCTATTAGGTCAGGTTCTCTACAACCAGAAAGGAGCAAGAATGATAGAACTTATGAGAACTCCTGTCATATAGACCCAGCAGGTTTTAATCTATCAACCTGGTCCAGGGAGGAAGATGGGGGAACATATTGATTAAAGCAGATCTGCCCATCCTCCTAGGATGCAGCAGTACAATGTTCTCTGTTTTTCCTTTGTTCCTGCAGTCCATGCCAATCCACATGAGTCTCCACTGCCTGTCTCTAAAATCCATGTTATGCAACTACTGTAGCACTTATCTTTCCTTGAGTATCCAGCCCCTGTGCTTGTATATGATACCAGGCCTCAAATGTCTCACTCCCTGTATCTCCATTGCAGCCCTCAAGTCCATCTATCCCCTGTGCTTCAGCCTATTATCAACTGTCTCTGTCCACATTCTGAGTGGCTCCACTCCATCTAGAAAACTAGTGTCTTCATTTAATTCTTCTCTAGCCTCTGTCTACACTTATGTATTTCTTCACCCTGTACCTGCAGCCCATGTGTGCAAGTTGTCCTTGCCTACTGTGTCTCACTTGGTTGTCATTTACCTATTAAAAAACAACTTGATTCCTTCAAGATTTTGCCTGGAATATTCATTTGGCAATAAATATGCCTTATATATGTTCTTAGTGGTTTTTATATGGACATATGTTTTCACACCAGTTAGGTATATACATGGGGGCACAATTGCTGCACCATATGATGACACTATGCTCAGCTTCACAAGAATCTGGCAAGATGTCTTCTCAAGAGGTTGTGCCATTTGTATTTCCATCAACAATGAATGAGATTTCCTGTTGTACCACATCTTAACTGGCAAGTACTATTATCAGTTTTTGGTATTTAGCTATTTTATTAGATGGATATGGTATCTCACTGGTATTTTAATGTGCTTTTCCCTAATGCACAATGCATATACTTTTTCAATAATTCTCCAATGCTGAGCAATTTTTACAGGTATATATATGTATGTATATATGTATATATATTTAATTAGTAAGTTTCTATTCACATTGCCCAATTTATTTTAATTTGGGAAGTTTGTTTTCTTATTGTGGAGTTTTATTAGTTCTTTGAATATTTTGCATGCAAATCTTTCTTTAGATATGTTTTGAAAATACATTTTCATAGTAAGGGGCTGTCCTTCCATTCCTTGAACTTTGTCTTTCACAGAATAGACACTTTAAATTTTAAAGTCCACATTATCAATTTCTTTTTTTATGGTTCATACTTTTTGCGTTGTACATGAAAACTAATTATCAAACTCTAACTCATGTAGATTTCCTCCTTCCCTGCCTCTTGCAACCACCAATTTGTTCTCTGTATCTATGAGCTTGGCATTTTGTTTTGCTGTGTCTTGTTTTTAGATTCCACATACAAGAGAGATCATATGGCATTTGTCTTTCTCTGTCTGACTTATTTTACTTACTATAATGCCCTGGAAGCTCATCCATGTTGTTGCAAATGGCAAGGTTTCACTCTTTTTTATGGTCAAATATTATTCCAGTGTATGCGTGTATGTGTGTGTATATATGCATATATGTGTGTGTATCATAATTTTTTATATATTTGTCCATTGATGAATACTTAGGCTATTTCCATATCTTGGCTATTATAAATAATGCTGCAATGAACATGGGGTGCATATATCTTTTTTAATTAGTGTTTTCATTTTATTCAGATAAATATTCAGAAGTAAAATTGCTTTTGTTGTCAAGGCAACAGAACAATTAGAACTTCCAGATTCTGCTGCAGGAAGTGTAAATTTGTACAACCACTATAGAAAACTCTTTGGCGCTGTCTATAAAATTTAGCTGCATTCATAATCCACGATTTAGCAATTTTATCAAAAGATGGAAATCTAAATGACCATCAATAATAGAAGAGATAAACAAATTGCAGTGTAACCTACAATAGAATAGAGCAATGATAATGAGTGAACTCTTGCTATATGCAACATCAATGTTGAATCTCACAACATAAAACTGAATGAAAGAAGCAAGGCACAAAGAATATTGCATGGCTCCATACAATTAGCAAAAACAGGTTTAAAAATCTATCATGTTAAATTCAAAGTCCAATTTATCTTTAAGAAGGAGAGGGGGAATAATGACTAGAAGGTGACGTTAGATGTCCAGGGGTGCTGGTAATGTTCTATTTCATAACTTGGTTAGTGGTTTTATGAGTGTGTTCGTTGGTGAAATTCGCTGAAATTACTTAAAATTTATGTGTGTGTTTTGGTATGAATGTTACCTTTCAACAAAAATTTTATTAAAAAGTTAAATTTGAAGTGGTGATGATCAGCAAATACTAGACACAAAATGGGTAGAAACTTTTAGATATAGACTTCCCCAGGGAGGATGCCAGGAAATATCAATGATGCAGGGAGCCAGATGCCTGGAAATGAAGAACTGATCAAGAGTAAGCACCAGGAACCAAGAGCAGGTCGGGCCAGGAAAGAATGCCAAGATACCAGACCACAAAGAGGTGAAGTTAGAAGATCCCTAAAATACAGTGGCTGAAAGAAGATCAAAAGTATTTTAAAATGAAGGAAGTAGTACCCAGGTAAGCATTCAAGCTAGGCATTATAGAGCAATGAGATGATCTGAAATTGTGACTCGCTTTAAGCATCTATCCCAATCATTTTTTAAGTCTGGGTTCCCAACTGACACAGGTCACCTTGCAATCTTAGACTACAGAACTTAACTTTTATCTGACAATTCCCAAAGGATTTCAGTGGTGGAAGGGAAACGGAGTTGTTGCTCTGATACATACTAAATATTCAAAACCACCCTTTCTCTGTCTCTCCTTGGTCTTTGAAAAACCAAGAATGTTTATAATACAATAATGAAATAAAAATAAAGTCATTCATCAAGAACCCTGTATTTATTTTCTTTATGTCTGAAGGTTGTTAAATCCTAATTATCCTGAACTATTTTCATACTGCTGAGCAGCCTCCACTTATGAAGTCAGTAATTAATATTCAATTTGCCTAGAGCTTTCAGATTTGCATGTTAATTATTGATTTCTTAATCACCAGGATGGGTATTTGAAAGCTTTAGAGAACACTGACATTTCAGTAAATGTTAGAGTGATCATCTCTGTAGATTGGGGTTTTTAAGAAAATATTTTGCAATCTTTTATTTTCAGATTTCCTCTCCACCTGCAGCTCTGATTCTTTCCCTGAGGCATCTGCTCAAGCTTTGCACTACTGTTATTGATAGAATCATGAGTATAAATCAGGAAAGGGATAATGTCATGGTCTCAGCCTGGTCATCCTTCTACCAAGTGTCATCTCTCCAGAAGGGCAGAGTGAGTTACATTAGCAACCAAGAGTAGAGACAGACAAACCTAGGACTTATTTGACTGGATATTGGAGAAGTGAACTGGCGACAGCGGTTGGTGTAGTTGATATATCTGGATTACCCAAAGCATAGAACTCAAAGAGACTCTAGCTGAGAAATTGAGAAAATTGATGGGAGGAAATTCTGATGGTAGGGAACACCTGACATGCAGGTAACAGCAGCATCAAGTTGTGGCCAATCAGTTCTTTCACAGCAGACACCAGCCAATCACAGGAGGACCCAAGGAACAGGTCTATCCAAGCCCCAAGGGAAAGAAACTGACAGAACTGAAGATGTTTTCATTAATTTTCCTGACTGGACTGGGGGCTCAAATCCGAGCCCCAGACTGAGTTGGAAGCCTCATGTCTTCTGACCATCGTCTTTCCAGGGTTGGAGTCAGAGAAGCAATACACACATATACATACACAAGGGCTCATCGATATGGGGAAGCTCATGCGGTATTTCATGACTGAGGGTCCTGAGGAAAAAGAGGTCAATATGCCAAATCCATCCAGGTCATGCCCTAATCAATCAGAAGGAGACTACTGAGAGCCAGGAAAAGACATGCTTGGTCAAATGCTGAAAGAAATAAGGTAGAAGGAAAAGACACTGCAGGGATATAAGAGGTTGGATTACAAACAGACAAAGATAGAGGAGAGGTGGATATGGAATGTGGCTGCTGAGAAATAATTCTTGAAAATACAACTTCCAAATCCCTTTATTTGCTGTGTGACGCCTCACTGGCCAAACAGTGAACAGGTATAAAAATGAAAGGCTCTCACTAGACAAGTGTTAAGAGGGTTGGGATAGGAAATGCTATGGCTTAGGTGCTCACCAGCAAACAGTCTCCCTGGAATAGCAGGTCTGCAACAGGTGACTCATAAACTCCATCCAGAGTGGGGGTGGATACGATACAAATTTCATTCCTCCTGTCAGGTTTGGCTCACCCATGCAGTAGGCCTAAGCCCACTAAGGATGAAAGGAATGAGGCTTGACAGAAGGCTGCTATGGAATTCCAGGCTCCCAATTTCTGCTGACCACTACATTGATTCTACCTCATGTGTTGATCCAAAGATGATACTTCCCAGCAAGAAATTTAACCAATATAACAGCATATAAATATCAACATCCCCTGTATCTTTAAGTACCCAAAAGTACCTTAGTGCAGTTTTCAATAGATTGGATGACCACTCATCAACCATACAAGAGAAATGGATTTGGAGAACTTGACAGCTAGTATCTTAAATTACCTAGCGGGGTTAAACATGAATCCACTTTTTTAAGCAACTTCATGCAACACTTCAAACTGGGGGCATCAGGCTTGCAGTTATCCCAAGGTATTAAGCAATTCAAGAGGAAGCCAAATGCTTGGCCATGTGTACGTCCATCGTCATCTTTTTATTCTATTCCATTCTTTACCTGAAACATGTCTGCCCCATACTGAGCTCTAAGCCTGGCTTTGAACATAAGCTGATGTAGCAGCCACTTAAAAATGGCTCACCCAGTGTTCCATCTCGACCATCCTCTCACTTACCTGCTGTGGTAGATTGTTAATAGCTCCAATTCTTTATCCTCCCTGGGCCCATTCCCTTTCATTGTGACATTTCTGTTCCTCCTACTAAAAAGTCAAAGAATATTCCCAGCCCACCTCCACTCGGCCCCCAACTTGGGTTCTGTCATATGACTTGCTTTACCAAAGTGAACGTGAGTAGGCATAAGTTAACAAATATCTGAAAAGTGCTTTTTCTGGTTCTAAGAAGCATCTTCTGGATCTTCTGGATCTCTGACATGCTCTCAGCCTACTCCCACATCCATCTTAGGAGTATAAGAAAATACAATTGCTCCCCTACACTTTTGGGGGCAGCAGGAACCCAACAGTTTGTCTAAGGCCCTTCCTGCCCCTAATACCTGTATTTTAGTTTCCTGTTCCCATCCCATGGCAGCATGGGAATTGCTAAAACACTGTCATCTTCTAGCATTCCATTAACTCTTGGCTCCTCCATATTTTCTAAAGATGATAGACCCTTCATAACCAATTTGGAGCTAAGACACAGGAGGCTTTCCCAATGATCCTCACCTGCACATACTCTCTTCCTTCACTCCCAACTTTTCTCTCTCTCTTCATCTAAGTAGAGAGATTTTTCTTTTTCCTCTATTAGTAGAAATAGAAAAGGGAACAGGCTAGCCAAGTATTATTCCAAACCTATTTCTTTTTCTTCAAGTTTTTGTTTTAATTCCAGTTAGTTAACATACAGTGCTATATTAGTTTCAGGTGTACAATATGGTGATTCAACAATTCTATACAACACCCAGTGCTCATCACAAGTGCACTCCTTAATCCCCATCAGCTATTTAACCCATCCTTCCAACTACCTCCCCTCTGGCAACCATCAGTTTGTTCTCTATAATTAAGAGTCTGTTTCTTGATTTCTCTCTTTTTCCCTTTGCTCATTTGTTTTGTTTCTTAATTCCACATATGAGTGAAGTCATATGGTATTTTTTCTCTGACTGACTTATTTGGCTTAGCCTTATACTCTCTAGCTTTGCCTATGTCGTTGCAAATGGTAATATTTCACTCTTTTATGATTGAATAACATTCCATTGTGTGTGTGTATATAAATGTCTTTATCCATTTATCAATCGGACATTTGGGGGCTTCCATAGCTCGGTAACTGTAAATAATGCTACTAGAAACGTAAGGGTAGCCCTTTGAATTAGTCTTTTTGTAGGCTTTGGGTACTCAGAAGTGCAATTGCTGAATCACCAGAGTTTTATTTTTATTTTTTTTTTATTTTTTTTTTTATTTTTAACTTTTTAGAGAACCTTCATAGTATTTTTCATAGTGGCTGTACCAGTTTGCAATCCCACCAACAGTGCACAAGAGTTCCTTTTCCTCTACATCCTTGCCAACACCTATTTTTTCTTGTGTTGTTGACTTTAGCCATTTGGATAGGTGTGAGGTGATATTTTATTGTAGTTTTGATTTGCATTTCCCTGATAGTAAGCAATGATGAACATTTTTTCAGTGTCTGTTGGCCATCTGGATGTCTTCTTTCAAGAAATGTCTGTTCATGGCTTCTGCCCATTTTTAAATTGGATTATTTGGTTTTGGGGTGTTGTGTAAGTTCTTTATATATTTTAATTACTAACCTTTTATCAGATATGTCATTTTCATATATCTTCTCCCATTCCATAGTTTGCTTTTTAGTTTTGTTAGTTGTTTCCTTTGCTGTGTAGAGCCTTTAATTTTGATGAAGTCCCAATAGTTTATTCTTGCTTTAGTTTCCCTTGCCTCAGAAGACATATCTAGAAGAAGGTTGCTATGGCTTCTAAGAGGTTACTGCCTGTGTTATTTTCTAGCATTTTTATAGCCTCAGATCTCTTATTTAGGTCTTTAATCCATTTTGGATTTATTTTTGTGTACAGTATAAGAAAGTAATCTTGTTTCTTTCTTTTGCATGTTGTCCAGTTTTTCCAACACCATTTGTTGAAGAGACTATCTTTTTTCTTTTGGACATTCTTTCCTGCTTTGTCAAAGATTAATTGACTGCATAGTTGTAGGTTTATTTCTGGGTTTTCTATTCTGTTCCACTGATCTATGTGTCTATTTCTTGTGCCAGTAACATACCATTTTGATTACTACAACTTTATAATATAACTTGAAGTCCAGAATTGTGATGATGCTTCCAGCTTGGCTTTTCAAGATAGCTTTGGCTATTTGGGGTCTTCTGTGGTTTCATACAAATTTTAGAATTATTTGTTCGAGTTATGTGAAAAATGCTGTTGGTATTTTGATAGGGATTGCATTAAATGTGTAGTTTGGGTAGTATAGACATTTTGCCAATATTTGTTCTTCTAACCCATGAGCATGGAATGTCTTGCCATTTCTTTGTGTTGTCTTCAATTTCTTTCATCAGTGTTTTAGTTTTCAGAGTACAGGTGCCTCTTAACCAAACCCACTGTGAAATCCTTTAAGGACTAGGTCTTTTTGTCCCTTCTCTGTCTCACTCATCTCTCTATCCCCAGGACCAGCCTAGCACAGAGTCTGGCATAGATTAGCCTTCAGGAATATATAATAGTGGTTGTGGTCAAAAAACATTTGAAACTAGGGACGCCTCGATGGCTCAATGGTTGAGTGTCTGCCTTTGGCTTGGGTCATGATCCCGGGGTCTTGAGATTGAGTCCCATATCAGGCTCTCCGCAGGGAGCCTGCTTCTCCCTCTGTCTATGTCTCTGCCTCTCTCTGTGTTTTTCATGAATAAATAAATAAAAACTTAAAAAAAAAAAGAGCACCTGAAACTAATTGCAGTGTCGCTTATCCTGGTCCAAATATCTGGACCATGACTTTGGGGATCTCCTTAGGACAGTTGACAAAAAGCTCCTAGTGATTTCCTGCTGTTGGCCTTCACCCGTTACCCTGACCATGAACTAAATCTCCCATGTGCTCACATGGTTCTAGTATCGACCTGAACTTGTTTCTGTTCCTCCTTGAGTCTCAGAGCCTCAGAAAAAATATCTAGAGAGGAGGAAAGGGGAATTATTTGAGTAAGTACAGCCTTGAACACTAGTCAGAGACAAGCTGTGGAAGAATAAACATCCTCCATGTAAAAATTGATGTGCAAAGCACTCTGGGGCAAGTGCGAGGTGCTGTCTGGGTCAAGGATGATCATTACCTCTGCTGTCTGGACCACTGGAGACAGGATCCATGACCCCAATGCATCTTTTCCATCTTTGACATAGATTATTCTATGAATTTTTGATGTTTCAATCTGTGTACTTTGGGGAGAATAGTGGTGATTACAAAAGAGTACTTTCCATCCTCCCGGGGATGTGATAGATGGCTGGCTTCCGAGCGTGGCTGCAGCAGGGAGACGCTGAGGAGGCATTCTCCGCTGTGAGCTGCTCTCACGTATACCTCTTTTGAAAGGCAGACTAAATCCTTTCAAGATAGAAAGCAGTGGGTTTACCTCTTCCCCATTTTGGCAATTATCCTTGGGCTGCTCTGTTTCCTACAGTTACGGAGTGGTTGTTTGGGATTAAAGGAGCAATTGAACCTGTATCAAAAATAAGTTTGAGATTCCTTGCCTCCCTGACAAACATTTTATTACTGCCTTTGCAAAGGGGCATTTACCTGTCTGTCAGAAATACACTTTGTTTTCATTTCATGTGAAATCCTCTTTTACTTCTGAAGACATATCTGTGGAACAAAATGAATGCTTCTGACAGATATTTCCCAAGGGGAAGCATGAGCCTTCACCCTGCCCGAGGGGTCCTGGCCCTTAAGCAGCACTATTTTGTTGATGAAATACAGTCATGGCCCCATGTGCTTTAAAAGCAGAACCCCATGGATTTCACTCATTGCCAAGGTCTCTGCCGCTGCCCTCATTCACATGCTATTTAAGAGATTCCTTTCCTGAACACTCTCCCTAGGTTTTTTTTTTTTTTTTTTTTTTTTTTTTCTTGAAATAACTACTTTGCATTTAAAGGGGGAAGGTGTTGTAGCTCTGTGACTGTGGAGTCCCTACCTAATTAAATACTGGGATGTGGGCTCTCTCCTCTTTCTTAAATATGCTTCGAGTTAGCAGCACACCATCCTCTGGGGTGAGTCATCCAGTTTCCAGGCTGTCACCTCCTGCACATAATGAAAACCTTGAGAGTGTGTGGTCAAGAGCCAGCTCTAATATTAGTGATAATACCTTCCTAGAGCTTTAGGTTTGCAGACCACGTCCACATCTCCTACCTTTTTGGAGCCTTTAAACAATCTTAGGAGGCTGATGTTTTCCACTTCCCAGATCTGAAAGTGAAGACCTCATGAAGAGAAGGGTCTAGCTAGAGTCCAAGAATTCTATGGATGGTCTAATCCAGTTCTCCTGAATAGATATCCCAAGCTTCTTGCACTGCCAAATAAAAAACATTACCAGTTAGACCAAAAGTTATGGGACTGTGGCTTGGCTCCAGGTATATGTTGGGCAGGTCCACAGTTTCCTGGGGAACTCTAACAAGCAGGCAGGGCTGAGAACAGCTGCATCCCCCCTGCCCCCACACACAGCCCTCCTCCAGACCCCAGCTCTGCACCCAGAGATGAGAGTGGAGGCAATGACTTTTCGCATAGCAAGAGGCTGGGATGTGCATATATGATTTTATTTCAGTTTCTCAATCTCTGCTCCATTGACAGCTGAGGCCAGATAAGCCTTTTCTGTGGTGGCTGTCCGATGTATTAGAGAGTGTTTGGCAGTATCGCTGGCCTCAGCCTATTAATGCCAGCAGCAACTCCCTCTTCCCTAGTTGTGACAGCCAAAAATGTTTCCAAATATTCCCAAATGTCTCCAAGGGAACAAAATCATCCATCCCCAGTTGGCAACTACTGTTTTATTTCATTGTATTTAATGTACACTTATTTGTCTCTCCTTAACTGTGGAGCTACTTGAAGGCTGGGGCTATGCTGTACTTACTTCTATAATCCACAAACCTAGCAGCACACAGTAGAGACCTTTCAGTTCACAGTGACCATTTAAATTGACCTGTTATTCCTGGGAGTGATCCTCTGAGGGTTTGCACTTCACAGTCCTACTCCTTTGGCCATTGTTTATTAGACAAAAGGTAGGTACTAATTCAAACTCAGTGAGTCAGATTCTCTCCCCTGTCCTGTTGGAACTGAGGAACTGAGACTGATAGACCCAACATCAGCATGGGTAGCTCTTTTGCACAGATGAGTTGAGAGCTGTGAGCAGCCTTTTGCACCTATCACATGAACTGAGATGCAGAAAAAGTCAGTCTTCAAAGAAATAAGAGTGAAACAGACGTTCAAGCAGAGACTAGGGACCAGATGAGAGCACCTCTGGGTTCATGATGGCTTTTCAGATATTGCCTGATGATTTTTCCAGTGCCCTCTGAGGCCCGGTTGCATTCTTGTCCTTGGGTTCTATAAAACTTCCCTCCATCTTTATGACAGACACACTTTTTGCATGTAAAATAGCTTGAATTGGATTCTGACACTTGTAATCAAAGAAACCTTATGAAAACATGAGATCTGGCACTGGGTAGATAAGCAACAAACTTTGTTTAATTAATTGATCAATTAATGAGTGCGTCAGCAGCCCACGACAAGAGGTGGTGAGAGTAGAAAGGCTCTGCAAAAGCAGTACCACCAGCTACCTGAGGTCCACTGGAATGGAAAAATGGTTCATGCTTCTAGCTTGTGCCCAGCCCTGCCTGGAAACAGAGGCTGATCCAGACACTGGGCAAGAAAGGGTTTGGTGGTAGAGTAAGAGGTGCAAAAATAAAACCTGATAGGGTGTTGACAAGAATCCAGTCCCCTGGGATTCTAATTCAAACCATTGAGTCTTTCCAAGTTGGGCCCAGCCTGGAATAGGCCTCCAACTGGCCTGCAGAGAATCTAATTATTCACTCAGCCACAACTGCTGTCCTAAAGCATCTCAAGAGGACTCCCAATTCTTAGACACCACATCACAAGGCAATTTTGTTCCCATCTCCCTGAGAGTCAACCAGGATGAGCTGAGATTGCTCCTCGATATGAGTCTGCAGCAGACTAGGATCTGAGGAACACTCCCCCGGCTTTCCTATGGGCACACCAGGATGGCATTTTGTTCTAAAAGGCAAACAGGAAGAAATGTGATACCAAGGGCAAGGAAGTGCCCCTCTCATGAGGCCAGAAAAGAGAGGCACAGAAGGTCCCTGGACTGAAGGACAAGCAGATGAGTGTGGTGGAAGGACTGAATTTCAACCGTCATCAGGAAGGCTCTGTAGCGTTAAGAGTCGCTACGCATTGTGGCAGCAAATAAGTGAAATCAAAACCACAATGGCCAAGATGCTCAATCTCACTAATCACTAGAGAAATGTAATTCAAAACTGCAACATGATACCACCTCACATCCATTGGGGTGACTATTATTTTAGAAAACAGAAAATAACAAGGTGAGGATGTGGACAAGTCGGAACTCTTAAAATCTGCTGGTGGAAACGTAATATGGTGCAGGTGCTCTGGAAAACAGTGTAGTTGTTCCTTAAAAATTAAAAATAGAATTACCCTAGGATCCAGCAATTCCACTTCTGGGTATATATCCAAAAGAATTGAAAGCAAATTCTAAAAGACGTATTTACACACCCATATTCATAGCAGCATTATTCACAATAGCCAAAAGGTTAAAAAAAAAAAAAAAAGCCAAATGTCTGTCAGCAGTTGAAGTAATAAACAAATATGGTACACAACCACACACACACACACACACACACTCACACACGCACACACAATAAAACATCACTCCACCTGAACAAGGAGCGAGATTCTTGTACATAACTACAATACAAATGAACTTTGAGGACACAATGCTAAGCCAACACAAAAAGACAAATGCTGTATGATTCCTCTTATATAAGATACCTAGAATAGTCAAATTCATAGAAACAGAAAATAAATGGTGGTTGTCAGGGGCTGGGAAGAGAGGGTAATTGAGGATTGTTGTTTAAAAGATAAAGTTTCAGTTTTGCAAGATGAAAAGAGTTCTGGAGATTGATTGTATAGCAGTACGAATGCAACTAACAGTACTGAGCTATACGTCTAAAATGGTGAAGATAGTAAATTTTATGTTATGTGTATTTTACTACAATTAAAAAAAACAACTGTAATGCAGTACATGTTAACTAAACTGAGTTTAAATAACAGATTTAAAAAACCATAAATATAGGGGTGGTGGAAGGGGAGGAGGGTGGGGGTGGGGGTTAATGGGTGACGGGCACTGAGGGGGGCACTTGACAGGATGAGCACTGGGTGTTATTCTGTATGTTGGCAAATTGAACACCAATAAAAAATAAATTTATTATTAAAAAATAATAATAATAATAATAAAAAACCATAAATAAATAAATAGTAAAATAATAAAAACTGCAATGATTGAGAGTGTCACCAACCTGCCAAAACTAGAGAAAGTGGACAAACCAACATTTGCTCACAAAGCAGATACCTTTTTGTGAATAGTTCATTGCATAAGGCAAATTACCACCAGCCCAGAGTTTTAGGCAAGGGACTTTGCCTGAGTAATTTCTCTTGGACAACCTTTCCCTGGAAAACCCCCAAGGCGTTTGCACAGCACGTTTCTGTGTCCGCTCTTGCTAATCTATTGTACCATCTAGGGCTATCTCAGGAAGCCATGATACAAAGGCAACCTGAAGAGGGCACCTAATCCTCTCCATCAGCTTTGTGAGTGTGGACTATCCCTGTCACCAGGGGATCATAGGAGTTGGGATTGCAGAGCAGAAAACAGAGAGATAAGCGATTTTTGACACTGTTAATATTGGAGACTACTGAAACTGCTGGGTATCGAGGTAGATGCTATCATTGCTGTATATCAAGAAGATAAATTTTGGTGGCTTGAAAGAGAAACCTGTAAGAAAAGTGTATGGTCACGGAGGAAAATGCCTCCTTGATAAGTAAGGACTATCATTCAGACTCATGATGGTGGGCAGCCAGTGGAATAAATCATCGCCCACAGCCCCACTGAACCCTTAGCAGGAGAATCCCTGTAGGAATTAAATGGGCTCATCTTTCCTTTGCTCAGTCTTCCTGGGACACCCCCATAAGAGTGAGCCACTCCTTCCTCACGACCCTAGTGATTCCAGATGCAGTTGAATTAGTTCTAATTCAACTGCATCTGGTTTTGTCAGGACCTCCCAGATGCAGAGACAATAGGCATGAGACCTATATATCCTACCCAGACTTCCTTCCCCTACCAGGGTGGTATCAGTTTTACCCAAACTCCCATTTCCCCAATTTCTGTCCTCAGACAGCCATCAGGACATGAAGTATGCTTAGGATCACTGGTCTGAGTCCCCATCACTTACCTATATACCCCACATCTAGGGAAGAATCACCTCGGGGAGGATTCAAGAGTGTGGAATCCTACCTGGTACGGGAATATTGGGAATATGAAGACATTCAGAAACCCCAGGAAGAGGGTCACCCAACCACAGGCACAACAGGACAGCCCTTCAAAATCTTTCCACTTACAGGCCAAAGTGATTGATTTTTTTTTCCCTGAATTCCCCCTCTCCCATCTTCCTTCTTCTGAGACAGCAATTGAGGGTAGATAAGCTGCCTATTTGTACAGTAGTGCCTCCCAGTTTTATTGCAAATTAAACATGCACACATTATAAACAAACAATAGATGTCTCTAGAGCAAATATAGAGCTTTCAGACCTCTCATAAATTCTTCAAGAGGAGCTCTTTCAGTTTATAGCCTCAATACAATTGTGAGTGAGTTACAGCCCTGTGTGGGACGTTAACAAGGAGACTGCTCACTTAGGGGTGTTTATACCACAATACCACAATTCTTGGACTAGGGAAATTGTATCCAGTCACTCACTCTTACCTCCTTAAAGTTTTAAGTGGGGAAACCAAAAAGGTTGAGAAACTCACCAGTAAGCAGCAGAGCCAAGACTAGAACATAGATCTTCTGACTCCCAGCCCAGTGCTCTTTCTGATACCCTGTGAGCTCCAGGGACCTGACATTAAAAAAAAAGAGCTTTTAAGTGCTTGTAATACTCAAAACTCTAGATGATCATGTCCTGTAAAAGGTAGGAAATCAGAGAAAGAAGCTAAAAGGTAGTTGTAGGAGATAGAGTTATAATGTCAAAGACAAAATCAGGAGTCGAATGGAAGAAGCAGAATGGGAGCTGTGTGGTCAGCTTCTTATTTCTGAAGGATGATGCAGAAAACACATAGACATGCAGGACCAATCCCAGGGATTAGGAGATGGACAGGAAGCATGGGGATTTCTAGTACTGAATCTGGGAACAAGTTTGCTCTTAGAACATTCCTCTTTTCTATGGTATGGGCTTAGCGCCTTTTTAGAATATCTACCTCACAGCAATTCTTTGTTCTGGGTCTTATAGAAAGTCAACAGGGGCATCATTCAAGTAGGTCCTAGACCCAAGTGGGTTCTGGCAGGCTTTAGGAGAATGCCTTGTCTCACACAGCAAATGGCACCATGGTCTCCCCAGTAGGCATCATGTGACCCTGACAGGGGGAGTTTCCAATTAAGATAGGTGGTGGGATATTAGCTCTTGCCCTACCATATTCAAATAAGGAAACTGAGGCCCAGAAAGGCCAGCTTACTGAAAATGACATAGCTGGTAAGCAGAGCCAGAAAATTCCTTATTTAACTCTGTCTGTCAGACTCTCATTCTGGTGTTCTTCTACCCTAAACTTTCCTCTAAACTACCCCCTGGCACTCCCGTCTTTCTAAACAATGTTTTAGGTGATCATTATTAAAATTAAAATAATTATTATTATTTTCTAGTCAATTGAACTTTACTTTTTAAGGACATTGTCAGTGTCATGATGCTCCTCAAAATTATTGTCAAAACTCTAGAAGACCTTTCTCCAACCCTCACATTCATGGGCCTGAGGAAGTTTAAAAGAAAGCAGGCAGTGGTAGAGAGCAGGAGGTCAAGATGAGTGAGTGATGTTACCTCATGTCTTCCCAGCCCTCCTCTGCACTTCTTGTGGGATTGTCTCTTATGGAAAGCGACAAACACTATGGAGATAGCTTTTTTTCTCTCCTTGTCCTCTCCACAGATATTCCCATTTGACTCTAGACAGCTAAGACTATCTTCCCTAAAGGAAATAATTTATAACACTGTAAAACGTAAAAAGAAAAGATTCTAAATGTCCAAAAAGAGCGAAAGAGTCAAGAAAATCATGTTGTATTCATTAGATAGGTAATATGTAGTCATTATAAGTGACATTTATGATGTCTATAACATGGGAAAATGCAGTCTGCAGAGTCTTCAGTAGAGAATGATCACAACTATGTGAGAACTGGAAATAGAATTCTATATAGGGAAAAGGCTGGATAGAAATGTACCTAAATACTAACCATGGATGATTGGAGTGGTAAGACTATGAGACATTGTTAGTGGCTGAATATTCATGTCCCCTCATCCAAATTCATATGTTGAGATCCCAACGCCCCCAGATGTTGCTATTAGCAGGTGGAGTCTTTGGGAAGTGATTAGGTCATAAGCACAGAGCCCTCAGGAATGGGATTAGTGCCCTTATCAAAGAGAGCCTAGAAGGCTCTCTCACCCTTTCTGCCATGTGAGGACACAGTGAGAAGACAGCTGTCTATGAGCCAGGAAGAGGGCTCTCACCAGACACCAAATCAGCCAACACCTTGATCTTAGACATTCCTGCTTCCAGAACTATAAGAAATAAGCTTCCTGTTTAAGCCACTCAGTATATATTTCTGTTATACTATCCCATATTTTCTTTCTACTTTCTGTTTCTCTGACTTTCAATTCTTTAATAATGAATATAAATTGTGTAACAGAAAAAAAGGTAAACTTTTTTAATATTGCCTTTCAAATCATGCTAAAATTTCAGAGAAAATAGTGTGTAGTGGCTAAGACTCAAATTCACTTACTCCAGTCAGAATGGCTAAAATTAACAAGTCAGGAAACAACAAATGTTGGCAAGAATGCAGAGAAAGGGGGAACCTTCTTACACTGCTGGTGGGAATGCAAGCTGGTAGAGCCACTCTGGAAAACAGTATAGAAGTTCCTCAAAAAGTTAAAAATAGAGCTACAGTACAACCCAGCAACTGTACTACTAGGTATTTACCCAAAGGATATAAACACAATGATCTGAAGGAGCACCTGCACCCCAATGTTTATAGCAGCAATGTCCACAATAGCCAAACTATGGAAAGAGCCCAGATGTCCACTGACAGATGAATGAATACGGAAAATGTGGTGATATATATATATATCACTATGAGTTTATATATATATATAATGGAATATTACTCAGCCATCAAAAATGAAATCTTGTCATTTGCAATGACATGGATAGAACTAGAGGATATTATGCCAAACAAAATAAGTCAATCAGAGAAGGACAATTATCATATGATTTCATTCATATGTGAAAATTAAGAAATAAAACAGGATCATAGGGGAAGGGAGGGAAAAATAAAAGAGGTGAAATCAGAGAGGGAGACAAACCATAAGAGACTCTTAACTCTAGGAAGCAAATTGAGGGTTGCTGGAGGGGAGGGGAGGGGGGGAGGGAGAAACTGGGTGATGAGCATTAAGGGGGACACTAGATGTAATGAGCACTGGGTGTTATATGCAACTGATGAATCACTGAACTCTACCTATGAAACTAATAATATACTATATGTTAATTAATTGAATTTAAATAAAATAAAGTTTGAAAAAAAGACCAGGTTCGAATAGATTTGTCTGAATCCCAAGGTAAATTGTTAATTGTTGATTGCTTTATCCCTCTGTGCCTCCATTTCCTCTTCTGTACAGTTTGGATAAAACCAATACCTAATTCACATTATCACTGTGAAAATTAAATGAAGTAAGTTTGAAAAACATCTCTCCCAATACCTGGCACATAGGAGGTGCTTCATAGCATTTATTACTGTTACCATTTATTACTGTTGTCATTATTACTATTGTTGCTAAGTCCCACTCATGAGTTGGTGGCCAGAGTGCATACAGGATCAAGAACAGCCTGGGTCCTCTCTGGGTGGATTGGACCCCTGAAGATGGCAATGCTAGAGGTAACTTTGAGCTTTTCGATTCCTTCAGAGCTACCAGATGGTTTGCAGGAAAAAGAAGCTCCTACGCAAAGAACATTGGTCAGTTAGCCAAGTCACCATTCTGCTTCCCTATGAGTTTTTCTGGTTTTAGACCTTCTACAGACAGAATTGCACATTCTAGGGGGACTCACTGTGAATGAATTTTTCCAAGGAAAAGATTCCCAAGTTGTTTTCCAGATTTATATGTGTTCTTTTTATTGGAAACTCAATTCTTACAGTATAAGGAATGCTCCTGCTGCCAAAAGTATTCATCAACAAAGATGAGAGATTGGACAGGATCACCATAGAATTCCAAATTGAGTTTCTCTCAGGAACATGACTATTATGTATCCAAGAAGTTCTGCTAGCTACTTGGCATTAAGGATACATGACTGGAAAAATAACAGTCAGTCTTCTGAAGTAACATATTTCCTTAGAATAAATGAATGGTTCCCTTAATTCAGGTCCTTAAAATACTATTTGAGCAAGCTCTAGCCCATCACATCTCTGTTCTGAGAACTGTATTGTTCATTTACAGTCTTGGATTATTAGGTGCAAACAAAGATACTCCATAGAGAAAGACCCTTCCGAAGAGAAGGTCTTTTTAAGATTTTAAGATTTTAAGTATGAAACTGGTATCCAGGGTGAAGATGAAATCAGAGGATTTCTGCCAATAAATCACCTTAGCAATGGACCTATGGAACTGAAAGTCACTGTTTGCAAAGATATGTTGATGACGTACTGTTAGTTTAAAATAACTATGAGTCCACTGAGCCCAGTATTTTCTGCCATTTCTTTAAAGCTTATAGTAAGATAAGTCCAAATTAGCATGCCTTCCTTCAGAGGTTTCTAGGACAGTTTGCATATGTGCATCAGTGGCACTCCCACACATCATCAGGCTGATCAGTCCTCATGGGAAAACTGAGGGAGCTTGGCACCAGAGAACAAAGACTGGACATATCCACTCCTTGTTTTATTTCCAGGTAGCAGCATCTCCTGATACATACCCCTATACTTTCACCCATTTCGAGTGCTGGTGGAATAAATAGTTATAAAGAGTAGAATCTGTTTTATGGATGCAGGTTTTAATAAATACAGAGATATGTTTACCCCCAATTTATCCTCTGCCTCTGGCAATAAAATTTGACTGCATCTGAAGGAGATTTTCATAGTTCTATAATGAAAGGCAGCTTATAGCATGAAAAAGCTTATAGTATTTCAGAGAAAAAAGAAAAATTGAAGCCAGAGGTGGTTAAAAAATATCTCCCACATCCCTTACAAGAAACAAACTATCCTATCCATGCCCAGAGTATTTGAGATTTGCAGGCAGAGAATCCTTCTAGTATTTGATGTTTTCATTTCCACGGTGACTGACACATCTCAGTAGCATAGTGAATGCCTTTCTTCTGAGATTCCTTTCCAGCATTATCATTATTATTGCCATCACTGTTAGGCTAGGCACTAGTTTTGCCTAAAGCAACAAACCATCAAAAACTCAGCTTTCAAGGCTCTCCCTAAGTTATCCTTATACTTATAATGGATCTTATATTATCATTGTTGCATTTTTATTTCCATCAGACTAAGACTCTCCAGAGACCTGAAAACTCCCTTCACCTCTGAGAACAGGAGGGCATGCTAGGGCTCCATAGATTTCTCCCAGGCAAATGAAAATATTATTACCTGGAGAATTCAGACCCCACTGTTGCTTTTGCCTGAACTAACAGAAAGATTTCATTCTTCATTGCCTTTGATCTTGCCTCTAGCTCTGAGAAATCCTACCCTACTAGAATGGAAATTTGGATGCAATATGTGGTAGATTCTCAGTAAATGGGCCAGCCAGCCAGGGGAGAAGTACTGTTGTGGGTAATATTGCGAGTCCCTGGATGTAGGAACTGTGACTTACTTGTTCTCCATCTCCTAGCATTTAGGAAAGGATCCTTGAGTGCTTCCTGAATCTCAGTTAGTTCAAACAAAGAAGTTGGTTCCAACAAGAGCTACCAGATGGTCCAAGACTCAGAGTCTAACAGGTTCTGCACTGAGTCAGGCAAGGCAACGCCATTGGTGGGGTGTGATAGTGGAGGAGAGAGGACAGGGGGTGATGGAGTGAGGATTATGGAAGGATTTGGTATTGAAGGATATGCATATATAGGTGATGGCAATTCTAGTGATCCATACATTATTGGCAGGACTTCGGTGTCCATCGAAAGATGAATGGATAAAGAAGATGTGGTTTATATATACAATGGAATATTCCTCAGCCATTAGAAATGACAAATACCCACCATTTGCTTCAACATGGATGGAACTGGAGGGTATTATGCTGAGTGAAGTAAGTCAATCGGAGATGGACAAACATTATATGTTCTCATTCATTTGGGGAATATAAATAATAGTGAAAGGGAATAGAAGGGAAGGGAGAAGAAGTGTGTGGGAAATATCAGAAAGGGAGACAGAACATAAGGGCTCCTAACTCTGGGAAACGAACTAGGGGTGATGGAAGGGGAGGAGGGCGGGGGGTGGGGGTGAATGGGTGATGGGCACTGAGGGGGGCACTTGACGGGATGAGCACTGGGTATTATTCTGTAAGTTGGCAAATTGAACACCAATAAAAAATAAATTTATTATAAAAAAATAAAATAAAAAAACTAGTTAACTTGGGAAGGGGTGGTTTAAGAAAGGGATTTCAGCATCTCTCCATCACCATCCCCAACAGGGAGGGGAGAAACTGAACTGAGTGTAATCCCAACCACAGAGATAGACTTTAAGTCAGGCTCCAATGATGGAGAGAGATTATAATACAAGGCATGTTATCCAGGTGACTACAGGGCAGAGATTGAGACAAATGCCCAATTCTGGCAAAGTCTGATATTAAGTCAGAAAGTACCAGGACTGGGCAGCCCTTCAAACAGAGAGAAGTCATCCTTGCCAATCAAACATCAAGTCTTGGGAGTGTGACTTAACTCCAGGCCTGCCAGTGATGAATGTCAGGCTGCTAATGTAAGCTATGTCCTAGTCAAAAATGGCTCAGGGCTTTATGAGGTTCTGGATTGCAGGCTAAGAGGACCTGAGTGAGGCTAAGACATAAGCAGTGAAAAATCTACAGTCCCTCCCTGACCAGTTTCTCCTAAGGCCTCAGAACTACCAAGGGGAGTTATGGCTTGAATTAAATTGAAACAGTACATTTTGGCAGAATACATATTAAAAGATGATCTTGCCCTGATTTCATTGTTGTTATTATTCGAGGGAAAAGAACAGGTTGTACAATATCTTTTCCTAGGCAGTAAATCTAAGTTCTTCACTTCTTAAGAATCTGGCACAAGATTTGGAAAGTTTGGTTGGGCTGAATGTGTCCTGCTTTGGGGAATCTTGCCTGGCATCAGCTATGCTCCCTCAGTGTAACCAGGCAACTGGATGATTTTATCAAGACTGCAAAGGCAGGAGAGCTGACCAAGTCCCATAATCAGTGCTCTGGGGAAAGGTACGTTGATGGCTTCTGGGAGTTGGCGAGGAGAAGAAGGAGGAAAGGAACCACTCACAAAAACCTCAGCACAGAAAACAAGAAAAAAGGACAGAGGTCATGATGGGAAGAGGAAAAGAGACTTTTTCATTCAAGATCGAAGGTGTCCAGGGATAAATGACAGATGTGCCTCCTGTGACCAACTGGAATCTAAGAAAGGACAGAGTCTCCACCCTTCTCTCCTTCTACCATCATCTAGGTTTTTAAACATTATATTCTATAGACATTGTATCAGTGAGAGTTCAACCAGAAAAAGAGACTCCTCTAGGTTTTCCAAATAGGGAAGGAAGGTTTTAATATAGGGAATAGACTCTCATGTAACCAGCAGAACAACCTGAGCAATGATCAGGGTAACAATTTCCAGAGTTCATGAAATCAAGAAGTGCCCAGGAAGGTGGCTGCCACCAATCTCTGCAGTCTACAGCTCAAATCAAGTGAAACTGGACATTGCCCGGAGGTGCTACGAAACTCAAGAATTTCAGAGAAACTACAATCTCAGCTCTCTGTAGCAGGTGGTTCACAAGAACTCACTTGGAAGCTTCGGAAAACCTTACTTTTGCCTCCTTTTCCATCTGCCTACAATTGTGCTAGAGAATAATGACTTCTACTCTAACACCACTCAATTTTCATGTGGGTTTACAGAATCTAATCCAGAACCACCCTGGCAAGGAATTCCGGGAAATATATTTGCTGGCTTCTCTGTAGTAATGATGCGATGATGAAGATAATGTAGAAGCAGATAGAGAAGACACGGAGTTAACAGCAGACAATCCGGCATTGAGAATGGGGTTTTTTGCCAGTTCCACTTATCTTTGACGTGTGACTTGTAGATTTGAAGTTTGTTATTGATTCTGTTTTGAGTCTATCTCCTTCTGCAGGCTTGAACAATGGCATTTGAATATTTGAAATATGGTAGAGATTGCTAGCTTATTTATTCACTCATTCTCCTGAATATGTGCTGAGCTCTTACTAGGTGCCAGATGCTAGCCTAGTTGCTGAGGACAGAGTGGTGAACAAGACAGACAAGGGCACTGCCCTCTGAGACTTACACCCTGATCACAGAATGCCAGACAGTAATAAGGTGAACAAATTAAACAAGGTAATTTCTTTTCCCTAACAGCTTTATTGAGGTATATTTTACATATCATAAAATTCACCCACTTTAAGTGTGCAATTCAATGACTTTTAGTAGATTTACTGAGTGGTACAACAATCACCATAAATCAGTTTCAGAACATTTTCATCCCCACAGTAAGATCGCCCATGCCCATTTACGGTTAATCCCAGTTCCCAACCTCAGCCTCAGGCCAACATGAGCCTATTTTTCGTCTGTATAAATTCACCTTTTCTGGACATTTCATATAAATGGTATCATACCATAAATTTCAATTTGAGATAAATACATGATTTAAATGAATCATCTAAATATGATAGAGTAACTAGTCAGGGGAGGGGTTCATCTTTATTTTGGATAGTGGGAGAGGGCTCTCTTGAGAAAGACTAACATTGAGCTGAGATACATCTAATTCAGTAAGTCAGGCCTATACTGTCAAAAGACTGAGGTAGAGACTACATGAATTGGCATAAAATACACTAAATACATTAAAATACACCAACAGACTAAGATCGTGGTTTGGCGATGATGTGAAGTCTCATTTCCCTGGCAGTAATCATCTATGGCAGCGGTCATGCCCAAGGAGGGGATGCTGTAGAGACCTGTGGGCTTCTAGAAGGGTACATTCTCATGGACAGAACTCAGGAAGAAGTTGGGAGACTCTGAAGAAAGGGATAAAGGGCTTTGTTCTCCATCTAAACAGCGAAGTCCTCAGATTTCATTGACAACCATGCCCCAGCACCTACCAGGATACTCAGACATAAGAAGAGGCGGAACCAAACAGAACATCTGCCTCTGCTCCAGGAGCTAAGCCAGGATATAGCAAACTCAGCCCTCACAGCAGTATGGGAGAGACAAGGGCTAAGACTCAGGAATCAGGGTCTTTCCAAATCGAGTTCCTATACTTGCTTGCCTTGTGATTTCAATGACTGTCTCCTCATCTGCAAAATAGGAATTAAAACTCTTATCTTGGTGGACCACTTTGAGGGTTAAATGTGATCATACAGGCAAGTGATCAGCACAGAGTCCAGCCCATCATAAGGCCTCAATAAATGATGTGTTATTTTGAAGGCAGGAGCAGCAGCCTCAAGATTCAGGTAGACACAAGGCGGCGTGAGGTTAGACACTATCAATTTTGACCAATTTAACTACTCTAGCCGCCACATGTACATAAAAAGACAGATACCGGTGCTGCTACCAGGTAGTTAAATAAATTACTGCCAGGTAATTAAAGAAAATGACTATTGTCTCAGAAGCAGCCAGGGTCAGGTGAAACTACACCAATTCTGCAAACACAAGAACTTAGAGCACAGGGGGCCATGAGACTGAGAGCTCAGACCCCACCCAGGGAATGCCCAAACATCTCGGGGAGTCTACTGGATATCTACCGAGATGGGATGAGGTTGCAGCCAATCTTATCTTGAGGGTAAAAAACCCAACACACTGCAGGGTTAGAGCAGCTGCTGTGTTGCTATTATTATCACTATTTGTTGTTATCATCCCCCCACCCAAGTCCAATTTAGCAGATGAGAGAACTAGCCAATAAGACCTAGGCAGACAAGGAGATTGAAAGTTCAAGAAGCTGCGGGCCAGGAAGAGCTAAAAAATGAGGGTGGGAGTAGGGTGCAAAATCCTAGAGGTCCCATGACCTGGAGATGGTCATCATCACATTCACTACATCCTTCCACAATTCCCTTCCAGGAATTTTTCTGAAAACAGAGAAATGAAAACCCTAAAAGGATTGTCCTGAGGTAGAAAAACCCATGAAAAGGATGAAAAAAGAACCTGCAGTTTCTGTGTGGGTCATTGCTTGCACAGAGTCTCATAGCAGAATTCTGCTCAGTGAGCAATTCAAATGAAATACAAGGAAATATCCAGCACTTAGCCCCAGGGTTTCCAAAAGGTGATATTAATTAGTTCTGACTAAAGAAAAGCCAGCCACCAACTATCTTTCTTTTTTTTTTCTTTTTTTATTTAAATTCAATTAGCCAACATATAGTACATCATTAGTTTCAGATGTAGGTTCATTAATTCATCACTTGCATATAACACCCAGTGCTCATTACATCACGTGGCCTCCTTAATTCCCATCACCTGATTACCCCATCCCCCTCCATCCCCCTTCCCTCCAGCAACCCAAGGCTTGTTTCCTATCGTTAAGAGTCTCTCACAGTGGGGCACCTGGGTGGCTCAGATGGTTAAGGATCTGCCTTTGGCTCAGGTTGTGCTCTCCAGGTCCTGGGATTGAACCCCAACTCCAGCTCCCTGCTCAGCAGGGAGTCTGCTTCTCCCTCTCCCCTCTGCTAGTGCTCGCTCTCTCTTTCTCTCTCTCAAATGAACAAATAAAATCTTTAAAAAAAAAAAGAGAGAGAGTCTCTCATGGTTTGTCTCCCTATTTGATTACTTCCCATTCAGTTTTCCCTCCCTTCCCCTATGATCCTCTGAGCTGTTTCTTATCTTTCTCTTCCATCTTCCCAGTGGGCTGTTGTCACTTCCTGTCCAAATATGGAGAAAAGACCTTTGAGGAGGCCTGCCATATGAGATTGCACCCAACTGAGCCCAGTGCTGAAGGATGATAGCACTGGCCTTCTCTGAGGGGGGAGATCACTGGAAGATGATCCATGATTAGAAGACACAGAAGAATGTGTTATCCACTTTCAAGAGCAAAGCGTCAGCAGTCATCAGAACTAGGCTTAAATCCTGGCTCTGCCACTTAAGCAAGTGACTTAAATCTCTCCGTGCCTCAGTTTCTTTCTCTGAAAAGTGGGACTATTAACAGTTTCAGCATCATAGGGTTGTAACAAGAATTAAGAGACAATTTATGCAAAGCATTTTGTAGGGTACCTGTCACAAGCTCAGTGCAATAAGAATTTATTATTACCGTTCATATATTCAAACATAATTGGTTTCCTGTACTATGCTGTGAACTGAGGTATGGATGCACTTGGTGTGGTAAAGAAAAGTCGGTTTGAGAGAATGAGCACCTGAGTTTCAATTCTGGTTCTGCTCTTTATTAGCTGTTCCAACTTAGTCAAAGCTTTAAAGCTTCTTGAGAGCCTGCTTTCTCACCTAGCAAATGGCAGTACTAGGCTATATCCCCAGTATCGTTAGGAGGATTAAATAGAATATTGTCTTTAAAAAGCATGTTGAAAAGGAGATACGATTAGTCATCTGTGGATCTCTTGGGCATTTTACTTTTCTTCTTTCCACTCCTTTTGTGCCTATTTTCTTTTCTACTTTGTTGTTGTTTTTTTTTTTCTTTTCTGTTTTGGTACCAGCCAGAAGCAAGGGAAGTGAAGGAAAGCAAACTGACCCAAACCTCAGTCTGTTTTTATCAGCTACTATTAATCCTATGATATTTCTGATGGGAAAAAAAGTTGAAGATGTGATTAATTCATACACAGAACCTGGAGCATAAGTATATTTCTACTTTCCAGGGTAAATACAGGTTTGTATAAAGAAACAGATGTTATTAGGATGTCTGGGTGGCTCAGCGGTTAAGCATCTGCCTTTGGCTCAGGGTGTGATCCTGGTCTCGGGATCAAGTCCCACATCGGGATCCCTGCGAGGAGCCTGCTTCTCCCTCTGCCTGTGTCTCTGCCCCTCTGTGTATCTTTCATGAATAAATAAATAAAATCTTTTTTTAAAAAAAAAAGAAACAGATGTTACAATCAGATCTGTATTCTAACTCTTAAAAAATCCTTCTTCTGTTCCCTTTATACCTCTGTGACCATGGGTGAATTACTTAACCTTTCTGAGCCTCATTTTTATTTTCAACTAATAGGGGTAAATATACCTAACAAGTAGAGTTGCTAGATTTAAATATAAAATAGGTAAAAATACATAGTCCGGACAGATAAAATGTTCAATTAAGTGGCAATTATTACAAATTGAAATGTTTATTTCAAGTCTTTCAAGTCCTAATATGATTTTTTTGAGCATTACCAAGATCTTGTCATGAAATACAATGAAGTCCTAACCAGCCAACAGATTCAAATGCAACTTCTTCATTATCCTCCCCTTCCTGTCAGACCTATGCTTCTTTCCTCCTCAGGCATGACAATATAATTCCTCAAATCACTTCTCCCAAGCTTCTTGCTTTCAAACTGGTGGTTTGGTCTCTAACAACAGCATGCATCTACAGGATTAATCATTCTCCGGAACCAATGTTCTGTCAGGAAAGGTGTGCTGAGTGCTACCATGTGCAAGCAAGCACTCTGCAAGGCCCCTGAGATAGATAATTGCGGAATGCACAGTCCCTGACCCCCAAGGGAGACAGACCTGTTCGCAGTGGCAGTACTCTCATAACCAACGTTCAGTGAGGACCAACACTGGACAGCCAGTGAAGGTAGCCTTTAGGCTGGGCCTTGAAGGATGGGCAGGGGTTTGAGAGGTGGTCAAGGGACAGAGAGGAATGATAATTGACATGGACATGGAGACAGGAATGGTGTCTCCAGTTTGGGTTACCTGAAACATGGTAGGTTGAAAAAGTGACAGGAGAAGAGATTAGAGAAGCAGTATGGGAAAAGATGATAAAGATCCAAACTACAGCAGTGGTGCTGACGGTAGAGAGGAAGAAGTGTAGAAGAGCCATTTCTGAGAGCGCATCATCAGTTCTCAACCAGCGGAAGACATTGGCAGAGGTTGAGGAGGGGCACCTAAGGGGGCTCTCTGGTTCAGCCTGGAAGACCAAGTGGAGCGATGGCTCCACTGACTGAGAAGGAGTCTAGGTAGGAAGAACAGGCAAGTTTTCAGCTCAGTCTGGCGTATGTTGAATTTGAGATGGATGTGAGGACCTTCCAGGCCGAGGTAGGTTCCCAAAGATGCATCCAATGTGTAACTATTGTAGCTCTGGGGGCCATACTGGCTGACGTGTATGTTTTCCTCTCTGACAAGCGGCCCTGTCCAGTATGAATCAGACCAGCAGATGTGTCTGAACAGGACAGAGGATTTGAGCAGTCATCTTCATAAATGCAGTCACTGAAGTTATAAGGTGGAAAAGGCACTCCTTGTATCCCTATAGCTCCCAGCAGAGGCAAGAGCTTGTGGCTGGAACTTGATGAATCACATCTAACGAGTTGACTCTCTTGACACAGCTGTCCTCCCTACCCACCTCATCTTTTCTATCATGTTCACATCTTTTTTCCTTTCATCTCCTCCTGCTTCTCCTTTGCAGCTCCCAGTGAATGCTGATGAATCCTGGCTTAGCGAATAGGCTAAACTCACCACTTAGAAAACAAGCCCTAGCTTTTATCTTCCTCTGTGGGTTTGAGTCTGCTAGAATCAAAGTAATATTAGCACGATTTGTTTGGATTAGCATGAAGACTTCTAATCCACTCCTTTGCAATATTCCATATTTTAATAACTTTAATAATTACTGCTTCCCTTTTCTAATTAAGAGCTTAGAGACAGAGACCTTGGAGAGGGACCAAAACAGTGGCGTTTGCTATTGTGGAGAATGGGAAGAAACATTTGCATAGCAGAATCAATATTCAGAGCCAGCTAAGAAGACTTGGATTTCAGTTCTGTGAGTATTTATTATGCCCCACTGTGGACAAGGCCCCGAATACTGGAGATACAGATGTGCCAGATACAGATGTAGCCTCCCTCCTGTTTGAGGTCTGACAACAATAGCATAAATTCCATAACAATATTCTTCTGATAATGTGCCTAGCAGTACTTAGAGCTTAGAAGTCTAGACCACCTTGGCTCTGACTCACTGTTCCAACTTTTAAGGAGGGACACTGGTGGTTGAGCTAAAGTTTCTGTTGGGGAGTTGCTTTTCAAACCACAAAAGTGCTTTAGAGTCCTCAGCTCCAGCATTAGCTGTGCATTTTCAGGCATGTCCTCTCCACCAGAAGCTAACCTAAAGGGCCAAGCCCAACCCTCAGGACCCTCAGGCTAATCTTTTCCAACTTCCAGACACTACATGGATGTGGAAGCCATGATGAAAGAAAGCTCTATCATCTGGGCATGGGGTGAGTCCAGAGGCTTGGCAGAGGAGGACCTCCAGAGTGGCAAAGTGCTAGCCGTGCTGTCTGAATGCCTTCTCCTGAAGAGGTTGAGGTGGGTCTTCTGTTCCATCTCAACCCAGCCCAGAACAGTTCTTAAACTGTACTTTTTCTCTTTGAAGCCCAGTTTGGGAATGAGATCAGTTCTGGGGTCCCCCAATTCTTGGACTCAAAATCACCATCCTCTTCCCTCCTGGGGAAGAGGAACAACTTTCATTTTAAACTCTCACCCATGGGATTTTGTTAAGAACCTTTCCCTCAATCATACTACATCTCTTTTAATAAAATCTATCTTTAGTGATTCTAGGGACCACCGCTCTGGTAGGAATTCCACACCCCAGAGGTAAATTGGATGCCACCTCTGCCTCAAAAAATTGTGGTCTTTTGAGGAAATCGGGTATGGGCCATTACATTTCTATAGGTAGGATAGAATAAGTGCTAAATATAGGTTCAAAAAAGCCCTCATTCATTCGGAGTTGGTGAATTGAGGCCAGTTTTGCAGAGGAAGTATTTGATCTGGTTCTTTGAGGATAAGAAGGATTTAATAGATAGATAATAAGGGAAATAGTATTCCAGGATTGGGGTACAGAGTGAGTCAGCCAGGGAAGCTTGAAAATGTTTTACTTAGGGAAAAACTATGGGTCTGGTACTGATAAAAAAAGCAAGATTCAGACCAGGCTGGATGGAACATGAAGCTGAAATATATAATGGCATCCAACCACAATGCCTTGAGTGCTGCTGTAAGGAGTCAGGTCTCTATTCTGGAGGGGTTGGAAGAACCTCATGGCAGTGTTCGAGAGAGATGAATGATCTGATTCTTCCTTAGATGAATAAGATTCAGGAGGATCACTGTTCATCCACATGAAGGATGAAGAAATTAATAACATGCCACTGCTTGTAGGCTATTGCTACTGCTCCAGGACTGAGAGACAAAACCAGGGGAAGAGTAGGTACTACAACGCAAAAGAGAGATGACACAGAAGAATCAGTAGGTTTCTGCAGCTGACTAGCTCAGGTATCAGTGCCTGACATATGTTTGAGCTCCCTCACCAGAGTACAAATCCCTTGAAGGCAGGAACCGTGCCTTATTCACCCTTATGGCCTTAGTGTTTAACACAAGTGGTTCTCATGTTAGTAGAGGTCTTAACCTGGTGGTCTTAGGTAGGTTACAAGGGAGTCTGCAAGTCTCCCCAAAATTATATGCAGATTTTTTTTGTCTGTGCACACATGCACCTGTTAGAGAGGGCTAACAGCTTTTCTCACATCCTTAAGGGGCTCTGTGACCCAAAAAATGGTTAAGAACTACTCTAGAAATTTGTCACCTTCATAAATGTTTCTGACTCTTGGTTTCTGTTTTTATTTCTTCTCTTTTATTTCTTCTCTTATTTCTTCTATTAAAAAAAAGACAGGGTCAAAAACATGAAATGGGTACTGTGAATGTTACTATATTTTATTTGTAGTAAAAACCCAACATATAAATTTAGTTGAGTCTAATATGCCGAAATTCTGAAAGACATTGTCCCTGCCCGTATCTGACCTCATTCTCTGGTAATATACTCCATTCCAGAACCTACTCTCTAATAGCTGATGCATCTATGAGGATGTGAATCAATTTTAATTTGGAGTTTAGCTTCTGCAGCAAGTGCCTTTGAAGAAGCACCTTCCTGAGAATGCCTAACTTGCACCTTTCAATTACAGCCAGATAATTAGGATGGAGCCTCGCCTGCTGCGGTTCCATTTCTGTGTGGGTGGTAGGGGACAGATGTGGCACTTCTGGGCAACAGACGCTTTCACCAATCATTGAAAGGGATTATATTGTCCAAACCCAAGTGGAAGAAGGAGTTTGTGCCACTTTTTGCATGCCAGAACTGTCTAGGAGACGTGTCCAGGATGCCAAATTACTGGATGCTCTGTGATAGCCCAGTGGTTTATAAGGACTACATAACAGAGTATTTACAAGTGGGACTGGCCTAGAGAATTTGGAGCATATGTTCCCTCGGAGGAAAAACAGCCTCAGACCTCAAAAAAAAAAAAATGCAGTCCAGTTGTGGGGTGGAGAGGACAAGATACACACACTGGAAGAAAAAAAAAAAAGAACCTACTTAAAGGGACACAGAAGTGCATGCTCAGTTCCTTCGGGAAAGCCCTCAGTTGAGTCCACTTGAAAAGTTCCAGGTAATATCGCAGGTTTCAGGTGCAGAACAAGAGCACTCATTCTCACTGGGCTTCAGCATCATTCCAGGGCCTTGCCACATGGAAGCTAGAATCCAGTCACTGGCACGCTGTCTCAGCTTGGGTGGCTGGCACCCCCCGGCTGCCAGCAGTAGAGATCCATCCTCAGTGTTCAGGAGGCAGCTTAGCTCATGTGGCCATCAGGGTGTGCAGAGCTTCTGCTGCTCCCAGGCCTGTCTTTAGAGATCCAGTGAGTGAGCAGGAGACAGAGGCCATCTCTAATCCCCACAGGACAATCCGTCTGCCTGTCCAACAGGCTTCTGTCCGCGGTCCCCTGAGCAGAGCTTTCCCATCAGTCCCCTGCCTAGACTGGAGCTCCCCTCCGCCCCTGTTCCCAGGCCTGCTGCCTCTCACTCAGCCCAGCCTCAGCCCCAATATCTCTGCCGCTGATGGCCATGGAGAGGGTCTTGAGATGCCCAGTGCCCTCTCACTTCTGCACTGGTTGTCCTGGATCTGAATTCACCTAATCCTCTAGCATTGGACAATTTACTACTCTTTCAGCATACCTGCCCAGGCATCCCTCTGCCAGCCTGCACTCCTCTCCTTCCCCCTGCACTAGGGCCTCACCTCACATTTCATTCATCCATTCTACAAATATTTATTATATGCTATGAACATTTTATACGAAATTGCACAATTATGAAATAACTTCCATATACATCAAGTTCTGTATTTCTATTGCGATATGGATGACAGGCTATTGAATTTTTATGAATTTATTACCATAGACTGGATATAATTCAGTCTTTTTCCTGGAAGAGATGCTCTCCCAGGTAGTTACCATTATAGTACTATAGCCCATCCCACTGACATGTCGTAACAACCAAAATATGAAATAAGTACTACTGTCATCCCCATTTTATAGATGAATATCTGGAGCTAACTAAATCACCGACAGAGCCAGTATCCAAACCTAGGCATCTGACACCAGGCCTGTACTCTTAACCACTATGGCATTCCGCCCCTCCACAGTGCATTTCTGCATCCGATCCTTGGACAGCTTCCCCAAAATTCATAAATGGCAGCTTTGGGAAAGCCTGGAAGATGAAGGGTCCAGGACCTCAAATGAGAGCAACAGCTCTGGACTCTGGTCAATGGAACTCCTTAGCAAGCTGAGTGATCTGTAGGCAGTGGGCACCATTGTCTAGCATGTTCCAGTGATGTGATGAGAGAGGTACATGGAGGCCAGTACTGAGGACACAGAGCTGTCAGTTCTGTCCTGCAGATAAGAGATGGCCATTCACACTTACTCTTCTTTCAACTCCAGTCATTTCGAAGCTCCTCTGCATGGTGGTTAAGATGTCACTTTGAGAAATAAGGGCAAGGATTCTGGGGTCACAGTGTCTGGGTCCAAACAAATCTTGGTTCTACTAGTTCATAGGTATGTGACCTTGAGATAACTTGAAAAACATATCTGTGCCTCAGTTTCCTGATATATAAAATGGTACCAATAAATGTGAACTATTTTAATACCATTCCAAAGGCCAGCTGACCACTTGGGAGCAGCTGAGACAGTGAACATAAAGCCACAACAAAAATACTTGCTCTTGTATAGGTGCTATACAAGGTGCATTTGGCGTGGGGCTAGATGGCAGTAGAATAGCAATGTGGGTAAAAATAGCTGTGTTAGTTTGTTAGGACTGAGGGAATACTACCAAATACTGAGTAGGTTAAATGACAAATTCGTATCATGTCTCAGTTCTGGATGCTGGAAGTCCAAGATCAAGGTGTCAGCAGGACCGGTTCCTCCTGAGAGCTGTTAGGGAAGGATCTCTTCCAGGCCTCCCTAATTGGCATAGACTCCTATCTTCTCCCCGAATCTATTCACATCATCTCCCCTCCATGTATGTCTCTGTGTCTAAATTCTCCTTTTTGTAAGGACACCACATCTGATTAGGGCCCACCTGAACAATCTCATTTTTCTATACGTTTATTTTTACAATTACAGGTAAAATAAGAAAAACACACAAAAAATAATAAACAACTGTTATCTGAAAACTCCTAGTGCAGTCTCGGAGTTGACAACAATTTTTCTTTTTAGATTTTATTTAAATTCAAGTTAGTTAAAATATTAGTTTCAGGGGTAAAATTTAGTGATTCATCAGCTGCATATAAACTCAGTGCTCATTATATCACATGCCCTCCTTAATGCCCATCACCCAGTTACTCCATCCCCCACCCACTTTCCCTCCAGCAACCCTCAGTTTGTTTCCTATAGTTAAGATTCTCTTATAGTTTTACCTCCTCTCTGTTTTTGTTTGATCTTATTTTTCCTTCTTTTCCCCTGTGTTCATCTGTTTTGGTTCTTAAATTCCACATATGCGTGCAATCATATGTTGTCTTTCTCTGACTGACTTGTTTTACTTAATACCCTCTAGTTCCTCTAGTCCACATCATTGCAAATGGCAAGATTTTATTATTTTTGATGGCTGAGTAATATTCCAGTGTGTGTGTGTGTGTGTGTGTGTGTGTGTGTGTGTACTCACACATATATACATACCAAATCTGTTTTATCTGTTCATCGGCCAATGCACATCTGGGCTCTTTCCATATTTTTGCTATTTGTGGATATTGCTGCTATAAACATTGGGGCACATGTGCCCCTTCAAATCATTACTTCTATGAAGCCAGCTTTATCTTGATTCCAAAACCAGACAACTGGGATCCCTGGGTGGCGCAGCGGTTTGGCGCCTGCCTTTGGCCCAGGGCGCGATCCTGGAGACCCGGGATCGAATCCCACATCGGGCTCCCGGTGCATGGAGCCTGCTTCTCCCTCTGCCTGTGTCTCTGCCTCTCTCTCTCTCTCTCTCTCTCTGTGTGACTATCATAAATAAATAAAAATTAAAAAAAACAAAAAACAAAAACCAGACAACTCACTAAAAAGAAGAATTACAAACCAATATCCCTGATGAACATGGATGCAAAAATTATCGACAATATACTAGCTAATCAGATCCAACAGTATATTAAAAGGATTATTCATTAGATGGCTGGGTTGCTCAATGGTTGAGTATCCACCTTCGTCTCAGGGTCCCAGGATCAAGTCCCACATTAAGCTCCCTGCAGGGAGCCTGCTTCTCCCTCTGCCTATGTCTCTGCCTCTCTCTGTGTGTCTTTCATGAATAAATAAACAAAAAATATATTTTTTTAAAAAGGGATTATTCACTACAATCAAATGGGATTTATTCCTGGGCTGCAGGGGTGGTTCAACATCTGCAAATCAATCAATGTGATACACCACATTAATAAAAGAAAGGATAAGAATCATATGATACTCTCAGTAGATGCAGAAAAAACATTTGACAAAATGCAACATCCTTTGATAAAAACCCTCAAGAGAAAAAAAAAAACCCTCAAGAGAGTAAGGCTAGAAAAAACATATCTCAACCTCACAAAGGTTATACACAAAAGACCCACAGCTATTATCATCCTCAATGGGGGAAAACTGAAAGCCTTTCCCCTAATATCAGGGATGTCCAATCTCACCACTGTTGCTCTGCATAGTACTGAAAGTCCTAGCCTCAGTAATGAGACAAAAAATAATAATAAAAGAAATAAAAGGCATCCAAATCAGCAAAGAAGAAGTGAAACTCTCACTCTTTGCAGACAACATGATACTCTATGTAGAAAACCCAAAGACTCCACCAAAAAAATTGCTAGAACTGATACAGGAATTCAGCAAAGTCACAGGACATAAAATCAGTGCACAGAAGTCTGTTGCATTTCTATACACCAATAATGAAGCAGCAGAAAGAGAATCAAGGAATCAATCCCATTTACAATTGCACCAAAAAAACGAACTAAGGGTGGTAGTAAGGGAGGTGGGCAGGGGGTGGGGGTGACTGAGTGATGGGCACTGAAGGGGGCACTTGATGGGATAAGCACTGGGTGTTATTCTATATGTTGGCAAATTGAACACCAATAAAAAATAAATTTATTTTAAAAAAAACAATTGCACCAAAAACCATAAGATACCTAGGAATAAACCTAACCAAAGAGGTAAAAGATTTGTACTTTGAAAACTATAGGACATTTATGAAAGAAATTGAGGAAGACACAAAGAAATGGAAAAACATCCCATGTTCATGGATTAGAAGAACAAATATTGTTAAAATGTCTATACTACCCAAAGCAATGTGTAGACATTGAATGCAATCATCAAAATAACACCAGCATTTTTCATAGAGCTGGAACAAACAATTCTAAAATTTGGATGGAACCAGAAAAGACCCCCAAATATCCAAAGTAATGTTGAAAAAGAAAACCAAAGCTGGAGGCATCACAATTCTGGACTTTAAGCTGTATAACAAAACTGTATTCAAGACAGTATGGGACTGGCATGAAAACAGATACACAGATCAATGGAGCAGAATAGAGAACTCAGAAATGGGCCCTTAACTCTATGGTCAACTAATCTTCAATAAAGCAGGAAAGAATATCCAATAGAAAAAAGTCTCTTAGTGACCTCATTTTAACTTGATTCCCCTTGAAAAAACCATTTCTCCAAATAAGATCATGTTCTGAGGTACTGAGAGTCAGGATTTCAACATACAAATCTTCAGGTGACACAATTCAACCCATAACAATCACTAGTGAAAAGAGTTACCATTTATTGGGCAACTATCATGTGTCAAACACATGATAAACTCTGATACTAACCCACAGCAAAAAAAAAAAAAAAAAGGAACCCACAGCAAATCTTAAGGTTCTACTAAGAAAATCAAGATTCAGGGAGTCATACTGACTTACCCAAGATTATATAGCTAGTATTCAGTGGAGCCGAGGTTTGGATCAGGACTATCTGACTCCAAACCCATGTTCTTTTAGATGCTTATATAATTACATCCTGCTTAGTTGGCTCCTAACTTGCCAGTGACTTGGGATCATTTCTACAAAGATACAAAGGCTTATCTAATCTGCGTCTCCCTCTGGAGCTCCTTTGAACAGAAGGGGCCTAGTTCTATTCACATACAGATCCATGGGGACTCCAGAAAAATCACAGTCTGGCAGAGCAGGAAGAAACTTCGGTGTCATCTGGTCCATCCCCTCCTTTACAGATGAAGAATGAGCTACTTACATAAGATCACACAGGCCGAGGAGAATAGTCTTGAGTCGGCTCTTTACCCTACCCTGCCTTGCTGGAAGAAATTGTGAACTTCGCTGGCTGGTCTCATTTATTTAGCAAATTGTCTAACAGACTTGAGCCATTTATATAAAATCATGAGATTAGTCATTTTCAATCAAATAGAGTCTGACACAGTATGAAATAGCCAAGGATAGGTCTGTCATGCAAACATACTGCAGCTTTAATTACCAAATGGCCAGCCCCTCACATTTATCACAAAAAGCACTAAACTCCTTATATAACTTATTTTCTATGCCAATACTTTGAATAGTAAGAAATCAGAAAAAAAGGTAATCTGTTCTTGTCACAGGAATTATTATACAAAAAGGGGAAAATGCATCAAATTTCCACATCCATTCTCCAGACTGAAAGTGTGGTATTCCATTGCAGTAGCATACATCTTCCCTCAGTCACCAGCTCAGGGGCACAACCACCTGCCCCCCCATCTGGGGCAAGTGTTCTCTGTCATGCTGGTTTTCTCTGTCCCTGAGTATAGCCTGAGTTTCTCAGGCAGAAAGTCAGGAGAACTGAGACAGAAACGAGACCGCAGGGTGATACAAAAGGTATGATTCCAGGAACACTGTCAAAAGCCTAGCAGCTCCAGACCCAACTCTGCCTCTTAGGAAACAGGACCGCCTCAGGCAGACTCCTTTAGCCTTCAAAAACTCAATTTTCTCATCTTTAAAATGAGAGAAATTATTGCCTGCATCACAGGTAGTGAAGATTAAACACAGCACAACACTTGTGATGAATACAGCATAATGTGTCAACTCAACAAATTGCTACGTTGACTACTTGAAGCTAATGTAACCTCCTGTGGCAACTATACTAAAAAATAATAATAATAATTAAATAAAAATAAATTTAAAAATAAAATGCACAGCACAGTGGCTGGCACATAGTAGGAGCTTAAATATTTTTTTAATTGAAAGGGTATGGCAAATAATCTTCTTCCCTCTAAAACTGATTGGAGTAATCTCTTCCCTCCATATTTCATATACGAATAAGGAAGGAATTGGGAGTATCACAGAGCCTAACGTGGCCAATTTTTGTTCTAATGCTGCCACCTGCTGCTGGATAGCCAGCATCCCATGCTGTTATTTCCTGGGAATGCCCTGAAATACATGAGAGACCATAGGAGGGGTGTATGTAGACCATCCCTCCTTAGCACACTTCTCTTCGTTGCCAGCATTCAGATCTGAAAACACAGACATACCTGACTTATCTGGTCCTGGGGTTACAGCCAAATTTCCATAGCAGGAGGGACTTTTCAGACAGAAGATGACATTTTCCTAGTAGGTCACATTTCCAGCATTAGGAACATTAGAACAGCCAAGAGGTGAGCTGTACCAGAAGTCAAAAAGTACTATGCAGCCTGCAGACATGTTTCACTGAACCTACATAATGTTGGCCCGCACTGTAGTTCATAAAATTCAAATTAACTGCCAATGCTTAAAATTATAAGATTTCACCTTAAAATGTGGATTTTCAGATTGTCTCCCTAAATCCCAATCACAAAGACTTGCAGAGAATAAGATGGCTGAATAGAGTAAGATTGATTTACATCTTCAAGTAATAATAATTAGTAACTACCAAGCACCTCGTTTATGTCAGGCACAAAGGGGATCATTTTTTTTCTTGTTTGAATATAATTTTTATAATAAATTTATTTTTTATTGGTGTTCAATTTACCAACATACAGAATAACACCCAGTGCTCATCCCGTCAAGTGCCCCCCTCAGTGCCCGTCACCCATTCACCCCCACCCGCCCCTCCCCTTCCACCACCCCTAGTTCGTTTCCCAGAGTTAGGAGTCTTTATGCTCTGTCTCCCAAAGGGGAGCATTTTAACCCTAAGTTTTGACCTCCAAGAAATTTTCATCCATTGTGCATTCAGGTCTCATATGTCTGCTCTATACGTTTACTTTGTTCTCTGGGCAAGAAATATAAAATCACCAACACATCCAATCCATAATAAATATGACTTGCATAAATAATCTACACAAAGTAAAACCTCCTATTGCAAAAGCTTCAAATAGTAAAATTTATCATTGACTAAAAAATGACAAAAAGAATCATATCTTCTAGGTAATATTGAAAACATCAAAATTTGAACTGAAAATTTTATGTAAAAAAGACAATCTTCTTCACAAAACTTTGATCTGATCATTTACCCAGGAGAACCAAACTTGGGATCCCTGGGTGGCGCAGCGGTTTGGCGCCTGCCTTTGGCCCAGGGCGGGATCCTGGAGACCCAGGATCGAATCCCACGTCAGGCTCCCGGTGCATGGAGCCTGCTTCTCCCTCTGCCTATGTCTCTGTCTCTCTCTCTCTCTCTCTCTCTCTCTGTGACTATCATAAATAAATAAAAATAGGGATCCCTGGGTGGCGCAGCGGTTTGGCGCCTGCCTTTGGCCCAGGGCGCGATCCTGGAGACCCGGGATCGAATCCCACGTCGGGCTCCCGGTGCATGGAGCCTGCTTCTCCCTCTGCCTGTATCTCTGCCTCTCTCTCTCTCTCTCTGTGACTATCATAAATAAATAAAATTTAAATAAATAAATAAATAAATAAATAAATAAATATAAAAATAAAAAAAAAAGAAGGAGAACCAAACTTGTTAAAAATAATGGCCAAAAAGAAAATTCACAATAACATAAGTTATAGTCAGTCCAGCTAGATAGGAAGAAAATGCTCATTATTGAGTCTTTGTCAAAAAATGTTTATGGAAAAAATTCATCCTAATAAAAAAATTTTCAGTAAAATAAAAATTTTAATTGGAAAAAATAAGTAAATGTGGAAAAATTATAAATTTTCGAAAAATTGTATTTTGTAAAAACTGTTGAAAAATTATATTGGCTTTAAAATCTGCCCTCCCTCCAATACCACAGAAACCCCATGTTGATAGCCTAGTATGCATTCTTCTGTATATTTCTCCATATTATAATCTCACATACTCATATTCACATTGGCAAAGGCTTTTCATTCTTTGTCTTATAAAAACTGAATAATATATGCTTCCAGGCATCTTGTTTTTCTCATTTAACAATACCATAAAGAAATCCTTTCAAATCAGAATGGGTTCAATTTTATAAAAAATGTCAGTGAGGGACACCTGAGTGGCCCAGTCAGTTAAGCATCTGACTCTTGATTTTGGCTCAAGTTACAATCTCTGGATCCTGGGATCCAGCCCTTTGCTCATTCTTTCTCTCTCAAATAAATAAATAAATCTTAAGGGGGAAAAAAGTCAATGAGAGGAATTGCTAGGCTGAAGGAAAAATATATTTTTATTTTTAAAAGGAGTTGCCAAATTACTTTGCAGAAGGACTGAAATAATTTACCTTTCCTTTGGCAAAGTATGCAAGTACCTCTCTATAACCCACCAGCAGTCAGCATTGTTCCTTCTCTCCACCAGTCTGATAGAGGTAAGAATTAATTTCATTATTACTTTAATTTACATTTCTCTAACTCCTAATGAATTTGCGCAGCTTTTTCATATGTTTGCTGGCAACAAGATTTGCTCTTCCACAAAGTGCCTGTTTATATGAGTTGGCCATTTTTACTGGACAGTTTGTCTTTTGCTTGCCATTTGTAAAAGTTCTTGGTATATTTTCATTGCAAATTATATACCTATCACCTGTATGACAATCCTTTTTTTTTTTTCTAAATCAGTCATTTGTCTATTGATCTGCAGATGACCTTTGACATACAGAAGTGTGAATTTCTATATAATTAAATATGATCAAACTTCTGCCTAAAGGAGTCTTTCCCCATCATTCCCAATTCTTAGGAAATCTGGTAAAGTAGACTCCCAAATTATCCTGCAAGATATTATTGCATAATTTTTTATATTTAGTCTCTATTTTTAATTTTTTTGAATAAACATAAGACAAAAGTCTGAGTTTTTCTTCCAAATGGATAGCCAGTTTTGACAGGACCATTCATTACAGAATATATCCTTTTCCCTCAGATCTAAACTACCAACTTTCTAATGTAGAAGATGCATATATAGTCCAAGACCTATTTCCAGAATCTTTATTCTATTTTACTGATCTAGTTACCTATTCTTATGCCATTGTAATATTTAATTTATAGTATACTCTGACATCTTATAAACCCTCTCTCACTAGTCTTCTTATCATATTTTTCTGAGCCATCTTTGGGTATTTATTCTTCTGTATAAACTTTAATATCTTTTTATCAAATCTTTCCCATCCCAAAGCCACTGAGACCTAATTAGAATTGCATTAACTTTACATATTAATTTTAGAAGAATTGACTATTCTAACTTATCTTCCCATCCAAAAACATGGTGTTTTAATTTTGTTTATATCTTGTTTTATGGCCTTCTACAAGACGTGTAACTCTTGCTGATTTATTTGCTTCATATTAAGGTCTATACTTTTCTTGTTAAATTTCTTCCTATTAACTTTGTGGTTATTAAGCAGTTGCTAACATTTCTATTTGTAGCTATTTATTCTTGTAGATAAAAATTGCTGATATTAATATATTTATCTTGCATTTAGACACCTAGTCAAATTACCTTATTAGCTCTAAGAATCTTTTACTATGGCTTCCTGGATTTTTCATGCATATAGTTATACAGTCAGAAAGACAGCTTGTTTTTCTCCTCTTTCTCAGCATTTTTTTAACAATTATTTTACTTATTCATTGTATTAGCACAAATCTCCAAGACGATGTTAAATAATAATGGCAAGGGTAGGCATTTTTGTCTAGTTCTAGGTTTGAATTAAAATGTTTTACTATTTTACCATTTAGGAAAATATTTGCTGTTCATTTTGGTAAATAATCTTTATTTTGGGGGGAGTTCTTCTTAGGGACAGTTCCTAATTTTTAGTCAGATGTCTTTTTTTTTAAAGATCTTATTTATTTATTCATAAGAGACAGAGAGAGAGAAAGGCAGAGACACAGGCAGAGGGAGAAGCAGGCTCCAAGCAGGGAGCCTGACAGGACTCGATCCCAGGTCTCCAGGATCACACCCTGGGCTGAAGGTGGCGCTAAACCGCTGAGCCACCTGGGCTGCCCAGACAGAGGTCTTTCAGACTGATATCTGGATGTTTTTCCCTTAATTTGTTGATGAATGGAGCATGTTGATAGGTTTCAAGTTATATTCTTGAAATAAACCATACTTGTTTTATAGTTTATACCCCTAGATACATTATTAGAATCTATTTAATATTTTATTTAGAAATGTTGCACATATATTCCTATGGGGTCACTGTAAATGACCTGGCTTATAAACATTTGAACTGTCCTTAAAAATGAGAAAAACAACTGTGGCTCTCTCCAGGCCTGTTGTCTTCTTCAATCATAAGTTTTTAATCACCTTTCCAACATGTTGTATAGTAACTGATACATCTGTATTTCCTACTTCATCTTATTCCCTTGAGGGATTTAGATTTTTTGGGGGGGGGGGGGAATCAACCTTTTTTTCTCTGTATCCAAACATGCTGCCATAGAGGTGCATGTAGTACTCCTTACAACTATTTTCATCTCTGTCATTTTCAATTGTACATACTGTTTTTTCTCTAATCATAGAACCAGGGTTCGAACCCTAGTCTTTCTGTTTCTAGCCCCAGTGCTCATGACCTTGCTCCGTACTATATCCTTAAGATTAATTTAGGCTGAATCTATAAATGTAAATCATTTTGACTGATTTGATTGAGAAGATTAGTCAACTGCAAAAAATTAGGTTTTTACGAAGTTTAAATTATCCTAATTTTTCCTTAAAATAGTTATCTTGGCACAAATAGAATCAGCAGTAATATATTTATGCTTGGCAAAATCTTGGAGGGTTTGAATTGTCTTCAATTAGAGAGGAGACTCCTTTGTTTTCCTCCATTCTAAAATTGGTTTTGACCAGCACCAATAATTTCTATGGAGGAAAGCAAAATCCTCTTTATCTGAGACTATAAATGTTATTTAATTCTTGAAAATGGTATTCAAAGTAACATGAGATTTCTTTCAGTTTAATAAAATACTACCTAATTAGGAAGAAGCTTTACTATTATCTCTAGGGATATATTAATATCATTAAAAAGAACATATGGTTGAAAAAGTTGTATGTACATTTATAATTTTGTTCCCTTCTGAATATGAAACACTAATTAAGATTATTACTATCTTTAAAGCTTTTTCTCAAAGGAAATGTTCTTCATTCTAAACTACATATCTTCTTTTGGAAAAAAATATATTTTTTTAAAATCCTGAAATTCTACAAATAGATATACTCCGGTTGTATCCAAGGGAGGACTCCCTCCTTCCTTCCCTCACTATATTTCAATAGCACAATATCAATCAGGGCTACTTGCATGTGTTTGCTTTCTTTCTCTCTCAATGACAATTTCTTTTTTTAAGATCTTATTTATTTATTTGATAGAGAGAGAACATGAGAGAGAGAGAGAGAGAGACAGCACATGAGCAGGGGGTAGGAGTAGAGGGAGAAGCAGACTCCCAGCTGAGCAGGAGCCCAATGTGGGGTTCTATTCCAGGTCCCTGGGATTATGACCTGAGCCGAAGGCAAACACTTAACCCACTGAGCCACTCAGGCACCCCACTGATGACAATTTCTTAACTGTTTTTTCATGAGAAAATTGAAGAGATAAACCAACTCTCCATATAACTCAGGCAAAAACAAAAGAAAAAGTGTAAGGCCTGGCAGAAGGGTACAGAAAAGACCATCCTCTGGATTCAGATATACACTCAGACTATTATTCCTCCATCCATCTTGCTTTCTCCTCATTTTAAACATCCTCTCTGTCCTCATGGTCAATATACTTCAATTTGTCCCATGTTTCTCTACTTTATTTGTTAGAGTTCCACTTTCTTATTTTTCTTGCTCTATGTATAATCTGATCTCTGCCTAAATTATTCTTCCAAAGTCCGCCTTCCCTGTTATGAGTTTGTGTCCCAACAAAATTCATATGTTGAGGTCCTAACCCCAGTACTCAGTATGTGACATTATTTAGAAATAGTGTCATCACAGATATAATTAGTTAAGATGAAGTCATACTGGAGTAGGGAGGCCCCCAATCCAACATGACCAGTGTCCTTATTATGAAGAGGAAATTTGGCACACACAGGGAGAGTGCCATGTGATGACAAAGGCAGAGATTGGGACATGCCAAGGAATGCCAAGATGGCCAACAAACCACCATAAGCTAGGAGAGAGGCATGGAGCACATTCATCCTCATGCTCTCTGAAGGAACTAACTCTACTGACACCCTGATCTTGGACTCCTGGACTCCAGAAGTGTGAAACAATACCCACCTGGTGTTTAAACCACTCAGTTCATGTTACCTTGTTATGGAAGCCCTAGCAAACTAACATATTCTCCTTTCAAATTTAAAGGTATTTGCTCTATACTCATCCGCATTAGCTTCTCACTTCAACTGATAACAGTGATCATCAAGTCCTTCTAAAATTCTCTCCTAACCCTGCAAAACTATAGTCCACTGGCCCTCTTCTGTTGATTTTTCTTATCTTCTTCTCTGATTTCTCTCCTCCAACCCTCCAAAATGTCAGTGCCCCCAAGTTTCTGTCCACAATCATTTCCATTATTAGTGGTAATATGTTGTTTGAAATAATTCACTTTTATTGAGCATATGCCAGGCATTATACTAAACATTTTACATATACCATATTACTGAATCCTCACATCTGCTCTGAGAAAAATGCTATTTTCTATTCCATTTTGTAGATGAGGAAACTGAGGCTTAGAGAGGTTCAGTGACTTGCCCTCAGCAAGACTATGTGGCAGAGCCAAAATTCAAACTCAGGTCTGTCTGACTCCTGAGCACAGACTCACTCCCATACTTCCTCTCACTCTTTCTCCACAGAGAACAGATCTCTCTCCACCTGTCCTCTGAAACCTTCCAGAATTCTGCTGCTTTGTTTTCTCCCCAATGGAAATGAGCCTGTATTCTGTATCTCCAGAGCCATTTCCCTCCCATACTCCAAGTCTGAATCCCACCTCGAATTTCTCTTGTCCAAAACTGAACTCCTCCCAAACCCCTCCAAATATGCTTCGCCTTCTGTACCCTCTGCTAGTTCCAAAATCTCCTCTGCCACCCATGCTTAAAAACATCATAGCATTTTTTGTTCACCTCTGTCCCTAACCCCTTTTTATAATGTTTCCAAGTTGTGTTAATTTTACTCCTGAACAACTAAGTTGCCCACCTATCTCCAATCCACCTGCCTGAACCATCCCCCAAATTGCCTCTGAATTCACTTTATATTCTATTTCTATTCAACTTGAATCATTACCACTTTCCACCCTCTACTCCAGGGATTAGTCTACATGACTTATATCTCCCACCAGACTATGAGGCGAAGAACTGAGATTCATCTCAGAAATTGCCACAGCACTTAACACAGTATCTATCATACGGTAGGTACTCAGCAGGTATCTACTGGCTTAGTTTGTAAAGTCTCGAAGCAAATTAATGTATTAGCCAAACTGACCATTTGAAATCCACAGAGCTCAGAGCAGCAAAACCTTGAGAATAGATTCAAATCACCGACATCGCCAGGAGATATGACTCACCTGAGTCCCATTCTGATCCAGTCAAAGGTTGTCATTATGCACAGCAATCCTGCTTTTTTTGTTCCTGTGGAACACTCCAGGCTACCATCCACTGGCACCAAAGTCCTTTTCCCACCACACCCTGGAAGGCCAGAATATGTCATTATCCTTCATGTTTCAGTCTACAAGATGCTAGGTAGATGCCTAAACCCCTTTGCAGTGATAATAACTCTTGCCAAAGTGCTTTGAACTTGGCAGGTCCCATTCACCCTGTTGTTATGAGCATTTTCATGGCCAGAGGCCACCACTAGGAGGCTCCAGCATGTCCCTGAAGCCTGGCTGTTCAGCAAGTCTCTGGGAATGATTGGAGAGAAACTTCAAAGTCTTGATTCCAATCTCCAGATAGGGGAATGCAGGACAATCCCAATGACCACTCACCTGAGCATATAGCCAGAGGGTGTCCCAAGGCCTGATGAGGAACAGGTGTTTATCTTGTCCCTGCATATTGGAGATTTCTGATACGGCAGTTATGTGGATGGCCCTCCCTACAAAATAAGAGACTGATAAGACCTAATCATCTCATGAAGGGAAGGGAAAAGGGGAAGGGAAGAGAGGCTTTGAAGAGTGTAGCATTACTCTTTTCTTTGGCCCTGGTCAACTAACTATGCATATTAAGAGTGTCTCGGTGGTACTGTTCAATGTTTATGGCACAAACACACATAACCAAGTATCCCCATTTAGAATGTTCTTCACTAATTGCAGCTTTTTACTTTTTAAATATTTTTTTTTAAAGATTTTATTTATTTATTCATGATAGTCACAGAGAGAGAGAGAGGCAGAGACACAGGCAGAGGGAGAAGCAGGCTCCATGCACCGGGAGCCCGATGTGGGATTCGATCCCGGGTCTCCAGGATCGCGCCCTGGGCCAAAGGCAGGCGCCAAACCGCTGCGCCACCCAGGGATCCCCTACTTTTTACATATATCAAAGGGATCAAAGGTTGTATGTAGGAGTGGAAATCCAGACATATGAAGTATTTCAATCTTAGAATGACTGTAAAGAAAAAGGCAAGGCCAATAACTTTATTTCTTTCACAAGCTTGATTTCAAATGAGGTAATGACAACTAAAGTCATTCACAAATTTCTGTATATATATTATGTAGCATAATCTGAGAGTTGCTCCTAAATTGTATGAAGAACCAAAAACATCTGGCATGTAATATATTCTACAAATTGAAAATACTTAAGTCAGTTTTCCAGTAAGTTCCAACAAGGAACATTTGCACACACCTCTAAACTGTCTTAGCATTTACACATGCACACTGAGAAAAATATTGTATATTGTGGTGAACATAAAAGCAATATTTTAAAAGAACAAATAACCTTCCAACACCCAGTTACACCATATACTATATCATATCTATTCTCACATTGGTCAAAAGTAGTTATAAAGTATTAAATAGCATGACTTTATTACAACACAGGAACAATGTACAAATAATATTTAAGATCGAGAGTTCCCAAATAGTGAGCTTTGAACCTTAAAAATAGTATTTGGAGGGGGGATCCCTGGGTGGCTCAGTGGTTTGGCGCCTGCCTTTGGTCCAGGGAGCAATCCTGGAGTCTCGGGATCGAGTCCCACGTCGGGCTCCTGGCATGGAGCCTGCTTCTCCCTCTGCCTGTGTCTCTGCCTCTCTCTCTCTCTCTATGTCTATCATGAATAAATAAATAAATAAATAAATAAATAAATAAATAAATAAATAAATAAAATAGTATTGGGAGGGACACTTGGGTGGCTCAGCAGTTGAGTCTGCCTTGGACTCAGGGCGTGATCTCAGGGTCCCAGGATTGAGCCCCACATCGGGCTCCCTGCATGGAGCCTGCTTCTCCCTCTGCCTATGTCTCTGTCTCTCATGAATAAATAAATAAAATCTTTAAAAAAAATAGTATTTGGAGTAACGTTACTTTAACTTCTTTTTTTTTATTTTACATCTTAAACAAGCAAAAAAGACTAGATGATGTAATTGGGAATTTAAGCAATCACCTATTTGTACAAAAGTACTCATATTTCTAAATTGCATAATGTTTTAGAATAAGCATAGTTTTCATTTAATAGCTAAGGATCAAACTAAGTTTTGTTTAAATAAGTATTTCTCATGTGGTAAGGAAACTTAAACACAGGCTGTTTACAAGACATCAAAACTTTTGGGAAAAAAAATTAAAATGTGGTGATTTTTACATATGCCAAAAATCCCTCTTTGCAAACCATCAGTGAACAATTTGTGTACTATTCAACTGTTTCCTATAATTAGATGTGGCTCCACTGAGGGAAACTACATTTTTTTGAAACTTTTTTCTGGAAAGGTAGACAACCAACCCTACTATTGTCTATTCTTATTCAAAATGGAGGTCAACTAACATTGCCTTGTATATTTGTTGGTAACTCGATGTTAACATCCCAAGAAATTACTGTTGCCCTCATCCCCAACCCATTTTCTTCAATTTACAGCAATAAAAAAATGCTAAAATTCAAAATTATGTGTAAATGTGTGTACATATGTATCATACTAAGATTTTTTTTCATCTTTCTTTCTTTCTTTCTTTCTTTTTTTTTTTTTTGAGAGAGAGAAAGAGAAAAATAGCAGAGGAGGAAGGGGCAGAGAGAGAAGGAGAGAGAGAATCTTAAGCAGGCTCTACACAGGGTTTGATTTCACAACCTGAGATCATGACCTGAACTGAATTCAAAAGTCGGACACTAAAAAAAAAAAAAAAAGTCAGACACTTAAGTGACTGAGCTACCCAAACACCCCTAGATTTTTAATTTTCTTAATAAAAAGTAACACTAAAACATAAAAACTAAAAAACTCTGCTTTAAATTCAGATTTGCTCATATTCCTGCATAATTTCTAGGCTTGTACTTTTGCCTTGGTTATTTTCCCTAACAGCTTTCCAGGAATATTAGGATCATGGTCACTTTTGAGGAAAAATTATTAATTCCATCTTGTTGGATATATTTTATCTAATCTGTTTTTTGCAACCTGATGCAACCCCATCTTTCCCTCTGGCTATAATTACTAAGTCATTATACCTGAGTCTTCATTATTATCTTCTACAAGACTCACAATCTCCAAAACATTTTTGGGAGTCCTAAGTACTCCATCACAAGCATCCAGGATGTTACAAAATACATTCAGCCACTTTTAAGCCCTGCTTCCTCCAGTCCAACTCAAATCCAGGGGCTTTCATCCAAATCTACTTTCTTTCTGAAGAGCAAGGCAGTAGCTATAGCTGAAGAACTCAAGAAATCTGACTAGCCTCCTCTTGGACGCCCACATGACTTCTAATTCTCTTAGAGGATCTTAAGTTTCTCTGAGTGAGGTGGCTGCACTCTTGAATTGTTTCTCCACTTAAAGATCTCTTCTAAATGTCTGCAGAATCACAAAATGGTGACTCTCTTCCCTACTTCTGTCCCTAAAATGTTTGGGAGTTGCTAAAAACAAGTAACTGCAGTGACTACTAGGACAACTGGGGAAATGTCTCAATTAAAAAAGTCTTTTGAGTTAGAAATATCTATTGACTATAATCAAAACTATTGCCTATCTTTCTAGTGCTTGATGTGCTCATTTGAGAAACCCGCTTATCTTTCAGATTCCCCACCCAAAATTCATCTTCTGAGTTACATGTTTTCAATTCCAGCACAGATGGACTGGATGACAAAGAAAGCTCTATGCTACGAGGACAGCTGTTTATTTCAGGGATGGCAACTCCTAATACAAGGCCAACAATGATTTCCTTTGTGTGCCCTTTTCTGTTTTTTGGAATCTGCTAGGATCCTATCATCAAAATAGTATGAAGCAGTTTTAAGATCTTCATTGCTATTATCTCTAGAAGTACTAGCTATTTGGTGTTCACTGTGTTCATCTTGACAGGTGAGCATATATACTTACACAGCTCTTGGTCTTCTCTCGATTTACTTTCCTGGGAAGAGATAAGGTTTCTCTAAAACCTTTTATAAGTTATGTCTGACAATGGGTCTTGCCTAAGACTTTTTAAGTGTGTTTTTCTTGTCTTCTTTCTTTTTTGTAAATACTTGACAAGAATCAAGATGAAAGAAAAGGCTTGATCCTGATAAATGTCATCTTTGGTTGGTTTGATATTACCTATACTCTTTTTGTCATGCTTAGTATGTTTGTTTTTAGGAGTTTTATTCTTTTTACAAGACAAGGTATGAAAGCATTTGTGATATTTTTCAAAATATTCCAGTTTTCTGAATAAAATATCATATCTTCATTTTCCTTATACAGCTGAGGTATATTTTGATGATCTACGGGAATCTTCCACTTCTTAGTTGATTTCCTACCTTTATCCTTTCTTTGATAATGATGTGTTCTGAATTTTCCCTTATAGTCATCAGTTATCAAACTAGTGCTCATCAGGTTACAACTGATGATACTTAAGACAAGTATACTTAAGTATACTTAAGAGAAGGTAAGCTCCATTCATCTATATAACACATATTTAAGTCATCTCTATATGCACACAAATAGATACTAGGTGTTATCTATGGTCATATCTCAAGAAGGTTCATTGGAGAAGGGGAGATATAGGTCCTTGAAAAGAAAAAATTAAGCCACTATATGAGCAAGTACATAATAGGTGGTCAGACTAAAGATGGTTATATCTATAAGTAACTATGCAATAAGTATTCTTTTAGTAATATTACAGATAATACATATTATAATACTTTGATTTCAATACAAGTAGTATTGGATATATTTGGCAATACTGTAAAATAACTCAGCTATAACTGGTAGTGACTTGATGTACTTTAGGTAGAAACGATTACTTTCCTGAGCATGAGCTCCCTAAACAAAGTGCAGGCTGCGATTTGATTTTTAAGCAGAAAAAAAAAAAGTTTGTTTCCAACTTGCCAATTTAGTGAAGTTTAAAGAAGAGAATGTTTCTGTTTGATAAAGTATATCAAAGAGGTATGTGATGTTCTGAGTAAGAAAGCAGAGGATCAAAGAGGAAACCTCATCTGGGGATCATGCGTCTAGATGAAACATCATTTTAAAACTAAACACATCAAATCACCAAAAATTAAAGATTCCAATTTACAATAACAGCTGTATTCATTTAATAACATACCATGAAACCAACAAAGCCATGTTCTGCTGTGAGGTACTAGCAAATATCTACATAAAATCCCCTCTAAGACTTGCATATTATGAAGAACAGTAATTTACACTTGTATGGTGTTTCTGCTTTCAAAATATTTTCATATCCCATATCTATAATAATGAAAAAGGATGTTATATGATGTGCCAGATACAGCTGTAATGTAAACTGAGAGGGAAAATGTCTGGTCCATTAGGCAGTGGTTGCAGGCATGATAGCTTTGTCTTTAGCATATTGTATTATGTGAAGATAAACTCCAGACCATGAAGGTGGGCTCCAATCAAAACAAAATCAAATAAGGCTGACAAAACCAACTAAAAGCCAAGGCAAGAAAAGCACATTGGGTATGTGAATCAAATGTCTACCTACTGACCTACACAATAACAAGGAAGGAATAAAAATAGAACACGGGTCTAGATTCCACTGGTTAATTTAAACTGCTTGTCATTTCATCTTTAAATCTGCCACTCTGACTGATCAGGGTTGGCAACAAGGAAATAGAGTGTGGTTTACAGAAAGGACCTGGTAGGAAAGAGAGAAAAAGCTATGCACCAATATGTTCACTGAGCCACATGGCAGTTCTCCAAAGCTAAACATAATGACCCCAGAAAACAAAACAGAACAAACAGTGAAGTGGCTAGGGCAGCCCTCCTTTGGGAGTGCCCCCTTTCTTGAGCTATTTCTCATCTTGTCTATGACCTCCCTATGACAAATTATTAGTCCCACCACCTGATAGTCATACCCCCAAACCCCCACTCTCAGGCCTTGGAAACAAGAAAAAAGCTTCAGCGTGAGTCAGTTGAGGTCAGATATTCTTAACTATAATTTAACATATAAGATCAGCTCTCTGGAAGTGACCTTAGAAATCTTTTCCTCCTAATTTTTCACCTTCTGCATCAATTCTCCTCTAATAATCTCCACACATGGAATCTAGCCTGAATAAACACCTCCCCTGACTGTAAGTCAAGGCTTCCTGGGGCAGCCCATTCCATTTCTGGACTTTTCTAACCATTAAAAAGTTTTCAGTCATGCTAAATAAAATTAGCCCCCTACAGTCTCTCCTCACTTGAGAAATATAAAACAAGTCCTCCTCTTCTTGGCAAACTTTCACTTTATTTGAAGGCAGTCACCTCCCCACTGAGTACCATGTCCCTGCAGGTCAAATAATGCCCAACTGTTCCTCATATGCCATGATTTATAGGCTCCTAACCATCTTGCTCATCCTCTCTGGGACATGCTGCAGTTCAATAAAGTCCCTCTTCAAAAGTATGGAAGACAACATTGCAGGGAGTCTCTCTTGCCCAGAATGAAAGAAAATATTGTAGGAATGGCCTCAATATGGAATGAAAGACTTTATCTGCCATTAAAAGAATTGCAGGCATCAAGGATAGACTGAACAAGAGAAGGGTTCCTATTATTATTATCAGGCTGTGAGGGGAGGGGGCAGTGGCAGGAAGGTGGGAAACAGAGTTCACCATGCTTTTCATTCTGTGATTTTGGAATTAGATTTTAAAACACAAATGAGGGGATCCCTGGGTGGCTCAGTGGTTTAGCGCCTGCCTTTGGCCAAGGGCCTGATCCTGGGGATCCAGGATCGAGTCCCACATCAGGCCTGCTTCTCCCTCTGCCTGTGTCTCTGCCCCCCGCCCCCCCCCCGTGTGTGTGTGTGTGTGTGTGTGTGTGTGTGTGTGTCTCATGAATAAATAAATAAAATCTTTTAAAAAAATAAAAATAAAACACAAATGAGAACCGGCTGTGTGCAATGCTCTCTGCTAGGCACTTTTGGAAAAACAAATGAATAAGATATGGCCCTGAAAGAATCCCACAAACCCATCCTCTGCCCCTTATCCCTCCCCCCAACTTCATGCAGATCACAATCACACAGGTCTTTTTGATGAGGCAGGCTTGAATTACTCATCTATGTCGGAGCACTTGGTTGGGGATAGAAGCCCTCCTCGCCCTCAGGAAGATGACCTTGATCTAACCCCACAAAGGGTGTTAACATCTGTTCCCTTGGACATTAGTATTTCATATGCTTGCATCGCTGGTCCCATCGACACTCTCATCACACCAGCCTAGCGCTTGCATACTGTACCCCCTCTTCCCAGACTGAGAGCGCTCCCCTCTTCTCCGAACACCTGCTCCTCCTTGTCGGCCCGGATCCCCTGAGACTACACATCTATCATCCATGCTCCCTGACCCTGGCAGAGGTGGACTTCCCCGGTTCCTGCTGACTGGCAGCACCTGAGCACAGGGCTTGCCTACCTGTCCGAGTCCTGAGCACCTTGCATTCTCTTTGCCCTGGTCACTGTTTGCGTTAAGGACACACGTCCTCAGGCTCTTCAGCTATAGCAGACTTATAGAGAATCCAGAACCTAAAAGCCCTGGGGACCATTCATTCTACAGTCGACAAAATAAGGGAAGCCCAGAAAGCTCACTGAGCCCTTTGAGGTTAACAGAGGAACCCTCGTGATGGAGTCTATACTATCTTGATTTCCGGCTCAGGGCTCCTTCCTAGGGAGGACGTTTTCAAAATCTAAACACTTTCTGTGAATTTGAAGACTCAGCCCGGGAGCGGATGTGCCTACGTCGTCCTCTCAATATTTGAAGAAAGAAGTCTAAATCTCAACGCTCGCCACAGGGGACAGGAGGTACGCCCCCTCGTTGCTGGCTGCCTGTCAAAGAGCGGGTCAGGGTGCCGGTCTCCCACCGTCCCTCCGGCACAGGGCGAGGATTCCGAGCGCAGAACCTGGATTCTCGCAATTCAGGGGCTCCCGACGGCGCGGGCTCACCAGCGCATCACCAGGCCGGGTGCAGGGGGCAAAGCTGTGGCCGCGCTGACCCGGCCTGGCCTTCCCCGGAGGGGGCGGGCACTCGCTCCGCAGCGCCCCCCGGGGTGCGGACTCCACCCCCGGCGCGCGGGACCCCGAGGCGACCTGGGCTCCCCGCCCTCCGCCCCGCCTTGGAAGCACCTGCGCCGCGGGCCCTGCCGGCGGGAGGATGAGCGGAAGCCACGCCCCCTCCAGACCACGCCCCCGCAATAGCCACGCCCCGGCAAGGCCACGCCCCCGGCCCCGGCCCCGCCCCCAGGCCCGCCCCTCCTTGCGCCCTCCCGGCCCCGCGGTCCTGTCCTTCCACCCCTGCGCCCCTCGGCCCCGCTCCCACTCCGAGTGCCTCTGCCTCCCCTTTCCGCCCCGCCCCGCCCCGCTCGGACGCCGCACTTCCACCCTCCGCCCCCCTTCCAGGCCCCGCCAGACGGGCGCAGAGCCCCCCAGCGCTGGGGCAGTGCCCACTGGCAAGAAGTCCGAATCTGTCCTTGCCCTCGGTTTGAGCCCCCATGCGGGAAGCATCTGTACCGCCGAGAGTGGACCGTTAAATGTAATAAGATGAGCTAACAGAGAATGTCGGAGGTGCCAGGCTCTGTTACCAGTTACCAGTATTGTGCCCATTTTACACATTAGAAGACTGAGGTACAGAGTGATTAAAAAGTTGAAGATCGTTGGATAAATGGGAAAGTGGTATGTCCATACAATGGAATATTACTGAGAACCAAAAAGGAGCCAACTGCTAAGTTCCAGAACTTTTTTTTTCCCCAGACAGAAGTTCTGTAATATTTATTTTATTTATTTATTTATTTATTTATTTATTTATTTATTTATTTATTTTATTAGAGTTCAATTTGCCAACATATCACATAACACCCAGTGCTCACCCCACCAAGTGCCCCCCTCAGTGCCCGTCACCCAGTCACCCCAACCCCCCACCCACCTCCCCTTCCACTACCCCTTGTTCATTTCCTAGAGTTAGGTGTCTCTCATGTTTTGTCTCCCTCACTGATATTTTCTAAGTTCCAGAACTTGTATGAATCCCAAAAACACCATCCTAAGAATCCAGACACAAAAGAAAACACAATAATGCCATACACATGAAATTCTAGACAAGGCAAATCGATAGCAACAATAAGCAGACCAGTGGTTGCCCGGGGCCAGAGATGGGGTAGGAAGGAACTTTTGGGGGGTGATGGCCAGGTACCAAAACTTTATTGTGATGGTGGTTGCACAACTGTGTGCACTTACCCAAATGTATCAAGCTGTACATTTCAAATGGGTGATTTCTGTGGTATGTAAAATGTACCTCAAAACAACTGCAAAAGGAGAAGAAGAAGAAGAAGAAGAAGAAGAAGAAGCAGCAGCAGCAGCGGAGGTGAAGAAGAGACAAAAGAGAATTCAGGATAACACCAAGGATAAATAGAGAGGAAACAGGAAAAGTGAAGAGAGGTCAGAGCAGTGTGAGAAGGAAGAGAGATGGTACCGAAGCCAAGTGGAGAGACTAGTGCCTGGGGTATTGTGGATGCAAAATAAATTCTTGTGGAATGAATAAATGAGCAGTGTCTAGAGAGAGGAAGTGGTCAACATGCCACAAAGAGGTTGTTGATGATGAGATCTCTAAAGAGGCCCCTGAGAGTTGAGCTAGAACCAGGGAGAGCAGTCTTAAGAGGAAAAGTTGCCTGTTTTTGTTTTGTTTTGGTTTGCTTTTATTCTGCATCAGTGTTCTGAAAGACTCCAGGGAGAGAGATGTAGGAACATGGTATGCTATCAGCAGACCACTTGCCCTACATACAGTTCAGTTACTCTTAATACAGTTGTAAACAAAACCAATGGAATATTGGGCTCATGTTGATTTTCCTCTTTACAAAATCCACGTTGTTTTTTTTCTTTTTTTTTCCCATCATTGTTTTAAAAGTATTCAAAGTACTTATTTTTAAGAGGGTTCAATTATATGTAAACATTGTGCAGTATCTTTAATGCCGCTTGGCCAATGGCTTGAAAATGTAATAAAAGATGTTCTGTCCCGTATCCTGAACTCTTGAAATACAGGCTCAAGGCTTTAGAAGAGTGAGAATCATAGAAGATATGTCCCCTGCAGTGTGAATTTTCTGACAGTGGTTTACACATGTATGATTAGTAGCATGCTGTGGTATTCAGCAAAACCAGCCCACAGCGTAGGCTTTCCAAACCTCATGCCCCAACTTGCAAGATCTGAGTCACAATGACTGATGGAAGAGGGTGTTGCCCGTTAAGTTAAAGGCTGGTGGGCTGATTAATAGTCTCAGCATGAAGCTTTGAGCCTCTAACCCTGACAGATCATTAGCTCCTAGAAAATGTCCAGCCTCTGGAGGTCACAGTTATTATTACAAACTAATACATGAAAACATAAAACAGAGCAAATGGCCTTTTTATGTACTGGAGATATTTAAAAACTAAGCTGCATATTTCCATGAATATAGAGTTCTGTTTGTAACATAAATCCTCCCTTAGCTTTTAGAAAGCAGGAGCAGGGACCATTAGAAGAGCCATACTTCACCGTTAATGTTGCATTAAATTTTAACCACTGAAGTCATGGTTAAGGAGATATTTTTATTATAATCCAGTATACTCAGGACCTTGCAACTTAACTTAATTCAACATTCTTTTTTGGCAAATTGATTATATTCATATTGGCTTTTTATTTGAAGGATATGAGTGTCTTAAGTTTGATAAAACTTAATCAGTCCTTAAGGTTATTTAAATGTTAGAAAAGATAAAATCCTCAGACACAGAATAGTACATATTACTGTGAGGAAAATATTAAGCCCCTTTGGGCAGAAACATTGTTCAGCCACTGTTTCTTTGTTATTAAGTACAATATGTTCCCGTGAAAAATACATATGCTACCACTATAAGCTGATAGTATGTAAAAGCAAACAAACATACAAGGAAGCCAAAAGCTCAAGACTGTTGGAATCATTGTCTGTTTCTTTAATTTCTACTTTATATCTTCCTGGAAAAAAAAATATATGAATTGGCTAGCAAAAAGACAAATGCAGTAATAGGAAACTAATCGTGGAAAAAAGGCAGACTACAACTATTCCAATAATAGGTGCCATTTTAGTCACCAGAATGAGGTCAGAGATCTGGGCTCCCTGGTCCTAAGGCTCAAAGGGAAACTTGGTAAGCTGACATAACCGTCAAAAGAAAAGAGAAAATGTGTGTGGGGTCCCCCAGAAAAGCAAACTATTAAATTTTAAAGATCTGTTAAATGTGAATCATGTCCCATTCTCTTTGACCATTAGACTGTGGCTCTTTAGTGACACTTTGCTGTGAGCTGAATCCCACCCTCCCGAAAATAGTATTTTTAAGCCCTAACCCCCAATGTGACTGTATCCAAGGAGGTTCTATAGGAAGTAATTAAAGTTAAATGAAGTACTAAAGCAAGGGCCCAATTCCAAAGGACTGTGGTCTTGCAAGAAGAGGGGGAAAAAAAAAGAAGAAAAGGAGAAAGAGAGATCTCCCTCTCTCTACCATGTAAGGACATAGCAAGAAGGCATGCCAGGAATAGAGCACTCACCAGAACCTGACAATGCTGGCACCCTGATCTCGATCTTCCAGTCTTCAGAACTGTGAAAAAATTAATTTCTATTATTTAAGCCACTCAGTCAATGGTATTTTATTATGGCAGCCCAAGCTGACTAATATACACTTTGACATAAATGCTGTCACCCATAAAACATGAGAACACTGTATGCAATCAGGTGTCTGGATCTGATCTTAGCTCTCTATACCTCCTTTCCTGACTTATCAACATAGAAGACAGTGGTTTCTAATTAGATGTTTTTACCTGTCCTATAAATGGCAAATAAATAAAGTTGACTCTTCTTCTATGCCATGCACTAAAATCATGTGTTTTCTTTAACAAACTATGCAATAAGTCTATTCATGTCAATCTGTTTTTAACATCTTAAAAAGAAAAAGCAAGGTATCTACATAGATGTCCCACAATATGAGACTGATTAATTAAATGATGTGCTTTGACTATATAACTATGGACTCTTATTTTAAGAAATTTTTAAAAATACTTATGACATAATATTAAGTAGAAAAATTAAAATTGAAAAGACATACTCTTATTAAAATGACATAAAAGAAACTATAAAAATAATATAAAAATGGGAGCAGTAATAGGTGGTCGAAATATGAGTTACTTTTGCCTATATTCTCTGAAATGTTGCTAGATATCTTTTTTTTTAATTATTATTTACAATTTTGAAAACTAATTCAAAAGCACCTATGGAGCACTGTCTTTTATCACCAAATTGACTGTGCCTTTCCTTAGTTACTGAAGATTCCAATTGTGATTAAAGTTTCGTTTGATTGATAGTGCTGTCATTTTAAGTACACAGAGTCAAAAATGACTAAATTGAAACAACCAAATGTTTCCATTTTAATGAGATCTGAAAGCTAATTTAGCTAAATACCTTCAAAAGACAAGATCAGGATAAATGTTGGAGGGATTGGATGTAGTCGTCTCACTATAAATACCAAGACTGTCCAGTGTGTCAAGATGAAATGAGAAAGTATTCTTAGAAAAAGGAAAGCATTCAACCCCCACCAAAGCTAGATCCTGATCACTAAGCATGAGCGAATAACAAAGACCTCTTACCATTTATTTATTCATTAATTTACTTGTCATTCATTCAGTTGACATTCACGAATCAGAATAGGGTAGTGATTTGAGGCATGGGCTTCAGAGCCAAACTACCTGGATTTAAACTCTGCTCTATCACTTACCAGAGTTCTGATCCTGCATATAAGTCAAGATTAAGTTAGATATGCTCTGGTGTCTCAGTCAGTTTGGGCTGCTATAACAAAAATACTGTAGATTGGGCAGTCTATAAATGACATTTATCTCTCACAGTCCTGGAGTCTGGAAAGCCTGAAATCAAGGCACCAGACAGAGCCTGCTTTCTGGTTTATTGACAGCTATCTTCTCACTGTGTCCTGCATGGCAGAAGGGCAAGGAAGCTCCCTGGGGTCTCTTTTATAAGGGTGCTAATTCCATTCATGAGTGGGATCTGCCCTCATGAGCTAATCACTGCCCTGCCCAAAGTCCCTACCTCCAAATATCATCACCATGGGGATTAGGTTTCAACTAATTGAATTTGGGGGAAAGGCTCTAAATTTCAGTCTATATAGCATGTGTAGCAGATGACAACTGAAATCTCAGTGACTTAATACACTTCGATTTATTTCTCACTCAAGCTACATTTCCTCTGTGAGGGAGAGAGCTGTGCTCCACATAATCACTCAGCGATCCAGGGTGATGGAGACCCTAGCATCTTTGAACTGTGTGTGCATGTCAGCTTTTTGAGCACTGGAGAGTCTCATACCAGCAATTAAATGCTCCAGCAGAGAAGTGATCCATAGCACAGAAGTGACACATATCAATTCTACTCAAAGCTTATTGATCCTTACTAGTCACAAGACGACCTAACTGCAAGAAGGCAAGAAAATTATCCTCCTACATACTGAGAGAGAGAGAGAGAGAGAGAGAGAGGAGACTCAGGGGAAGGATGAGCACTAAATACCTCTATGACAACTTGGGCAAATTACTTAACCTCTTTGTGGCTCCAATTCTTTATCCATAGAATGAAGATAATAATAGTGTATAGCCTATAAAGTTATTGTGAGGATTAAGTTAGGATACATAAAGCACTTTGAACTGTGCTTAACACCTAATACTCAATGAATGCTACCATTATTATGTACCAGTCATTGTGCTCAGCAGTAGGAACAAAAATGATGAATTAGACAGCTCTCCCTACCCTAGGAATTCACACATTAGCAGAGAATAGATACATAGATGTAATGATTCCACAGGAAATCTGATTAATATCACTCGGGAAAATTATTTTAGTTCTGATTATCCAGTAATGCAGAAAAACAGAACATCATGGGAAAGGGGAACACAGGCTGTGGAATCATCAATTCTTGATTTGACCCTTGGCTTTGCCACTTTTACTGGCTGTGACTTAAGACAAGTGACTTAACCTCTCTAGGTCTCAGTATCCTTCACTGTAAAACAGGAATTTAAAAACATTCACCTGAGGTTAGTTATGAGGATTCAATGTGAAGCATAATGCATACCATGTACTTCAATTAATAGGAGCTACGGTTCTGAATATATGCAACTAGAAACTTTCTGTGATCTATTCACTTCAAGTCAGTCAGCATGCAGAGAACACCTATGTGCCTACCCATACTCATTGAGGGAATATAAATTTAGCTAGCTTGTTTTTTTCAGGTCACATCAGAGCAAAAAAGAAAAAGAAAACAGAATAAACCTTCATAATCCAGAGCAATATATTCCTTGATCTAGCCTTCCCTCTGCTCCCATCTCCACTCTCCAAAATCCAGTCCCACTTAGAGTCTTCCCAGTCATTTTGCAAGTTTCTCCCCGATATAATCTTCCTTCCTTCCTCTTTGTTCATCTTCCTGCATTGAAGCCCTAGAGAGGACTCTCCACCTCACCAACTCCACTGCCCCCCAACCCCATCCCACTGAAATGCATAAGGTGGTACACAGAGAGGAGGACGAGATGCTTTGTAGTAAATCGCTATTGTGGATATCCTTTAATTAACTTTTGATTTACAAACAATAAATTCTCAAGCTCTACATCACGTTCCTATGAATACCTACTTGTCTTTGTTCAAGAAGCTTCTCTGTAACCAATCTTTCATTTTGTGCAGATATTAGGACAATCAGGAGGAGTATTCACTGTTAAACCAAAGTCAAGTTACAAATCTACCCAACCAGATGACACCTCTTCTATCACAAGTTAAGAAAAAATTACCTCAAATACTATAAAAAGATAGACAGTTGGTATTTCTTTGATGTGAGTTCCAAATAAATAATTTCCCATATACTTTTCAATTGTATAATTCCTAATATCCTATAGATAATAGATATATAGTAATAGCTTATAACATAGCTGTAAATTAATAAATAATCTTGTTGAAATATTTTCAGTGGAATTAAATCAGGTCTTCCCAAGCCACCAGCCTAAGCATAATGGCTATAAGCACTAGAAAAACCAAGAACATCAGAGGAGATTGGGGCTAAAGTTTCTACCCCCCTAATCCATTCAGCTTCTTGATGATCTACTAGGAGTTAGAGAGGGATGTTTCATGCTCTTTGCTTGCTCTGCCCCTGAGCCCTGACAACCACCAAGGACACCACATGTTGCATTTGCCTGAAGTCCATGGCCACCTCCTCCACAGCACAGTGCTGCTCTGAGGCAGCATCCTGGGCCTCTGGTTGAGGCTCAGTTGCTGAAATTACTCCTTCCCTACCCATTTAACCTAAATTTGGAGAGAACCTTAGGCTTTAGGCTTCTATCTGTCTTTTTCCCCAGGAACCTGTGTGTCCCAGGAAGCTTTATCTGCCTCTTTGCCTCTCTGGCATCAGCCAAGTTCACTGAGAAGCCGCATGGAAGCCCCCTCCCCCCTCCCCCCAGAGGAGGTGAGCACCGGTGTGCCTGGCTAGGATAAGGCTGTGTCTCTCTCAGTTGGTGACCAAGCCCTCAACTACCAGTCACCTGATCTAAGACACCTCCTGTTTCCTTCCTGCTCTGGCAAGATTCCTCTCATTGGAGCTGCAAATGTTTTCCTTTTATCCTTTTTTGGAGAGGTACTGAACGTAAGTGCTAGTATGTGTGTCTGTGTGTGGGTTTTCTTTTTTTTTTTTATAATAAATTTATTTTTTATTGGTGTTCAATTTACCAACATACAGAATAACACCCAGTGCTCATCCCATCAGGTGCCTCCCTCAGTGCCCATCACCCATTCACCCCCACCCCCCGCCCTCCTCCCCTTCCACCACCCCTAGTTCGGTTCCCAGAGTTAGGAGTCTTTATGTTCTGTCTCCCTTTCTGATATTTCTGTGTGTGGGTTTTCATGTAGGGCAGTGTCTAGTACTATTTCTCAGTATATATTCATGTTTACTTTAAAAATGTGAACTTGCTTTCCCGATTGACTTTTCCCTTTTATAACAAACACTGGTTTAGAAATATTATTCTTATTTTCTTTATTCATTCAAGAGATATTTATTCCTGCCAATGCTGTGACAGTGATGAATAAGCTGGCTCTAATGGAACTTACGTTAGAAAAACGTTGAGGAGCCAGTACCATAATTTTTAAAATTACAATTATGTTAAGTGCTAAAATGTAGAAAAACAAATTGCTAAGAGAGGATATGACAAGGCACCTGACTTATCTAAAGAGGGAGAAAGGCTTCCTAGAGGGGCTGCTGATTAAGCCGAACTCTGCGGGGTAGGTAGAAAAATCTCTGGGCAAAGGACATGTGTGGGTGGGAAAGCACCACACTAGAGAACATTGCAGGAAGTTGAAATAACAGGTGCAAAGGGCCTGAGGAAGGGAATCAGTGAGGACTCTCAGGAACTGAAAGAATGTGGTTGAAATGCAAAGAGTCAGGAGGACCATGCCCAAGAGGAAGCTGGTGAGCAAGTAGAAGCCAGATCCCTAGGGGCCTGTTCACCACACCCAAGACTCTGGTCTTAACCTTATGAACTATGGGAAGAACTGGAAGACTATAAGCAAAAAAGTTATATGATTCTTTTCTTGAGAGATAATTCTAGCTGCTGTGTGGCAAAAGGATCAGAGGAGAGAATGGAAAAAAAAAAGAAGTTATTTTATTAGTCTTAACTGAGAGGTGATACTGGGTTGGCTTAGCCTGTGGCAATAGAGATGGGGAAAACTGGGCAGTTTTGAGATATGTTTAGGAGGTAGAATTTAAAAACAACGAAGGCCTGAAGCTTCAAGCTAGTAGACATAAATTTAAGTTTAAAAGGGGAAAAAACTGGGATCCCTGGGTGGCGCAGTGGTTTGGCGCCTGCCTTTGGCCCAGGGCGTGATCCTGGAGACCCGGGATCGAATCCCACGTCGGGCTCCCGGTGCATGGAGCCTGCTTCTCCCTCTGCCTGTGTCTCTGCCTCTCTCTCTCTCTCTGTGACTATCATAAATAAATAAAAAATTAAAAAAAAAAAGGGGGGAAAAAACTTAGCTGGAGGAATGTCCCTATTTAGAAAGGGCGGTGGCAGAGTTTACTTTGAGATAATAATGTTTATGCAAAGACTAGGGGGTGTGATGGCAAAGTCAGATTTTTATGCCTAGAATCTAAAATTCTGGGTTGTTGGATCTGTCTATCCTTTATGTTACATTAAATGTAATAATTTATAGATTATACATTCTTTTCATAAATATTCATGTATTATGTGAATACATATTCATATTACATTTATGAATATCTGTGTATTCCACATGTACCCTTAATAACAATGAGGAACTCGGAGGTGTTCTCACATTTCTCTTGAACATTGGGCTACAGTGACTGGGCTATTCAGCCTCCACAGTGTGTTTGGGAAACAATGGAAGTAGTTAGAGAATGTGTTTATATTACATATTTTTAAACTGTATCTGCATATTTATTGCTACTTTGTTTCTTCCTCATTCCTTGGAGAAGAAGGACCTGTAACAACTAACGCTACGGGTTCCCAGGGAAGCCAGACACAAATACAGCAGTTAGAAAAATTTCTAACATCTCCATTTCCTTCAGCCTTCTGGAATCAGATTCATTCCTGGCACTTGAGGAGGTCTGACGAGTAAGAGATGAGTTGTGGCCATCTGGTACTTCTGGCGAGGTGCCATTGGATCATGAAGAAAACACTGGATGAGGAGTTAGGAAATAGGAGCTGTTCTAGACCTGGCTTCCTGGCTTGCCTTGAGTGGATTACTTGACTCTTTGAGCCTTGGTTTTTCAGCAGGAGAATTTGAACTAGATTGCATCTGGTATCCCCATAATACTCATTCTATGATTCGAAGGTAGACTACAAAGTCTCCTACCTAATAGTTCACAGACATGGTTTCTCTAATCATTAATTCATTTGACAAATGAGAACCGCTGTGTGCCAAGCATTACTATAGGCATTAGGCACACAGCAATGAGCACAAGCAGACAAATATCCTCATGGAATTTACTAGTGTTGGCAGTGACTCTATTCAAACTCTGGTATCTTTTCAGGCTCCCTGCTCAGCGGGGAGTCTGCTTCTCCCACTCTATATGTTCTCTCTCTCTCTTTCTCAAATAAGCAAATAAAATATTTTTTAAAGCGGGGAGTATGCCTGGGTGGCTCAGGCAGTTAAGCGTATGCCTTATGTCATGATCCCAGGGTCCTGAAATTGAGCCCAATGTTGGGCTCCCTGCTCAGTGAGGAGTCTGCTTCTTTTTTTTTTTTCAAGATTTTATTTATTTATTCATGAGAGACAGAGAGAGAGAGAGAGAGAGAGAGAGGCAGAGACACAGGCAGCGGGAGAAGCAGGCTCCATGCAGGGAGCCCGACGTGGGACTCGATTCTGGGACTCCAGGACCAGGCCCTGGGCCAAAGGCGGCACTAAACTGCTGACCCCCCCACCAACCCCGGGCTGCCCAGGAGTCTGCTTCTCCCACTCTCTCATGCTCTCTCTTTCTGTGTCAAATAAATAAATAAAATATGTTAAAAACAAACAAAGAAACTCTGGTATCTTTAATAACCAAGTAAAAGAAGATGGTTTTTGGTTTTTGGTTTTTTTAAACACTAATCAGAGAAAGTTGTCCTTTCAATATTTACTTATCATCCCATGCAGCATCTCCTTCCTTCAGGAGACCATCTCTCTGAAGACCCGATCAGGGCAAAGTAGTTCCTCCTGTAGGTTATAGCATTCTGTGCTATGGGATTTATTCATAAATCATATGTATACGTACATACTAATAGACATAAATAAATAACTCATTGAAATTTGAATATTGATGTTAGTCACCTCAGTCAGACTAAACTTGCAGAAGTGACCACGTCCTCTGAGCCCCTTAGCACAGTGCTGGGCCGCAGTAGGTACTGAATGGCTCTACGCTGTGGGAACGTGTTGGAGCTGGAACCCCAGAGTTTCACAGACCTGCCCAGAAGAGCCTTCAGAGCAGGATTACGCCTACAGCTGAAATCTGGCACATGGGCTTTTGCCAGGTTTCCTTTGCTCTTCCTGCCCTTTCTCGCCCCCAGTTTCTTTCCCATCCCACAGCTCAGGCTTGCTCAGGTCCTGCTTCCATAGCTGTCAGATGGTTCTCCACGGCAGGCTATGGATCTCTTCCCAGCAGTGCATTCCAGCACATGGGCCTCCCAGGTGGGGTGGGCGCATCACAGGGAACACCCTAGAAATCCACTGAGATGTGAGAAGAAAATATTAGAATACACATACACATACACCTTTTATCCCCAAAAAAGAGGAAAAATTAAGATTTACTTACACTGTTTGTGTGGCTTGACTCCAACACCCCCACTAGGCACATGTGTCTGATGGCCTCTCAGCACATACTGTACACAGATCACTTTAAGGGAAAGGGGTAAGGGGAGTTTCCACAGTAAAGACAGGGTCACTGAAGGTTCAGTGAGGTAGATTTACAGATTACGTTATCTAGTTTTAACTAACTTGTCCTACAACAGAAAGACGGCTTTAAAAGATTCTTGCCCCCAAAAAAACCATGGTCGGAATATAATGTCAATGATATATGGGATACTTACATGGGATTTACTACACGCCAGTCACTGTCCTAAGTGCTTGTCCCTATTAATGTATTTAACCTGTACAAAAACCCCATGAAGAAGGGACTATTTTTACTCCCTCCCCCACTTTTTTTAAGTAGGTCCCACGCTGAGTGTAGAATTTAATGTGGAGCTTGAACTTACAACCCTGAGATCGAGACCTGAGCTTAGATCAAGAGTCCAACACTTAACTGACTGAACCACCCAGGTGCCCCCTTTTATTCCCATTTTAATATTTTTTTTAATTTTTATTTATTCCCATTTTAAACATGAGGAAACTAGGGCATAGAGAGTTTGTTTCTAGTTCTTAATCCAGCCCAGACAGCCTGTCTATGCTCAGTGCTGTTAAGTACGAATGACACTCCTTATAAGCACAAGGAAACAAAATAGCAGAGTGAACCCTTCTCCTCCTTTTGGTACAACATTTCAGACATCTCAGGAAGTTAAAGTTTTGACCAGTATGATAGTCAAACAAATTTTTTATGAAACTATCAAGAAAGTATTTGAAATATGGATTTACATTCACTATCCCTAACGATGAACTTTGCCTTGCTTATTATCTCTTGGGATATCAGCCAACAAAAGAAGGACATGTGTTAAATTTAAAAATAAATGAATCAACCTATGTTAGTGCTTTCTTAAATAAGCACCAAATCAGAACAATTTGGAGATCACTCTCCTAGAGATTAATGGATAGCTAAACAAACAACTTTCTATGAGGGTTCAGAAGCTTGCACACCATATTGTTTGCTGTGGTTACTTTCTGGGAACTGAGATTATATGCAAGAAATAGTGTTAAGATAGAATTTCAAAACAAAAAACAAAAAAAAAAACAAAAGATAAAATCTCCACTTATTATCTCTAGATTTAAATAGTGTTGGAATTTTCCAAACTATCGTGAAACATTTTATAAGGAGAATCTGAAGGATAAAATTTATTTCTCAGGTCTCTGCTAACAACCCTAAAGTGCCTGACTTCTTAGCATGGCATTTAGGATCTTCCATGATGTTTGTAGTCCTCTTCTCCAGCTCTCAGAGTTCCCAGGTCACCTTTGCTTTCCACCAATCTCTCCTCCGCAGCCTCTCTACTGCGCTGTCAGTATTTGGTTGTATATGGGCCATTGCATTAGCCATGTGCCTCAGATTGGGCCAATCATAAAGGGACCCCTTTTCCTCATTGTAACACATCTTTCCAGTTATCTGAGGCTCAAATGTCATGTCCTGCCAGAACCTACTTCTCTACATACTCAGGATTTTATATATAGGTCTATTATATATTTTATTTTAAAAAAATATTTTTTTATTTATTTATGAGAGACATGGAGAGAGAGGCAGAGACATAGGCAGAGGGAGAAGGAGGCTCCCCGCAGGGAATGGGGACTCAATCCCAGGACCCCGGGATCACGCCCTGAGCCAAAGACAGACGTTCAACCACTGAACTACCCAGATGTTCGTATAGATCTATTATATATTTTAAACATTTGTTTCAATTATAGCTAAAGCTTCTGCATGTGAGTGTACAGGTTGTGAAAAGTACACAGGTGCCCAGCTGAGGTGGATGGAGTCTGAAGTCTAGCCCAAACATTCTTCACTGGGCTGGGAACCTAGAGACACCTTTTCTTAATTCACACATTGGATAAAGCTATTCAAACTAGATTGTAAACTCCCTAAGAGTAGAGAGCATTCTTGTTCATCTCTCTGGCACAGTTCCTGGCAACATGCCTTGTCAAAAAACTCTCAATAAATACCTGTTGAATTGAATTTCAGAGTACATCTTCAGACATGCTCCATCATTTTTAATTTTCTTTATTCAATTATGCAGGAAATCAGCCACCACACTGACTTTATGCTCTTTTAAGCATCTATCACAGTGTCAAACACCTTAGGGATATTTAGTGGAGATTAATTTATTATGATAAATGACCCTTGCTCTTTTTCTATTCTTTTCATCACATTTTCTTATCTATTTTTATGGTCTACTTTCTTACTTTTATTTATGTTTTATCTTCCAAAGAATCTTACATGATTATAGTACTCACACATAATAAATTTTGAAGTTTTTGTAGTGAAATCAAATGAGACATTGAATCTGGCTAAGAATTTATGATTCCTCATAAACAGTGCCATATACACAGCAGGAATCCAATAAATTTGATTATCGACAAAATAAGATCCTGGTTGAAGATCTTGAAAAAATTTTTAATTAAAAAAATGGCCTAATTATCTGTGCATGTATAAAATTCTATCAACAACTAACAAGTGTTAATTTCATTGGTTTTCTACTAGAAGTCTTATGTAACCAATGAGAAAATATTCCTTTACTCATGTGTATTGTTCTGTTAAAAGGTCTTGATAGGCAAATTTAGATGATGTTATGCAAAATAAACAACAAAGAACAATATGAACAACAACAAAAAACCCTACCTGCTCTATAAGAAGTGGGAAGGTGAGGAAAAGAATAACAATTGCTATTTATCTTTTTAAAGAAAGAGTTTGGGATGACTGGGTGGCTCAGTCGGTTTAGAGTCCAACTCTTGGTTTTGCTCAGGTCATGATCTCAGAGTAGACCCTCAAGTCTATGTCAGTGCTCAGCAAGAGGTCTGCTTGAGATTCTCTCTGTCTCCCTCTATACCCCCACCTTCACTCATGCACATGCTCTGTCTCTAAAAAAATAAATCTTTAATAAAAAAAGGTTCATATTCAGGGTATGTAGAGATTCATAATCTCTCAGAAAAGAGCAACTATAAGGATTAAATAACTGAAGGCTTTTTTTTTTTTTTTTTTTTTTGAATAAGCTCTATACTCAATGTGAGGCTTGAACTCACAACCCCAAGATCAAGATTCACATGCTTCACTGACTGAAGCAGTCAGGTACTCAAAGGATTAAATAACTAAATCTTTTTAAAATGATCAAAAAATTGGATCATTTAGTGAAAACTATCAAATAATTGAAGATTAGTTTGAACATGTAGGATGTAAAGAATCAAACTGCAAAGCTCATGTGCTGAAATGTATTTTTGTTAAATATTTTATTTATTTATTTGACAGAGAAAGAACACAAATGGGGGAGGGGTAGAGGGAGAAGGAGTTGCAGGCTCCCAACTGAGCAGGGAACCCCTATGTGGGGCTTGATCCAGAACCCTGGGATCATGACCTGAGCAGAGGGCAGATGCTCAACCAACTGAGCCACCCAGGTGCCTTTCATGTGCTGAAATTTAAAAGAAAGGTCCAGGGACTTTGAATCGCCCAACTTAGTTAAAAATTATGGGCAGCCCATGTGGCTCAGCGGTTTAGCGCCACCTTCAGCCCAAGGTGTGGTCCTGGAGACCTGGGATCCAGTCCCACGTCAGGCTCCCTGTGTGGAACGGAGCCTGCTTCTCCCTCTGCCTGTGTCTGTGCCTCTCTCTCTCTCTCTCTCTCTCTCTCTCGCTCTCGCTCTCGCTCTCGCTCTATGTGTGTCTCTCATGAATAAATAAACAAAATTTTTAAAAAATGTTATTAGTCATCAATTTCCTCAACTGAAGGTGAATTATATTCATCACTTAACCATTAAGGAAGTTATGGAAATATATTCTATATGTTAAAATATTTTCTATAGTATCTATAGAAACAAACAAGGCTTTCTCTATGATCAAAGACTATGGGGCAGCCCGGGTGACTCAGTGGTTTAGCACTACCTTCAGCCCAGGTTGTGATCCTGGAGACCCTGGATCGAGTCCCACATCGGGCTCCCTGCATGGAGCCTGCTTCTCTCTCTGCCTGTGTCTCTTCCTGTGTTTCTGCCTCTCTCTCTCTCTCTGTTTCTTTCATGAATAAATAAAATCTTAAAAAAAAAAAAGACTGTGGAGTCAAACTGATTGGGTTCCAATCCTGTCTACACCATTTATTTGTCTTGTGACCTTGGCAAGTTACTTGATTTCTCCATTGTTTTCTTTTTTGTAAAATGGGGATAATGATTGTACCCAACTCAGAATGTTGTTAAGGGAGAACAATGAAATACCATGTGTAGAATATTTAACACAGGGCCTGGACCATAATAAATACTCAACAAAAATTTGTGTTTGTCATTAGAGATATAATTAAGAACTTATTAATCAAAGCTGATAATAAAAAACCAAAAGTTTTCAGGACACCTGGGTGGCTCAGTGGTTGAACGTCTGCCTTCGGCTCAGGGTGTGATCCTGGGATCAAGTTTCCCATTGGGCTCCCCACAGGGAACCTGTTTCTCCCTCTGCTTATGTCTCTGCCTCTCTCTGTGCGTCTCTCATGAATAAATAAAATCTTAAAAAAAAAAATACCAAAAATTTTCAAATACTGAGCATCTACAAGATATCAGTCACCATGTTAGTCAATTTCCGTACCATAGTTTTTTAATTAGTTGCTTTTAAATTATATAAGACACATATGTCTCCATGGCAAAAGAATTAAAAGAACACAGCATGATTTAATGTGAAAGTGAAAATTAAAAGATCCCAGTCAACACTGATGTTGACGTTGACAACCTCTGTTCCAAGGACTCAGAGATAACTACTGTAAACTTCCTTTTTGGTGGAATAAGATCATGTGCTCCCAGAGATTTCTATGCCTATAGTAGTATATATATATATATATAATCCTCATCTTTTAGTACACCAATGCTGAACATACTATCCTGCAACTTGCTCTTTTCCATTTTTTATATCTTGATTTTCTTTCTATCTCACTTTTTAAATGTAAACTTTTCATACTGGAACAATTTTGGACTTACAGGAAGTTGTAAGTTATTGCACTTCTCTTTATTGCACTTCACAGATCTGAAGTTTTTACAAATCAAAGGTTTGTGACAACCCTGCATCTGGGAAGTCTGCCGGCAACATTCTTCCAACACGGCAACATTTTTCCAACACATTTGCTCGCTTAAGGTCTTTGCCCCAGATTTTAGTAATTCTTTCAATATTTCAAACTCTTTCATTATTATGTTAATTACAGTGATGTGTAATCAGTGATGTTTTGTTGCTATTGTAATTGTTTTGGGGGCACCATGAACCTTGCCCATATAAGGCAATGAATTTAATTGATAAATGTTGTGCAGGTTCTAACTGCTCCACTGACCAGCTATTCCTTAGCCTCCCTATTCCCTGAAACACAATATCAGGCCAGTCAATAACTATACAATGGGTTCTACGTGTTCAAGTGAAAGAAAGAGTCACATGTCTCACTTTAAATCAAAAGCTAGAAATAATTAAGCTTAATGAGGAAGGCACGTCAAAAGCCAAGATAAGCCAAAAAGTAGGCCTCTTACAACAGTTAGTTAAGTTGTGAATACAAAGGAAAAGTTCTTGAAGGAAATTCGAAGTGCTACTCCAGTGAACAGAGGAATGATAAGAAAGTGAAACAACCTTATCGCTTATATGGAGAAAGGTTTCATGGTCTGGATAGAAGATCAAACCAACCGCAACATTCCTTTAAGCCAAAGCCTAATCCAGAGTGTGGCCGTAACTCTCTTAAATCTAGGAAGACTGAGAGAAGTGAGGAAGCTGCAGAAGAAAAGTTTGAAGCTAGCAGAGGTTGGTGTATGAGGTTTAAGGAGAGAAGCCATCTCTGTAACATTAAAGTGCAAAGCAAAGCAGCAAGTGCTGATATAGAATCTGCAACAAGTTATCCAGAAGATCTAGTTCAGATAAGCCATGGAGGTAGCTACACTAAACAACAGATTTTCAATGCAGGTGAAACAGCCTTCTATTGGAAGAAGGTATCATCTAGGACTTTCATAGCTAGAGAGGAGAAGTCAGTACCTGGGTCAGAGCTTCAAAGGGCAGACTAAAAATAAAATAAATAAATTAATTAAAAAAGGGCAGACTGACTCTCTTGTTAGGGGCTAATGCAGCTGTTGACTTTGAATCGAAGCCAATGCTCATTGACCATTGTGAAAATCCTGGGGCCCTGAGGAATTATGCTCAATCTACTTTGCCTGTGCTCTATAAATGGAACAACAAAGCCTGGATGATAGCACATCTATTTACCACATGGTTTACTGAATGTTTTAAGCCCACTGTTGAGAGCCACTGCTCAGAAAAAAAATTTACTTTCAAAATATTTCTGCTCATTGACAATGTACCTGGTCACCCAAGAGCTCTGATGGAGATGTACAATGAGATGAATGTTATTTTCACACCTGCTGACACAACATCCATTCCGCAGCACTTGGATCAGGGAGTAATTTCAACTTTCAAGCCTTATTGTTTAATAAATAGGTTTCATAAGGCTATAGCTGCCATAGATAGTGATTCTGCTAATGGATCTGAGCAAAGGAAATTGAAACCTTTTGGAAAGGTTTCGCCATTCTAGATGCCATTAAATGTTTGTGTTTCATCCTTTGTGGTTCATGGGAAGAAGTTAAAATATCAACATTAGGAGTTTGGGGGAATCATCCAACCATCATGGTTGACTTTGAGGGGTTTAAGACTTCAGTGGACACCTGGGTGGCTCACTGGCTGAGCATCTGCCTTTGGCTCAGGGCATGACCCCCGGGGTCCTGAGATCAAGTCCCGCATCAGGCTCCCTATGGGGAATCTGCTTCTCCCTCTGCCTATGTCTCTGCCTCTGTGTGTCTCTCATGAATAAATGAATAAAATCTTTAAAAAAAATACTGCAGTGGAGGAGATAATTCCAGATTGATGGAAGAGCAAGAGAACAAAAATTTGATGTGGGGCCTGAAGATGGGATTGAATTTCTGTAATCTCATGATAAAACTTTAATGGATAAAGAGTTGCTTCCTGAGGGGAAAAAGAGAGAGAGAGAGAGAGAGGGAGAGAGAGAGTTTTCTTAAGATGTAATCTGCTCCTAAGGCTGTGAAGACCATTGAAATGACAACAGAGGATCTAGAATGTTACATAAACTTAGTTGATAAAGCAGAAGCAGGGCTTGAGATGATTGAGTCCAATTTTGAAAAGTTAACTGTGGGTAAAATGCTATCAAACAACATCACATGCTACAGAGAAATCATTCGTGAAAGGAAAGGTCAATGTGGCAAACTTCATTATTATCTTATTTTAACAAATCACCACAGCCACCCCAACCCAACCACCACCCTGATCAGTCAGCAAACATCAACATTGAGAGAAGACCCTCCACCAGCAAGATTATGACTCATTGAAAGTTCAGATGATAGTCAGCATTTTTTAGCAATTAAACATTTTTAAATTAAGGTATGCACATTTGTTTTTTGGTTGTAATGCTACTGTACATTTAATAGACTACACTATAGTGGAAACACAACTTTTGTATGCACCGGGAAACCAAAAAATTCATTCATTATTGAGATGTTCACTTTATTGTGGTGGTCTGAGGTCTGCAGTATCTCTGAGTAAGCCTAAATATCTTTGTTCATTTGTATGGTAGGATAATCTTAGAAATAGAACTGCTGGGTAGAAAGATAATGTACATTTTGTGTATAATTTTGATGTACATATTGCCTTCAAAGAAGTTTAATTCGTATTCTACAACATTTAAATGAGTTATTTCACTATAAATCCTGCTGATCTGAAAGTGAAAATGGCATTTTGGTTTTTTTTTTTTATTTGCAGTTCTTTAGTAATGAGTAAAGCAGAGCATCTTTTCAGATATTTATTGGCAAGTTGTACTTCATTTTTGTACGAAACGCCAATTTTTCTCCTTTATGCAGAAGTTGTTCATCTTTTCCTTATTGATTTATAAGAGATCTTTTATATTAAGGAGATTAGCCCCATTTGTTATATTTGTTGCAAATATTCTTCCAGCTGATATTTTGTCTTTTGACTTTATTTATATCAATATTTTGCTACCCACAAGTTGAAAAGATTTAATTACCAACTTTCCTTTTACACTCTGGGTTTTGTTTTTGTTCCATGACAATATTTCTATAAAATATTCACCTCTGTATACATTATTCTAATACTCATAATTTTGTGAAGTAATTATTACAAAGGACACTTGACATCCTCAAGGAATATTGGGATGTCTTCAGACACCAACTTTATAAGCACTAGTCTATTACAAAGATCTTATGAAATCATTTCAAAAGATTAACACCATGACTCCAACTTTGCTTTGTTGGATTCCACCTTATTTTGGACCTTGAAGCTGAAGTGTTTGCAGAAACCTAGAGAAAGCTAGGGTGAATCATGATCAGTTTGTCTTCAGTTGCGTTAAACTCTGATATTTGTGTCTCTTCCTTTGATATATCTGCAAGGCATTTTCTGTTGATGTGAGCCTCCTTTTTTGTTGTCGAACATACTAACCCATAAACAGTTTCTTTCATTAACTTCATAAGCTCAGAAGGAGGCAAGCACTTCTGAGGCAATGATTATTTATTTTATTTTTATTTTTTTAGTTTACATCAATAGAAAAATGCTATGTCAGGTCCTTGCACCAATCTTTCTTTGAGGCCAAAGTGGATTGAGAGCTCCACTGATGTCCTCATTAATTGCATCATAAAAGTACTTGTATATATTACTAGGTTTCTCTTGGATTACATTTTCTTGAGCATCATGCTTCCTATTCTTATCTTTACACCAAGAGTTAGTCATCTTTTTAGTGTTTACTAGGTTCTCTACTCAGTTGATGCCAATTTTTTTTTTTTTAAATCCCAGTGGTGAAAGCAGTCACTGATTATAGTTTCCCAAATTGTTTTTTCTTGCTTGTTGATGACGTCATTCCGATCACAAATATAAGCCTTTGACTAATTTTACATTCTGCTCTCCAGCTTAATCAGACTATCTCATGGCAAAGATCCATCACTTTATTCATTTCTTCAAACTCATTGCTAATAGTTGAATTTTGTTTCAGAGCCATTTTCAAAAAGAGAACATTTTTAGCATTTTCATGGAGATACTACATAAGTGGAGAAGAGTGGGCAGTAAAGATTGGTTTATTTACTCATTTATTCCACAAATATTCAAAAGCACCTACTATATGCCACGTATTGTTAGGGCTGCATAATCCCTTGTGGAGCTCAGTCAAATGGTGGGATAATTAGAGCCAGTATATATTGATTGTTTACTATGTGCTGGGCAGTGTGAGGCATGCTTCAAAGGCTAAATCTATATCAGGTTCCTCACTTGCAAGATGAGGATAATAGTAGTAGTTATGCTTAGAAAGTAGAAAGAATTGAATGATATAATATGCATAAAGCTCCTAGAACAAGACTGAGTATATACACATATCTTGTTATAGTTTTATTATTATTATTTTCTTTGCTCTTTAACATGCCTTGTAAAGTTGTGCTATTATTATCCTCATTTTACAGATAAGAAAATTGAAACTTAGTGAATTTAAGAAATCTGTTCAAGGAAGACCACACAGTTAATAATAACAGAGGTAGGATTCAAATTCAGGTAACCAATTCTCAGCTTATTCTTTCAACTACTCAACTTTCCAGTTCCCTATACTTTGGCTAATGTGTGAAATTTAAACTTCCTCTTTAGCACAATTATGGACAGTTATACATATCAAGGGCTTTTCTGGTCAAAACTGCAAATATTAAGTTGGCAAATGTTAAGGGTCCACTTTATTACCCCCATTTTCTAGTTGAGAAAAAAAAAGAGGTTCAGAGAGGTCTTACATGGAAAAACTGTCTGAGCTTAGATCTCAAAACAGGCGTCTAAAGCCATATTACACTGACTAATAGATCTTTTTAACTTTATTAAAACATAGTCATGGTAAAAATTTCTATTCACATTTATGGAATACATTTAACAATATTACTGATAGTTATAGTGGTGAACATCATCACTAGCTCTTAAATTGTACAAGATGACTGACTATATGGCTTTAAAGAAAGAGTTTAAAATATAGAAAGGTTTTGTAAAGGGTCCTGAAGTATAAAAAAAAGGAAAAAGAAAAAAGAAGTGTCTTAAGTATTACTATGGACATTTCTAAAGATTTGATTGATTGATTGATTTGAGAGAGAGAGAGAGCCGAAGAGAAGCAGAGGCACAGAGAGACAAGCAAACTTTGCATGGAGCATAGAGCCTGAAGTGGGGCTCAATCTCAGGACTCTGATATCATTCATGACCTGAGCTGAAATTAAGAGTTGGACGCTCAACAACTCTGTCACCCAGGTGCCCCCTGGACATTTCTAAATACACTTTTTATTTTGGAGAAATTTTAGATTTGCAGAAAAGTTGCTAAAAGAGTCCATATGTACCCGTCCCAGTTTCCCCCTTACATTGCCAGTGTACAGTACCATCATACACTTGTCCAAACTGAGAAACTGACATTGGAACATTATTAGTAACCAAATGACTCATTTTATTTGGTTTTCACCAGTGTTTTCATTAATGTTCTCTTTCTTTCCAGGATCCAATCCAGGGTACCCCACTGCGTGGGGTTGTTGTGTCTCCCCTGTCTCCTCTGGTTGTGACAGCTTCTCAGTCTTTCATTCTATTTCTTTCTTAAAAAAAAAAAAAGATTTTATTTATCTATTCATGAGAGACACAGAGAGACACAGAGAGAGGCAGAGAGAAGAGCAGGCTCCATGCAGGGAACCTGATAAGGTAATTGATCCCGGGACTCCAGGGTCATACCCTGAGCCAAAGGCAGATGCTCAACCACTGAGCAACCCAGGTGCCCTTTCATTCTCTTTCTTGAGCTTCACTGTGTTGAGGAATAGTAGCTAGGTATCCTGTAGAATATCCCCCCCGTCTGGGTTTGCCTTATGTTTTTTTCATATTTTGACTAGGTTTATATTGTGAACATTTTAAAGTGAAAGGAAAAAGAAAAATAACCTTAAAAAATATATAAGGAAAAGCAACAAGCTTCTGACCTATACTAGTCCTGACAATTTTAAAAATGTGAATGTCACAAAAAAAAAAGTCATTAATTCAATAAAAATGTATTAAGCACCTACTATGTACCAGGCACTATTTCAGGAACAGAGAACACGTTAGGATCGAATGGTCATGAAAGGCCTCTTTGAGTAGGAAATATTGGAGAGGCCCAAATAACAAGATGGAACTATATAAGAGCAAAGATTTGGGAGAAGAACATTTAGAGAACGAGATAACTGCAAAGACTTTGTTGCACAGGGTAAACTAAATGTATTTAACAAGCTTCAATAAGGGCAGAGTGGCTGGGTCATTGGTATAAGAGGAAGAATGGTAGGTGAGATGAGCCAGGTAGTCAGGGGCTAGCTTGCACTGGACTTTGCAGGCCATGGCAAAGAATATGGATTTTATGCTGAGTGGGATAGGAAATCTTTGAACGGTTTTAACTAAGAGAAAGCTTATCTGAGAATTATATAGAATGTCATGTACTTTAAAAGGATCATTCTGGATGCTTTTGGAGTATGAATTTTGGAGGATAAGAGTAGAAGTCAGGAGCCCTGTAAGGACACCATTGCAGTAGTCTAGGCAAGAAAAGATGATTGGAGCAGGATGGGGGAGTGGTGGATTTACAGAGAACTGGTTGGATTGGTATATAGTTCAGTGGATGAAGCAACAGCACTTAGTAATGAATTGAATGTGAGATCAAGATTCTCAAATGTTCAGCTTGATAAACTGAATTGATAATGATGCAATTTATTGAGATGGAGACAACTGCCAGAGCATATGTTGCAGAAGGAAGATGGGGGAAGCTCAGAAATCAAATAGATCTGTTCAAGTCAAGTGAAATTTGAGATGTTTCAAGTCATCAGACAGGTAGATGTAACTATCAGTTTGGCATCCACATATGCATGTAGTATTAGTAACTTATTAGGAAGAGTAGCCATACATCAATATTTGTTCATCTATCAGTCAACTCATTGTTCCATATACTTATTCCAGAAATATTTATTGCAGAACAACAAACCTATGAGGCTTTAGTACAGACATGTCAATGGCCTCTAAAGAGAATAATACAACCAGAGAAGGTAGATCATGAGACAAAAACCATTAGAATCTTTAAAAAATATTTATTTTTATCTAAAAGCAGAAAAAATTAAGTCTTGCAAATATTTAACATATAGGTTGACACTTGTATCTCACTATTAATGAGTGAAAAGTGTGAGTTATGCAATGTGGAGAATGATTCAGGGATTTCTTAATTTTCTTTCATTTTAATATATTGTGATTTATGTGTTTGTGTGCTGAATTAAGTAGATTTGCCAATTACATTATTATTTCATTAAACTGACCCCTCACTAAAATGAAAGTAGCTAAAAAGATTTCTGGAAAGAAAACATGAGTTGGAGGTAATAATGCAAACATAAGCAGAAAAGATAATAGGAGAGATGACATGTCTACTTCAACCATGAGCTGTACAGAAATCATCTTATTAAGTAGTTGGGATAACACTTTGAAATGAAAGATTTAGAAATATTTCTATTATGGGATTTTGATGCAAAAATAACGTTTGTTTGCAACCTAAGGCTAAAACAGCGGTAAAATAAGTGAAGCATTCACCTTGGGTGCAAAATTTAAGGGGGTAAACTCAGTAATCTAGATAAATAATATCTTAATACCATATTTTAAAGATTCAAAATCAATGCAAAAATCTATGACCAAAACATCAAAATTTTAAATAAAGATAAGATCAGTACCCTAAAAAAAGTATACTTGTACACTAAAACTTGAAGGCAAATTTTTTTCCAAGCTATTGAAAACTCTTCCAAGCAATGCATTCCAAAGAGTTCTGAACCCATTTGTTAAAAATATAAAAATGCAACATTTTCTGGCTGACATCAGGGAAGACAGAAAGTTAGTAGTTGAATTTCAATAAAAACTTTTCACGATTGGTGGATGGAAGAGATAAAAATGGATACTTGCATTAGTAAGAGCCGCCAAAGATGTACTTCTTCCATTAGGATCTACATATCTTTGTGAGTTATCTTTCTCAGCTTATGACAGCTATTAAAATGAGGTACAGAAATAACCTGAACGTTGAATCAGACAATTTAATAACTGCTTCGCAAAGTATTAAAGATTTCAGAAACCACTGAAACCTAGTCAATCATGTTTCTTTCACTAAATATTTTTAGATAGAGCAACAATTCTCCATACCATTAATGTCCAAAAAAAAAAAAAAACTCTTACAGTTACTTTTATTTCATTTTATTTATTTTTTAAAGATTTTATTCATGACAGATGCAGAGAGAGAAAGGCAGAGACACAGGCAGAGGGAGAAGCAGGCCCCATGCAGGGAGCCTGATGTGGGACTCGATCCTGGGACTCCAGGATCACACCCCGAGCTGACGGCAGATGCTCAACCACTGAGCCACCCAGGGATCCCTACAGTCACTTTTAAATGTCTATTTCATTTTTTTTGATCTTATCCTCTATTACATTTCAAAAACGTTTTATGTCCACATGTAGCGAGAGGTGTATACAACTTACAGAAGTGTACTAGACTTAGTTTTTTTTTTCTTTTTTGCTAATAAGGAAGTGCAATCACTAAGGGTTTGCAGAGCACAAGTGCGAGGTAGTTAGTACTGTGCAGGATTCTCTGACTTCCGCACGGGGTGAAACCCCTTGTACCCACAGAAGTCTTCCGGAGGGGCACCCCGGCGAGGCTTCATACAGGAGAGTTGAGGGCAGCCCAGGTGGCTCAGCGGTTTAGAGCTGCCTTCAGCCCAGGGCCTGATCCTGGAGACCGGGGATTGAGTCCCACGTCAGGCTCCCTGCGTGGAGCCTGCTTCTCCCTCTGCCTGTGTCTCTGCCTCTCTCTGTCTCTATGTCTATCATGAATAAATAAGTAAAATCTTTTTTTTTTTTTTAAAAGGAAAGCTGAATGAGCGAGGTTTGGAAAAACAACTATTGCATCATTTTGTTTAGCCTAAAACTGAGCCCGGTGCATGCAGGCAGAGCAGACTTAGGTACTCTGAAACATCCTTGGGGCGGGGGGGGGGGGGGGGGGGGTGGCGAAGTGCAGAGTGCAGCCCCAGGCTGGAGCCGGCGGGAGCAGGAGGTTCCAGGGAGGGGGACAGGGGGGCGCCGCTGTACGCAGGGGAGGGGGCGGGGGGTGCAGAGGTGACGCCGCCGCCTCCCCTCCAGGCCCCTGGGAGGGCAGCCGGGCCGCCCGGAGGCTGGGCAGGGGGGAGCCGGGCGGAGGGGCGGAGGGAGGCCGGGAGCCCCCGCGTGCCGCCCGCCCTTCCAGGACGGCGCCAGGGCCGGCCCCTCCCCTGCCGGCAGGGGGAGCCCCGACGAGCACGGTGCGGAAGGCCTCCCGCGGAGGGCGCCGCTGCCCGGGCCGCTCGTCCCGCCCCGCGCGCCGGGCGCTGAGCTGGAGCCGCGGGAGCAGCCGGGCGCTGGGCTGCAGCCGCCTCGGCACCTCGGGCGCGGGGCGCGGGGCTGCGAGCCGGGCGGCCCGAACTCTCGCGAGAGCGGCCGCCGCCATTTTTCCATTGATTGCAGCGAGCGGGGGGAGGGGCCGACGACGACGGCGGCGGCGGCGGCGGTGGCGGCGGCGGCGGCGGCGCGGCCGTGGGTCGGTGTCTGCGCGCTGCTGCTCGGGGCCCGCGGCTGAGGCCTCCGCGGTGTTGCGGGAGCGCGGGCGCCGGCGGCGATGACGGCTGCCGCCCTTCTCTCCTGAGACCCAGAGCGCCGCCAGCACCCTGCGCCCCCCTCCCGGCAGGGCGGAGAGGAGCGGCCGGAGTCTGAGCCATGGTGCCCGGCGAGGAGAACCAGCTGGTGCCGAAGGAGGTGAGGGGCGGGCGGCGGCGGAGGCCGGGCCCGAGGCCTGAGGGCGCTGGGGGCAGCGCAGGCCGGGGGGGGGGGGGGGGGGAGGGGCGGCGAGTGCGGGCCGGGCCGGGCCGCGGCGGGGGAGGGGCGGGGGCGGGGGCGGGGGGCAGTTGGGAGACCCGCCTGGATCCCGGGCCCGCGGCGGCGGCGGCGGCGGGGAGGGCGGGGGAGGGGAGGGGGGAGAGGGGAGGGGGAGGGGAGGGGGCGAGGCGAGCGCCGGCCTCCCCTCTCGGTCCGTCGGGCCGGGACCAGCTCGCCCTTCCCGTACTCCCTGAACGTGTCGAGCCGAGATAACCTCCCAAGAAAAAAGAAAAAAGAAAAAAAAAAGAAAACAACAAGATTCTGTACCGACGGGCGACACGGGCTGCCGGCGCCGCTCCTGCTTGCGACCGCGGCCGAGAGTGTAGCTGCCCCCGGGGCTCGTCAAGTCTACACCGAGGGGAGATCGTGGGAGGGCACAGTTTTGCTTTTTTTTTTTTTTTTTTAACTGTTACTTTTTTTTTTTCTTTTCTTTTTTGAACTCCTCTGTTACTTGGTGAGCCTGTGGGGGGCCCGTGGAAGGAAGATGGATGGTGGTGGTGGGGGGGGAGGGACATAAAAAAAAAAAAGTAAATAGGACTTTTCAGGTAAAAGGTAAGAGAGAGCCGGACGTTAGCACCTGGAGAGCGTAGCTGCCCCCTCCCTGGGGTGGTGCGCGCTCAGTTTGGGTGACTTCTTGAATTCTTTAAAAGCAAGCGATACGGGAAGGCCCGCACTTCTTGGCTTCTCTCTTGAGCAGTAGTAGATGATGAGTGGCGCATAGAATCCAGCACCGGCCAGTGAATTTCAATATATTAATAGTATCCCTGTCGGCTTTATAAATATCTTCAGCATATCCAAATGTGTATTTTTAACTGGTTGATCATCAGACTGATGTTTGGCATTTTTTTTTTTTTTTTTTAATTTGTCATATACCGTGCATAGAGGCAGGGCCCTGTTGCAACGGGCCCGTGTAGAATCTGGATCATTTGGAAGTGATGTTCATTAAAGATTTTATTTATTTTTTTTTTTTTTGCTTTCTGTTAGCCGCTTCGTAGCAGTTGGTTGCCACTTAAGCAAGCTCTGACACTGCAAAAGTCGCCCTGGAGTTAAGGATCTAGGATAAAACATTTTTTTTTTTTTCCCTAACTTTATCAGATAATGGTTGTTTTCTGGATTATTTAGAAGTGATGTTCATTAAAGCTTTTATTATTATTATTATTATTTTTTTGCTTTCTGCTAGTTGCTTCCATAGCAGTTGGTTGCTACTTAAGCAAGCTCTGACACTGCAGAAGTCACACTGGAGTTAAGTATGATAAAACATTTTTTTCCGACTTTATCAGATAATGGTTGTTTTCTGGATTATTTAGAAGTGATGTTCATTAAAAATCTTGATTATTTTTTCGCTTTCTTTAGTTGCTTTGTAGCAGTTGGTTGCTACTTAAGCTCTCTGACACTGCAGAAGTCACACTGGAGTTAAGTATGATAAAACATTTTTTTTCCGACTTTATCAGATAATGGTTGTTTTCTGGATTATTTAGAAGTGATGTTCATTAAAGATTTTATTTTATTTTTTTTTGCTTTCTGTTAGTTGCTTTGTAGTAGTTGGTTGCTACTTAAGCAAACTCTGACACTACAAAAGTCGCCCTGGAGTTAAGTATCTATGATAAAACATTTTTTCCGACTTTATCAGATAATGGTTGTTTTGCAAGGACAGTTGTTTTTTGTTGTTGTTGTTGTTGTTGTTGTTGAACTTCGTTATCATGTGTCAGTATTTATTCATGGAGCATCACCAACTCTGTGCAAAGCAGATAAACAGATGAATTAATCAGAATTCTTGCCTTAGGAGCTTTCAGAGCTACTAGGAAAGAGAATGCTGATCGTATTTGTTGAACTTCGTTTAAGGGAGAGGTATTTTACTACACAAGTAGCTGTTACACAAGGACAGAAGTGATAGGTGCTGTAAGAACGATAAACATGCATTTTCTTTTAGAGCTACATACTGCTGGTTTTCATTCTTACAAAACCAATTTGTCCTTTCTTAATTTTTTGACCGTTAGAAAAATACAGTATAGGTGGAACTCTGCTTTAAGAAAATGCAACATCAGATTTATTTCCCTAAGAATTTGATGCCTAAAACAAAAAACATGATATGGATATACAGCTCCACAGGAAAATACTTGTGTAAAAAGTCAATACTGTAATACTGCTCTTACCTTTTTTGGATTTTAAAGATTAATTGCCTCTGCTTTAAGACAAACTCCTTACCTGAGGCTTCAAGTACATTCCAATACTTCGATACTTTTTTCTTATACACTTTTTGGAACATATGCCTATATGCCTCCCCCACCCTCCCCAATCCATCTTCCGGCTGTTTTTTTCCCCTGACTCTTCTCTTGATTCCTGGAAGCATGCACAGTAGTCTTAAGACTGTCACTTTAAGTTTTTGTCTTTTTTAGCTTGCTAACTAGCTCCTTTTTGATTATGGTCATACTTTTCCTGAATTATTCTTTCTTCTCTTCCTTGGGTTTTCTGTTGCATTTGATAATTTAAAAAAAGTCCTTGATTTTAGCAATACTGTACTTTTTTGGTCTTTTTTTCCTATATGTGTTTTTTTCTTATCCGACTGCTCATTCAGTCAGTTCCTTTTCTCTCCTATGTCCTTAATTATCACTTTTGTCTTTGTCATTCCCTGTCTTTTTAAAGTTGGAGTAGAATCATACAGTGTTAAAGCTGAGGGAGAGTATATAGTGATCTTCTAATAACGTAAACCCCTTCACTTTACAGATGAGGAAATTAGGGCCAGAGGATTGAAAGTGACTTGTTTAGGGTCACAGTGAATAAATGACAGTGTAAGGACTAGACCTCATATTCCCTTCCCTATTTCTTGACTATATTTTATCCATTCATATGACCTGGACAGTCTGTAAGAGTAGTTTGTAACTCTCTAAGTACATTACTATGTGAAAATAAATTGCAAAATTAAAACAAAATTGTGCTTCTGTTCTAATGGCTTATTCTAGAGGGTCTTGTTGTTGTTGTTGTCTAGGGCACCCGTGACCCCTACTAGATTTAGATCTTTGTTAGGTGTGTGCATTCATGCATGCATATAGTTGTTGAATGAATAAAATACTATTTTGGTCCCTGAAGCTCAAGAGCAAATGTATCTTAGAGGACTCCAATGAAGGCAGCTTAGTGTACTACAGGTATTGGCAGATCCCGTGGACCGAATCCAGCTTGTAGCCTGTTTTTGTATGGCCCATGAGTTAAGAATGACTTTTATATTTCCAAATTGTAAAAGATAAGTAGAATAATATTCCATGACACGTGAAAATCTATGAAATTCAAATTTCAGTATTCATAAATAAAATTTTATTGGACCACAGCCATGCCCATTTATTTCCTATTGTCTATGGCGATAGCAGAGTTGAGTAGTAGCTACAGAAGCTGTTTACAGGATAAATTTGAAACTACTTAGCTTGGTATTCAAGGCCTAGTACACTTGATTCTGGCCACAACCTTCCTTTTCAGCTTATCTCTTTTCCCAAGAAACTCATTTTTAATGCAGCCAAACGGGTTTCTCTCTAACTTGCATTTCACTTCTTTTTGTACTGTCCCTTCTTTCTTATTTCTCTGTTCAGAACCTTCTTACTTGTACATTTTTCCATAAGTACCCCAGAGCTTGTTGATTCTAAAAATCTTTTTATGACCATTTTAACCTTAGGGATTTCTCCTTCTGAGAAGACCTTTATACATGACTAGAATTCATTTGGCAATTAATAAATAGTGCTTGGTAACATCTATTATGGTCTAAAACTGTAATATACCTTTTATATATTATTATGAGTTCCTTGGCAGCGGAGATCTTTGTGAATTTCTCTCAGTTTTCTGTTTTTTTGTATGCCTTATAGGTCTAGGACAGTATCCTTTCTGGAGCAGATACTTAGTAATATTTATTGATGTGGTTACAGGGTTGTGAGAAACTTAAAATTCTAACCAGTTATCCCCTACTTGGATGTTTTCTGAGGCACCATTTGTTGGCAAGCTGTTTTCCAACCTTTGCTTGACCGCCTTCATGACTAATCTCTGATAACATCTTTGCCTTAGAAGAGATTTGTTATTTTAAGTTTTTGAGTTGAGAGAAATCTACACCTCTGTCTTTTGATAATTGCCTTGGACAACAGAGAAATCTTAAATCATTTCCCATAGTACAGTTTTTTCTTATTGTTGACAGTGGGAAGGGAGGGGGGGATAAGGAGGGCCAACCCCCTCTGTTCTACAATCTCAGGATCCTTAGTTCTTTACTTGTTTCTCAGTTGCTCTCTTTTAGACACAGTCCAGTGTTTTTAGTATTTCTCCTAAATTGTGCCCAAAGAAGAGCAAAGGGAGTGTGGTCTGTTCATTGTGATTAACAACAAAGCTTTTCACCTCATTTTTTCATTCTATCCTTTGCGTTTGGATAGTATTGATACTGGCTTTTAGATCTCTTGGTTTTACGGTCATCCCACTTTTTGCTTATTGTTTTGTTGTTTTTCTTATTCTCTTTCTTTTTTATTATTTATTTATTTTTAAGATTTTATTTGTTTATTCATGAGAGACACAGAGAGAGAGGCAGAAAGAAAGGCACAGGGAGAAGAAGCAGGCTCTCTGTGGGAAGCCTGATAAGGGACTAGATCCCAGGATCCCAGGATCACCACCTGAGCCAAAGGCACATGCTCAACCACCGAGCTACCCAGGTGCTCCTTATTCTCTTTATTAGGATTTGTGACACTAATATTATTGAGTCTTCACTCAATATTATTCTGTCATGTAAGGAACATTTTGAGGAGATAGCAAAAATTCATTCTTCCCTCAAGTATCTTAGAGTAGAATTAAGGATGAGGTACATATTTACTAATGGTTTTAAAATAATACTTAAAGTGATGTCCAAGTATATAAATGTAGAGAAGATGGAAAAATGGAAGACAAAAGAGTATTTAGTTTCGTATCTCCGGTTTTTTTCTGCCTCTTTTCTATGCAATAAACAGTTTTCACATGGAACTAATGGTGATGATAGTAATAACATTTATTAAGCATTTATTATATGTCAGATTCTGTTATATGTGTTTTGTGTATATTAACTCATTTTGAGTTTCACAGTGACCTTACAAGTATATAAAGACCATTGATGCTGAGAACTCCTAAAACATTAAAGCAACTTGTTTTTTTACCTCTATTTTCTGGTTTTTAATAAAACCCATCAATATTTATTATGTTCCATATCAAATGAATATCCTTTTAATTTTATGTCTCCTAATTATACTACTTAAGAAAATGTGCTGCTTGTACTTGAGGAAATGGTCTTTCTTGTGTTTGGTCGTTCTTTAAAAATTAGCCTTTAAAAGAAATTGGGGATATTGATTCTCCTTTACTAGCAGGAGGCAAATATGGCAGTTAGGTCAAGTGACACTCATCGGTGGTTTACATAAATTGGAGTGTTTAATAAAAAGTCATTGGTGTTTCAGGTACCATTGGAAATACTGATTTAATAAAGCAAAAAAGCTGAGTGCAGTTGTATGATTCCAAATTTGTCAGGGAAAAAATGGATAATTTATGGTTATATGCATTGAAAGATTAGAAGGAATACTCTAAAATATTAACAGTTGTTGTTCCTGGGTATCATTGGGCTTTGTTTAGGGTTTCTTTACCTATTTCAACAATGGGCATATTTACTAAGCATTAATAAAAAAAAAGAAACTTAGAACTAATTGTAGTTTTTGAGGTAATTATTGGTATCATGTTAGAGTGTTTTTCGTGCTCATGATTTTTATCTTTCCCCTTTCTTGTTGCTCTGTTTGCCACAGAGTAATCTGATCCACTTGCATGGCTTCAGCCTTTGATTGTAATATACCCATTTCTGTCTCCAGCCCTGACCTCTCTTCTAGATTCAGATTTCCACCTGCATACCTGATCTCTCTATTTGGTTGTATGCCACAAATTACATGTAGGTAATATCAAGCTCATAGCTCTTTCTCCTCATGTTCTCTTCTCAGTTCTTTCTGTGTTCAATTCAGTTAGTGTTGTCAGCCTCTGTTTATTTGCTTAATTAAGTTAGGAGATTTTTTGACTCCTTTTTCCTTTTTCTCATATTTAAATTAGTTCATCACTTTGAAAATACCTCTTGTACCCTTACGTTTCACTTTGTAGCTCTGCCTCTTTTCTCATTCAAATGTAGCCCTGCTAAGAGGTCTCTTTGACCTCTAAGCTCTTCTCTTTCCAAAGCCATCCTCTCTGCAACTGTCAGAGTTACTTTGTAAGACAGGTGAGATTATGATTTACTTACTTTAAAGTTTCTAGTTATTACTCTCTGATTGCAAATTGAGTAATAGGTACTATTTATAAATACTGTATGCCAGACACTGTCTTATTTCCTATCATACTTCTTGGCAGCTATTATTTTTCATTTTTATAGATGAAGATTTTTATAGATAAAGAGATTGAGGACCTTGCTCAAAGTTGTAAAGTTTGGTTCTAAGTCAGTATGGCTGTAACCAGTGAAGGTAGTACTTCATAATCTAGCTTCAGTTGGTTTTTTTAAGTTTAATTTTTATCAAAGTTATATGCACAGATTTAAAAGAGTCTAATAGTTCTGCAGGACTATTGACAAAACAATAGTCATCTGCAAATTCCCCCTTTTATTTTGGACTCTTCAGAGACAACTACTTTCAACTCATTACTTTGATATTTATCTCTGTATCTCAAATGGCATGCTTGGAGTGTTCTTTCTTGAATTTTCAGTTTAAGGCACTATCTGCTGACTTACTATAGTAGAAGATATGGTTTCCTGCTTTCCCCAGCCACACACACACATACACACACGTCTCTGTCCTGCTCAGTAGGACATACTACTGAGTATTGTCATACTCCAGGGAGTTTGGTTACACCATTACTCAGTATTTATCAGTGTGACTAGAAGCTTTTCATAGTTAAGTCCTGTAGTTTACTGTAGTTACTTTCCTTTCCTGTACATTTTGTTTTTCCTGGGTTTTTTGTTTGTTTTTAATTTGCTTTTGTTCAGTTTTCTGTATACTCATTGTTAATTTATCCAGGAAATTCTCCAGAGGGGCAACCCAGTGGACATTTGGCAATGTTGGGTGGGTGAAGGGAGTGCAGGGAGTGTGCTCCTGATACCTAGGAGTGGAAGCCACCATGCTGCCAAACATCATCCTTTGCTGCACAGGACAGCCTCCCACAACAAAGAATGATGTGGCCCAAAAGGTCAATAGTGGCACTGTTGAGAAGCCATGATTTCGTCCAGCTCTTTCAAGGGTGTAAATCTCCTCTTAATACGTTCAAACCTACTAATTTTTTACTTAAATTTTCTTGAATTGCAGCTGTTGCCTTAGATTTTCCTTTACTAACATCTTAGCGGTCCTCCTCAGGTGTCTCTTGTATTGGGGCTCCTGGTTCTGTATCTGATGTCTTCTTTCTTTGCTTGTTTTCTCATTTTGGAGGACCACTTTCAACTGCGCTCTGGATGGGATATAATTTTTTCCAGACCTCACATATCCTCTTGCTTTATAGATCACTTGGCTGGGCAGAGAATTCTTGGTCAGAAGTAATTTTCTCTCAGAATTTTGCAAACATTGCCCCATTGTTTTCTTTTTTTCAGTGTTGCTGTTGAGACATCAGATGCCTAGAAGATTCTTTTCCACAATTTTGAAACTTTTTTTTTCCTTTCTGGAAGCTTAGAGAAATTTTTCCCCAGAGTTCTGAAAACTCTGTATTATGTGCATTGGCATAGGTCTTTTTAAATCCATTTCTGTTGAGTTCAGGGTAGTCTTATTCAGAAATTAATTTCATCAGTTCTGAGAAATTTCCTTAATTTCTAAAAAATTATTTATTTATTTATTATTTATTTAAAAAATTTCCTCCCTTGGTTTTCTCCATTCTCTCTCCTGAGTTCCTATGGTTTAGGTTTTGGGCCTACTGACTGGTTTCTCTAATTTTCTTATCTGTTTTTTATCTATTTTTCATTTCTTTCTCCCCTGCTTTCTGGGAAATTTTTCTCAACTTTTATCTTCCAGTTCTTCTACTAAGATTTTATTTTTGCCATCATTTTTATAATTTCCAGGCACTCTTTTTCTTCTGAAAAAAATTTAAATATCCTGTTTCTGTCTTGGGATGCCTTATCTTTCTTAGGAAATTTATAGTTTTCTTCTCTGCATAATCCTTCTTTCCTCCAAATTTCCATTTTGTGTTTATTTTCTTGGACTTTGTCTTTCATATGAGATGCTTTCTGGAAGTCTGGTGATCCTTCAAGTCAACTCTTACTTAAAAGAGAGGACTTAAAAAGCTTAGAAGCACTACAAGTGGGAGATTATAGTTTTGCCTGTAGAGTGATGGGCTGAATAATTTCCGTGCAGACTCCCAATGACACGTCTTTTCTCTTGTGCTGGATTGATTTCCCAGAAAAGATTTCTGATCTTATGCCTGGAGAGGAAAAGCTTGGGAGCTGAGTAGGAAAAAAAGGATTTGGGTTTCATCATTAAGTATGCAAATACATTTTCATTTGTTCTCCAGTTTTCAGTATAGCATTCCTCACATTCATTTGTGCCTGGCATTCTCTAGTGCAGAGATACTGTCTCATGCTCTCAGAGGTCATTTAGCCTTTTGCCGGGAAGGGTCAAGGAGCAGAAGAGAGGTCTGGGGGTTCTAACTGCTTCTTAAATAAACTTCAGTTGGTTCTCCTAGTTTGGACTCCACCCTTATTCCCAGAGTGTCTGAAACTGAGGTTTTTTTCACCATTATCCTTTAATTTTTTTTTTATCCTTTAAAATTTTTTTTGTGGAAGAGTCACACAAAGGATAGAGAATTCTCATATACCCTTCACCAAGCCTCTCCTTATTTTAGCATCATATATAAAACTATAAGATTCTTATCAAAAGTAAGAAAAAGGGCCACAAAAGCCATTTTTGTTGCAAGATCCGAATTCAGGATCTTACACCGCGTTTATTTGTCTTGTCTCTTTAGTTTTTTCTTATCTGTGACAGTCCTTACCCTGTCCTTCTCGTTTGGGACCTTTACACTTTTGAACAGTCATTTTGTACAATGGCCCTCAGTTTGTGTTGTCTGACATTTTCTCATGATTTATGACCTATCTTAAGAGGTTGTGAATTAAAGAGAGGGATATTACAGATATGTGCTTAGTACATCATATGGAAGCTGTGGGGGAATGTGATGTACTGTTAGTGATGTTAACCTTGATCACTTGGTTATGGTGCTGTGCTGGGTTTCTCCACCATTAAGTTACTATTTCATCTTTAATAATTACTGAATATTTTGAGACTGTGCAGATACTGTGTTTAGGCTTAAACGTCTGCCCACTAGTTTTAGCATCCATCTATGAATCTTGTCTTCTTACTGGTGCATTTTAATGGTGATTTTTCTATTTTCCTCATTATTTCTGCATTTATTAATTGGAATTCTGTGAGGAAGAGTTATCCCTTCTTCCCATTTATTGATGTAATTATTAATACTGGTATAGGCCATTCGGTATTTATTTTATTCTTTGTATTATAACCCAATACTTATAATTTTTCTTGTTTTTCAAGCTGTTCCAATATTGGCCAGGGGAGCTCTTTCTGGTTGGCACCTGTGTATTCATCCTTGCTTTCTGAGCACTTACTTTCTGGCACCACATTATACTTCAGCCCATGGCATTTTTTCTCTGTCCCAACCCTGGAAGCAACCACGTCTCCAGGGAGTATAGGGAGTCTTTTGGTGTAATTGTAAATGTGACATAAACTAGGTGTCTTTGGTTTTCTTCTAAGTTAATGTAGCATTCAACCTCTTCAAATGGAATGGTCATTACCATTTGATCTGCTTTCCAGCTTTTGTTTTTGTTTTTAAAGATTTATTTATTTATTTATGAGAGACACAGGCAGAGGGAGAAGCAGGCACCATGCAAGGAGCCCCATGTGGGACTCGATCCTGGGTCCCCAGGATCAGGCCCTGGGCCAAAGGTGGCACTAAACCACTGAGCCACCCGGGCTGCCCTGCTTTCCAGCTTTTGAAATCATGTTTTTGGTTTCTTATGGGTTTGTGCTCTTAAAAAAAGAAAATCCTCACTCTTTTTCAGAGCTATCTTGGGAAACTTCAGAGCTAAATGCTTACTTATATTCAATCTATCCTTTTAAACAAGATATTCGTAACTTAAGTATTTGTCTTCTGCTCCAGGCCAGTTTTGCTTTAGCCATATTTGACTACATTAGTTGCTGTTCCCAGTGTGCTCTATGCTTTCGTGTGTCACTTCTATATGCCCTTGCCCTGAGTGACTAGTATAAAGTATTATCTGGTTTTTAGGAAGTTTTAAATAGGTGAACTTCGATTTTACATGAAAACTAATATGTAAGTACTTTCTTAGGATTGCCTCTTTTTTGTTTTCTAGTTTTTTGATTAGTCACATAAACGTTTGCATCTTAGTGTCAAGGTACTATCATTTTTTGCTGAATTGAAGGGACTGTGTTAGTACATTTCCAGGGTACTAGAGTATCATGATGACCCAACTTGGAAAGAAAAGATTGTATTGAAAATAGGGGGCTGTGAAAAACATATCATTAAATACACATATTTAAATATCTATTGTAAATTAAGGTTCCGGAAGACATCTACTTTTAAAACTGGTTCAAGGATCTTCTTCAATTCAGGCAACATGTTTAGGTGTGCTGATATGCAGAGGCATATTCTTTTATGAGGTTTACAACACAGATTTTAAAGTGTTCTGCCTGGATAATGTTTGGCTTAAACTCTGATTTTGTACAAACATCTCCATTGTACAGAGTCTTTGTATAAAATGATTGAGATTGGCAGTGATGGCAAATGATTAGCAAAACTGATACAATCAAGATTCTCAAAGAGAATGCATTTCTCTTGAGCATGATTTGCTAATGGTAGAGTGGAAGAAGGGGTGAATAGAGGTGTAGTGTAAGTAAACAAGAGGCTCCTTTCTGTCTTATTACATACTTCCGTTTGCTTTGTCTCTAGGTGTGGGAGCAATAATAACTTATCTATTCTTTCGTTTAATAGAACTGAACTGAACTATGCATGTATAAAGTAGCCACGGATATGAACATTTTCATTTACATAAAACTATTGCTGTTGAGAGATTATTTTTGTGAAAATTACTGAGATATATGTCTTGAATTTTGATGTTGTATAAAAACATGCTCTTATAATATTATTCAGCCAGCAAAATCTAGCCCCTTTTACTTCCCACAAGAAACCTTTCCTGATTCTCCTCTTTCAACCTAATTGCATTTCCTTAACCCTGGAACCCACTGCACTGTATCTTTTGACATTTGAAAAATTGTATACCCCATTATTATAAGTTACATATTACTGCATTAATGCTTTTATTAGACCAGAAAATCTTCAAAGTCAGAACATGACAGCTAAGAGTGCCTGGGTTCAAATAGTAGCTTTGCGACCTCGGGCAGGTTATTTAATCTCTTTGTACCTTAGTTAAATGAGAATACTAGTAACTATGACCTAGGCTTGTTGGGAATAGGAAATGAGTTAATGCATGTAAGGTGTCTTGCATGTAATGAGCGCTCTATAAATGCTAGCATACCCCTTCATTATGTTGTTACTTTCATCCTGTTTTCTTTCTAGGGGCTAGCGCAATGTGCTATGCATTGTTGTCCAATTAATATTTATTGATTAAATGAAAATGAAGTCATATTTAGTTATTAAATATGCTAGCATTACAGCTATAGTTCAGATTATGATCTGTCAGCTAAATATATACGTGTTTGTGCAAATCCTAAATGATTGTTGTATTTGACAGGTCCTTTTATATCCTCAGATATTGCTGATATAAACATACGGCTAAAAAAAACATACTGCTATTCTTACTGCTTTAATTGAAGACTGGAACATGTAACATAGTATAAAGGTTAAAAATAAATTTTTGAGTCTCTTGAGGTTCTGAGAAAAATTGGTTTAGTAAATATAGATATTTGCCAAGATATCTTATGAGATTAACAAATACTGCTTTTTAAGATTCAGTGTGAAATGTTACTTTAAAGCAGGATCCATGTTAAGGATAGTTTGTTTCTGAAAGAGCTTTATGTATGTGATAATTCTGATTTTCTATAACTCTATAGTATACTGAACCAATTGACATGAATGGAAGAGACTCTGTTCCTGTCAGTTGTACATTGATTGTGCTCTAGATCTGATTCTGTGTAGTTGACTGATATGAGACTTGCAGAGTGTTTGAAATATTAGCATAATATGCTTATATTCAGTAAATATAGTGGCTTTCCAGTAGAGAAAAATTAAGGGCTTTTAAGTAACGTAATTAAGAAGTCTGGAATTTAAATTTTTCTGTGTACAGTAATCTAATACCTTTGGTAAGATTATAGGTTTAGCTTTAGGAAGACCATCGAACTCATTTATGACTTAAGTGAAATTTTCTAGTATAACCAAAGCATTGTAGTTTGACTAAAAACCGATACTTTGCTGTTTCAAATGATACTTAGCTATTTTTATTTAATCACATCTTTTAATTTTTCTTAGTGTAGGTTTTTATAATTCCCGATGCAGTAGAATTCATTCATTCAGTTAAAGCATTGAGTTTGTAGCTGCTAGGAATCCCAGATTCAAAGATAAGAAAATGACCTAGTTCTAGATGCTATCCAGTTAATTTATTTAGAAGGAATAGCATTTAAAACACAAAAGTTTGTACTGATTTTAGAAAGTGACAAAAAGTTTAGTATATATGAATGAGTTGCCTGGGATTGAGTAGAAGATGGTTCTGGAAAGTTATGTCTTAAGAATGCTGACATGCCTAAAAGGAGTTTAGATTTTTTTTATTGTGTAGGTATTAGGGGACTTGAAAAAGTTTTTCCAAGAAAAAGGGTTAATAGTTAATAGGTTTGTATATAATACTTATAAAGTTTAATTCCTGAAACTTTTTCACTGAAACATTTTTTATTTACATGAATGTTTTACGTCCCTGCATCGATATTAAAAATCTACACACAAATGAAAATGGGGAAGAGGGAGCTTTCTAATACCTTATTCTCTTACCTGTTTCCTTTTCATTTGCAGTCATTTAGGTACTTTTTTGTTTTTTAAGAATAGAATGTTTTCCGTTGTCATGCATCTTAAGTGCTTCCCCACCTAGGAGTCATGCTGGTAAAATATCTTTTGGCATAATTGTTACATTTTTATATGGGTAACACAGAGGTAGGCATCTTCAAATATGCTAAATAGGTAGGCTTCATTTGCCTCCAGAGCTGTTTGAAGTCCTGAGCAATTTCTTAGACTTGATGCTTCAAAGGAAATTTCCAAGTGGGGAAGTCCAGTGTACTTCTGATTTTCACTAACAGTACAAGGCTTATAATAATATGGATTCTTCACATATAAGTACATTCTTGTGAGTGACTTTTGTAGTTGGTTGCTTGCTAAGTGCTTTACCACTGATCTATTTGCAGGCTTGGTGTAAGGGTCATAGTATAGAGAACTCCAGTGTTTGCCCCCCTTTCCTGTGGCTGAAGCTTAGCAGGCTAGAGGTGGCACTGGCACTGGAGAACTGAGACTCTCCTGGTGACGTTATCTCATGGTGGCAGCTGCACAACAGAGAACACCAGAAGGAATGTTATTAAGTGGAAGATTAATGAAATCTTCCTGAAGAAATCTCCAATGTTCCAAATAAAATTAAATCTTTAATATTTAACCACGAGGAACTCTTGATTACAGCCCCAGTTCTAGGTTGCATTAAAAAGTAGAGTTTTTGTATGACTCATCTCCTAAAAGCTACGTATTGATTTTACTAAATATAAGTGAACTATGAATTTATATACATTTATTCCATTTTATTGGTATAAAATGTCTACCATCTTGTGTGTTTAGGTGTTTTAATTTTATTGCCATTAAGTTTTAGTTTATACCAAGTTGTATAATTTATTACATTATGTTTATTTATAGTACTTTGTGGTAATGTAAGGGAATTGGTGAAAAATTAGATACTTAACAATGAAATCTCTTATTAAAAGACATTTGAGAAACATTATTGCTCTAATTTTGACATTTTTAAAAGATTTATTTATTTATTTATTTATTTATTTATTTATTTATTTATTTATTTATTTATGATAGACCTAGAGAGAGAGAGAGAGGCAGAGACACAGGAGGAGGGAGAAGCAGGCTCCATGCTGGAGCCCGACGTGGAGTGACTCGATCCCGGGACTCCAGGGTCGCGCCCTGGGCCAAAGGCAGGCACTAAACCGCTGAGCCACCCAGGGATCCCCTAATTTTGACATTTTGTATTCACATGTCTTATATTTATTTACCATTACATTATTTACCATTAACATAGCACACATGCAGACACAGAACAGACACAGAGAGAAATAGACACAGAAAATGTTTCTATGATTCAGTGATATGATTTAATACTGGAAGGGATGTAGTGGTTAGGTATTATAGCCCCTTTGTCTTTTTTCCCTCTTTATTTTTAGATCTGGAAACACAAAGGCCATAAATCTCAATAACTTAACTCAAGGTCTCAGCTGGTGGAAGAGCTTGAATGAAACCTTTTTCTTAAAAGTTAAGTTTACCCAAGTATAATTTATGTAGTAAAATTTGCCCTCTTATGGTATACAGTTTTGTGAATTTTGACAAACTTAATTCAGTTGTATAACCACCACCAAGATACAGAATATCTCCATTACAGCAAGAGTTTCTTAGGCCCCTTGTAGACAACTCCCGCCCTCCCCCCCCCCCACACACACATTCAAGGCCCTGCAACCACTGATCTGTTTTCTGTCCTCATATTTTGCCTGTCTAGAATATCATATAAATAGAACTCATATAGTATGTAGCATTTTGAGTCCCACTTCTTTCCTCTAGTATATAAAACTATGAGATTCATCCATAGTGTTTCATGTATCAGTAGTCTTCCTTCTTAGTGCTGAGTGCAACAATTGTTTCTCCATTCACCAGGTAGTGGACATTTGTTTCCAGTTTTTGATGACTCTGAAGAAAGCTGCTACAAGTATTTGCATACAATTTTTTGGGCAGTAAGTGCATGCTTAACTTCGTAAGAAACTGCCAAACTTTTCTGAAATGACCTTACTGTTTTGCATTCTGATAAGCAGCGCATGAGCATCTTAGTTGCTCTGCATCCTCCTTCTTGGTACTTGGCAATGTCTTTTTTTGTTGTTGTTTATTATTTTTTGCTTTTTTTTTTAACCATTCTAAAAAGTGTATAGTGATATTTTGTGGTTTTTAATTTTCATTTCTTTAATAACTGTTGATGTAGAGCATCTTTTCGTGTGCTTGAGGATTTTTATTAAGCATGATCTGAACAACATACTTTATGCAAGTATTATATTTACTAGGTACTGATAGGAGAGAGAAGGTAAGAGTCCCTGTTCCTAAGGAGTTTATGGTTTACATAGGGACCACTGGTAATTGTGTGGTCTGGTGAAAGGAAATGATTTAGGAATCTGAAAACTCAGTGGTTTGACTTTGCTGTAGTCGATTAGCCCTCTTTTTTTTTCTTTTAAACATTTATTTATTTATTTATTTATTCATTCATTCATTCATTCATTCATTCATTCATTCATGATAGACATGGGGTGTGGCCAGAGACACAGGCAGAGGGAGAAGCAGGCTCCATGCCGGAAGCCTGATGCGGGACTCGATCCCGGGACACCAGGATCGCGCCATGGGCTAAAGGCAGGCGCCAAACCAATGAACCATCCAGGGCTCCCCGATTAGACCTCCTGAGTCTTTGTTTTTACCTTCTTTTAAATGAGCGACTTGGGCCAAATAAAGAATAAGATTTGTCTCTATAAGCCTACAGAGACTTTTAAAGTAGTGGGTGTTTTTACTACTTTTATAGTAGTAGGTTTTTAACCTTTGTGAGAAGGCTATGCAATCAGAAAACAAAAGATCTTTGTAGATTTTTCTTGTTTGATGAAATTCATATTCTCGTAAGATAACCTTCTGCAGTTTTAAATATTATAAATTATAGATTTTATAGTGGAGGATTATATTTTTCTTAAGTCTATTATAAGGATAGTAACTGATAGTTCTATAATACCTTCTATTTGATATTATTATATTATCACTTGTATTTTCAAGATATTTTCTTTTGATCTTCAGAAAAACTCTTTGTGGGCCTTAAAAGTGACAACTAAATGACTTGCATAAGATTATATAGCTAAAAGAAAAGTAGCCAGCTTGTTTGGAGGGCTTTAGCCTTCCTTGATACTTTGCCCTGTGCAGTACATTTCTCTTTGCATTATAGGCCGCTCCAATAGGAAATAAACACTCTTCTAATAGTTTTAAGTAACCTTTACATTTTTTTTCAATTGTACAATTTCATGTTCAGAGGATTATAAGAATGTAATATTCCTACATTAAAATTATTATTCATGCTTCTAAATAAAAGCATGGTAACAGACACAATAAAATAGTTTCTTTGATTTAGTAATAGTGCTGTAGAACATTCAAGACCTGTAAACAAGTCAGTTGTATCACAAGCTGAGTCACTGCTTGTCAACAACAGCCTACTCACAGAAGAAAACTTAGCAGTAATCAAAATAAAGATAACAGGAATAGTAAAGGGCGTACTATTTCCTCTCCTGAGAGTAGTTTGTTTAGCTTCTAAGTTTAGATACCTACAGTATATTATTAGTGGGTCACTCGTTACCAGTAGTAGAACAACTATTAGAAGGAATAAGGCAGAAATGAGAAGAGTATTAGGGTAGAATTCAGGAGAAAAATAATGGCATTATAACTTTATTGCCACAAATACGTTAACATTATAAAGTCATCAGAAAGCCTCTATTTCTTAGGAGATCGATGTTCATATGTAACTTTAAAGCAAGTCACTTTAGGTTCCAGAATTTCTTTTTATTCATCCGTTAAATAAGGAGCTGGATCACATGTCTAAACGTCCATCCAGCCTTAAATATTATAATTCTGTGTCATGTGTGATGTGTTATCTGATTGATGGTTTCTTAACTGTCAAGTAAAATATATTGCTCATAGTTTGATTTAAACTTTTTTCTTAAAGTTCTGAAACTTTATGTTAATTTTCTAATTGAATGGGTACTTGATGTAATTGTTACAAGTAAAAGTAGTTTACAAAGAACTCAGTTTTATATAATTAGTATTCTGATTATAATATGATGGGGTTCTGAGAGCTTGTTTTATGGGTATTTTAGAAGAAAATAGAATGCAGATATCAGAGGGACACTATAATAGAGCACAGAGAACAAGTATGAACATAGGTATTTTTACAAAAGTTTTAAAACATGCTGTAAGTCATACTATTATACTGTATTACTTGAGATGTTATATGATTTGGAAACAAATGTCGTAAATTAACAGACAATTCATGTCATATCTTATTCCGTATTAGTTTAAATTCACAAAATCCATATCTTGATATATTGAATAAGCACCTGTAATTAATGCAGATTAGTTTATCACAGAATTTGCATTTAACTAAGATAGTAAAATATAATGTAGCTATATGTACAGTTTTTTATGCTTTGAACTTAGCTTTTATAACAGGTGCATTGTTGTCTTTTAGAAAATTCTTATATGAAGATTTGAATTTAGAAAATAAGTTAAAGCAGAGAGTGATTATTATCAAATTTCCTTTAAATAGCAAAAGCCCGGGACACCTGGGTGGCTCAGTGGTTGAGTGTCTGCCTTTGGCCTCGGGGTCCTGGGATTGAGTCCTGCATCGGGCTCTCCATGGGAGCCTGTTTCTCCCTCTGCCTCTCTCTCTGTCTCTCATGAATGAGTAAATAAAATCTTAAAAAAAAGTAATAGGAAAAGCCCTTGCACTACAAATGTTTTAAAATTTAAAATCAGTTTGGAAAAGTTTAAAACTTTCAAAATCAATTTTTATAAATTTATTGAAGAGTTTTAAGAACATATTTTATGCTCCAACAGCAGAAACTATGTATTAATAAATTATTTTCCTGAATTTAATTTCCCAAATGTATTGTTTAGCAAATTCCCTGAATGACTTAGACTTAACTCTGCTGTGGTCCATTTTCAGTAGTAAAGATTCTAAATTAGCCATTTTCATTTCTTACCTAATAAGCAGAATCTTGCATATGAATCTGCTTATGTTTTTTTCTTATGTACTTGTTGGTCTTTATTCATGTTCATGTTGAATTTTTATGATTCTCTGAAGTATTTATGTATTCCTGGCCAGTCTTCTCAAATCTTTGGATGTAATTGTTTTCTTTGAGTATATTAACAAAAGAAGCGAAATTCCATTAAAAAGCTAAAACAAATCCTAGATATATGAAAGACACTTCTTTTGAGAAATTTGAACCTAGAGTATAATTTCACGCTGATGAAAAGGTAGGGTTAAGAAGACTGAACCATTTGGGGGAAGTTGTAGAGGGATACTAGTGGGAATGGAGTTGAGGATAATTGTATCTAAGAAAGTCTTTTATTTTTGTTAGTATATGGAGCTTGTATCATTTTCTGATTATAATGATTCACAGAGATGTTTTGTTAGAATGGTTTAACTGTTTAGGAATGCTAAACAGCAAGAGGAATGGGAAATGTGATATATTTAATGATGTACTTTAACTTCAGTTTTCACCCACATTAAAATGGAAACAGGAAATGATTTAATTCTTGAGAAGTTAAAAGTTGAAAAAATGGCTAAAAAGTTATAACTTGATGCATATCAAATTTGATGATAATGTCCTTACTCTTAATATCTCTTTGATTTACATATTCCTTCCTAAATTAAATATTGAAAATATACTGAATAAAAAAGTTCATGATCAGATTTTTTAAAAGTATGATTAAAATTTTTATATTTAATTTAGGAACTGAGCTTCTTGGCAATTAACTTCTGTAGTTAGCATTTTAGTTTTAAAGTGAACAAGTGAGATTTAAATTCTGAAAATTAATTTTTTTCTAAGGGATTCTTATGAGTACTAAGTTAGTTATAGCCATTCTCTAATTAGACTTACTGTCCATCATCAGTATTTTAATATTATTCAGGAAATAGAACATTTTTAAAGATTATTTATTTACTTATTCATGACAGAGAGAGAGGCAGAGACACAGGCAGAGGGAGAAGCAGGCTCCATGAAAGGAGCCCAATGTGGGACTCGATCCTGAGACACGAGATCACGCCCTGAGCTAAAGGCAGATGCTCAACCGCTGAGCCACCCAGGTGTCCCTAGAACACTGTTAACTATTAAATTTTCAGCTTACCTATGTATATATTTTTAGTCATTTAATTACTTCCTGATACAACAATCTTTTAATGTAAACTTTCAGTTGAATAAATATTTATTTTGATGTTCAAGTTACTCCAGATTTGGCCAGTGAGAACCTTTTCAACTGGCTCCTGAGTCCTTCTGACATATCTCACCATTCTTGGAGTACTTCCTTACTTTCTGTGACAGTGCAGGATATTCTAAGCTATTGTACTTTTCCAACCCTAACACTAAGATCAGTCATTTTACAAAGACCTCTGAATCCTTTTGGTGGAGAATGGTATTCAGAATTATGATCTGGGGACTAGATGTATTTATTGTCACATGGGTATCCTTGCTTCTAGATCTTCTCAAAGGAGCTAGAAAATATGCACACTTACATATATAAATAAATCTGCACTTATTTCTATATCCTATTTCTCTCTATATATGCATATATACAGTCAAATTATGAAAGCCCTTAATAGGCAGATTTTATATTTTTTGAATTAGAAGAGAAAATAGAAATGTATTCCATGGTTATACATATATTTACATATATCTATAATATGTTCTTATGACTATTATGTGTTTGTAATGTAAAACCATTAGAAACCCAGTTTGCAGACATATTTGCTAATTCCACAGACTTAATGGTCATAAGTTCTATATTTAATTGAAAAATATTTAATTTTGGTAAAATACACATAACAGGGCAGTCCCGGTGGCGCACCAGTTTAGCTCCTCCTGCAGCCTGGGGTGTGGTCATGGAGGACCCGGGATTGAGTCCCACGTGAGGCTTCCTGTATGGAGCCTCCTTCTCCCTCTGCCTGTGTCTCTGCCTCTTTCTCTCTCTCTGTGTGTATTTATGAATAAATAAAATCTTTAAAAAAAATACACATAACATAAAATTTACTTTCTTAACCAGTTTTAAATATACAGTTTGTTAGCATTAATTACATTTACATTGCTATGCTATTACCATCACCCATCCACAGAAATCTTTTCATCTTGTGAAACTGTACCCATTAGCAGTAACTCCCTGTTCCCATACCCTCCCATCTCCACGACCTCAACCTCTGGCAACTACCATTCTCTCTGATTTTGATTACTCTGGGTACCTCAAATAAGTGGAATCCTACAATATTTGTTTTTTTTTGTGACAAGATTATTTCACTTAGTATCTATTCCTCAAGGTTTATCCATATTGTAGTTTGTGTCAGTATTGCCATCCTATTTAAGGCTAAATAATATTCAATTTTATGTATGTATACATACAGACCCATGTACACTATACACACACACACACACACACACACCCCACCCTTGTATTTCCTTATATTTAATCTTATATCTGTATAAATATTTGCTTCCATCTTTTGGCTGTTGGGAATAATGCTCCCGTGAACATGGGTGTACAGCTATCTATGAGTTCTGCTTTCATTTCTTTTGGTTATAAACCCAGAAGAGAAATTGCCAGATCAGTAGACAGTTTTAGCACTCAGAGCAGGTCATGTATTTGGAAAACTTGTAAGCTGAAATGATATAAGTTGAATTTTAGTTTGCAGCATAGTTATAGTCTTGACTAAGAACTCATGAAGTCTAGCTTTTTGTGGAAATAACCCAAATGTCACATTGAGTCAACTCAGTTATTTTATGTGTGGGGTTTTGCACAGTGTATTAATCGAGAAATGCTCTAATTACTTAACGTAAAATAGCAGTGCTCTAATTACTAATACAAAATACTTCTATAAAATATACATTATCGTAGAATGTAATATTTCATTTTTAATACAAAATGATTTCTTCTCATTATCATCATTTCTATTTAGAGAACTTCCTTTAGCCATTCTTCTAGGGTAGATCCGCTAGCAACAAATATTTTAGTTTTCCGTCATCTGAAAATGTCTTTATTTCCCCTTCATTCCTGAAGGATATTTTCACTGACTATAGAATTCTAAGCTGACAATTCTTTTCTTTCAGCTCTTGGTAAATATTATGGAAAATATCTACCTTTGTGATATTTGATGAGAAATCTGCTACATTTGAATTGTTTTTGTCATTATAGATAAGCTGTTATTTCTGTTTTTAAAAGCTTTCTCTTTGTCTTAAGTTTTCAAGGATTTGTCTAGATTATGATATGTCTTGGCATGAATTGCTTTGTATTTAATCTGTTTGGGATTCATTCAGCTTTCTGAATATCTGGGTATATGCCTCTTGCCAAATTTGGGGTTTTCAGCCATTATTTCTTCAATTATTTTTTCACATCCACCCTCTTTCTCCTTTCCTTCCAGGACTTAGTTGACAAGAATGTTAGTTAGGTCTTTTGTTATAGTCCTACAAATATTGAGAGTAATTTTTTTTGTCTTTTTTTTCTTTATTCATATAAAGATTTCTGTTTTTTTTTGTTTTCAGATCATTGATTCCCTTGTCATCTTCATTTTACTATTGAGCTCCTATGAGTTTTAATTTTAGTTATTTTATCTGCTATTGTTGAGACTTTGTTTTTTCATTTGTTTCATGTTCATGTTGAACATTTTTATGACAGCTGCTTTGAAATACTTGTCAGAGGGGCACCTAGGTGGCTCAGGAGTTGAGCATCTGCCTTTCACTCAGGTCGTGGTCCTGGAGTCCTGGGATCGAGTCCCACAGCAGGCTTCCTGAAGGGAGCCCACTTCTCCCTCGGCCTGTGTCTCTGTCTCTCTGTGTGTCTCTCATGAATGAATGAATGAATGCATAAATCTGTAAAAAAAAAAAGTCCTTGTCAGATCATTCCAACATTTGTGTCATCTTGGTGTTGGCATCTGTTGATTGTCTTTTTTTCATTCAAGTTGAAATTATCCTGGTTTTTGGTGTGACAAGTGACTTCGTTTTATTCTGGATGTTTTGGGTACTGTATTATGAAACTCTGAATCTTACTTAAACGTCTGTTTTAACAGATCTCATCTGACACCATGCCAACAAGAGAAAGAGCGTGCTCCTTCATTACTGAGAGGTGGGGGTGGAAGTCCAGGTTCCTCCTCCCACCTTTATTTACAGCCTGGGGTGGGAGTGGTACCTTGTTACTCCTGGATGAGGACGAAGTTCAGGTTTCCTTTAAACTTCTGTGGATACCTGCTTTGCTGGAATGGGAAGAAGGACTATTTCTCCCATGAGGGCTCTCCTGATAGAGAAGTGAGGAGGTGCTTCTTATCACTGGGATGTAATGAAAGAAAGTCCCATTGCCCACTTGGTCTTTAATGCCACTCTAGTGGAAGAGTATGGGACTGCTTGTTTTAGCCAGATGAGAGTGGAAATCTCTTGGACCTTGATGATGGGAGTGGAAATCTCTTGGACCTTGATGATGGGAGTGGAAGCAGAGCAAGTTATTTATTTATTTTCTACCCCTGTAATATTTGGCCATAGTATGATTAATGTCTAAAAGTTTCCTGTTTTGTGAGGCTGTCCCTTTTCTGATCCTTTAGCTAGAGAAGGACAGTCTTGTCTTGGGGCATTTTCATTTTCAGTCTGTGCCATTCAGACCAGGATGTATTAGGCAAAAAGAAAAACAGGGAATTAACCACCATCTCTTTCATTCTTTGGGTCCTGAGGTCCCTAGCCAGTCCGCTTCCTCTTCACCTGTCAGTGTTTTCTTATTTTTGTTTAATGCATAGTGCTTGTAGTTGTATTTAACAGATGGAATAGGGAAAAGTGTCACCACTTGCTCTTATCCCAGAAATGGAAGTATTAGATATTTTAATATGTAGAATGTTATGTGTGGCTTTAAGACTATAATCAACATTGATTTTTTTTTTAAACTACTACCTAAATGAATACTATTTTGTTTTTAATTTCCTTTTAAGAGGCTTCCACCCTTCCTTCTGGCCTTTATTTTTCCAGAAATATATTACTTGAAGTAGAAGAATCTTAGTAGTAGAAGTTTATCATCATAAGTCTTCTGTATTTTAGATATCCTTAGTTCCTTTAACTATTTTCCTGTGTAGTACCTATACATTGCCCACAGTCTGCATATTGTCTGTTTATGGTACCTGACCTTGACTGTGCTGGTTTTTATTGTTTGTTAATGTGTAGACACAGCAGTCTGTTGGTTGTACACACTGAGTGTAGTTCTTCAACTCTCCCTAGATATCTTTTCCATGTGTATTGTTACCTAGGCAAATTGCTTTTGTTTTCTAATTGTGCTCTTTGATTGAGGGATAGGTATTTTGTCTCTTTTGTTTGAGAGGGTAGGAATAGGCTAAAACTTTAAACATTTTACTTAATATATTGACTAAATTTGCTGACTGTATTTCGTATGATTTGCATATAAATTATAAAAACAAGTACACGTGCAGTGCTAAATATTTGGAAACTCCAGAAAGCATAAAGGGAAAAAACACCTCTAGCTCTTACCCTCAAAGACAATTCTATTAATACTCTGATATGATTCTTTTATTCTGAAAATTTTCCTTCCTTCTCCTTCCCAATATAGACTCTTAAAAATGCTATTATATTTCATGTTTGAAGGTTAGCATTGCTTCTTAGCAATATATATTGGATATTTTCCCTTATCTGCATATCTCATATGTTACTTTTTTTTATTTTTATTTTTTTTAAAGATTATATTTATTTATTCACAAGAGACACACACACAGAAAGAAAGAGGCAGAGACACAGGCAGAGGGGAGAAGCAGGCTCCACGCAGGGAGCCCGACGTGGGACCTGATCCTGGGTCCCCAGGATCAGGCCCTGGGCCGAAGGCGGCACTAAACCACTGAGCCACCCGGGCTGCCCCTCATACGTTACTTTTAAAGACTGCTTGGAAAAAAAAAAAAAAAAAAAAAAAAAAAAAAAAAAAAAAAAGACTGCTTGGTATTCCACTGCATGTTATTTATTATAATTTTCTTATAAATTATTTCTTTTTTGGTTAGACAGCTTTTGATAGGTTCTTTTTACATTTATAGTAATGTTCTACTGAGTGTCCTTTTATATTCACATCTGTACATGCGTTGACTATACCCTTGGATGAATTTTTAAAGGTAGAATTGGTGGATTATCACCTAGGTCTAGTTTATTTTTTGAAAGAAAATTGGTTTTATTTCAATTTAAATTTTTTGTTTCGGGGCACCTGGGTAGCTCAGTGTCTGCCTTTGGCTCAGGACGTGATCTTGGGATCAAATTCCGCATCAGATTCCCCGCAGGGAGCCTGCTTCTCCCTCTGCCTGTGTCTCTGTGCCTCTCTCTGTCTCTCATAAATAAATAAATAAAATCTTAAAAAATTAAAATTTTGTTTTGGCCATATCTATTGAGATAGGTTTGAAATTGGTCCTTTTTAAATTTTTTATTTATTTATTTATTTACTTATGATAGTCACAGAGAGAGAGAGAGAGAGGCAGACACAGGCAGAGGGAGAAGCAGGCTCCATGCACCGGGAGCCCGACGTGGGATTCGATCCCGGGTCTCCAGGATCGTGCCCTGGGCCAAAAGCAGGCGCCAGACCGCTGCGCCACCCAGGGATCCCTGGTCCTTTTTATTGTAGTAACTATTCCTTAGATTTTTCTTTAAATTTGATCATCTTTTTTCATGGCTTTGTCTATATAATTACTTAAAATGTTGAATATAACAGAACCAAAGATAGATAAGGTGTGCTTTTCTAAGTCAAGATATTTTGTGCCTTTTGTATTTGTTGATTTATCAATCTCATACTATCAAAAATAAAATGTGGGGTGCCTAGATGGTTCAGTTGGTTAAGCATCTGCCTCTTCATTTTGGCTCAGGTCAGGGTCTTAGGGTCATGAGAATGAGCATGGAGCCTGCCTAAGATTCTCTCTCCTTCCCCTCCCACTTGTGGGCGTGTGCACTGTCAAAATAAATAAAATATTTTTAACAAATAAGCAAGATGTGCATTGTTTGTAGTAAATTAAACTCTAAGTCATCTGTGTTTTGTTCCCATTTTGATTTCATTTATTATGAAGAATAAGACACAAAAACAATATGTTAAGTACAGTTTAAAGAATAATAATAAAATACTCAGGCATCTTTTACAGAATATAAAACATTACTGGTACCACAGAAATTTTGTATAACTCCCTCCTCAATTGTGTCCCTGCCTCTACCATCATTCTAAATTTTTGATAACTATGTTTTTCTTTTTTTTTCACCACATGCTGTGTCAGTAAACAATAAGATGACTAGTTTATATGTTTTTGAGCTTTATATAAATTTTGTGGCTTTTAGTCTGGCTAATATTTTGCTGTGACTTGGCTCTTTCATTTTATATTTTTGAGAGACATTCATGATGATGTACCTAATAGCATTTCATTTATTTTCACTGTTAGTCTTCCATTTTGTGAATAGACTACAGTTTATCATTGAAGGACACTTAGGATATTTACAGTTCTGTGCTATTTTGAGAAATGGTACTATAAACATTTCTGTACATATCTCTTGTTCCTTGAGACAAGAGTTTCTTTAGGAGATAGATGATGGCTGACTGGCTGGCTGGGTGGCCAGATAGATAGATAGATAGTGATGAATTGATGGAATGTAGTGATGAATTGATGGAATGTAGGATAAATACATTTTCAGATTTATAAGTAATGGCAAAACTGTTTTCCTAAAGGGTTATATCATTTTACATCCCCTCTAACCGTGAGTTAGAGTTATTGGTTTATAGCCTTATTCACTTACTAATAATATTGTACATTCAAAAAATTTCTTTGTGAGCTCATTCTTTTCTTACAATCTCCTGTTCATGTCTTTGGCCATTTTTCTATTCGATTGTCTTCATAGTTTTATGGAATTTATTATCGTTCTGGGATACTGGTTTTTGTTACGTTTGTTGTAAATGTCTTCCCAATTTGTTTATTTTTTCACCCTTTTAATTTTTAAAATCAACAAGTCCATAATCTTAAATTTTGTGTGTGTGTGTGTTTTTTTTTTTTTTTTTTTTTTTTTTTTTTTTTTTTTTTTGCATACCTAAAGCTTTTCTTTCCTATCCTAAGATTTAAAAAACCACATTACATTTTAAAGGATGTGTCATGAGGCTCCTGGGCAGCTCAGTCAGTTAAGCATCCAACTTTTGATTTCAGCACAGGTCATGATCTCAGGGTCCTGAGATCAAGCCCTGTGTCAAGCTCGATGCTGGGTGTGGAGCCTGCTTGGGATTCTCTCTTTCTCTTTAACCCTCTGCCCCACTCTGGACCCCGTACCCCCCATAAAGAAGGAAGGGAGGGGAAAGAAAGAAGAGAGGGAAGGAGGGATTAATTTATAGATATGGGCTTTTAATTTCTTATTTGGGCTTTTAATTCACTTAGATTTTTTTTAATGTATGATATGAAGTATGCATCAAATTTCTGTGGGTTCCTTTGTATCCCAAGATCATTTACTAAAAAGTTTAATCACGTTTCTATATATATATCTGGCTCTGTTTTGGAGGTAACATGCTGCACCAATGTCACTATCCTAATTCCTATAGTTTCTTACTAATTTTTAGTATCTGGTAGGATAAGTTCCTCAACCTTATTGTTCAGGAGTGTCTTGTCTATTCTTGTAACTTTGCACATTCATATAGATTTCAGATTTAGTCCCTCTTACACCTCTAGTAAACACACACATACACAAAGTTGGAATTTTGATTGGAATTACTTTGAACCTATAGAAAAAGTTGACTTCTTTATAATACTGAGTCTTCCGCTTGATAAACTTAATCCATGTTTTATTAATCTTACCCTTTCTTTAGATCTTGTTCATTTCTTACAAAGAGATTTGGTTACATCTATTCCTGAGTACTTTGTATTTTAGGATGCTATTGTAAATTATATTTTTATTGGATTTTAAATTTATTTCTGATACTTTTTTTAATGACATAGAAACTTTTATAAGCTTTTATTGATAGTAATAATTTATATGTAAATTCTTTGGGTTCTCTAGATAGACAATCATGGCATCTATGTATAAGGACCATATTCTTTCTTTCTAATCCATTTAGGTTGTTTTTCATTTTCTTGCTTATTGTACTGTCCCTCCAGTACAGTGTTAATCAGAAGTAGTGACTAGTGTGCATCCTTGTTTTCTTCCTAAAGTAAAAGCTTTTAGCATTTCATCATTAAATATATTTGCTATAAAATTTTATAGATGCACTTCATCAAGGGAATTCTCCTTCTGTCTTGTTATGCACTATCATGAAAGGATGTCCAAGAAAAGATTTAATTTTATTCAAATGGCTTTTTTGGTATTGTATGTATTGACATGATTTTTTCTCCATCTGTTACTGTGTGGCATATATATATATTTAGATTTTATTTATTTATTCATGAGAGGCACAGAGAGAGAAAGAAAGAGAGAGAGAGAGAGGCAGAGACACAGACAGAGGGAGAAGCAGGCTCCATGCAGGGAGCCTGATGTGGGACTCAATCCCGGGACTCTAGGATCACACCCTGGGCTGAAGGCAGGCGCTAAACCACTTTGCCACCCAGGGATCAATCCCCTGTGATATTTCCACTGTTAAATGAACCTAGTTATGATATATTAAGTTTTAATACATTGTAAGATTTAATTTCCTAAAACTTTGCTTCAGACTTCTTGCAGTTTTCGTGAGTGATACGGTTTATAATTTTTCTGTCTTCTATTATTAGTCTTTTTAAAGTTTACTATCTTACTAGCCTCATATAATTGAGGGAGCAGTTCTCATTTTTTTTTTAAGATTTTATTTATTTATTCATGAGAGACAGAGAGAGAGAGAGAGAGAGAGGTGCAGAGACACAGGCAGAGGGAGAAGGAGGCTCCATGCCGGGAGCCCGATGTGGGACTCGGTCCCGGGACTCCAGGATCGCGCCCTGGGCCAAAGGCAGGTGCGCCAAACCGCTGAGCCACCCAGGGATCCCCTCTCATTTTCTTTAAAAGTTGAATTATCTTTGAGTATTTGGGAAATCATCCAGGTCTGGAATTTTGTTGATGTTATTAGGAGATTCTTAACTACTGATTCCATTTGTTTAAGAGCTTTAGGATTGTTGAGATTTTCTTTATTTCTGGAAGTTTATCCATTTTATTATGTTTTCAGATATGTTGATTTGCAGATTTTTTTCTACTATTCTATTCATTACTTTATCGCTCTGTTGTCCTTTGATACATGAAAGTTTTAAATTTTGATGAAGTCCAGTTTATTTTTGTTGTTGTTGTCTGCTTTTGGTATCCTGGCCAAGAAATCGTTGCCAACTCCAAAGTCATGAAACTTTTCTTTTGTTTTAAGAGTTTTATAGTTTCAGCTCTTACACTTAGTTCTTTGATCCATTTTGAGTTAATTTTTGTAGTTTTTATATTCATTTCTTTTTATATTTCACTCCTTTGTTAAAGAGAAAATAACTCTGGAACCAAAGTGTAAACATTGAGTAAAAATTGTACTGCCCAGGAGGGAACCAGATCCAGTACAGGAGGTGGGGAGTGAGAATAAGACTCAAGGCTCAGAAGAGCAAATATGGCAGGTTTTTTAAACCCCAAATCCATGAATAGTCTCTATTCCATATTAGATAAGCAAAGTCTCTCCATGCCTCTGATTTGCTGGCAATATATGAGCTGTTTAGCATTGTGTATTTATTGAGTTTATGGTGGTTTTTTCAGAAAATTGTTTTCATGGTAGACATAATTACGGTGCCACATGATTATGGCACTACAGTAGTTGTTTAGTAGAAATTAGGTAAGCATTATGGTCATCAGCCTAGATAGCCAGATCAGAATTCATTACCTTCTCTCTAGGATCACTTTTCTTCCTGCCTATAATAGATTTTTTTTTTTTGAGAGGTTACTGTGAAATATAATTCTGCATATTGTAAATAGACTAAAGAGGATATATCCTGTCTTTCTTCAGGTCTTTCAATAAAGTTCTAAAAGTATATGACTCCTCAAGCTTTGATAGCCTTTCCAAGCCTCAGGGGTCTATGAGTTGATCTGCCTCAAGCAAGTGATTCTCACTTGAAGTCTCTCATGTAGTTGCAGTCAAATGGTCACTGGGATTTTAGCCTGCAGAAAACATTCTTGAATGGGAAAAAAGCATGGATTCCTGGCAAAGGAACTGGTGAAGAAGGAAGAGAATACTTTTTTTTTTAAGTTTCTTTAACTGTGATCTACTGGTCACAAAAATCTCTGCTTTTGCATTCTTGAAAGACACTTTTACTGTATATAGCATTCTGGGATAGCAGGTTTTTGGTCCCCCCCGCCCCCCCTCGAACATTAAAGGTATGCTTAAGTTCTGGTTTCCATTTCTCTGGTTGAGAAATCAGCTGTCAATCTAATTATTGTTTATTTGAAGATAATCTGTCATTTTTCTGGCTGTATCTAAACTATTTTTGTTTATTTTGCTTGGCATTTTGTTGGTTTCCTCAATCTGATTGTTCTTGTAAGTTCTTAGCCATTATCTGTTTAAATATTCCCTCTACTTCCATTCTCTCTCTTCTCTTGGATGTTAATTAGATTTTCTTACTATATCCTTCATGTCTCTTAATACCCTAATGTTTTACATCTCTATGTCAGTAAAAGTTTAGGAAATTTTAGTTCTATTGTAGAGGTCATTAATTCTTTTTTCAGATATTTTAAATATACTGTTAACCTTTGTGTTTTTAATTTGTTATATTCTTTTCTAGGAATCTTATTCAGTACTTTTAAAAGCCTGCTAATTGCTAACATTTACTTAAAATTTCAAAGCTCTCATTTCTTGGAGCATATTAAACAATCTTTCATGATGTGACTGGTAGTTTCAATATTAAAACTTTTATGTGTGCCATCTGCTGTATTTTGGTCTTTGCTGTCACTTATGGTGCCTTTTTCCTTATGTAATTAGCGATTTAAAAAACAATTTTGAGCCATTTTTTTAGAATTATGAAAATAATTTTCAGGGAAATTGAGCTTTGAAATATAAGTGGGTTCTCCAGAAAAAAAAATGTGACTGTTTCTGTTATGTACTTGGGAAACTACTGTCTTAGAACCATTTTCAATGTAATTCATGGCTTGGGATTTTTCGTACCATTTAGTGTGAATTGGAACTGCAAATCCATTTGAAGGCTAACTTGTGACTACACATTCTCAGGAGTACCCCATTTCACATTCTACTTCTATTCAGCTTCAAGGTTTAAAATATGCAGCCCTCTCTTAGTCTCTACGAGAGAGAGAAGAGTAGTATACTACTACTAAATAGGACTTATTATTTATTAAATTAAGCTTTTATTTTCAGGTAATTGTAGACTCATTTGTAGACAATTAAGATAACTGTATTCTTTGCTCTATTTTCCCCACTGGTAGCATCTTCTAAAACTATAGTTTTCTTCCTTTCCCTGTGATATTGTTGAAGACGGCAATTGCTGGGTTGAATGGTAGTTGCGTCATTAGTTTTTAAGAAATTACCAAACTGTTTTCTAGTGTAGCTGTACCATTTTACATTCCCATCAGGAAAAGTATGAGAGATCCAGTTTTTCTACATCCTTGTCAGCATTTGATATTGTCACTATTTTTAATTTTAGCCATTCTGATAAGTATGTGGTAATATCTCATTATGATTTTAATTTGCATTTCCCTAATGGCTAGTGATATGGTCATTGACCATCTTGTGCTTATTTGTCATCTGCTTATGCTCTTTGAAATGTCTCATGATTTTTGCTTAGGTTCTAATTAGGGTTTTTTTATTTTTGTTTTGGTTCTAATTAGGTTTTTTTGTTTTGATTGTGTGTGTGTGTGTGTGTGTGTGTGTGTGTGTGGTGCACAGAGTCCTTTATAGTCTAGGTACTAGATCTTTGTCAGTTATGTTGTTTGAAATATTTCTTCCTGGTCTTTAGCTTGTCTTTCATCCTTGTAGAGTCTTTGTAAAATAGACTCAATTTTGGTGACATTTAGTTTATCAAATTTTCCTTTTATAGGTCATGCTTTTGATGTCGTCTAAGAACTCTGCCTAGCTTTAGTTCTGGAATATTTTCTCCTGTTCCCCCCCCCCCCAAAAAAAAGTTTTATAGTTTTATATTTTTCATTTAAGTTTATGATCCATATTTGCATATAAACTAGTGTATACTCTAGTTATATAATGAGCCTTGAAATAGAGTAGATTGAGTTCTCCCACTTTGTTCTTTTGGCTACTTTAGTTTCGTTGCCTTTCCGCAAAAATTTTAGAATAATCTTGTTTATATCTTCAAAAACTCTTACTGGCATTTTGATAGGACTTGCTTTGAAGCTGTATCTGTTTGGGAAGAAATGAAATTTTTAGTATGTTGAATCTTCCAATTTAAGAAGACATTATATTTATTTATATTCCGATTCTCTGTTATCCACAGTGAGCAGAGAGTACACTCTAATAGCACTTCAATGCTTTTAAATTTAAGTTTATTTTGTGGCCCAGAATGTGGTCTGTCTTGGTATGTGTTCCATGCACATCTGAAGAGAAAGTATATTCTGTCTTTGTTGGTTGGAATGTTTTATAAATGTTGATTAGATCTTGTTGGTCGATGGTATTATTTTTTTCTATGTCTTTATTGATTTTCTGTGTAATTGTTCTAGCAACTGTTAAGAGAGAGGTGTTGAAATCTAAGTATAATTGTAGATTAACTTAATTCTCTTAGTTTTATCAGTTTTGACTTTGCACATTTGCTGCTCTGTTTAGTTCATACACATTTAGGATTGCTATGTCTTCTTTGTGGATAGACCCTTTTATCATATAATGTTTGTGTCTCTAATAATTATCTTTGTTCTGTAGTCTATAAGATACTAATTTTTAAAATTAACTCTTGCTCTCAATTAATGATTGCATGATTTATTTTTTTCTATCCTACTTTCATGGAAAGTATTTTATATGAAATATATTTAAGTATTTAAAAATATTTTATAGATCGTATATTTGACTTATATTACATATATGTGTATATCTATATATGTGTGTAGTGGTAGTGAATTTTTTGAGATAGCATGTTGGGTTGTTTGTTTTAATCCACTCTGGCAGTATCTATCTTTTAGTTGATGTATTTAGATAATTTATATTTAATGTAATGATTAATATGTTAGCACTTAAGTCAGCAATTTTATTTTGTGTTTCTTGTTTGTTCTCTGGGTTTCATTTTTCTGTTGTCTTTTACTTGCATTCCTGTGCATTTGCTTGAACATTTTTTTAAAATTCCATCTTATCTATAGTGATTTTGATTGTATCCTTCATGATAGTTTTTTTAGTGATTCCTCTGGGTATTACCTTATATATACCAACTTAACGCAGCCTACTGGTGTCATCATTTTATCAGTTCAGTTGAAATACAGAATCCTCACTCTTTTATGTCCCTTTACCTTCCCTTGTTACAATATAATGGTGTCAGATATTTACTCTATACATCTGTAACCATATCAAGCAGTCTTTTCACTTTAACGTCAACTGTTAAACTTGTTTGTTTGTTTGTTTGTTTATTTATTTATTTATTTATTTATTTATTTATTATTTATTTATTTATGATAGACAGAGAGAGAGAGAGAGGCACAGAGGGAGAAGCAGGCTCCACGCCGGGAACCCTAACATGGGACCCGATCCCGGGACCTCAGGGTCATGCCCTGGGCCAAAGGCAGGTGCTGAACCGCTGAGCCTACTGAGGGATCCCCTAACTGTTAAACTTTTAATAAAAACTTAAGAGAAGGAAAGCGTACTGTAGCTAGCCTTATTTTGCATGCTGTCACCTTTCTTCCTTCCTGATGTTCTAAGGTTTTTTTTCTTTGATCATTTCCTTTTTGTTTAGAGAATTTCCTTTGTCCATTCCTTTAGAGTAGTTTTACTGGAGACAAATTCTTTTAGTTTTCCTTTATTTAAGAATGTCTTGAATTCTGATTGACTACTGAAACAATTTATGGGTCATTCTTGAGGGACATGTTTTTCATTTTAGGATTCTGGGCTAACCGTTATTTTCTATTAACACCTGAAAAATATTGTGCAACTTCCTTCTAGCCTTTATGGTTTCTGTTCCACTTTTTGGGTTTCTTGTTTGTGGGTATGTTATTTTTTTCCTCTTTGTGTTTCTCTCTCTCTCTTTTTTCTTCCTAATTTAAGTAGAATTGACACACAATGTTACTTTAGTTCCAGGTGTACAACATAGTGATTTTGACAAGTTTATTTTTTTTAATTAATTAATTAATTAACTAATTTATTTATTTATTTATTCATAGACACAGAGAGAGAGAGGCAGAGGGAGAAATAGGCTCCATGCAAGGAGCCCAATGTGGGACTCGATCCCGGGTCTCCAGGATCACACCCCAGGCTGCAGGTGGCGCCAAACCGCTGCGCCACCAGGGCTGCCCAACAAGTTTATACATTATGCTACATCACCAGAAGTGTGGCTACTGTCTGTCCCCATACATTGCTTTTATAATACCATTGACTGTATTCCTTATGCTGTGCTCTGTATTCCTGTGATTTACTCATTCTGTAACTGGAGGCCTGTATCTTCCACTCCCCTTCACCCATTTTTGCCTACTCTCCCATCTCTGTCAGCCATCAGTTTGTTCCCTGTATTTTAGGTCGGATTCTGCTTTTTGCTTATTTTTATTTTTGTAAGTTTCCACTTTGTCTTTCTTAGCCTTACTTATTGCACTGAGCATAATACCCTCTAGGTTGCATGTTATCTCAAATGATGCAATTTCTTTATTTACCCAAAGAAAACAGAACACTAATTTGAAAAGATATGTGCATCCTTATGTTTATTGCCGCATTATATACAATAGGCAAGGTGTAGAAGTAACCTAAGAGCCCATCAGAAGATGCATGGATAAGGAAGATGGGGGTGTTTGTGTGTGTGTGTATGTGTGTGTACATAGGAGTATTATGCAACCATAAAAAAGATGAAATCTGAGTCTCATTTTTTTTATAGTTTCTATTGTTATGTCTTCAAGTTTATTTATTTTTAAAGATTTTACTTATTTGAGAGAGTGAGAGCGAGAGAGCATGAACTGGGGAAGAAGCAGAGGCAAACTGCCTGCTGAGCAGAAGCTGTATTGCCCTTTCCCCCTGGTCTTGAAAATCATGTTGTATATCCCAGGTGCCCTGTCTTCAAGTTTTTTTTTTTTTTTGAGGTCGTCAAGTTTATTAATCTTTTATTCAGTGTACCTAATCTGTTAATCCTATCCATTATATAGTCATTTTAGATTGTACTTTCCTTCCTTAGAAATTTAGTGGATCTTTTTAATACTTTCCATGTTTTTTTTTTTTTTTAACATCCTCATCTGCCTTCTTTCTTTTCTAAAGATTTTAAGTAATCTGTACACCCAATGTGGGGCTTGAACTCAAGAACCCAGAGATCAAGAGTCACATGCTTTACTGACTGAGCCAGCCAGGGGTTCCCCTTATCTACCTTCTTGAGATACAGAATATGGTTGTAAAATTTTTATATCATTGTCTGCTAATTCTATCATCTATATCGTTTCTGGGTTGGCTTTCATTGATTTTTTTTTCTTCTTATTACGGGTTATAGTTTCCTGCTTTTTTTTTACATGCCTATTTATGTTTGATTGGGTAGCAGACATTGTGAATTATACTTTGAGCCTATAAATGTTCTTGAACTTTGTTCTTGAATGCAGTTAATTGTGAACAGTTTGGTCTTTTTGAGGCTTGCTTTTAAGCTTTGTAAGATTGGGCTAGAGTAGCCTTTAGACTAGGCCTAATTTGGTCCCACTACCGAGACAGTACTCCTTGAGTACTCTTGTCTGATGCCTTGTATATTGCAGTTTTTAAATTCTGGCTGGTGGGCACTGAAACAAGCTATGAGGATTCTTTCCTGTGGCTCAAGGGGTTGTTCACATGCACTTACTGATGAGTGCTCAGCCAAAATACTCAAGGAGGGCCCCACTGTAGACCTCTGGAGCTTGCCTTTTGCACAGCTTTCTTTTCTTCAGTATTTTGCTCTATAAATGTTAGCTGAATTGGCCCCTTTGAACTCCCACCGCATTTTTTTCAACTCAGGAAATTGCTGGACTCTAGCTGGATTCTCCCTCCCTGCACTGTAATCTGGAAGGTTAGCTCATCATGTTTGTTTTTTACCTTCACAATGGTCACTGTCCTACATTGCTTGTTGTTTAATACTGTCGAAAATTACCTTTTCATATACTTTGTGTAGTTTTTTAGTTTTAAGTTGGGGAGGGTAAATATTGTCTGTTATTTCATCTTGGCTCATAGGAGAAGTTTCTTGGACATAGACAATAGACAAGTAAATTATAAAGAAATATGTCAAGTGGCTAAAGTACTGTGGGGAAACTTGAAGCAAGGAAGGGTGACGTAAACTGTAAGTGGATTGTAACTTAACAAGGATGATAAGAAAAAGACCAGATTGAGAAATCGACTAGTCTGATCATCTTTTGCTGTATAAAACCCTGCCCAACTTAGTGACTTTTGCTTATGGAGTTGTAATTTAGGAAAGACTGAGCTGGGACAGCTCATTACTGTTCTGCTAGGCATCAGCTGGGCAGCTGAAAGGTTAGGGACTGGAATTATCTGAATGTTTCCTCACATGTATGGTGGTTGATGGTGGTTGCCAGCTGGGATCTTATTTGGGCTGTGGCTAGAACATCTATGCATGACCTTTCTATGTGGCTGCTTGGCTCCCACACAACTTAGTAGCCATGGTCCAAGGGCAAGTGTCTGAGAGAGAGCCAGGCAGAAGCTGTATTGCCCATTCCACCTGGGCCTTGAAAGTCATGTTGTGTATCACAGGCAGTCACTAAGGCTGACCCATAATTAAGGGGACTGAAGTTAGACTCCATTCTTGCTAGAAAGCATGTCAGAGAATCTGTGGACATATTTTGAAGCCACCACAATGATATTTGAGCAAAGGAAGTAAGGACATCCATGGGAAGAACATTCCAGTTAGAGTGGACAGAAATGTAAAGACTCAGGTTGGTGGATACCTCCTGACTTAGATTTGTTTATGGTTGAGTTCCCACTGTAAAGTGGCAGCTCTTTGAGGGCAAGGGTTTTATTTACTGTTATTTTCTGAGCGCCTACTGGTTGACACATATTAGCAGTTCGGTTCTTATTTGTGGAAGAGATAGCCTTTTGGCACCATGTATTAAAAGCCCTAAAAATGAGTATATAACCTTTGCTTTAGTAATTCTTTCTTTGGGAAATTATCTTTAGGGAAGAAAATGTACAGATAAGTAAAGCTGTAGTGGAAATTTGAAAGTGTCTAAATGCCTATTAAAAGCAGATTAAATAAATTATGGTTTTCTATGTAATGGAACACTGTAGTTTTTATTTTTATTTTATTTTTTTAAAGATTTTATTTATTTATTCATGAGAGAGAATGGCAGAGGCACAGGCACAGGCAGAGGGAGGAGAAGCAGGCTCCTTGCAGGGAGCCTGATGTGGGACTCGATCCCAGAACTCCGGGATCACACCCTGATCCCACCCTCAACTGCTGAGCCACCCAGGTGTCCCAACACTAGTTTTTTTTTTTTTTTTTTAAGATTTTATTTATTTATTCATGAGAGACACACAGAGAGATAGGCAGACACAGGCAGAGGGAGAAGCAGGCTCCATGCAGGGAGCCCAACGTGGGATCCCGGGTCTCCTGGCTGAAGGTGGCACTAAGCCACTGAGCCACCCGGGCTGCCCCCATCACTAGTTTTAAGCTAAATGTTTTGACATAGAAAGATGACTGAATATCGAGGGACAAGGAGCAGAATTCAAATGATGGTGTACAGAATGATCTTATTTGGTTAATAATTAACAATCTGTATAATAAATATATGCATGGAATGGATAAGGATCTGATAGGATGTATATCAAATTGTTAATAATTGCTATAGGGGTTATTTTAGAGTTACTTGTTAAAAATTACTACTATTGTAATAGAAATATGTTTCTATTGTAAAAGCAAATAAGAATAGAATAGTATCCAAGTTACTGTGAGTAATAAAAAGCACGTTTTGAAATAATACATTGGCCTGTCTTTTTATTAATTAAGGAAGGTGGGGAAAACAAGATTCATAGAGAAAAAGTGTGAAATGGTGTAAAACCAAGATTTTTCAGATTATCTCTTGATTATAGGTTATCTTTATTTCCTTTTGCGTATTTCTGTATTTCTATTTTTTCTTTTTAAGATTTTATTTATTTATTCATGACAGAGAGAGAGAGAGAGAGAGAGGCAGACACAGGCAGAGGGAGAGGGAGAGAAGCAGGCTCCATGCAGGGAACCTGACGTGGGACTTGATCCCGGGTCTCCAGGATCATGTCCTGGGCCAAAGGCGGCGCTAAACCGTTGGGCCACTGGGGCTGCCCTCTGTATTTCCTTCTTTGGAAAAATAAGCTTGTCTCATAATAAGGAAAAGATTTACATTGAAAGAAAATAGCTGGTAGTGTTAAGCAGCCCTGCTTGATTGATTACTTATCATGTGAGAAATCCAGATTTACAAACCAGCTAATTCAGGGATCTCTAGGTTTCCCTGCAAAGTTCCTTTAATGGACTCAAAATATTATGTGACTTAGGAAAAAAGAAAGGTATATTGTCTGATATGATTTATATGTAGAATCTAAAAAAAAAAAAAAAAAGAACTCATGGAAACAGATTGGTGGTTGCAAAAGGAAGAGGGTAGAGGAAATAGGTGAAGGTGATCAAAATTCACAGACATCCAGTTGTAAGATAAATAAGTTCTGGGGATGCCATGTGTGGTGTGGTGACTATAGTAGCAATACTGCACTGTATATATGAAAGTTGCTAAGAGAGTAGATCTTAAAAGTTGTCATCACTAGGAGAAAACATTGTCACAGTGTGAAATAATAGATGTTAACTAAATTTATTGGGTAATCATTTTGCAATATATATACACATATCAAATCTTTATGTTGTACACTTTAAATTATTACCATGTTAGATGTTAATTATATCTCAGTAAAACTGGAAAAATATTATATGGCTCAGAACATTTGATTTGCAGATAGTTCTAAAGCTACCACTCCTTTAAAATGTGGTTGGTCTTTTTTTCCATGCTAATATTAATGTTTATCACTATAGCACAGGTTTTCAGTAACCTTACAAGAGTAAATGAGGCTTAAGGTAAAAATTACAAATGTAATTTATAAATAAGATCCTAGGTGGTGTACTACTTAATACATATTTTGTTGCAAAAATGTTTTTAGCTAAATTGTTCTTATTTCAAGTAGTTGTAATTCATTTTGTTCTTATATACCATAGGATGTGTTTTGGAGATGCAGACAAAATATCTTTGATGAAATGAAGAAGAAATTTTTACAGGTAGACTGCTGATGTAATTGCTTTAGTATGATAATCAGCAGAACAAATAACAGCATGTTAGTATTTTTATTTAATAACAAGGCATGTTTTAAGTTTTATGCTTGTTTGACTTACTTGAATTTCTACTTGATTTGAATAAGACGAAAGTCACCTTAAATGAATATATATGTCTAGATAGTCACTTGTTTTCAACATGTAAATAAGGGAGAAATCATAAAAATGCTATAGAATCCTTTATTTTGACTTTTGGGTTGGTGGTTTACTTTTTATACAGATATAGTTCATTTTCTGAAGTGTAAATGGTGCAAGAATGAAATCATTTAATAGTTTATAGAGTCAAAGCCCAGAAATCTTATTTGAATAATTAAATAAAACTATTACTTTTCCAGCGGCCTGAATGCACTGTAACCTAAACTTTCTTGTGATGATGAAGCATCCCATTCCAACCTTTACTTAATACCTCATTTTCCTCAGGTCCTTTCAACTCCAGTTCTTTCTTCAAGGTGGTTCCTTGAGTCTCTTGCCTTCTCTAAGTGATCTGTGGCAAAAGACCACTTAGGAAGAGGTCATATAACATTGTGGAGTTTTCTTGGGGGGGAGAGGGGATGGCCATAGGGGAGGAATAGAATGGCATGGAGGGAGGACCTTAAAAATGTCCTCCATTTAAAAATGTTTTTTTAATGTAAGTTAGGACCCCCATCACTGCCCCAGTTATTGTTGCTTGTTCAATTGAAAATGCAAATCTTTTTTTTTTTTTTTGAAAATGCAAATCTGAGTGAGGCTGATACATTTAACAAATTTCAATCAGCAAAAATATTCATACCCTCTAGTTCTCTTTTTTAATCTATGGCAATATTAACCGTGGATGTCCAGAAGGGTAATGTACTGAGGCCTGTCTTCTTAGCTTGTAGCAGCTCCTGCACCAAAAAGCAGAAAAAACGGGTTTTGTGCATATGTGTAAGTTTGCAACCATAATATTATTCTTTGTAATAATATTGAAAAGAAAGAAGTCTTAAGGGAAAATGAGTTGACTGTTACATTTAGAGGTAAAATCCCTTTGTAATGTTTTAAAATTCTTTATATATTTTTTCTTAGAAAAATCTGAATCTTGGTAACTTTGAATTTTGGTTGATATTGTTTTCTACATACTAATAATATTCTGAATATATGCCACCAATTATACACCTTCCTTTTAAATAAGAAACACCTAGGAAGGGTTTTTTATGAAACAAAAATTACGGTGTTAATTTCAGAGAACTTCGATTTGAACTTAGATCTCTTTAGGAAGGCCAGGAAAAGGAGATGACATGACTTAAGAGGTGAACGAACATACCTTCAAGCAGGCTGTGAGATTCCACAGAATTATCTCATGTCGACCTCTACAGGATGTCCCTAGCAGCAAAACTTTCTTTGGAAGAAAATGTTTAGTGTTTTTATCCCAATATATTTTATCTTTTGTAAATAAGACTGTGGTTTATTTATTTATTTTTTACTCTGTTCTTTCAAGGATTCTTCAGACTTTGTTAGGAAATCTAGCTTTGTTTCTTCAGTGAGCATAGACAGGTATGGACAGAACACTCTCCTAGTGTTCTTGTAACTGCTGTTGATGTGCCCCTTATTCTCACAAGTATAATATTGCCATGAGTTGTCCATAAAATAAATAGCTTTAATTTTATACTTTATACCTGTTTTGTAACTGGCTAGATTTTTTGTGTCGGGAACTTTGTGCCCTTCTAATAGCTCACCTAAGATAGATTAAATATTTTCCCAAGTGGATCATGCTAATTTAGACTTCTCTAAAACTTTGCATTTATTTTCTCTTATCTGTTTTCTCTTACTCATCATAAAACTTTTAACTCAAAAATTGTGCTGTCTTCCCTATGATATATCCTCTGATGGCTTACCTTAATGTTGGGTGTCTTATTTAAATGGATACCCTCCCTCCTGCTACCAACACTACCATCACTACATCCTAATGCTTGGGTGTGTTTTGATGTGTGTAAGTGTATTTTTGCTATCTATTGCTGTGGAACAGCCTACCCCTTAGTGGCAGGGAACAACTAGTTTATTTGTTCATAATTCAGTGGGATGGGATTTGGGCAAAGGCTTAGCTGGCCAGTTTTTCTCCTTCTTGTGGCATCACTGGGGATCTTACTTGGCTGCATTTAGCTGGTGGCTGGCTTTGGATAGAATGTCTGAGAAGACTTTTCTCCATATTAGATACTCCATTGCACCACTAAGTGGCTATTTTCTCTCTGTGTGGATTGTTAGGGCTTCTTTGTAGCATGTGGTCCCAGGGTAGGTGGGTTTTTTTTTTTAATTTTATTTTTTTTTTAAATTATAAGATGGAATCTTCCAAGGGGTATGAAAATAGAAGCTGCTGATTTTTTAAGGTTGTGCCCCAAGTCACAGTGTCACTTCTGTTAAATTCTGTTGGTCCTAGCTGGTCAATAGGCCAGTCCAGATTCATGTGAAAAGGCAAAAGAAAATGGATGGCAAAAAATTTGTAGCCATTTTTCATTTACCTCAAGGTGATTGCTTTTTCCTTTGGGCATAAGTGGGATCGACCAGGGTCAGAGCTCCAAAGAAAAGAAGAAAGATAGCTACCCTATTTTTCTAATTCTAAGAAACATCTTTTGATTTGTAAATGCTCTATAAATCTGCATGTTTAATATAACATTGTAGAGTCCAGCCTGAGTCAGTAAAATGGAACTGATAGAATAAATTATTATTAATCTGTAATAAAATACTATCCAGCTGTTAAAAATGGTAAGTTAGAAAATGTTTGACAGGAAAAGATTACATGATATATTTATAAGTAAAGAAAGAAATTACAAAACAGCATGTATATTCTAACCCAGTGTGTGTGTTCAGGAATGTGCATGTATATGTACGCATGCGGACAAAATATTTGGAAGGATGTGCTCCAAAATGTTAATATTATCTGTCTGTTATGGGATTACAGATGACTTCCCTGTTTGCCTCTATACTCGTCCTATTAAAAAAGGGAGCAAAGTTATTTATGTGCAGTACACAGAAAAGAAAGCTATTTTCATTCAAAAGAATAAAAGGCACACATGAGACTAAATTTTGTGTTTGCTATAGTACATTTAGTCTTTTTTTTTTTTTTTTTTTATTTATTTATGATAGTAAATAACACAGAGAGAGAGAGAGAGAGAGAGGCAGAGACATAGGCAGAAGGAGAAGCAGGCTCCATGCACCGGGAGCCCGACGTGGGATTCGATCCCGGGTCTCTAGGATCACGCCCTGGGCCAAAGGCAGGCGCCAAACTGCTGCGCCACCCAGGGATCCCTATTTAGTCTTCAGATGAGATTTCTTTGGGGATAATTTCCCCACATGTTTGGGTGGAAAGAGTGGAGGTCCAAGAGTGCCTATGCCTTGTGCTGATATATTTTAAAGAAAGCTTATAATGTTGTTACATCACCATTCTAGTGTATACTGATGTATTCTGAAGTAAATCACACTTTGGATTCTGAATTCTTTGGTAGGTTCATCTTCCTTGGACTATCAGTTCCAGCATATCTGAGATTTTAAAATCTGGCCCTGTGGTATTTTATACCTGGAAAACTTGAATCTACTTCTGAAGTTTACTATTAAAACTATGAAAGTGGATCTTTGTATTTGAAATTTATTTTGAATTGTTCATTATTTTACTGTAAACCAGAGTTTTAAAAGGTCCAGTTTAAAAAATAAAAATAAATAAAAGGTCCAGTTTATGTTTCTCAGTTTGGGATTAAAAGGTGTGAAAAAATTAATTACATGTGTAAATATAATACCTTAAGTTTATAGGTGAAGGCTTTTTTTCTCTTTTCTGAGAAACATATTAGTAATGCTCTTACTATCCTGTTTATTTTATGGAAATGTATTTCTATTTTATAGAAATGTATTATCCTTTTCATTCTTAAATGGATTATTATTTTTAATTAAATATTTTTATTTGTCTGAAATATGCTAGCCAGTCTGTTTTAAATATTATACATCTTTTGTAGAAATTTATTTCTGTTCTAAACTACTTGGATTAACCTTAATTTGAATAATATCTTGCAAATCCAAAGTTGTGTATAGCAGAAACAAATTACAATTGTATTACTCCACCAAACGAAAAAACCTTGTGGCTATTCTGTCTTCAGCACTAGTCAATGATAACTATTATTTAAAAATGGGTAATATAGAAGCAACAAAAGGGGAAAAAAAGCAATAAAGGTTGGCCTTGATATTGTTGTAAAAGAGAAGGAAAGAAATAAATTATTGTATACAGCAGCAGTTTGTGCAGTTCATACTTCTGTAAGCCTATTATGGGGATGGTGATACATACCCCAAATAAGCAACTGCTGCACTTGATTTTGAGGGAAAGCAAGAGATTTAAATAATCAGATTTGCATGTTATTCTGGATGGAAGGAAGACAAGATTAGAAAAAGTTAAACTCATGAAGCCATGGCCATAATCTCGTGTAAGATTTTGATTGCTGTCGGCAGGAATGAAGAGAAAGGGGGTGGCTCAAGATATATTCAGAAGGTGGAATTGATAGAATTTTGGTGATTGTGTGAGGTGTAGAAGAGGAAGGAGATGAGGAAGATGCTCAGAACTCTAGTTTCAGCAGTCAGTGGATGATGATGCCATTCATGGAGTTTGGCATTATAGGAGGAGGGAAGGAACTTGCACTCAGGTATCTGATGCAGCCTTCTACCTCTGTGGAAGTTGAAAAGAAAAGCAGTGTCCTTCAACAGCTTGAAGGGAAGGGCAGAGCCTTCCTGAGAAAGTCTCCTTTGAAGACTTTTTGTCTTAATAATTACTGAGTTATATGTTAGATGGAAAAGTTGGAAGGAGAATTTGTGACCCTAACTTTCTTCTACATTGGTAATTGAAAAGTTTTTTTCCCTTGCCTTTCCTTACCTCCCTCTGCTGGCTGATCTGTTTAAATAAGCTTGTCAGCTCCCAACGCGTTGATAAACGGGGCTCTTAGACATCTGGCCTCTAGGAACAGTAGCATAAAGATCAGAAGGGTGGTTACCTGTGTCCCTTCGTTAGGGATTTTGCAAGTTGAGATGATCCTCATAGTTTCCTTTCTGTTTTTTTTTTTTTTTTTTTTTTTTTTCAGGAAACCCAGAAATGCTTGATTTGACTGTGCTAGTGTGGTAATAACACATTTTTAAGGATGAGATTTTACTATTTTTCAACTGAAAATTACTTGAGTATACGGTCTTCATGGCTTGTTGACTGTTGTACAGTCTTAAAAGGCGAAAGCAAATGTCCACAAGAATGACTCTTGATTCTTAAATATGCTGCAGTTTTTCCAAAACAAATCTATATATATATGTGTGTGTATGTGTGTGTGTGTGTGTGTGTGTGTGTGTGTGTGTGTATATATATATATATATATATATGGAACTTTCTTATGTTTGACATATCCATTATGGCATATTTCAGACATAACAAAACAGTAAACTAGCTAGGAGAAAATATTTTGTGGGATATTTTTACATTTAATAAGAGAAAATGTGGCTAATTATAATTGTTTTTTAAAATATAAATAATATTTGTTTGTTTTAATTTCAGATAGAAAATGCTGCTGAAGAACCTAGAGTTTTATGTATAATACAAGATACTACTAATTCAAAGACAGTAAATGAACGGATCACTTTAAATTTACCAGCTTCTACTCCACTCAGGAAGCTCTTTGAAGATGTGGCCAACAAAGTAGGCTACATAAATGGAACCTTTGATTTAGTGTGGGGAAATGGAATCAATGCTGCTGATATGGTAAACCCTAGACATAAAGCCTGTTCTTTTATTTATTTTTATTTTTTTTTATTTAAAAATTTTTTTATTTTATTTATTTATGATAAGCACACAGTGAGAGAGAGAGAGAGGCAGAGACATAGGCAGAGGGAGAAGCAGCTCCATGCACCGGGAGCCCGATGTGGGATTCGATCCCGGGTCTCCAGGATCGCGCCCTGGGCCAAAGGCAGGCGCCAAACCGCTGCGCCACCCAGGGATCCCCAAGCCTGTTCTTTTAAACTGCTAATAATATCACAGTCATTATTGTTGTTGTTATTAATGAGTATATTAAATCATGGAATCTTTTTTAATATCATAAGCAAAACTATAGGGATGCCTGGGTGGCTCAGCGGTTGAGTGTCTTTGCTTTGGCTCAGGGTGTGATCGCATGGTCCCAGGATTGAGTCCCACATCGGGCTCCCTACATGGAGCCTGCTTTTCCTTCTGCCTGTGTCTGCCTCTCTCTCTGTGTCTCTCATGAATGGATAAAATCTTTTTTAAAAAATTAAGTAAAACTATAATAAATAATTTAAGAGCCTATTTGCAACTCAGTAATTGGATCCCTTTTCATCTCTTTGCCTTCATTCTGGATTTAGCATTTGCTTATCCTAAAGTTTGTATGAGGATATTTTATTAGTTTCTTTGTTCCTGTAAGAGGACTAGCATATTATATCAACTATGGAAAATTTTCCAACTTTACTGTGTGGAATGTTAGTCATATATATATTTCATAAAATTTCATTAATTAATGTATTATTAAGATTTCATTTATTTATTTATTTGAGAGCGTGACAGCATGTGTGTGAACTGGGGAGGGCCAAACAGAGAGGGAGAGCATCTCAAACAAATTCAGTGCGGAGCCCTATACAGGGCTTGATCTCATGACCCTGAGATCATAACGTGAACCCAAATCAAGAGTTAGATGCTTAACTGAGCCACCCAGGTGCCCCTATTCATCTTATAGTTTTAAGCAAAAAAAGCAGGATACGGAATCATGTGTATTTTATAATCTAATTTTTCAAAGAGAAGAGAAAAATTTATGTAGAAAGAAAAAGGAAAGGAAGGATATTCACTCATGCTAATAGAGATTATGTACCAGATAAAGTTAAGCACTTGATTAATAAGGTTGGTGGTATCATGACTTTTGTGTCAGAGATCTCACAGGTCCTGTTGTAGAAACAATTGTATTGACAAATAATTACATTAACATGTTTGAAATACTACGTTGTAAGTTTGTTCTGAGTGCAAAGAGGAGGCGTTGATCACTTTTGCATGTGAGAGTAGCAAAGGACACCATTGAATTGGATGTCATCTGCACTATTAGAATAATAACTGGAAATGTTTTTTTTTTAATTCCCTGTCTCTCTGTCCAAATTACCCTGCATATTACTGTTAGAATTGTTTTCAGTCATCTTAAATTGTAGCACTTATATCACCTACCAATTCAAAACCTTCTGTGAGCACACTGCCTGCCAATTTAAAATCAGATTCCCGGGGGCACCTGGGTGGCTCAGTGGTTGAGTGTCTGCCTTTGGCTCAGGTCATGATCCCAGGGTCCTGGGATCGAGTCCTGCATCAGGCTCCCCGCAGGAAGCCTGCTTCTCCCACTGCCTGTGTGTCTGCCTTTCTCTGTGTCTCTCATGAATAAATAAATAAAATCTTAAAAAACAAAACAAAACAGATTCCCTTAGGTGAGCAACTTGTTAGACAAGTTGCAATGGGTCCTTTAAGACTTTTGTAATCTCAACTCCCAGATACTGGGCTAATTTGTTTTCTTAACACAAATTTCCACGTTTTTCCATCTCCATGTTTTTGCTTACATTACCTTTTTCTGTCCTGTGTCATTGCTACTTTAAAAAAAAAATTTTTTTTTTAATTTAAAAAAAAATTTTTTTGTCATTGCTACTCTTAAGTTTTCCAGGAAATTGCCTCTGATGGGAAATGAAGTTGAATGTGTTATCTCTATAATATTTGAAGGGCAGAGTTTTAACTGGGTCCATACAAGAATCACAGATGTTTGATGTTGCTTCATTTGCCCTTAAAATCCATGATATTTTGGTTTCTATTCTATAATATATTTACATTTTTAAAATGTGCAACTAATGTTTTACATTAACCAACTTTTTCCCCTCTGAAATTGATTAGTAAAATCAGGAGTCCAACAAAATATGCAAAGAGAACTAATATTTAATCTGAAATTCTGAATACTCCCTGTTACATCACCATGTAACTTCTAATGTTGCCTCTTTTTTAATTTAAAGGATAGTTCTATACGGTCATGTGTGTCTCCTCAAGTCTTATTTATCTTGTACTTTTAAGAAACCTTACATGATGTTTCCTTATGCCACTTTAACAGTAATTTCTTTCTTTGTCCCCAACTGTATATTTTCTTCTTCTGCTATGCCACTTATCATAGCATTTTTAAAATTATAGTTGTTATTCATTTGTGTCTTTTCCATGTGGTAAAATGCATATATTTTGGTGGCTGATATCTCATAGTATTAATTTTGCATCCTCCATCTCTAGTCTCCCTAGGCACTCCAAAGATGGGTGTTAAATTAACATCTATAATAGCTTTAAATCTATGTCAAGATTACCTATTTCTCTTTCTTTAGCTATGACTGTTCTCAAGTACTTGACTTCTGTATTTTTATTTGCTTACTGTACATTTCTGTAAATACACTCTTTTACCTGGTTACTGCACTGTGCTACATGTTGCTTTTGTGCAAACCTAACCCACTTAGCTACCCACCACCTCATACACATAGATACATATATTTGTTGAGGTAAAATCCCTATGTATTCCTGCTATATTATCTGGTTTCTTATCAGAAATGTAAAGGACCCAAACATATCTTTCCTCCTTCCATGTGGCTTCTCTTAGCCTCTGATTTTTTATGTCCCATTTTTCTCATGGACTTCTAGATGTGAGCCAGTTAAGAGAGATCATATGTTTATTATTTTATTTACTTAACACTTTAAACTTACTGTGTACTTAGAATTGTTCTGGTGTGAGGCTTTATACAAGTATAAACTCATTTAGTCCTTAATAACCATTCTGTGAGGTAGGTCCTATTGCAGCCTCATGACATAGGTAAAGAAACTGAGTCATGGGGAAATGGAGTTAACTTTCCCAAAGTCACACAAATAGCAAGTGGCAACATCTTTTACAGTTAGAGTTTTTGTCTTCCTTAGTACTTATTCATACTTTTATATAATGTTAAGTTCCTAAGAAAGGCATTGCAATAAAATAAGTCCTCCTAAGGAGGCATTTCTCATGTTTTGGAAGCATTAAAAATATTCTTTAATATAATAAAATAGTTTTTTTTAATAAAATAGTTTTAAAGCAAAGAATGGGGTGTTCATTTCATCTCTCATTTTTCTCAACAATGTACTAGCCTGTGAGTGAGTTCCTAGTATAGACTTAAAGCGTGCAGAGCTCCATCTATCATCCACCAACCAGAGTACATCAGAATGAAATTGCCTTACCAGATAAAGAGTTATGTAAAGGCTACATATCTTAGGTGTTTCATTTTCAAGAGTGATCACTTCTGTTCCTGGGATCCTCTGGATCCTGGCAGCGGACTTGAGATAGGCTATCACTTCCTTCAGGAGTTCTTAAAGTGCCCGTGTTGGTATATTACAAATTATTTTGGTTGGATTTTTAGTGTGTTGCTTATCTGGAAATTCTCATATTCATATATCAAAATATGTTTTTACAGTTACATAAAGTTATCTTTAGCTAGTCTTCATGAAAATCCATTATATATTGTATTGAATATATTTTAGAGAACATAGAAACATAAATGTTTGTACTTATTTTTTTTTTGTATAATACTTACATTACTTCTTTACCTTTTTTTCCTCCAGGTTTTTTTTTTTTTTTTTTTTAAGATGTTAGGCAATATGCACATCTGGGATAACTGTCAGTATATGCACGGTCATGGGGTTAGCCACCCTAATACATGAGTAAATAAGTTAATTCCAAGTCCAGATTAACAGAATTTACCAGAATCTTTATTTAAAAAAATATGTTGAATCAAAAATTGTGGATTCATTTACATATTCCTTGTTTTATTTTATTATACTTAATGTTCCTTGTAATCTGAGATATTTTATTTCATGCCCATAGGCTCCACTGGACCATACCAGTGACAAGTCTCTTCTTGATGCTAATTTTGAGCCAGGAAAGAAGAACTTTCTGCATTTGACAGATAAAGATGGTGAACAGCCTCAAATACTGCTGGTAAACTTTTTTTTTTTTAATATCTTTTTTTTTTTTTTTTATTGGTGTTCAGTTTACCAACATACAGAATAACCCCCAGTGCCCGTCACCCAATCACTCCCACCCCCCGCCCTCCTCCCCTTCTACCACCCCTAGTTCGTTTCCCAGAGTTAGCAGTCTTTACGTTATGTCTCCCTTTCTGATATTTCCCACACATTTCTTCTCCCTTCCCTTATATTCCCTTCCACTATTATTAATATTCCCCACATGAATGAGAACATATAATGTTTGTCCTTCTCCGACTGACTTACTTCACTCAGCATAATACCCTCCAGTGGTAAACTTTTTAGAAGCCTTGTATTCATAATTTTTCTGTACTGTCACTATTGGGAAGAAATATTCCAAAGGAAGGAGAGAGATAATTTGTAATTTATGTATAATAAATTATTTTTCTGTTTTATGTTGGCTTACTGTAAGTGTATATGTTAACATGGCAACAGTGGGCATCTAGAGCACTGTTGCTTGTGTTTGTAGCATGGTCTGTTGCTGCCCTGGAAACAGGGGTTGCTGTTTTCAAGACTACCACCACAACAGGTATGGGGTAGATCCAGAATAAGTGAAAACACTGCAGAGAGTTCCTATTATGTGTCAGTGGTTTCTCCTTTGGTTAAGCGTTTGCTTGGTTGCTGTAAGTCCTTGGCAGTTATGCCTGGATTTTTCTGTATTTTAGGGTAGGGACAGACCCCAAGAATTCTCCACTCTGATAATTTTGCTCCTATTCTCACCCGCCTTTCTGGAAAAATTACTTTTTCAAGTTACGTGCTTTTTATTTCTAATCTTTTAGTATTTTGCCTCAGTTCATATTTCTGTAGGCTTTCCGATATGGTCCAGTGGCCCTAGAGCTCATCTAATCCAGTAACTCCCAATTTGAGGGTTACTCCTAAAAAAGATTGAGAAAACTTGGTCTGATTTACCTTGCTATTTTACAGGCTGAGGAAACTAAGGCTCACAGACTTTATCGACTTTTTCAGAACCCTCCTCTTCAATGAAACTTCACTCAGGAAAAGTTCTTCTATTTGATGCTTTTCATGTAGAAGTCTGTTGTGAATTAGAATACTTGTCTGGTCAGTAGACAATAATTAAATACAGAGCATCCATACTGAAGCAATACTAGAATATGCTCTATCTCATCACTTATTTTTAGGACATCGTGAGAAGATTTTGATTAATCTGAATGACATTGAAATATAAATTACCTATTTTGGGAACTCTAAATCCACAGTTTGGGAATTTTTAAAAATGCACAGTAATTACTCTTCAGCTGTGTCTTAATTATTTATGCTGATTTTATATCCCTGAATCCATTTTAACATCTTCGTTAATAGGAAGTTTTATTGGAGACAATAGGAAATGATCCATTTTATCCAAAACTTTTTAAGTATGGCCTACCTGCTAAGTCTACTTGGCAAGGATGTTATAAAAATAAATGACAGACCATGTCATCAAAGAGTTCACAATGGAACTTTCTCCTTCTCTCCTATAAACAAAATTTGAAAGAGAGTTAAGGGAAATTGCAAAAGTAAGAACTTTGAAAAGAGACATGAGCACCTCTCCACAGTGTTTTACATTGGGCATCTATCGAGCCTTCCTATGGGAAATGGTGAGAGTATGCATGCCTTTGAATATTGTGGTGGTAATAGTAATGCCTTGTGTTTTTTTCATTGCCTCAGCAATTAGTATGTGTTTTTTTTTTTTTTTCCCATTGTTTCAGCAACATATGCCATTCAGTAAATATTGGTTATGCTGCATTTTAGGAGGATTCCAGTGCTGGAGATGATAATGTCCATGACCGATTTATAGGTCCACTTCCAAGAGAAGGTTCTGTGGGCTCTACCAGTGATTATGTCAGCCAAAACTACTCCTATTCATCTATTTTGAATAAATCAGAAACTGGTAAGATTTATTACTATTTTTGTGGTCTTTTCACAAAATCATGGTGTGTTAGACTCAGTAATCGGAGAGCTCTCAAGCCTAATCCTCTCATTTTATGGATTAGAAAATTGAGACCCAAAGCAAGATCACTAGTTAACAGAAATAGAACAATAATGTGGCTTCTCTTTCCCTCAACTCGTTGTTTCCCTTACTATATTGTTACTGCCACTATTTAGTAATAAAGTAAAAAAATATTGAATACTGTATTTTGAGGGAAGACTTTTCTTTTTGTTAGTTTTCTATTTTGAATCTAATCTTAAGGTGACTTTCTTTGGAAGGAGTTTCTATTATATCTTCATGGATTAGGATAGACTCTGGGGGGATACTTCCATTTTGAAGCAGATGGGCCAAGTTTATTAGACCTACTGTGTCATATTTTAGTTTAATCATGTGTTTGAAACTAATTGTGTAATTTTAAAATTCCTGTCAACTTTTTTTCTGAGCATTATTAAACTTAGAATTTTGATTTTTTTCAATTTATTGAGCACTAAAATTGCTTTATGTAAGAATTTATCCCTTTATCTGTAAGGTTGATTAATTGCCTTACATATAGTCTGAGTACTTCTACATAACATTTGATCTCACAGCAAACCTTTGCAGTAGATACTATTATTCATGTTAAAAGAAGTGGAACCTGGGTTCTGAGAAGCCTTCGATTGCACAGCTGGTACTGCTAGGTGTGACTGCAGAATCTCTAAGTACTTCAGAAACAGAGATGGTTTTAAGTACTATATGCAAGTATCTAGTATGAAAATAAAACTATAGCATAACATTGCAAATGTTGTCCTAATGTGATCTGTAATTTTCTAGTTAATATATTTTGTAATTAAAATGTAGAATAATGTCCTCATAGCTGATCATTTGTACAGGCTTACTGGCGTATTTGTTCTGAAAATACCAGTAAAAGCTGGTCATGTTTGGTATTTAGAATCATTTGTATCAGTAGAACATTCTATAGTTAAGTACCAGGAATAAAAGAGGGTACAAAATTATTTTCTGTTTCAGATAATAGGAGATAATAAAGCTGTTCATTGTTACACTATCTGTCTAGAATAGTGATTCTCAAATTTTTTTTTCTTTAAAAGTCATTTGGGGACACTTGTCAAAAGTGGGTTCCAAGGCATTACTTCTCAAAATTTCTGGTTAGATAAATTCCATTTTGTTTTAAATAAGCACCCTAGGTTATTCTGAGATAGTTGGAATACTTTGAGAAAGTTCCAGATTTAACAAATCAGGATTCTTGAACTATTTGCTTTGTATTCTGACAACCAATTCAGTCCTTTATGTAGGAGTATTTACAGAACTCCTACTTTGTGCTGTATGCTCTATGGCTCTATGATGCCTATAAATTCCTAGAGACTGACTCATACTTTAAAAAAAGTTCTTTCTCTGATTATACAAATGTAATACATGCTCATTGTCATACTTTAAAATGAAGAAAGTGAAAATCACTATACTACTAGCAGAAACTACTTAGTGATTTTGCTTATTTCTATTTTATCTTTCCTCTCCATATGTGTGCTTTTAAGAAAATGGGGTATCATATGTTATGAGCATTTTTTACTGTGTATTTTTCTTTAATTCTCTATGATAAACATTTTCAATGCTATTATATAGTATTTTAATATAGGATTTTGAATGACTGAAAAACAGTATTTCATTGAATGATTTAGATATTTAAGCAAATTATTACTGATGTTATAATGACATTAAAAAAAAAAGATTTTATTTATTCATTCATTCATGAGAGACACAGAGGCAGAGACACAGGCAGAGGGAGAAGCAGGCTCTGTGCAGGGAGCCCGATGCAGGACTCGATCCTGGGACTCCAGGATCATGCCCTGGGCTGAAGGCAGGTACTCAACTGCTTAGCCACCCACCATCATAGTCCCTATGATGAACATTCTTGTACATAGGTTTTTATTTTTATTTCTGATTATTTCCTTATTTTTATTTCTGATTCTTTCTGTTCATTGAATTACTGTTGAAGTTTATTTAAAAAAAATTTAGAGGCCTTTGTTCTAAATTGTCACGTAATAATAGCCTTCATTCCCAATTATATTTCTCATGCACCTCTACTCCACTCCTTTTTCCTACCTGTATATTTTTCCTCCAGTTTTCTAGGGGTCCTGCCTTTCTGAACTAAAATAGTTTATAAGTATCCAAAGTAGTTGTGTTTCAAACATAATGTTGTTAGTGACTATTGAATTTGCATTTTCCTTAAATTATTGTAAATCTTGGCACGGTGTACAAAGTATTTTTATTGGAAAATGCCATCATGATTTTGACCCAGGGCTCCAGGAACACATTTCTCCTAATGCAAGAGGTTTAGGGATTTGATATATTCTTTTCTGTCTCCCTTGCCTACCAACCCCCTCGGGGTAGCTAGCCACTGTTGATAGGAGGTACTATGAGCCGGCCAGGGTGGGGTATTGTGTATATGAATACTAAGGGATAAGGAGCAGATTGAAGGCTAATATGGACTTGAGGTGATCCATTATCTGAATCTATGATAACTGTCCTTGGCCAGTTTCTTTAACAATTCTTTTATTTTATCAGCTCTAGGAGTTGGCCTGTTGCATTCTATATTCTTCATTTGGACCGTTTGATGGCTACTTCATTACCTGCTGGTTCTGTTCAGGATTTCTTTCCACATGTGCCCCTCACAGAATCACCTTCTTTTCCCTTAGTGGCTCACATTTACAGTATTGATTCATAGCTGTTTAAGTTATAGGACCCTTTTTATCTTTAAGATTTTATTCATGAGAGACAGAGAAAGACAGAGACACAGGCAGAGGGAGAAGCACGCTCCCTGCATGGAGCCCAATTCAAGACCCCAGGATCATGACCTGAGCCAAAGGCAGACACTCAACCACTGAGCCACCCAGGTGTCCATACAGGACCCATTTGATAACAATTGTCATTTGAAGTTTTTTGATGTGGGGATCCCTGGGTGGCGCAGTGGTTTGGCGCCTGCCTTTGGCCCAGGGCGTGATCCTGAAGACCCGGGATCGAATCCCACGTCGGGCTCCCGGTGCATGGAGCCTGCTTCTCCCTCTGCCTGTGTCTCTGCCTCTTTCTCTCTCTCTCTCTGTGACTATTATAAATAAATAAAAATTTAAAAAAAAAAAAAAAGAAGTTTTTTGATGTGGACAATGCTTAATGACAAAAGATTTCTATTCAGTAGCGCTTTTATGAATATTACTGAAATCTTCATAGTTTTGCAAATAGTACCTTTACATGAGACACTGTTCATTCTCTGCAAATATGGTGCGAAATCAAGTACAAATGACTATATGTTTTTCTATATGATTTTTATTGCTAATGAGAAAATAAAGAACATTGGTAATAATTAAGTACTGCCACTCCCTCCGCTTAAACTCTCTTTTCCTATCATCTTTTTTTTAAGCCCGGGGAAGGGAAACAAGTCACCCATAAATGATACATAATTGGTATATGGGTACACAAAGGACAATAATAGTATTCATCCTGACTGTTGAGTGATTACGGGAGGGAGATGGAGAAAAAGGGAAATTCCAGGCAGTCTTAGCCAACAAGACGTAGACCAGCCTTGTCTCCTGGCCAAAGCACTGTTGTTTGTGTCAAAGAATCTTTTTATATGAACTAAGAATGAAATAATACTTCATTATTAATAATCAGGGCAGATATCATACAAATTTGTGTTTCATATGCACTTTCCCCTTAAGTGCACCTGCTGCTATGCTAAGTAGTAGGATAGAGAGATTAATAAGATTTGATCCCTCCACTCACAGTCAGATAGGGAAGACATATAAGTAAATAGGTCATTACAGAATAGTGAACTGAAGGCTCCAATATAGGTTAAAGACAGAGTGCTATGAAAACAACTCAGATCGGGGATGGTTAGGAATTGAAGCAACTTAAAATTCTAAACGATGTACAGTAGAATGCACACACACACACACACACAGTAGTTTTTTTCCCCCTTTTTTTGAGAGGGGGGTGGGGAAGAGAGACTCTTAAGCAGCTTCATGCCTGGCATGAAGCCTGATACAGGGCTCCATCTCACAATCCTGATATCATGCATGAACTGAGCCAAAAATCAAAAGTTGGACATTTAACCTATTGAGCCACCCAGGCACCTCTATAAACACAGTATTCTTAAATATGAAAGGCATTAGAAATAAAAACTTTTTTTTTAATTTATTTTTTATTGGTGTTCAATTTACTAACATACAGAATAACCCCCAGTGCCCGTCACCCATTCACTCCCACCCCTAGAAATAAAAACTTGAACCTTAGTCCAAAATGAAAACTGAGCAGCTACTTGATCTCTTCTTAGAACCATACAGATAACATGAAATCTGTTCTTCTTTTCCGCAACTGACCAAGTTTTAGCATGCATATTTGTCCTTTCATCACTTTTGGCAATATAGTTATCTACAGAGCCTAGCTTTTCTCAAGACATTATAGTTGGGAAATTGAAAAAGTATTTTGAAAAACTTCAGTGAACACCTTCAGCATCTGCTGAGAAGAGATTTGATTGATTGATTTGAAATACCCAAGTCATTCAGTATTAGCTGGGAGTAAATAAGTTTAATTATTAAGCAAAGTGTTTACCACATTTTGCTCACTTAATGAGGTATAACTAAAATGATGGGACTGATATTTTTTTGGTGTATATGTATCTCATAAACTGGGCCTAAAGTCTACTTCAAAGGAGAAATTTCAAAAATGTTCTCAACAATGGTAGCCATATCCAAACAAATATATAAGCCTAAGTAATTTTAAACATTCACTTGAACTTTAAGTTGCTATGAGCTTCTCCCTTTTTCTCCCTCTTCCCTTCCCCATTCCCTCTCTCTATTCTTGCCTATTTCTAACTTCTTACTTTGTAGTCACTCTTTGCATAGTGTGCTGATGTAAACAATCTCATACTTCATGTGCTTGTTAAAATAGAGGAAGTCATTCTAAGTTATATGTAAAATGAATTTATCTCCTATGTTATTAATTCTTGGCATAAATTGGTTTATAAGGCCTGATAGCATGCATACCTGGTTCAGTTCAGTCTTCCTGTTTCAGATGTGTGATAGTTAAAGTAAATGTTTATACTTTTCCACTTTAATCAACAAGTTATCAATTTGGGGAACAAAGATTATTTTTATATCAAGTAAACATATTGGAAGTACTCCTCTTTAAATTTTATTAAATGCTGCATAATATCCTTGTATATCTCTGGACATTTAACAAGATATCCTCACTTTTTCTGAGAAACAAGATTTACATAGTACAGCATTTTAGAAAAAGGGGTCTTTCTTAGGTATTGTTGAAAAAATTTAAAGTAATTTCCAACTGAGTAACCTTAACCTCTCAATTTTTACTGTTCATTAAATTCTTATTTTTTTAAATGTAAATGCTGATTTATATATACTTGTGTTTTCTTTTTAAAGGATATGTGGGATTAGTAAACCAAGCAATGACTTGCTATTTGAATAGCCTTTTGCAGACACTTTTTATGACTCCAGAATTTAGGAATGCATTGTATAAGTGAGTATTCAAAGAAAAATTTTATAAATAAAACCGATATAAGAATGAAAGTACAGGTTTTAACTGATAAAATCTAATTTACTTTCTTATACTTATTTGTAAAGTTTGGGGCATTTCTCACTTGTAAAACACATCTTGAATACTATATAAGAAAAAGATCTTATGAGAGATTGACATATAAAATATTTGTGGAGAGAGAAAACCGTCCATGTGTAGACCAGAAAAGGATAAAATTAATAAGATTTACATTTGGGATAAATTACCATATTAAAGCTTCCCTCACTTACATCTTTAATGTCTTTATAAAGAAATTTTATAGGGGCTTTTAGGCTTTTTGTGATAATCTAGATATTTAAACCATATTCTTCTTTCCTTACACTTCTCAATTTAAGACACAGTTATCTTTTTAAACCTGCAGACTTTGTTTCTAATTAAAATATAATTTAGAGCTGTCCTTTGAGGGTTGTGTGTGTGTGTGTGTGTGGTGTAAAAGCCAGTATTGTATACTTCAGGTACTTTAAAATGCTCTATGAAGGAAATCCTTTTTTTTTCTATGAAGGAAATCCTACTTAAATAAACCGTAAAAGACAATTATTTTTATGAGTATCTTATTATAATACGTTTAATATATCTTGTGTATTTTCTTTAAGGTATGCATACTTATTTTTCAAGACATTTTAAAGTACAGATTAACTAATTTTACCCTTGTGTTATTTTGAATAAGATCCTTGAATATATATTTAAAGTATTTTTGGAACTTTTAATATTGATTGTGTTGCTCAGACAACATTATATTATCATTCCATTCATGTGGAAGGTCATCATCTGAATTTACTTTTGAACATAGACCTTGTAATGAATCCCTCTGTACCCATCACCTAGCTTTGTATATTATCAACTCGTGATCAGTCTTTTTTATTTAATATCCTCTATTCTGATTATTTGGAAGCACACTCCTGTTGTATCATCCACCTGTAAATATATCTCAGGTTATTGCTAATAAGGTTTCCTTGATTGCCTCATAATTTTTACAATCTGTTCAAATTAGGATCCAAACGAGAGCCATACAGTCAACTGACTGTTAAGAGTCTTAGTCTATTTAATTTATTTTTTAATCCCCTTCCATCTTTTGTCCTCCTTACAGTTTATTCCTTGAAAATAAATATATTGAAAACTGGTATCATTTATCCTGTAGTTTTCCACAGTTTGGATTTTGATAGTTGAATGCAATCGTGTCATTTAATATTGTTCTGTTCTCTGTATTTTTATGAATTAATAATTAGAAAAAGAGACTTGATCAGATTCAGGTTTTATGATTATTTTTAGATGAGCTTTGCCTTTCATTCATGTTGCCTTCTTATGCTTTTTCTTGTTAAAGTCTAAATTTCTTCTGTATTTATGAATTAGGGAAAGGCTGCTATTTCATTAGATAATAATAGCTTCAGTTAATAGCCAAATTCTGAATACCCCCAGAGTCAAGGTCTTACATTATTATCACGTTAATATTAATGATAGCTTTAAAGAATAAAAATGTTTTATAAATAATATTCAAATATTTTATTTCAATAGGTGGGAATTTGAAGAATCTGAAGAAGATCCAGTGACAAGTATCCCATACCAACTTCAAAGGCTTTTTGTTTTGTTACAAACCAGCAAAAAGAGAGCTATTGAAACCACAGATGTTACGAGGAGCTTTGGATGGGATAGTAGTGAGGGTACTAATTTCTCTTGTAATGATAAGTGTTTCTAATATTCAAAGGAATTCTGGGAGACAATATTATAAACAAGATATATTAATAACTTAGTTAACTTTACTATAGACCTCATTGCCTTTTGTTGGAATTTAAAAATAGCTTATTTTTAAAATTTAAGAACTAGGGGTAAAGTTTTGATCAATTAAAATTTTCTTGTGAAGAAAGTTTAGTTAAACTCTTAATTTTATGTACGTAAACTAAAATTTTTAGTTTGTTGTCCTAGATTTTTCTTAATATCTTTCTTAACTCTCAGTGAAAAGTAACAAAAATAGCAAATATTATAGCATTGTGAAGCATATGTTACTTTCCCATGTTTTTGACAATTTGCTTTTAAACAAACTAATGTTTAATTACACTAAATTTATTGCTGTTTTTAATTAAATTTTATCTTAAAATAGCTTGGCAGCAGCATGATGTACAAGAACTGTGCAGAGTCATGTTTGATGCTTTGGAACAGAAATGGAAACAAACAGAACAGGTAATTCATCTCAGGTTGAAGGGAATGTTTTCTAATAAATTATTCATAAGTGACTTTTGTTCTATTGTAACATTTTTAAAACTTTGGCATTAGTCCAGTATCAAATGGGGAATTGAAAGTACTAGGTTCTCACTTAGCCATTAACTGAGTCCTACAGATCCTCATTAAACCACCCTAGACCTCATTTCCTCATCTTTAAAATAAGGAAGTTGGTTTCTATGATCTAGGTGGTGTCTTTTTAACTGAAAACTATATAATTCACATATAAATATATACATACATGTGTGTGTTTGGTTTTGGGGGATTTTTGAACAATATATTCAGATATTTACCAAGTAAATTATATGTATTGTTATCTATAGCAGGTTAAGTATAGTTGAATATTACCTTCATTTTGACCAAGGAGATACTCTTTTGACTTCTAAGATTCCTGTTAATCTGACTCTTTTGCCAGTAGAAAAAGAACAGGTTAGAAATGGGGAGAGCATTAGATACACCATTGTGGGATGAAGAGAAGGCTGAACTGGGTGGGATTCAGAACTCAGGAAAGAGGAGGTTTTATACTGGCTCTAATTATGGGGGTTGGGGTATCATAGGGATAAAAAGGGAGGAATCTGTAAGATAGGCTGGAAGGTCAGCTGTCTGGTTATAATTATGATGATGGCTGGGGCCAGAGTTTTCGAACTGTAGGTTGTGATCCATTTGTGGGTTATAAAATCAATTTAATGAATCTACATCAGCACTTAAAAAATGGAATAGTATAGAAAAGTATAAGAGTATCACAAAAGTAAGGGTACTATTGTGCAAATTTTGTTAAGTTAGATGTACTAGGTTGTGATATAACATTATTTTCTTACTGTGGGTTATCAAAACTTCGAAAAACACTGATTTGAACCACTTAGAAATGCCCTCCCAGATGCAGAAGATATAATCAAATATGACTGAGGCAGATGAATGAAGAAAGCTTCATTAAATAAATGACATAGTATAGATGATGATGATGGGTTATAAGCCCTAGACATTTGAAGAGATATACATTTATGAAAGAGGTAAATTGTAATATACTTTCCTTTTCCATTCTTACTTAAGAGATATTAAATAAAAATTAAGTTTACTTAGTGATCTAGTTTCTTTACCTAGTCCTATTGCATTTTAGTAAATTTATGTATATAGTAGGGGCTATTTCTTCTTCATAGGTCTGAAGTTACTCTTGTCCTTATATCCCTTTTTGTTTTTTTTTTTTTTTTGTTTTGTTTTTTTTAATTTTTATTTTATTTATTTATGATAGTCACACAGAGAGAGAGAGAGAGGCAGAGACACAGGCAGAGGGAGAAGCAGGCTCCATGTACCGGGAGCCCAATGTGGGATTCGATCCTGGGTCTCCAGGATCGCGCCCTGGGCCAAAGGCAGGCGCCAAACCACTGCGCCACCCAGGGATCCCCTTATATCCCTTTTTGGGACAAGAATTTTGAGGCAAGACATTCACTTGGAGGCTCCTTACTAATGGAGTTACCTGCCTTTTTTGGGACAGAAGGCCCAGTTGGCTAAGTTTGGGGACTTAGAGATTCATTCACGCTTTTATTTTTTTTTTCCACTATTCACATTTAAAAAAAATTAAATTCAATTTGCCAACATATGGTTTAATATCCAGTGCTCATCACTTCATGTACCCTCCTTAATGCTTGTCACCCAGTTACCCCATCCCCCTACTGACCTTCCCTTCCGCAACCCTTTGTTTCCCAGAATCAGGAGTCTCTTGCAATTTGTTTTCCTTTCTAATTTTTACCCACTCAGTTTCCTCACCTTCCCTTATGGTCCCTTTCACTATTTCTTATATTCCACATATGAGTGAAACCATATAATTGTCTTTCTCCACTTGACTTATTTCACTCAGCATAATACCCTCTAGTTCCATCCACATGAATGCAATCACATCTTCTTTATCCATTTATCTGTCAAAGGACATTTCAGCTTCTTCCACAGTTTGGCTGTGGTGAGCATTGCTGTTGTGAACATTGGGGTGCAGGTGTCCATTGTTTCACTACATCTGTATCTTTGGGGTAGATAGCCATTACTGGGTCATAGAGTAGTTCTATTTTTAACTTCTTGAGGAACCTTTTCCAGAGTGGGCTTCAGCAGCTTGCGTTCCCACCAATAATGCAAGAGGATTTCCCTTTCTCCGCATCCTCACCAACATTTTTTGTTTCCTGTCATTAATTTAGGCACTCTCACTGGTGTAAAGTGGTATCTCATTGTGATTTTGATTTATAGTTCCCTGATGGCAAGTGATGTGGGGCTTTTTTCCATGTTTTTGTTGGCCATGTGTAGGCCTTCTTTGGAAAAGTGTCTGTTCGTGACTTATGCCCATTTCTTGATTGGATTCTTTGTTTTTTGAGTGTTGAGTTTGATAAGTTCTCTACAGTTTTTGGATACTAGCCCTTTATCTGATATGTCATTTGCAGATATATTCTCCCATTCTTTTGGTTGTCTTTTGGTTTCATTGACCATTTCCTTTGCTGTGCAGAAGTTTTTTATGTTGATGAAGTCCCAGTAGTTCATTTTTGCTTTTTTTTCGCTTGCCTGTAGAGTTGTGTCTTGCAAGAAGTTGCTGTGGCTGAGGTCAAAAAGGTTGCTGCCTGTGTTCTCCTCTAGGATTTTGGTGGATTCCTGTCTCTCATTTACATCTTTCATCCGTTTTGAGTTTATCTTTGTGTATGGTATAAGAGAATGGTCCAGTTTCATCCTTCTACATGTGACTGTCCAGTTTTCCCAGCACCATTTATTGAAGAGACTGGATATTCTTTCCTGCTGTGTCCATAGAGTTGAGGGTTCTTTCTGGGTTCTCTATTCTGTTCCATTGTCCTATGTATCTGTTCATTGACCTATGTGACCTATGTGACAATATGACAATAGAGTTGAGGGTTCTTTCTGGGTTCTCTATTCTGTTCCATTGACCTATGTATCTGTTCATTGACGTATGTAACAATATGCTGGTTCTATATTGTCTTGATCACAGTTTTGTAATTCAGCTTGAATTCAGGCATTGTGATACCCCCAGCTTTGGTTTTCTTTTTCAACATTCCTCTGGCTATTTGGGGTCTATTCTGGTTCCATACAGATCTTAGGATTATTTGTTCCAACTGTGTGAAGAAAGTCCTTGGTATTTTGATAGGGATTGCACTGAATGTAAATTGCTCTGGGTAGCATTGACATTTTCAAAATATTTATTCTTCCAGTGTTTCCCATCTCTTTGTGTCTTCCTCAATTTCTTTCCCAAGTGTTCTGTAGTTTTTAGAGTACAGATCCTTTACCTCTTTGGTTAGGTTTATTCCTAGGTATCTTATGGTTTTTGGTGCGATTGTGAATGGGGATTGACTCCTTAATTTCTCTTTCTTCAGTCCCATTGTTAGTGTATAGAAATGCAACTGACTTCTGTGCATGGATTTTGTTTTCTGCCAGATTGCTGAATTGCTATATGAGTTCTAGCAATTTTGAGGTGGAGACTTTTGGGTTTTCCATATACAGTATCATGTCATCTGTGAAGAGTTAGAATTTGACTTCTTTGCTAATTTGAATGCCCTTTATTTATTTTTGTTGTCTGATTGCTGAGGCTAGGACTTTTAGTACTATGTTGAACAGCAGTTGTGAGAATGGGCATCTCTATCATGTTCCTGACCTTAGAGGAAAGGCTCTCAGTTTTTCCCATTGAGAATGGTACTTGCTGTGGGCTTTTTGTAGATGGCTTTTGTAATATTGAGATATGTTCCCTCTATCCCTACGCTTTGAAGAGTTTTAAGAAAGGATGCTGTATTTTGTGAAATGCTTTTTCTGCATTAGTTGAGAGGATCATATGGTTCTTGTCTTTTCTTTTATTAATGTGACCTATCACTTTGATTTATGAATGTTGAACCACCTTGCATCCCAGAAAGAAATCCCACTTGGTCATGGTGAATAATCGTTCTAATATACTGTTGGATCCTATTAGCTAGTATCTTGGTGAGTATTTTCACATCTATGAATTCTTCATAGAACCAGCTCCAAGGGCAGCCCTGGTGGCTCAGTGATTTAGTGCCACCTTCAGCTCAGGGCGTGATCCTGGAGACCTGGGATAGAGTCCCACATCAGGCAGGGCTTTTCCCTCAGCCCGTGTCTCTGCCTGCCTCTCTCTCTGTCTCTCTCTCTTTCTCTCTCTCTCATGAATAAATAAATAAATACAATCTTAAAAAAAAAAAAAAGAGCCAGCTCCTAGTTTCATTGATCTATCTATTCTGTTCTTCTGGTCTCTATCTTGTTGAGTTCTTCTCTAATCTTTATTATTTTTCTTCCCCTTCTTGGTTTAAGCTTTATTTGCTGTTCTTTTTCCAGCTCCTTTAGGCCTAAGGTTAGCTTGTGTATTTGAGATTTTTCTTTTCTTTTCTTTTCTTTTTTTTTTTTTTTTTTGAGAAAGGCTTATTTTGAAATGTGTTTCCCTCTTAGAACAGCCTTTGCCGTATCCCAAAGATTTTGAACAGATGTGCTTTTATTTTTATTCATTTGCATGAATGTTTTAAATTCTAATTTAATTCTAATTCTAACTTCTTGGTTGACCCATTCATTTTTTAGTAGGATGCTCTTTGACCTCTAAGTGTTTGAGTTCCTTCCAGATTTCTTGGTGTGATTTAGTTTTAGGTTCAAAGCATTGTGGTCTGAAAATATGCAGGGAATAATGCAAGTTTTTTGGTATTGGTTGATACCTGATTTGTTACCCAGTATGTGGTCTATTCTGGAGAAAGTTCCATGTGCAGTTGAGAAGAATGTGTATTCTGTTGCATTGGGATGGAATGTTCTGTATGTATCCATGAAGTCTATCTGGTCCAGTGTACCATTCAAAGCCTTGTTGATCTTCTGCTTAGAATATCTGTCCTTTGCTGAAAGTGAAGTGTTGAGGTTGCCTATTAATGTATTATTATCCTTGTGTTTCTTTACTTTGGTTATTAATTGGTATAATTGGCTGTTCACACATGAGAGGCATAAATATTAATAATTATTAAGTCTTCTTGTTGGATAGACACTTTATGTATGATAGTGTCCCTCTTCCTCTCTTTCTACAGTCTTTGGTTTAAAATCTAATTATCTGATATGAGTATTACTACCCCACCTTTCTTTTGAGGTCTGTTTGCATGGTAAATAGTTCTCCACCTCCTCATTTTCAGTCTGAAGGTGTCTTAGGTCTAAAATAAATCTCTTGTAAAGACAGCATGTAGATGGGTCTTGCTTTTTTTATCCAGTCTGATACCTTGTGTCTTTTGACTAGAGCATATAGCCTATTTATGTTCAGAGTAATTGAAAGATAGGAATTTAGTGTCATTGTATTAGCTGTACACTCCCTGTTTCTGCAGATTGTCTCTGTTTCTTTGGGCTCCCTCTTCGATTATAGGATCCCCCTTAATATTTCTTGCAGGGCTAGTTTGGTGGTCACATATTCTTTCACTTTGTCTATCCTGGAATCTCTGTATCTCTCCTTCCATTCTGAATGACAGTGTTGCTTGGTAAAGTATTCTTGGCTGTGTATTTTTCTCATTTAGTACCCTGCATATATCATGCCAGCCATTTCTGGCCTTCCACGTCTCTGTGGATAGGTCGCTGTTAATCTAGTACTTCTCCCTCTATATGTTAGGATTCTCTTGTCTGAAGCTGCTTTCAGGATTTCCTCTTTACCTCTGAAAGTTGCAATTTTCACTGTTATAAGTTGCAATTTTCACTATTATATGTCAGGATGTTGATTGGTTTTTGTTGATTTGGGGAGGGGGTCCTCTCTACCTCTTGGGTATGAATGCCTGTTTCCTTCTCCAGATTAGGTAAATTCTCAGTTATGAATTGCTCAAATATACCTTCTGGTCCTCTCTCTCTATGCCCTCTGGAATTCCAATAATACGGATGTTATTTTTCAGACTATCACATTTCTTAGAGCCTCTCCTGTGGGCTCTTGTTTTTCTCTTTTCCTCAGCTTCCTTCCTATCAACTCAGTTTCTGTGTCACTTATTCTCTTTCCTGCCTCATATACCCTAGCTGCTAGAGCATCCAGTTTAGACTGCATCTCCGAGTTTTTTAAATTTCAGCCTGATTAGATCTCATTTCTGCACTAAGAGATTCTCTAGTCTTTCATGCTTTTTTTCAAGTACAACTCGTAACTTTGTAGTTGTAATCCTGAACTATTTCTCTGACATGTAAATCTATATCCGTTAGATCTGTGACAGAGAGTATTACCTGTTGTTCTTTCTTTTGTGGTGAATTCCTTCTTCTAGTCATTTTGTCCAGTGCAGAATGGCCGTACGAGTGAGCAAAGTAAAAAATATCAACCATGACCCAAGCAAAATACACACTAGACAATTCTGAAGAGGTCAGGGACCAGAAAATAAAAGAAAAAAGACCAAGAAAAAGAAAAAAGAGAGAGAAACAATAAGAACAAAAAAGGAAGGGGTAAAATGGAGAGAGAGAGACTATAATCTCACTCAGTGGACCAAAACAGCAAACCACTTGGTTCTGAGTGTATCTTGGTCTGTATGTTAGAAGGCACTTAATTCCAAAATTTTATATATGTATAAATATAAATTTTATATAAATATACATATTATATTTAAATATATATTATATAAATATGTATATTTACAAATATATAAATTATATAATTATATAATATATATATATATATATATATATATATATATATATATATATATGCAAAAGTTCTATAGGGAAACAAGAACAACAAAAGGGTTGGGGGGGGGGGTTGGGAAGAGAATATAATCTCACTGAGTTACCAAAACGGTGACCCATTTGGTTCTGAGTGTATTTTGGTCTGATGTTAGAATGTACTCAATTCCAAAATTATTAAAAAACAAAAGAAAACTTACATATATACAGAAATAAAATTGTATACAGTGAAAGGAAGCTGAGGTTCTGCCCCACTTCATCTCTGAGCACCTTTCAAGCAGGGAAGTCTCTCACAGGAGCAGATTTTTAAAGGTCCCCGTTTTAGCTCTAGGACTGTATCACTTCACTGCAGCTGGCTTACAAAGGCACCCTTTCCCCACCGTTTGTCTTCAGTATAGCACCTCCATTTCTCTTCTCTGCACTCCTACCTTGAAAAAAGTGGTCACTTTTCTATTTGTAGGGTTCCAGCCATTCTTTCTTTACATCTCAGGTTGAATGCATAGGTGTTCAGGATTGTTTGATAGTTATGTAGCTAAATTTGGAGGACCACATGAAACGAGGACCCCTCCTCTTCTGCCATCTTGCCTCCTCTCTCTGGGAGATCCATTCTTTTAAATGAGGATATTTTGATGAAGATGGAGTTTAAGATTTTTTTAAAATTTCTGTATATATATATATATATTTTTTTTTAATTTGCAGTGTAATGTTTCCCCTTGAAAATGGTTTTATGTATATTACTGAAAGTTAAAAAGTTTCATTTGCATCTTGAGCTAGAAGATAGAACTTTAGAAAATCAGAATATAGTATTGTATGAGAGGTGGTATGCGTATGTAAAGCTGTAAAACTAGCTGGTTATTTGGTTATGTAATTGTCAACATGACTAAAGTGGTAATGTATTCTCATCCTAATGAAAAGATAACATGAAGCTTAATAGTATAATAAATTGGTAACTGACTTCAATAAAATGTGGAGTTTTTAGCGATAAGAGAATTAATCTTGTTAATTTTTATACATTGATTCTTAAATTAATTTTAATCTAATTTTATTGATTTTTAGTTGATTGGTTAAGCTTTCATTTTTTTTTTAAACAGAATTCTAGATAAATCAAGGCCTTCTAAAACTTCAACAGTAAAGAATGAATATCCTTTGAAATTTATTTTTAAAGCAGGAATTATTGTGTCTTTTGTATTTTACAAATTATTTTTAAGGAGCACTTTTTAATCTTCTTATTTTTAGGCTGATCTTATAAATGAACTGTATCAAGGAAAGCTGAAGGACTACGTGAGATGTCTGGAATGTGGTTATGAGGGCTGGAGAATCGACACATATCTTGATATTCCATTGGTCATCCGGCCTTATGGGTCCAGTCAAGCATTTGCTAGTGTGGTGTGTACCTTTCAGCTGACTGCTTGTGTATCCATACACAGAATACATAATAGCACAGTGGTATAATCTGTTGTAAGGTAAGTATCATCCTAGATACACCTTCTTGGGTTGTTAGTAATTCCTGCACTTAAACTGGCAAGATCTAGAAGATTTTTAACCCTTCAGTGAGTCCTAATAGTGCATGTATAAAAGGGAAAGTGAATGCAAATGTACTGCCTCATGGTTTAGTATTTTCTCCTTTCTGATAGATGACTAGGTTATTTCACTTTATTCTTTTTTTAAATCTCTAAATAGTCTGTTTTAGAAATGCTATTTTGTGACCATTTTTGTATTGGAAAGTACTTTTTGTTTTGCGTGCATTGTTAAGATTTTATTTAAGAGAGAGAGTTAGAGCATGACTGGGGGGAGGGGTCAGGAGGAAGGAGAGGCAGAGGAATAGGGAGAAGCAGACTCCCTGCTGATCAGGGAGCCCGATGTGGGTCTTGATCTCAGGGCACAGATAGATCATGACTTGAGCCAAAAAGACAGATGCTTAACCATCTGAGCCACCCAAGTGCCCCTGTTCCATATATTTTTAAAACTGGAAAAAATAACCTCTGGTTTTTATGATAAACAGAGGCCACATTTTTAAAAAGAACATCCTTATTCTAAAATTTAATTTAAAAACCATACATTGTAGGAACACAAGAACTTGAAGAATCTGATATGTTAGTTAATTGATTAATTAAAAATTAGCTTGATTATGTATATACTGAGAATCCAAGTGGGAGATTATGTAAGATTTTCTTGTTCTTCATATTATCCATTTTTAATTGCTTTTTGATAATTTTGTTATTGCATTTTATTGTGTTTACTGATACAAAGGAGAGCCATGGAAAGAGTTGATTTTTAAAATTGGAATATTCAGAAACATTTATTGTGAATCTGTTAGGAGCCAGGGGAAACTTTCAGAGAGCTATATTGTTTTGGGCCTTATTTATGTTATTACCAAGCTTACGGTGGCTTGTAGCTAAAATCAGTGTTTTTAAAGTTACTCCATACTTTATCCTCTAAAATAGTGCTTCAAATATGGTTTGGTCCTCTGGCCTCTAAGACAGTTGGTTCCCTTTGCTTTTTTTCTCCTACTTTCATTTGGCTATCAATAATAAATTATGGAATCACTTAGTTGGAATCCAAGAAGGCTTTTTCTAGATCATATAACACCAAGTCTTCTTTCCTGTACTATGTTTCAGTTTCCTTTATAGATTTGAAAAATTTTGTTAACAGTACCTTTTGTAAACTGCCATCCTAGATGTATGAGCTTGGCCTTGGTTTGAGTGGCTCATTTTGTTTTTCTTTTTTTTTTTTAACCCTCCCTCCCTCCCTCCCTCCCTCCCTCCCTCCCTCCCTCCCTCCCTCCCTTCTTTCCTTTCTTTTTCATTTTTTAAACTAACTTTCTTTCTTTCTTTCTTTCTTTCTTTCTTTCTTTCTTTCTTTCTTTCTTTCTCTCTCTCTCTCTCTCTCTCTCTCTCTCTCTCTCTCTTTCTTTCTTCCTTTCTTTCTAATAGTTTAAAGTAGGAGTGGCATAATGAAAAATTATCAACATTTGTCTTTAACTTATTTTCTAACTCATTTTTAAATATTGGCACTTCATTAGCAGAATAAACTAGAGAAATATTTGGTAGTCCCAGGTGATAAAGACAATATTTTCTGCTTTGGTTATGAAAGTATTTTTTTATGAGAGATTTTTCATACATATGTGCAGTTTAGTGTTTTTACAGATTGTATGTTGAGGAAGCTAGTGATATTTGTTGTGTTATTTTGGAGTATCGGATTTGACAGTCAGTAAGTCCAGTTGCTTAGCTAAATCTTTGTGTCCTCATTTTCTCACCTGCTGAATTCCCACCACTGTCAAGTATGTTATAGACATAGCAGCAGTGGGGCACTTTGGAGGATAGTTTTGGAGAAGTGAGAAAAAGACACATTTCCAAATGGAGTTCTCCGAAGGTGGTGTCTTCTGTTGATATATGGATGGTGGTGGTAGTAGTGGTGGTGGTCATTCAGTGAGAATTGAAGTTAGAGCTATGAAGCAGTATGTGAGCAAGTTTATATAACAGACATGCGCTAATAGGGCTTGCAGAAGGGAACTTAAAACTTGCTAGACTTTGCTGGAATCTCTTTAGGGAAATTACAGCAGGTAAACTACCCAAGATAGGGGTTCTAAGGAGGATACTACCTTCAGAGAACTTTAGTTAGAGGTAAGTGAATTCCCATCATTTTCTGAATTCAAACCTGTAATCTACACTTCTAAATCCACAGAAGTCATCACACAGCATCTAATAATAGTTTTATATCACTGCTTGCCATTGTGTATTTTGTTAATTCAATGTGTTTTAAAAAGAATTAGGTATAAATGTGGATTATAAAAAAATCTAGTTATATATCACTCAGGACTATATATAATACTTAGCTTAATTTGGATTGAACTCTTTTAAAATTTATTTTCCTATTTTTATTGATGGATTCTGGTATTTTTGTTTTATTGGATATATGTATACACATAACACATGTACATACATACACAACATTGATAATTCTGTGTTCTGTTTACTGTACATTCTTTCAGTGAGCCACAATATAATAGATATATATAATGAGGTTAACAACCTGATGCTTAATTTCAGGCAATTAAGTGTGAGTGAGGTTCTATTAAAAATTGAAGTGTTTTTATTAACCGTCATCTGAAACATTCCAATTTCTAGAGTTGTTTTATCCTCTGTGTTCAAATAAGTTAACTTGAGATTAATATATAAATGGAATTAGCACTTAATTTATCATTATGATATTTATAATAAATGTTTATGGTCCTCTTTCAGCTTGATTGATAGCAGACTGCTTTTTTAATGATTGCAAGAAATTGCCTACAGTTTTTAAAAAAACTTTTCATAATTTCTTTGTTGAACTGTTTTTTAGTCATTATAGCTAAGATATTATAGCTAAGATTATTAAGTTTCTGGCCTTTTTACTTGAACACGTAGGGAATCCATGATTAGGGGCTCTTTTGCCACTCTTAACCTCTCAGACAGAGTTCTTTTTCACACTCCTCTCCCACAAGATTTAATAGAAGTTTAGGAGAATGCTTCCTTGATTAAATTTGGGAAACAATGCAACTGTAATCCTCTTTGAGATGTTTACTGTGCATATTTTATTTTAAATGCCCTGAGGATCCCTGTAATAGAGAAATTTGCTTAACTGTGCTTAACCTAACGTTTTCTTTCTCTGTGGGATATTTGTGACTATTTTAAGGGACACTAGAATTCTGAGGAACATATTTTGGGAAGCTCTGGACTAGAATAAGGTGACTTAAGGATTATCTGTACTTTATTACATTACTGTTTATGTCCTTGGGATGTTGAGGGCGAGTGAGAATCCTAAAATATGTGTTATAATTTACTGTTGTTTTGCGTATCTCCTTAATCCTGAAAAATTAATATCAGCTGAAAAATTCCTTGTATTAACTTTTTAAAGAAATTCGTTTCTAATGGTTTGTGAGAGAAAACCAGAACCTTTTATTTTCATTGATTAGAGCTGTCTAAACTAATCTCTCTGAATTTCATTATCAAAGAAACCTCGAATCTGCTTATTGCCAAGCACATTGAAAACATACTTTTTATAATGAGATAGTCCTAAACACATACTAGTAATACATAAAAATTGGAAGTATAATTTTTATTGGTTGACTATGAAAGCATATTTCACAAATTATAAACAATAGAACCTCATGTTTGACATTAACTAGGGAGGAGCTTTTCTATTTAACAGTAAATTTTAGATACTGTCTTTTCATGAGTATCTTTTATCATATATTTATTGAGTTGCCTACTCTATGCAGTGGGTACTATTATAGACCATTTTCTTTTAATATATTGTAAATTCTATTATTAGATAAGTACACTTCAATATCTTTATTATCACAAAATGTTCAGAAGTCTGAGATTGGGGTCAGCTATATAGTTCCATATAGTGTCTTTGGAAAGATCAGATATGTGAAAGACTTCTGTGCCCTAAGTAAGCATAGTTTAATGATCATTTTAAAGTTTGAGTGAAAAACTGTTAAATTCATAAGTATTTATGAAATCATAAGCATTTCAAATGTTTGGTGTGCACAAGTTTATATCATACGTTCTACCTGGAATTAACAGATGATTTGGACATTCTTAAATGTCTGGCTAAACCACATAACTCATTTGGATGGTGAATTGGTCCATATTTGTCCAAATATGTAAGCATCACATAAAGAAAAATCTCTTCCACAGACTCTACCCTCATTTTTCCAGGAATTTGTGTGGTTGGACATAGTGGGAACCAGTTTAAAAAGTGGGGACTTCTGCTTTCAGGAAGATGGAGTAGATGTACATTGCCCTATTCCTCCTGCTAAAACAACTGAAAGTCTTGAACAGTATATATAAAATAAAACATAAGAAGACTCTGAAAGGTGGAGAAAAGGCATAAAGACTAGGGACCTCAGGACTCAAGGAATGACATGGGGTGAGTTCCCTGGGTTTTCTTTTTGCCTAATATAGCCCAAACTTGGAGCTCCAGCAGCCTGGACACAGCAACAGGCATAGACTGAAAAGTCTGCTGTCTCCAGCCAGAAGACTAGGAAAGAGACAGCCTAGCAAGGCAGAAAACTTTTAGACAGTGCCCAATCTGCTCTAGCCAAACACCACAGAAAGACTGTGTCCCCTATCTCACCCCATGCCAGCTGAGGCTGAGTAGGGAGCCCAGACTTCTCTTCTCATGAAGATGTTACTAGGCTTTCTAGCCCCTTGCCTGGGTGGTTACAGAGAAGGCGGAGTAGATAGCCAGGGGTTTCATCCCTCTTGGGCAGTAACAAATCTCCCCACAACTACTCTCCTGTTCCTCTGGTTCACTGTCATTAGAGACACATGGGGAGCCTAGCTTTCACTCTTACCTCATCGTGAGGAGATGCTTCTATCTGTCACCATTGATGTCAGAAGAAGCCTAGTAAAGAGTCAGGATTTTGCTATCTTTGAACTGTAAGGAGACTAGCCCCTTCCCACTACGGTGTCAGTGGAGGCTGTAAGGGGATGTACGGAGACCGCCTTACCCCTCATAGCCAAGATTATATCAGCAGAGGCCTACTGAGCAGCCAGGACCCCAACCCTTGCCCTGCAGTAATGAAGAGCCCCTCACCTCAGGTGTCATTGGAGGCCAAGTGGGAAACCTGGACTTTTCCCACTGGCAGTAATGAATCAGGAACCTTTTCTCTCACTGGAGCAGTGTCAAAGGAAGCCAGTAAACCAGAAGATTTAAATATGGGTCTAGAAACTCATAATATCCAAAATGTTCAGGTTTCAATAGAAAAAAAAACACTTTTTATACTAAGAACCAGGAAAATCTTTTTTCGAATGAAAGAAGAGACAATCAGTAGATACAAACACTAATATGATAGATGTTAGAATTATATGACAAATATTTTAAAGCAGTCATCATAGAAATAGGAGATCCCAAACCCAAGTGAAATAAATGAGAAAATAGAAAAAAATACAGATAAAAAGGAAATGAAGGGAAGAAATACTGATAAAAAAGAAGAAATACAGATAAAAAGGAAAATAAAAGGAAAATGAAATGAAAAAGGAATTTAGAACCGAAAAATGCAATACCAAAGTGGAAAACTTGACCAATAGACCCAATAGCAGAATGGAGATGACAGCAGAAAGAATCCATGAACTTGAAGATAGAATTTAGAAATTGCCCAGTCTAACCAGCAGAGAAAAAACAGATTGGGGAAAAAATTTAAAAGGTCAACAGGATTTTGGGGACTATAATAAAAGATCTAAGATTTGTATCATTGGAGTCCTGGAAGGAGAGGAAAAAGAAAGCAGTGCTGGAAAAATACTTGAAATAATGGCTAGAAATTCCCAAATCTGGCAAAAGGCATAAAGCTGTAACATCCAAGAAGCTAACAAACCCTAAATAGGATAAGCCAGAATCACTCTGCATTAAGTCCAGCTATAGTCAAACTTCTGAAAACTGAAGACAAAAAAAAATAACTTAAGAGAAGCAACTGAGAAATACGCCTTTTCTTATAGGCTGAAAAGTACTCTTGATTTCTCATAAGCAAATGTTTCATCAAAAACAGTGGAGACCAGAAGAAAGTGGCACATTTTTCAGGTATTGAAAGAAAAGCACTGTCAACGATAGTCTTATACTCAGTGAAAATATTCTTCAGGAATGAAGGGGAAATCAATCCCATCCTGGATAATGGAACACTAAAGGAATTTGCCACTAATAGACCCACCTTAAAAAATGGCTAAAGAAAATTCCCTAAACAGAAAGGAAAAAATAAAAGGAAATCATCTAGGAATGTTAGAAATGAAGAAAGAACATGGTAAGCTGAAAATCTGGGTAGATACAATAGGCTTTCCTTCTTGTAAGTTTCCTACATTATTATTATTATTATTTAAAGATTGTATTTATTTATTTGACAGAGAGCACAAGCAGGGGAAGCAGAGGGAGAGGGAGAAGCAGGCTCCCCACTGAGCAAGGACCCCAGTGCGGTACTTGATCCCAGGACCCTGAGATCATGACTTAACTGAAGGCAGAGGCTTATTAACCAACTGAGCCACCCAGGTGCCCCCCTACATTATGTTTGATGGTTAAGCCAGACTATAACATTGTTTGATATGGTTCTAAATGTATGCAGAAGAAATATTTAAGACCATTATAAATGGGAGAGGATAAAAAGACTTAAAGGGAAGTAAGGTTTCTGTACTTCATTTGAACTGGTAAAAGGATAAAAGTTATGTGTATATAATATACCTAGAGCAACCACTGAAACACTCCAAAAACCTAGATAAATCAAAATAGAATTTAAAATATATGTACAAGTAATCCACAGGAGAGCAGGAGAAAGAACACACACAAAAAAATAGCAGTCTTGGATACATGTAAATGGTCTAATTATACCAAATAAAAGATAGAGATTTGCATATCAGATTTAAAAACATGACCCAATTGTGTGTATACTTGATATAAAAACTCCCTTCAAATATATTGGCATAGACAGGCTGAAATGTAAAAGGATAGAAAAATGTTATATCAAGTAAACATTAATCGAGGGAAATGACTATATTAATATCAGTTAACGTAGATATTAGAACAAAGAAAATTACTAGAAATAGGGGCATTAATGATAATGATAAAAGGGGCATAGGGATCCCTGGGTGGCGCAGCGGTTTGGCGCCTGCCTTTGGCCCAGGGCGTGATCCTGGAGGCCTGGGATCGAATCCCACATCGGGCTCCCGGTGCATGGAGCCTGCTTCTCCCTCTGCCTATGTCTCTGCCTCTCTCTCTCTCTCTCTCTCTCTATCATAAATTAAAAAAAAATTAAAAGGGGCATAATGATAAATGGGTTATTAGTTCATCAAGAGGACAGCAATCCTAAATGTGTATTTACCAAATAACAGAGCTGAAAAATATATAGGAAAAACTGTCCAAAATGAAGAGAAATCGGCAAATCTATAATTATAGTTGGAGACTTTACTGTCCCTCTGTCAATAATTAATAGATAGAACCTCTAGGCAGAAAATTAGCAAATAAAGAATTCAACGCCATCAACAACTGGAACTAATAGACATTTATAAAACATTCCACTCAACAACAGCAGAATACACACTCTTTTTAATGGACTGTATATATCAAGAAAGACCATATACCTTGGACCATAAAACAAATCTCAACAGATTTAAGTGAATTAAAATCATTGTATGTTTTTCAACAATGGTAGAATTAAGTTAGAAGTCAGTAACAATAACATAACTGGAAAACCACCAAGCACTTGCAAAACACAGAATACACTTAAATAATCCATGAGTCATAGAGGAGACCTCAAGGAAAATTGATAAAAACAACAAAACACTTCGAAATGAATGAAAATATATAAAAAATTTTGAGACACAGCTGAAACATTTCTGAGAGGGGAACTTAAAGTACTAAATGCTCACCTTACTAAGATGCTTACATTGGTAAGAAAGAGGAGAAGTTTTGAATCCAGTTTTGAAGCTTTCGGCTAACCTGGAAAAACAAGAGCAAAAGAAACCTAAAGTAAGGAGGAAGGACAGAATCAATGAAACTGATATTAGGAAAATGAGAGAAAATTAGTGAAACACAGAGCTAATTCTTTGGAAAGATCAATACAGAAGACCAACAGGAAAAAAGACAAAAATTTACAGTATTAGAAATGAAATGAGTACTACTATGGATCATACACATATCAAAAGGCTAATAAGAGACTGCAACAACAAACTGCTCTGCACACATAAATTTGATAAATAAATCAATACTTCGAAAAGCACAAACTATAATTCATCCAGTATGAATTAGGTAATTTGAATAAGCCCTATAACCGTTAAGCTATCAAATTCATAATTAAAAATTTCTCAAAAATGAAGTCTCCCACACTGGGATGATTTCACTAGAGCCTTGTATCAAACATTTTAGAACAGTGAGCACCAATTCTACACAATCTTTTTTCAAAAAATAGAAAAGGAGGGAAGCCTTCCCAATTTAATTTATTAAGTTAGCTTATCCTGATACTAAACCAGACAAAAAAGTTAAAGCAAAACTGACCAAGCCAGTATCTTTAATTCATATAGGATGAGAAAATCCTTACAATATCAGTAGACAGAATTAAACAGTATGTGAAAGAATTATATACCATGATCCAGTAGGGTTCATTTCAGGTATTCAAAACTGGTCAATATTTAAAAATCAGTTCGAGTAATCTACCATATTAATAGGCAAAAGAAGAAAATTCACACCATCACATCGTTGGACTCAGGAAAAACACTGGACAAAATTCAGTATCTACTCATGATAAAAAAAAAAAAAAAACAAACTCAGAAAACTGAAAGTAGAGGGTAATTTTCTCAACTTAATAAAGAACATGATCCAAAAGCCTAGCTAACATAATATTTCATGGTGGAAGACTAAATGCTTTCCCCCTAGATTAAGTTTGTTTCTAAGCAAGGATTTCTGTCTGCTTTCACCACTCTTAATCAATATAGTACTGGAAGTCCTAGTCAGTACAATAAAGGAAGAAGAAGAAATAAGAACATTCCAATTAAAGGAAGAAATGAATTTGCCTCCCCCCCCTTTTTAGGTAACACTTTTTTTTAATGTAGAAAGTCCCAAGGCACCTACAAAAAAAATATGTAGAATAAGTCAGTTTAGCAAGCTAGCAGGATATGAGATAAACATACAAAAATTAGTTACATTTCAAAATACTAGCAAGGGTAGCCTGGGTGGCTGAGCAGTTTAGCGCCGCCTTCAGCCCAGGGCGTGATCCTGGAGACCCGGGATCGAGTCCCACATCGGGCTCCCTGCATGGAGCCTGCTTCTCCTCTGCCTGTGTCTCTGCCTCTCTCTCTCTCTCTCTTTCTCTCTGTCTCTCATGAATAAATAAAATCTTTTAAAAAAATTAAAAAAAAAACTAACAAATAACATGTGGAAAATGGCATTCAAAATACAATACCCATGGGGCAGTCCAGGTGGCTCAGTGGTTTAGCGCCACCTCATCCCAGGGCGTGATCCTGGAGATCCAGGATCGAGTCCCACGTCAGGCTCCTTGCATGGAGCCTGCTTCTCCCTCTGCCTGTGTCTCTGCCTCTCTCTCTCTCTCTCTCTCTCTCTCTCTCTGTCTCTCATAAATAAATAAAATCTTAAGAAAAAAATACAATACCATTTACAAACATGGGGGGGGAACGCTTTAGGAGTAAATCTAACAAAATATGTATAGGACTTATTGTACAAGAAACAACTAATTCTGAAAAGAATATTTCAATAAATGGAAAGACAGTGTGTTCATTGATTAGAAGATTCAACATAGTAAAAATGTTGGTTTTCCTCAGTATTACAGTTTTAATATACCCTTCTCAAAATAATGGCAAGATTTTTTGATGATATAAACAAGCTCATTCTAAAATTTATGAAGAAGCCAAGGGAATAAAAATACCTAGACTTAGGTTGCCTGAGTAACTTAGTTTTAGTGTCTGCCTTTGGCTCAGGTCATGACCCCAGGGTTGTGGGACAGAATCCCATGTCCGGCTCCCTGTTCTGCAGGGAGTCTGCTTCTCACTCTGCACCCCCCCCACACACACACACTAGTTCTCTCAATCTCTCTCTCTCTCTCTCTCTCTCTCTCTCTCTCTCAAATAACTCTTTAAAAACAAATAGCTAGACTTGTGAAGAGAGTTTTGGGAAAAGAATAAAGTGGGAAGAATCAGTCTACCTGATACAACTTACAAATTACAGAGCTACAGTAACCAAGACTGGGTGGTGGTGGTAGAGAGGTAGACACATAGATAAATAGGACAGAACAGAAAGCTGAGAAATAGATTTGCACAAATATGCCCCAATGGATTTTTGAGAAAGGCCCAAAAGTGATTCAGTGAAGAAGGATGGCCTTTTCAACAAATAGTGATGGTATAATTGGGCAACTATATGCACAAAAGTGAACCTCTACTTAAACCTTACACCTCTACACAAAAAATTTGCTCAAAATGGATATTTTAAATGTAAAGTTACAACCTTATTTTTCTTTTTTTTAAGGATTTTATTTATTCATTCATGAAAGACACAAAGAGGCAGAGACACAGGCAGAGGGAGGAGAAGCAGGCTCCATGCATGGAGCCCGATGGTGGAACTCAATCCTGGGAATCCAGGATCATGCCCTGAGCCCAAGGCAGACAAGTGCTGCCTTTGGCCCAGGGCCTGATGCTGGAGACCCGGGATCGAGTCCCGCATCGGGCTCCCTGCATGGAGCCTGCTTCTCTCTCTGCCTGTGTCTCTGCCTCTCTCTCTCTCTGTGTGTCTCGTGAATGAATAAATAAAATTTTTTTTAAAAAAATAGGAAAAAGTCTTCCAGATCTAGGGTTAAGCAGTGAGATCTTAGATTTGATACCAAAAGTACAGTCCGCAAAGGGAGAAGTTGCAAGTTGCATCTCATCAAAGTTAAAACATTTACTCTCTGAAAGCCCAGGGAAAGAGGATAAAAAGAGGAGCTACAGACTTCAAGAATGTATGTGCAAACCATATATCTGACGAGATGATATCTAGAATATATAAAGAAGCCTCAAAACACAGTAGTTAAAACCCACAATCCATTTGGACAATTGGCAAAAGACAGTATTTCATCAAAGAGGATATACAGGTGTCAAGAAAATACAGGAAAAGGTGTTCACTATCACTAAGGGAATTGCAAATTCAAGCCACAATGAGGGTGATACTCTACCTACAGAATGGCTAAAATAAATAATGACAGCACAGAAAGCTGGTAACAATGTGAAGAAAATAGATCACTCAAATATTTTATGGGAATGTGAAATGTTACAGGGAATTTTTTGTAAAACTAATATACACTTACTGTAAACCCCAGCAATTGTCCTGTTGGTTGCTTTATCTAAGAGTAATGAAAATTCATGTTCACGTGAAAACCTATAAGCCAGTGTCCATAGCATCTTTATTTTTAGTATCCACAAACTGGAATCAGCCTAGATGCCCTTCAGTAAGTGAATGGTTTAATAAACTTTAGTACATACAAACCATAGATACTACCCAGCAACAAAAAAGAACAAACTATTGATACACACTAAACTGGAATGAATCTCTAGAGAATTATGCTGAGTGAAAAAAAGCCAATCCCAAAAGGTTATATATGATATGATTCTATTTATATAACATTTTTGGTTGGCAGAAATTTAGAATTGGGGGCAGATTAATCAAAGCTTATAGGTTTAATAGGGCCAGGGGAAGGACAGAGGCTGGGAAATGGGATCCTTGTATAGAAACTGTTGAGTCTCTTGACTATGGTAGTGAATACTGAACCTATACAGGGGATAAATTGTATAGAACTTAATACACATGTATAGACAAAGGAGTACATTAAAAGTGGAAAAACCTGAATAAGATAATGTAGATTATATCAATGTCAATACCTTGATTGTAATATACTATAGTTTTGCAAAATGTTACCATTGAAGGAAATGGGTGTACAAGGGATTGTATATTATTTTCTATCATTGTGAATTTATAATCATCTCGAAAATTGCGATTAGAAAAAGTGAATGGCTTAGGAAAAAGTTCTTTTCCTAATTAAAACAAAACAAAAAGTATATATCCTGGGAAGATAGTTGAGCATATCTGTAAGGAAGACCTGTTACTTTATATAAATAGCACATGATTGCTATGTACATTAAACTCAATTAGGAAGTAGTTACCAGTGGCAGTTCTGATTTATCTTTTTTCTTTGTTCGATTTTAAAATAAAGTATCCTATTTTAGCACCCATCTCCTCATTCAAAATAGACACCAAATGATGAGAGAAGAATTTTATATACAGGTTAAGAGTTAAAAAAAGAAAAAGGAGAATTCATAGTGCCATTCCTTGGGTACGCATTATAATTGCATTGTGTCTAGATTTTCTGCATTAACTATGAAATTGTAATAACTCATGTTAGAATTTTCTGTGTTCTCTTCTGAACTCTGAAAATTATAATCTAAAAACATGCAAATTAGGTTTTAAATAATAGTGAGGAGTAAGCTCTAGAAAATAAATCTATTATCTTCACTCTGGAATGATGAAAAACAGCCATAGTCAACCCAAAGCTAGTTTAGAAGCACGATACATGAGTAATTTAACATACTTAAGAGGATAGCTGTTGGTAACCAGAGCAAAATTTTTTGTGTATATTAATCATGGTACAGTATTTGTAGTATTTTGTTCCATTTTTATGATCCATAGTTTATTTTCTTTAATATGTAAAATATAGTTTGGCATGATGTTTCATAATCTCCTACATCACATTAAGGTGAAGATAAATACATACAGCCACGTTAGCCCATCATTTATATAATTTATTTGTTCAGTGGGAGATGAATTGAAGCTAATTTTTATAACTGTCTAATCTTATTTATAATTAACCTGGAGCCATCTTGTTAAAAAGTGAATTAGGAAGCCACAGAAAATTATTATTATATAATTTTAACTGGCTTCTGGATTTGGAGGATAATGGTGGCTGCCTGAATCTGTATAGCTCTACACACTCTACCCCCAAAACCATAGACTAAAAGGAATACAGATAAAACCCAGGTAACCCATAAATTCTGCATTACTAGGAGACTAAGTACCCTAAACTTCAAATTACCTGTAAATAGCAAAATAATCACCACGTTCAACAGTGGAAAGCCTTTGAAACTATGAAATAGAGAAGAGATCGAAGGACGTAACAGAACAAAGACAAAACTCACCTTCAAAATGAGAAGGTACGATAGTACATGCCAAAAGAGTGAGTGCCAAATGGGACTCGGGTAGTTTATAGCACCAGCTACAGGGAAGGAGTTCTAGAGTGAGAAGAGGAATTTTGCCTTTGGGAGAGAAGTAGAGAAGCATGATGCATCTAGATGAGTCATAGTGGTCAAGAGAAAACAAGGACAAAGAGAAAAATTAAGTTTCCTGCAGAATGAAAGAAGACTTCAAGCTCTCCACTCCCATTACCCATTTAAGAACCTTTGCTTCACTAAGTTGATAAAAGTTTGAGGTACTCTCAAAATAAAGAATGCTGTCCACAAAATGTTGAGGTGGGTGGGGGAATCACATTTACACAGCACGGTTGTTAAAAGAAAACAAAGTATGTGTTAAAGCATTTCAGCTGATGAAAATCTACCCTGCTTAAAAAAAGAAAAAAGCTCTCAGGAAAATAACCACACATAAGAATACTGTAACACAGTACTCTAGACTAAATGAAATATTCTCAAAATAAAACTTGTTATCCAAAAATTTAAGGAGAGAAATTCAAAAAAAAGGAAGTACATTATGAATTGATCAAGCTCAGGAAAGAAATTGAAGAAAAAGACAAAACTATGAAATGAAGAATAAACTATAAAATGTTCAAGAGACTAGAACAGAATGGAAATCTAGAAGGGATATAGAATGAAAATGAAAGGAAAGTAAAAAGGACCTCAGAGAAAATGACTGAAAGGGAAGACTGGCAAAGGATGTCCAAGGAGTCTGAAGATTAAAACCATAACAGTAGAACAAAACTTAGGAACTACAAGTCAAGTAAAGTTTCTGGGAATAAGGGAAATTTCAGTCTACCTTTTGAAGGACCTACCATGTACTTGGAAAAACTAATGTAGAATACTCAACTCAGACATATTTTGGTAAACTGTTCAACTTTAAGTTAAACTGGGCTGGCATCATACTTCTGAAGAGCAGCATGCAAATCTGGCAACAGGATAGTAATTTCCAGAAACTCAAGAAAGTACGGGCCAAGGATTTGACACCTAGCCGAGTTTTTCTTTAATTATGGTGGCAATGATTAATTCCATTCTTGAACATGACTTACTGAATATTGTATCCATGAGCCTTCTTGAGTTTATTAGGGGATAAGCTCTAGCCACTGAAGAGATAGATCCCTGGGGAAGCTTCAGCAAAAGGACTATGAGCACTTAATATATTAAATTATAGAAACAAAGACTAAATGAACAAAGATAGGGACATAAGTAGAGAATAGTATATGTTAGAGTAGGAATATCATTCAAAAAAATGGAATGGGGAAAGTAAGTGAAAGAATGAGATCATAGACTGCTGAATGAGTAGGAGACAAAGGATAGCATTTAGTAAACCAGACACTAAAACCTTAAGTAAGAAAAAGGGAGAAAATGAAGATTAAGGGCATTAACAAAAGTATAAATTCATGAGAACAAAATTCTAACCTTTCTAAATACCAAAGGAAAATATAAAAGGTGTAGCAAAATTGTATATTGGAGACATATTGTATTGGAGATAACACAGTAAATATTACTCAATACACAGTAATTATAATAAATTAATTTTGATGAAACAAAACAATGTCATAGCAAATATGAATGTGCTTAAGTTTCCTTACTAAAAAATGATTTTCAAGATGGTACATAAAACATATTAAAAATTGATTTAAGCAAGTATCCATTAGTGGATGCTAAATCTAGGGTGGAAAGTTTAAGACACAGAATTTTTGCATGGTCTCTAAATACCTCCTTTCAGATTGCATATTAGCTGGAAGGATAAAAGAGTATGTAGTGGAGAAGCTGGATAACACTTTGACCAGGTGGTTGAAGTTCATATCACCATAGGGAGGTTGGAGATATTATGGCCTGTGACGGTGATACCTCAGGACACATCATAACTTAAATGGTAGTCTAGCAAGGAATACATAGAACTTGAACCTAATTATGAGGAACATCAGACAAACCTAAATTGCAGACATTTTATAAATAACTGGGCTCCTCCAAAAACCATTTATGCCCTGAAAGGAAGAAAGGCTTTGAAACTGTTCCAGACAAAATGAATCTGAAGAGATGGCCAAATGTAATCTGTGATCCTGGATTCAGTTCTGTATTGGATGGGGAGAAATGCATTATTAGGATTGGGACAATTGACAGAATTGCAATATGGCAAAAGTACTTTTTATCAGTGGTAAATTTTCCTGAGTTTGATAACTCTAGTATTTATGTAAGAATAGTCTTCCTCCTAAAAAATCACATAGAACTATTAAGAGGGAAAGCATGATATGTAAACCTACTCTCACATGCTTTAGAAAAATATATGATGTGTGTGAGGGTGGTAGAATGATAAAGCAAGGGTAACAAAATATTAAAAGTTGGTGAGTCTGAGTAAATTATGAGAGTTTTCTTTAAACTTTTCTCTGAGTTTTAACTTAAAAAATTAGAAAAAGTGCTAGCTATGAACTGTAGCCAGAGACCAGTACACATCACACAGTTAAGTAGAATTTGAGTTCCATGATTGTCTCACTCTACACACCTCCCCTTGTTTTAAGATATTGAGTGTTTCAGTTTCTATGTGGAAAGCATGACTAATTTGATATCAGCCTATGCTAAGCTATATGATTTCTCTTCAAGCTTTTTCTGTGTTGCATTTTTACAGGATTTGCCTTTTTCATGCTTAAAATATACTTTAAAGAAAAAAAATCATTCTGAATGTGCCCCTTTCTGTGACCTCCAGTAAAATGCTTGGCCATGTGGGAAGAACCCCACTCTTTGATTCTCCTTCTCCTACCCCCCGCCCCTTGCTTCCTTGGATTTCTGAGAACAAAATAGGAGATGGGAGAGGTTAGAGGCATTTTAAAATCTTTTCATATTTTTTATTCTTATCCCAGAATGAACTGTATGTGGATAGTAGTTTTATTAGTATTGTCAGCTATTTTATGTTTTGCCAGGTCAAGCTCCTTTATCTTTTGAGAACAACATGTTCTGAATCAAAAGAAAAATATTTGAAGATATTTTGTCTTAATGATACAATTTTTTTCTTTGTATATAGTAAATGTGGTCAGTTCTGATTAGACCAAGTGTGAAGCGATCACAACAAATGAAACTGGAGATTATACAGTCCAACCTTAATTGTCGTATTAATGACAATTTATTTTTTATTGTGAAAAATCAGTGATTAAAAATTAAAAACTTTGGGCAGCCCCGGTGGCACAACGGGTTAGCGCCGCCTGCAGCCCAGGGTGTGATCCTGGAGACCCGAGATCGAGTCCCACAGTGGGTTCCCTGTGTGGAGCCTGCTTCTCCTTCCCTCTGCCGTTTCTCTACCCCCGCCTCTCTCTCTCTCTGTGTCTCTCATGAATAAATAAAATCTTTACCAAAAAAATTAAAAATTTTATGCCCACTGATTCTTCACCAGTATTCATACTAAGTTTCTTGCTCCTGTCTTAAGGCTGTATGGAGAAAAGAGAACCATGTGGTTCCACTAGGTGAACAGTCCAGGAGCTCATACATTTTCAAATGGAACAGTATCTGACATGCAGGGAGAAAGCTACCCAGTGTTTTCCAGTCTTTAGTGCAGTAGCAAATTATGGACTGATGCTAAATATGGTGGTAAATGATGGTTATTAGATTTTTTTTTTTTAGTGTATGGATAGTTTGAATTCAGAGTTCTCTGTTATTTATTGTACAGTTTATAAATGTCACCTTTTACAAGAAGATTGAAGTGATGCATGTAACTGCTTCTCTAAGAAGTATAGAATTTTTAATCTAAAGGCAGGATTTTTTTTTTTAAGATTTTATTTATTCATGGGAGAGAGAGAGAGGCAGAGACATAGGCAGAGGGAGAAGCAGGTCCCATGCAAGGAGCCTGACGTGGGACTTGATCCTGGGACTCTAGGATCATGCCCTGGGCCTAAGGCAGGTGCCAAACTGCTGAGCCACCCAGAGATCCCCTAAAGGCAGGATTCTTATTAGATTATTTAGCCAATTCCACAATGTAAAGTCCATAAAAATTAGGTAGCGGTAACTGTGATGTGCAGTATTAGGAAAGACAGATTTTGTGCAGAATTAAGGCAATTATTTTGTTGCTCAGTTTTTATAATGACATTATGTTGCTGTTGATTTTTTTTTTCCTTTTTGCATTTTGAGTTCCTAATTTTCTAGCCATTCTACTTCTAAGTATTTTGATAATTGGAAAATTTTTACATTCAGGGCTTTGTCATTAATATTATAACACTTTTTAAGTAATTATAAAACAATTTTTTTTCTTACTAGGAAGAAGCACTGCATGCATTTATTCAGCCAGAGATCCTGGATGGCCCAAATCAGTACTTTTGTGAACGTTGTAAGAAGAAATGTGATGCACGAAAGGTAGATGCCATGTAGAAATTAATACTAAACTATCTGAGATTATATTCAATATTCAATAGGTCCCTTTTTTTTTTAGGGTCTTCGGTTTTTGCATTTCCCTTATCTGCTCACCTTACAGTTGAAAAGGTTTGATTTTGATTATACAACCATGCACAGGATTAAATTGAATGATCGGATGACATTCCCTGAAGAGCTAGATATGAGTACGTTTATTGACGTTGAAGATGAGGTAAGATACTTATTCATATTTTTTTGTTAAAAAACATTAGTCAATTCATTTTGATTGATCATGTGTTTAAAAGAGCTATTTGGGGTAAAACACCGGTAGTGTTTAGAGTGTCTTCTTGATAGAAGATATTCCTTTCCTCCCGTATTTTATAATGCCAAGTTCTATAAAAAGATCTAGATTTGTATAAGCTTTTTTGTCCACCATAAATTATATGTATGATATTCTTTTTTGATCAGAATAACTTACGATATTCTTTGAAAAGATAAAAAGGATCTCAAACTCTGGAATTATTTCTTTAAATATGAGCGATAATCTTAGATTTATAATTTAATTAGCAAAACAAACCAATCTAGAGGTGGGCTGCACTGTGCTTCTGGTATGTAGTAAACAGAACACATGTCAGTGAAAAAATGAGCAAATTGGGTAGTATGGCCTCTATTTCTTGTATTTATCTTAGTGTCTTTTTCAAGGACTACTAACTTTTTCAAGTTAAAGTTTGCCACCTCTTAAATAGGCCAGGCTAGAAAGCTAGAAAATAAAGGCATTTTGTCTGTTTTCCCTTTTTAGTTAGTTTTTTAGTTAAAACGTTAAATATTTTGAGAATGGGAATTTGAAGGACACCAGTAATGCTTATCATTTTCTTCTACTCATTAACCCCCCCCCCCCCATGTTTTCTGGTTCCCCTAACCTTATTCAGTAGAAGATTCTTAATGTCCCACTCTATTTGGAAACTTCTGATTTCATTATAGATTGTAAATTATAATTACAATCACTGGACATAGTTGTTAGTGATAAATCTTTATATTTTTCAAAACCATCATGAGTCGTTAGTTTCTGATCGGACCTGATCACTGTAGTTATAAAAATACCTCTTTTCAAAAGCTCAGAAATGAGCTTAATTAAGTTTAGTTAGTGCTGTTAAGTATTAAGAGATAATGTAGTATAGAAAAGCAACCTTTCTGAGCCTTACTTTCTCTGTTAAGTAAGGACAATAATTGCTTTGTATGGCTTTTATAAAAAGAGAACTCTTTAAATAAAGTAGACGTTCATGGAGTGGTATCTATGACCAGGTTTACATTTTGAAACATTTAATTTAAAATAGTATTTCCAGGGCTCCTGGATGGCTCAGTTGGTTGGGCATCTGCCGTCAGCTTTGGGTCATGATCCCGGGATCCTGGGATCAAGCCCCACATCAGGCTCCCTGCTCGGTGGGGAGTCTGCTTCTCCCTCTGCCTCTCCCCCAGCTAGTGCTCTCTCCCTCACACACACTCTCTCAAATAAAAAAATAAAATCTTTAAAAAATAAAATAGTATTTCCAACAGTTGTGCTTAAGCTAAGGACTCTCTGCAAAGTATATACCAGGTTTAAAGTAGACATAGTCTTTATAGGAGTCCACACAAACAGAGATCAGTCAGGATTGGATTGGTTTTTCTATATGTACCTAATATATTTCTTGTAAAAGGAGATCTACAAATAAAGATAACCTAGATATAATTTGACAGGAACTTTTAGGAAGTTCTAGGTGCATTTGTTGGGAGAAGAGATGTTCCAGCCTCGAGGAAGGTCAGGAATGATCTCTTTGGACTTAGTGTAGAGTTCTAGAGTGGGTTTTCACTTTGAACCAAACTTTATTGAGGAGTGAAGACTATATTATATGTTAGATGCAATCCATACAACAAAGTTCTTGGCAAAAAGTTGGTGCTTATTATTATATATTGCTTAGTTAATTTAGGAACTCCTGTACAACCTGTTAAGAGCCTACATCTTAGAGATGAATTCTCAAACTATTAAAAATATTTTAGGTATGTATATTAAAAATTTTAAAGGGGCAGGGAGTTTTTGGGGGATTTCTAAGAAGTAGAGTCCTTCAAATAAAATTTGCATGAGAGGGGTTTAAAAATCATAAAAGCACAAAAGAGTATGATTTTTTTGTTGTTATATTTCTACCTCTATGCACTAGAATATAAAGTTGTTGTGAATAGATACAATGTTGTTTTTCTTTCTAATTATCTATAATACCTACCACAGTGATAAATTGAACTTTTTGTTCAAGAAAAGAAATGATATTCTTTTGGGATTTGAGAACAAAAGCTCACTTTGGTACTTATGTTCTCTGCTTTTATTATTATTATTATTTTTGTTCTCTGCTTTTCTAGACTTTGATGAAAGACGGTAATTTAATTACTTTGCAACTATAAACATAAATGGGGTTTAATTAGAAATCTGAATCACTAATTCATTGTATTTAAATTTTAAGGATTGATGGAGATGCTTTTACAATACACTGTTTTGGCTTAATTTTACTAAAGGACTCAGAGAAGACAAATTTATTTAAAATAAATACTTTTATTAATAATATCTGAACTTACATGAAAAAGTTAGCAGGTAGACAAAATATTTTGCTGTGTATGTGTTTTCCCTTTGTTCAGCTTGTAATTGTAAGATAATTATGTTTTATTAAGAAATCCCCTCAGACGGAAAGTTGCACAGACAGCGGGGCAGAAAATGAAGGCAGTTGTCACAGTGATCAAATGAGCAATGATTTCTCGAATGATGATGGTGTTGATGAAGGGATCTGCCTTGAAAGTAATAGTGGAACTGAAAAGATTTCAAAACCTGGCCTTGAGAAGGTACCTTTTATAGTTTATGGGTTTTAGTTGAAAGAATAAAATAATCTCCTAGCCGCTGTATAATTCTGTAGCTACTGTGACCAATAAATTCTCTTTAAGAAAAGTAACTTTTGAAAGGGAATACCTTTTAAAAGATTTTCTTATGCATATATGTGATCATAATTATACTTTAGGAAAAGGTACTTATAGGCAGGGGCATGAATTTCTGAGAGGCTCAACTATAGCTATGTGACCAACCTGAGTGGTGGTACGGAAAGGGTGTTTAGTGGTCGGGAAACCACTCTGCCTTTAAAGCTGCACCTAGCCTCTAAATCTTAATATCAAAGTCTTCTCATTTAGCGAAATGAAAGTATTAGGCTAGACCTGTTGATTTAAAAAATTTTGGATGTGTACTCCTTATGAAATAGAACCAATCTTTTAGAGATGGGGGAAAGCTAAAGCCCTCAGCCTCCCTCCCCTCCCCATGACAGCCCTTAAGACACTTTAAAAAATGATATAGTTCAAGGGCCCCTAGGTGCCTCAGTGGTTGAGCATCTGTCTTTGGCTCAGGTCATGATCCCGGGGTTCTAGGATTGAGTCCTGCATTGGGACACAGGGAGCCTGCTTCTCCCTTGCCTATGTCTCTGCCTCTCTCTCTCTGTGTGTCTCTCATGAATAAATTTTTAAAAATGGTACAATTCCATGCCTCTCCCTCTGCCTGTGTGTCTGCCTCTTTCTCTGTGTCTCTCATGAATAAATAAATTTTTAAAAAATGATATAGTTCCATGGATTATAATTTGACAACTACTGGACTTGATAATCTGTCATAAAATCTTTTATGTCACTGTGTTAGTGATTTTTAAAGATTTTATCAAACTATTTCTTTCGTATTCATATAATCTGCTTTACTGAGGGGAGAGTTATAGGTCAGGTATCTTCAGCATGTGTGAATTGTGAATCACTAGCCTGAAGACTGATCAGTAGTTCAAGTCTTGCAGAGTCCTATTAACAGTATTTAAGAATGGCATTTCTCTTACATAAATCTATTTTTAGACCAAGACCATTATTCTAACTACTATTGTCATTATCCTTTACTTTCTAAAATTATCTGTTTCAGGGCATATAGGTAGGTGATCATGAATTGCTATGTATGAATAACGTTATGGACACATCATAGCTTAGTATAAAGAACATTGTATCAAGTATGGATTGGCAAATGATTCCCTGCCTGTTTTTCTACATAAACAGTTATGTCTGGGGTGTTTTGTTTTGTTTTGTCTTTTGGGTTTGTTTGTTTTTTTTTTTTGGTCTTACTGCTAAGTAAGACTTCTTACACAGTATTGAATAAGAGTGGTAAGAGAGGACATTCTTGCCTTGTTTCCAGTCTTAGGAGGAAAGTGTTCAGTTTCTCACCATCAAGTGTGACGTATTCCTAAGTTTATTTGTAGGTATTCTTTATCAGGTTGAGGTTTCCCTCTTCCTAGTTTCTTTAGAGTTTTTATAATGAATATAACTATTGGATTTTGTGGAATTATTTTTCTGTCGATTGATAGGATCATGTAATTTTTCTTCTTTAGCCTATATTACATAGATTGATTTTCTAATGTTGAACTATCTCTGCATACTTGAGAAACCAGTAGATCACTGTATCACAGATATTACATAAATACATACAGATATAACATAAATACATTAGATGTTCCAAATCATTTTGTCACTCAGCTCTTTTACAAAGAAAATAGAATAATCTTACTTGAATAAAAACAACTATGTTATTTGGGACTTCTTCATCTTGACTGTACATATCAGAACAGTCTTCCATTTAGCACCTGCTTCTAAAATTTCAGACTATTGTTTTCTTACATAAATAACATTGTATTTCAGATGTACATAGTTCCAGAGGTTATAACATAAGTAAAATGTGAAGGAATGCACTGAAAGAAACTGTCTTATATGAAATTATGTGGTGACTTGCCATTTTAATGATCTAAGAGAAAAGTGTACCTACAATAAATAGCTAAGACAGCCAACATGTTATTTTATTTTGTATTAATAGATAATAGGAAATATACAAATAAAGGTTTTATATTTTTCCTCTTTTGAGTTACTTTTATTTTTCCCCCCTCAGAATTCCTTGATCTATGAGCTCTTCTCCGTTATGGTTCATTCAGGGAGTGCTGCTGGTGGCCATTATTATGCTTGTATAAAGTCCTTCAGTGATGAACAGTGGTACAGCTTCAATGATCAACATGTCAGCAGGGTAAGGAGGGTTTTTTTTTTTTTTTTAAGATTATTCTGAAAGACAGGAGTAGAGATGTTTCTAATTAAAAGCAGGGTTTATTAAAAATGGGAGACTTTGTCCAGTGAAGCGTTTTAAGACACATGCTAAGTCAGTCTTTTGTTTTGGTTTTCAGTGAATATCCTAGTTTGTGTTCATAATTACTTCTTTTGTTTTGTTTGAGGCTTGATGAGTGTTTCCAGAGATAGACTCCCCCCTCCCTTTTTTTTCTCTCTGAGCTGTCATGCAGGCTACCTGTTGAGGAGCACTAGACCTGATTGGTAGCGGCCACTGATTGTGATTAGATTTTGTGAATTGGTAGTTGTGTGGTCCATTTAACTGAGGTTAAAAATCGGCTTACCTGTTGACACAGAGGTGATAGTATTATAAACTTTACAGAAAGGCAAATAATGTAATAACTTTTTAGATAACACAAGAGGACATTAAGAAAACACATGGTGGATCTTCAGGAAGCAGAGGATATTACTCAAGTGCTTTTGCAAGGTAAATAACTTCCTAATTTGTACTGCTTATAAATTAGAATTAATTACAGCTTCTCAACATTTTTTTTTTTAACCATGAAAGAGGTTTAACCTAGGGGTCAGCAAGCTATAACTCAAGGACCAAACCATGCCTGCCTCCAGTTTTTGGAAATAAAGTTTTATTGGAACACCAGTGTACTCATTTGTTAAGTATTGTGTGCTGATCTTTTCCTTTAACCACAGAGTTAAATAACTGCAACACAGAAATATGGCCCAGAAAAAATTTGCTGACTCCTAACTCAGTTATATTAATTGTTATAAGACAGAAGTTTTTCAAAGAGGAGATGTGGAAATCTCATAAATTCATTGCTAAGAACAAAGTACATTTTTCCTTTTTTTCTAGAATATTTTAAGCTTGAACCTACGAACAGTTATATGGTGTTCTAGTTGTTTGAAATAACAAAAAACTATTTAAAAAAAATATTGGTGCTAGGAAATGGAACCTTTACATCTCCATTTTGTTGACATTAATTTTTTTATATTTCTACTAGCTCCACAAATGCATATATGCTGATATATAGACTGAAGGATCCAGCACGAAATGCAAGTATGTCAATATGCAGTTATTTGATTTTAATCTGTACTAATTTCTCCTTGCAAGTTTTGCAAACCTTAGATAACTACTTTTATCTTTATTTTTTTATTTTTATCTGTTCATGATAGAGAGAGAAGCAGAGACACAGGCAGAGGGAGAAGCAGGCTCCATGCTAGGAGCCTAATGCAGGACTCAATCCCGGGACTCCTGGATCATGCCCTGGGCCAAAGGCAGGCACTAAACCGCTGAGCCACCCAGGGATCCCTGATAACTACTTTTAAATGATAGGATGATTAAGTTTTTTTATGCCCAGAAAAATTAATTATAAAGACTGTCATGAGGGACCCCTGGGTGGCTCAACAGTTGAGTGTCCGCCTTAGTCCCGGGTCTGACAGTTGAGTCCCCCCAGGGAACCTGCTTCTTTCTCTATGTCTCTGCCTCTCTCTGTGTGTCTCTCATGAATACATAAATAAAATCTTAAAAAAAAAAAAAAAAAAAGCCAAAAACTAAAAGACTGTCATGAGATAATACCAAGTGGCAAAAACACTTGGAAAAAAGTTGAAATGTTTTTTAATACACTAAGAGACAAACTCTACATTAAAAAATTAGATATTTATTTACAGTAAGTATATTCAGTGATAACCCCTAGACCTGTGTAACAGTCATAATTTGCCATCTAGATGGCGTAGAGCTAGTTATTTAATTTTTCTAAATCTTAATTTCCACATCTGTAAAATGGGATTACAGTATTTTATAGGATTGTAATGAAAAGTTAAATGAGATAACAATATTTTTGTTACACCTGGTACATAGTAAAAACTCAAAATTAGCTATTATTTTAATTATAAGTTTTTGGGGTACTTTTGGGGTACATAAAGTTTTATGATTCTAGTATGTATCCTTTATTGTGTTTTAATTATATTGAGAATCCTCGAAATAATCCTGTATACACAGAATGCAGGTTTTCTTTTTTTCTCCTTTTTTATTTTTAATTAAAAAAATCGCAGTTTCCCTTTTTTCTTAATGCCAACTTCTGACTGAAGCAGTATTGCAAATAAGTACGGATGTGTGAGTGTACCTATAGATATATACACAAATGGTATGTTAACTCACATTTTTTTCACAATTGTTATAATCATTGTCCTTAATTTCAACATATTTCCCTTGTTTAGCAACTACCATACTGTAAAATTTATTTTAGGTAGTGCGATGTTTTGTTTACATTTTTGTAAACTCATTATGTTTTAAATTCAGTTGGTCAAGGCTTAGGACTTAATTTATCTTTTCACTAGTGATAATTCAGAGTCTGGAGTCTGTCATATAGTGACTGTTTAATAATTTACTATAAAATTAATGGAGTTGTGAAAAAGGAAATTATAACAAGAAGTCATTTCAAAACAGATTTCAGAGTAGTCATTCTGACTTTACAGATAAAATAATAATACTCCACGGATAAACTTGTCCAAAGTCATAGCTTCCTGGAGGTAGAGCCAGGATTGTAGTTTGTGTGTTCTCTGTAGCACCCAGCATTCCACAGGTTTCCCTTCATTAGGTCAGTAACATAGCTTTCCTTGATTACTCCCCTTAAGCTGTAGTTTTGTGATGAAGCACCAGAGGGCGCGCGGTGTATGATTTGGAGTATTTTTACAACACCTAGAGCTCATTTCTAGAAATAGTGGATTTTTACCTTCCACAGGGATGTGATTTATATATATATATAAAATATATATTTTTATATATACATATATGTATATATAACATGCATATGTATATATAACATATATGTTATATATGCATATGTTATATATACATACATACATACATACATATGTGTTGTTATCCCTATTTAATGCCTGGTAATCATTGGCTTTATTAAATAGTGTCATAATCTCATATTGTCGCTTTTAATGCTTTGAGTTACATAAAATTTTGTGGATAGAAGGTAGCTAAAAGATTGCTTTGAGAACAAAGGAAAGAGGAGTGTATTAGTGAGTAATAATAAGCAAATAGCATTTGTAATAGCAGCAGCAGCAACAATATTTATTGCATTTTATTATATTCCAGGTAATTACTCTGTGGGATAGGTGCTGAAGGTGCTAATAAGCTGAAGAAACTGTGGTCTGGACAAGTAAACTTGCCCAGGGTCACATGGTTTCATGGTGATAGCACAATTTGAAATTAGAAATGATTTTATTTCCAAGTTTCAGAGAGGCTTTTTCAATCTAAAAGTCTTAATCTTCATGTTACAGTTGTCCTGGAGCCAAGAGATACTATGGATTAAATATATGGCTTTTTAAAATATGAGACCTAACCTTATGTCATTATCAACTACCTCTTTACCCCTGTCTGGAAGAAGCTGATGTTCCAAGTTGAGAGATTGATGGAACTGAGATATATTTTGATGAGAGCAGTTATAGAAGTATATACTATGGAAACATAGTAGAACAAAATTAAGTAAAGGAAGATCAATTTTCAGTGACTCTGTCTTACCGTGTTTTTATTACAATAGAATTTCTAGAAGTAGATGAATATCCAGAACATATTAAAAACTTGGTGCAGAGAGAGAGAGAATTGGAAGAACAAGAAAAAAGACAACGAGAAATTGAGCGCAATACATGCAAGGTTAGATTTCATAATTTTACTTTGAATTAAAAAGTGCTATTGAATTTTGCTTGATTGCAATTCTCATAACAAATTCATTGAGTTGATTCTGTAGACAGTTATGCTATCATCATTAAGCAATGTAACCAACTATATTACTGTGAGGTAACTTATGGTTTTGTTTTATATGTTCATAAACACTAACATGTAGTGATAATACTCAGTGCTGGTAAGGTTACAGTGATATGAACATTATCACATTCTGCCACAAGAATAATAAACTGGTAAAAACCTTACTGCATAGAAATTGAGTAAAATTTATCAAGAGCCTTAAGCAAATTCATATATTTTTATATAATTTTCTTAAGGAAATACCTAATGAGATAACCACACATGCTATACAAACTTTGACCACAAGGACATTCATCACAATATTTTCCAAAGTAGAGAAAAATTTGAAACACCTAACTATATATCAGTAGGAGAATGATTATTTAAGTTGTGATATGTGCTTACCAAGAAATGTACAGTTGTTAAAATTAATGTTTTTTAATTCTTTTTTTAATGAGACATAGTCACTATCAATTACTGAGAAAAATAGACACAGGAGAGAATGATCTCAATTATGTTTTTTAAAAATTACAATATTTGGGGGTTCCTGGGAGGGTTGGTTAGTTAAGCAACAGACTCTTAATTTTGGCTTAGGTTGTGATCTCAGGGTCATGAGATTGAGCCCCCTGTTGGGCTCTACACTTGACTGGGAGTCTGCTGGAGATGCGCTCTCTCTTTGCCCCTCCCCCTGCCCACTCTCTTTCACTCACTCTGTCTAAAATAAGTAAATCTTTAAAATATTGCTGTATTTTGACTATTAGGATAAAAATGCTGTCTACAAAAGAATTATGTTTTGATTGATGACCTGCTGAGGTGATGATGATATTTTCCATTTTCCAGATAAAGTTATTCTGTTTGCATCCTGTGAAACAAGTAATGATGGAAAATAAATTGGAGGTTCATAAGGATAAGACATTAAAAGAGGCAGTAGAAATGGCTTATAAGGTATGTCTAATTGTCCTATTTATATCGATATCTCAGATAACAGTATTAACATTTTTTCCAAAATTATTATTAGAGTTAGTAGTAATGCAAGCACTTGCAGTTATGTTCATAGCCCATTTACAGAATCTGTCTCTCTCAAGTGTGTAGTTCATACCTCTTCTATAGAACATAGAACAGATGCATTTGAGGAATTCATTACTCTGAAAGCCAGTTCAATTTTGTAGAACAAGAATTAGAGTTAGAAACAAAAATTTTTTTGTTCCTTTCATTAATTTAGCAGATATGTATTGAGAGCCTCCCCACAATTTGCAATTATGTTACGGTTTAGATGCTATAAAGTAAATCAGTAATATATTCAGATTATTTCTTCTGATACATTAACCAGGAGAAGGAAGCAGCTATGCAGAAAGTTAGGGAAGAATATTTTAATAGAGACGACAGCATGTGTAAAAACTGAAATGAGGACTTGGCTGGCATAATCAGAAAACTGAAAAAGGGAACAGTATATTCAGAGTGGCTTGACTGAGAATAGAATAGCATGAAATCAAATTAGAGACTTTGTATGAGTAGAAGTTTGCAATTTATTCTAAGAATAATGGGAAATTATTAGGGTTTTGAAAGGCATTTAGAAAAGGAAGCATTCTTTAATCAGCTTGTTCTAAATGTCATCTGTAATACTTGACAAAAATATCTTTTGCCCATTCCATATAAATATTAACATCACTGAACTGAAACTAAAGTAATTAGTTAGGGAAAAAATGGCATACTACATCATTTCATTTATAATTTATGTGTAGAACCAATGAGAGAACTAAAGGTAGTACACAAGATAGCTGACATTGTTTCTTAAAGTGTGATTCATATTTGATTGTATGACTATTCTAATTAATGCCACTGTTCCTTACTAAACTATAAGTGATTACAATGGCAAAGAGTGTTTTGGTTTGGCTCACAATCGCATTTCTAGTACTTTACCTGGTATGCAGAAGAATCAGAATTTGGATGGGTATGTGGATGAGTAAATGAATGACCAAATAGTAAAATGGATGGATGGTTCTAGATTTACCTCATTAAAAGTAAAAATCCTTTAAACACAGTGATGGACTCTAAGTATCATCTTTGCAAAACAATAGTGAAGCCAAATGAGACTAAAATGGAGGAAACATCTTAATTAAACTGTTTTACAATTAGTGATAGCAGTAACAGTAGTTTATGTATTCCAGCAGTTTTTAATCCAGGAAGGAAAAAAATGTCTTAAAAATAAGAAGTAAAAGTTCATAAATAGTCAAATGGAAGAGAGAAATAAGTCAATCTTATGTACCAGAAAGAGAGCTCTATCTTTGGGGAGAATTGAGGGTGAATAAAGGTCAGTGGGGACACACCGCAAGGCTTACTGTTTTTCTTAAAAATCAGTAATAATAATAATAATAATCACAGACCATAAATAAGTATAAAATACTTTGAAGTAATCCCATGTGTCTCCAGGCCATTTATTTTTCACTTAAGAGATGTTGCATCCATAGTATGTCATCTACCAGTGATGTGAGCTAGGGAGAAATTGATGAAATTCCTGTGCCCTGAACCATAGGGACTCTGGAGGCTCATCTGGAAAGGGAGTTGCAGAGTGGTACATGGGAGACACCAAAATTGTGGCCTCTGTGGTGGCTCTCCGAGGCATGCTGTTCCCCTGCGCTTAGCAGAATGGTTAAACCCAAACATGTGAGCTGCCAGTTCTTCTCCAGGTTGGGTTAAACAGAAGCCTCATATTCTCACTGGTGATTCTCCCGTGTTCCAGTTTAGCGATTATAGAGCAGTAGCTTATAACACATAGATTTTTAATCTATCTAAAGTTTAGAATGTTAACTTTCTTTAAAACCAGATATGTCTTTAAAATTTGTTGGTGCATAAATTGTATGATTTGGGGGATAAGAAATAATGATTATTTAAAAATAGCATTGGCATTGTGCCTTTAACTTTGATGTCTTTGGCTTTGATGCAAATCATAAATTCATGAATTTTGTTAGGAGCTATTGGTAGTGCAGTTAAACATCAGACTAAAATACTGTATATATTTTTTTCTTGTTTCTTGGGCATTGTTTCCTTTTAGATGATGGATTTAGAAGAGGTCATACCCATGGATTGCTGTCGCCTTGTTAAATATGATGAGTTTCATGATTATCTTGAACGATCATATGAAGGAGAAGAAGATACACCAATGGGACTTCTACTAGGAGGAGTCAAGTCAACATATATGTTTGATCTGCTACTGGAGACGAGAAAGCCTGATCAAGTTTTCCAGTCTTATAAACCTGGAGGTAAAGAATTTTATGGTATTTTTAAGTTGTACTAAACTTAAAATTTGCATAAGAAGGTTTTTTGCTACTAAAAATGAGTTTAATTTTAAATTTTATATGTTCTTAAAATGCAGAATAATTTTAATAGGTTAGGAAGTAGTCAGCAACAAGCTTGCCAATGAGGTTCTAGATTACTTTCAAAGAGCTATACACAAAATTTTTTTAAATAGGGTTTTTTTTTTTAAGCTTATAATTTTCAGTGGGATTTTTCTCTTTTAGTACTCCCTTCTCTCCTCCTGTTTCCCAACCCTCTCTATTTATAGGAGAGACCCTGGTCCAAGAAAAGCATATTCCCATAAAGTTTCAGAAGTAGAGTCTATTTTTCAGGGCCTCCTTGAAGAGGTGGTTTCATAAGCCATCACTGCCAACACTTTTTATTTTTCTCCATACTCTCCAGGGACTTCAGCTTTTTGTTTTGTTTTCATTAAAATCTAGCACATTCCTCAATATCTTGGTTGTTTTTTTCTTTGCTTGAGACTGATCTTAAAAGCAAATGACCACACCCCTAGCTGTACCAGGAGTAGTCCCTAAAGACAGTTACATGTCCAAAGTCTTCTAATAATCACTATATGTAAACTGTAACAAATAGAAGACAATCAAAACGTTTAGTGAATTCTTACTATTGTTGTTGTGACCCTAAATCCCTTGCATTTATTGTTAATCAGAATTCAGACTTATATTCTCTACTTTTATTCCTAAAATTTGAACTTATAAAACCTTCTACTCTTTCAAATTCTGTTCCTCTTTGGATCGATCCTACATATCTCTCCTCTCTCTCTCTCTCTCTAATCAGGGCTCCTCTTTTCTAAGTAGATTAAGTACCATATTCTCTAAAGGGCTTCATCAGTCAGACTCTGCTCTATTTATTTTTTAAAAAATATTTATTCATGAGAGACACAGAGCGAGAGAGGCACAGACACAGGCAGAGGGAGAAGCAGGCTCCACCCAGGGAGCCTAACGCGGGACTCGATCCCAGGTCTCCAGGATCACGCCCTGGGCTGAAGGTGGCGCTAAACCACTGGGCCACCAGGGCTGCCCTCTGCTCTGTTTATAAAGAGTTCCTTTGGAGCATTTCCTTGCAGGTGATTTTTGGACTAGCTAACAAAAATTATGATTACAAGTGTAACACAAGTCAGGAATAAAACCACTTTTTAACAAGAACTCTCCATGTGAGTATGGATTGTAAAATTAGGATTTTACTATCCAAATATGGATTGATAAAGAATTCTTTATTTATAAATAATTAATTTTAGAATATTTTGTCTGATTTCAATTAGCAACTTAGGGAAAAAACTGAGGATTTATGTATACTTCATAAAAGAAATTAAAACATTTAAGCCAATGTAGTGTTTGAAGATCGTTTGCTTTCCTAGTTACTGAAAGTTTAGTTATCTACAATCTGAAAACAGAAGAGGAGAATATAGGATTAAATTGTAAAATGAATTTAAGTGAAAAAAACCATGTACCAAAGCAGTTTTTCTGTAGAATTTTCTGTAGGATGTAGAGAGTATTATTTTGAGGAGAGGCAGTTTTTGAGTATGAACAAGATCTGGAGTGGTATAATGAAAGTTGTTCAAAAGCAGGTAGGCTGCTGTGTCCCCTTTAGAATTTGTTTTATGTTCTCTAGTTATATTTATTTAGTGTTGTGGTTTGGGTCTGTATTTTGGAGCTTTGGGTGTTTTTAATATGCTCCATAAATTTGACTGTGTTATGTTTTACAAGGAAACAAAGTATATACTTTTAAAAAATCATGTTTTGACTGTTGTTTTAAAGAGATAGGAGAACTTTTCCATTAGCTTCATTTCTATTTCTTTTTTTAGATGTTTGTAATATGATAAACTGTGAAAGAGAAGTTTTAACTTGTATTATTACATGTATAACATTGTGTGTTTACCATCTTGGTGATTAGAAAAACATTCTTTGCCATTTATTGGAAACACATTAAAAATGCAGTGCTCATATGAAATATGTTTTAAAAATAACCTCCAGTTATGTTTTTCTGTTTTTCAAATGTGACAGAAGTGATGGTGAAAGTTCATGTTGTTGATCTTAAGGCAGAATCTGTAGCAGCTCCTGTCACTGTTCGTGCTTACTTAAATCAAACAGTCACGGAGTTCAAACAACTTATTTCAAAGGTAAGTTTTAAAATTGGTCAGTGAATATTTTTAGTGGCCTCTCTGTATAAAGCATTATGTGATAGTTCGAGTAAGGTAGAGGAATTAATATATACTAGCAGGAGGCAAGTATAGTTAGAAGGACTCTTCAAGGGGAAGACATCAATTGACAAAAGTATGGAGGTCAGGAAGTGTGAGGTAAGTGCACATAGCAATGGCATATGGGTTTGGCTAGATCTCTGTCAAGTACATGCCTAGAAGTAGAAGGTAGTTTATTTCACAGAGAGTCTTTAAGTGGTAGACACAAAAGGATGTGCTCTATTTGACGTAGGCAATAGGAAGTAGGTTGTTTTCCTAAAAGTACAGCGGTGGTATGATGAGAACTCTACTGTAGAATGGTTGTCTAGTGACACTAGGCTAGTATTTCAAATGGATAGAGGGAGGGGAGGAGTCAGGAATGTAGATGAGGAGGCTCTTGAAATAATTCGGGTGAAGGCATAGGACTAAAATGAGAGAAGGTGTGGCTTGTTAGAATGGTATAAAAGGTGAATCTGCCAAACTTGTGATTGGTTGGAGTCAGGCAGGAAGGAGCACAGATGACCTGAGAAGTTTCAGACTTGGGTCACCACGAAGAAGCAATGAACTATTAATAGATATGGAGGGGCACATTTGACAGGGGAGGTGGTGAATTAAACATTGGCCACATTTGGTGACTTAGTGATAAAGAACATAGACTGATTCAGAATCTTTGACCTGGAAAAGTATGATGAAAACATTCCAATTTCCCCTGACCTAAAGCTAGTCCACTGCAAATGAAATGATTATACTGGTCTCTGTAGGTAACATAACTAAAATTGTTCAGAGTTCTTGAGGCCCAGGTTCAGATGCCTTCGTGTAGTGGAAATTGTTCAGTAATTGCAAGCCAAGAAGTTGATCCACTTTCTAGGCATTCATCTTATGCAGTATTGTCTGTTATCTCATCTGGGTTTTTTAATGCCTATTTTAACAGGGTTGGTGTTAATGGAACAAATAAATGCTTTGTTTGTGGGGGAAAAATGATAAAGTATTATATAAAAGTTGGGTTTTAAATATCATTATGTTAACAAAACAATGACTTCTAACTCTTCTGCCTAAGTAATAATTGGAGGAGACAGATCCCGTTTTGAAGTTACATTTTACAATTAAATTTCTCAGAAAAGGACTACATTAGTGTGCTTGCTCTATATTACAGTTTAATCTAGAGTTTGAGCTCTGAGGTAGAGTGCGTAAGAAACACGTGATGTTCCCTTCCCTGTAAAAGCTAATACAATAATAATAATTTGTTGGGGAAAAACACATCTGTAGAGAATAAAGGCAGTTTCAAAATATTTTGCCAAGAAGTGCAGTGGAGAAGGTATAACTAGACTGCCTAAGAATTAGTTATCTGTAATTGTGTTGAAAACAAATCATGCTTTTAAAATGTGAATTTTTTTGTCTGCTCATTTCTTGTGAAATTCCTATAATGACACCTCAAATTAAGGACATGTAATTTTAGAATAACTAAATTTTACTTATTAATTTAATGCCATTTTTCACAGAAGAAAAATGATTTAGTGGAAGTATTAATAACTGTTCACAGAATACAGAATAACCCATCAAAAGTTAAGAAGTTAAACAGGGTATTGGTTTGATATCTGCTCTCAGTTTTTGTTTCATTGGAAGCAGATCACCTCATTTACTTTGTGCAAGTATGAGAGGAATTGAATTTTTAGTGAAAAATCATTACCTTAAAAATAGTCTCAGAGCATACATTTGTAAGGGATACTTCGTTTACCTAATGTACAGCATAATTAATGTGTAGGACTGAAATTTTTCCATAAATTCTTAAAAGTTTTTGTAAACCTCTGCAAAAATTATTTTCTCTGAATTTTCTTTCTATTTTTAAGAACTCAGCAGTATCTCATTGTCCACATTTCCATGTCAAGCAGAATTATCCTTGTGAGACCTTTTTTTTTTTTTAAATCAAATCTCTTCCATTACAGGCCATCCACTTACCTGCCGAAACAATGCGGATAGTGCTGGAACGCTGCTACAATGATCTGCGTCTTCTCACTGTGCCGAGTAAGACCCTGAAAGCTGAAGGGTTTTTTAGAAGTAACAAGGTATGTCTTTTAGTTTTTCGTTACTATTTTCTATGCTGATAATAGTAAATCAGGTTTTATATTACAAGGCTGGCCTATAGAGCTATCCACCATTTGTCTATAATTTACCTTGTTGAATTCCCCCATTCTCTCAGTAATTACCTTCTTTTGTAATCAGGTGAGATCAGACGTCTTTCCATCCTTCTCAGTCAGTCCTGCTGGTTCTTCTCTGTCTTGTTCATGAGCTACCCCCACCTGCAGTGTTCTTCCCCCCCCTCCATTTTTTTTCAAGCCCCAGATTAGTTCCTGGTGAAGCCTTCCTAACTATTTCTATCCACAACTGTCCGGTCCTCTTAATTCTTGAATCATGAATTCTGTGAATTTTGTTCATTCTTGAACTTCTCCCCTAAAACAGTACCTCATGGTGAAAGTCAAACATATGCCTACTCTAGAGAGGATTGTCACTTTGAGTTCGCCCAACATAATTTCCTTTGCCTACTTATTTATCTCTGATAGAAAAAGGAAGTTCACATTGATCTGTTTGTTTCATCTCTTGATAGCATTATGTGTTCTGTCATTTATTGTTTTTCCTATTTTATTCCTAATGCCATCAGTTTACTCTGGATAAATTGCATCCAAAGTTTTCCTTGTTAGTCATGTTTTATTTATTGCCTTTTCCAGTCTCATTCATCTTAATGCAGTCTTGAGACTTTTATATCATTTAACCTTATTTAGTGTTGTCATATTAATCCCAATGTGTAATTTTTACTTACCTCTGTTTTCTTTGGATACTTTCATGCACTGTTTGTGTGCATATCATTAAAATCTCTAATCTATCCTAATAGCATTCTAGGGTGAAAAATGGGAGGGATCTCCCTTTATTTCTTCTTTAAATGATCAGCTAATAGTCCTGATTTGTAGCATTTATTGAACAGTTGTCCACTCCCGTTTGATCTATATTTAACCACCTACTTCCCCCTAAGATTATTTGAAAAACATCCCCAGATGAAATATTTTATTTATAAATAATCTTTATTATATCTCTAAAAGGTGAGAACTTTTAAAAAAAACATAACCGTAATTATATTATTACATCTGGAAAATTAACAGAAATGCCTTAATATCAAGCAATCTCTAGTCAGTATTCAAATTTCCCTGGATATCTTGTAAAATTTTTTTCTGATAAGATTTTTTTGTTCAAATAGGATCCAAATAAAGTCTAGGATATACCGCTCAAGTCTATTTTAACCTAAAGATCTCCCTATGTGTGTTTATTTCCTTGCCATTTTTTCACTCTAGAAATCAAGTCATTTGTCCATTAGATTTTTTTTCCCTATAATCTGGATTTTGGTATTGCATTCCCAACATGTTTTTTACACATTCCTCTATCTGTATTTGTGCTAAGCTTATTTTCGTAATGGGCAAGATATGGAATACAGAAACATTCTGAAAGTGGGCAATTCAGTATAAACAGATAATCTGCGTATGCATGTGCGCATCCCAACTGTCTTGTCAGTTTTATGGCTAATTAAAAAGACATGAACATAATATTAATTTTATTTAGTCTCCTAAAATAATACACATTCCCTTTAGAAATGTTTTCATCCCAAATTTTACAACTTACTATGCTCTATCTTGTAATGAGATGATATGAATGAGAATGAATGTCACTAAAATTAATGATGTAATGTAACTTTTTGGCTTACTGTTTAGGTGTTTGTTGAAAGTTCTGAGACTTTGGATTACCAGATGGCCTTTACAGATTCCCATTTGTGGAAACTCCTGGATCGTCATGCAAATACGATCAGATTATTTGTTTTGTTACCTGAACAGTCCCCAGGATCTTATTCCAAAAGGACAGCATGCCAGAAAGCTGGGGGCGATTCTGGTAATGTGGATGATGACTGTGAAAGAGTCAAAGGACCTGTGGGGAGCCTAAAGTCTGTGGAAGCTATTCTAGAAGAAAGCACTGAAAAACTCAAAAGCTTGTCACTACAGCAGCAGCAAGATGGAGATAATGGGGACAGCAGCAAAAGTACTGAGACAAGTGACTTTGAAAACATAGAATCACCTCTCAATGAGAGGGACTCTTCAACATCAGTGGACAATAGAGAACTTGAACAGCACATTCAAACTTCTGATCCTGAAAATTTTCAGTCTGAAGAACGATCAGACTCAGATGTGAATAATGACAGGAGTACAAGTTCAGTGGACAGTGACATTCTTAGCTCCAGTCATAGCAGTGACACTTTGTGCAATGCAGATAATGCTCAGATTCCTTTGGCTAATGGACTTGATTCTCATAGCATCACAAGTAGTAGAAGAACTAAAGCAAATGAAGGGAAAAAAGAAACCTGGGATACAGCAGAAGAAGACTCTGGAACTGATAGTGAATACGATGAGAGTGGCAAGAGCAGGGGAGAAATACAGTACATGTATTTCAAAGCAGAACCCTATGCTGCAGACGAAGGTTCTGGGGAAGGACATAAATGTATGTACTTAGAAAAAAGGCTCTTTGAAACAGCACCAGTTGTTTTCTCAGTTTATATAAATTTTTAGTTGAGAAAAGAATCAGCTAAGAGTTAGATACTTTGTTCTAAGACCACCCATAACTTCCTGGATTTTAAGAAGGTCCTCTGTTGCCTTTGCTTTCATGTTCGGTGCAGTTGTAGTAGCAAGTGTTCTTGGATGTCTGCAACACGTCAGACCTGTGACAACCGCGATGTCACAGCTCTGGGAAAGATAAGTGAAAAAAAATAAAAGAATTAAGAATTTTTTAAAGGCAAAGAATTATGATAAAATACTAAGTATGAACTTAAGGAATAGCTTAAAAAGTAAATGATATACCAAAAAAAAAAAGAAGAACCAGACACTAGAATTTTTTTTTTTTTTTTTTAACCAGACACTAGGAAATTTGATAGTCACTGATATTCACTGCCCAGGAAAAAATTTTTATTTGTGCATCCCCTTTCTTTATCCCACAGTTCAGCTAACTCCCTTCCTACATCCCCTCAATAGTCCATAATTATCTGGGAAAGTCGAAAAGGGGGCTTTTTTTTTTTTTAAAGTTTATACTTTGGGGGTAGGAAAAAAAAAACAAGTTGATACTTTGAAATAAGCTCCAGGCAAAGTAAACTAGAAATTCTCCATTGTATAATCACAAAAAGATTGAAGAGATCTGTCAATTTGGGCCTTTGGGATAAGCAACAACAACAAAAACACACCAACTTTAAAATAAATAAAATTAAACTTTTATGAAAACATGAGACTAAAAACAGCCAGAGAATTAAGATAACCAGGTTCAATATAAAAAATTTTTCTTCAGGTTTGCAAGGGATAGCTCAAATAAATACTTTGCATTAGTCTTTAACAATGCAAATATTGATATTACCCCTTATATTTTTATATTTTAGTTTTCAAAACACTTGTTTGATCTTACTTGAAGCTTCTCTGAAAGTTTTAAAGCAAACATTGATATCCCCATTTGACTGATAAGAAAACTGAAGTTCATAGAGGATGAATGACTTGCCCAAAAGTACATGTGTAGCTAGTAAGTAGCAGAACCATTACTAGAATTTAAGTCTTTGAATTGAATGCCTTTGCTCCATTACCTTTGTAACAGTGGGAAGGGAGTCCCACTCTTTATCCATCTGTTCATCCACCCACCCAATTAATTTTTCCTGGATCCATTCAATATGCCAGGCCCTATGTAGATTTTAGAAGTAGAGATGACAGAGATTCAGCCTTATGTTTCATCTGGTAGTGAAGGCACACAAATAACCAGTATAAAAGTTAAGTGCTATGATGCCTATAGTCCCAAAATTTAGTCTTTTAAAAGGAAGTGGTAGAAATTATGAAATCAGTTGTGAAAATAAATAAATTTGTGTTTAATTAGTTCTAAATAACACTGAAACTATGTGACACCCATACATAAATATCTTCCAGAAACTCAAGTGGGAAAATAATGAATTAGTGAGCCACAGTGGAGCAGAAACTCTATAATAATGCTTTAACTTCCTATGTAGCTTTTTTTTTACTTGATAAGGCTCATTAACTTTATTTCATGTAGTTCTCAATAACTGTGTGAAATTGATGTTGTTAGACACTTATCACTGATGAAGAAACTGGCTCACACTCACTAATTTGTCAGAGGTCACACAGCTAGTCGGTCACACTGCTGGGATCAAGCTCCTGTATTCTGATTGTAAGCCTGGTATGCATTCCTCCACCTCATAACTGCTACCATTGTCGCCTACTTTCCTCACATCCTAGTAAAGAAAAAATAGCTAGTAGCTACTCTGCTTTCTTACCATCCTCAACCTTTCAAGGGCATTGGAAAAATTAGAAACAGCTCCTCTTTAGGAAAAGGTTAGAAATTCCAGTGGTTTGTTTTATAATGATATGCTGGATATTTGACTGCATGAGAGTCTCAACCTTAGGAATTTAACAAGAATACTTAGAATTATAGTCTGAGGAGTCTTATTCCACTTTTCTGGAAATTCATAGTGAACTAACTCACTAGCGTTAATTGAAATAGTAAACATGATCAAGAGAACCCATTTACTACAGTTTACTTCAGCTTTCAGATGCTTGTTTGAAAAGAAAAAATGAAAACCATGGAAACTGGTTTAGAGGGAGAGCAGTAGGGATGATAGCCAGCAACCAGGTGTTTCAGGAGTCTGTACTAAGAAAGACCAGTTCATCACAGTTCCTCAGTGATCTGAAAGTAGGTGCCTGGGTAACGTGAATAATGAATATAATACAGATTCTTCAGAGGGATGAAATGGCAAAGTATAGTAGACAAAGAATTTGATACCTACAAAATGACATTCTGTGTACAGTATAAGCAATTAATTTAGGTAACAACTAAAATACACTTAAGAGGTGGGTTTTTTGTTTTGTTTTTAGAGTTTATGTATTTAAGGAAGAGAAGAGTATGTGAGAGAGCACAAGCGGGGGGAGGTGATGTTGGGGGGGGAAAGAAGAAGGAGAAGCAGGCTCCCCACTGAGCAAAGAGCCTGACTCAGGGCTCAAGACTGTGGGATCATGATCTGAGCCAAAGGCAGATACTTAACCAGTGGAGCTACCCAGGCTCCCCAAAGAGGTGGTCTTTAAGCTATCTGTTATAATCCAGAAACTGTTTAAAGGAGTAATTACAGACTTTCTCTGAAAATGCTATTCCACTGTGACCTAGTTGCAGTCTACAGGCATTCAGGTGTAAACAAGGAGGTCAAGGTAATAAAAATGGCAGTGCATTTGCCTTGAAAATTCTTTGTACAAGTGAGGTTACCACCTTGTTCAAGAAATACATCAAAGAAAGGAAAGAAAAGGAAAAACCTTAAAGATATTTTGAGGTTGCAGCATGAAGAGACTGAACTCTTTAGTTTGAAGAGGTAAATAGGAAAAATGGTATGATGGTAATCTCTAAATTATAATTATAGCCAATCAGTTAAGCCAACAATTTTGGCCAGGGCTGTGTTAAGCATTTTACTTATACTGACCCCAAAATACATGAGGTTATAAATACTCCTGTCTCCACTATACGAGAGGCAATTGAAGTACAGATCAGAATCACAAATCTAATGTACAAGGAGGAGCCAGGAATTCATTCAGGCCAGGCCATTTCACTGCAATACCACTTGGTGTCCTAATCACCATATTGGACCACATCAACACTTGTGTCTTCCCGTGATACATTACTACAAGTTATCACAGAAATCAAAATGGCAATAATAGCATATTATTTGAGTAATGATTTAGAATTTGCTACATTTGTCAGCAGCAATCAGCGAGACTTGTGTAATGGTCCCATGAGAAAACTGGCTCAGGGACATTGGATGGCATAGTGACAGCCATTTATCAGGCAAAAGTGGTAAAGCTAAATCCAGCCATTGACTTACGATTTCTAATCAAGTAATTTTTCCTTATATTCTTCTCTCAGGAACCTGCTAGGTGGTATAAATAGAGGCTTATTTGCCAAAAGCTGCATTAACATTTAGGGGCCACTCCTTAAAGTTTAGAAATGGACATTTTAAAGAAATTAAATGCTGCCTAAAACATATATAACAAAATTCATCACGTTTATATTCTAATTCATACTTGTCACCTTTTCTGTAGCGGATCTGAATCTTATAACCAGAAAAACAGTAAATGAACATTAATTTATTTGAAAAAGTCCACTCAAAATTCATCAACCCGAAAGTTGGGATGACCTGAGAACATAAACCAGGCATGTTTTAGATGTGAATTTCACAGAAAACCAAAGCCTACCCTAGAGAGAGCCTTACAGCTTATGGCTGCAGAGGAACTATGGACCCACAGCAGCATGGCAGCTTGTGTATTCTGCATGGCCTATTGTAAGAGAAAGAGAAAAATGAGTGAAGTTGTTGCTCTTTACTAGATAGAATATAAAGACCAGAGTATATAGAAATATTCCAGAAGTATGTTTATGAGTGGCTTAGGACGAAAGATAAATAAGTATTAGAAGAAAAAAGCTTGCCAAAAATAATCCTAATACAATACCAAGAGAGCTTATATGGAAGCTTGAAGAGGTGGGAGTTTGTGATCATTTACTCTTCCTATTACAGTCCAACCATGTAATAAAAGACCTCTTCGTATACTAGTCTTGACATTTTTATTCTTGTAGAAATCCCAGAACTAGATTTACTAACAATTTCTGAGGCACTTACTGGATACCTGGCACGGTGCTAAGAGCATGATAAACATATTACCTCATTGAATTCTCACTGCAGTGCCATTGTTTAAATGAAGAAGTGGATGTACAAAAGCTGGGGGCTTGCTCCATGGCACATAGCTAGTTGGGAAGGAGAAGAGACAGGGTTGGAGCCCAGCCAGGGCCTACATTATTACTGTGTAGAACTAGAAATCTATGCAGTTGAAACAAATTCCTGGAAGTTTGGTTTGGAATCAGCAGCCTAAATAAATAAATAAGCAATTAAATGTCTCTGAACATTTGAAGCTGTTGGATTTTATCTATCATATGCTCAGTGTCCATGTTTTTTGTCCATTCAATGTTGTGTATATTAGCTAAAAGTCAAATAATTGAAGGGGGTACTTTATTTTCTGCTTACAGTATAATAAAAAAGCATATAATCTGTTTATATTCTCAGAGGTTTCTTTTACATTTTTGTTTCTGTTTTGTTTTGGTTTTTTTGTACTTAGGGTTGATGGTGCATGTTGATAAAAGAATTACTCTGGCTGCTTTCAAACAACATTTAGAGCCCTTTGTTGGAGTTTTGTCCTCTCACTTCAAGGTCTTTCGAGTGTATGCCAGCAATCAAGAGTTTGAGAGCGTCCGACTGAATGAGACACTTTCATCATTTTCAGATGACAATAAGGTTGATTAAAATAATTTTGAATAATTAGAATCTGTTTTAAATGATAGATTTGAGAACATCTTGCCCTGTTTCCAAGTAAGGTGAAATACATAACCCTAAGAGGGTCATTTTATTTTTATGTTTAGTGGTTGTTTTTGTTGTTGTTGTTTCTCATTCATCTAACAAACATTTGTTAAATGTTAACTGTGTGTCAGTTACTATTCTAGGTGCTGGGAATCAGAGGTAAAAAATATACCTGTTCTCAAAAGTCCATAATCTAGAGAATTTTTGAAGACCAAAAATTGTGTGGGGAGAATGGGTTGTTTATTCTGCTGACATAATGCATCTAAAAAAATGTTTTAATTTATAGATTACAATTAGACTGGGGAGAGCACTTAAAAAAGGAGAATACAGAGTTAAAGTGTACCAGCTTCTGGTCAATGAACAAGAGGTAAGGAATACCCTTCAGAGCATTGTAAAGTCACTTTTGGTAGTTAATACAAACATAATAGTACAGAGATTTTATTACTAGTCATTTCTTTTTATCTCTTTAAAGCAGAGATCTGCACATTATTTCCAGAAAATACTTTAGTTGTACAGGCCATACTGCCTCTGTTGAAACTACTCATCTCTGCCACTGTAACACAAAAGTAGACATAAACAATCATAAACCAGTGGGATTAGCTATGTCCCGATAAAATTTTATTTACCAAAAACAGGCAGCAGGTGAAGTGGCCCTCAAGCATTTTTTTGCCATCCTTCTGCATTAAAGTGTTATTATAAATGCTGGAGTGAAGCAAAAATATCCTGCTTTTAAAGGGGGAATTGTTTGTACTTGTTTTCTAGATATGATCATGTAGTGCTATAGCAGTTAGCACTATCTTATAGTTAGGATAGCAGTTAATCTGTAGAGTCCTTATACAGAACCTTTTGTGTTCAGAGAGTCATTTTTGTATTTAGCAAGCATTTACCTATTAGCATTTACCGTATGCTTGCAGAAGTTAACTCCTTTAACCCTTGTCTGTTAGCTATGACATGAGTACTATTTATTATTCCCATTTTATAGATAAACTGAGGCACAAAGAAATTCTGTCATTTGCCCAAGGTCATACAGTATATACCAAACTATGGCAAATACCCAGAAAAAGGCAAAGTCCTTGTTTTCAGGATGTTTATAACATCTTATTGAGTACCTAGACAAGTATGAAAACCAAATAGCAAATATAATAGTGGCCCCACTCCTCTTATCCAGAGGATATGTGTTCCAAGATCTCCCCTGCCCAGTGGATGCCTGAAACTGGATACTACCACACCCTACATATACTGTGCTTTTACCAAGACATGCCAACCTTGATAAAGTTTAAGTTAGAAGTTAGGCATGATAAGAGATTAACAGATACCAGTAATTAAATAGAAGAGTTACAACAATATACTGTAATAAAAGTTTTGTGAATATGGTCTCTCAAAATATCTTTTTAAAGTATCTTGCTGTGCTATATTTACCCTTGTGATGATGTGACTTGATAAAATGCCTGTATGATGAGATACAGTGAGGTGAATGATGTAGGCACTGTGACTATTACAGTGTAGCATTGGGCTATTATGAGCCTTCTAACGATTTGTGAGAAGCAGGATCTTTTGCTTCCGGACCCCAGTTGGCTGCAAGTAACTGAAAATGCAGAAAGGGAAACATATTTTATTGAGCACCTGTCATATCTCTCATATGTGGATGTTTCTTTTGAGTTTGGGGTTTGCAGAGATAGTGTCCCTTCTGAGACAATGAATAAATGTGTTTGGAGAATTAGTTTGCATTTCCCTCATTTAGTCCATAAAGGTGATTCTTTTTACTTTCAAAATTGTGATCATTTTGTTTTGAGAAGAGAAATATGAATGCATAATTTAATCTTCCCAATGACCCTGTGAGGAAGACATTGTCCCCAGTTTACAGATGAAAAAAAGGAGGCACAGAAATGTTGAGTAAACTTGGCCAAGATAGCAGTGTTAGTAAGAAGTGGAGCCAAGATTTGAACCTAGGAAGATAGACTCCTAAACTCAGGCCTGTAATTGTTACACTATAAAGTGCAAATAAGATATCTCATATATCCCTATTTGAATGTGTAATTCAGTTCTCTGATGATTATATTCCTAGCCATGCAAGTTTCTGCTAGATGCTGTGTTTGCTAAAGGAATGACTGTACGGCAATCAAAAGAGGAATTAATTCCTCAACTCAGGGAGCAGTGTGGTTTAGAGCTCAGTATTGACAGGTAAAGTAAAATTAGTGTCCTCAGCAATTGGAAGGAAGACTGTGTGTGGTCAGTTGGTGTGGATGGAGTGGTATAATTTTCTAAAACTAGAATTAAAAATTCCTGAACTATTCAGAATTTCAGTACTATTGATTAATTTTTAATAGAACTAAGCAAAACTATTAGAATTTGTTTGGACTTCCTCTGGCATACTAAATTTGACATTTAAGGAGTATCTTATTATATTTTCCCCAAATTTTAGTGAATAAATACTATTGTATTTAAACATAGTTCATTTTTCCTTAATGTCAGATTCATGTCATTTTTTTTAGGTTAAGAATCTCAAAATACAGTAATTTAAAATGTCTTATCATGTTCGTAGATTTCGTCTAAGGAAAAAAACATGGAAGAATCCTGGCACTGTCTTTTTGGATTATCATATTTATGAAGAAGATATTAATATTTCCAGCAACTGGGAGGTTTTCCTTGAAGTTCTTGATGGTATTATCTGTATTTTTGTGGGGGAAATATCAGTTAGAAATGCTCTAATAGAAGCCTGTAGTTTTTATCAAATACCAGGTTTTCTTTATCTTTAGTCTGGGTTCCATTTGCCTTTTAAATATTTATTTTCTCGGGGATCCATGGGTGGCTCAGTGGTTTAGCGCCTGCCTTTGGCCCAGAGTGTGATCCTGGAGTCCTGGGATCGAGTCCCACATCAGGCTCCCTGCATGGAGCCTCCTTCTCCCTCTGCCTATATCTCTGCTTCTCTCTCTCTCTGTATCTCTCATGAATAAATAAAATCTTTAAAAAAAAAAAAATAAATAAATATTTATTTTCTGTAATTGTGAGAATATTAATTTCTCCTTACCGGAAGTTCCAGTTTCAAAGTTGCATTTTTAGTACTTTTTACAGAAAATTCTGCCAACATTTTCTTACCTGGGTTTGTTAGTTTCCTTTTTTTTCTTTTAAGAATTTGTTTGTTTGAGAGTGCGAGAGCACAAGTGGGGGAGGGGCAGAGGAAGAAGCCCTCTCCTGGCTGAGCAGGGAGCCAGACTTGAACCCCGTACTCCAGGATCATGACCTGTGCCTAAGGCAGACACTTAACCGACTGAGCCAGCCAAGCACCCTGTTATTTAATTTCTTTCTTCATTGTGGCTTATTTTGTTAGAGGGTGTGGTATTGATAATTGATCAGAGATTTTGAGAACAGTAGCTGTATTAGTTTCCTAAGCTGCCATAGCAAAGTACCACAAACTAGATGGTTTAAACAATAGAAATTTATTGTTTCACGGTTTTAGAAGCTGGAAGTCTGAGATCAAGGTGTCAGCAGGGTTGGTTCCTTCTGAGAACTGTGAGGGAAGATTTGTTCCATGCTCCTCTCTTAGCTTCTAGTGGTTGGTTGGCAAGGCTTTGGCATTTGTTGGCTTGTAAATGCATCGTCCTGATCTCTGCTTTGATCTGCACATGATGTTCTCCCTATGGGCTTGTGTCTGTTTCCAGATTTCCCCATATCATAAGGGCACTGGTCATATTGGATTAGGGCCCACCCTAATAATCTCATTTTAACTTGATTACCACTGTAACAACCCTATTTCCAAAGCAGGTCATATTCTGAGGTACTAGGGTATAGGATTTTAAATGTCTCTGACACCGTTCAACCTGTAACAGTAACCTAGTCGAGGACTTGTGTTTGTCAAACCTCCTGGTGTTAATGTTCAACATTGGAACACTTCAAGTATTGGTTTTTTTGGAGGAGGAAATGGAAGAAAGATTGGCTGTGGGGAGATCATATCAAGGAAACAACTATTCTGTGTTCTTTTGTGACTGCTATTGCCTAGAAAGATTTTAATTTAACTTTTTTTTCCCATAGAAATTAAAATATAAGATTATGATAGTTTTCAGAAGGTTCAATAATACTGATACCTCACCTATTTCAAGCTATTTTGGGTCCAATTTGTTTTAAATTTTAGTTGTTAAAACTATGATTAATTGATAAGTTAATGGAGGAGACAGGATCAAGTAGGACACTGTCTACCATGCTGTGGTGGGCAGGTGCTCTGGATTGTTTCTTTCTCTGAGTATCTGGGGCCTTAGAGAATAATCACTGTGGGTAGGTCAGGAAGAGATTATGAAGGACATGGAAGTTCCCCTTGTTAGGAAGGATTGAGTGTGTATTGGCAAAGATGGATTAGCTGCAAGATGTTACTGGATGGTAGGTGCCTGCCTTAGTATCATTTCAGTATATATTTTAGCATCAAAATAGTTGAGTAAGCCATAAGTTATGTGATTAAGAAATATTTATTGACCTGTGAATTGTCAGCCATTGCTAATCTCTGTTGCTACAAAAATGAGTAGGAACGAGTGATTGCCCTCCAGATGCATAGTCTATAAGAGAACCAGAACTGTAAATCTGTAATATCAAAATCATAGGTATTGAGGACCAAATCAGTAGTTGCTTTTGTGTACACCAGAGAGAAAGGTGACAATTGAGCTGGGTTTTGGAGAACAGTAAGCTTTGAGTAAATGAAGAGAGGGGTTAACTAATGATAGCCTGAGTGAAAAAAGATTAAAGTGAAGATGATTTGATCATGATAGATTGTGGGGGTAGTAGCCAACACGAAGTAAAGATTGGCTATCCAGAGAAGAGAGTAGTTGGTAGAGCAATGTCCAGTGGGACTCAGGATGGAAGAGAATTAGGAGTCCTGGTGGAAGGAGAGCTTGCAAAAGAGTAATGAATTACTCTTCAGAGACTGGAGGGAAGAGAGGAAATATTTTATTCTCAAAAACTCCTTGGGATAATTGGGTTCTTTTATGTCCCCTATCTAAGCATAAAACTTGAAGTAAATCTTTTTGTTCAGTCAGGTAGTACAAAAAAAGCCAAATTATGAACCTCTAGAGAAAAGAGAAAGATGACCTAATCTTGTATCTTCCTAGGGGTAGAGAAGATGAAATCCATGTCCCAGCTGGCTGTTCTGTCAAGACGGTGGAGACCTTCAGAGATGAAACTGGATCCCTTCCAGGAGGTTGTGTTGGAAAGCAGTAGTGTCGATGAGCTGCGAGAGAAGGTAAGTTCATTTTAAACAAATTGAACTAACATGTGTTTTTCTCTGTGTTGCTTAAGAGAGGAACTAGGAAGTGAGTGCCAAACACTAACATGGCAACCTTTCTCTCTCGCACTTTGTGACACCTTGTCACACACCCTTCTGTTTCTTCAGGCTTCTGATGCTGTGAAAAATTACACTGGCTTTTAGCCATCAAGAAGTGGACCCTCACTTTTAGTTACTTAAATCAAGTTTGTCCTAAGTAATTAGGATTAGTTAGAACTTACTAGAATAACTTCTATGGCTCTCTAGGGAATAGGTGAATCATTTATAAGCAGTACTAAAACAATTAGCATCTTGAAAAATATTTCCATAATTCATACCAATTTTTGGGACTGCACCACCCCCCAAATAAATTCTAAATATAAAAAATGCAATAAACTTATAATTGTACTAGATAAAAATATTGAAAATATTTTTATGTCGTAGAAAAGGAAAGATATTTGTAAGCATAATACCAAAAACTAAAAAAGAAAAGATCATGTAAAAGCATAAAACTTCCACACACAGCCTCCTCCCCATTTTTTTTTTAAACAACCTGTAAACACAGATAAAAAAACAAGAAAGGGGGAAAATACTTGAAACAGATATGAAACTATGAAACATGATGGTCTGTATTTATAAGGAGCTACTACATTAATAAGAAAAAGATGAACAATCTAATTTTAAAATAAGGAACTTGATTAGGCAATTTGTTGAAGAAATAGAAGTTAAAACAGTAACAACATTCTTTACCTCTTAAAATGGTGAAAATTTAGAACATCAAAAATGCCTCGAGTCATAAAGTGGGGAAACAGGCAATATCATAACTGGGAAAAACTAAAAACAGGCTTGATGTCCATCAGTAGGGTATAAAATAGTATATTCAACTGTTGGAGAGAATGAGGTTACTCTGTGCCCTATTCTTATAAATAGGCTATATAAAATTATTCTATAGAGATGTTTCAAAATATATTTTATGTATTTTAGAAATATGTGATGTAGTTTATATATGCATAGGAAGGGGTCTGGAAGGAATATACTAAATTGGTATTTCTGGGACATGGCATTTGCAGGGTGGACAGGAGACCATTACTCTTTCTGCTTTTTTTTCTGATTTTTTATATCAAACATTTATTACATTTTTGAAAAAATCAGTCTATATCTGTGTGGGTTAAAAGGTTGACTTATTTTAGCAAATTTATTTTTTAATGAACTCATATAAAATGTTTCCTTTTATAGCTTTCTGAAATCAGTGGAATTCCTTTGGAAGATATTGAATTTGCCAAGGTAAAGCTCTGAGAATGTTTGCATTTGGGTACTAGTGCTCAATAAACATGGCTAACAGCATGATTTACTCATTCACTCATTTTTTTCCTTTAGGGTAGAGGAACTTTTCCCTGTGATATTTCTGTCCTTGATATTCATCAGGATTTGGACTGGAATCCTAAAGTTTCTACCCTGAATGTCTGGCCTCTTTATATCTGTGATGATGGTGCAGTCATATTTTATAGGTATGTTAACAAACTACTTGTTATTCCTAGTGATACAACATTTTTTGTTGTGCATGAGTATCTTCTTCTCCATAAATACCTTAACTATGTTTATGATATAGAGTAATCCTGATCAGTAGTTAATACAAGAGCCACATATTACATTCTGAATTTTTCTAGTAGCCACACTTAAAAAAGTAAAAAGAAACCGGTGAAATTAATTTTAATAAATATTAAAATAATAAAAATAAAATACTTTAACCCAGTTATATCCAAAATGTTATCATTACAACATGTAATCAATATAAAAAGTCATTCATGAGATGTTTTACATTCTTATAGTAAGTCTTCAAAATAATGTTACACTTCCAGTAGGTCTCAAGCATTCAGTAGGCACATGTAGCAAGTGGCTCCTGTATGAGCCAGTACAGATACAGAAGAAAAAGAACAGTCATTAGTTAGAGCCTGGCAGATAAAGAGTTCACATTAAGCTTTGTTCCTTACTTTGCTCCTCATCTCTAAAATGATGACAATGATGTGAGCCTTGCAGAATTTTATAAGAAATAGAACTATTGCATTTTTAAAAACTGGCATAGTACTTAGTATATATAGATGTGCAATAAATGATAAGTATTATTATGTTAATACTAGCAATGAAATTATTCTATGCCATTTTTAAAAATGAGTGCTCTGTTCATAAACATATTAGAGGGGATCCCTGAGTGGCTCAGCGGTTTAGCGCCTGCCTTTGGCCCAGGGTGTGATCCTGGGGTCCCGGGATCGAATCCCATATTGGGCTTCCTGCGTGGACCCTGCTCTCTCTCTCTCTCTCTCTCTCTTTCTCGCTCATGAATAAATAAAATCTTTAAAAAATAATAATAAATAAACATATTAGAAATCCAAGACATCTTAGTGTGAGATTACTTAAATTCACCAGTGACATTCAGATTTCATTTTCTACCAAGAAGCATTACAACATTCAAGCATAAATCAATGTGGATAGCTATACAGATCTAATATGTAATTAATATTTTAAATACAGGGATAAAACAGAAGAATTAATGGAATTAACAGATGAGCAAAGAAATGAACTGATGAAAAAAGAAAGCAGTCGACTCCAGAAGACAGGACATCGTGTAACATACTCACCTCGGAAAGAGAAAGCACTAAAAATATATCTGGATGGAGCACCAAATAAAGATCTGACTCAAGACTGACTCTGCTAGTGTAGCATTTTCCCTGGGGGATTTTTGGTTTTAATTAGATGGTTCACTGCTACTGTGTAGTGCCATTATGGCCGGACATGGTTAGGGGTAACCCAGTGACACCAGCACTGATTGGACTGCCCTTCACCAATCAGAAGCTCAGTCAGTGCCCAATGGGCCACTGTTTTGACTTGGAATCATGTTGTGCACTATAGTCAAATGTACTGTAAAGTGAAAAGGGATGTGCAAAAAAATAAAAACAAAACAAAACAAAAAAACAAAAAGCAAAACCTGCTACTAGAAAAGGGGGAAGGGGAATGAGTACACTTCTTTTATTGCGGACAAATGTGCACATAGCCGCTAGTAAAACTAGCCTCAAACAGGATGCTCATAGCTTCATAATAAAAGCTGTGCAAAGGCCATGAATGAATGAATTTTCTGTTTATTTCACTGATACACACATTACCTCATTGACAATTCGGAAGTAAATGCAACGTGTGTTGACCTTTGGAAAGCAGCAAAAATAGGAGCTGAAGAAAGAAATTCTTAGAACCAGCCATAACCCAGTAAAGAATTGTGAAGTTGTGTTTTTATTTTGTTTCATTTTTTGCAAAGTATTAAGAACATTATTCTGGAACATCAAAACGTTTCCCTTAGACCGCTCCCAGCAGGTAGCAGCTCAAATTGCTGCAATATTGTAATTATAATTGATTGTACTTAAGTTATGGATGTAGAGAATACGTTTCACTCGTTCATTCAGCATGTAAATAAAATTGATCCTATTGAGTTATCATAATTGCAATTCAACTATTTCCCATGGTTATTCTTTTCATATATCATTCATGATGTACATTTGTGTACATTGAGGAGTATAGCAGTCTATGTAAATGTAATCCTCAGTGAGGTTCCTCAGTGCTGGGTCCCATACGATTGTATTTGCCCTTGTTAATGAGGTTTTTCTGTTCAGTGGCTTCAGTTTTTTTCTTTGTACATTTATCTTTGAAGATTTACTTCAAGTTTGAATCTTCTAGAACCCTTGTAAGTCTCACTTTAATTTTTGGAGTTGATTTGTAGTTACATGTAGTTTAACTCTGCGGAAGCGTCTTAACATCGTGTTGAAAAACTTGCTAGTAAGTCAGGTCATGGCACAGGCTGATGCAGTCAACATGATTTCATTGCAAAGTCTATTAGAATTGGCAAGTTTTTGCTTTGCTAAATATGACTTCAATGAACACGATTCTACATAAATTTTTGAAAATGCCATCTAATTTATAAAAATCAATAAAAAGGTTTTGGTAAAACTTTTTCATGCCAGATGCTGTTTACAACAATGAACATGCCAATAAAACATTTGTTCATTCTGTTGTGTTATTTTAGTCATTAAACTTTTGTGGATGAAGAATCTGGATTAAGAATAGATTTGTTTTCTTTAACATTTTGTAACATGTACTCAATAATTATCTTATTTCTGTAAGATACATTTACAGTAAAGTTCTCATAAGAGAGATGAAAAGATGTTAATATTTAACTTTGGAGGATCCTGTCAATATTTTAAAATCAGGTTTCTGCCTTATTTCCTTTTAAGAAAGATAGAAAATAGTATTAGCAGATGTTGGCTCTGTAGTTTGAATATAATAATTGAGAATTCCATAATATCTTTAAAGTTTCTTGAAATCCACAGGGGGAAAAAAAAACTTTTCTATGGTATTTTTCTGGCTAATTTTTATTCCATGTAAACTGTGTAGCATTCTGCTAAATTTCATTGAAGTATGTTCCAAGTTTGCATTAGTGGCACTGAGTTGGTGTTCTCAGAGGAAGAAGTTGGAAGCATTTGTGGTGCATTGTGTTTGGATCACTTGGATTTTCTGATGTAACACGATAGCTCTTTGGTTCTGATACGGGCCTACTTACTTGGAATGTAGGGGTTAATAGTTTCTGCTTTGGAGGACCCACTCTCTGAGCAGAAGAGTCTGATTGTAAACAAAATGGGCTCTGGGTTTGGTTTGGGGCAGTGTTCCTTTAAGAGTAAATGGTAAAATTCTTCTCACACCTGCTCCTCATTCTGTGCCTTCTGCCCTGCTTTTGTTTTTGTGTTTGCTGTTTCTAATTGCAGGCATACTACAAATATCAAGAGTAAAGAAAATATATTTCATTATCAAAAAGAAAAAGCTTCCTGCTTTTCAGTGCCTGTTAGAGTGAGAACACAATGTTGCACTTTAACAATTTCAGTAAAGGGGGTGGCAAACTTTTTAAAGATTGTGGTGATGGGAATGGTAATTTATGTGAGGGAGGTTAATGTGTGTCTACCTGCCCCCCATCAGATTCAGAAAATCTCGCGAGTACCCCTCAGCCAAGAGGCAGAGCGCTGACTGTGTGGTTCAAGGTGACACAAGCCACATGCAATAAATTGTGACCCTGTTTCTCACAGGTCACGCCAAAGTTTGGAAGAGCTTCTACCGTGGGAGAGATGGGTTTGCGTCAACCAGGCATGCCAGGTGAGGACCAAGTACCGACATATCTGAGGCAGGTGCTGAAGGTGAGGGGAGTATCCTGGTCAAGGTAGCAAACGCTGTGGTTTCAGGACCATCCTGTGTCTAGCTGGTCTGTGCAAAAGCTTGCTAGCTGGAAGTCCACCTGCCAAACTAGGGAGTGTAAGTAAGGGCTAATAGTCATAATGAGATTAAAATAGTGAAGAAGCCCTACACTAGAGTATTCGGTGGTCTCTTTGCTAATGGATGGAAAGTACTTACATAAGATTCTGAGATGAGGGCGGGAGGGGGGGGGGGGCTGTGGAATCTGCCACAGCTAGAAAATCATTGCCAGACTGCACTGTTAGAAAGGGTGTGGCATCTCTAGGCCAGAAGAGAACTAAAACTTGCAACGCGGTCTAAACTAAACGAGTGCACAGAATCAGAGCATTGCTAATCAGTGTTGTTGCTAACTCTGGAAGTGACCTGTGAATGTATGGAATACAATAAAATCGTTTATTCTGGTTCATTCGCCAGTATTTCCTTTCCGATTGGCTACTTTAGTTCTCCGAGTTGTGTCCCTTTGTTTAGCATCAAGACAGCTAACCAACTCTTTTGCACTTGTGACTTACAAATTGTAGTCTAAGGTATATGGAATAGAGGATAATCTGAAATAGGACTTTTTTTTTTTTATTTGCTAAATAAAACTAAATTCTGTTTAATTTTTGAAAAATCATTATGTGGTCACTAGTAGAAGACTTATAAGGCAATTCAGGTCTTTTACAAAAGCAATACTGTGCGTAATGTAGTTTTCTAGGGGGTCTAGTCAAGTTTTTTATCAGGTTTGCAAAGGAGTTCGTGGCCCAAATAAAGCTTGTGGCCATCAAGACTGGGTGTACAGGAAACCAGATGTTCCTTTAGTCTCATTCTTGGGAAGAAGGGTGCTATACAACCACTTGGTTAGATACAGTGTTTTCAAAACTTGGCTTTTAGAAACAATCAAGAATACATGGCAAAATCAAGTGTGTGAAAGCATGTGTGACCATTTAGAAAAACTGCAGCAATCGCAGTGGCCAAGCTGGAAGGGCAAAAAAGCATTGGGGAGGAGGGCTCTCCCCCTCCCGGTGACAGCACCGACTTCCTCACTTACCAGCTACTCTGTACTGGAGAAGCAGGTCTTCTGACTGGTCATAGCCTGAGAATTCACCAGGCCAAGAATTATCAGTGGACCCTTACAGCCTTGCTTGAGAAGTGGGGACCATGCTCCCCATCTGCTTCCTTTGCTCCCAACCTGCCTCTTTCCCCAGTACAGAGAGCACAATGTTCACCCTCTTACAATGCTTAAGTAACCCATTTAATTAAGGAGTACCATACTCCTGGTTAAGGAGTATCTCAACCAAGTCTGTTGAGATACAGAAGTGGTTCTGTTTTTCCAGTAACTCTGCCAACTGTGTTATGTCGATTGCAGTTTCCCACTGGAAGTGGACTCTGATGACAAAGTGGAGCAAAATACACCTGCACATAAATTCCATGAGGGAGGGACCTCGTTTTATCTCATGTACCACCGTCTCCTGGCAGCTAATGTAGGTAGTAGGGCCTGACATACAGTAGGAACTCCATAAGATTTTTGTTGCATGATGAAATCATTTTAAACCTCTTCTCCAAACACTTGTTGAAATCTATCTTGCCTCCCAGCCACTGTGAATTACTTTGGTTCCTCTGTATACCATCCCTTTTTCTTGCCTCCCTCCCTCTGCCCCTGGCTCAGAATGTCCTTTGCTATTCCTTCTGACCACCTGATAAACTCCCTTGATCTTTGAGTACCCATGCCCATGCCAGCTCTCCCAAACCAAGTGCTCCTTTGAGGCTCCCATAACACGGTTAATGATATCGGGTTGACTGCTTTTGTTTTGTGGGTGCTAGGTTTAATGTGTATCCCTCATGAGGCTGTGATGTGTTCAGGGTATGACCTTCACACCCTCAGAGCCTATCGCAGCACCTGGTTCTGAGCAGGCTCTCAATAAATACCTGTTGAGTAATAAGGATGTAGAGTGGTTGTGATCCCTTCTGACAATGAATAAGAGAACAGCTCTATATTTGGTCTTAAAATCGTCAGCATATCCTGGGCAGACCATGTTAGATACTGTTTTTGTTGGACTTTTAGCTCTATCACCTAATTTTTGAACTTGCATTTTTTTCATCTGCTAAATGAAGAAACTAGTCCTGGATTCAGTGAAGGTTATATAGGTAGACTGCCTAAGCTGGCACCTGCCACCAGCTGACCTTAATATATAGTAGTTTTATCACGGCTCCTGAAGATGTGTTATAGTCCAGAACTACATTTGAGTAAAAAGAAGAGTCGGGCGCCTGGGTGGCTCAGTCGGTTAAACATCTGCCTTTGGCTCAGGTCATGATTCCAGGGTCCTGGCATTGAGCCCCGTATCCGGCTCCCTGCTCAGTGGGGAGTCCGCTTCTCTCTCCCTCTTCCTCTGCCCCACCCCCCAGTCATTTGTACACACTCTTTCTCAAATAAATAAAATCTTTTTTTATTTTTTTTTATTTACTTATGATAGTCACACAGAGAGAAAGAGAGGCAGAGACACAGGCAGAGGGAGAAGCAGGCTCCATGCACCGGGAGCCCGACATGGGATTCGATTCCAGGTCTCCAGGATCGCACCCTGGGCCAAAGGCAGGCGCCAAACCGCTGCGCCACCCAGGGATCCCTAAAATCTTCTTTTAAAAAGAATCCTGGGACGCCCGGGTGGCTCAGCGGTTTAGCGCCTGCCTTCCACCTAGGGCATAATCCTGGAGACCCGGGATCAAGTCCCACGTCGGGCTCCCTGTGTGGGGCCTGCTCTCCTCTGCCCATGTCTCTGCCTCTGTGTGTGTGTGTCTCATGAATAAATAAAACTAAAAGATAATTATAATCATAAAAAGAATCCTATCCATTCCATTTACTCCTTCAGAAGACAGTGAAGTAGGGCAGCTCGGGTGGCTCAGCAGTTTAGCACCACCTTCGGCCCAGGGCCTGATCCTGGAGACCCGGGATCAAGTCCCACATCGGGCTCCCTGCATGGAGCCTGCTTCTCCCTCTGCCTGTGTCTCTGCCTCTGTGTGTGTGTGTGTGTGTGTGTGTGTGTGTGTGTGTCATGAATAAATAAAATCTTTAAAAAAAAGAATAAGCAAAGGACATTAAAAGAAATTGAAGTATTCACACTCTTAAGACTAATCCCTGACAAAAATGGTTAGCATTTCTAAAATACTTTGATGCTAAAACAGGTATGCCTCACTTGTCTGGAAAATTCACTTAGGTGGAAGAGTTTTTTTGGGGGGTTTGTTTTTGTTTTTGACAATGCAGTTCATTTCCATGTTTTTTTCTGGCTAAAAGGGTATTTATTCAAAGTCAAAAGGAAAAAAGACACCCGGGAACTACAAAGGAGTAGTTTCAGTGATTTATGCTTGATTTTTTAAAATGCAACATAGATGTTTATACATAATTTAAAACTCAAAAGCATGCTTATACAATCATGTGCAATTTTAAAATTTAATAACTGGATGAATACATGATGGAAACAGTCCATGGCACCTGAAAATATCATTTATGGAATAGCATCCAGTCCAGTGCTCTCAGTTTGGATATTACAACCATATTTCATAGAGCCTTGCTTGGTTTGATTTTCTCCATGTGGTTGATAATGGTCTTCAGTTGCTGGTAAGTGATTTTGCAGATTTCACTTACAATCCTGGCCCTACGATTACTTAAGTACTATTTCTGGCAAGTTAACATATATACTATGCACCAGTCATGTACCTTCAAAGTCACTAACACAACTAACTGCCATAGGGGGACAGGGTCAATATCATTTGTCTCCACTAGAATGATGGCCACCCCCACATTACGGATAATGCTATTTCTAACAGTACAAGTTTAATCTTACAGTGAACTAGTTTGACCTTAATTCCAGATATGCCTCAAAAAAAAAAAAAATCCCATCTATCCTCCTTTTAGAGGGTACTTCTGGTGGCAATGAGGCTGGCAGGGAGTTGTAGGGAAAGCATGCACTTGGAATCACACCTGGATGAAATCCTGCTCTGGTCTTCACTGTGTGACTTGGGCAAGCAACTTGATGTCTCTGAGACTAAAAGATCCTGACAGATGGGGAGACCACCCCCCTCCTTGCCAGACTGGTGAGTGATACAAACTGCTGCCCTGGCACAGAGGTAGGAGCCGAGTAACACTAAGGACAGGACAGGAATGCACGCGATGCACAGTGAGCAGAACACGTCACTCGCGGCAGCTGAAGGCACAGCTTGCCTGTGCCCATGGGAAGAAGTACATGGAAAATTCATTTGTTACATTTTCACCAGGTTTATGTTTGCAAAGCAGGACACACTTCTCCGTATGTGAAAGAGTCAACATTTCCCCAAAACCCGTCATGGGGAAACCTGCATCCTTTTCCATCCCATCCCCACCCCTCCAACAATTCCCAAGGTGATGTAGAACAAAATGAAGTGTGCCACATGCCAACCATCGGAGGCAAAGTGGCCAATAATCGGGACCAGTTTAGCAGCCCTCCACCTCCACCCTCCCACACAGCCCTGTCTTCCCCAGGCACCCGAACTGTGACATGTAGGGTGTACAGCCTGGGGGAGCTGGGCAAATGCACAGCACCTCATTTTATTTAAAGCCAGAGGGAAAACGTACTGGGAAGAGGCCATGGAAAAAAGCCCGGTAAGCCCACACCTAGAGGACACGGCTGGGGAAATAAATTAGCTATTTCTATCGCACGTCTACCCGCACAACAGGCCTCGGTCTAAATCTCTCCTCCTTCCAGCAGCTCAGAGGGAGCATCGGGCTCCCCGAGGGCCATCTCCACAGACAGGCTCCTCTCCAGATTCTCCAGCTCCTGGCGCACCTCTTCAATGAAGCTGCCATCCTCGTACTCGCTGGGGGCCTCTCTGGGCACCGGGCTCTCTCCGTCTTCACCACGGCTCCCCATGAAGGCCGGCTTGCACACGTAGACCAGGCTGTGGCTGGGGAGAGAGGGGGGCTGGGGCTCAGCCCAGGGGCCTGTCTCCCGTGGTGGGGAGGAGTGACACTGGGCTCTCAACATGGGGGCAGCTCCTCCCTTTGAGCTCACCCTCACACCTCCTCTAACACCTCAATGGGATCTCCCCTTCCTGTCAGGATCTTCCAGAAGATTGCTGAGGGAGGGTCACTTTTTAAGGGGCGGCTCCCCCACCTCCATGGAGAGGTCCGTCTGCCTGAGAGACTCTCTGGGGCAAGGCCTGCAGGGCCTGACGGTGTATGGCAACGCGTGGCCCCTCCAAGCCGCTTGCCCCTCTGGGCGTCCAGGTAAGAGCAGCCCCTGACGGCAGGGTGGAGCCTGGGGGCAGCCCGGGGCAGGGCCTTCTCTGTGTCTGCCCAGCCCCACTGGATTCTGCTGGAGGGACAGGTGAGTAGACTGCCAGGGGGCCATACTCAGATGCCTCACGGTCTCTCAGTTTTGGACATTACTAGCGGTGCCCTCCCACTGGGTGGCCCACTCTCTCCTGGTTTCCCTTCTACCTCTGACTGTGCCGCTCTGCCTCAGCTTGTCCTTCGCTGTCAGGGGCTTGGGCTCCTGCCTCAGCCCTCAGCTCTTCTGTCTCCACGCCCTCTCCCTGGGTCACCTACTCCTAAGGCTTCAACCACCACCCAGGTGAGCTCCAAATCTGTACCCCTAGCCACACCTTCCCCTGAGCCCCAGGCTGACATCTGACAGCTCGGAGACCCTCCACCTAAATGACCCAAGGACACCTCAAATTAACCCTACCTTAAACTAACTGCATCACCCCCTCTGCCTCTGAGATCCCACTGGGTGGCAGGTCATCTGCTTTCAACCTCTGATAGGGAGGGCAGGTGGGGCCTCACCTGTGGGGCTGGCAGAGTAGGCCACTGGCACACGGGCATCGATCCAAAGCTCCATCAGGCTCTAACTCCCAGGTGATGAGGTCCAGAAGCCGGCTGGCAGGGTCATGGCACAGCTCACCCTCCACAGGTAGGGGTGTGCACACAGGAAACAAGAGACCTGGGGCCAGTGGACAGTCACCCCTGAGTGCTCAGCATGGAGCAGGGAGGCTCCACGGAAGGGAGCTGACAAATGCGGGGGCAGCCCCGACCTTCCACCCTCAACCGCAAAGTGGAGATTCATTACAATGGAAGAGGTGGGATGAGAGGAAACTATGGCGGGATGGACTCAGGAGGGAATGAGTCGGGAGGGCTGGAGCAATTAGGGAGGACTGCCTGGAGGCGCAGGCTTATGCTGGCTTTTGAGGCCAAAGTTCTAGAGAAATGTGTAAAAGCACTCGAGGCCGGGACCCAGCACCCATAAAGGCCTGGCGGTGGGCGTAGCGGGAAAGGTTGGGAGCCCCGGAGGGAGAAGGTGCAGGGGAAGCTGCAGCTGGCCGAAGCCTTGAGAGGCAGAGGAGCCTCCTCACTAAGGAGACAACAGGGCAGCTGCAGCCCGAGGAGCCACACTGAGAGCTCAGGAGGGCAAGTGGCTGAGCAGCCTCCCCAGGAGGGGCGGTGAGAGTGGAAGCGGAGTAGAAGGGGGCCTCCATCCTCAGGAAACAGGGGAGAGGGTGGAGAGGGGCTGCTCAAATCCCCCCATCTGGGGGTGTCCTCCTGCCCTGGGCTCGTGCATCCTGAAGGGATTGAACTCTTCTAGATGGCAACCGGGGGCAGAGAGAGAGACGTGTGGCCCAGCGGAGGCGGAGGCTGCCTCGGGCAGAGGTGGTGGGGCTGGCACACGCACAGTGAGCCGTCGGGAGCCTGCCGAGGAGGTGCGCCCCTGGAAAGGTGTGTTGGCCTGGACCGGGCGTGCCCAGTACTCAGCCGAGAGCCCACTCACCTCTCTGGAAGGCACAGCACAGCCCAGGGTGGCAGTCCCTCTGGTTGTCACAGATGGTCCCGTTGCCACCTCTGGTGGCTGTTTTGGCGCAGTGACCCCAGACGCACAGCTGGTCCCCACAGCACTCACCGTCCCGGGTGCAGAGCTGCAGGGGGTGGGGAGGGAGGGCAGACAATGGCACCCCGGCTCTCGGACCTGAGAGAAGCCGGCTGGCACGCTCCTAGCCCTGAGAGCCTGAGCACACCACAGGAGGGGCCCCGTTACCCTGGAGGGGGAAGGGGGGGCCAAACGAGGTCTGAGGTGTGCGGGGCTTTTAGTGCAAGTCAAGGGGGCAGAGACAGGAGGGGTGAGAACACTGGAAAAATAGCACCTGGGGGGGGGGGCACCTGGATGGCTCGGTGGGTTAAGTATCTGCCTTTGGCTTGGGTCCCCATCCGCTCGTGTGCTGTCTCAAATAAATAAGTAAAACCTTAAAAAAAGTCTAAAAAAAATAGCACGGGGGGGGGGGGCGGTCACATGTCTGAATCTCCTATGCAACGTCAGTTTTTGCAAAGGACACAGTGTGTCTTTGCAGTCAGCCCCCAGACTTGCCTCCTTTCTATTAGGTCCCTAGGTCAGGGGCCCACAGATGCAGGCAGCAGCCGGATTCTGAGAGCCCGGAGGCCTTGTGGATGGGGAGGGCGCATGGGGCTTCCCCCTGGGGCCTGGGACTGACCACTGCGACCCCACAGTCGTGCTCCGACGTGGCAGGCGGCAGGGAGAAGTGCAGCTGCCTAACCACAGAAGGCACTGGATGGGGGAGTAAGAAGCCCTCTATTTCCCAAACTTGTTATCCTGCTGTGTGACTGTCTCAAGAATGAAAAGACAGGAGAAGTCTATGAGCCCATATGGCTTTGTCCAAAACATCTGTCGGGTGGAGGGAGTTTCCGCTTCCCTGGCTCCCAGCTTCTCGGTGAAACGTCTATCGGGGAAGCACTCTGGCTTCTTCCTGGCTCTCCTCCTGCCTTCTCTGAAAAGAATGGGATCTGGAGGACGGGAGTGGGGGCTGCAGTAGGGTCACTGGCTGTATCCAGGGGGATGGGTCTGCCCCAGGGGAAGGGACAGGTGGAGGGCCTCCTGCTGTGTCTTCCTGCCCTCCCTCTGCCAACCAGGAGGCAGGCAGTGGAGCCAGAGACCATGCAGCAGATGGCTTCCCAGGAGTCAGTCCCACTGGGCACCATGGAGAGGCTCGCTCAAGCATGGACGTGGTTCTGAGCCCCACTGAAGGCTTCCAGAAGCCCAAGAGAGGAGAACCCATGGGGCTCCTGGCCTTCTCCCCCACATGCTCTTCTCTGAGACCCAGCCCAGCCCCCATGGTCCTGGTGCTGCAGCCGCAGAGGCCTCTGGGCACACTCACTGTCTGCTGGTCCCGGCAAGACTGGCAGGTGTACTCGAAGCTGGCAAACTGGCAATACCTGGTGGGCCCGCAGTCCTCGTCAATGATGCACTCCTGGGGGGAGGGAGGGAGCAGCTTCATCAGTAGAAGGCAGAGCAGCACACCCACAGCGCCCCGGAAGGGCAAGGCCCCGTTTTATCCCAGGCCCCACAGGCTCTGGATGCTCCAGAAGGGTGTCCAGACTCCCCTCACTCCCAGTTGGCTCCTGCTCCTCAGCATCCGCACCCTGCAGGCGAGGCGGAGCCCTCGCCCACACAGCGTGCTCGCCCGTCTGCCCTCCAGGATGCCGCCCCAGTTCGCACAATGGCATCTGTGTGCAGCCCCCCGCCACATATCCAGGGCGGGGAGCACAGAGACTCGGGCCAGTCTCCATGCAGAGCAGATGGATTTAATAAAAGAGCTAATGAGTTCCAGCCCCAGGGCGGCTGCACAGGAGGAGCCAGAGCCCAGGCTGCTGCCCATGCCGGAAGGGGCTGCAGAGGGCTCCCTGTGGCCCCCCTCCTCTGAGGCCTGGGTCTGGGTCTGCCTGGCAAAGGCAGCTGCTGGTTTCCAAAGGAAGGAGGGGTGCGGCTGCATGGGCGCTGCAGCCCGGCTGCCTTCTCATGGCTGCCAGCCCATCAGGCTGGAGAAATGGGGGAGAGAGGGAGGCCATGGGAGAGGGCTGGTGTTGGAAGAGTCCCCGTACCCCAAACTAGCCATATCATGTTGGGGGGTGGGGCCCCTGGCCTCTGAGAGCCTCCATCTCTAGGTCAGCAACAGGGGAAAGTAATCTCTACCTGCTGCCTGCTGGGTGAGGTCATGAGGTAGATTGACCCCCTGGGGCTGCACCATGCCAGGTCATGGGTGGTGGGTCTTGTCATGGCCTCACCATGGCAAGGTGGGTGGCCCAGCAAGAGGGGCTCTCCCTCTCAAAAGGAGGGGTCAATGCTTATCCTGTTCCCATAGCAGCAACCCTAAAATGCCAGAAGGGCTTAGACAGGGGCGGAGGGCTGCGCACCATTTGACCCCAAAGCCCATCATGGCTTGAGAAGTCCACAGTGCAGTAGGCCACAGACCATGACACCCTCCTAGACACACCCAACTCAGCCAGTTCAGCTGGAAGCATCCAGGTCCAGACACCTTCCAAAGCAGAAAAGCAAGAGAATGGGGTGGGAAGGCCAGAGGGAAGGCCGACAGGCATTGAGGAGCTTCTCTGAATCTGGCCACATCTTCAGGCACTGGGAAGTAAATGTGAGTATGAAAAACTCCTTGCCCTCAAGACTTTATAATTCAACTGAAAACAGCCCCCCCCCAAAAAAAACCCCAACCAAAGTCAACCCAATAGAAAAGGAGACAAAAGACACAGACAACAATAATAGAAACCTTCCACCTCTTCACACAGAAAAAGATGTTGAACCTCACAAATAATTGACAAAATGCAACTTAAAAAGGCAGGACATCATGTTTTCACTTAGTGGACACAACTAAAAAGGTTGATAACATCTGCGTAGGCAGGGGACTACCCTGCGCCCAAATGTCCACATCCGACTCCCTGGAACCCATGGACGTGTCGTGTGACCAGGTAAGGGGACATTCAGGTCACAGGTGCAATTCAGGGATGCTAGTCAGCTGACCTGATAAGGAGAGAATCCTGATTACCCAGGTGCACCCAATGTAATCCTAAGGGGCTCAGAAAATGGAAGGGGGCACAGAAGAGTCAGTGTCAGGGTGAGAGAGACTCCCAAAGCAAAAAACACATATTCCACTAATTGGGCTTCTCATTTCCCAGGAAGTGAGATTTAGATTATAGATTTGGCATTTTCACTATATGCTTCCGTTTCCAGATCTTAAATTAAAAACATATGAGCTAAAAAAAAAAAACAAAAACATGAGCTAATAAGACCCTTTCAGCACCAATCCCTGTGAGGCACTGCTACTTCCCATTCTCCATCAAGAGGAGTGCACCTTCATCCCTTGGAACATCGTCCTTTCCCTAATGACAAAGTATTCCCTGCAAAGCCACAGTGAAGCAATTCATGTTCTTCCAGGTATGAAAACATTTTTGGCACAGAACCTTGCCAAACACTTTTGAAAAGTCTCGGTACGCTAAACCTATAGGTTTCCTTTGGTGACATGTTTTTGCTAACTACCAGAGCTCTGCTAGGTTAGCTCAGCAGGACTTCCCCTGGAGAAAGCCTGTGCTTTTCTTCTAATCATCTGCCAGCCTGTTTGTTGTGGATGTGTCTGCTCAGTGGCCCCTAGAAATGTTCTGTAAGAATTGTGATCATGCTGGGACACCTGGGCGGCTCAGTGGTTGAGCATCTGCCTTCGGCTCGGGTCATGATCCCGAGGTCCTGGGATCGAGTCTCGCATCAGGCTCCCCAAGAGGAGCCTGCTTCTCCCTCTGCTGATGTCTCTGCCTCTCTTCTGTGAGTCTCTCATGAATAAATAAAATCCTTTAAAAAAAAAAAACTGTGATCATACTGGAAAGCCTGGAACTCTAAGGTATGAAGAAACCCTAGAGGCCAATCCTGGTTTTGTCATTTAATAGCTGTGTGACTTTGGGATACGGATTCAACCTCTTTTGAAAATGAGGGTGGAGGTGCCTGGGTGGCTCAGTTGGTTAAGTGACTCTTGATTTTGAGTCAGGTCATGATCTCAGCGTCCCAAGGTTGAGCCCTGTGTCGAGCCCATCCTGGAGCCTATTTAAGATCTTCTCCATCTCCCTCTGCCCACACCCCCACCCTCAGCTCACACTTTCTATCACTCTTAAGAAAAAACAAATAGGGTGATAACAGGACCAACTCCACAGGGCTGTGTGTTGAGTTAGTGCCCTGTGAACAGTAGCCATGGCAACAGAAAGCTGTGCAGCCTCCGCCCATCCAGCACCTTATTCCCATGGAGCACCCCTGCCAGGGGACCAGCGTGTCAGCAGAAGGGCAGTCTCAACAGCGCCTCTCTGTCTCTGTCCCTGGCAACACTTGGCGATTTCACATCTAGCCCTGACTTATCTCTATCCAAAGAGTGTCAGATCAATGGGCAGTGGCCTGTACACCCAATAGGAGTAAAGTTCCTGGAGCAGAGAGGCCTCTCCTTGTACGAGGACCAGGCTTTCCATATGATAAGGCTGTTAGTTTGGGGTCTCCTCTAAATATTCCTAAATTGAAGGAGACAAGGTCCTGCCTTTCCAGTGTTAGAGACCTGGGAGCAGGTCAGGACCTCCTGCCTTAAACAGAACTCAGTGGTTGGGGGCTGGGAGCACACCGGTTGGTGCCTCCCTAGCAGAGTCAGGCCTGGAGCTGAGAAATCCAGGATTTTATTCCATTCAGTAGTTCCAGCTTCTCTTCCCTTGTTCCCATACAGGCTGATGTTGTAAAGGGGCCTCTCGGCACCCAGCTGGGCATACAGGCTGGCTGAGGAGTTAAGTTCTGGAGGACTGGCTGCTCCCCTATCTAAAGGGCGTGGAGGTTCTGTGCTTTGGGGTACCTCTCAGACCATTAGGACTGGAAGAGGGGACCCCATGCTACACCAAGGCAAATGAAAGACACACCCCGGTGCAGACTGTAGGGGTCACCTGAGTGCCACAGAGCCGTTGGGATGAGATGCCACACCGTGTGCCCGTCCTCCAGAGCCATACGGGAACCCATGGCGTCCTGACGCAGCCCTGGCCCGGGGGGGCACGAGTGCCGGCCACCTGGCACACAGTCTCTCTAATCCCCTCAACAAGGGGACTTTGACCCTCACTGCACAGATGAGAAACAAGTTTAAGATGAAGGACCTGCCATCACTCAGCTCAGGTGGAGCTGGGAGCTCAACCCTGACCGCAGGCTCTTTCCTCCTCCTCAGATCATTTTTCTCCTCCTTCAGGAGAGCTGACCCGTCTCTTGTCCCTCAGTCACAGCAGAGCCTGCTCGGGACAGGGCCCCAGACCCCAGACCCCCCAGGGACCGAAGGCAGGAACGCAGGGCCACGGCCCCTGGGCATGTGGGCCTCAGTGTCCCCTGTCTCCAGTCCTGGCCACTCCCTGTCTACTGCTCCTCCCTCCCACGAACAGCCTGGAGGCTAAGCCTCAGGACGGAAGCCACGCAGAGGCTCTGGTCTTTGCCGTCTGGAGGTCTGGAGGAGGAGGAAGCTATATTTAGAAAGCTCTGGCCCAGGCCCCGCAGCTCCAGCTCCGTCCAGAGGCTGTGCGAGGGGCCGGGGGCTGGGCCTGCAGACGGCCCTGCTGCTTCCCGGATTTTCCAGCTCAGGGTTTCTCAGAGGAGAGCAGCTGCGGGGAGAAAACAGCCCCAGCCCAGGGCTTTCCTCAGCACCACGTGGGGCGTCTCCAGGTCCCCCCCCCCCCGTGCCCACACTCCTAGGGAAACTGGGCGCTCCCGCTCTCGTGAGACCCCACGGAGCAGGCCACCTGGGTGGAGCCCCCGGGGCCCAGGGCCATCCGTGGTTTCGGTGTCAGCTCAAGCCCAGGGCTCTGGACAGGACACCCTCTGGGGAAGGAGTGAGGACACAGGAAATGGAGGCCCAGGGGGGCCTCCACCCACCGAAACCGGCTCACCCTCAGAGCTTTGCTCACTTTGCTCACTGTGGCTGGAGGGGGCCTCCCTCCAGGGGACGTTCAGAGAGCACCTACCTGCGTGTCTGCACCTGCAAGGTCCTGGGCACCCAGGAGAGCCCCCGCCACGTGGAGTGCATGCTCCCACACCACCCTCTCCAGCCCTGTCCTGCACTCCGCACACCGCTGCCTCACTCCCTGTTTCCTCCACCCCCTCACAGCCCCCTGGCACCAAGTGTACCTGGAGCAGCATGAGGGGTGGACACAGGTGCAGGGCACATGCCTGGGCTTGAATACAGGGTCACTTACAAGCTGGGGGATGTTGAGCAAATGACAGAGTCTCTCTGTGCCTCGGTTTCCCTATCCGTAAGACGAGAACCTCCTGTGGTTGTTGCACAGATTAGAAGGGATGACAGGTCCGGGTGCTTAGGACAGTGCCCGGCCCCCAGGACTTGGCCGCCAGGACTTAGCCCCAGGGCGCACCTCCATCGGCAGTGCTTACCCCACGCCAGGAGCTTAGAGGTGCCAATGGAAACACTTGAACAACCTTCTGAGCTTAAGCCTGAGCCAGTGGATTTCATCCTATGAACAGAATACCGTTCTACTGAAAAGGCCCAGAACATCAGGTCAAGCCAGGGATCCTCATGCACCACAAGACTACCTCCCGCGTCACCCTGGAGCCCTCTGCTCCAGTCACACAGAACCACGAGGAAGCCCAGGACTTGCCATCTGACAGAGGAGGATAAGCAGGCGTGCAAGGAAAAACAACCCCCTCCATCGCCCACGGGTGCCGGGCACCTTGGCACCCACAGGTCTATCCCCTCTGTCTTCCAAAGAGAACAAGAGGAGCCCCATTTTATAGACAAGGAAACCAGGGCAGGGAGCTGACATCGCTCATCAAGGTCATGGGGGAAGAAGTGGCAAGGACCGCGCACAAGCCCAACCCAGGGCTCTACGGAGCTCGGTCAGGACCCCGGGGTGCAGGCATGCTGGGGGCCTGGGTGCTGCTTCTGCAGGAGAGCAGGGTCCCCAAGGCTGGGCCCTGGTGCCAGGCTAGGAGAGGTGCTGTGAGAAAGCCGCAGGAAGCCTCCCCTCCATCCCATGAGATTCCCAAGGCCTGTTTTCCCCTTCTTCAGCCTTTTTTTTGACCTTAAAAGCAGGTCAGTCTCAGGAACATGTAAAATGCACATTTGTCTCGAACGCAGCAGGGCGCCCCCAGCCTCCCCTGGACGCTGTGCTGGAAACTTTAAGCCAGCTCGGGCCGGGTGGGGGCCCCAAGCCTCATCGAGAGTGCTGGCCTGACCCACGAAGCAGAGCTGGCCCTCTGGAGAAACCCGGGCAGGAGCCAGCAGGGACGCCAGCTATTCTTATCCTGACGTTGCGATCTCTGCAGAAGCCCGGGGCTCCTGGGGCCTCCCCCCAAGTTGCACAGCCCATGAAAGAGGAGCGCACGTCCCGCCTGCGCTGGAAAACCAAGTACGGAGAACACCCGCTCCCCGCCCTTCAGTGCCAGGGATCCTCGGGAAATGGTCCTGAGCTCTCCCTCTCCTCCTGCCCCTCCCTCGCTCCCGTCCTGCCCCCCCCCGGGCCCCCTCCCCGCACCAGCCTGCTGGGGAGGCCTGCACACCCACCGAGCTTCTGCAGACGGGGTGTTCCAGACGAAAGCCTGGGTCCTCCTGCCAGCCTCCAGAGATGGCCAGCCCCACGCTCAGAACTTCCCAACACATTCTTTAGGCCTGAGTGAGGTTTCCCCTGTCAAAGTCATGCCTGTATTTAATTCCAAAGGAAATTTCTCCATGAGCCGGAGTCCTCCCTAACCGTACGAGCACTGTCGCCCCACCTAGGCTAGAAACAACACAGGGAGCCCTTTCTAGCACCCACCGCTTCCAGGGTCTTGGGGTCTGCACCGCCCCCAGCCCCCATTTCCCCTGCAGACAGTTGGGGTGGAACCACTGGGCCTTGGCTGGGTCTGACCTTTGCCAAACTCACCTAGGATGCGGTCAGCGTGCCACATGCACGAGACGCCTGCTGCTCAAGTCATCAGGAGCCTGCCAGGAACTCCGGGTCCCAAAGCACCAATAATGTCGCTGTACCCAGTCCTGGAGCACCTCCAAGGCTCCCAGTATGAGGTAATGGTAATAATGTCGCTGTACCCAGTCCTGACCACCGGGACTCCTGACTCCTCGTTCGGACTTGCATGAGACCCCTTAGTTTTGGGCTTTGACAGTGGGTAGGACTGCTGGGTTCAGCAAATAAAGATACAGGATGCCCAGGGAAATCTGAATTTCAGGCAAATGAATAATATTTTAGCAGAGAATGCACCAATGACTGACTGCACGGGACAGACTTATACTAAAAATGACTTTAGTAGCGTCCAAGGCATCTTGTGTTTTATCTGCCAAATCTATTAACAAGGAGAAGATTCAACAGGAGTGTTTCTCGGAAGACAGAGAGGGAGACTGGCCCTGGGAGAGGAGGGATCAGTGACCACAGAAGAGGGGTGGCCTCCACGATACCCATGATGACCAGCCAACAAGGCCATCGGAGAGCCCAAGACGCGCGGAGGGGCCGAATGTGCAGGCACAGCCTCTGTACTTGGGGGAAAGGCCCCGGATTCCCCACGATGATCGCGATCACGACAAGGAAACGTAAGGCCGGGCTTAGGTCCCGTGGCCTGGCGGCCGGCGCTGGCCTGCGCTCGACACTAACTTGTGGTCCTCCCCACGATGCGCTGAGAGAAGTGCTGCTACTGTTCCACTTTACAGGTGCGGGAACAGATGTCCGGAAAACTCCAGGAAGCTGCGCGACTCACAGAGGTGTGTGAGCAGCGGGAACCCAGAAGCCACACCTGCCGGCTCCTGGCGAGGTCACGGAGCGGGGGGCGTCCTGCGGGGCCCTCCCTCCACGGCCCCCCTTCTACCCCCGTCAGGGAAGTCCCGCTCCCAGGACTGCCCCGCCCCGCGGCGTGGTTGCTGCAGCCCTGCACGGCACAGGAGCCGTCTCTACTCCTGCCCTGCTCCTGCGAGGGCCTGCAACGTGGGAGAGGGGCTCACTCTCAGACTCCGAACACAGAGGGCCCCCCCGGACCCTCTACTGAGGTCACGCCTCACTCTTGGCACCACAGTGGTAGCCTAGGGGCTGGTGGCCAGCCTCCCCACCGGGCTCCTGCTGCAGCCTCAACTGTCTTCCTAGAACACAAACCTGATTACGCACGTCCCTCATCATAGTTGTTCTGAAAGCTGCTCCAGCAGAGGAACCCTCGAGAAAGCTGAGCTCGGACTAATTCAATCTACACCTAATGGGAGGAGACAGACGGCCCTCCAGGCCTGGGAACCGCCAGACTGCATCTGTGACACAGCATAATAAAGTAATGTGACAAGGGCGGAGTGAGTAAAAAAACAGGTGTGTCCCCCGGTGACCTGGCAGGCGGGCCTGGGGTTCAGGCGGTAGGGAGCTCGCTACTCCAGCTGCAGCAGCAAAGCCTGGAACCCATGAATTGCCCCCCACAGTATCAACCTCCCGTGGTTTGAATTCTTACCCAGCAACCTTCAAACAACCAACCTGGCTCCCCAGGACCTCAGCACCAGATTGGGGGTGTCCTGGATGGGGTCTCAACATTTCTGCCACTGAGAAGAGGTGCACTCACTCTTACAAAATAACCTTGCTTTTTGGTGTACGCATCAGTAAGGTCCGGATATAGCTGGCGAGAGGTCCAGGAATGCCGTCTCTGTATCTACAGGGCTCGGAGGTCCTGGATTCTAGCAAATTCATGAAGATTGTTGAGTCCCCACCAGACCTTCAGCCTGAGGACACTCCACCTTGCAACTGATTCTTTCCACCTTCCCTGCCAACCATGACCTGGAGTCCAAACTCTGCATGGCATCCAGAGCCTCTAAGTTCAGGTCAGCTCCCAACCTGCTTTCCCACTGGAGTTCCTCACCACCCTCCTAAGGTCCAATCCTAGTTCCTACTTCTAGAATGCCCTCACTGATTCATCTTTAGGGAGCGGCACAGATGGCTCCTCCTCGATGAAGCCCTCCCTCGCTCTCCCCCTGGGCAGCCAGCACTTGTCTCTTTGGTGCTGCTGGCCCTCCACGTCCACTCCAATAAAATTGGGGTGAAGAGAGGAAAGGCGTCTGGACTCAAAGGACCAAAGGAGGTTTTTAAGACTTGTCAAGACCCACTATGCAAAAGCCAAGATTCAGGTTGTGTGAGCGTAGGAGGGGGGGGGGGGGATCTTTTCTCTCTGATGGGTAGGCCAAGGTGACCCTTGGGTGTTGGTCATTGGTGTCACTAGGCTACCCACGCTGGGAAACACTGCAGTCCCCAAAGCCCCCTGAGACCTGCACTTGAGGCCGTGGCATCTTCTCACCCAGAGCACTTATAGCTCTTTGGACCCACAGATTATTTCTAGAAATAAATAGGAGAAACTGGAAGGGCAGCGTACCCAACACCTAATCATCCCATCCTCACCGCTACAGAGTACACAGGCTCCAGCGATTCACTTGAATGGACTGACAGTGAAGGGAGTGGCACCGCATGACTTACAGAGCCAAGTCACAAGAGGCAGCATAGCTTCCACTTGGCTCTTTCCCTCTTCAGATGTCCTCTGAACTACGCCTCCATGTTGGGAGGAAGCCCAGGCTGCACAGAGAGGCGAGCAGCATTAGCGAGGGGCCCAGGCAACAGCTGAAGCTGAGGGCAAAGAGACCCTAGATGATTCTGGTCTTAGCAACTGAAGTCAGCTGTGGCTTCAAGTCCGAGCTCCCAGACTGTGGAGCAGAGATGAATTATCCCCACCATATTTTTCCCAAACTCCTGACCCTTCATCCACGAGCATAACAAATGGTTGTCCTGCACCGCTGAGTTTGGGGGAAGAGACAACTAGAGCAACGTTTCCCAAAGTTGTGGGTGCCTCTGCTGGGCCCGCTCCCCTGCGGGTAGGCTGCTAAGAAGTATGGCGGGTTATGGGCTCTCGGCAATCGCAAGCCGCCACCTAGAGCGAGGTGGCCATTTCCACGTCCCTCTGCTTACTCGCCTTAGAGCTTGCGGGCTTGCGGTATGAACCTTTTGTCTCCACTTCGGTCCTCTCTGGACTCAGCCACTCTCCAGCCTCTGTGGCCCTTGGCTGCCCTCCAGGCCAAGCAGGTTTGATGCCATTTCCATTGGCTGGATAACTCCACTCACTGTTTAAAAGTCCAGCAGAGCCAGCATTTCTAGGAATTCAAGTGATTTTTCATAAAACACCAATCCTCGTTGATGCTGAGTCTCTGGGATTGGCTGCTAGGGGTGCCCCCCCCCCCCGTGGTCCTAACTGGTCTCTGAGGAGGAGGCCACCCCCTAATCCTAGTCTTGACCCCACGGTGCAGGAAGAGAAGGCCATGGTGAGGGTCTTGATGCTTTCTGCCTTTTAAAATAAATGTTCTGGGGATCCCTGGGTGATTCAGCGGTTTAGCGCCTGCCTTCGGCCCAGGGCATGATCCTGGAGTCCCGGGATCGAGTCCCATGTTGGGCTCCCTGCATGGAGCCTGCTTCCCCCTCTGCCTGTGTCTCTGCCTCTCTCTGTGTGTCTCTCATGAATAAATAAATAAATAATCTTTAAAAAAATAAATAAAATAAATGTTCTAAGCAAGGAATGGCAGGTGTCAGAAGCAACATCTGGGGAGCGATGGTGGGTCCCCCTGGGTCATGCTGTGCCTCAGGAGCCAAGAGTGCTCCTTGACTACGATGTGCCAGGGGTCTGGAAGGAGACACAGAATTGTGAGCAGCCCTCCAGGGGGGAGAGGGATCGGGGATTTCACAGGTAGGTCTCCTAGGAGACGCCCCAGGAAGCCATGGCAGTAATGTCTTGGGAAGGCAGGTCGTGGTTCTTGTTTCTCACGAGCTTTCTGGCACTGGTCTGAAGGGCTGCAGCTGCTTTATAGCTCCTGGCCTCTCGTCTACAAACTGAGCTACCTCAGGCATCTGGGCGTCATCGCCTTCCTCTTCCTTCTCTAGTTCTGAACTGATGGAACTGTCTGGCTCCCATTCTGCCTCCCTTTGCCTCCAGTCTCGCCAGGCCTCGGCCACTTCTTGTGACACATTCAACCAAAATCGGAGCTCCCCGTGGTGCTGGCATCTGCCCCAGACAAACAGTGCTCAGCCTTGGAGGGCAGCAGAGCTGTTGCCTTGGCAGCGGTGTCCTGGGCCTTTTCACTTCTGACTGGAGACCACAGCCAGCGTCTTGGGTTGCAGACCAGCGTGCTGCTCCCACGTGCCCATGGCGGGTGGGAGCCAGCCAGGGCCTTGGAGGGTAGCCGCCACTCTGTGTCCTCAGCCTCAGAAATCTTACACGGCCCCTAATGAAATCACCTTGCTTTCCACAAAGCAATTAATGGGATTAAAGTTAGCCATGTTCCCATCATTTACCTGTGCTCACTAACCCTGGCCTCATTCATGCGACTGGTTATGTGACTCCTTCATTCCCTCAAGGGGAAGAATAACATGGAAAATGCAGAGTAGGACCGGGGCAGGTTTCAGGGCAGGGTGCAGGATCTGCTATGCTTTGCAGTAATTACAAACAGCTGACTGGGTCGTGAGAGTGTTCCTACTGCTCAGACACATCTTGGTTACACGCACAATCCTTCCTCCGTCATTGGGGATGGATAGAGTTTCACAGTATTTACTCAGTTGGTATCTCGTTTACTCATTTCATAGGAGTCCATGAGCTGACTCAGCCTAGCCCAATCCCTTCGCAGGGATTCTCCTTTGCCTTGGGAAGAAAGTAATAAATGTGTCGTCATGTCCCTTCTTACCCTTAGTCCTTGGAGATGGTGCCTATAAAAGATCTAGTTCCTCAGAGGCTGGTGTACTGAGACTCGGCCCCCTACGCACGTGTACTGGAGGGAACCGCGAGGCGGTGAAGACTAGCTCAGCTTTCTTCCCTTCTTGTCCATCCCAAAGGCTGGAGTCTTCAGGGGAGCGAGTGAGGTCTTCTCTGAGAAACAACAGGCTCTGGGGGCAGTGCAGTGATCCTGCCGACATCCTGAATATCTCCAACTGGACGTCTTTTCTGTATCCTTGAGCTGAGCCATCAGTGACACAGGCCTCGGAGGGAGACAGAGGTCAGGGGATATTTCAGGAGGCGGTTCACCTGCTGAGCAGCGACGAAGGCCTCCAGCCTTCCCAACTGGGCCACACCGGCATCAAACAGCAGATCGGGGAGCACCAGACACTCCTCCATCTGAGATGGATGCCAATCTCAGCATTTTCAAGAACCCCCACAATGTTGGTGACCAGGATCTGTTCAAACTTCAGTGTCCTGTGAATGGGTCTTCATGGTCTTTAGGATTCAAGCCACTTGAACGGAGGCTGGCATTCCTTGGAGACTGGCGGTCAAGTTCCATCTCCGATGGTGGGGATTCCACTCCAGGAAGGGCAACAGATGGATCCCCTTCACACAACAGCTCTGCCCGAGAGGCCATGTCTAAATCCAAATGACTCAGAGGCTCCAGTGTGGGCACTGGCCACTGGCCTCTTTCAAAACAGGAGGTTCTTAACCCTTTTTGTGCCAGGGACTCCTATGGCAGCTGAATGAAGCCTACGGACCCCTGCTCAGAACAACGAATTTAGGTGAACAGAGGAAAACACACCAGATTACAAAGAAAGACTGAAATACAATTACCAAAGTATTTTGAGATACGGTGCTATGAGCTTCTTTACTAGCTCACTCCGTAGTAAGACCCAGCAGCAGGCCTGACCACAGCCTCAACTTCTAAGGAGTGAGGAGGGCAGATGCTATTTCAAGACATCTGGAACAGTTAAGGGAACAGAAAACCGACACCGGCGACAAAGGCACTGCTAATAACACTGCGCTTCGCTGCCTACCCTCAAGATCCAAGGAAGCGCCACTTTAATTTCAAAGTCAGTGAAGACAAATGTCTATTTCCTTTCCACAAGTTCTATCCAGGTTAAGGAGGGGCTTCTTATGCACATCCAAGGTTAAAACACCACTGCTTTAGGGACGCCCGCGTGGCTCAGCGGTTGAGCATCTGCCTTTGGCCCAGGGTGTGGTCCCGGAATCCGGGAGCGAGTCCTACACTGGGCTCCCCGCGTGGAGCCTGCTTCTCCCTCTGCCTGTGTCTCTGCCCCCCCCCCCCCACCGTGTGTCTCATGAACAAATAAATAAAATCTTAAAAAAAAAAATCCAACAACAACACTGCTTTGGTGCCTCCAATCTCGTGCCCTCTTTTAAAGATACAGCCCAAAGAAATCCTTCCACTTAAAAAAGCAGCAAAAAGACAATTTTAAGCAACATGACACAAACGCCAAGCTGTTTCCCCGCAGAAGCAAGTCCTCTCCAGCCCCGCAGCCCCGGCCTCTTTCGGGCCCTGAGCAATGACCCCCTCTGCTCCCCAACACCCCACCACGTCCTACGACCTCGAGGGCGGCAAGGGGGCCGTTGAACCGTTCATGCTGAAGGGCGCGGAGCGGGCCTTAGCGTGCTCCAGGCGTGGGCACACGGGCTCGGGCCTCCTGCCCACAGGGGGCCGCGGCGGCCCGCGCTTGGCTCCGGCGGGCGGGGCGAGGGGGGAGGCAGGAGCGCGGGCAGGCGCCCGGAGCCAGGCCCACGCCCCCAGGCGGCGCCCCCGGGCGGGGCGAGCCGGGCTAAGCGGGTCACCACCGCGGGCCCCAGCGTCCTCACCTGTGAGAGGCCACGGGCCAGACCCCGCCGCCCGCCGCGGCCCCCATCTGCCCTCCTGGCACCAGGCGCCCAGCGCAGCTCCGCCGCTGACCGGCTGTGCCACCGGCAGGTCTTCGCATCGGGCCAGGGCCCCCCTGTTTGGGGGGTTGGGAAGCGGTCAGGAGCAGAGCTTACAGGTGAACCGGTCACAGTCCGTGGCACCCAGTGGGTGCCCTTCACCCTCAGGTCCCAGCAAAGCTCTTGGGGGGCAGGGGAGCAGCTGGGCCAGGCAGGCACGGAGGAGGCCGAGCGGCCTTTCCCGCCACGGTGTGACCCCTCGGGGGCGGGGGGCCCGTAGACCGGGTCGGGGCGTCCGGGGGGCTGTGCCCGGCGCTGGGCCTACCTCCTTCCAGCCGGGGTGCTCCCTCCGGCCACTACTCACGAGGCCCCGGCTCCCTCTTCGGGGGGCCCTGACCCCTGAGACCACGGGAATTCGGGCTGTCACCCCGCGGCTGTACCTTCCACATCACGTCGCTGAGATTGGTCGGTGGCCAACTTGGCCAGATACGGGCGGATGCCACCCACTTAAAATGCTTCTCTCCAGGGGTTTAGAACGTTCCCGTTCAGTGGCAGCGGGGCTCACGCAAGAACAAAAGTGGGTGAGACATTCCACGGTTTCCCGAGTGCCCTCCTCTGCCCTCCCCTCTCGGTGACCCCAGGGGGCTCTGCCTTGGGGTGGGGTTCTGGGGTTCACTGCCACGGACTGGGACTGGTGCTTTGGTGAGTTTGGTTTCTCATGTTTTGGGCATATTCGGGGGTGGGGGGTGTTCAATGACTCGATATAAACGACAGGAATGTAATGAGGGGTGGAGGGGTCGTGACAACCCCTTCAAAAGCACTTGGATTCACGGCTGCAAACTTTCATGATTTTATCACAAATATTTATATATATATATATATATTTTTTAAGATTTTATTTATTCATGAGAGAGAGAGAGAGAGAGACAGAGAGAGGCAGAGAGGCAGAGGGAGAAGCAGGCTCCATGCAGGAAGCCTGATGTGGGACTCGATCCCAGGACCCCAGGATCAGGCCCTGGGCCAAAGGCAGGCACTAAACCACTGAGCCACCCAGGGATCCCACAAATATATCTTCTGATTGAAAAGGCCAAAACTTATGCCCGGGCTCACAGTCCAATTCTACTGTTCAACCAACCATCCACCACAGACCTGGGAATTTAACTTCTCTGAACTCTGGTGTTCTCTTCTGTAAAATGGTATCTACTTCTCAGGGTTCTAAGGATTAGAAAGTAAGACACGTAGGGGCGCCTGGGGGGCTCAGTCGGTTGAGCATCTGCCTGCGGCTCAGGCCATGATCCCAGGGTCCTGGGATGGAGCGCCACATGGGGCTCCCTCCTCAGCAGGGTGTCTGCTGCTCCCTCTCCCTCTGCTCCTCCAGCTGCTTGTGCTCACTCTCTCACAAATAAATAAATCTTAAAAAAGAAAAAAGAAAGAAAGTAACACATGGAAGAGCACCTGGGATGCAGCCCAAGAAACAGGAGGTGTTCAATAATGTAGACACATGCACAAAAGCAAGAAAACCCAGAGGGGATCTTCTTTTCTAGCAAAGAAGTCCTTTGCATACTTGTAGTTCTTTGCTGAACCTTATCTTCAAGGATTTCTGCTCCCAAGTTACTCCTTGGTCATACAGCTTTCATCCCTAAATCCGTTCACTCCACTACTAAGCACCTACCCCTTGTCCATATGGAGGTGAACGTGACAAGGTCCCTTCCTTCCCGGGGCTCACCGTCTTCTAGACCCTTCTCCCGGCTGCCACTTTATGAACTTCTGATTCTTCTCCGCAGCCCTGAGAAGACCCTTCCCCACGGGTCTTCATCATCTTTCTCAGTGTTAGACAGACCACTTCTCTGCTACGAACCGTAGGAGAAGTCACAGAAACAGCGGCCCCTAGACCCTGCTTCCTGAACAGGAAACAACTGAACAGGACAAGAGGTCCTGACTCCAAAAGCTACATGATTTGGAGAAAATTCATCTCTGCTTTCTCATTTGTAAAATGAGAGGTCTGGTCTAGAGCAGGGATGAGAAATGGATTTTTAATATGCTTCCCATGGATCATCAGTGGCTGCTTGAAGTGCTGGGTTGTCTCAAGCTCTGAGGCCTGTCTGGGCTCATTAGGAAACGACTGCAATTGATTAGCGATGGTTGCCATAGTCACGGCGGGGGTGGGGGGACAATGCCTGTGCCACAGGCTTTCCTCCCTGGTCTATAGGAGCTCGAGGGTCCCTCTGATTTCTGCCACTTACAATTCTGTGATTCAGTGCAATACCGCTTTACTTTAATCTTTGGCACAAGGACTATCTTCACAATCAATAGCTTTTTCATCTGCTTTTGTCCAGCACCTTGGTGGCCATCATCTGAGAAAGTTTCTCAATTATTGTGTTTCAAGTGACAGTACAACATATACTGACTTGACGCACTCATATTTAGGAAGCTACTGTTTCCTGCCCCGGGGTCTGGGAAAGCATGTCAGAAGAAAGAATTTACGTTTACTAAGCATCTATTAAGTATCAGATGCTTTCCACGCAATGTCTCTTCTTTTTTTTTTTAAGAATGTTATTTATTTATTCATGATAGACACAGAGAGAAAGAGAGAGAGAGAGAGGCAGAGACACAGGCAGAGGGAGAAGCAGGCTCCCTGCAGGGAGCCCGACGTGGGACTCGATCCCGGGACTCCAGGATCGTGCCCTGGGCCAAAGGCAGGGGCTAAACCGCTGAGCTACCCAGGGATCCCCAATGTCTCTTACTTCTAAAACACCCCTGGGGCAGTCACTAAATCCTACTTTAACAGAGCAGAGACCAGTGCTCAGAGCAGTGAGGGGAGCTCCCCCAGGAGCAGGGATTCGACCTGTGGCACTTCAGACTCCAAATCCCACTGCACGGTCCTCCCCTAAATGTACCCAAATGTCTTGTTTATCCTTTCTCTTCCAGGAAGTGGAGGTGACAAATGAAACTGACAGCGGCCATGAGATCTGTGCAAACATTTCCGTGACCCCAACCCCAATTATTTTTCCTACAGGCCGTTGGACATGGCACCGCGAGCAGGTGTTCCCTCCCGCCTGACAGGGAGACCAGGTAAGCTCATCGGATCCCAGGCTGATGGGGAGTCCCCAGCCTCACCCAGGTCCCTTCCACCAGCCCTACCTGTGAGCCAGAGGAGGACAGGGCATGACCAAGGTCTCTACTGGCCCCCTCCTCTGGCCCTTCTCCCAGGAAGTGCTCCCTACACCAGTGGGAATTAAAACACTGCTGCCACCACCACAAAACCCTCTCCGTGGACGTCCTGGGGGAGGAGAGGCCGGAGGGAGTTTTGGTTTAATGCGTACGGTGTTCCAGTTCTGCAACATGAAAAGATTTCTGGAGACTGGTGGCACAACAATGTGAATGTACTTACTACTCAACTGCATACCCCCAAAATGATCAATTTTAAGTTGTATATATTTTGCCACAATTTAAGAAAATATTCTACTAAGAACACGGTTTTAAGAGTTTAGGAATCCACAAGACCTAAGTGATTTGTTTTGGTTTTTCCTTTTAGTACTGGCTCTGCCACGTACCTCTGTTGTACAACTTCTCTGAGCCTCAGTTACATCATCTATAAAATGGGGTCAACAGGATATCTGCCTTATATGGCTGTCATGCATGCGGATCATGGGAGGGGAAGTTGGTTGGATCCCAAGCAGGATGCCTGGCACACAGCCAAGGATGGCACAAATGGCAGCTCTGACCTTCATCCTCATCATCTCTATTAATGTCATCATGGTCACTAATTATTAGTGAGCACTCGACATCATACCATGATGGGGTTGGTCTGAACTCTTACCAGAATTTACCCTGAAAATGAGAAAGAGGTGGATCTGGAGAGGGGGTGGTTCATCTGGTCACTTTCTGAGCCAATATAGACTAAATGAGAGGAGCTGGTGGGATGTTGTGGCCTTTGATACTATTTTTGTTTTCCTTGATGTTATTTTTAAAACAAAACAAAATGGACTCATGAGCTTTGTGGGTTTTCCAGAATAATGCCTAGGGGCAAGGAAGGGCAGAGCCACATATCCTACCGCCAGGATGCAAAGGCTCTGTGGTGCATGTTGCCCAGGCTGCTCTGGAGGGGTCCTTGGGTCCACGTAGCAGCAGACAGCCACACACCTGCATGGGGAGCTTTTCAGCCCCCGACATGCTCCAGCTACCCAGCAACCACAGAAACAGGCTTGTTCTGCAGCAGACGCCATCAGCCTAATGAAATTTCAAATTAAATCACTGTCACTTAGCTAGTGGCACCAAGCAAAAGCAGACTGTTCCCCTTCTAGGTAAAAATTTCCAGAGTCTAATCTCTGAGGCCAGGCAGTTTTGCAGGGCACGAGGGACTCGGACCTTGAACTTCAGCAGGATTAAGCAAAACTTTGTCTCCACCCATGTTTCCACCATTTAAACCGTCTTCCTGGTTCTTTCCTCTGGGGATTATGTGGCACCTCAGTACACTGTACATACAGCACAGGGCATGTTGAAGTGTTTCAGACGAGGATGTTACTAACTCAACATGTATTTCCAACACCTTGGCTGGGCTCTGGAAGCCCTGGCTGATCTAATTTCTGCCCCTCCCCCACCTCATTTGCTGCTCCCCCAAGCACACATCCAGCTCTGGCATTCTTTTCTTCTTTCTTTCTTTCTTTCTTTCTTTCTTTCTTTCTTTCTTTCTTTCTTTTCTTTTTTTTTTTTTTTTAGATTGTATTCATTTAATCATGAGAGACACAGAGAAAGAGGCAGAGACACAGGCAGAGGGAGAAACAGGCTCCATGCAGGGAGGCTGATGCGGGACTCGATCCCAGGACCCCGGGACCAGGCCCTGAGCCAGAGGCAGGCACTCAACCACTGAGCCACCCAGGCGTCCCCCAGCTCTGGCATTTTAAACTATGTTGCATTCCTCAAACACGGTCTTATTGCCACATGCCTCCATGACTTTGAACAAAGAATGCTTCTGCAAGGAACGCCCTTCTTTCCCACAATTGAGAATCCTGGACATCATTCAAAATACTGTTCAACTGTCACCCCTTGCAGGAAACCTGCCGAGAAATGTGACTTCAGCCTACTTGCAAGATGACGAGTGAGCCTTCCACAGTTTCATGGATGGCAGCAGAAGACATGAGCTGCCCGGCTCAGAGACAAGGGACCTCATTGCCGACAGCACAGAAGCAGCACGTCTGCAACAGTTCCCAGTCCCATGGGGCAACACAGAGGGGCCTCGGTGGGTGCTGTGCCCTCAGTGGGCTCAGGAATGTCAAGCTTAGAGAACTCAAATCTTCTATAATGAAATGCAGTCACACCTGCCCTCTGCCCAGGAAGATGAGCTATCTCTGTCTTCCAAGGCTGCCTGCTGTACCAACATCCTTGAAAAGACAGTCTGGAGCAAAAGGGCTAGGAGTGTCTCTGTTTATAAAATGAGAAGAAATGCCATAAACTATGAAGGACTGTCTCCCAACAAAATCTTCCCTGGTTACCTGATCTGGCACTTGCACAGTGCTCCCACCATGCCCCGTACGACCTCTGCCTTAGGAAACAGAAATTCACATTGCAATGGCCTTGTATTTTTCTGATTCACTACCAGCCTGGGGGCTCTCTGATGTTAGGGACTGTCTTTTGCATTTATTTGTCAGACACGCAGGAAGTGCTCAATAAATGTGCAAATACAAGGAGTTGAATACGTAATACTGGGAATTTTGATAGCTTTGGTTTTGGGAGGCAATTAAATAATAACAACAGATGGCTGGCACTTACTGACTGCTTACTCTTGCATTCCAGACAACCTATGGTGGGTTTTTTTTGTTTTGTTTTGTTTTGTTTTTTTGCGTGGATTGTTTTATTCACAGGGTAACAGCATATGAAAGGTACTTTTATTAACCTGCCTGTATGTATGGGGAAACGAAAGACTTCAGAGCAGTTAAAGAATTTCTTCAGGGCAGCCCCAGTGGCTCAGTGGTTTAGCATCGCCTTCAGCCCAGGGCGTGATCCTGGAGACCTCAGATTGAGTCCCACGAGTCCCACCTCCGGCTCCCGGCATGGAGCCTGCTCCTCCCTCTGCCTGTGTCTGTGTCTCTGCCTCTCTCTCTCTCTCTCTCATGAATAAATAAATAAATAAAATCTTAAAAAAAAAAAAGGATTTTCTTCAAAATCACAGGGCTCCTAAGCAACAGAGCTGCACTTGGACCTGGATCTGCCTGTACCCAAGCCTGCAGAGGTGCTTCTCGTACAGGAGGCATAGAAACATTTGTTCCGGGTGTTTGTGGAGGGTAGGGGGAGAAGGAAGGAGGGAGTGCTGTTGTCTCGAGCCAGCATGTCACCGTCACCCACTCCCCGTGTGACTCATGGCCCATCAGCCTCCTCCCTCACATGGATGCTGAACGCTCAGCTAGTTCCCACTGGAACATCACGCCTTCCTAATTGGCCCCGCAGTGGGGCAGATGGTGTTTGGCCTTGGGAACAGCCTGGAATGCAACACTGACCTTTCTTCCTGAAAGAGGAAATAAGGAAGAAATCTGTCTGTGGAGCCTCCGTATTTGCTACAACTTACAACTCCCGAACAGCCATTCCCCTTGACTTAATAACCAAAGAAACAGAAACAAGAAGATCTGATGATCGCCCACTGTAACACCCCCACAGGTGAGGGCCCGTGAAACGGATGGTCTCAGCATCCGCTACTAAGGGTAAAAGCAGTACAGCCTTTCTGGAGGAAAACTTGGCAATAGCTCTCCAAGTGTTAGATATGTCCACCCTTTGTCTTAGCCACTTAGTTTCTGGGACTTACACAATGAAACTATTTGTAAAATCACTTGAAAGTACAGAAAGATGTTTACGGCAAAACTATCAACCATAAGCTCCTTTTTAAAACATCAAAAATATTTTGAAAAATAATTTAAAGAAATAAATAGGGGATCCCTAGGTGGCTCAGTGGGTGAGCGCCTGCCTTCGGCCCAGGGGGTGATCCTGGAGTCCCTGGATTGAGTCCCACGTCGGGCTCCCCGCATGGAGCCTGCTTCTCCTTCTGCCTGTGTTTCTGCCTCTCTCTGTGTGTGTCTCTCAGGAATAAATAAATAATAAATTAAAATAAATAAATAAAACATTAAAAATATGTATACATGGATACAGGAAAAATGTCTGCACATTTCAATTCCTCCACGGATTACTACTGTTAATTTTTTTAGCATATATTTTTGCTTAGCTTTTCACACACACACTTCTTCTTTCTAAAAATGAGATATTTTTAGATGCTGTGCATGTAAAGTGTACTTTCTATATTTTATATAATGAGCCATACACGGCTCTGCAATTGCTTTTTTTCACTTAACGTTTTATTGAAGGCATCCCTTCATATCAACTTCTATGGAACCCATATGAAACTGATTTGTGAACCTCATAGTATTTTGATTTTGGATGTAGAATCATGTGTATTTAATGAATTCCCATTGGAAGGATTTTTGGGTTGAGGAGAGTACAATGTGATATAGTTAGGTTATAGGTAAAAAGAAATGCCTACTCCTTCTTCGAGTCTGCTCACCCACCTCAACTTTATTTGGGGATTGTTTATCCACTTCTCAGAAACATCCAGAACTCCTCAAATTTTCCTATAGTTTTTTTTTTTTCCTACTGGATTAAGGCACGAGAGCCTTACACTTGGCCAGAAATCACAAAGTCAACTCAAAACTGTAAGTCTAGAAATGCAAACGTACCCAGATGTCTGATCACAGGACTGGAGACCTGCACGTTCGCACAAGACTAAGTTATCACTCTCACAAGCAGAAGTCTCTGATTTCTATAGAAACCGGCCTACATCCTGCCAACTTCCTGCAGCTTGTCAGCACCCGACCATGCCCTGTTCTTGCCATTCCCTGCGGCCCATCCTTCCCTCAGTGTGTATCCCCAAAGCCCAGAACAGACACGAATGGAATGAATGCCTCGCAAGGACAAGTTCAGCAGGGTGAGTCAACCTGAGCGAAGAGCTTCTGGCAAAGTCGGTGACTCAGAGGGGGAGGCGGGCCTCTGGAGAGCTTAGCCCCAGGCTACACACATCAAAGGAGAGAAGCCCTCGGAGGCCTCACGCAGACCCCCAGCTCCCAGGCAAATTCCATTCTTTTTGCAGTAGGTTGCTGGGAACCGAGAAGAAGCCAATTAGAACCCAGTTTTAATTACTTTTCAATAATAATGAGCCTTACACAAAGAGCTTTTATAAACCTTGCCTTCCCTTCCTAGATTCTCACCCAATTTTATCAACCCAGGATTCTCAGCCACATTTGGTAAATGAAGAAACCGAATCCCAGAGGTCAGGGTTTACGAGGGTCAGGGTGGGGCTTGAACCCAGGTGGGCCTCACACCTGTTCAGACTTCATTCTACCTCGACAGTGACGACAGACAGATGGGCAAGGACTGCATTTCCTGGGACTTGGCGACCAATCCCGCCCACCCCCACCCCGCCCGACAGACAGGACTCTCCAGGAGGCAGGGCCCTTGGGAGCTGATGGAGTTTCCCTAACAGACTCTTGCCCTCCCCGATGCACCTCTTTTAAAATAAACCCCCAGTGACTTGTTATCATGGTGCCCCCAGCAATCCCACCGTACTGATGAGGGTGACTCCAGTGTCAAATGTCGGGGTATGGGGAGCACACGCAGCTGGTACCCCACCTGTGCCCTGATCCTTCTCTGGGACAAGGTAGTCTCAGCCACTCAAACTGCGACCACGTGGCTGTCTGGGGTGTGAAATGTACCTGTGGCCTCATGAGTCTTGAGCAAACCCTTGGAGTTGGCTGTACATGACTGAACCTGTTCTTCGAACTAGCTATGCTCAGCTGGCGAAGCAAATGAGCCCACTCTTCTAGATCACATTCTGACGTGAAAACAGAAAAGCCGGCAAATGCACGATGGGCTAATAAGCTTTGTAGCAGTGAGCCGTATTTTAATGAGAGGACATGTCCCTTCAAAATGGTGCCTTGGCTAATTGGGCAAGATTCTTCATGTTTAGGGACACAGTTCTATAAATAAAAGCTTCTCGTTCATGCATAATGGCCTGTCCGCTCTCTGGCTTCCGGCATGCCACTTTCTTCCTAACCCCTCTGCTCAAAAGTAGCCCAACATCAATCAGCCCACCCACTGGCCCGTGAAGGGAGCCGGGCCGAGGGCTCCCAACAAAAGCCTCACAGAAAGACGTCAGACCCCATCACTGTCGCAGGGGCACTCAGGTGAAATAACAAGCCCCGCTGGCCTCTTCCCCTTTCACATCTGAGTGTAAAAACAGACCAATACTTGCACATGCTGTGCTGAATTTCCTAGACAGGCATATAGTATTACTGTCCGTAACTTTCCAAGGGCCTCCTCGGGTTACCATACATATTAATACACATACCAGCATTCAAAGAAAGGAAAAGAGGGGGTGCTTGATTATTTTAAATTGAATTCATCTGGGAATTTTAAATCCTGAAAATTCAGCCTCGGGTTACGGTATTTTTTTTTTAATTTTTTTTTAAATTTATTTTTGACAGTCACACAGAGAGAGAGAGAGGCAGAGGGAGAAGCAGGCTCCATGCAGGGAGCCCAACGTGGGATTCGATCCCGGGTCTCCAGGATCACGCCCTGGGCCAAAGGCAGGCGCTAAACCGCTGCGCCACCCAGGGATCCCCGGGTTACAGTATTTTAAGGTTTGAGCCGCGTAGGATTTTATCCTTTTGAACAGCAAATCTCTCTTTTCCATTTCAGAGAAAGTTTCTTCAGCGCCTAATGCATCTCAGAGCCAACTGTAAAACTCATTATGTTCAGAAACTACAGAATGGGACAAGGATGACGATGTTTGTCCATACGCATCCCTTTGAAGGCAATCTAGGCTTTACAGCTTCCTACTCGCTTCAAAGGAGCCCTGCGTCTCTGTAAAGATGATGCTCAAGCCCCAGCCCTATTGTGTTGGGACAATGGTGAACCAGGAACCAAAGAGGGGTTGAATGGAAGACTTCTGTGGGCACTTGAAACTAGACCTCGCTTCTCTGACTCTTCTTGGCCAGCCACAATGACAACGAGAGAAGCTGTTGTAAGGTACACATGCCACCATTCCTGCCACACGATATCCCTTCCCCAGGTGGCGTGAAAAGTCTCCAGTCTAGTCTCTCAAGACCCATGGGATTTGCCAGACACTGGCCAGTCAAGCACCACATGCTCCACATCTCCCTTCTAGCCACGCAAATTGGAATTTATTCCCACAGAGAAACTCAATGAGTTAATATCCCAAGGGCCTAAAGAGAATTCAAGAAAAACTGGATTTCTGTGATCTATCTTTTCCTATCACCCTTCTGCACTCCCAAGACCGTCAGGTATGGGAATTTGGATTACACACTGCGCAAAGGCACCGCGTGCCCTCCATCACAGGATGGACCTAAGACACTGTGTGTGTAGGTGTGGAGATTCTGGGCCTTTCCAGCTGGGGCCGAAGCATGAACACACATGGGCACATAAGACCATGCACAGTGGGGAAAGCTAGTAAGCAAACTCCCAGGCAGCAGCATGGACGGGTGTCAGCGGCTCCCTGACCCGAGCAAGATCTCGCCTCTCCCCTGCCTACCTGTCCTGGAGCCTCAGTCCCCTACTACAGGGCTCAAAACCTGACACAATCGCCTCACCTGGGGGCCAAAAGAGGCTAGGCATGGGTGTGGGTGTTGGAGGCCGTCTGTGCACCTGGCCTGGGGCAGGTGCAGGTGTGCTATTCATAGTCAGGCTTGCTGCCCTCTGGGTTCCGAGAAGCTCCCCAGAGCAAAGATGTACCACTGTGTAATAATTGTAATAATATGCATTTGTTCGTTTTTTTTTTCACTTGACAACAAAGACTTTTTGTTGTTGTTGTTTAAAAGTCTTTTTCAACAAAGACTTTTATGAACCCTAATTCATAGCCCTGAGAGTTGTTTCCCCTGCCCTTTCTATTCCATGGCTCGAGGCTTTCCTTGCCCCTTGGGCCCCAGAGACCTAAATCTGGAATACTCTGAAGCTTTTTCCTCTTGGTACCAGACCATATCCTATGGGTGTTTGTTTTGTTCTGTTTTTCCTTCCCTCTTCCCTCCTACCTTTGAAAGCTAGCCTATCTTTCCTCCTGACCTTAGTCAATCCTGCCCTCACTTCAAAGGCTTCTGTGACCGGGATGACCCAGCACGTGACAAACTCATGCTTCCAGCCCCCCCTGCTAGAGCTCTTTCCATTTCACCACAGACCTTGCCCCCAGGCCCCTTGGATGGTGGGTCACCTATCATCACACAGGACCAACCAAACTCTTCCCTCAACCCCCAGCCTGAAGTAAATGTCTGAGCTCTGTGCCAGAAACAATCAAAAAGAACCCACCAACTACCCACCACATCGCAACCTCCTCCCTAGCTATGACCGGCACCCTGCTTCTCTTTCTGTGATGATGCCAAAAGGGGTGAGGAAAAAGTCCTTGACCCCCTCTGCAGGCCAGGAACAAATTCTGCAGCTCGGAGGATAAGAACTTGCAGCTGAAGTTTGTGTCAGACACCTGGACAAAGAAAGACCAGGTCTTGGGGTCCCCATAGAGGAGCACATTTTCACTGCTGGCCACGTCACACAGCAGTCACCTTGTCCACGCCTCACCAGCCGTGTGCGTCTGAAGCCAGCCACCTCTTTGAGAAGGTCAAGTGCAGCTGAGTCCCTGAGGCCTGGGAGTCTGGAGACCAGTGACTTCCGCTGGGTCATCTCCTGACCTATGCCCAGGCTTTCCTTCTGTGAAATGATGCCCCTTTCCAGCATTAGGACTCTGTAATCTTATAAAACAGTCCCGCCACCGGACAAAGCAACAGGTAACTGTGTCGTAGGAACACCACAAGGGGACCAGAGCGTGAAGCCTGGAGCGGGATGGCACCCCCTTTCCCTTAGGCCATCAGGCTCCACCAACTAAGGTTCTCTTGCTCTCACGCTGCCTGACCAGGGCTGAGATTGTACAAGGCCTGGCCACACCAGAGGCTCTGGGGAGTCCAGGCTGGCCGGACCACATCTTGCTGCCAGGACCCCTGGTCATTGTACCTGCTACTTCCTTGCTCCCTTTGGGGCTGAGAGGGAGCCACGCCCATGACAACTGAACTTCGTTTCCCTATTGTTTCTGAGGCAGAGAGCATTCCGCTCCAGCCTGCTAGCAGACCACATCATCCTGGTGGAAATGTAGGCCCCGGGCAATCTCCGTAGAAAGGAGGCAGGAGAGGTGATTGAGAGTCAGCTCCCTCGGCCCGTGGCCTGAAGTCTGGGTCACCCTTTGCAAGCTAAGAGGGGGAGCCCAGGAGAGATGACAACTCACGTGGCTCTTTTTGCCTTCTTCATCTCCCACAGATGTGATGACCGTCTCTGAGAAGACCGTTCGTCCAGTCTGGTTGTTGGTGACCTACGGCAGAGCAAACACAGTGAATGTGAAACAGAAGGAATTCTGGGCAAATCCCGCACGTTTTCTTGGTTCCATTCTCTGAAGCAGGAGCATCTGCCGAAGTGGACAGGATGCCCACTCCCCTTTGCTTTCTGAGTTCCAGCAGCAGCCGTCAGGTGGGCAACCCCTTCTCTGTGCAGCAGTCAGAAGCCTAACGGAGTCTACCTCCCAGGATTGCTCTGCAGGGAGATGAGCAGGCTAGGGCAAGGCGCTCAGCACAGAGCCTGACCTGCAGCAAATACTCAGCAGTAGCTGGTCGTTTTTTGTTTTTTTTTTTAAGGTTTTATTTATTTAGACATGAGAGACACACAGAGAGAAGCGGAGATATAGACAGAGGGAAAAGCAGGCTCCTCTCAGGGAGCCTGATGTGGGACTCGATCCCCGGACCCGGGATCACGCCCTGAGCCGATGGCAGATGCTCAACTGCTGAGCCACCCAGGCGTCCCCCAGCAGTAGTTGTTTTTACTGTGCTTGAGGCTCATCACTTGAAACTCAATGTCAACATCCTGATTTTCAACGATGACAGGTCTGGGTGTCTCATCCAACATGTTTCATGAGAAGCAAGCAGGTTTTAGCTACAGCTGCCCCCCTCCCGGTTCTGGTGAAATATTTCACCAAGAAAGTGCTTACGTACAACGGGAGGCTCCCCTATCTGCTGTCTGGATCGGACTCTGCTCGGCAGCAGCAGGTACCTCAGAGTGGAGCCTCTTCATCCTGACGTGCCCCCCGGGCTGCTCCTGCCCTGACAGAGGTCCCGTCTAAGGAATGCTTGTGCTGGGCACGAAGAACAGAAGAGACGCCGGCCCAGCAGGTAGGAGATCTGTGTTCTTTGAGCCTTGGCTCAGCTACCAACAACCACCTAGTGTGTAACCTGGAATAAGTCACTTCTCTGATTCATGATGTCCTCATTTCTAGGACATCTGTAGAGCTCCCGCCAGCAATAACATTAAAAGGAAGCTGTGTCCAGAACAGAGTGGGAACTCAGCCATTTTGTCATAATGGACCAAATCCCAGTTCTGCAGAGATAAGGATCATGTCTTCATAAACAAACTTTAATACTTTTAAGTAAGTAAATCCTCTCCCAAGTGAAGAGGCAGTGTCTTCTTCCTCTCAGCCAGATTTTTGCTGAATTAACTGATGGTATATGTATTTTTTAAACTGTGCAGTCCTATAATGCAGGTACGGGTTGCAGGACTTCTAAGAGCCTTCATTATACTCAAGTGCTTTTTTCTATCTCTAAGAGAAGAAGTAAGTAAGATGTTTCCAGAATATGCTTAACCACAACCCAGCCTCTCTTTAATGAAGCATTGCACAGGACAGGTGCTCCCTGGAACCTACTGGAGAGCTGCTGCCCAGTGCCAATAACATAACTTTATGGAAAGAAACGAGTATAAGAACAACTTGCTGCTGCAAGCACTTTGTAGTTTATAATGAGCTCTTATGTACTTTAGATTATTGGACTCTCATGCCACTGTCATGTACGTATTGATGTCCCTATTTCATATATATGGATAGTGAGGGATGTACATTTAAATAATTTTTCAAGATCACACTAGTTACTGGGAGGACTCATGCTTGCGTATTCCAACATCTACAAGAAGCAACCTTAAGAAGAGCCAAACCTATTAGCTAATTATTGTCAAAGAGAACGACTTAATATTGGTTTTGACAAAAATAAAAGTGACCTTTGGAAACATTCTCCAGCGCTCAGATGAGCGACGCTAAAGGATTCTGTTCAGCAGGTGACTCATTCATTTATCTGGGGGTGGGGTGGTGATGGGGGTACATCCTGAAGCTGGGTGCATCAGTCTGCAGTGGGAGAAAAGCCACACAAAGGCTACATACAGTCAAGGCGATGGCCCATAAAAATTGACCTGTTTATGCTCCATGACACAGAAACACTATTGTTTCAACCAAGTCATGACCTGGGCATTTGAACAAAAAGTGAGACTCTCGTGAGAGCCATTGGGCCTTGCACATATGAGTTGGGATGAGATCCGAGGTCAAGCTCCTTGATGTGCACAACAGAACATCAACTAGACAGCCTCTACCAATGACCCTGACTATGTGCACACCAGACTCTCTTCAAGAGAAACCAGGCTCACAAGGTTTGTCCTCCCAGTCCTGCCTAAGTTATGCAAGACACATCTCACGCCAGGGCAGGTTAATGCCAAGTGCCTCTGCATTTGCGATGTTTTCTTCCTCAAGTCAGGTGGGCAAGGGACCTGCTTGCCCATCATGCCAGATATCAAACCAAGAGACAATTAGACATGTGGCAGGCTGGAAAAAACTCTGCTACAGAAGTCTGAATGGATAACCAGCAAACAAACTTCAATCTTATGACAACAGAGGCTTTCCCTTCCAAAGATGTAGAGTATATCACAATCGAGTTCCTCCAAAGGAAGCAGGGGAGATCTATTCACCACCATGGGATCTATTTCCATTCTCTACTAAAACACACATTAAAACCTAGGAGATCGGGATCCCTGGGTGACGCAGCGGTTTGGCGCCTGCCTTTGGCCCGGGGCACGATCCTGGAGACCCGGGATCGAATCCCACGTCGGGCTCCCGGTGCATGGAGCCTGCTTCTCCCTCTGCCTGTGTCTCTGCCTCTCTCTCTCTCTCTGTGACTATCATAAACAAATAAAAATTAAAAAAATTTAAAAAAAATAAAAATAAAACCTAGGAGATCAATTCCTTGAATTCAATACTAGAGAAGTACTATCTCTAGACACTTGTTTGCACCTTTTTATCAAATGATAACCCCCCCTCCGCCCCACGGCCATTCCTTTGCAACCGGGCTGGCAGGCAGCCTAGAGTTAAATTTATTACTTAAATACAAAAGCAATTTTGGTTTGATACACAATGCTCCCTCTTAAATAGCTCCCTTGTTCCCTCTGGTTGTTGTTGTTGTTGTTCTTAAAGATTTATTTATTTATTTATTTATTCATTCATTCATGAGAGACACAGAGAGAGGCAGAGACACAGGCAGAGGGAGAAGCAGGCTCCATGCAGGGAGCCTGATGCGGGACTCGATCCCAGGACTCCAGGATCATGCCCTGGGCCGAAGGCAGGTGCTAAACCTCTGAGCCACTCAGGGATCTCCTTCCCTCTATGTATTTTATCAAACTCACTTGTATTTTTGGCTTGTAGCCTTAGTTCTCTGATGGAACAGGGTGCTATAGAGGGGAGGATATGCTGGCCGTGACCCCCCTTACCTTGTGAATTTCTCGGTGCACATGGATGGTATTATTTCCAACCCTGGTTTCCGTGTTGGTCTCATTGTGATAGCTGGAAGGTAAGTTTGCCAGGTTCACTTCTGATGTTTTAGCAGCAGCTTCTTCGGCTTCCATCTATTAAATCAACAAACTTAATGAGCAAACCGGTTTTCTCTGGATATAAATCAGTCCATTAGAAATAAAGAACCACTTCTCTTTTCCTCTTCCACAATTACAAATAATGGTAGTGGTAAGAGGCACCGCTAACTGCATGTCCACGAGGATAAGATATTGTACTAAATGTTTTACATGTATCATAGACTTAAATCTCATAGCCTCCCTAGGAGGTGGGTGTGAATGTACCCATTTTATAAATAAGGAGAGTAAGGCTCAGGGAGACTGGATAATTTCCCAAAACTATTGGTGAAAGACATCACTCATCATCAGGGAAATGCAAGTCAGAAACCACAACAAGATATCAACTCGCTCCTGTCAGAATGGCTAAAATAAAAAACACAAGAAATGACAAGTGCTGGTGAGGATGTGGGGGAAAAGGAACCCTCCTGCACTGTTGGTGGGAATGCAAACTGGTGCAGCCACTGTGGGAAACGGTATGGAGGTTCCTCAAAAATTAAAAATAGAACTACCATACAATCCAGTAATCACACGAACTGGGTATTCACCCAAAGAACACAAAAACACTAATTTGAAGATATATGGACTGCTATGCTTACTGCAGCATTATTTACAATAGCCAAACTATGGAAGCAGCCCGAGTGCCCATCAATAGGAGAATGGATAAAGAAGATGTGGTGCATATATACAATAGAGTATTATTCGGCTGCAAAAAGAATGAAATCTTGCCATTTACAAAAACCTGGGTGGACCCAGAGGGTATAATGCTAAGGGAAATAAGTCAGACAGAGAAAGACAAATACCAGAGAATGTATCACTCATATGTGGAATTTAAGAAACAAAACAAATGAGCAAAGAAAAAAAGAGACAAGAAAACAGTCTCCTAATCCTAGAGAACAAACTGGTGGTCACCACGGGGTCGGGGGGGTGATGAGGGAAACCGGTGAAGGGGAATAAGAGGACACCTATTATGATGAGCACTGAGTAATGTGCAGAATTGTTGCATCACTGTATTGTATGCCTAAAACTAACATAACACTACGCTCACTGGAATTAAAATTTTTTATTTATTTTTATTTTTTATTTTTATTCTTTTAAAGATTTTATTTATTTATTCATGGCAGAGAGAGAGAGAGAGAAAGAGAGAGAGAGAGAGAAGTAGGCTCCATGCAGGGAACCCAACGTGGGACTCCATCCCTCTTCTCTAGGATCACACCCTGGGCTGAAGGTGGCGCTAAACCGCTGAGACACCGGGGCTGCCCAAATTAAAATTTTTTAAATTCACTGTGGGATATCCACAAGACACATAAGAAAGAAAACAAAAGACTGTCAGGGAAGGGCAAGGGCAGAGTTGGTATCTGAGCAAGCTTCCGTGGAACGGTCTCAGCCCTGTACACCTGCTGTTGGCGACCTTTCCATCTCCCCGTGACCTAACCTGGAAGTCACCTGCACGCACCTGCATTCACCTGCCTCACGGGCAGCTCTGATGCTGGGGAGCTAATGCCCCAGGAACCGTCCTCCATCAGTGAGGGATGGGCTATGGGGCAAGAACCCCAGCTTCCTCTCCCCTCAAAGGGGCAGTCTCTCCGAGGACCCAGTGGGACTGAACCCCAGCAGCACCGGCCACTAACCTGTTCATCAGTGCAGCCTTTATTCCCTCTCTTCTCTCCCATCTTATTTCCCCACTTCTTCCCGGTGTTTCTGGGATCACTTACCAAATAAATTATTTGCTCCTAAACCTTTGTTGTGGCAGGACCTGGTGGTGGGGGTGGGGGTGGTAAGACCCAAACAGCCCCCCAAGACAGCCCCTTACCTGATCCAGGTAGGGCCACAGATATGTCTCCTTCCCCACCCCACCTCTTGGGTACAGCGGGTCAGCTGACTTGTTCCCAGGACCCACCCTCCTCCTGGCTCTTGTTTGGTGCCAGGTTCCTGAGGCTGCTACTCCCAAATCTTCCAGTGTCAGGAGCCTCCATGACATCTCTACCACATTTATCGATCAACCTGAATCTATACCCAATTTCCCCTCGTGCATTTACCACTGTGTCCCACCCCGAGGGGGCAGTGGACAGTGTGACCAGGTCACAGCTGACTGCACTCAAAGAGAGGCCACATCATGGGCTAGCTGAGCCAATCAGATACTCTCTCGAGGAATTTAAAACGAGACACAAAGAGAAGTTCTAGTTGCTGGCTGGCAGTTTTCCAAACTGGGCTATTTTTACTTCTTAAAACTAATCCTCAAAAAGATTCTATTTTTAAAAAAATCACTATCTTCTATTCCCTTATGTACTAAATGAGGCACCTCTTTTCCTGTCTCCCAGCTAGATTTGCCGAGCTGGGCTGGATATGGGGACAGAACTGCCATGCCTCAGTGCAGCACAAAAACCCTGAACTAGAAGTGGAGAGAGTCTGGTACTCCCAAAAGCTCAAATGATCAAACAAGAACTTGAGTCAGTTATTGCTGTGTTTGACCCTGAGAGGGTTGCTGAGATGTCTGAGACTCGATCACTGGCTTCACCATCATCACCATCATCATCATTACCATCACCACCATCATCACCACCATTATTCATCACGATCATCATCACCCCAACAACCGACATGTTTGGGCATCAGCTATGCCTGCGCCATCGCACCATATCTTCCATGGCTCCTTGGATATTCAAGCACTCCCACAAGGACAGTGTTGGGGCCCTCATTCTGCAGATGAGGAGAACGAGCTGGAGAGGAGTGAAGGGACCTCTACGGTCATCACGTTGTTAACAAGTGGCAAAGCTCAGATAGAACTCAGGTCAGTCTGACTCCAAATTCTGGGCCTTGTCCAGTATGTGCTTCTGTCCTGCCTGAGTCGCTCATGCGTCTACTGGGGAGAGAGCAGAGCCCCACAACTAAACCAGTTTGAGGGTGATTATGATGGTTTCTAGAAGCAAGCCAGGGCTCAAAGAAAAGAAAGGTCTCCAGGAGGAAGAGGCATGATTGAGCTGATTTCTAAGGATGAGTAGGATTTGAACAGAAAGGAGCACGGGGGAGGCCAAAGCTGTGGCAGCCTGGACGAGAACGGGGTACGCCGTAGGCCAGGGCACAGGGTCCATGCTGGGCGTGAGAGAACATGGTGGATGATGAATTAGAGAGGGACTGGCGGGCAGATGCAGGAGCAGTTCTATAAACTGACAGGGTGTTGACATGGTGAGGAGAGTGCATCGGAGTCACGTCCGAAACTCTAACATCAATATCATAGATCTAGAACCAGGAGATTTGGGACTATATAGTCTCACACACACACACACACACACACACACACACACACACACACACAGATCCCTTCTGAGACCTGCTGAATTAGAATTTCTGCAGGTGAAACCCCAGGTATCAAAGAGCTCAAATGAAGAGGCAGTCCCTCTGGCTACTTACCCAGGAGAAAATCTCTCTCCAGGCCATGGGAAGTTGTAACAAGTTCTAAAGACTGGTTGGTAGATAATATATGTTCTGGAGAAGATAAAGAGGGGAGTGAGGGAACTGGCCAGAGTGAGGGGCGGGAGTAGGAAGTTATACCTGGGGAGAGGCCTGCTAAGGCAGCAGAGGTTACAAATAAGTCTAGGTGGGCCAAGCTACTGCGAGTTAGCCACAAGGTGAGGCAAAAGTTGCCTGTGGCATGTCACAGGGCAGCATGTCACAGGGCAGCACGGCAGGAAGTGCCAGGGTTCTGGAGTTAGGTAAGGCGGGGGCAATCCCAGCTCGGCCAAGAAGCAGCTATGTGACCTTGGGCAAGATACCAAATGTCTCTAAACCTTAGCTTTCTCGTTCGTGTAGTGGAGATGGCCCCACTTCGCTGAGTGGATGTAAGAATTATGGACCGCGAAATCCAGGTGCGTGTCACAGCACCTGCCCACGCAGCACAGATGTAGTAACACACAGCGACCTTCAGAAGGCTGTCCTTGAAGAAAGCAGTTTTAGGAGAAGCTAGCGTGCTAGGGAATGTTCGGGTGGAGGTGGAAAGAGCAGACAGCAGATACTACACGTTTGAAGAATTCGCCAACAAAATGGAGAAGTGGAATGGAGCTAAGATAGGAGACAGGGTGAACACAAAAGAGACTTCAAAGAAAATATTTTTTAAGTGAGAGATCTTGGCATGTTTAGTGATAGAAAAGATGCAGCTGGAAAAGAGTAGGAGAAAAAGAGGCCGTCCAGAAGCAGAAGGGGATGTTTTCGCATTTTTAAAATTCCCACTGGAACCTGAATCTGAAGTTTGGCTTTCAAATAATTGACGAGTTACCAAATCTAGAGTTTGCTTTGGGGTGAGCAGATAGTCTTTTTTATAAAGGCTTCTCCCTCTCAACCAGTGGTTATTTCGATAGAATGAGCTAATAGTCCTCCAATGGCACCACGAACTCAAAGTACAGTTTACAATGGAAATTTCAACCACAACTATTACTGCCACTAGCAAGAGAAACTGAAGCCTAAGGCAAGAGGAGTTGTTTCATAGAGGAGGAATGCGCATGTTATAAAAAATGGCATTTATAGTTGGTTGACTCCGTGTGTCTGTTAAAGGAGTACAATAGGAAAAATCGGACAGATAAATCAAAGCTTGGTATTGGGGTTCTTCCTAGGAATAGGTGAGGTGATTAAGAACATTCTAGAATACGTCAGTTATAGATATCACAATTCCCTTCCCTTCCCCCTGCTCATTGGGGAGGGGTAGAAAGTGGTGGTTATCTTCAAAACACATTCGTCAGCAACACAGAATCTTAAGACAGGAAAATGGGAACACCCTCGATTGAACCATTTGAACATTTGTCTCTCCCAATAATGATCCTACAGGCAGAGTTAGTTTCATCTTTCCCCTAGGAGCAATCAACAGCTTGAGTCAGCTGGAATATTTAAAATGTCAGGAAGTTACTTGAAAGCAGATTCATGATGCAGCTATGTAAATAACTAATTCATCTGACCTGGTCCTTCCCCCAGACAACAAATAAATAGCTACTATCCTGTGTTTATGAGACCTAAGGGGCTTCCTGACAGTCTCTTTTTAAAAAATTAATATCAATAGCCACAATCTCTTGAGAGTCTATCATATACCAGATACTGGTGGTTCTTTGTCGTCATCAGGATGGGACTATTGAGATGATAATAATAACGGCCATGAGTCATCGAGAACCAACGATCTCCCATAATCCTGACAACAACCTCAAGGGATGACTTACGTTACACAATTTTTCTTACCCCATTTTAGATGGTCAGATATGTTGCTTTACTTGCATCATCTCATTTAAATCACCCCTTATCCTAAACGGGGGAGGAGGGACATGTCTTGGATCCTACCACGTAGTAGAGCTAGGGTCAGATAAAGGAAGGTTGATCCCCACGGCCTGTTCTCCTGCCACGCAGGGGTTCAGGCTCTCTCAACCTGTCCCCGCTGCCATTGAGGATACTCTTTGGGGAATGACCCCTGAGCAGGACAGAGGTAGCAGCAAGTAACTCTACTGGTGGCAAACTTTCAACCAGTCCATCTTCACAAGCCTAGCTGGGACCCTGGCAGAGCCAATGAGGACAACTTCCACAGAATAGATATGCCACTCAGGTCCCTCTAGTCCCAAACTGCTGTGATCAATGAAGAGACTAGCAAGGCCCCTGCTGCTCCCCTGTCTCCTTCAAGCAAGAGCTACCATCAGAAGACCACGCTGCACAAACAAATTCACACAAAATAAAAACATGGCATTGACCTCAACAGTCTCACCCAAAATCCATGTGCTGGAGGGAAAATCCTGGAGCCCAGATAAGGAAAGCAGCTGACCTGCCCTGGCACCAGAAGGATCATGAGCTCCATTTAATAGGAAGGGGTAGAGTTAAGAGACGTAGGGGCCCATCTGATTCCCATTCCCTTTTAATTATTCCATGTCATGATCCTTTTGCTTTCACAGGAAACAGAACGTCTGTCCCTGGGTTCTGGAATCTGGCCTGTCCAGCGGATGTTCAGGACAGCTTCCCACACAACTGCCTCCCAATCCAGGGTCCCCTTCACTGTATACTCCACCAGGCTGACTGCTGTGGGAGGGAGAGGGAAATACCCCCAAAGGACATAGGTTGTGGGGAGAAAGCAGCCTCTCCTGGTAGACCAGAGCTAGCATTTAAGGCTCTGTCCCAGTGAAATGTGGAGAAGAAGCAGGGGTGAGAAGACGCCTCACCCCGCAGCCTGGACATCTGGTCTCCTGCTGACTCCTTCACTAGGACGGCTGGCTTCTCCCCAAAGACAGGCTGGAGCCAGAGCCAGACCCGACAGTGACCATGCCCACCAACCCCAGCCACCAGGGACAGCTCCTGACACCTGGGCTGGGCCAGGTAGGCCAGCTGCACCTCCTGCCCAGGCAGCCCTGACAACACTTAGGTGCTCACCCTAGAGGATGCCACCCACAGTGCGGGGACCTGGGAGGTGATGGAAGGAAGAAGCCAGGCCAAGCTTTGCCAAGGTAGGTGGTATCTGATAGTAACCGCTTATGTCTATTGCCCACCTACTATATGCCAGGTGCCCACACATATCAGGGCATTTAATTCTATCAGGAAATCGAGGTACGATGTCACCTGCTGGTCAGCGGCCCAGGAGAACTCTGAGCTCAGGACTGACTCCACAGCACCCCTGGGGTGGAGGTGGGCCGCCCTTCCCATTGTCCGCCCCTCCCCCATCTGAAAATTCACGGCGGGATTGAGGATTCTGATTTTCCTTCTTGGCCTCACGTGCATCTGGGGAAGCCCAGACAGACCAGCAGCAAAGCTTTCCGGGCTTTTTGTCCCCACCCGGCCTCCGAACTGCGTCTTGGGAGGATGGCACAGGCTCAAAGCCCAACGTACAAGCTAGAACTTGAGATCCCTGGGGCTTCCCTGGCCTCTCTGCAAAACCCCGGCGCTGGGATACGGGCCGCGCCAGCCTCCGCTTACGACCGGCGGAGGGGGGGGGGGGCAACTGCACACTAGAAGACAGTAGCGGGGTGGTGGCCGGCAGCCTGCACAGGTGGTGACCCGGGTGCCCCTGCGCGAGTCCAGCCGCAGACTCCCGGCGAGCGGGCTCAGATCCCGACCCTGGGGCAGGCAGTCGCAGGTGGGAGTGGAGCTCGCCCTGCGCCGCCGCCGCCGCCGGATCCCTCCGAATCTGCTGCCGGCTCCTCGCCGAACCCAGGGAGTGACCCCCACCGCCCCCCCGGCGCGCGGAGCGCTCCCCCCCACCCCCGGCCCGGCTGCCCCGCGGCAGGGCGCTCCCCCGGCCCCTCCCCCCGCCCCCCCCAGCAGGGCGCTCCCCTGGCCCCTCTGCCCCCAGCAGGGTGCTCCCCCGGCCCCCCAGCAGGGCGCTCCCCCGGCTCCGCTGCCCCCCCCCAGCAGGGCGCTCCCCCGGCCCCTCCCCCGCCCCCCCCCAGCAGGGCGCTCCCTCGGCCCCGCTGCCCCCCCCAAGCAGGGCGCTTTCCCGGCCCGGCTCCCTCCAGCAGGGCGCTCCCCCGAGCAGGGGGCTCCCCGCCCCGGGCCCCGCTGCCTCCCCCGCCCGGCAGGGCGCTCCCCCGGCCCCGCTGCCCACTCCCCCCCCCCCGGCAGGGCGCTCCCCCCCGCCCCCCGGCCCCGCGGCACCCCCGGCAGGGCGCTCCCCCCTCCCCGGCACCCCCGGCAGGGCGCACCCACCTCCTCCACCGCGCTGCGCAGTTTGTGCTGCGTGTCCTCCATCAGCTCCTCCACCTCGCGGAACATCTCGTTGAGGGTGGCCTCCTCCTGCGGGTAGCTGAGAGCCGGGCCGGCCTCGGCGGGAGCCGGGGGCGCCGTGGGGGCCGGCGCGGGGGCCGTGGGGACCGCCGCCGCCAGCAGCAGGCACAGCAGGGTGCCCCCGAGCCGCCGCATCTCCGCTCTGCGCCCGCCGCCGCCTGCGTCGGGAACCGGTCAGAGCGCGCCAGCCCCCCGCCGCCCCGCCGCCCCGCCGCCCCGCCGCCCCGCCCCTCTTCCCCGCACCCCCCGGGGCACCAGCCCGAGGCCCCCGCGCCCCCTCCTCCCGCCCGGGCGGGGCTCCTCCCCGGCCCCGGGGGCGGCCCCTCCCCGCAGCAGCTACCGAGCCTAGTCCCCCACGCCGTGGCGCCCGCTCAGCCCCGCGCCGACCCGGGTTCGAGCCCGGCCCCTGCACCACCGGGTCGCCCCCCCCCCCCGGCCCCGTGCGCCCCCCCCCCCCCCCCCCAGCGGACCGAGCTGTGCGCGGGCTGGAGCTGCCGGGCCTCGCCGGGGACGCCGCCGCGGGCTGCGCGCACGACACGGGAGCGGCGCGGAGGGGAGCGCGGGGATGCGGCGGCGCCGGGGCCCGGACACCCGCAGCGCGCCCCGCCCGCCCGCCGCTCGCCCGCTCCCTCGCCATTGGCCGGCGCCGCCCGCGCCCCGGGCCGCCCCCCCGCGTGCCCCCGCCGCCGCCTCCCGCCTGGTGGTCGCCCCGCCCGGCAGGACCGCGCACTGTGGCCCCGCGCGGGCCCAGGATCCGACCCCCCCGCCCCCCGCGGCAGCCCCGGGGACCCAGCTCTGCTCCTCGCGACCTTGCCGACCTCCGGGTCCGGCCAAGGCCCCAGACCTGCGGGCGCTCCGCGAGCCCGAGCCCGAGTGGGGATGGAGGTGAGAGCAGGGGTGCGGTGGCCGGGGCCTGCGGCAGGTGCGGCGCGGCGGGCGGGCCTCCCGCGCCCCGACCAGGGCCACGCAGTTTCCTAGCGATTTTTTTAAGCGTGTGAGTATCCAGAACAGGAAGCGCTCACATATTTTTTTAATAGCCGAGTGTTTTCTTAAACCTCCTGTGTCTCGGTATTGCTGTCTGGCCAGCCCCCCCCCCCCCCCCGTTGGTCTAGCGGACTCCCCCCATCTTTCAAGAACTAGGAGTCTCTCCGGCTCCTCCCCATTTCTCCTGGGGGGGGGGGTGCCCGCAGCGCCTTGTACCCCCTTGCCGCAGACTTGCCATGGGCTTTCTGGACCCTGGCCCATTTCCCCCCAGTGGCCAGGGGGAGCCCTTGGGTGGCAGAGAATGACCTGCTCACCTTCGTGTCACCGTGGCCACAGCCGTAATACACATTGGGCTCCTGAGGAATGGATGAGCTAATCAGTAAAACAAAAACTATTTTTTCAAAGATTTTATTTATTTATTTATTCATTCATTCATTCATTCATTCATTCATTTATTAGAGAGAGAGAGAGAGAGAGAGAGCAACCCGAATGGGAGGGGGGCGGGCAGAGGGAGAGGGAGAAGCAGGTTCCTTGCTGAGCTGGGAGGTTGAGGTGAGGCTCCATCCCAGGACCCCAGGATCATGACCTGAGCCAAAGGCAGACGCTTAACCGATTGAGCCCGCCAGGCGCCCCAACAATATCAATAGCTATTGCTATTCTGAAGTATTAGCAATACCATTACTGAGTGCCATGTGCCAGGAACAAGTGTGAACTCATTTAATTCTCAGACAACCTCTGAAGTTGGTACTTCTAGTTTTATTCCCATTTTGCAAATAAGGAATCTTTTCTAAGGCCACATAGCAATTAAATGGTTGAACTGGGATTTGAACCCAGGAATCTGGCTCCAGGGTCTTCATCCTTCTCTGCCAGACTCCTCTGCTCTCAACTGGCTGGGAAGTGTTGGGGCTGACTTGGGAGTATTAAATGAACAATTTCAGTGCAGGTGCAGGTGACCACTTGGAAAAAATGTGTTTGAGGATGAAGGAATTCAGGACATGCCACCTCAAAAACTGATTATTTTGAGCTGAGGGCACTTGAGAAATAGCAGATGCAGGAAAGGCTCTGAGACTGTTCCTTTCTACCTAAAAATAGGCCATGAAATGCCACGTGAGAAAGGTGCCTTCCCTGTACCAGCAAGAAAAGAATGTCCTTATCATTAAGTAGGTACTGGGACCTGATATCAAAATGGGACCTGATATCAAAATGGATCTGTACAAACAAATTTACCAAAATGACCCTATCTCCTACTAGGTCCCTACCCCCACCCCCATTTGGTCACTTCTCCACAATTTACCATCCTGAGCCTAAAGCCCTTTGCCTTGTCATTTATTCACAAGTTTATTGTTTCTTTGTCTGAAAAGTCTGTAAGCTTTCTGACCTGGTCACTCTCTGGGGTCCTCATTTTCTTGTGAAGGCTCCTATGTATGTGTGAAATTTTAGTAAAATTTATATACCTTCTGTTAATCTGCCTTATGTCAGTTTAATTTTTAGGCGTGGCTGGAGACCCTACAAGGGTAGAGGAGAAATTTTCTCTTCCCCTACAGGGCCCATTGCCTCTTTGTCCTGTTCATACACTTGAGTCCATGGGCCTTCTTACCACTGGACACCGCGCAAACCCAAACTCCATAGTGAGGGCATGGAGACTCAGGGAAGTTAGGCCATCCTCTCAAAGCCAGACAGCAAGCGAGGGGTCATCTGGAAGGAGACTCAGGTGTGGCTGACTCTAAATGGCCATTGAAAGGTGAGGGGTCCAGGGGCACACAGGGCAGGGAGAGCTGGCCAGAGCCGGCCAGATCAATCATCTTTAGGGCAAGATATGTTCTAAAATTCCACAATTTCCATTATATGACTGGTCTAAGTTCTATAACAATTAGGGACATTTGTTTTTTTTTTTTTTCTTTTTAAGTTCTATAACAATTAGGGACACTATTATTTTAAAATTCTAAGTTTTCACATTTTCTCTATGAAGGGCCTACAGAGTCATACACCAGAGTCCCATTTCATTATTGAGAAGTGAGAGCAGAGCAGTTTTAACCTGCTAAAAATTACCTAGAAAGCCAGCACCCACACAGCAATTTCTTGGCTAGCTGTCTGCCCTCCAGAAATTGTGACCTTGTGCTTCCAAAGACATCTATAAAGATGCTTATTGAAGCCACTATTTACAGTAGCAAAAAATGTGAAAACCATTCACTTAGTGGTTTTTCAGCAGAATGGTTAAACTGGGATTTCTACAAACAATAGAATATAGCCATTAACGTAATGAATAATATTTCTAGGCAACCACATGGATAAATCTCAGAAGAAATGATGTGGAGCAGGAAAGGCAATTTGCAGAGTGATATGTACACAGTGCTATTTGTGCATATTTTAAAAACACAAAACGGCAATTTGTATTGTTTATGGATCCTACAAATATAGTTTTAAAAAAAGTGCAGAAATGTGTAGGCTGCCCCTAAGACGGAAGGCAGAGGGAGAGATGGGGGCAGGCGGTCCTCAGTTGGATTTATAACACTTTATTTCTTTAAGACAGAAAGTGTACCTGCAGGGAAGGGTTCTGAATTAGAAGTGTCCAAATACTGATATCTGTTTAATCATCACGGCTGGTTAGCTACATGTGGGTGTATGGGAGTGTCTGTTGTATTATTTTCAGTATGTTTGAAATCATTGAATAAACTGAAACCAAAAAAGAAAAAAAAAAAAAAGCAATAGGCAAGTCCCCCCACCCCTATCCCATTGCCCAGAATAAAGCAAAATGAAAAATCTCTTAGTGCCAAATAGACTTTTCTTAGATCTGCTCTTAACAGAAATGCTCACCTCCCCAAGGCCCAGCGGTGGCCCCCATTGCTGTGAGGTGAGAAGCAGGAGTGGGAGGGTCCCCACAGGCCTGCAGGGAGGGGCATTTCTCTTCATAAAAGGCCCTTCTGTCTGCTTGAATGGTTATAGCTTTCCTCCTGGGGTGGGTGGAAGGGCCAGAGGGCTGGAGCCAGGCAACGGCTCTAGGCTATGGATGGGGTTTATCTGTCCCCCTTTGCAAACAAGGAAACCTCAGATATCCAGAACTTAGAGGTGTTCAGTCTGCGTAGATGACAATTATGCACTGATTTTTAAAACTTTAACAATTCAAGGTGCCTGGCTGGTTCAGTGGGTTGGGCGTCTGCCTTCGGCTCAGGTCCTGATCTCAGGGTCCTGGGATGGAGCCTCTCCTGTCTCCTGGGCTCCCTGCTCAGCAGAGGGTCTGCTTCTCCTCCTCCCCTCACCTCTTGTACTCTCTCTCTAAAATAAATAAAATCTTAAAAAAAAAAACTTTAACAATTCAGAATACACATCTCCCTTTTTTTCTCCCTTTCCCTTCCATTTTAGATAGACATTTCTGAACATAATCTGGAAAAAGAAATGTCAAGAGGTGGCTCAGAGATAAGGTATCTGTGTCACTATTAGTATCTGTTTCCCTCCTGGAATGCAAGTCACGTGAGATTGCACAGGATGACTGTCCCTGCCACCATCTCCTGCTTGGAGCTGAGGTCCGGCCCTCACGGACTCTGTAGTGTAAGCAGAGAACGCCAGGACAGATAGGCGGCCCCGTGAACTCGGGTGGGATCCAGTAATCCTCGTGGCTGACCCTCCTCTCCCACCCCTTTGGCTGCGCCAGAGACAAACCCTTGTCTACAGCTTGAGCCCTCAGATTCTACATTGAGTTTGAGGCCGGAGACACCATGCAGCTACTCAAGGACAAAAGCCAACCTGGACAGAGAAATTCAGAGGCAGAGCGATTGAGGGAGAGAGATGTTTAGAAAAAGAGATTTGTGAGCCTGGGAGAGGGGATGAGGAGGAGGAAGGGAGGAGCAGCTTCTTAACTATGTCATTCCAGTTCCTGGTTCTAATCTTTCAGGAGTCTGTCGGAGACCCAGCTGCCCTTAGAGTCTGTGAGATATTTTTGGATTCTTCTCATATACTTCCCTTTGTGTTGGAGCTAGGTTTAGGGACTTTCTGTTCCTGGCTACCAAACTGCCTTAAATGTCTGGAGTGGGGCTGCCTTATCTTAACAAGGCAATCCTCTTCAAGGAAGGTTGGAATTGGGCAGCCCAGGTGGCCCAGCGGTTCAGTGCTGTCTTCGGCCCAGGGCGTGATCCTGGAGTCCCGGGATCGAGTCCCACATCGGGCTCCCTGCATGGAGCCTGCTTCTCCCTCTACCTGTGTCTCTGCCTCTGTGTGTGTGTGTGTGTGTGTGTGTGTCTCGTGAATAAATAAATAAAATCTTTAAAGGAAAAAAAAAAAAGGAAGATTGGAATTGGAGGAGGTTACTACCTCCTTTCTGAGACCCATGAGTTAGAGACAGCCGGGCCACCAGGTGCTGCAGGACAGGGAAATGTCAGCCAGGGGCATCTTCCCCTTTGCTAGTGGGCCCCTGACCTGCCAGGCCAACCACCAGTTTCATCAAGCCCTCTCAGGTCCTGCCTGTAACTTGTGATTGTTCTGAAGAAATTGGTGCCAAGATTTCTCTGAATGGAAACTCCATCTGGTTTTGGAAAGAGTGTTCATGTGGATTCAGGATTTCCATGAGTAACAGCCACTGAATATCCAAAACATATGTGTAATTTGCCAAGTTTCCGTGGGTGGGTGAACCAAAGAGACCCCGGGGACCATATTCCCGGCCATCACCCGTGAAACTCAGACCAGGAGGATGAGCCCTTGCCTGGTTGTCTCGCTTTGTTGTTTAGCAGGTGGATTCATGTGCGCTGTCTATGCTTGCATGTGGTCTGAAGCGGAGGGTGACTAAGGAGCAGGAGAATCTTGGAGGGGCCAGTAACAAAAGAAGAAAAGCAAAGAACTGATATTATAAGGTGACTGAAGGAGAAACAATATCTAGAAATGTGACTCTACCCAATTCTCTCTGCTGCTTGGGGACAGAATGATGCAGGTGACCTAACAGTCTCCTGGGAAGCTTGCTAAACAGTACAGGTGCCTGAGATGCAGATCCAGCAGGTGTGAGATGCGACCCTTCAGGCTACATTCTGGAGTGGTCCTTGCTAAGGATTCTGTTATCATCAGTCCTCACCAAAAAGCTCTCCTCCCATGCCATCAGTCTCTCTCCCAACCCAAAGAACAGCATGGTCAGGCCTCACAGCACTTGCTTTCCTGTAGATGTGGTTGGAAGCTGCTAGAATGGTGGAATGAAGGCTGGACTTACAGCTGGATAGTCCTGGGTTTGAGTTCTGGCTCTGACTCTACCTGCTGTGACCTGAGTATCCTAGGATTCTCTAGCTTATGAACGTGTTAGTGCCCAAACCACAGGACTCTTAGCCCAAATCTGCCATCACAAGAAGAGAATCTGCGAAGTCTCTAAGGGGTATGTTTGTGTACCTGAGATTCCAGTTGCCTTCACTACCATTACTTCCAAGACAGTTGTGCCATCTTGCAGATCATAAGCAAAGGCTTGGTGGGTGGTGTTCTCAATACCCTGGGAGGAAGGTGTTTCCAGTTGCTGCTATTGGTTTCTGCTGCACTGAGATCCTTGCTGGTCAACGATAAAAAAAAGGAATACACTATACACATGACAACACAGATGCATCTCGAATGCATGAGTCTAAGTAAAAGAAGCCTGACTCAAAAGGCTATATACTGATTTCCATTTATATGATGTTCTAGAAAAGGCAAAACTATAGAGACTGCAAACAGATCATTGGTCGCCAAAGGAGCAGACTACAAAGGCACAGGGACGTTTGGGGGATTTTATACCTTGATTGTGGTGGCAGGCAGGGAGAACTGATACACGTTTGTCGAAACTCATACTACTGTACACTGAAAAGACTGAATTTAATGCACATAAATTATCCCCCAGATTAAAAGACAATGAAGAAGAAAGAAGTAGCTTGCCCAAAGTCAGAGCCAGGAGTCAAAGCAGGTCATGCTGAACACCTGGGTCCAGACTTGGAGCTCCCCTGCAGTATGGCCACTCACCAACCTTTGGCAGCTCTTCAGGTGGAAGTGGTGCTTCTCAGGAAAGAGAGCTTTGACTATGGTCAGGAACATCAGGCAAAGGGACACCTGGGTGGCTCAGTGGTTGAGCATCTGCCTTTGGCTTGGGTCATGATCCCGGGGTCCTGGGATCGGGTCCCACGTCGGGCTTCCCGCGGGAAGTCTGCTTGTCCCTCTGCCTGTGTCTCTGCTTCTCTGTGTCTCTCATGAATAAATAAATAAAATCTTAAAAAAAAAAAAAAAAAAAAAAGAAAGGAATGCCAGGCAAAGAAGCCAGCAGTGGACATTGCATTGTAGGGGAAAGAACTCTGTTCTGGGCGTGGTTTTGCTGCCTTCTACATTTATGAGTTTTCAGATTAGTTTATCATCTTGGATACACTAATTTATCTCCCTAAAATCAAATTTTCTCATTTTTCAATAATTTCTCCTTTGTTGAGATGGAAAAATATTCCATGCTCATGGATTGGAAGAATTAATATTGTGAAAATGTCAATGCTACCCAGGGCAATTTACACATTTAATGCAATCCCTATCAAAATACCATGGAGGGATCCCTGGGTGGCTCAGCAGGTTTGGCACCTGCCTTTGGCCCAGGGCGTGGTCCTGGAGTCCCGGGATCGAGTCCCACGTCAGGCTCCTGACATGGAGCCTGCTCCCTCCTCCTGTGTCTCTGCCTTTCTCTCTCTCTATGTCTACAATAAATAAATAAATAAATAAATCTTAAAAAAAATACCATGGACTTTCTTCAGAGAGCTGGAACAAATCATCTTAAGATATGTGTGGAATCAGAAAAGACCCCGATTAGCCAGGGGAATTTTAAAAAAGAAAACCATAGCCGGGGGCATCACAATGCCAGATTTCAAGTTGTACTACAAAGCTGTGGTCATCAAGACAGTGTGGTACTGGCACAAACACAGACACATAGATCAATGGAACAGAATAGAGAACCCAGAAGTGGACCCTGAACTTTATGGTCAACTGATATTTGACAAAGCAGGAAAGACTATCCATTGGAAGAAAGACAGTCTCTTCAATAAATGGTGCTGGGAAAATTGGGCATCCACATGCAGAAGCATAAACTAGACCACTCTCTTGCACCAGACACAAAGATAAACTCAAAATGGATGAAAGATCTAAATGTGAGACAAGATTCCATCAAAATCCTAGAGGAGAACACAGGCAACACCCTTTCTGAACTATTGGGACTTCATCAAGATAAGAAGCTTCTGCACAGCAAAGGATACAGTCAACAAAATTCAAAGACAACCTACAGAATGGGAGAAGAGATTTGCAAATGACGTATCAGATAAAGGGCTAGTTTCCAAGATCTATAAAGAACTTATTCAACTCAACAGCAAAGAAACAAACAATCCAATCATGAAATGGGCAAAAGACGTGAACAGAAATCTCACAGAGGAAGACACAGACATGACCAACAAGCACATGAGGAAATGCTCCGCATCACTGGCCATCAGGGAAATACAGATCAAAACCGCAATGAGATCCCACCTCACGCCAGTGAGGAAAATTAACAAGGCAGGAAACCACAAATGTTGGAGAGGATGCGGAGAAAAGGGAACTCTCTTGCACTGTTGGTGGGAATGTGAACTGGTGCAGCCACTCTGGAAAACTGTGTGGAGGTTCCTCAAAGAGTTAAAAATAGACCTGCCCTACGACCCAGCAATTGCACTGTTGGGGATTTATCCCAAAGATACAGATGCAGTGAAACGCAGGGACACCTGCACCCTGATGTTTCTAGCAGCAATGTCCACAAGAGCCAAACTGTGGAAGGAGCCTCGGTGTCCATCGAAAGATGAATGGATACAGAAGATGTGGTTCATGTATACAATGGAATATTCCTCAGCCATTAGAAATGACAAATACCCACCATTTGCTTCGACGTGGAGGGACTTAGAGGGTATTATGCTGAGTGAAATGAGTCAATTGGAGAAGGACAAACATTATATGGTCTCATTCATTTGGGGAATATAAAAAATAGTGGAAGGGAATAAAGGGGAAAGGAGAGAAAATGAGTGGGAAATATCAGTGAGGGTGACAGACCATGAGAGACTCCTAACTCTGGGAAACGAACAAGGGGTGGTGGAAGGGAGGTGGGCAGGGGGTTGGGGTGACTGGGTGATGGGCACTGAGGTGGGCACTTGATGGAATGAGCACTGGGTGTTATGCTATATGTTGGCAAATTGAACTCCAATAAAAAGAAAATAATAAATAAAATAAAGTAAAATAAAAATAAAAAAATAAAATAAAAAAAAGAAACATAAAAAAAATTTCTCCTTTGTTAAAAAAGAGCAATAAAAGCCCACCTTAAGGAACTAGCCCTTGTTGGGAAACACTACAGGGTCAATGCAAAAGGGCAACCCCAGCCCCGCGTGACTCTCCAGCCAGGTGATAGGACGAGCGTCTCCACGTCTCAGAACCCGGCTTCCCCCGTCTATGAGAGGAAGACAGGAACTGCATCAACTTCATGGCACTGTTGTGGGTCTTACTGGAAGTTTTTTTAAGTCACTCAGCAAAGTGCCTGGCGTACAGTACACATCAATGAGTGTTAGCTATCGTTGTATCGTCACCCTCAACGTCACTGTCATTACCAAGCCCAGCCAACAAGCTCTTGCAAGTGATCAGGGAACAGAGCTCCCTTTGTGTCTGCTCAGCTGGGCCTTCGGCGGGGCAGGGTGAAGGAAGCGTCCACGGCAATTTCGCTTAGACCACAAAGGTTATGGAGGGTCTTGGGGCAGCCAGCTCTGCACTGTTCATACACAGGCAAACCTTTTATCTGCCTCAGCGCACAGCCCCGCCAGGATGGCAGGTTCAGATCAAGTTCACGTAATAAACACGTTCCCATCCTGGTTTAGGTCCTGTGGCTGAGGCTCTCACATTTTAGATGCCTTTTCTTTGCTCGCTCAGGGTCTGCACATCCCTTCCTGCAACATGATTTCCATCCAGTCCCCTGCTGAAATGTGAGCAGGATGCAAATGAAGGACTTAAAACTATCAGTCCAGAGACCCAACCTCTAGAACTTCTATCTTGACTGTTGGGGAGATTGCAAGCATCCCCCGTGATCCAAAGATGATGAGAGTGTTGCTGGCAGGCACGTCGGCCCAACCGAAAGAGAGTATGAGGATAGATGAAATCGTTCTCCAGGTTTTCCATCTGCTTTCTGCCAGCAGCTACCACGAAACATTCTTCATTGGGTTCAAATCACAGGGCCAAAAGAGGAGGAATTGGTAAAAGATCTGCTCAAGAAAAATGGACCCAGAATCTAGCTCAGAAACTGGGTGGACAAAGAAAGATATTTATAGAACACAATGGAGATTCAGGGGGCAGAGCTGATGAAACAGTGCCGAGTGTCACATCCAACATAAGGCGAGGTCAGAAACGGAGAAAATAAAAAGCGAACAGCATAACAGCATAGAAACAGGTCTGGATGTGGCACCTGACCCAGGGTAGGGGAGGCAGCACAGACCCCTCTTCTGTAGAGTGCGTGGGTGCTGGAGAGCAGTCTGCTTCTCTGTCCCAATGGCTGGATGGAGTCTGGAATGGGCAGCTGCTAGTTTCAGAGACCCACAGGCCTGAACAATTCTCTTAAAGCTTAAGAGATGACACTGGGACACCTGAGTGGCTCAGCGGCTGAGCATCTGCCTTCAGCTCAGGGTGTGATCCCGGGTTCCTGGGATCGAGTCCCATATTGGGCTCCCTGCAGGGAGCCTGCTTTTCCCTCTGTGTATGTCTCTGCCTCTCTCTCTGTCTCTCATGAATAAATAAATAAAATCGTTAAAAAAAAAGAAGGTGACACTGTGTTCTAAGAATCACATTTTATAAAACTACAAGTAGTTTATAAAACTCTTTTTACCTATCAAGAGAACGAGGCAGCTCTATCTATTCTCATTCACTCATTCATCCATCACTCATTCTACTAATACTTATTGTGTGCTAAGGCTCTGTTCCAGGAGCTAGGAATAGAGATGAACAGAAAAACAAAGCTGTTTTTTTTTAAAGATTTTATTTTTTTTAATTCATGAGAGACCCATAAAGGCAGAGACATAGGCAGAGGGAGAAGCAGGCTCCATGCAGGAAGCCCAATGTGAGACTCCCTCCCAGGACTCCAGGATCCCACCCTGAGCTGAAGGCAGACGCTCAACTGCTGAGCTACCCGGGCATCCCATAGCCTCTGGTGTTTGTTTGTTTGTTTGTTTGTTTTTTAAGATTTTTATTTATTTATTCATGAGAGACACAGAGAGAGAGGCAGAGACACAGGCAGAGGGAGAAGCAGGCTCCATGCAGGGAGCCCGATGTGGGACTCGATCTTGCAACTCCAGGATCACGCCCTGGACTGAGGGCAGGCGCTCAACTGCTGAGCCACTCAGGCGTTCCCTAAAGCTTCTGTTTTTATAGAGTTTGCCTTCCACAGGATAGAGAGACTTCCCAACCTACACCCCCCATACACACACACATACAGACAGAAATGACATTTGGTATTTATATTTTGGGTGGTGATCAATACTGCAGAGAAAATAAAGCAGGAGGAAGGCTGAGAAGGACGAGGGAGAGTTGCTAGAGTCTATGCCCTTTGGGGAGACTTCTCCAATAATGTGACATTTGAGCAGACATGAAGAAAGTGAGGAATGATCTCTGATAAAGGTCTAATACCCAGAATAGGTAAAGAACTCTTACAACTCAACAACAAAAAGACAAACTACCCGACTTTTATTTTTATTTATTTATTTATTTACTTTTTAAATTTTATTTATTTATTCATGAGAGACACACAGAGAGACAGAGACACAGGCAGAGGGAGAAGCAGGCTCCATGCAGGGAGCCTGACGAGGGACTTGATCCTGGGTCTCCAGGACCACACCCTGGGCTGAGGGTGATGCTAAACCACTGAGCCACCTGGGCTGCCCCCACCAGACTTTTTTTTTTTAGATTTATTTATTTATTTATTCATGATAGACAGAGAGAACAGAGAGAGAGAGAGAGAGAGAGAGAGAGGCAGAGACACAGGAGGAGGGAGAAGCAGACTCCATACTGGGAGCCTGACTCGGGACTTGATCCCGGGACTCCAGGATGGCACCCTGGGCTAAAGGCAGGGGCTAAACTGTGGAGCCACCAGGGATCCCACCCTCCCCACCCAACTTTTAAAATGGGCAGAGGACTTGAACATTTTTCCAAAGAAGATACACACACATGGCCGCCAGCACAAGGAAAGTCCTCAACAGCTTACACTTTCTGATATTGTCAGTTAGAGAAATATGCTTATCAAAACCACTTCACACCCATTAGAATAGCTACAAAGTAAAAGGGAAAATAAGTAATCGTGAGGATACGGAGAGATTGGGACCCTTGTGCATTGCCAGTAAGAATGTAAAATGGCTTAGTCAACGTGAAAACCGATTTGGCAGTTTCTCAAAAAGTTAAATATAGAATTGCCATATGACCCAGCAATTCCAATCCTAAAGTTGAAAACAGGTACTCAAACAAATACATGGACATGCCTATTCATAGCAAGACTCTTCACAGTAGCCAGAGAGTGGAAGCGGCCCGACATCCACCAATGGATGAATGGATAAACAAAGGGGTATATCATCAGTGGAATATTATTCGGCCTTAAAAAGAAATAGGGTACTGATAGCAGCTACCACAAGGATGAACCTCCAAAACATTATGCTGAGTCAAAGAGGCCAGATGCCAAAGGTCACAGATTGTATGATTCCGTGTATGTGAAATATCCAGGATGGATAAATCCATGGAGACAGAATGCAGGTGGTGGTGACCAGGGGCGGGAGGCTTTCCTTTGGAGTGACGGGAACGCTTCTCCCTCTGCATACATAGAGGTTGTGGTGGCACAGCACTGGGAATGTACTAAGTGGCACAGAATTGTTTACTTTCAAATGGTTGATATACGTTATGAGGATTACAGCTCAATAAATTACCAGAAAAAAATAAACACACCAGAAGGTGAGGCATAGGATGATCCCCAAGATAAACTGCCAAGGAAAAACAGTACGTGCACACTGCTGTGTACCCATCAACAGGGAATACGCCCCCATTCACCTTTCTGTACATGATGACATTTGTAAAGTGTGCCTGTATTACCTACACAAGAAATTAAAAGTAAGCTAGTGAATTATTTTTATTTTTTTAAAGATTTTATTTATTTATTCGAGAGAGAGAGAGGGAGAGAGAGAGAGAGAGAGAGAGAGAAAGAGAGAGACACAGAGACCAAGGCAGAGGGAGAAGCAGGCTCCATGCAGGGAGCCCGACGTGGGACTGGATCCTGGGCCAAAGGCAGGTGCTAAACCACTGAGCCACCCAGGGATCCCCTAATGAATTATTTTTAAACCCAGCGCTGACCTCAAGGAATGCCAACACTGATCGGCAGCGACTGACGACCCCGTGTCATGCTCAGCTTCACTTCTACGTCTGTAACGTGGTGCGCTAATTGTGTCTGCTCTCGAGGTTTTTTTTTTTTCGGAGGGTTTTTAAGCACATGAATGAGATTGTGCGTGTAAAGGGCACAGTGCTTGGGATACGGGGAGTGCTGAACAACTGGTGTGAGTCGTTGTACTCCACAAACTTGTGACAACGACATGGGTTTCTTCCACAACCATGGCCAGTTCTGCAACACCCGGGCACCAGCTGGGCCTGCTACAGCTCAGTGCAGTTCTTTTTTTTTAATTAATTAATTTATTTATTCATGAGAGAGAGAGAGAGAGAGAGGCAGAGACACAGGCAGAGGGAGAAGCAGGCTCCATGAGGGGAGCCCGATGTGGGACTCGATCCCGGGCCTCCAGGATCATGCCCTGGGCTGAAGGCGGTGCCACCCGGGCTGCCTGCTCAGTGCAGTTCTGACGCTATTTACCCCACAGGTTAAAGGCTCAGTCCCACATTTAAATAAAAAGAAACAGGTGTAATAAATTTTAATAATATATTGTCTCTAACCTAATGCATCTAAAATACTATCACTGCAATATGTAATCAATATAGAACTTATCGATGGGATTTTTTGCATTTTTTTGTACTAAGTCTTCAAAATCTGATGTGTGTTTTACACTTACAGCATATTTCAATTTGGACTGACTACATTTCATTTTTTTAAAGATTTTGTTTATTTATTTATAAATAAATAAATGACATGGGACTCGACCTCAGGACCCCAGTATCACATCCTGAGCTGAAGGCAGATGCTCAACTCCTGAGCCACCCAGGTGTCCCTGGACTGACTACTTTTCAAGCACTTGATAGCTACGTGTAGTCAGCGGCTGCCACACAGGACAGCAGTGGGTAACTGGACACAAAAATGATCTTTCAACAATTCAAAACAGATCTTTCCATTTTCTCTTTCAAAGGTCATACCTATGGGGCATTTAGAAAATATTTGTACACGCTTTGAAACACTAATTCCAATTTCCAAGAATCCATTTTTCAGAAATGCTCACATAAATGTGAAAAGATATATGAACAGGTTTGTCCGTTGTAGATTCGTGGAAGGGTCTGGGTTCTGGAGTCAAAATGCCTGGGTTTGAATCCTGGCTCTGCCACTTAATAGCTACATGATTTGCATAAATTATTAGACCCTTATCTTCCATTTCTTTGTATATAATTGAAATCATAACAGTGGGCTGTTTACAAAGATTAAATGAAGTAATCCACATAAAATGCTTCTGATAGTTCTGGCCCATAGTAGGTGTTCAATAAATCTTAGCTATTTTTATCATTACAAACAGAGAAAAAGAGTGACAATGGAAATGTCCGGCAACAAGGAAATGATTTACTGAATTATGGTACATCTATGTGTTTTAAGCTACCCGAGAGGAGGGACCATGTTGTACTCCCTACTACACAACAGCCAGAACGGTACCTGGTACACGGTAGACACTCGGGAAGTATTTGAAGGACGAATGGCATGCAAAGTCTGTAGGATGAACAGAGCTGCTCGCCGTGTGTTTATAAGGAAAGAATGTAGAAAGATATGTACCATCTGATTCCATTTTTTTAGGGAAAAAAATAGGAGAAACACACACACACATATGTATATAAAGGAAATGTGTTTGTTAATTGCATAACCACAAGTAGAAGATGGGAAGCGTACCAAACCATTAATGGTTTTGAAACGGGAGGCTTACGATATTTATTTTTTATTGGACATCACCTCATGTCACAGTTATTTATGCGGTTGTCTCGTCCCATCCACCTGGTGAGCTCCGCTGGCTTGTTCTGCTCACCCTCATTTCCTTCACTTCCCTAGCACTTGGGTTCTGACGTAGTGGAGTCCAGGGAATTGTTGCTGGATTGAATTGCTGATTATTGCTTCCCCGGCCCCCACCTACACTATGAGTCAGCACTTGATAGAGATCACACAGCTCCTTTTAAATGTTCTCATGTTAAATCTAAGTTCTGAGACATCATATTAAATGTGCCACTTGATTTGTCTCGTCTCTACCCGCTCAGGACCTAATGCTCAGTAGGTGGGGAGAACCTATGAGCTGAGCGAGTGGTTTGCATGATAAACATGTTGCAGGAGGCTGCCTTTTCCCAGAAATGCGCTGTTCACAGTGACAGTGAGAGAAAAAAAGACCAGCAGATCCCAGTGTGCTGGGCGCCTTCCTCCTCTCAAGACCTCTCTCCTGTGGTTCCGCCTCGTAAATTATGGAAATGGCATTAACATGTGCAGAATCTTTTTTTTTTTTTTTTAACATGTGCAGAATCTTAACTTCTGGTCTCAGGACCCAAATGTATCTATTTCTGTGTCCACGTCACATGTATTTATTCATCCGATGAACACCTGGAGGCCGCAATGTGCCGGCTGCTTGATGCCTGGCCCTGAAGATAGGACCACGAAGATGGCAGGCCCCATTCTTAAGGAGCTGAGTCTCTTGTTCTCACTTTCCTTTGTCATTGAGCACCAATACCCAGCAGCCACCTCCTTTATAAAAAACATTTCCCACCAGGCCTAGAATAAACCCAACTCTCGACCAGTGTGTAGAATTGTTGCAGGAGTCCTGTGTGCTAGGGTTTTACTGTTTTGCTTTTTTTTCCTAGACACTCGCTCATTGTGTGCTCAAGGGCAAGTCAAAGTTGCCTCTGTGCCTCGGTTTCCCCTCTTGGATATCTGTGGGGTATCTACTTGCCCTTCCTAACCCTCAGGGGCCTGGGGAGGGTTGCACAGGGGCCTGGGGAGGTCGCACAGATGTTGGGAGCTGGCGGGAGTGTCCATACCACTGCCTGGCTTGAACCAGGGTTGTCACCACAGTTTGAAGACAACGTGGACATGAGTCAGAGAACATAAAAACTAGTTTCTTTCCCCTCGGTAGGAACACCTGTCTTTGGGGGGTTAGGTTTAAAATGAAAATATTTAAAAGTAGCTGTGTGATGTTGAAGAAGCCATTTCTCTTTCCTGAGTGTCCGTTTATGTTCCTACGGGATAAGGCAATGGGACTGGATTCACGGCTTTGAAGCTATGTTCCAGAAAACAGTTCACTGGGAAGAGCTTCTTCTAACCTCACGTCTGCAACTTGAGTGGCCAGAATTTTAAAAAAATTATTTTTTATTAAAAGTTATTTTACATATTTGGCTTCAGCGTAAGGTTTTCTTTTCTTTCTTTTCTCTCCCCTCCCTCCTTCCTTCCTCTCTCCATCCTCCAACTTCCTTCCTTCCTCCTTTCCCTTTCTTAGTCCTTTCTTCCTCCCGCCCTCCTTCCCTCCTTCCATCCTTTCCCCTTCCGCTTCCAAAATCCTAAATTAAAACAGGAAAAATACCCCTCACTGCTAAATAACCCGTAACATCCTTCTTGCTGTCGTGCCCACACCCGTGTGGATGTGTGCTATTTACTTAATGCGTGTGCACTCCGCTGGCACGCTTTGGGTGTGCATGAGGGCCTGAGTCCAGATTTCCCTTGTAGAGAGAATCAGCAACCATCTGTAGCCTGCTTGATCTTGGTTTCGAAGTGTGCGCTCCGAGATGACCATTCTTAAGAGCAGCATTCCTGAGTCTGAGTAACCTCTGGCAGCCAAGGGCTGAGTTAGAAATTCAAAAACCCGTCCAGGGAAAAGCTCTTCCCCCAAATGCTGCAGTGCTTGCGATGCACGTGTGACGGGCGGGCCTGGGAAGAGGAGGGTTGCGGGACAGTGCCACCTTGTGGCCCCGCGCTCACGCTCCCGATGGAGCCTGCCCGGCCCCTGCAGGGTTGAGCTCCTGGCAACGCGGAGTCTTAATTTATCGGGAAGGGGCGGGCGACAAGTGGCATCCTCTGTCCAGACATTCAAAACACATGTGAGGAAGGGAGGCCCTCACCCCTCACCTTGCCCTGGGCCTGAGCCCAGCCCGGGGCCCTGACTGAGCCCTCCCACGCCTGGCCCAGGGTTGCTGGGAAGAGGAAAAGAAATGTTTTTGTTTTTTTGTTTTTAAATATTTTATTTATTTATTCACAAGAGATACAGAGAGAGGCAGAGACACAGGCAGGGGCAGAAGCAGGTTTCATGCAGGGAGCCCGATGTGCGACTTGATCCTGGGACTCCAGGGCCACACCCTCGGCCAAAGGCAGGCTCCAAACCGCTGAGCCACCTGGGGATCCCAGGAAAAGAAATGTTAAGTCCAGGGCCTGGTGCATGGAAATCCTCAGAGGTTCCCACGTCTGTCTTCACCCTCTTCTACTTGGTGGACCAGACACGGGGTGACGACCGGCTCAGCCAGTGTCCGGACTCAGCCTGGTGCCGTGCTGTCCCGCACATGTACAACACGAACCGCAGATGGAAAACTCTAATTTGGTCTAATATTTTCTAGTAGTTGCATGGAAAGATGTCAAAAGAAACAGGTGAAGGTACTTTTAATATATTTTACTTATTCCAAGATATCATTATTTTGTATTTCAACATGCAATTAAAAGAAAAATCAGGGTGGGTCAGTGGTTAAACATCTGCCTTCAGCTCAGGGCGTGATCCTGGGGTCCTGGGATCGAGTACCGCATCGGGCTCCCCGCGTTAGCCTGCTTCTCCCTCTGCCTGTGTCTCTACCTCTTTCTGTGTCTCTCATGAATAAATAAATAAAAATCTTTTTTAAAAATTTATTTATTTATGATAGTCACACACAGAGAGAGAGAGAGAGAGAGGCAGAGACACAGGCAGAGGGAGAGGCAGGCTCCATGCACCAGGAGCCTGATGTGGGATTCGATCCTGGGTCTCCAGGATCGCGCCCTGCACCAAAGGCAGGCGCCAAACCGCTGCGCCACCCAGGGATCCCCCTTTTTTTTTTTTTTTTTAAGAAAAATTAGGGACACCTGAGTGGCTCAGTTGTTAGGTGCCTGCCTTCAGCCCAGGGCGTGATCCTGGAGTCCCAGGATCGAGTCCCATATCGGGCTCCCTGTATGGAGATTGCTTCTCTCTCTACCTCTCTCTCTCTTTGTCTCTCATGAATAAATAAACAAATCTTAAAAAAAAAAAAAGAAAAACCAGTAGTGAGATATTCTATGTTCCCTCCCCCCAACACCCCGATAACTAAGTCTTTGAAACTCGGTGTGTATTTCACACTCGGAACACACGTGCCTCCACAGGCCCTGCTCCCCGGGGAGCTCTGGAGCTACTCCTCCTGTCGCTGACTCGCAGCGTGCCCTCGGGCCCACCCACATACCCACTCCCTAATGTGGGTCTCCTTGTCTTGTTCTATGAAATATGGGGCTGGGCTGCTGACCTCTGATATTTCTCCCTGGAGGGAAGTTTTATGATCATAAAATGAGGCCTAAGTGGTTAGTGCCCTGCCCCACTGGGCGGCCCTCCGGGGGCGGCGAGAGGCCTTGCAAGAGCTCTGGGATATGCAGGCAGCGCTTCGAATGGGAGGGAAGTCAGTTTTTTTTCTTTTTTTTTCCTTTTTTTTTTTTTCACGGTGGTTGCCTGGTTTATTCCCTGGCCAACAAACAGGAAGCTAGGAGCTGAGGGGCCCAAACAGAGCAGGGCTGTGCAGGTATCAGGAGATAAAGGGAGCTAAGCTAAGTAGCCAGAGCAGCATCAGGGCCAGGCTGAGCAAGAGAGGCCCAAGGACACAGTGCGTAGCCTCACTCATGGCCCTGGCGTAGAACCTCGCCACCTCCTCGTTGGGGTTGCCCTGGGCCGGGTCGAACCACATCTGGATGCAGCGGCCGCTCCCTCGGCTGTAGTTGCTGACTTTGTAGGAGTGACTCCAGATTTCACTGCACAGAGCAGCAGATGTGGGGAAGTAGAAATGGAAGGGGTGGCAGGCAGCTCCCTCTGGACACTGGTTATACCCTGAGGTCCAGTTCCAGCCCTTGTGCCAGTTGCTCTTGCAGGTGTAGGAGGTGCGGCAGTCCTGCCACCATTGCTCACAATCCTCTCTGCACAGGGGCACGTGCAGGATGCGCTCCTTGCACCAGCTCTGATTTACCTCCTGAATCCAGGGCCCCAGGTTGGGGGAACACCCAGGTGTCCTGGATGAAGTGCTTTTTGCAGGCAGGTGTCATAGATCCGCAATGGTTCCAGTTAAATCTGTACTAGGAAATATCCTTATGGGCTTCCTGGCTGGTGTTGGCGAAGCAGCAGGAATTCTTCCAGGGGCTGCACTGCCATTAAGCCATTAAGTCAGTTATTCGTGTCATGTCTCCCCCAGCCCTGCTTCCTGAGGATTGCCAGAGGCCAGCCTGACTTCGGTCCCCGGACTCCAGAGCTCCAGATGCCGCTGACTGCAGCCCCCGTGAAGGATTCCCTGGCCTCCTTCCGTCTTTTCTGGGCTCTGGATTCACCCTCAGTGGGCTCCTCTAACATTTGGAGCAAGACAGAGCTCTGGGCCCCACCTGAGCACCCTGAAAACAGGCCTTCTTGGGTGCTGTGGGGAAATCGTGTGAGGCTGAAGTCTGAGCCCCCAAGCCTCAGCCAGGTGTCTATGGGGGACCCGGCTCTCCCACAGATGGATTAGAGACTCAAGTCAGCTTAGGAAGCCCCATCTGCGTGCAACAGCTCCTCGCCTGTACACCTGGGCAGAGCTAGAGTCCTCAAAGCACAAACGCCTCTGTATCTCACTCCCTTCCTTGAGGACCCCGACCTGAGACCATCGGCCAATCCCTGCAGCTTAGCAATGGGGGGGCTGAGGCCCAGGGAGGACGAATGTTGCCAGGTCATGGGACCAGCCCATGACAGAGACTCTAGCCCCCATCCTGGGCTCTCCCCTCCCCTCCCCTCCCCTCCCCTCCCGGCAGCCCTCTCCACCACCGAGCCAGGCAGCTAGCTGTTGCCATCTGCTGCATTTGCTGGCAGCTCTGGGCCTGTCATGGACAGCCTTGGGTAAAACCACTCAAACGCAGAAGCCCTGGAGGTTTGGCTCTGGGTCTGCTGGATGGGCTGGGGGTTCCAGAAAACAAGGTCCTGGGTGAGCTGGGTCCCTTTAACCTCACCCCCAGCTGCCTCAGCTCCAGCTCCCTTCCCCATACACACCCAGAGCCACCCCCAGCGAACCACTCTCCCTCTCACCTCCGGGCCTTGGCCCTCAGGTAGCTCCCTCTGCCTCTCTGCAGGTGGCCAACTCCTACCCTCAGAGACCTGCCCGGACATCATGTGCTTCACCCTGTTTCCCAAAGTCACCCTGTTATGTCACCCTGTTAACCCCTGCTGGCTTCTCCCTGCCTATGCAGGGCCTGGCACAGTTTATTTTTTAATTAAAAAAATTTTTTTCCAGGATCCCTGGGTGGCTCAGTGGTTTAGCGCCTGCCTTAAGCCCAGGGTGTGATCCTGGAGACTCAGGATCGAATCCCACGTCGGGCTCCCTGCATGGAGCCTGCTTCTCCCTCTGCCTGTCTCTCTCACTCACTGTCTCTCTCTCTTCTCATGAATAAATAAATAAAACCTTAAAAAAAATTTTTTTTCCTGGCACAGTTTAATGATAGAGATGTGAATGAGGTCCTGGATTCTGGAATGTTCCCATTTCAGACTGGAACAGCACGGGAACAGCCTCCTCAGCCCCCTCCTCCAGGGCTGCCCATCTCTCCTTCTCTCCCTTCCTTTCCTAAGTGCCCAGACCCCGCAGGAAAGTGCCCCTGCGGGCCCAGGCTGCTGGGACCTGGGAGGTCTCTGACAGCTCCTGGCTCCTCCTGGCAAGCTCGCGTCACTGCCACTCTGCGGGTGCCCAAGAGGTGGCGCCAAAGTGCTGCGGAGAAGGGCATCCCTGGCTCCCTCGGGGCTCCCACCTCAGGGCCAGAGCCCACCTTAGGTCCTGTTGCCGTGACAGGGTCCCGCTCTCCAATAACTGTGGGGCTGCAGGCTCCTTGACATCGAAGGCCAGGAAGGCTCTGCTCATTCCTGGGGCCCCGTGCTCCATCAGGCTGGGCTCCGAGTCACTCCTTGTAAGCCAGCCCCTGCCCAGGCTGTTTGGGGGCACGGGGGACAGAAAGCCATGCAAGGGCTGACAAGGTGCTCACTGACATGCACTTCCTATGATTTCAATGTCCTAGGCCGGGAGCTGGTGGAGAGCTTGGCCATTATTCGGAGCTGGCGTGCCTGAAATGGGTTACAGGTTTATGTGGACATTGACTCTCGGGGTCCTGCCCCTTGGGATGGCTGGTGGAACCAGGAGGGTGGGACTCCCTGAGCCAGCTGCCTGTAGCAGAGAGCAGCCTCATTGGTTGCAAAATTATTATTATTTTCTATACAAGGATACCCCGCTTTTCAAAAGTTCACATTATGCCACTCAATGTTCTTGTGAGACTTGTGCTAGTACCTGTTTTGGCCCCCTGAAGGAAACCCAAAGAGGATTTTGGCTTTTATGGAGAACAGCAAGAGGCAAACGTCATATTCGGTCCTTGTTTTGCACGAGCCATTACAGAGGTAACGGGTACCCCAAGCAGAGAGAGCAGCCCTCTCAAACTCCCGCCCTGGGAACGGCGCTCAGCATCCCTGCATCAAGCTGCCACAGCTTTGAACTGGGTCTGTTCAAAGCTTAAGACGCTTAAGATGCGTCTTAAGGTATAGAGAGGTTGTTTTGAGGGGACTGAGAGGTTATATTTTGGGCCTAAGTGTATACATTAATGGTAATGCCTTCTTTGCTTTACACCATTTTGGCTTGTGAAAGCTTTCTTTCTTTTCTTTAAAGATTTTATTTATTTTAATTAATTAATTAATTTAAGATTTCACTAACATGAGAGACACACAGAGAGAGGCAGAGACACAGGCAGAGGGAGAAGCAGGCTCCACACAGTGAGCCCGATGTGGGACTTGATCCTGGGACTCTGGGATCACACCCTGAGCCGAAGGCAGCTGCTTAAGCACTGAGCCACCCAGGCATCCCTATTTATTTATTTATTTATTTATTTATTTATTTATTTATTTATATTTATGATAGTCACAGAGAGAGCGAGAGAGGCAGAGACACAGGCAGAGGGAGAAGCAGGCTCCATGCACCGGGAGCCCGACGTGGGATTCGATCCCGGGTCTCCAGGATCGTGCCCTGGGCCAAAGGCAGGCACTTAAGCACTGAGCCACCCAGGCATCCCCATTTATTTATTTTAGAGAGAGAGACACAGGACAAACGGGAGGGCAGAGGGAGAGGGAGAGAGAGGGAATCTCAAGCAGACTCGATATTGAGTCTGAAGCCCAACACAGGGCTTGATCCCAGGGCCCTGAGATCATGACCTGAGCTGAAACCAGAGGTTGGACACTTAACCAACTGAGCCACCCAGACGCCCTTTGTGAAAGGTTTCATAGGAACGCTCTACTATGGGAGAGCAAACCTCTATTTACTCAGAATGAACGTTATCGCAAGCCCTTCTCTCTGGCTATACTGCTCAGTAGGGCCGCTAGCCGCTAGTCACTAGCCACAGGTGATGATTTAGATTAAAATTACTCACAATTAAATAAAATTCACAATCCACGTGAGCCACATTCCGGGTACCAGTGGCCACACAGCTGCTAGCAGCTCCCATGCCAGACAGCACAGGGATGAAGATTTCCATCATTGCAGAAAGTTCTGTTGGATAGCACTAATCTGGAGTAAGTTCTAGGTTGCATTAGGGTGTGCTCTAGAGCCTAGAGAGCTCTTGACTCTAGCACACTACCATCCGTTACTGTGGTTGTTGTAAGGGAACAGAGAAATGGAATCAGACAGACCTAGGATGAACCCCTGACTTTGCCATTTACTAATTTTGTGACCCCGGAGAAGTCATTAGCCTCTCTCAGTCTCTTTTTTGTCATCTATGAAATAGGGACAGTATTATCCTGCTCCCCTGGGTTACTGGGAGGACTAAATGAGGTAGGGTAGATGAGTCATCAGATGCAGTGCCTGGCATGTGGTTCTATGGCCAGACCACCCCAACTGACTTTGTCTTCTTACAGCCACCCACCCACAAAAGCCCTTATCTCTGGTCTCTACTGTGTTCAGGCCTGTGTCAGCCTCCACAGTTTATTCAAAGGGAGCAAAGGGCTTAATTCTAGAAGGAGATTGCAATCGAGGCGGGAGGGCAAGATAAGTGCATGAAGCAACCTGAAAACAATTCTGAGGCAATACACAGGACAGTGTGTCCTCCAGTGATACAGGGCCCGACGGGAAAGGCATTCTGTAGGGCTAGGGGGCTCATCAGACATGTGGTCTGCGAGGGAGCATAGGGTGGGATGGGCAGAGCTGATGGCAGAGGAGTGGCACCGGAGGATGGTGCTGGGCCAGAGGAACAGCATGGGCGAGGGCGGGCGCAGAGGTGGGCGAGGAGGTGGCCCAGGCTAGCATGCGAGGGGCCAAGGGGGAGTTGAGCCCAGGTTTTTGTGGTGGGGGAGCCACGAGGGCTTGGCAAGAAAATCACTCAGCTCTCGGAAAGCGTGGTTCAATTGCTTGAGTTGGATGAAGCAGGTGGTTGCCGGGCAGGTGGGGCTTTGCGCTGTGGAACTGGGGGAAGGTGGCGCTGGCAGCTCCAGTCGGAGGGTCCGGGAGGGAGATCGTGAAGTCGAGGTGACTATCAGGGAGATGTGACACCAGAGAGCTGCCGATGTGCCCTGGGCTCAGATTGCTGGGCCCCAACCTGCCAACCAGGAAGGGCACTCGGTTGGCTCGTACAAGTAGTCCAGGTGGCAGTGGGCAGTGGGTGGGTGGGGAGAGGATGCAGGACGGAGGAAATACATTCGCAGCATATCCAAATCTGAGCCTCAGCTCAGCTGAGAAAAAGAACTGGGTGAGGCCTGAGATGGGAGGTAGCGGTGAGGAGAGGAGGGAGGTGGCTCCAGCCTGGACTAGGGCTCTGGGAAGGGGGCTGGGTACAGATTCACCAAGTAGAAACCCCTCTCCCCATGTGCACATGCCTGTATACCTACACGCTCAAGTACGTGTGGAAAGCCCCCCCCCAGTTTACATGTATATGCTAATCATACCCAGAGACCCTTAAGGAAACATGCACATGCACATTTATACAAATGCACGTGTACGCGCACATGCAGGCACACATCAACACACATGTGCGTATACACGTGGTCTCCCCCAGCCGGGCCTCTCCCAGGGGAGGAGCTGGTGCTGGCATTGAGCTCGCAGCAACCGAGCCAGATGAATCTGTCTTGCCTGGGCACCGAGTCCATTTCTGATGGAGGCTTCTCCAGCCTTTGCTTGTAAACACTATTTATTTTGGAAAGCAACTTCTCTGTTTTCAAATAAAAAGTTGGGACATGTGGTATTGGATTTCCCTGATCTGACATTGACCTAGAAAAATGTGCTGGCAGGAACAGAAAATGCGCTGCCCCACTGTGCTGGCAGGCACAAGCGAGTTGCACTCTTCTTGGCTTTGACTGCAAAGGTTAAGGTGCAAGCGAGGGGGTAGCGCTGCCTCCTTGCCGGAGCAAGCATTCTCCCTGCAGGGTAGGGGCGGGGGCGGGGGGTGGGAAACTGAGGCCCGAGTCTGGGGGCTTCCTGCAGGCCTGTGGGCTCAGGGCACGGAAGAGCAGGCTGGTAGGGTAAATCGGAGATGGCTCTGGAGGTGCACCTATCACGGGGGCCAGTGACAGGGCCAGCATGCAGAGAGTGAGCAGCTCCAGCCCAGGCAAAACAGGTATGGGGCCCAGCTAGGGGGATCCCCAGAGTCGTCATCAGGGGAATGGGCAACTTCAGCTCTGGATGACGCTTGAAACAAGCTCCTGTCCCTTGGAGGAGAACGGGCTTCCAGGAGACAGAGCGGCCAGGACTGTCTGGTGAAGGTCACGGTCCGCTACAGGCCGGGGAGGCAGGGGGTGCTGGGTACTAGTTGTACAGAGTCCAAGGCAGGAGCTCTGCATCGTGGTGGGAACATGAGCACCCACAGTCCCTTAGGGGTAGGGGGTCCTGACCTGGTTGGCATCAAAGGAGGCTGAAGAAGCAATAGGATCCATCGCCCCCACAGAACCCCTCAGAATCCCTCCGCCCAGTGGGAGACTTAATTCTGTCCTGTTGAGACCAGGTTCCACATTCTGGCCCATTTGCCTCGTGGCCTCTTGTGAGGATGAAATGAGACCAGAAGTGTAATGTGCCCAGCCAGGGCTGGTGACACGGTAAGTGCCCAGTAAATCTGAGATCAAACCCTGGCTTCACCACTCACTCGCTGTGTAGACTAGGGCAGTCTACCCACCTGTGCCTTAGCTTCCTCATCTGTAGAAGGCTATTGGGGACCCAATGAGTCAATCCACGTAAGGCATTGTGAATAGTGCCCAGCACTTAATAAGCACAATGAAATGCTTACTTATGAATGAAATATTCTTAGTGATTTATTCATGCACGCATGCATAGACTTATTCATTCAGCAAGTATTTACCGGGGGGCCTGCTAGTGTGGGACACTGTTGGGGCACTGGGAATACAATGGTGACCGGGAGACAAGCTCCCCGGTAGGTAGAATCACGGCCCCTCCCCTCGGCCCCCTCCCCCTTCTAATCCTGGAACACACGCTGTGCTGCATGCGGGGGAGGGGTGGAGGGTTTAAGGTTGCAAATCAGCTGGTCCCAGATGGAGATGATCTTGGTGAGGGGCGAAGGGGGGCAGGAGCCTCAACGTTATCCCAAGGGTCCTTCTGAGTGCAGGAGGAAGACCAGAGAGCCAGAGTCAGACATGTGAGGGCCAAGCAGAGGTCAGAGCGATGGGATTTCGGGCTTTGATGATGGAAGAGGGCCACGGGCCAAGGAGTGTGGGTGGCCTGTAGAAGCTGCAAAAGAGAAGGAGCTGGATTCTCCCCTGAAGCCTCCAGAAAAGAATGCGGCTCCGCCCCTGATTTTAGCCCAGTGAGCCCTCCGCCCTCCAGAACTGTAGGGATAATAGATCCGTGTTGTTTTAAGCCACGAAATTTGTGGGAATTTGTTATAGCAGCAGTAGGATACTAACATAAACCCTTCCTCGTGGAGTTTACATTTATATGGGGGGGATAGACGGTAAGGAAGTAAATAAGGAAATAAACACGGTGTGTGGGATGGGCATTTGCTTTCCTGTGTGTGGGGTGGTGGGCCAGGCTGCTGGGCACAGGCGTAGCTGCGGGGGCTTGGGGGGCAGCACAGGCTGGAGGGAACTTGCCAGTCTGCCGTCCCCCCAGCGAGGGGCACCTGCATCTGTCGTGCCCCTCCGTGTGGCCGAAGGGCAGGGGCTGCTCTGTGCCCGTGCTTCCAGGCCCTGGTGGGGTGCCCGGCCTGGGCTCAGGAGCTGGGGCCGGGGAGGGGCAGGTACGAGGGGCTGGTGCAGGAGTTGGGGCGGCTGCTGCTGGAAGCCTGGGGCGATTAGCGTGCTCCCCGGGAGGCCTGCTGGTGAGGCTGAGAACAGGAAGATGTGGAATTTGCCAGAGCGGAGTCAGGACGGGAGCCCGGGGAGCTGGGCCAGGGGTCCCCTCTGTGAGGACCTCCCCAGGTTTCTGGACTGAGGACTCGAGCAGCACCCGGAATCCCTTCTGGGTAGTGTTGCTGTAAACTCCTTTGCCGCAGGCATTGTCGCCGCAGCAGGCATTGTCGCCGCATAACCAGTTGGCCCAAAGGCAGTTTTGCAGTGGAAGGTAATGTGCGGAGCTGGCTGGCTCCACTCCTCCACCAACGCGCTACTGCCTCGGGTATGGTAGCTGGTTGTCTGTTGGGTCTTATGTCTACATGGACAAAGTTCTTTTAAAGATTTTATTTATTTGTTCATGAGAGATACAGAGAGAGAGAGAGACAGAGGCACAGGCAGAGGGAGAAGCAGGCCCCATGCAGGGAGCCCGATGCGGGACTCGATCCCAGGTCTCCAGGATCCCGCCCTGAGCCAAAGGCAGACACCAAACCGCTGAGCCACCTGGGTGTACCCCAAATTTCTCACTTTTATGTCGCAGTAGGCCCTCTTCATCCTTTCATCCTGGGGGGTTCTGTTCCCCACCACCATGGTCTTCCATGGCCTGGAAGCTGATGATGCTCCCCGTGACCCCTGGCCAAGGTCAGCGGAAGGCACCCGCGCCACCCTGCCTGGGTCACCCCCGCCCCCCACATCGTGTCCTCCCCGGAGATGTCTGATCATGTCCCACGATCTCGCGGTGGGGGGCAGGGGGGAGTACAGGACAATAGACACGTTCACGTAACTTTTATCACCACATGCTGTTATAACTGTTCTACATTTTTTTTAAAGTCTCTCTCTTTTTTTTTTAAGATTATTGATTTATTTATTCTTGAGAGACAGAGAGACAGAGAGAGAGAGAGAGAGAGGCAGAGACATAGGCACAGGGAAAAGCAGGCTCCATGCAGGGAGCCCGTCGCGGGACTCGATCCCAGGACTCCGGGATCACACCCTGAGCCAAAGGCAGATGCTCAATTGCTGAGCCACCCAGGGATCCCCTAGGTGTAGACTTTGAGTGAATGGTGCTTCGTGGCCTGTGTTAGGAATTCAGGTTGTGCACTGAGCAAGGGTGTCAGCCCAAAGGGTCATCACCCACGCGGCGGATCCACACCGATTTACGCGGGTGTGCACGGGGCAGCTCTGACACTCTGGGCAGGTGGATGGCGCTCTGCTGCTGCGGATCTTTGACCTGGATTCACAGGGCGCTTGGGCCCGTGCCTAAGCTCTGCGCTCGTGTGTGCTGTCTGCGAATGCTGGACTCCAGCTGTCCTTTGCAGTCTTGCCTCCGGATGGCCTTTGATGCCTGATTCCCAGGCCCCTGAGGCTTTCAACTTGACCTGGTTGCCTCACCAGGGCGGGTGGGGAGGAGGGGGCGTGGCCCCAGGTGTGCCCCTGTGGTGTGTGTGTGCACGGAGCTGGGGCGGCTGCACAGCAGGCAGAGCTGTGTTAGGTTATGTGGAAATATACTATCGTGACCTTTCCTTTTTTAACCTGAAGAAGGGGCATCTTTTCCTAATTTGCCTGAAGGTGTCATATGGGCTGTCCAGACCCTGTCCCGGCTCACAGAGATGCGGCCTTTACAGCTGCCATCAGTGTGGTGAGGCCTCACCCTGCACGTCCCTATATAAAGTTCAGTTCTTTAGTAACTAAAGTCCTACTCCCTGGGTCAGCCGTGACTTGGTCTCAGTCTCTTAACCACGAGGCTGGTCCCAGAACTCCGCCCCTGCCTAGTGTCCATTGTATCTGAGCTCACTGCCTGCAGCGCACCTGCCTCTCAGTGTCCCCATCCAGAGGCAAAGGCAGTGTCTACACGGTCATGGATGAGTGGAAAACAGAGTTGAAGGCAGACCTAGGGAAGGGGTAGGGTCTAAACTGGGACAGCCTTTCTGGGGAGAGGTTTGACAATATGGATGGAGGCACATCCTGCAACACAGGGATCCCACTCTTGGGAATTTGTGCTTAAGAGAGAATCAAGGATGTGTGCACAGGTTTTGCTGAAGATGTTAGTGGAAGCACTGTTTGTGCTAGCAGTAGTTGAAAATAACCCAAAAGTCCATCAAGAGAAGGAGCGACTGAATCACAGATGGTCCTCGACTTTCACACATACTAGTGTTCCCAGAAATCCATCCAAATGTCAGATGTTTGAAACAGACAATAGTTTATCTTGAAAAACTAATAGCTCTTACAGTTAGGAGAGTTGTTAATATCCTTCTCTAATTTTTTTAAAGATTTTATTTATTTATTCATGAGAGATACAGAGAGAGAGAGAGGCAGAGACACAGGCAGAGGGAGAAGCAGGCTCCATGCCGGGAGCCCGACGTGGGACTTGATCCCGGGTCTCCAGAATCAGACCCTGGGCTGAAGGCGGCACTAAACCGCTGAGCCACCCGGGTTGCCCATCCTCCTCTAATTTAAAAACATTGTTCAGTCACAGAATATGCCTGTTAAGACACAATCTTGAATAATAGGTGCCTTGGTTTGGGTTTCCCCAAAAGTAACACCTGAGACAGAAATTGGAATGCAGGTAGATGGGAAGCTGGGCTGGAGCACATGGAGATGTGAGAGGCTGAGAGGGTCTGGGGAGGTACTCATCAGGTCTGTTCGGGTGGGTCTCTAGATTTTGTATGTTTTCCCTGAATCTTGTTCTTTAATGATTGAACCTACAGATGACAAGCCAATACAGAGGTGCTCATTTGAGAATGAAGATTTCCCACACGATTTCTGATCTTTGTCACAGTTTAATGAGGACTACATCAACATTTCTACATTTCTACTTTCTGCAGGTTTTTATACAATGGTAAGTACCAAATGTAATCTCCAAGTAAGTATGAGGAATGACAAGAGTGGCTAACACTTATAAAAACATACCTGGGTTTACTTTGTCCTCACGGCAATGGTATGGGGTAGATATTACTATTATTGGTACTTTATAGGTAAAGAAATGGAGGCCCAGGGTGGTTAAGTAATTTGGTCAAGGACACACAGCCCTTGGATAGCACATCTTGGCAGTCTCGCTCCGGAATGCATGCTCCTCATCAGCCTACATGGCAATGCCCAGGCACCTGCTAGAAAGAGTCCCTTGGCTGACTGACTGATCAAAGACCGGATGTGGCATATGAAAGGGAGTGGAGGGGTGTTAGTACTAATGTACAAAAATGTAGGTTTTCTAAGTTAAATATGTCAACACCAGTGTGGTAGAAAATGGTTTATGGCTGTAGCAGGTCGAGATTTTATTTTATTTTATTATTATTATTATTATTTTAAATAAATTTATTTTTTATTGGTGTTCAATTTGCCAACATATAGCATAACACCCAGTGCTCATCCCGTCAAGTGCCACCCTCAGTGCCCATCACCCAGTCACCTCCACCCCCTGCCCACCTCCCTTTCTACCACCCATAGTTCGCTTCCCAGAGTTAGTCTCTCATGTTCTGTCTCCCTCTCTGATATTTCCCACTCATTTTTTCTCCTTTCCCCTTTATTCCCTTCCACTATTTTTTATATTCCCCAAATGAATGAGACCATATAATGTTTGTCCTTTTCCGATTGACTTATTTCACTCAGCATAATACCCTCCAGTTCCATCCACATTGAAGCAAATGGTGGGTATTCGTCGTTTCTAATGGCTGAGGAATATTCCATTGTATACATAGACCACATCTTCTGTATCCATTCATCTTTCGATGGACACCGAGGCTCCTTCCACCGTTTGGCTACTGTGGACATTGCTGCTATAAACATCGGGGTGCAGGTGTCCCTGCGTTTCATTGCATCTGTATCTTTGGGGTAAATCCCCAACAGTGCAATTGCTGGGTCGTAGGGCAGGTCTATTTTTACCTCTTTGAGGAATCTCCACACAGTTTTCCAGAGTGGCTGCACCAGTTCACATTCCTACCAACAGTGCAGGAGGGTTCCCCTTTCTCCACATCGTCTCCAACATTTCTGGTTTTCTATTGTTGATTTTCCCCATTCTCACTGGCGTGAGGTGGTATCTCATTGTGGTTTTGATCTGTATTTCCCTGATGGCCAGTGATGCGGAGCATTTCCTCATGTGCTTGTTGGTCATGTCTGTGTCTTCCTCTGTGAGATTTCTGTTCACGTCTTTTGCCCATTTCATGATTGGATTGTTTGTTTCTTTGCTGTTGAGTTGAATAAGTTCTTTATAGATCTTGGAAACTAGCCCTTTATCTGATACGTCATTTGCAAATCTCTTCTCCCATTCTGTAGGTTGTCTTTGAGTTTTGTTGACTGTATCTTTTGCTGTGCAGAAGGTTCTTATCTTGATGAAGTCCCAATAGTTCATTTTTGCTTTTGTTTCTCTTGCCTTCATGGATGAATCTTGCAAGAAGTTACTGTGGCCAAGTTCAAAAAGGGTGTTGCCTGTGTTCTCCTCTAGGATTTTGATGGAATCTTGTCTCACATTTAGATCTTTCATCCATTTTGAGTTTATCTTTGTGTATGGTGCAAGAGAGTGGTCTAGTTTCATTCTTCTGCATGTGGATGTCCAGTTTTCCCAGCACCATTTATTGAAGAGACTGTCTTTCTTCCAGTGGATAGTCTTTCCTCCTTTATCGAATATTAGTTGACCATAAAGTTGAGAGTCCACTTCTGGGTTCTCTATTCTGTTCCATTGATCTATGTGTCTGTGTTTGTGCCAGTACCACACTGTCTTGATGACCACAACTTTGTAGTACAACCTGAAATCTGGCATTGTGATGCCCCCAGCTCTGGGTTTCTTTTTTAAAATTCCCCTGGCTATTCGGGGTCTTTTCTGATTCCACACAAATCTTAACATAATTTGTTCCAACCCTCTGAAGAAAGTCCATGGTATTTTGATAGGGATTGCATTAAACGTGTAAATTGCCCTGGGTAACATTCAGGTCGAGATTTTAATCTATTAACTCAGATGGGCTAAAAACACATTTCATTATTTCCATTGCCTGAAGTAAATTTTTTAAATTTATTTTTAAAGATTTTATTTATTTATTAATGAAAGATGCAGAGAGAGAGAGAGAGAGAGAGAGAGAGAGGCAGAGACACAGGCAGAGGGAGAAGCAGGCTCCATGCAGGGAACTTAATCCTGGGATCACGTCCTCAGCCGAAAGCAGACAGTCAATCTCTGAGCCACGTAGGCGTCCCAGTAAATTTTATTTTAGACACACCTCACTGAGTGGGGGAAATTAATCCTGATAGGTACGGGGGGGCTGCCTCGACCCTTTTCCTAGGGCCTGGGAAGGTGGATAGGGCCAGATGTTGGGTCAAGGGAGGTGGTGGTAGGGGTTGCAGTGAGGCAGTGGGAGGGTGTCTAAGCTAAGAGGGCCTCCTTGCATTTGCTACCGGGTCACTTGTCCACACCAACTCCTCCATCCTGAGTCCCTCCGAGTCCACTGGCTCTGTGGCAGTGATCCCATGCCCTCTCAGAGGCAAGGGCATCACTTGAATGCCCTTGGCTACACTGAAAGCCATGGCTATTTCCCTCTGCTTTCTGAGAACAGTCACTACGTCTCTGTGTGACGCTGCCCTTTCCCTGACCCAGCCCTACATGAAGAGACTGCCTGGAAGAGGGAGGGGAAGGGAGGAGACAAAATAGCGCAGTAGCACCTGCTCCCGGCCTAGCCCCGCTATTTCTCTTTTTCTTCCATCAAAGAAGTTTTTTGTTTTTGTCTTTGTTTTGCTTTCAAGGGTGAGAAAAACAGCTCTGTCTCGCAACTGTGTAGCTCCACATCTGGTGCATTACCCATCGCAGATTCCTTTCTGTTCTCGCTATTCTGATTGTCTATCGTAGAATGATAAAGTACCCCGTAAGTTATTGGTATGAGACGTACACATTTTATTTTAGTCTAAGGTTGCCAGATAAACTATGATGAATGTTTCACCTGTATATATTTTTATCTTTAAATGTTAAAAACTTAAAATTTATCTTCAAGTACTATACATAATAAACAATTTTTTAAATTATTTTTATTTTTTAAAGGTTTTATTTTTTAAATATTTTATTTTTTATTTATTCACGAGAGACACACACACACACAGAGAAGCAGAGACACAGGCAGAGGGAGAAGCAGGCCCCATGCAGGGATCCTGATGTGGGACTCGATCCCGGGTCTCCAGGATCAGGCCCTGGACTGAAGGCGGCACTAAACCGCTGAGCCACTGGGCTGACCACGTAATAAAAATTGAATCCCAGTTAAATTGGGATTTTAGATAAGCAATGTATTTGCTTAAATAGGAGTTTATCCCCTGCAGTACTGGGGGTACAGTCAAACTATACAATTATTCATTATCAATCTGAAATTCAAATTTAACTGGATGGCCTCTATTTTTGTTTGCTAAATCTAGCAACAGTGTCTTGGTCACAGTTTTGTGGGGCAGGAATTTGAGTAGGGATTGGCAGGGGTGAAGGAAGCTCTTCCATGGTGCTTCTACACATGCGTGTCTGGTGCAAGGGTGCTCCGTGGCCTGACGTGCCCTCTTCACAGGAAGTCCCATCCTCCAGGGCTTTTCCATGCACGTAGGGATTTTCAAACAATAGTGGCCCTGGCGTAGGCAGCCTTCTTAACCTGGAGGCTCTGGACCTGGCTCCAGAAACAGGAAATAGAAGCTGTCAGTCTCTTAAGTCTTGGACCTCACAACTGGTACGACATCATTTCTACCTTATTCTACAGGCAGCATCACAAAACACGTGGCTTCACCAGGAGGGGACATAGACCCGGCCTCTTAATGAGAGCAGTGGCAAAGAATCTGCAGTTATCTTTAATCGGCCGCCTCTAAGTTTGGATGTCACCTGAGTTTCTTCCTTCCTTTCTTTTTTCTTTTTTTTTTTTTTAAAGATTTTATTTATTTATTCATGATAGACACAGGAGAGAGAAGCAGAGACACAGGCAGAGGGAGAAGCAGGCTCCACGCAGGGAGCCTGATGCGGGATTTGATCCCAGGTCTCCAGGATCACGCCCTGGGCCAAAGGCAGGCACTAAACCGCTGAGCCACCCAGGGATCCCCTTCCTTCCTTTCCTAAAGGCCATGATAGCACCTCCATTCACCTGTTGTCGGGTTGGGTGAAGGGTCCTAGAAAAAGAGCATGATCAGAATACATCATCCCACTATATAACCAAAAAAATGGCCAGGGTCGAATGTTATATGTAGATGATTCCCAACTTACAGTGGTTGGACTGTAAAATTTTTAAAAATTTTGCAGTGGTGCGAAAGTGATACACACTCAGTAGAAACCAAACTTTAAATTTTGATGTTTCCCTGCACTGGTGATATGTGGTATGATCCTCTCTCGTGTTGCTTGGGAGTGGCCTGGAGCCACAGCTGCCAGTCAGCCATGCCATCAAGACGGTAAATGACTGATACCCTGGCAACCATAGTCCTAGAACCATTCTGTTTTTCACTTTGGGTACAGTGTTCAATACATTACACCAAGTATTCATTATAAAATGGGCTTTGTGTTAGATGGTTTTGCCCAACTGTAGGCTAATGTTCGGAGCACATTTAAGGTAAGCGAGGCTAAGCTATGATAGGTAGGTGTACAGGTGTATCTCTTTTTATTGTGCTTTCCTTTATTACACTTTGCAGCTACCATGTTTTTTACAAATTGAAGGTTCGTGGCAACTGTGCATGGAGCAAGTCTATCAACACAATTTTTATTTTTTTTTAAATGTATTTATTAGAGAGAGAGAGGAAGAGAGAGAGAGAGAGAGACAGAGACAGAGACACAGGCAGAGGGAGAAGCAGGCTCCATGCAGGGAGCCCGATGTGGGATTCGATCCCGGGTCTCCAGGATCACACCCTGGACTGAAGGCGGTGCTAAACCGCTGAGCCACCCGGGCTGCCCCAGTTCTGTTTTTCAAACCAAGAAAGGTGAGACTCGTTAGCTGAGGCCTCAAAAAATTGGATAAAAACTCATAACTGTTCCTCTCCACGGAAATCTTTAGTAAAAGGCGAAAGATTTATGCGATCTGAAGAGAAACGAGTATCAACACAATTTTTCGAACAGCATTTGCTTACTTCTTGTCTGTGCGTCACATTTTAGTAATTCTCATAATATTTCAAATTTTTTCGTTATTTAATTCTTTAAAAAAGATTTTATTTATTTGAGAGAGAGAAGAGCACAAGAGGGGGAGGAGTGGAGGGAGGGAGAGAGAGAAGCAGACACCCTGCCCAACAGGAAACCCAATGAAGGGCTCTGTCCCAGGACCCTGAGATCATGACTTGAGCTGATAGCAGGTGCTTAACCAACTGAGCCACCCAGGTACCCCACTTTTTCATTATTTATCGTGGTGATCTGTGATCAGTGATCTTTGATGTTACTATTGTAATTGTTTTGGGGGTGCTTTGAACTACGTTCCTATAAGGTGAACTTAAATGTCGTATATGTTCTAAGTGCTCCACTGGCTGGCCGTCTCCCCATCTCTCTCCCTCTCCCTGGGATTCCCTATTCCCCGAGATGCAACAATATTGAAACTAGGCCAATTAACAGCCCTACAGTGTGGCCTATAAGGGTTCAAGTAAAAGGAAGAGTAGCACATCTCTCACTTTAAATCTGAAGCTAGAAATGATTAAGCTTAGTGAGGAAAGGATGTCAGAAGTTGAGATAGTCCAAAAGCTAGGCTTCTCGCACCAAACAGCTAAATTGTGACTGCAAAAGAAAAGTTTTTGAAGGAAATTCAAAGTGCTATTCCAGTGAACGTACAAATGATAAGAAAATGAAACAGCCTCATTGCTGATACGGAGAAAGACCATCCAGATATGGTCCAGATGGAGGATCGAACCAGGCACACCATTCCCTTAAGCCAAAGCCTAATCCAGAGCATGGTCCTAATCCTCTTTGATTCTACAAAGGCTGAGTGTGGTGAGGAAGCTGCAGAAGAAAAGTTGGAAGCTAGCAGAGGTTGGTGCATGAGGTTTAAGGACAGGAGTCCTCTCTGTAACATTAAAGTGCAAGGTGAAGCAGCAAGTGCTGATGTAGAAGCTGCAGCAACTTATCCAGATCTAGCTCCGATAAACCATTAAACCAAACAATAGTTTTTCAATGAAGACATAACCATCTTCTATTGGAAGCTGTTGCCGTCTGGGATATTCATAGCTAGAGAGGAGAAGTCAATGCCGGAGTCCAAGCTTCAAAGGACGGATTGTCTTATTAGTGTCAAATGCAGCTGGTGACTTTGAGTTACAGCCATTGCTCATGGAACATTCTGAAAATCCTGGGGCCCTTAGGAATTATGCCCAGCCTCCTCTGTGGTCAAACCATGGAACAACGGAGCATATCCGTTTACACCATGATTTATTAATATTTTAAGCTCACTGAATATTTGATATTTGAGACCTACTGTTCAGAAAAAAGATTCCTTTCAAAATATTACTGCTCTTGACAATGCACCTGGTCACCCAAGAGCTCTGATGGGATGTACAACGAGATGAATGTTGTTTCAATCAGAATGCTGACACAAGAGCCATTCTGCAGCCGGTGGATCAAGGAGTAATGTTGACTTTCAAGTCTCATTTAAGAAACGCATTCTGATGTTGGTAAATTGAACACCAATAAAAAATAAATTAAAAAAAAAAATAAAAAATGCAACTGAAAAAAAAAAAAAAAAAAAGAAACGCATTCTGAGGGCAGCCCCGGTGGCTCAGTGGTTTAGCGCCGCCTACGGCCGGGGACGTGGTCCTGGGGACCGGGGATCGAGTCCCCATATCGGGCTCCCTTCATGGAGCCTGCTTCTCCCTTTGCCTGTGTCTCTACCTCTCTCTCTCCTCTCTGTGTATTCTCATGAATAAATAAATAAAATCTTAAAAAAAAAAAAAGAAAAGAAATGCATTTTGTTAGGCTGCAGCTGCCATAGATAGTGATTCTGCCGATGGATCTGGGCAAAGTCAACGGAAAACCTCTAGACAGGGTTCGCCACTCTAGATGCCATTAGTAATATTTGTGATTCATGAAAAGAAGTCAAATATCCACATTAATAAGAGTTTGGAAGAATCTGATTTTGACCCTTGTGGTTGATTTTTGGGGAGAGACTTCAGTGGAGGAGATAACTGCAGATTGGTAGGAAAGCAAGAGAACAAGAATTAGAAGTGGGGCCTGAAGATGGGACTGACTTGCTACAATCTCATGATAAAACTGTAACTGTTGGGGGGATCCCTGGGTGGCCCAGAGGTTTAGCGCCTGCCTTTGGCCCAGGGCGTGATCCTGGAGTCCTGGGATTGAGTCCCACATCGGGCTCCTTGCATGGAGCCTGCTTCTCTCTCTGCCTGTGTCTCTGCCTCTCTCTCTATGTGTGTGTCTCTCATGAATAAATAAATAAAATCTTAAAAAAAAAAAAAAACTGTAACTGTTGAAAAGTTGCTTCCTGAGAAGAAAAGAAAAAGGTTTTCTTGAGATGGAATCTGCTGCTGGTACAGAGGCTGTGAAGATGGTTGAAGTGACAAAAGAAGATTTAGAATATCACATAAAACTAGGAGATAAAGCAGAAGCAGAGTTTGAGAGGATTGACTCCAATTTTGAAAAGTTCACCGTGAGGCAAATGCTATCACACAGCATCGCATGCTACTCCGAAATTGTTTGTGGAAAGAAGTCGATGGATGCAGCAAATGTCATTGTTGTGCCACCCCAGCCTTCAGCAGCCACCATCTGATCAGTCAGCAGCCGTCAACATTGAGACACGACCCTCCACCAGCAAAAAGATTATGACTTACAGGAAGCTCAAAAGGTTAGCATTTTTTTCTTTTTTAGCAAGAATGTATTTTTAAATTAAGATATCTGCAGAGCTTTTTTTTTTTTTTTAAACATAGTGCTATTGTATACTTAATAAACTACAGTATAGTGGAAACATAACCTTTGTATACACAGGGCAACCAAAACATTGATTCAACTCACTTTATTGCAATATTTGCTTTATTGTGACGGTCTGGAACCGAACCTGCAATATCTCTGATGTATGCTTGCCTTTTGACTTACAATATTTCAACTCTGGATGGGTGTAGTGGGATATGACCCATGGCGGGCCAAGGAGTATCTGTAATGATTCAGAAAATGTTAAGTGTAAAAATCAAGTTATGACACTATGTTTACAGTATGATCTTTTTAAAAAAGATTTTATTCATTCATTGGACAGAGCGAGAGCAAGCACACGCAAGGGGGAGCAGCAGGCAGAGGGAGAGGGAGAAGCAGGCTCCCCACAGAGCAGGGAGCCCAATGTAGGGCTTGATCCCAGGACTCTGGGACCATGACCTGAGCCGAAGGTGGATGCTTTACTGACTGAGCCACCCAGGTGCCCCTACAGTATGATGTTTTTTAAAAAAAGTTACTATATAAATATTGGATAGCTATATGCAATGATATTAGCAGTCAGTGGTATATCTGTAAAAGGTGTGTGATTCTGGCACATTTTAAGCTTTCTGTTTATCTGCGGTTTTGGTATTTTATAAAATGAATATATGTCACTTTTATTTAGGAATAAAAAGGCTATCATAGAACACAATCTGCTGTCCTCTGAATTATTAACCTGTTTGTTATTTGTGTAAATTTTTTTGAGCATGTACCTGCTACTGTTCTAGTCTTTGGGGACTGCCATGAACAAGCCAGACGAGGTCTTCCCTGGAGCCTTTGGAGAGGGTATGGTCCTGCCAACATCTTGATTTTGGACTTGTAGCCTCCAGAACTTTCAGAGAATAAATTTCTGTCATTTTAAGTCACCCAGATTGTGATAATTTGTTATAATAATTCTGGGGCACGAATATAACCCCTTTATTCTTTGAATCTTATTAACCAATGATGTCGATTTCCATTTTAGAAATAGGCAGGCTAATTGTCTCCCAGTTTGCAGGTGGGGAAGCAGATTCTGTGAAGATCTGTAGCTTATCCCAGACTCCACAGAACATGGCTTCTGTAGCAGAGCCAGGACTCAAACCCTGGTCTCTCTCCCCCCATATTTAGGCTCTCCCCATTGTAACCAGTATAGAAACCTGGGTTTCTATCAGCTTCTTTTTTTAAAAAGTTTTTATTTAAATTCCAGTTAACACACAGTGTAGTTTCAGGGGTACAGTATAGTGATTCATACACCTAGTGCTTGTCACAAGAAGTGACCTCCTCAATCCCCATCACCTATGTAATCCATCTCCCCCCCCAATCACCCCACTAGTAACATCTCACCTCCCCACTAATAACTATCAGTTTGTTCTCTGTAGTTAAGAGTCTGTTACTTGGTTTGCCTCTCTTATGTTTTCCCTTATGTTTGTTTTGTTTCTTAAATTCTACATATGAGTAAAATCATACAGTATTTGTCCAGAAGTTTCTTTCTTTTTATTTTTTATTTAAAAAATTTTTTTTTCTTTTTCTTTTTTTTAAAATATTTTATTTATTTATTCATGAGAGACACAGGCAGAGGGAGAAGCAGGCTCCATGCTGGGAGCCTGATGTGGGACTCGATCCCAGGTCTCCAGGATCAGGCCCTGGGCTGAAGGCGGCGCCAAACCGCTGAGCCACCCGGGCTGCCCTGTCCAGAAGTTTCTATTAAATCTCATGCATCTGTTTCTAAGGTCATTGCTACCTTCCCTGCCTGTCACCCTGCAGTGACAAAGCCACCCCAGGGGCTGTCTCCTTGGCAGGAGCCCCTTTCCATGGCTAACAAGAGGAAAGTGTCCTTGCATTAGGCCTGGCCCTGTTGTAAGACCAGTGAGTCCCATCTGGCTGAATGGACTTGGGCAGCTGTTTCCAGGTGTGCTCACTGCCACTTCTGTCTGCAGCAGCTAATAGGCCCTCTGCATCATTGTACCGAAGTCAGGGTGTACCCCTCACTCAAGAAACCACAGCCTCTTCTCTGATAAGGAGAGAGAGGCCTGCCATTGCTTTCTTTCCTTTCTTTAAATGATTTTTTCCCCTGATTTTAAAATGGATACACTCTTTTTGAAAAAAGAAAAAAGTCAGAGAAGATAAAGGACAAAGAAAACAAAATTTACTTATATAGTCACCAACTGTTTACTCTTTGTAAATGTGCAAAAGGAAAAAAAAAACTATATACATCTGGTTATGTTGCAGGTATAGATACATTCACAGAACAAATTCAACTGTGTTTAAAAATAACGTATATGGGGATCCCTGGGTGGCGCAGTGGTTTGGCGCCTGCCTTTGGCCCAGGGTGCGATCCTGGAAACCCGGAATCGAATCCCACGTTGGGCTCCCGGTGAATGGAGCCTGCTTCTCCCTCTGCCTGTGTCTCTGCCTCTCTCTCTCTCTCTGTGTGACTATCATTAAAAAAAAAAAAAAAAGTATATGGGGGCACCTGGGTGGCTTACCCCTTCAAACGTCTGCCGTCAGCTCAGCTCATGATCCTGGAGCCCTCTGATGGAGTCTGGTACCTGGCTCCTTGCTCAGTCGTGACTCTGCTTCTCCCTCTTCTCCTCCCCTGCTCATGCATGTGGTGCTCTCTCTCTCTGTCTTGCTCTCTATCTCTCTCTCAAATAAATGAAATCTTAAAAAAAAATTAAAAATAACATACACAGACTCTTTGCTCATGGAGAAATCGAGCCATCGATTTCCATTGAGTACAGGACAACTTTTGTACTTGATCCTAAGCATCTCCACAGGGTGTCAACAATTCTTTCTCAATAGCATTCTCAATGGCTGCAGGCTAGTCTGTCAGGTGGATCACCCTTATTAATCATTTATTATCTGTTACTAAGCATTCAGGTTGCTTCTAGCTTTTCATTAACTTAAGAAAAAACAGTTATGAGCATACTTGATATGTCTTTGTGTACCTTTCTGGTTATTCCCTTGACATGAACTTACTGGGCCCAAGGTTATGGACATGACTATTGTATAGCTTTCTTGAGCTATGATTTACACCACATGAAACCCACCCACTGTAAGTGTATAATTCAGTAATTTTTAGGAAATGTATATGATCATGCAACCATTCCTATGGTTCAGTTTTAGAACATATTTATCACCCCAGGACATTTTCCTCCCATTTCTTTGCTGTCAAACTCCCATTCCAGCCCCAGATAAGATTGATTTATCTCTATAAATTTGCCTTTTCCTGACATTTCTTATAAACGGAATCACACAATATATATTCTGTCTTGTGTGGTTTCTTTCACTTAGCATACTGTTTTTGTAGTCCATGGATGTAGCATGAATCAGGACTTAGTTCTTTTTTGTTGCTGAAGAGTCAGGTATGTATGTACCATGTTGTGTTTACCCATTCACCTATTGATGGAAATTCGGACTGTTTGCAGTTCTTGCTATGAATATTTGCCTACAAGTCTCTGTATGGACATGTTTTCATTTCTTTTGGGTAGATACCTAGAAGTGGGTCATATAGGCAAGTTTATATTTAATTTTTTAAGAAACTGCCATACTGGGATGCCTGGGTGGATCAGCAGTTGAGCATCTGTCTTTGGCTCATGGCTGGGATCCCAGATCTGGGGATCGAGTCCCATATCGGGCTCCCTGCATGGAGCCTGCTTCTCCCTCTGCCTGTGTCTCTGCCTCTTTCTGTGTCTCTAATGAATAAATGAATAAAATCTTTAAAAAAAAAAAAAAAGAAAGCTGCCATACTGTTTCTAAAGCAGCTGCCACATGTTACATTCCCATCAGCAATGTTTGAAGGTTACACTTTTCTCACATCCTTGTCAACACTTGACATTCCTTACTATTTTTTTTTAATTTTTATTTATTTATGATAGTCACAGAGAGAGAGAGAGACAGAGACATAGGCAGAGGGAGAAGCAGGCTCCATGCACCGGGAGCCCGACGTGGGATTCGATCCCGGGTCTCCAGGATTGCGCCCTGGGCCAAAGGCAGGCGCCAAACCGCTGCGCCACCCAGGGATCCCAACACTTGACATTCCAATTATATAGCCCTTCTAATAGGTGTGTATTGGTATCTCTCTGTGGTTTGAATTCACATTTTCCTAATGACTAATGATGTTGGGCATCTTTTCAGGTGCCTATCAGCCATTTGTGTGTCTCTTCTTTGGAGAAATGTCTAGTCAAATCTGCTGCTAGTTTCTTTTTTTTTTATTTTTTAAAAATTTATTTATGATAGTCACACAGAGAGAGAGAGAGGCAGAGAGAGAAGAGGGCTCCATGCACCAGGAGCCCGACGTGGGATTCGATCCCGGGTCTCCAGGATCACGCCATGGGCCAAACGCAGGCACCAAACCGCTGCGCCACCCAGGGATCCCTGCTGCTGGTTTCTAAATTGGGTTATGTGTCCTCTTATTCTTTATATATTCTAGTAACGTGTCCTTTATCCAATACATGATTTGCAAGTCTTTTCTCCTGGTCTGGGACTTATCTTTCCTGTTTCTTTAATGATGCTTGTTGAAGAACAGGAGTTTTTAATTCTGATAAAGGCCAATTTATTTTTTTGGGGGTGGTGGTGGTTATCCATTTTGGTAACTCAGAAAGCTTTGCCTACCATAAGGTCACAAAGATTTTCTCCTATGTTTTCCTCTAGAAGTTTTTTTTTTCAATATAATTGGAAAGTTAGTTTTGTTTTTTCATTAAAAAAATTTTTTTTGTTGGAGTTCAATTTGCCAACATATAGCATAACACCCAGTGCTCAACCTGCCAAGTGCCCCCCTCATTGCCCTTCACCCAGTCACCCCAACCCCCCGCCCACTTCCCCTTCCACTACCCCTAGTTCATTTTCCAGAGTTAGGTGTCTCTCATGTTTTGTCACCTTCACTGATATTTTCACTCATTTTCTCTCCTTTTCCTTTATTCCCTTTCACTAATTTTTATATTCCCCAAATGAATGAGACCCTATAATGTTTGTCCTTTTCGGATTGACTTACTTCACTCAGCATAATACCCTCCAGGTCCCTCCATGTCAAAGCAAATAGTGGGTATTTGTTGTTTCTAATGGCTGAGTAATATTCCATTGTATACATAAACCACATCTTCTTTATCCATTCATGTTTTTTCATTTTGAATATAGCCTGTGGTAATATAAAAAATCAGAAAATATAGATAAGCAAATAGAAAAAATATCACTCATAATTCCACTGCTCAGAGATAAAGCACTATTAATGTTTTGTTACATAAGTGTGTGTTGGTTATCTATTGCTGCATAACAAGTTATCCCCAAAACATAATAGCTTAAAACTAGCCCACATTTATTATCTCAAAGTTTCTGTGGATCAGGAATCTGGGAATATTTTTCCGGGTGCCTTTGTCTCAGGATTACTGACGAGACTGGGCAGCCCAAGGTGGCTCAGGAGTTTAGCACGATCTTCAGCCCAGGGCCTGATCCTGGAGATGTGGATCGAGTCCCATGTCAGGCTCCCTGCATGGAGCCTGCTTCTCCCTCTGCCTGTGTCTCTGCTTCTCTCTCTCTCTCTCTCTGTCTCTCATGAATAAATAAATAAAATCTTTAAAAAAAATCACTGACGAGACTGTGGTCAAGGTGTCAGTGGACAGTAGTCATGTCAAGGCCCAGCTGGGAGAGAATGCATTTTCAAGCTCACCCATGTGACTGTTGTCAGGCCTCAAGTCCTCACTGGCTCCTGGTTGAGGACATCAATTCCTTACCCTCTGATTCTCTCCTTAGGGTGACTGGCAACATGGCAGCCGGCTCCCCAGAGGGCAAGAGAAAGACAGCAGGAGCTCAAATGGAAGTCATGGTCTTTATGTAACCCTGAAGTGACATTCCATTATTTTGCACCATGCTCTTTTCATAGAGATGAATCACTAGGTCCAGCTCCCTTTAGAAGAGAGGGGATTGCACAAAAGCATAAGTATCAGGAGGTGAGGATGTCTTGGAAGGTTGCCACATGCCCTTGTTCGTTTTATCTGTCTTTTCTATCATTTTCTATTAATTAATTATTTAATTAATTAATCTTTCATTTTATTTATTCATGAGAGACACACGGAGACACAGGCAGAGGGAGAAGCAGGCTCCATGCAGGGAGCCTGATGTGGGACTCTCCTGGGACTCAGGGTTCAGGCCCTGGGCCAAAGGCAGGCGCCAAACCGCTGAGCCACCCAGGCGTCCCTCGTTTTGTTTTCCTAACGAAGTAGGTAGTGAATCTTTACCTGTGGAACATGCGGACTGGAGGAGCTCCTTTCTAGATTCTAGACTCTCTTGGGTTGGAACCTCCGTGGGTGGGAACTGCCGCTCTCTTTCTCCGTAAGGCTCTTTTAAAAACTCCACAGGTCATCCAAATGGGAGCCAGGTTGGAAGATCACTGACAAATTTAAACATAAGTGGATGTGTCCCCATATGGATTGCAACTGTGCATGTTGCTTAGAGCTACGCTTTTCTCCTCGAAGGGTCTGGAATACAAATGTGGCCTCAGTTCCCAGTGTGGGCCCACCGCCTCCGTTCCTCTCCTCCCCAGGGAGTGGGGGTTGAGGGTCACTATGCAGGTAGGGCCCCAGCAACCTGGCCTGGTAGTCATGACCTTCACTCCTGGGGGCTTCGGAGGAGCCAAGCAGGTGGCAGAGGCTGCCGGCCCCCGCCTTTGGCTCCGGGGCAGCTCCAGCATCAATCCGTCAGCCCAGAGGACGCTTCTAGATGCGAGTCTGCTGGTGTGGGGACATGATAAGAACAGGACTCCCTGGCTGTGAAATTGCTGGCATTTCATGATGTGAGAGAAGATTTACAAGCTCCATGCTGTGCTGGCTCTAAATCCCGCCCGCAATTATGCAATCAAGCCTGCAGAATGTGAGGAGGTGGCAGGTGTGGGGGAGGGGAAGCTGTCACCCCACTGTGCCTGGGACCCCTGGCTCCAGCCACGCACCCGGTCCATGGAGGGGGGCTTGGTTCAGGATTCCTTCAGGCAGATCTGCCTTCTGGGGAGGAGTCACACTTAGTTATTAGGGACCAAACAGGCATGTAGTATTGTGTGAGGTCAGGGGCTGAGAGTGGTGCCCCCCTCCCTGGTGCTCCTTTAACCCTTTCCCTACCAAGAGGCCATTCTGCTTTGGCTTAATACTCACCCCACCACCCAGTCCAAAGGAGATACCTGGCACACACTCTTCCATAACCTTTTTTTTTTTTTTTTTGCATAATCCTATCTCTACTGAATATATATTTTAGGCTTTTTACTTTTTTAGTTTTTTTTATGATTTGTCTTCCCCACTAAAACATAAGCTCCCTGACAGCAGGAACTTTGTCTGACAGTCCTATTATTGCTGGGCTTTAATACCTATGTGTTGACGGAGTAAATGAGCGAATGGATACTTGGATACTTCTAAGGGTGGGGAACTCACTACCTTACTTGACTGTTGGCTCTTCCTCAGCTTGCTGCCGTCGACCTCCATGTGGCCTTCTGTCACTGTCCTCACTTGTAGGGCTCCTCTAGATGAGCCCACTCCTCTCCCCTGTTGGAACTATCTAGAGGTTTGAAAATAGTGGCCACCCACCTGCTTTCTGAGGTGAATGTTACCATTTCTTTTGGCTGTCCCTCACATGTCAGCCTCCTCTGATAGGCTCTAGCAGTCTACTATCCCTCAGTAAGTTAGGTTAACTTGGCAGTTTGGAGATTTTGAGGCTTTCCTCCCCCAACAAACACTTAGATCACGTCTTAATGCTCCAAGTTTTTAGGTAGGAAAACAGGGAGTGGGTTTAACTGAGGCTTCATGCTTTTAACCAGTCCTCATTCTGCTTCTTTGCCCAAATTTGTCAGCGAACAGCAGCCAAAAGTAGGGGCCCTTGGATTTGGGGGTGGCAAATGGCTCTACTGAGTTTGTCACCCCATGACTCCTAGGACCAGGGTGAAGGGTAGGGAACTGAAGGCAGTGTAGACTGGGTGGTCCCTCCCACCACAGGAGAAGGGGACCAGCCCTCGGTCCTTCAAGGGCAGTGCTCATCGGGGGGAGGGATGGGGAAGTGAGGGGCTCAGGCCCCTAGGGAATGCTGCCACAGTCTCAGGTGGATGGCTATAGCCTTTGAAAATGGACATACAATTTTCTTACTATTCTCATAATTTAATTGACAAGTCAAAGTTCAACACAGGCTTCTTACCTGGTGGGCAGACAAAGCGAGGTGCGCAGGTGTCATCAGGAAGCTGGCTGGGACTCTGCCCCCACTTGTTCAGCTGTCTGCCAGCTTGGGGCCGACTCACCACATCCATGTCCAGTGTGATAGGCCCACTCTGACCGCTGTCCTCCCACTGGTGGCCATAGCCCTTCCCGTCCCAGGTTCAGGTCCTCACGTGTGTACAACAGAATGATCGCCCCTGTGACCCTTGGTGGGGTGCTCTGAGGAGCCCGGCAGGAAACCACCGAGAGGCTTGAGAAACCAGCAGGTGCCCTGGGAGGGGAAGGGCTGGGGGCTGCCTTGAGGCATCTGGCCCCCATCAGCCCCTGCTCTGGCCTGGGCCTCACCTTGTCCCTGATTCCTCCAGATAGGTCTGAGGCCTGAGCAGAGGGGCATTTGGGTGAAGTATACAAAACTTCTGGGTGATGAGGAGCGGAGGGAAGCACAGATCACTTGGATCTACCACTTGATCATTTCATTCATCCACGTGTCTCCACTCAGCCATGCAGTTCCCACGTGTTCAGGTCCACCGCAGCCAGGGCCGGTGCTGGCTGCCTCTCTCACCCTTCCCCTTCCAGCAGCCCCATTTCCTTCTCTAAGGGATTTGAGGATATTTCTAAATAAAACATTCAGCAATAAAAACAAAGGGCTTAGAAAAAGCCAACTGTGTATACACGCTACTTAGTTTTAAAAATTTTAAGTGATAAAGTACCAGAGTTAGAGTTTTGTAGACAATTCCACATTCTTCTCCATCTCCAATCTAGTGAAGTGCCCCCAAGGCATTTCTCATTGCAAGTGTATGTATGCACTTCCGTGTCACTCTGAAAGTCATCATGGCTTGACATATTTCATAGGGAGGAGAGGGGTTTGGGCAACAACTTCATTAAAGAAAAGAACTCAAGGGGTTCAACATCCCCGGAACCCTGGTTGGGCTGCTGGGGACTCAGGTAACTGTCAACATCACTTAGAAAGAGAAGGCGACTAATGATCGCACGCTTGCACAAAACAAACACACAACAAACAGAAACTTAGCGGGCTGGTTGTTTGGGGCCTTTGAACCACGTCTGCTGTCCCAAGGAAGAGAGAAGCCCCCTTCTGGGTAAGTGGGGTGTCTGTTCTGGCAGGTGAGCCACGAGATGTGAGCCCTTTCTACCACCAGTCCACTCCCCGACATCCGGAGCTCCCACTGCTCACCTGGCCCACAGGTAAGGTGAATACAGGTGTCATCTGGGAGCTGCTGACCGCTACTGCTGCTGTTAACTGGTGCCCATAATCAGTGCATCAGAGATCTGATGAATACGCTGGGGGATCATAGTCCACCAGTTTACCTGCTCTTACTAGTTTCTGAATTCGGATTTAGGAGCAAACCTGTTGGTGCCTCAGTCTCCCCACTTCTGATGCGGGCCGGTACAGGGTAATGAACTGGGGGACGCTCATAGCAGCCGGTGTGGTGTACACAATGAGCGGTTCAGAGTGTTCTGAGGGCCCTCTCGCTGTTCCAGCAGGTCTGTGCCACTGAGCCCGTGAAATCCGAGGCCCAAGAGGTAAGGAAGATGGGAGCACATTGTGCCCGCTGCCCTGGGGCCAGGGGCGAGTACCACCTGTGCACACCGTGTACCCTGGCTTTGCAGCTCCCTGTTTCGCTCACTGCCAGCCGAGGTCAGCGTTTTTTGCCCCTGGTTACATTTATAGCTTTAATTGTGGCACTGAGGGCCATAATGCCTCCCTCTTCTGGTCTATTTTAGTCAGAGACTTTGAAACAAGAAAAAAGGGATTCGACAGTTGTGGTGTGCAGCTGGAGCCCTCCGGCAGGTGTCTGAGCACACGGACCCAGCTCCCCTTGGATGCCATCTGCTGCGAATGGCTGTGCGCTCCTGGGGCTGATTTTCTAATCTTGCTAAGACACCATCCCCCCACCTCTAAATTGGGGATTAAAGGGACCCACCACACAGGGTTGTTGTTCACCTGAACTGTATGTAAAGGGCAGGGCACAGAATTTGTGCTTGGTCAGTGAGTGTCCTTCCCCACCCCCAGCAGGTCCTTCCTGGTATGGGCAGCCCAGGCCAGTCTGCGACAAGTTGCCTTCTCCTGCAATCCTGGGTGCCACAGTGTGGCCACATGTTGGCTGGGCTTCCAGAACCTTCCATGTCTGTTTGTGCCAGAGGAAACAGGGGGTCCTTGGAACTCACCTTTCTCCCAATCCTGATGAGGCCACAGAACCAATTTCCTATAGTGTATCTCAGGTAAGATACTGACTATAGAAGTAACTGCTCTGAGGTTGCAGGTTCTCCCCCTTGCAATGTTTGCATACACCAGGGCTAGGGGCCCCAGGGCCTGTTCGCTGATAAGCAATTGCAGGAACCCTCCCTCAGCTTTCATCCTGGCCAGCCACATGGTCGTCTAGATGTGGGTCTCTTTGGACATATGCCCAGATGGACCATTTTGGAAATTTGGTCATATGTTTCCAAGATAGCAGGCTCTTACTGACCAGCCCTTTCCCTGGCTCCCTATCATGTGTGTGCATGCACTGCCCCCACCCCCACCCCAAACACACACATTCCCTTGCTTCTCAGCCCATGAAATTCCTAGCTCTAGTTGTTTGATCACTGGGCTCCTGTTCATGTTTGCCTGGTTTTGGTTTTATTGGTCCTGCAGGGTTTTGGGTAAATTGTCTTTTCTCCTTTTGAAAGTAAACAACATATAAATGAATCAATGTAGAAGTTCCCCAAAACATTAACTCGTGTTGCCAAGTTAACTAGCTTCTGTGCTAGTCTCAGAACCAAGCTTTTCTGGTGATCTCCATTTATTGAAGAGTTTGTGCAGATTACACTAGGTTAAAATATACTCGTTACCATTTGCAGTCATGGGTTTTAATCAGGATTCCTCAATGTTGTGCAGTCCATACAAAACAGACGTAAGTCCAATTTCTTTCTGTAGCTGAGAGGCATAATCTCTGGTTTTGTTTTGTTGTTATCGTTGTGTATTAAGTAACCTTCTTGTTCATATAGAGTCTATGTCACAGATCAATTTATTTTAAGAAGTAAATGTTATATTATTTACTTATAAAACTTATGAAATACATTTATACAGATTCTTTTAAAGTACATTTCTGTGCTTGTATATTGCCAGCGTAGGCAAATGCTGTTACAAACAAACTTCAACGTCAATGTCTTAATTTATGTGAGAATACAATGTGGGTCAGCCGGGATACTGTGCCACTGTCACTCGGGGACCCTGACTTCTTCCCCCATGTGGCTCCATCTTCCTCTGGGTCTTTGGATTCCTCTTCACTTTAGCTCATGGATGAGAAAAGTAGGAGCCTGTTGGGGGTCCTGTGTCCAAGGCTGTGAGGGGGTTCATACACGGTAGGCCTGCAGTTGTGCCATCACTTTATCACTTCTGTTTACACCCCACTGGCCAGAACTCAATTGCATGGTCATCACACCTGAATACAAGGAAAGTAAGAAGGAAAGATGAATAATTGGTGAGGAGAGGCAGTTTCTGCTATAAATATATAACCTCACCCAAGCTTGAGCTCCATCAAAGAGCTCTTGGTAGGCGGGATCATGGCCTCCCAAAGGCGTCTGTGTCCTAATCCTCAGGCCCTGGGCATATGTTACCTTACATGCAAAAGAGACTTTGCAGATGTGAGTAAGAATCTTGAGATAGGGAGATCTTCCTGGACAATCTGGGGGGCCCAGTATAATCACAAGGAGCCTTATAAAGGGAAGGGAGAGTCAGAGCGGTCAGAGAGAGAGATCTGGAGAGGCTGCACTGCTGGCTTTGAAGATGGAAAAGGAGCTACAAGGCTTGAAATACAGGCAGCTTCTAGAAGCTGGAAGAGGAAGGGAAGAGACTCTCCCCTAGGCCCTCCAGAAGGAAGGCAGCCCTGCAGGCACCTTGATTGTAGCCCAGTGAAATCTATTGTCAGCTTCAGATCTCCAAGATTATTACATAATAAATTTGTTTTGTTTTAAACCACTAAGTTTGTAGCAATTTGTTTAAGAGCAGTAGGAAATGAATACAGAGCTCCTTCCACTTTGTCTCCCTACCACATGCCTGACCCATACATAGTAGGTTCACGTAAGTGCATTTTCACGTGGCGTTCGATGCGGAGCAAAGCAAACCTCTGAAGCAGGAACTGAAGTCATCAAGGAAAGCAGGTTGTCCTCAAGGTTGAGAGGGTGTTGTCATTTAGCCAAGGTAAGAGAGGGCCTGGACTTCCAAGTGGGCAGTGGTGGCCTGGAAGCAGCAGAGTGAGAAGCAAGCCTGTTCCTTTCCTCGTTGCTCTTTGAGTGGGGAGCGGGGTAGTGTCAGGGGAGCCACGCTTCCATTTCGGGGAGGAAGCTGAGGAGCATGGGAGTGAAAGGCTCACAGAGGTGGAAGGGTGGTGGTGAAGAGCTCAGGCTCTGGAGTCAGACTGCCAGGTTTCAAAGTCCAAACTCATTTCCCTTCCTGCTCTCTAGCTGTGTGACCTTGGGTGCCTCACTATTGCTGGGAGGCAAACTACCCCAAAACTCTGTGGTATGAACCTGTCATTCATTGTATTATGCTCATGTATTCCATGCAGTGGACAGGGCACAGTGAGGACAGGTTGTCTCTGATTTATCATTTCTGGGCCTCAAGGGAGAAGATTCAAAGGCTGGGATGCCTCAACATTTGGGGGCTAGAATCATCTGGAGTCTGATAGGGTGGCTATCAGCTGGATCCTAGTGGGACTTGTCAGCTGGAACACCACATGGGGCCTGGCCATGTGTCCTGGGATTCCTCAGAGCACGGCAGCCTTGCACAAAAGCTCAGGGCTTCAAAGGCAAGTGCCCCAGCTCATAAAGTGGAACCTGCAGCTTCTTTTATGATCTTGCCTTAGAAGTCACGCAGCATCACTCCTGCTGCATGCTATTGGGTCATAATCAAATCACAGGCCTCCCTGGGTTCAGGAGGGGAATTAGGTTCTGCCTCTTGGTGGGAGGGTGGCAGGGTCCTAGCAGAGCATATCAGAGGGCAGATACTGTTGCAGCCAGTTTTGGAGAATACAATCTGCTGCAGCTGGAAATTTCTTTACTTTCCCTGATATTTGGTTTCCTCAGCAGGAAGGGAGTAGAAATAACTAACACTCTCATCTGGCTTGACACCTCTAAGGCCCTTGGCACAGTGCCTGGCACATGCTAATATCATAAGAGAGGAGAGGCCAGGTCTGTTCTTTCTCTTGATTGTATCCATAGTGCCTCAATGCTGTGCCTGGTCTCTGAATGAGCCTGAGAGGGTGGGGCCAGTGTGGGGAATCGTCTGCCAGTGCATCAGTCAGCTATCGCTATGTAACAAATCAGCTCAAAACATGGTGGCTTGAAACAACAGCCATTTTATTTGCTTGTGGTTCTATGGATCAGCCATTCAGGCTGGGCTCAGCTCAGTGGAGCTTCTGCTGGTCTCACCTGGGATCATTCATGTGGCTGCAGTTATGGGCAGTTGACTAAGGCTGGATGATCTGAGAAAGGTTTACTCACAGAGCTGGCAATTCATTCTGACTATTGGCTGGAGAGCGTCAGTTCCTCTCCACATGGCCTTTCCAGAAGGAAAGGTCCATTGGCATCATGACCTCAGGTTTCCAACTGCGGCCCAAGGAGCAGGCCCGACTTCACAAGAGCGTCTGAAGCCTCCACTTGTATCTCACTGGGCAGGGCAGGTGAGGTCACATGGCCAAGCCTGGATTTAAGGGCTGGAGAGTTCAACACCACCTCATGCTGTTGGGGCAGCAAAGTCAGACTGGGAAGTGCATGGCGAGGAGGAACTACCACAGCCGTCCTTGCAAATGATCTACCACAGTCAGTACAGAGATGCAGATTAGCAGATGGAAGGAGCTGGAGCCTCAATCAGTATGAGGAGGTGGCAGGGAGAAGTGCTGGGCTGGCAGTCGATCCCCACATGGAGGACACGTGTCAGGAGACTCTGCTTCACCTTTTTTTTTTTTTTTTTTTTAAGGATTTATCCATTTATTTTAGGGAGCACAAGTTGGAGGGTCAGAGGGAGAAGGGAGGAGAACCCCAAGCCGACTCTGCACTGGGCACAGAGCCCAATGATCCTATGACCTGAGATTATGACCTGAGCTCAAAGTCAGATGCTCAACTGACTGAGCCACCCAGGCGCTCCTCTGCTTTACCTTATGCCTTAAACCTCAGGGAACTGCACCATCTCACATAACAAAATGTGCAGAGACCAGGCACACTGTGGCTTGGCTGAAATGGCAGCTCAGTAGGTCATCTGTCCCCAGCCATTGGCATGCACTCTGTCTTCCTCCATAGGGGCTTTGTCCTTCAGGCTCAAGGTATGGTGGTTACAGCAGTTCCTTAGAGGCACACGCAGAGGGAAAAGTGGAACCTTTTCAGAAACAGCCCAGCAGTCTTCCTCTTACTGCTCCTTGGGCTAAGAGGGTAGGATCACCATGGTCGGCCATATTAGTTCCTCAGGGCTGCTGAAAGAAAGTGCTCATGTTGGGCCTCTTAGAGCAACAGAGATGTATTGTCTCACAGGCTAGAAGTCTGAAGTCAAGGTCAGCAGGGCCCTGCTCCCTTCAAAGTCTGTAGAGGAATCCTTCCTTGCCTCTTCCGAGCCTCTGGTGGTTTGCCTGATATTCTTGGCATTCCTCGGCCTGTGGATTCGTCATTCCAATCCTCTGTCTTCATGTGGTCTTCTCCTTGTGTCTTTTTACATCCTCTTTCCTCTGCGCATGTCTGTTCAAATTTCCCCTTTTTATAAGGACACCAGTCATACTGTATTAAGATCTACCTTGATGATCTCATTTCAGCTTGATGATCTCTGTAAAGATCCTACTTCCAAATAGGTCACATTCTGAGGTAGTAGGGATTAGGACGTCTCTTTTCCAAGGACTTACAACTCATAACGTTGGCTCAGAAGACTAATCATCTGAAGCAGATTTGAGGTTAGGAGTGAACCACAATGACCCCTACAGCCTTCATGTCAAGGAATGAAGGGATGAATGAACAAGGCACATAGGGCCTCATGTGGAGTCAAGTGATAGCTTCGTGGTGAGGTTTGGAGCATAATTTTAGCCCTAGAACTCATTGAGGATATTTGGGCACTTGTGCCTTCTGCTTATGACAGATTGTTGATCACAGTTATGATTTATCTCTGGCTGCGTCTTTAGTCAGGAACGCAACCCCTTACGGAGAACAAATGCTGTTCCTCTGAGAAACTTTGACAAACCACATTATGACATGGTTTCCAGGAATGCATCATGGTGAAGAAGTCCAGCCTGCATATGCAGACACTCAGCAAGGACCCAGGAGCACCCCCTTGTACACACAAACCGTTGTCACCAGGGCAACTGCAGGACGGCAGCCGGTTGCCTAGCAACATGGCCTCCCACACTCCCACCTTCCAACCCCTCTGTGCCATGTGCGGCAGTGGGAGGGGAGGTGGTGAGGGAGCTGTCTCCCCATGAGGACAGCTCTCTGTGGGTAGGACAACTGGGTTTCACTGTGGGGAGGGAGAGGGCATTCCTGGAGACCCTGCTTGCAAAGCTGCCTGAAGTGGCCTTGTTGTTTTAGGGTATGTTTAGGTCTACCCTACACCTAAACATATCACACACTTCTTAGGAGCCAAACTTAAAATCTACACACACCATTGAAAGTCCTGAGTATTATGTAATGCAGATTAGGGGTTGAGTAGGCACTAAGTTGCTTACTGTGTTCTTCCGAGGAGATGGGGGACTGTGCTCAGTTGGGGCTTCTGGGTGCCCTGGGAGGGTCCAGAGTTAAAACTAAGAATCTCCCCCTTGTAGTCTGTTAATTAGAAATTCAATTCAGTAGATCCTTTAAAAAATGTGCATCTATCTCCACAGAGAGCTAGCAATCAGGCACTTTCACTGTCTCCCTCCACCCCCACCCCTTTAAGGAGGACTGGATTTTCTTTGACTAGTAGAAAAGGGACAGCAGTGAAAACAGAGAAATCACTTTGCAGCCTGGACACTTTGAGGAGGTCAGACCCCTGTGGAAGTTGGTGTTTGGGAGCAGAAATGTTCGGAGACGGGAGGGGAAGGATGCCAGAAGCCGTTGTACTTCTGCCCAGAGCAAGGACACAGGAGGCCATCTGTCCCGGCCGTGGTTGCCCTTGACAGCCAGAAAAGAGTGATTTCTTTTTGTCCAGCAGCAGCACCTTCCCTTAGACTTTTGTCCTCTCCTAGGTAATGGGGTCACCATGCACTCAGGTACCCAGGCTACTCTAGAGGCCTCCCTTGTCCTAGTTTTTCCCGACAACAGGTTATGACCATTCTACATCCTCAATATTGTTTGAACGTTTCTTTTCCTCTCTATGTCCATGACCCATGTTAGTTCAGACCCTTGCACTCTCCTCCTGTCCCCCTGTATCTGATTCGCCCTCCGTTCTGCCCAAGATAGGCCTTGTTGAACTGCTCACTTCATGACACCACTCCTGTGCAGGACACCTGCCACCTGCCCCTGCAAATCCACTCTGTCTTCTCTTGCCCTGGGTGGCTGACCTGTGGGGCCCATGACAATGGCCTTCCTTGGCTTCTGGCTTTTGGCTTCCGGTTGGTTTTAGCAAATGGGGAGTACCAGCACGAAGTCATAGGGGTGGACAGTGAGGTTGAGGGTTTATACCCTGGCCCCCTCACTGTGAAGTCACCCTAACCAAAGGCCAGAGCTCCTCTCGAGGTGGCTTGTGCATGACTCTCTCCTTCCCCTCACCCCTTCCTACCTAACAGCGCTGATGCTGCTTTGCTGCAGGCACAGCATCATACCTTGTGGTTTTACTACGTGCCGCCAAACCTTAGTAAATAACCCCTTCACTTAACACGCTTTAAATTATCCCCCTTTGAGTGTGCCATTTCTTTCTGCTGGGTCCCCGGATGATTCTATTCTCCTACTCAATACCCACAAAGGTTTCCATCAGGTTTTTTCTTTCTTTCTTTCTTTTTTTTTAAAGATCTTATTTATTTGAAAGAGTGAGCACGAGAGCATGAACGGGAGGGGGGGCAGGGGCAGAGGGAGAAGCAGACTCCCCACCAAACAGGGAGCCTGGTGCAGGGCTCCATCCCAGGACCCTGGGAATCATGACCCGAGCGAGCCAAAGGCAGACGCTTAACTGACTGAGCTACCCAGGTGCTCCTCCATCAGCATTTAAAATAAAGTCTAAATTGATGATCTTAGGATTCAAGCTCCTTCAGCATCCGGCTCCCATTTATTTATTTATTTTGTTTATTTTTATTTTTATTTTTAATTTTATTTTATTTCTTTCTTTCTTTCTTTCTTTCTTTCTTTCTTTCTTTCTTTCTTTCTTTCTTTCTTTCTTTCTTTCTTTCTTTCTTTCTTTTTGGCTCCCATTTATTTACCTTTCCAACCTGGTCCTTGATATTGGCCTTCACTTACTCTAGAATCTAGTTTCAAGGAGTCCTTGGCATTTAGCCCCAGACATTTGCACCTCTGAGCATGCTGTCCTTATGGCTGAGCTGCCTCTCTCTCTTTTTCAGCCTCAGGAAAAGTTGACTATTTTAAAAAACCTAATACAGAGGTATTAAAGGTATATACGGCAAACTCTGAGTGATTATGTGATATGAATAAATGAGAATTTTTGAGAATCTCCCACTTTCTTCCAGGTCTGGTATCATGCAAGCAAAGGCATATCATATGACTTAATGTTTAAGAAGAAAGGATTTCATGCTCATGTAACCCTGCAGGCACTATAGGATCTTCTTCCCTAGGTTGTGGGGATAAGTGGCCAAGGGGAAGTGAGGGGGCTCCCAAATGTAAATCAGCACAAGAGTGTATAACCCTGATCAAAGCTTGGGCAGGCAGCGGCGTCTTTCCCAGCAGCCTGTCTCTCATGATCCCTGAATGAATCACCATGGAAAAAATAGAAGATGTTCTAGGGCGCCAGACATATAATCAGTAGAAAAATCTTTCCCTTCAGGGCGTTCTCATTCAGTAAATATTCCCCTGCTGTGAGCTTCCTCAGGAGGGGTGCCCTGGTAGGGGTAAGGCAGGAGTGGGGAGAGTAGGGTCAGTGTAGCCCTACTATTCTGCACCGTCCCAGAGCCAAGGCAGGGGGGCTCACCAGAGAGGGAGCCTGGATTGCTTTGGGTCTCCCCTCATTTAGGTGGAACAGAGCAATTCTCCAAACCTCCTTTATTCTGGGTCTGATTGCTGAAGAAATAAGTTTTTGGAAAGCACATAAGAAACTCTGATGAGTGGGTCCTTGTGAGAAGGGGGACCGAAAGAAAAGGATTTTGCTTTTGCATTTTCTAGTTTTCCATATAAATGGAAGGCAGAGGTGTTATTTTTGAAAAACGCCAAAAAGGTTATCTCATCAGTGGGATTTTGGGCCAATTGGTTTTTACTCTTTTTTTTTCTGTATTAAAAAAACTAATAAATGTTATTAAAAATCAACGCAGTTATTATACCTCTGAGATTTCCAAGACAGCCCCGAGCTCAGATATTTTCTCCTTTTGATCTCACACATCACAGAAATGTCCCAGAAATTCTGACCACATGTTAGAATCCCAGTTTCCTTACTTACCTGGAAGTAGTGCCAAATCTTAACTCAAACCCTGGGTCCCTATTTCTAGTATAGAAAAAATATTCAAAATTTTCGTGTCTAGTACAAACATTCAGTTTTCCTTTCCTCTCTGAGAGTGTCCTCCCAGATGCTCAGAATACATTCTTTTTTTTCTTTCTTTCTTTCTTCTTTCTTCTTCTTCTTTCTTCTTTCTTTTTTTTTTTTTTTCAGAAATCCGAGGATGCAAACATGCCTCTGTAGGGTTGTGTGAGGATGCCAAGCTCCCGAGTCAGTGGTTCACTAGGTACTAGGAACACTATGGGAGCACTCACTGTATCCAGACACAGGGGACTTCCGCCTGACTTGCCCCACATTATAGATCCTGCTGAGACCCGGCCTCTGTGTGGGTGGCTGATTTTTATTCCTGTTCTGGAATTTTATCTTTTCTGTGGAGCTCTATCTTACTCTTCTTGGTTAAGCTTCTCTTGAAGGCAGGCCTATCATAATCACCTGTTATAAGCCAGTAAATTCTCCTGTTTAAGAGTATTCCAGTTGGTTTTTGCTGCAGTATAAAGACTCACAAGTGATGTGCTGTGCTGAAGCCAGTCCTGGCTCTGCCCCAGGTCTCTGGGCCTAGTGAGGGTCCTGATATCTCCTCTTCCCTGTTTGTCAGGTCCCAGACATGACAATGCCATCCTGCCATCAGCCCTGTTCAAGCTTCCACCATGTATACTCTCTTCTGGCTTCCTGTCTGATGGCTGGGGTCCCACTGCCCTTGGACTAATTAACCTTCAGTTGACAACTGCCTACCATGTCCTTGACCAGATTAGCCTGGCCACCACCATAGAGTGAGCCTGAGGTGGGAGGATAGTGGGCTCACTATGGGGAGCTCCAGTCACAGAGGCTGGGACAGTGAGGCAGGGGCTGACAGGCCCCAATAGTGATGGAGGAAAAGAAACAAAGACACACGCAGATTGATTTCTCTACAGAAGTTCTTCCTCCTGAAGCATCTCTGGGGGACTCACAATTCTGAACCTGTGATCTCCTCCCCTCAGCATAGCTGCTACAATTGAGCCAGAGAGAGGAAGAAGTGGTACAACAACTTGGAAAACCATTGGCTGTTATCTCATAAGGGGGAAGACATGCACATCCCATGACCTAGTAATTCCACTCCTAGATAAGAAGCCTGGAGAAATGCATGCACATTTGTATCAGGACACACACACTTAGAATGCTCATGGCAGCATTACATATAGTAGTCCAAGCCTGGAGACAGCCTGAACACCCATCAGGAGAAAAAGCAACAAAATACGGCATATCCATGCAGTGGAATATTATATTGCCAGGAACAGTGGATGGGCTGTAGCTACACAGAACAACATGGATGAGTCTTGTAAACAGAACTGAGCAAAAGAAGCCAGACACACAAAGAACCCAACTATGAGTCTATTCATTTAAACCTCAAAACAAGCAAAACAAAACTATTTTATTTAAGGATGCAAACTCAGGTGGTATAACTAAAGAGAAGGAAGTAGATGCCACAGAAGCCTAAGGGAGAGGAGAGTCTGATCAGATAGGGATATGCAAGGGGCTTCAGAGTACTGGCAGTGTTGCACTTTTTGATGGGAGTGGTTTGCTTTGTAGTTTTTTTTTTTTTAAAGATTTTTATTTATTTATTCATGAGAGACAGAGAGAGAGAGAGAGAGAGAGAGGCAGAGATAGAGGCAGAGGGAGAAGTAGGCTCCCCACAGGGAGCCTGATTCAGGACTCAATCCCAGGACCTTGGGACCATGACCCGAGCCAAAGGTAGATGCTCAACCACTGAGCCACCCAGGCACCTTAGAGCTTTATTTTAAGAGGAGCTTGGGTAAGGGTCTCAACTCTGATGCTCTCTGCTTCAGAGTCTGTTGTCATGGTCCCAGAAGAGGGACATCTCACCCTGCTCCTGGATTGCCCACCCCCTGGAAATCAGTCCCCAGGCCTCAGCTCTGGCAGATGCAATCCCATCCTTGGCTAAGTCTGATTTCAGCTGTCCTGACTGCATCTTCTGGGCTCTTGCACTCCCAAAGATGTAGCTGAGCATGCTCTGTGGGGAGATAGTCTGTAATAAATTTCCTAGGATGGAATTTGAACGGAAATAAAAATAGTGGTGCCAGATTGCTGATGTGCATCATAACTCAGGAGCAGCCCTGATATGCCTGGGCCCGGGCTGGCACCTGGCGTGCGTGTCTCATGTTTGCATTCATCCTCATCCTCCTCCTCTGCTCAGGGCACTGGCATGCATGCTAGCTCTCTGCGTGAGACAGGAGGGTCACATTTAGCTCAAGCACCTTCTCACCAAGGCTGTTTCTGAGCGTTTGGGGTGTTTGTCTCCATAGCACTTGGCAGGCAGCCTGGCACAAAGTGGTGCTCAGTGACCAGCTGGTGTTAGGTAGCCTTTTACACCCCGAGGCTGAGGCCACTGTCCCTGAGGAGGGCATAGAGGGAATGGTCTCTGAAGCCCTTGGGAGCTCTGTTCAAGGCATAGGCACTCCCTGGTTTGGGGCTTGGGAAAGCGTGAAGCTACAGTTGGAAAGATTACATAATCTGTGGGATGCTGGCCACCTGATGATTTGCTATGCAAGCAGCTCTGACACCTCTCTTACCTTTCCCTCTTTTGTCCCCAGCAGAGGACAAGAGTCAGAAACCTGTACTCAACTCCCTCTCTAAGGATTTATAGAGGTTGATCAAAGTGCTCAAGGTGGCCAGGGGCTGCCAGCAGATGTTGGTGACCTGCTGAAGATTTTTAGCAATGGATTCCTTGATATAGTCCTCCTGGCCCAAGGTGTGCATCCCACAGAACAAAAGCAGGGGTAGGTGAGGAGGTGCGAGGGGCTTGGTTGCAGCCCTTTCACCCACTCCCTTGCCTGAAGTTGCCTCTCCCTCCCCTTGGCATCAGAGGTCACTGCTTCTGGGCCTGAGAATACAAAAGGTCGCCTCCGAACAGGGGCCCTTCACTCAGATGAAGGTGGTAAGTTCCTGGGACAAAACATGCTTGGTGAGACCTGAGCTTGGAGAAAGCTCAGAGCAGCCTAGGCGGGCTACAGTAGAAAGAGAGATGTAGGGACAGGCAGGAGGGAGTCAGGAAGGAGCCTCTATCACTGACTGCAAATAGAATCCTCAGTTTGTGGTGCGATGAAATCACCGTATATGGCTTGGGAGGAAATTCTCTACAAGGAGCTGCATGCAAATAGGTCATCAAGTAATGGCAAAAATATGCAGCCAAATGGAGGTGCCTCTGCAGAGTTTCTGTGTCTCCAAGGGCTAAGTAAACTCTAGGAAGCCAAAAGGGCTCAGAGCTTCATGTCACAGGGGATGGGGGACAACAGATGCTCCCTCTGCCTCCTCGCTCAGCCTCCTGCCTCCTGCTCCCTGCTTCCCCCTTCCCCACCAGGACCACCCTGAGTCTCACCAGTGTCCCTATCCCATGTTGCTGAGATCAGGCAGGGACTTAGAGATTGCCTGAGACACTTTCTGGTGACTAATGCAGTACTTGAACAGGAAACAGACTGAAAAGGGCTTAGGAGGAGCTATAAATAGCCCATGTCCTAAAAAATCTAACTTGGGAAGAAATGGAATTAACACACTGGAAGGAGAACAAGGAGATCACAGGCTCCAAGCAAGACCAAGACTTCTCCTGGGAGATGAGCTTTTCTTCCAGATGGAGCTCCATCTGCCTTGTAGGAGTCAACTCCACCAAGTATACTCTGCTCTGCTTTGGGGTTGACCAGCCAGCCCTGAGGCTACCTGCCAATATGATGCCCTGGATTGGTGGTGGTTCTGGAGTTCAAGTCATGTAGGAGTTATATGAGGGTACCTATGTGTGTGTAATGGGGTCAATGAGGTGTGAGGCTCAAGGCCAGTGAATAGTTTCACTTGTTGGGGAGGTAGAGAATTAAAAAGTGTCAGGAATATTACTTCTGCTTGCCTAGGTTTCCCTCTGTCCAGCAGGCTACAGAAGAATTCTCCCATCTTGAACCCAGTGAAGGGTAGGGAGAGTATGGTAGGAGAACTAGCCCTGGATTGAATGATGGGTCAGCAGACTGGCCAGCCAAGACGCTCATTTGCTGAGTACCTTGGAGTAGACACTCAACTTCACTGATTGTTTTCTCTAAGATTGAGAGTTTGATCTAGTTCAGGGAACTTAAAATATTTCCTTTTATTTTTTCAAAGCTGCATAACATTTCTCCAAAGAAATCACAAGAGACCAGAGCTGGCTGGTTAAGGTGGGGACATCACACCCATTCCCCTGTGGTAGCTGTCGAGAAGCCACCAGAGAACCCTAGGGCTTTGCAGAGCAGCATTTGCGAACCACAAGACTGGAGCACTTACCAAGTGTGGCTGGCCACCCTAAAGCTACTCCTCACAGTCCTTTTCTCCTTACCTTCATGAAGAGACTTGGAAAGGTAAAATAATGAGAGGTAATACTGAGAAATGGAGATTTAACTAAAGACACCTGTAAAAAGGAGGAGGGATTTATGTCTCACGATCCTCAGCAAGCTTCTTAATATCTTCATTAGTTACTGGGGTAAGCTGATTGCAGAAACAGCTGCAATTTTCCACCCCTCCCATTATTCACACTCTATAAATTTATTTATTATTTATTTATTTGAAAGAGAGAGAGAGACAGGGAGAGAGAGAAAGAGAGAGAGAACTAGCAGTGGGGAGGGGCAGAGGGAAAGAGAGAGTCTCAAGCAGACTCCCCACTGAGCATGGAGTCCAAGGTGGGGCTGGACCCTGGGACCCCAAGATCATGACCTGAGCATGAAATCAAGAGTTGGATGCTCAACTGACTGAGCCACCTGGGTGCCCCTCATACCCTCTGTGAATTTATAGACCCTCTCATCAAGAGACATAACTGACTTTCCTACCCTTTCAGAATGCACTGGTCTTGAGATTTGCTTTGAACAATGTGTACCAGTTCCAAGCCTAGGTCTTAAGAAGCCTGCGTCTTCCACTCTGCTAAACCCCTGCCACTGCCATGAGAACAGCCTGGGTTAGCATGTGGGGAGTGAAAGATTGGGTAGAGAGAGCTGGGTTGGCCCAGCTGAGGCCGCACCCAGACCAGCCAGCTCCTAGTCAACTGACCGAAGACCATGAGCAACTAGACTTAGGAGAAGTAATATATGGTGGTTGTTTATGGCATGTGTTCTGGGATAGTCTATTTCTGTTCCAGCTATCTATTGTAGTATAACAAACCACCCCAAAACTTAGTGGCTTAAAACAATTTATTATATATTAGTTTTATTATGATCATACATGCTTTTGTTCATGGACTAGTCTCAGCTGGGCAATTCTCATTTGGGGTCTTTTATATGATTACAGTCAGATGTCGGTTGGGGCTGTAGATATCTGAAGGTTTGACTAGACTGGGGGGTCTGAGATGGCTCACGCAGACCAGATGGCTGGTGCTTGAGGCTGGCTGTCATCTGGGGGCTCTGCTGCGGCTACTGACTGCACTTGACCCCTCCACGTGTCATGAGCTTCTCACACCAGGGCTGCTGGGTTCCGAGAGGCAGGAAGATGAAGCTTCCAGGCCAGTTAAGGACTATGCCCCTTCTGGTACAGCAGCACTTCCTTCATATTATATTGGTCAAAACAGCCATAGCATCCCAATTCAAGAGGGTAAAGAAACAGAGTTACCTCCTGAGGGGGAAATGGCAAGATCCCATTGCGAAAGAGAATGCAGGCTGGAAGACATTTGCACCATATCACTGTGGCACAGGACAACCAGTATTTTGATTTTGCACGGTGCCTTCTCCCCTGTAGCACTGCTTTCCATCCATCCTCTCTGGCTCCTCAGGTAATCACACAGGGATTGGCAAAGGTTGAGCAACCGGAGGGAAAAACCTTCAGGACCCTGAGAAGTGAGGTGCTGCTGCCCACCTGAGGACAAGCACCCTTGGCAGATGCCAGAGATGCTTTCTGTCAGAGCCCCACCCACCTGCCTGGGATCCCCTGGCAGGGCCGCAGCCAGCCGGTCAGCACCCCCGGGGCTGGCTCCCACTACTCCTGTCCCAGCACGCCTTGTAGCTGAGCCCAGCTGCTCATGGCAGGAAGCTTGTGGACGCCTCCCATGCTGACTAGGGTTTTGGCTTGCTTTGGCACCAACATCCTGTCTGTCTCATTTCCTACCGAGGGGCAAACTGGACTGGTTTCCAATTAATCCCATGCCCCAGAGAGCCTGGAAGAAGAGACGGCCCTACAGAACTCCCTCAGGAGCCATCAAGAAAGGGAGGCGTTCCAGGGAGCCAGGAGCAGGGAAGAGGGAGGTAAAAGTGAAGTCTAAAGTCCAGAGTGTTCCTTCCTGGCTGAGGTAATGCCTCAGCAATGCACCTCATGGAATGTGCCCCTCACCTTAGTGACAGCTCACGGGAGGCCAGCCCCTCCCTGCAGTGACCTCCCCTTGCCCACAGCCACTCCCTTCTGCTGCCAGACACCCTGTCCCTTCCATCCACTGAGAGATGGGGATCATCTTTGAGCAACATCCTGCAAATGAAGAGAATTATAACTGTGATAATACATGCACTTAGTAGAATATCTGAACAGAGAAAATTTCCAGAGTTCCACTCCTAGAGAGAAAAATTTCTACATTCTAGAAGAGTTTGTTTTTATAATGATTAACCCAGTTTTACTCTTCAGGGCACCTCTCTAGTACTCCCTGTGGTCTTTAGCTGAGCCCCCCACCCAGGCCGCAGCGGTCAGGGGGTGGCTAAGGCTTTTCTGACCCATTGTAAAGGGCGGGGCTATCTTGGCAATCAGGCTCAGGACTCTGCTCTGCACCCACCAGGCCTCGATAACCTGTGCCTTCCCCTTCCGACAGGATCCTCAGCTGTGAAAGTGTGCCCTCCCCTCCCCCCCAAGGGTGGCAAGAGTTCTCTGGAGAGACCGTGGTCATAGGGCTTCTAAGATGCACAGGTCCTGGGTTTCCTGTTTCCCTCTCTTCCTTCTGTTGTGTCTCCCTCTTCTCCCTTTCTTCTGTCTCTCATCAGTAACAGGCGAAAGTGAGTACTTGACCCTGGACTTGATGCTACAGCCATAGGTGGATAGATAGAGCCTGGCTCACAGTTCTCTCATCGACTGTAGGACTGTAGGACTGTAGGACCTTGCTTGGATGACTCACTTTAGCTCTCTGGATACTGCATAACAACCCACTCCAACCTGCATCAGGTAAGCCCCTACTGTGGGCTTACCTCCTGCCAGATGCAGGAGGTCCAGAGGGAGCAAGGTGGAGACCCTTACCCAAGCCTCTGTCATCATCTTTCCACATCATCTTTCCACAATACTACTGTTTCTGTAAAAGGTGTAGGGAAGCATAAAGAACTTCCACTGCCAGCCATTCAGGGACCAGATTTCAAGGGCTTCTTTACACTTAAAAGTGCAGAGTAGCCTGGTAGCAGGAACGGAAAGTCAAAACCAGATCCTGCAGCAAAGGATGTCCCCGCTCAGTCTACGGCTCTTTGGTTTGCCTGAAATCTCCGTTTCTACCGAAGCAATCTAAAACGGGAGAATTTTACGTGTCCTACAGGCCTGTGCATCTGTCTGTTGAAGGCAGCAGGCCCAGAGCCCGGTGCAGGCCTGCAAAGTCCCTCAGAGCCACCAGTGTTGGATTGTCACAGGGTCCCTGCAAATGCCTGCCTGCTTAGAGAGATTTTGGTTGGATGGCGTGGTGGTTTCACTCGGCATGCCAGCCCTGACAAACTGGATTTGTTGCTGAAAGTACCAGGTTGGGAAGGAAGCTGAGAGCCCCAGGACTGGAAGACTGGCAGTTTCTGCCACTGTGGGATGAGGAAGCAGTTTAGCCAAACCTCGGCAGTCCGTTTGAACAGCCTGCTCTCATTTCCTGCTGGCTCGGCTCAACCCACACCCAGTGATGGCTTTCTCAGATGCACTCTACTCGTCCTTTGGGAATGATGCTCTGGGGTTCACTGCTACATCCCACACAAAAGGGAGCCTGAATCAGTGGAGAGCTTCACCTGACTCATGGATTGGAAAACTCAGTACCATAAATATGAGATTTCCTCTCAAATTAATAAATTTAGTGAAATGCCTATCAACATCTCAATAAAGATTTTACTAGACATTTACAAGCTGGTTCTAGAATTCATGTGGAAGAGAGAAGGCCAAAGGATAGCTTAAGTGACTTTGAAGAAAAACAAGAAGAGACTGACCCTGCCAGCTATTAAGACCTATTATGAAGCCATTGAAAGGAAAGAATTCGTGCAGGAATGGAAGAGACCAATGGGATAGAAGAGAGAGCCCTGAAATAGATCCACCTGTATCTGAATACCTGGCATATGACTGAGGTGACATTAGTAAGGAAAGGACAGCCCGTTCAGTAAACGGGGTTGGGTCATTGGTTATCCATATGGGAAAGTGAAAGTTCAAGATGGAACATAAGGGAAAAAAGTAGAATGTAAGACTTTTTTGGAAGAGAATGTACATATAAGAGACTATATTTATGGCGTTGGGGTAAGGAAATATTTTTTATTTTTATTATTATTATTATTTGAAAATATTTTTAAAAAGAGAATAACAATAGGGGATCCCTGGGTGGCTCAGCGGTTTGGTGCCTGCCTTCGACCCAGGGCGTGATCCTAGAGTCCTGGGATCGAGTCCCACATCAGGCTCCCTGCTTGGAGCCTGCTTCTCCATCTGCCTCTCTCTCTCTATCTCTGTGTCTCTCATGAATAAGTGAATAAAATCTTAAAAAAAAAAAAAGAGAGAGAGAGAGAGAATAACAATAAACCCACAGACCATAAAGGAAACAGTGAATTTCCCTAAATGATTAAGACTTTTGATCAAGGAAAGATACAACCAAAAAGAAAGATGAGACACAGGCTATACCCAGAATAAATAAAGAAATCCTACAATCGATAAGGAAAAGGCCACCCAGCAGAATATAATGAACAAAAGGTATAACTTGGAAATTCACAAATAAATGACACCCAGATGTCCGATAAACATATGACACTTCACCTCCATAGTAACTGGGGAAAAGCAAATTAAAATCACAATGAGGTATTTTATCCCCATTGGATTGGCAAGACTTTTAAAGTCTGCCAACACCAACTGTGGATTGCATAGGCGTGTGCTGGGAAAGACAGTACCTGTTGCAGGAAATGGGTATAATCACTCCGGAGAGCCATGGATTCCTACCTAGTAAAGGTGAAAATGAATGATCCACCCATGCCAATTCTAGGTATGGAGGGAAAACTCTCTAACATGCACACAAGGAGAAGTACACAGGGTGTTTTTGTGATATAAGTTATAATAGCAAAAAAAAAATTCTATTGATGGGAATGAGCAAGTCAAATGTATTGTATTCACTCAGTGGAATACTAATCAACAAAGCAGATCCTAGTGAATAAAATTCAGATATCAAGGATAAATCTCAAAAACAAGGGGAAAAATCATAATTTCATATAGTATGAATCCATATCAAATTAACATGTTTAAAAAATATAAAAACCAGTATGAAACCTTGTTTAGAAATACATGCCAATGTAGTAAAATATACTTAAATGATAAACACCAAATTCATGAGGAAGACCATTCATGGGGAGATGGAATGTTATCCCTTTGGGGTTATGATTAACTATAATGTTTATGTTTCCAAAAAAAAAAAAAAAAAAGAAAACATCTGAAGCAAACAGGGCAAAATGATGAGATTTGTGAAAGCTGTATGGTTGGTACAAGACTGATGTGTTATGCTCTGTTTCCTTATGTTTCTGATATTGGAAAAAAAGCCCCTGGGTCCCTGATCTCCCAGTTTCCCCCAGATGCACGGTTATGGTTTCAGAGAACAAAGGGTAGAAATATTGTTCGCCTTGTATTTGTACCCAGTGGTTTGTTTAGAGACTGTGCCTCTCCTGACACTCTTCTCACCTATGACATTCTGTGACTTCACAATGATTAATTCAGTACCAGCTAAGTGCCATGCACTGAGGAAACGGCATAATTCAGGTCTGCCCCTCCCTAATACAGGTGCTCACAGAGGAGACACACAGGCAAATGACTGTGCTGTCACAAATGTGGCAGCTAAGGCATATTTAAAAACGCTGGGGCTAGCAAGTAGGAACAAGCAGTTCATTCTGGCAAGGGGCTGGGTACAGAGAATGCAAGGCCTTGACGGTGGAATATGAGTTTGCAAGACCTAGTGTTCGAGGAGAGGATAGCATGAGTAAAGTGACCCAGGCATAGTGTCCCTGTCGTGTTATGGGGCTGGAGAGCATCCTCCAGACTGGACACGTGCTTCAGAAACCTCCTCCTCGCAGTGGTGGAAACGCTGAACAAAGGCAGGGAACTGGTTAGGAAGCCACTGAAGATGTGAGGTGATAGAGACCTAGACCATAACACAGTGATTTCGGTTATTGTTTCGCTGCAAAACTGCAAATGGGCAGAGGGTGGGCACAGTGGCTTTTAATCGGGGTTGGTTTATCTCGTGTACCCCACAGCGCCTACAGTTGCACCGTGCGCCTGATAGTAGCTCAGCGAAGGCGTGTTGCTGGAAGGGAGGGAGGAAGGAAGCCGGCAGGCCCAGGTCCCACTCCCTCCTTTCATAGATAAGAAGACGGAGAGCTGCAGAGGGAGTGATGTTTTCAAGGACATCCTTAACCGGATGCTTATTGTCTCTAACGCTGCAAAAAAATTCTGCAGCTACTCAGCTAACAAATGTTTAAGCCCATAGGCCTTTAAAAACAAGAGACCCGGCAGGTAAAAAGTTCTGATACAATGGATCCTGCTGGAAAGCTGTGCTCTTCATGAGGAAGTGCTTTCTCTTCTCAGGCAGAAAGAGAGATCCTTTAAGACAGATGAAATTCTCTGAGATGAATAATACGAAACAATAGCCCTTTACCTGGCCTCATCCAAATAACAGGCTCTATTCAGGTGGCTCTAAAACACTTGATTGTGTGCTGTTGGCATTGTGGGCAGGGCAAGCCCAGCAGCACTGGGAATTTTACAAGACTTTTGTTCTGCTACCAACCAGTAATTGGCCCTCCACCCCGACATAGTAAACTTCCAGTCACATGAACAAAACTCCCCTACATTAACACACTGCATGCAAAGCAAAACCACCTCCAAAGCGCATACAGGTGTGAAATCTTTGCAGCCTCCCCACCTCCTCTCTGTGACTTCCCTGTCTCTGAGAGAGACCCATCCTCCCTAGGCCCAAGGGTCCTCCCACCTCCTGTGGCTTTGGCTCTGGCAGGTGTTGAATCTGCCCCTCTTGACACTTGAACATCTTCGTGTCACCTGGCTCTTTCTTTCAGCATCTAAACGTGCTCAAGGCTTACAGCTGAGAAATGAACACATCAGGAACCACTGTGTTCTGCCTCTTTCTATCCCATGTGTCCCCTTGAGTCATGAGATTCTGCAAGGAGTCCTCCACACTCACTGTCTCCCCCTACCTCACCTCCCATTCACCTCTTAGCCAACCCAGGGGGTGTGTGCTTAATATTTATCTGGGAGGAAGGAAGGGAGGAAGGAAAGAAGACTGGAAAGGAGAAAGGAAGGAAGGAAGGGGCTAACATTTATTGTGTGCTTACTATGTACCAAGCAATGTTCTAAGAATTTTACATCTATTATGAAATCCTGACGTCACTGTGATGTAAGTGCTATTATTATTTACATCTTACAGATGAAGAAAGAAGTCTTTGAGCAGTTGAGTATTTGCCCTGAGTCATAGCAAGCTAGAATTTGGGCCAAGGCACTCTGTTTCCAAAGCCAGAGCATTCTTATTTTTATACCTAGTACATGGTGCCTTGAAGTTAAAAATACACAAGATGGTTTGGACTTGTCCCATTCATTCAGTCAGTCAGTCAGTCAGTCATCTGTTAATTATTTAACGCTTACTGAGGCCTACCATATGCAAGGCAGAGGGAGAAAGATGTGACTCTGCCATTAAGATGTTCAAAGTCCAAAGAAGGAGTCAGTCAGTAATATGGGGTGAAAAGAGCTCTGGTAAGTTGGTGGGCAGGGAGCTGGGGAAGCACAGAGGAAGCAGCTTGCTTTGCTTAGAGCAGTGGTTCCCAAACTTCACTATGCATTGGAATCACCTGAGAGCTTTAAAAATTTCTGATATCTGGCTCCCACCCCCCAGATGTGAGGATTGAATTGGCACTAAGTGGTTTAAAACTCCCCCCCGCCCCAGGTGATTCTAATGTTCAGCAAAATTTGGAAAATGCTGGCTTACAGGGTAATGAGCAAAGACTTTGGTTTGTAATACAAACCTCAATTCAAACTATTTTAAGAAAAAGTTAAAAATAAAAAAATAAAAAGAGTCAGGGAATGTATTGGCTTATATTTTAAAAAGAAATAAAGGGTATGTGCCTGTGGGTCTAATTTGACCCAGGTCTCCAAAGATGTCACCAGGGTAAGGTTTTCCTCTTTCTAGTGCCAGTCCCCTTCGTCGCAAGATGCAGTCTCTGTACTTCTTTTTTCATGCAAAGTGCAAAGAAGAGGTCTGATTTCCTCGTACCTCAAATAAAAGCCCAGAATTGTGTTTCATTAGCTCTGGCTTAGGCCTGAACCAATTACTGGGGCCAGAGATATTGAGGCTGCTGATTGGTGCAGCTGAGTCACATCTCCCCACTCTGGAGCCAGAAACTGGAGGCAGCTTCACCTAGAAGCTCACCCTCAGTGGACAGTGGAGGATCTATGACAGGTTCTAGTATGTTCTGGGAGCTGAGGGTGTATTTTCTAGAAGGGAGTGATATTCAAATAGGAGAACAACTTGATCACTTCTGCCTTTTGAACAAGTAATTCTGACAGGGAAAGGACATATGTGGATCTTACAAAGGTCATTGTGGTTGTTGAAAGCTGTTGGGATCTGAGCTAAGACAATGGCAACAGGGTGAATAGGAGGGAGGGGACTCAAGAGAGGGTTCTGAACTATACAGGCATGATTTGTTATCCACCTGGAAAAAAAGAGTTAGAAAAAAGAAAGGAACCACAGATGACTGAAAATTCTAGTTTGGGAAATTGAGTTGTTGGGGCACCATTAGTGAGATTGGAAATGTATATCATTTACTGCATTTTGGACAACCCAGTGTGACTGTGTTGAATGTGAGATGTGTCGAAGACTTCTGGGAGGTCCAGAGGGCAGCTGAACACAGCGATCTGGAATTGAGGAGAGAGCTGGAAATGGCCGGTGTCTGTGTGATAGCTGACATGGGGGCAACGGATATGGTGACCTGAGGAGGGCTGTGGACGGTAGAGAGCAGGATAGTGCATTCACCAGCTTAGGAGATGAGGTGGCATGGCCAGAGAGCTAGGACAAGTGGTGTTTTAGAATCAAAAGGAAAGAGGGTTTCTAGAAAGGGTGGGGGCAGGATCCACCATCATGCAGTGCAAAAACTTTACAGAGGCTGAAGGCTGGAAATAGAACATGGATTTGACAACCAGGAGGCCCCATTCTAACAAGAACCAGGCGAAGACGTTTGGGGTGAGTGAGCCTGGAGGCAGACAGACCAAGCAGGGACTGATCACTCTTCAGCAAGTTCCACAGTGAGCTTCTAGGAGAGGTGCCAAATCATTTCTCCACGTTTGCTTTGTAGTTTTGTGTTTGTTTCCCCTTTCTAAAGTTTGATTTAGTTTGTTTATGAAAGAGGTTTGAATGCAAAGCTGTCAGGAAAAAACTGAGCTAGAGACAAAGGTTGAAGAGAAAGTGATTTTCCATAGAGATGAAAGCAGATTAGTGGTTTCCAGGGGCAGGGGCAAAGGAGAATGGGGAAGAGACAGCCTAATGGGTGTGGGATATCCTTTTGGGGTGCTAAAAATGTTCTGGAATAGGATGGTGCTGATAGTTGCACAACACTGTGAATTTACTAAATACCACTGAGTTTCACACTTTGAAATGGTTGAAATGGTGAATTTCTTATAATGTGCATTTTTTTTTAAAATATTTTATTTATTTATTTAGGATAGTCACAGAGAGAGAGAGAGAGAGAGAGAGAGAGAGAGAGGGAGGCAGAGACACAGGCAGAGGGAGAAGCAGGCTCCATGCACCGGGAGCCTGACGTGGGATTCGATCCCGGGTCTCCAGGATCGCGCCCTGGGCCAAAGGCAGGCGCCAAACCGCTGCGCCACCCAGGGATCCCTATAATGTGCATTTTAACTCACACACAAACACACGCCACGAATGGTGATTTTATATACATTCTTGGTGGGCTTTCTGTGGATCATTTCATTTAATCCTTATAACAACCAACCATATGACAACCTCGTAACAACTCTACCATCCCCATTTTACATCCAGTCAACTGAGGTAGAGACAGTTATTTATCCAAGTTCGCACGGCTAGATTTGAGATGCCAATCCAAGGTGATATAACTACAAAATTCAAACTCATAAGCCCTCTCCAATCTTGCCTGTATAGCCACGCAGTGTCATAGGTACATGTATTGAAAATGTCAATAGGTCCATAGCCACCAAGGTATTGATGCTCCACATCTGTGGGTGATGACACTATTTTTCATATTCTTCTTTTCGATAGGGCACAGCTTTGATTAAAAAAGGAAAAATCTTACTTTTCATATAAAGAAGAAAAGGATTTTTAGAGATACAGCCCTTCTCTGAAGGTATTACAGGCGTGCAAGAAACAATTGCAGCATCACAGGGACACAGCATCCATGGGATGTGGAAGGTGATGAGGAGACGGTGCAAGGTGGTGACCTGGAGAAGCCTGGAAGGGAATGATGGTCTTCAGTGGATGGAAAGGGAGAGAAAGGGCCCTTCGGAGGGAACAGCAGGCACAAGACCATGAGGCCAGGAGGGACCGGGAACCAATGGGATGATGTTTCATGTCATCTCTCTCCCCGTCCTCCCTCTGCCCCTCTCCCAGGTCTTTCTCCTCCTACTCTGCCCTGAATGAGCCATGCCACGTGAATTTGTTTTGTTCCATTCTGTCCATGGGACAGCCACATCCTCCTTCCAGGATGCTTCCCTTGGTCCTCAGGGAACTGGAAAACCTCGAGGGCTGGCGTCTCAGGCATTCTTAGAAGGCCGCAGTGGCCAGGAGGCCTTCCTGCTTTGTCCGGGGATCCTGTGACTCTTGGGCACAAACCCAGAGCAGCCCTCACTCAATTGCTTCTTTGATTTTCTCCCAGTTGACTGTCAGGGATTGTTGGCCAGTGGGAGGGTGCTGAGTGGTGAGCCGTGTGGGGAAACAATTAGTGCGTTTCTCTCTGCCAGAAGTCCAATCTCTTTTCGGACATGGCTGTACAGAGAGCAATTGGACCCCTTCCATTTAAGACAGGGCCTAAACCAGTTTGCTTAATGGGCAACTTCAGGTACATCTATAATTTCGTCCCTCTGGGTGGTGCTTGTATATCTTTTGGGGTATGGCCATCCCTTTTTTGGTCATGTCTTTGGCATCTTAAACATTTTACACTGATATGTCTAAGAGTCTTTCCTATTCCTAATGAGTATACGTCACGTTTGCAGCCTTTTCTAATTAATGAGCTAATGCTCCTGGTGAGTTTCAGAGTGTGTGAGTGAGTGACAGAAGTTCAGGCACAAGAGCTACACAGACCAGGGTTTGAATCCCAGTTCTGGCAGTTACTGGGACATAGTATTTAACTTCCACGACTTGAGTTTGTCCAAGCATGGTGGTTAATTTTGTGTATCAACCTGACTGGACCACAGGATCCCCAGATATTTGATTAAACATTATTTCAGGGAGTGTCTGTGGGGGTGTTTCTGGATGAGGTTAGCATTTGAATTGGTAGACTGAGTAAAACCCGTTGCCCTGCCCAGTGTGAGCGGACCTCATCTAATGCCTTGAGAGCCTGAAAAGGACAAAAGGGTCGAAGAAGGGAAAATTCACTCTCTTAGCTTGATTGCTAAGCTAGAATTTGGTCTTCTCCTGCCCTTGGACTAGGACTCTCACCCTTGGCTCTCTGGTTCTCAGGCCTTCAGACTTGAACTATGCCACTGGCTTTTCTGAGTCTCCTCCAGCTTACAGATGGTAGATTGTGGGACTACTCAGTCTCCACAATGAGCAAACTTCCCATAATAAATCCATTTATCTGTCTATCTCCGTATGTCTCCTATTTGTTCTGCTTCTCTGGAACGCTGACTAATATACAAAGTATAAAATAGGGTTGATAATCTCGATCAATAATTCTCAGAAGTAATCCCAGATGGATGTCGTAAAGAATAACAACGTACTAGCCCATGGTAGGCTCACAGGAGGGGGAAGTTTTATTTACCACTGTATCAGGGTTCAGTCAGGGAAGCAGGACCATTAATGTGATATGGGATAAGGGATTATCACAGGGGTTGGAGTTCACAACGCAATTGTGGCAGCTAGTGAATAGGTCTAGGGAAGGCAGGCGTCTCGCATCTGCTGGTGGGCCCAAAGTTGTGTCCATCAGCAGAGCTGGCGAGTGAGAAGAAAATTTGGGTGTGAAGTGGGAGAAATCAAGAGGAAACTGGACGACCTGGGGCCCTTGAGGAGAAGCTGGAATTCGTGTTTGTTTCTTACCACCTCCAACCTTAACAATGCAGTGACCCTTAGAAGCAGCTTATACCTTCTGCCAAATTGGTGCACATGCACCAGCCCTGGACTCAAAGATGCTGGAGGAAGTATCTCCAGAAACCTGGCTGCTGCCCCTCCCTCACTCCATTAGCAACATGCATGCCCGGCACAAGTGCCTGAAGCCCTGCACTGACCTTCCAGGTATGTGGCCTGCTGTCCCTTCCACCTTCCCCATCTTGTGCAAATGTGCCTAGCAGCCAGGCCTCCCTGGGGACCATCCAGGAAAGGGAGTTCTGGGAAACCCAGTTCTAGCTTAGCAAGTTGCTCTGATATAAAACCACCACACTTACAAATAGGGAAGAAAGCATCTAACGCTTAATGAGGTCAACAAGAAGCCTTCACGTCTGGCATCCGATTCAATCCATACTCTGCCCTTACAAGCAAGGGCTATTTATTGTCTTCATTAACTGGCTCACTCAAAGTCACACTGTTAGGGAGAGCAGAGGTTGGAACCAGGTTATTGGAGCCTGTGCATTTTTTGCCACAACTTGGCCTGTGGAGCTGGCTCCTGCTCCACATGGTGATACCCCCAGTGCCCCCGCAAACCTCACTCATCTGACGAGGGGAGAATGACCCCTTCTGCCAATCGGGCCAGGTTGCACTGTGTGGTCTCATGCCATCTAAACTGCATTGAGGGGCGAGATTTGGAGAGAAAAGCAGTTGGGCAAGAATTTGATTTTAATTAAAATGTATTTACTACAGAGAAGAGCTTAATGGGGGTTTGGTATGTGGGTGGGTGGAGGTGCGGAGTGGATAATAGGAGGGAGGTCAGAATGACATGACTTTCTGAGAGGTGAAAAGCATGAATTCCTTCTGCAAGTTCATGCGCGCCCCGGTCTGTACCAAGCTAGCAAATGGCCCTGTGTCCCTCCATTCCCTTCCTCACCGCATGCAGTTTTCAATCAAGTGTCCGCCTCTCTCCCACGCTGTCTGATGTTTCAGGAGAAACTGAGTCGCCCCAGTGCTAGGCACGGGGCCCCGCCTGGCATAGCCAATCCGCACATTCCAGTCCTCTGGCTACCCTATGGGTTCAGGTGGGCATGTGACCCAATCCAGGCAGAGTGGGTTTCAGGACTCCCGCTTGGAATGCCAGGCCAGAAATGTTCTCTTTGGGATAAGGTTGCTTGTGGCAACAAAAGCTGTTGGCACTGGCTGCGATGAGGAAAACCAGCCTGAAGACAAAGCCAACACAGAGGAGGGCAGAGCCAGGAGAACTGCATTGGAAGGTAACTGGAGCTCTTACTTCCGGTCTCTTCTGTGATAGGAGTCTTTTTCTCTCCTGTTGTGGTCAGGCCTCTTCGTACTGCATGTGGAACACACTGACTGCTAACCCTGACTTCGGTGGAAAGAGACAGCTCTGTCTATACTCTAGTCCTAAAGATGAAATCTGGGGGCAGCCCGGGTGGCTCAGCGGGTTTAGGTGCCGCCTTCAGTCCAGGGCGTGATCCTGGAGACCCAGGATCGAGTCCCACGTCGGGATCCCTGCATGGAGCCTGCTTCTCCCTCTGCCTGTGTCTCTGCCTCCCTCTCTCTTTGTGTCTCTCATGAATAAATAAATAAAATCTTAAAAAAAAATAAAGATGAAATCTGCTTGGACCATGGTCATGTCTGGTGGACCAGGCCTGGGAGCTGCCCCGTCTTACAACCCAGAGAATGTATAGAGCTCAGGCTCAGGTGTCAGCTAGCCAGATTCACCCTGCCATATGCGGGCTCCAGGGAGACCTTGGGTGAGGGATTTCTTCGAGATTTCATTTTCTCATCTCCAAGGTATGGATAATAATTGTATTCACTTCAAATATACAAGTTCAGTGATGGAAGTGGCCATGTCCCTGACCTGGAATCGCCCATAATAATACCTCTCAGAGACTCTTGTTCTCTATATCCTTCTTAAGATCAGCTCTCAATTTATTATTCAAAAACCCAGATACATCATTTACTTTGCATCAGTCACTGTGCTATCAGGCACATCTCCCTATTACAGGTGAGGAACTTGCTGTCCAGAGAGGTTAAGTCATTTGCCCAAGGTCACACAGCTAATAGGTGGCAGAGCTGAGATTCAAACTCAGGCATCTTGACTTCAGAGACTATTACTAACTCCTGAGTCAGGACATCTCTGAGAATAACTGCACTCCACATATTTGAGGGGTAGGTATATGACAGATGGATAGATAGATAAACTTGAGTGAGTGCCCTCCGCCCTCCTCCATGAGCTAGAACAGAGAAAATATCCCTGTCTCTGCTCCTAGCCAGCTGTACTGTGGAGGGTTTGGGAACTGCCTCCCTAGCTCCAATTACAACCGTGTGCTCTAGAATGGGCTTCTGGTTTGCATGAACAGGAGTCCGCTTGAAACGCAGGTGTGGCCCCGCCTGCCTTGAGGGTGCGTCTGTGGCATTGTTGAACCTCTTGCGTCTGTAAGGATGAAAATTATGCCCTTGTATTTCACAGATGGCTTTGAGCACACACACACACACACACACACATGCACACACACACACACTTCCCAGGCTATTTGGGGCTGGGGCTAGACTATTTTCATGACCCTGTGTCTCTTCCTCTCACCCCCTGCACACCTAGTCTCTGTCTCTGTTTGCTCTGGCAGGTCATCTCTGGCCTGCTCTCAGCTCTCCCACACCGAGTTTCCCATCATTGCTGCCAACACGCACACATTCCCTAAAGTGCTACAGTCTCTCTGAGGGCATTATTGAATTTGACAGGTGCCATTTCTTCCCTGAGCTGTCTCTGGAAAACCCACTGAAAATGTGGTAGGCCTGATGAGTTCCTCTGACCTTGAAAACATTTATATGCCTTATCTATGAAACATAGAGCGTTCTGAGGCCTATCAAGAAGATAACGGGCTAGAACAAGGCCCCAGTGATCTTGCTTCTTATACACTTCTGTGTCCCTTTGAGGGAGGTACAAATGTTTCCACTCCCTGGTTTAGAAAGTCCTTCTCCAAAGACAGCTCCCAGCGTGGCCTGGGGCCAATCAGCATTTTCTCATCATTTAAGAAGGTCATTGGACTTTGTATAGATACCAGCCTTCCGCTCCCTTCCGAAAGCCCAAAGTTGTGCTGATAGCAGCTTGGGGAGGAACTGGTGAGAACCACACCCACTATTTTACCTCTTCCTGGACCAGAAGCACAGGAGGAAGAGGTCCAAGGGCAGGGACCCTCTCTCAGTTGGAGGGGGAGATGGTATAACGCTTCTCCCTGGTGGTATAACACTTCTCCCTGCCATTCGAGTGCTGTGAGAGGCATCCTGGCTTCTCCATAGAAAATCTTTGCATGGGAATCCACTGAGTTCAACTCTGACCTTTCTTCAAGCAAATTGCTAGGCTTGAAATAAAAGGAAGCCAGGCCTGACACCCCCACAGGCGTCTTGGAACACCGTCAGGTAGATAAGCAATGATGACGGAGATCACCAGCTGAAGTCTTCTCGATGGAGGCACGTATGTGCTGGTAAACCCATGGCTTCCAGTCTGAGATGCAGATATTTTTAGGGATGAATCTGGGCCTTCCTTCTCTCCCTCCCTCTGATGCTAATGTGGCCATCTGCATCTCCCAGACAACCTTCACCAGCACACATTCACCGTTCCTGAGAGGAGGGGGCGGGGGAAGAGATTATTATTAAATATAGCATCCTGAGCCGCTGCACGACGAGTGCGAGTTTGCCTGTGTGCTACCAGAGAGGTGGGGGCCTCTGAGACCTGGAACCCATTCCCACACTCCGTGACACTCATAAGCACCTTCCCTTTCCTGGGGCCGCAATTTGTTTTTTTATTTATCTGTTAAATGAGGGGCTTAGATGATATTTCCCTCTCTGGTCTGCTCTAACTTTGCATAACCTTCTCTTTGAAGAGCTTAGTTGTATAAACTCCTGGACACACAGTTCAGTGGGCGATGCCATGGTTGCTGCTGTGCAGGTGGAGCTGTCATCTCCTAATCCTCATTTCTCTGTACTCTCCAGGGAGATGGCCAGAAAGAGTGGCTTGTGAGTGATGGTGATGGGCTCTCACTGCTGGCTCAAGAGGTCCCAAAGCTATCTCCATCCAGGCACTTAGCTCCCAGGAGCTCCCAACTTGCCCTAAAAGCTCACCTAAGCAAGGGTCTTTCTTACTTACCTGAGCCCCCGAGTTAAAAAAGTGGAGTGGGAAAAACAAAACACAACAAAGTTGGGTGAGGGAGAAGAGCAAAGGTCCTAGGAAGGCAGTGCTAAATTTTAGTCTTTGAGCTACTAGAACTTCTATACTGAGCAGTGCTCTCCTTGCAAAATTGGGTTGGCCCAAAGTGTTCCTGAACTAGAGTTAAATTTCTTTGACTTGGAGAACATTGTGCTAGAGATAAGGTGATTGAAATTAGAAAAGATAAAAGCAATAAAGAATACAGCTGTCATAGCACCTGGTACTTCTGGTTATTTATCAGCTGTGCTGTGAGTTACATGAAGGCAGGAACATCCAGCTCGCAGGAGCATTTGTGAATTGAATCAATGACTATCTCCAGCTCCAGCTCCATCCCCAACAGGGGTGTCTCAGACCTAGGCCAGAAGGAAGAGGCCTTCTGTGTCCAGGGAGGCTTTGTGCTGGGGGCAGAGGCAGCCCTGTTTGCCGAAGCTCCTGTCTAGGGTCTCCTCTGTCACTCTGTAAGTAAAGCAGGGCCATGCTGGTCTCACCTGCTGTCCCTAACAGTGCCCAGGCCTGAGCTCAATAGGATGTTTGGGTGGGCAGGCCCCAGAGCAGCTCCTTTGGAGATAGACACGGCCTGTCCAGTGCTCTAGAGGCGTAAGCAGGGCTGTAGGGGCCCAGTGCACAGTAGTTAGGCATGCAGATTCTGGGATCAGATAGCTCTGGGCTCAAATTCCGACCTTGTTACTTATTAACCATGTGACCTTGAAAAGTTACTTTACCTCACTGAGTCTCAGTTTCCACATCTGTTAAAGGGAACGATAACAAAGATACAGACCTTACAGCGCCATCAACAGGATTGAGAAAACGTGCAGAGAGAGCACGCCATCAACTGGCATCACCCGCAATGTTCTATCAGAGCAGAGAGCTGCCCCTCTGAGAGCCACTGCTGACTTTTACAGACTGAACAGGGACAGCTTTTGCTGCAGTTCACCCTGCAGGAAGTTGACTGAACTCCGAAAATGCTAAGAGAACTACCAGGTAGGACAATCCCCGAGAAAACCCAAAAGTCCTGGAGTAGGCTCACCTGGTAAGGGGCAGAGAGAACCAGATAAGGCCCAGGTTTGTTAGGGGCAAACTTCTGTTTGTACCTGCTTGGCAAGGAAACATGTAGACCTCTCTAGAGGGTGGTCCGGTGCTGCGGAAATTCCAGCAGCCTGGAGCCACAACACTCTTCTCTCACTGCCCAAGCTTGCCTGTTCTGCTCTCCTGGGTCAGCTCAGTTCCAAAAATATTTATTGATGCCTGCTCTGGGCCAAGCTGGTGATAGACCCTGAACTCCAGAGGTGAGTAAGACACGGCTCCTGCCCTGGGGATCCCTGTTTCATGATCACTACTAAATGGGGGCGGTCTGCACAAGTTGTTGGTAGTATTTACAGCTTCCCACTGACTTTACACCCCTCACTAGGCCCCACAGTGTTCACCCTGAGTTTTCTGTGGATGGTGCTCTCTGCAGCTGAGGGGGTATGGGCAAGCCAGGAGTGTGGGCAGAGACTAAGGCAGCCATTTGACAGCCAAGAGAAGAGGGTGCTTAGGTGATTTGACTAAGGTAGCCCCACCGCCCCTTTTCCCACCACCTGCATCCTTTTTTATTTTTATTATTTATTTATTTATTTAATTTATTTATTATTTTTTATTGGAGTTCACTTTGCCAGCATATAGCATAACACCCAGTGCTCATCCCGCCAAGTGCCCCCTCAGTGCCCATCACCCAGTCATCCCAACCCCCCCCCACTTCCCTTTCCACTACCCCTTGTTCATTTTCCAGAGTTATTATGCTGAGCGAAATAAGTCAATCAGAAAAGGACAAACATTATATGGTCTCATTCATTTGGGGAATATGAAAGTTAGTGAAAGGGAATAAAGGGAAAGGAGTGAAACTATCGGTGAGGGTGACAAAACACGAGAGCCACCACCTGCATCCTAGGCAGGCCAGTCCAGGGGAGCGGAAGAGCCTGTCCGCTAACGGGGCGTCTGCTGAAGCCCAGGGGAGTCGAGGGGCACAGCGGGGAGGGAGGTCCACGGTCGGTCCAGGACGGGCCAGGCTGCTCGCTCGCTTGCAAAAGGGGAAGCTGCGGCTTGCTTCCCAGCTGCCCGGGCCGAGGCGCGGCCCTGCCTCTCCCTCGACGCTGGGATGCTGGGACGGGAGCAGCCAGGTTCTCATGCGGCAGCTCCGTGACGCGCCCCCTTCCCGCCCCCTTCCCGCCCCCGCCGGGCCGAGCCGAGCCGGACGCCCCCAGCGCCCCGAGCGCCCCGAGCGCCCCGAGCCCGGCTCCCGCGCCCGGCCGCGGCCCACGTGCGCCCGCCGGCAGCCGCGGTGACAGCTGGCCCCTGGGGGCGGGGCGGGCGCGCCCGGGGGCGGGCTCCGCGCCGCAGCGCCATTGGCCGCGGGCCCCGGGCGGGGGCGGGCCGCGCCCCCGGCTGCGCTGCGATTGGCCGCGGCCCCGGGGGCGGCTCCGGGGGGGCGGCCGGGGCGCACCGAGCGGGCGCTCCTCGCCGGGCCCAGCCTGCGCCGCCGCGTCTCCAGCTCCCGGCGCCGCAGGCCGCCTGCGGGTCCCGGCCGCGCGTCCGCGGGCCTCGGCGGAGGCGCAGCTGACCCGGGCTCGGCCCCGGCGCGGATCCCGGTGAGGGGCCCGGGGTGCGGGGCTCCCGGGAGGGGGCGGGCCGGGGACCGTGGCGGGGCCGGCAGGTGCGGCCGCAGCATCTCTCCCCGCGAACCCCGGGGCGCGCGCGGGCAGGTGGCCGAGCCCAGGGAGCCCGGGGCTGCCCGGCAGGTCTCCGGGAGGGGCTCAGGGCGCGCTCGGCGCCCGCCCCGCGCCCCCGAGCTGCCCCCGGCGCCGCCGCAGCCCCAAACCCGCAATCCCGAGCCGAGCAAATCCCAAACGGCACCGCGGAGGGGGCGCGACCGCCCGCGCCCCGGGGCAGGGCGTCCCCGAACTTTGCCTCCCGGTGATGCGGGTTCAGGCTCCCCCCCCCCGCCCCGGCCTTCTCGGGCGCTCCCCTCCCCGCCCCGGCTCCCCTCCCTCCTTAGCAACAGGAAGTTGAGTGGGGCCAAATGTCAGTGGCCGGGCCGCCTGCGGCTGCGGCTGGGACCGGGACCGGGACCGAGGCCGGGGCCGGGGGCCGCGAGGTGGCCCGGGCGCCCCCAGCAGCCAGGCGCGCCCCAGGCCCCGATCGCCCGCCGCGCCGCCGCCCGCACAGCCCTGGGGGAAGGGGCTCGTGCCCCGGGCGCCGGCCGCTGACCTGGCTTCCAGGCCGGAGCGAGCGGGGTTAACTCCATCCTAGGCCAGCCTGGGGCAGAGCCGGGAATCGCCCTTGCTGGATGGGGAGGAGGCGTGTGGAAACCAGAGCGAACGCGCGCCGCTTTGCACAGCGTTAATTCCGTAACCCGGGTTCTGGGTTTTCAGGCCCAAAGAGCTTGTATCTGGAGCCCCTCCGACCTCGCAGGACCCTACGGCAGCGTGCGGACCCTCTGGCTGTCAGCCTGGCTTCCTGCCCCTAGTCGTCTGTGGTTTCTGTGGAGGGTGAAGTCACTAACTGGCCCCCCCGTGGGCAGGTCCTCCGGAAAGAAAGCCGGAGTGGGTTGGCCCTCTGGTGTTTATGTGCCTGGGTGCCCTCGCTCCTGGGTCAGCTTGGTTCTCCTTCCCTACCCGGAGAGGGCGAGCCCAACAAGTGGGCCTCGAGTGCCCAGGGCAGCCGCAACGGATGTTCTGAGGAGTAAGAACTCACCTGCGGACAGAAGACAGATTTATTACCTGCCTACCCACCCACAGGTCCTGCCCTGTGGCACCGCAGCAGCGGATTTCACGGTTACTCTCCAAAAACTCAGGTTTGCCCTCCTCGTCTCAGAAGTGGGGAAACAGACCCCCAGGTAGGGTAAGTGGCCAAGGTCACCCAGGAAGTGGCTGAGCTCGGATTTGGACTGGGCTCGGCCAGAACTAAATCCGGGGTTCTTACTGCTGCCCCGTGGCTGTAGAGAGCGCCGTGCCCCCAGGATCGTGGCTCTACTGTGCTGATTGGAGCCTCCTGGACTTTGAAAAGATTCTTAGGATTCAGAGGCTGCTGCTTTAGCAAAGCACTGGAACTGAGCCCGGTTAGCCCAGGTTGTTGAACCCGCAGACCACTCGCTCGCCCTGTCCTCCGGTCAGGGATGAAAGGCTGGTAATGCTGTTAGGTCCTGCTGTAATGGGAAGGGGTCGATCTGCTGGTGTCTGGGTGCTGTCTGGGGGGTGGCGGTGGGGAGGAAGCCTGCCTGTGCCCATTGGTTGACTTGGTCTTACCTCTGAAAGCTGGCTCCTGGGATGGTCTAGAAAGACTATTAAATAATCTCTACCTAAGATCCGATTCTAGTTTTGTTTGTTTTGTTTCGGGGCGACAGTTGTTGAGGTGTGTTAGTTATGGTTGTAAGGTGGTTGAGATCTTCAGTTTGAGCATGACTTCATAGAAAACGACATCACTCTCCTCCATGCCTCCTTCCTGCAAGTCCCGGAGCTCAGGCTTTCTGCTCATCCCTCTCTTCTCAGAGAAAATCATGATTAGCCCGATACCAACCAGTTGTCCTTCAGTAAACAGCATCTTATGGACTAAGGCTGGTTTTAGCTTGTTCATTGGAGGCCCATTCCCAGGAGCTGCAAGGAGAGGAGGAACAGCTGAGGAATCCTCCTCTGCCTCTAATTGGGGCGTGTCTCTTCTCTCGGCCCATGTCCTTACCCTCATCTGGGTGTGCCTGTCAACCATGGACCTGCCCCTTTCACTTCCTGCCTTTGAAGGGTAGAGATCCTGCCTTCTTGGTGCAGAGCCTTGATTCTGGCGGGAGGGGTAGGGTATGGGTGCAATAAGATTTGGGCTGAACGTTGCTCACCTTAGAAGCCCTGCCAGGGCTACAAGTCTATTGTTTTAAGAGCCAGGGAAGGGAATACTGTTTATCATGCTGGGACTTTTCATCGTTTATATCACTAGGTTCCCCCACATTAGCCCTTCAAAGAAGTAGCTGGGTTGTCCCCATTTTACAGATGAGGAGACTGAGACTGGGGGAAGGTTAAAACTCCCTCCTCTCCCCGTCTTTCACATCGCCAGCGAGTAACTAAGCTAGGATCCTGGTCTCAGTCTGTATGAATGAGATTTATGAGGTGAGTTAAGTATTGAAGGAAGCAGAAAGAAAGCAGAAAAAGCCCGTGGGCTGTGCTCTGTACTCTGGAGGGTTGGTGCTTGCAGCTCCTCTGCTGCACTCACTATTCCCTGACTTCTGTAGTAATTCTTTATGACCATGGCTTCCCACCCTACTGTGAAATGGCTTTTAGGACACTCGCAAAACTTAACAGATTTCTTTCCTGGTTCCTACAGATCCTCCTCGCTCTTTGCTCCGTATTCCCTTATTCCCTTAGCCTTTTGTACCAGTCTTCATTAAGCCGTCCACCACGATGTACTGCAGTCCTGTTTTAACCTATCCATGGACGTCTTCAAACACAAAAATAGAATCGTCTAGTGAGCCCCACATACTCATTATCTAGTTCAACAGTCATCAAGACTGTGCCGGGCTGGCTTCATCTCTCTCTTTTTCTCCCCTCCTCTCCTTTGTGAAGTATTTTAAAGCAAATCTCTGATAATCATGTCATTTTTGCCCCTAGCTAATCCAGTATATATCTATTTGTAAAAGAATGTTTTTTTTTTTTTTTTCATAACCGATTACCATTCTTGCATGTAATGAAGTTAACAGTAGTTCTTCGGTCTCATCTGACCATATACAGAGTTCCCTGATTGTCTCAGAAAGGACCTTCGTAGTTGGTTTGTTCGAATCAGGATCCAAGTGTGCATGCTGCATTTGGTAGCTAGTCCTTTTATGCCTGTTTTAGTCTGGAGCGGCTTCGCCTCCACTTTTTTAACCAGCCATGACCCTCTGGCTTAAGTGCCCAGCTAGCTCCCCCACTGGCCAGCACACCCCTCGAGGAGGCTGGAATCCACTGCTGTGGCGAGCTGGATCCCCGTGTGGCATCTGGGATGGGGCGGAGGCTTGCAGAGCATCTGTCCAGTGGTGTCGCCGCCACTCAGGCAATGCATTTTGAGTGAATGGACCCTGTCCTGGGTTTGTGTGACTGCCCGTGACTGTGTTTAGATAAGAGGTCTAAAAAAAAGATGACTTGCTCGCGTGTGGAGGTTTCCTCAGCAAGCGTCAGTCTGTAAACATCGTGAAATAATGGGAGAACTATTTGCTGTGCTCACTGCACTGCTCTAGTTTGCGGTGGGGAGCCCAGATGGCTGCCTTTGTGCCCCAGTCAGCAGCTGGTCTCCCCCCCCCCCCCGCCCCCAACGCCCTCCCCATCATCTGTGGGGCAGACGGGGACTGAGGTCATTTCTGCTAGAGCTTGGAATCCCTCCTTACTCGGCCACAGGCATCACCACGTTCTGACCCAGACGCTTGGCACGAGGGCTGCACGGAGAACTCTGCACACCTCTGTCTGGGCTGCCGCCCTTCCCTGGGCCTTCACACGCCTCCTCGGACCTGCCCCACACCTGGCCACCTGTGGAGCCTTTCTCAAATCCCTATTTGTCAGCAGCTGGCCAGTTGGGACAGACCACAAACACTTATGACCTTTCAGTATCTTGTCCGAATTTGTGGTGAAGGGATAGTGTCACCTCTGGCACCTTTGTGGGCATCCTGATGAAGGAGACTGGCAGCTCGGGAGGGAAGGAAGAGGTCTGCCTCACTCCTGCTGGATTCCCTGTCAAATCGCCATAAGGTCTGGCCCACCGAGGAGGACCCTCCCCCCTGTGCAAACAGCCCTCAGAATGAACAATTGTTTTGTCTTCCTTTTGTTTTTGTCGTTGTTTGTTTTGTCTTGTACCCCCCCATATAGTCTTTTCCACTAGTTAGAAATATAACAGAATTTTTAAGTCCTTCTTTAAAAAAAAAAAGATTTCATTTATTTATCCACGAGAGACACAGAGAGAGAGAGAGAGAGACAGAGACAGAGAGCGTGAAGAGAGAGGCAGAGACTCAGGCAGAGGGAGAAGCAGGCTCCATGCAGGGAGCCCGATGTGGGACTCGATCCGGGGTCTCTAGGATCATGCCCTGGGCTGAAGGCAGCGCTAAACTGCTGAGCCACCCGGGCTGCCATAAATCCTTCTTTTTTGATGGCAGTGCTACAGTTGATTCTTTTTCCTTTATCTTTTGTCATCTTTTGAGTATTTTCCCAAAATGTTCACAAGAAAAACTTTTTTTTTTCTAATGGAAAATCCAAGAATTGGTTTTTTTCCCTCTTAAAAAGAGAATTTTCTTCAATGTGGATGGTCATACAAAATTATACATGGATTTTGTGTGGCTGTGTATGTGAACAAGGTCACAGAGCCATTGGGATCTTGATATTTGCTTGTTTTATTTATTTGTTTTATGAATTATCCTATAGAACTTACCTGAGTTTCCACAAATTAGAGAATAAAGAAAGCTGGGACTTCAGAGATAGGAAGCAATGGAACCCATGCAGCCTCATCCTCTCTCCTATTTTACCTCCTCCCTTTCCCCTTTCCTTCCTGAGAATGAAATCATTCTAATGGTAGGCTCTTGATTTTGATTTTTTTTACTCAGGAGAGGTTGAGCTCTCAGAGGAACACAGAATGACATGGTCATTAAGGCAAGGTCGGCAGGGCGAAGCTTCAGGCCGGGATGGCCTGTCTTGTCCTCTTGGGAAAGTGCCTGATAGCCAAACACCCCGCTCAGCTCACTTTGGGGGGCAGGGGGCCCTGACCGCTCCCTCCACCATTTCTGTTTCCTCCCTGCATCTTCTCCAGAGGTAGAAAACATGACTGGTCTGCACTGATAAGTCTCCTCCTTTCTAAAAGCACTGATCATCTGGTCTCACAAACTCAGGGCTGGCAGGGATGATAGGGGACGTGGGGCCCTCTGGTCACAAACAGACTTTCACTGCAAGGCCAGATCATGGTGAAATCTGATTTTTGAGACCCTTCCCTTCTCTGTTAGCTGCTGAGAAAGGGTCCATTGCTGTGCCCCATATGAAGGGCAGGGCTGGTATCGTTTCTTAAATGCAATTGCTCTGTACCCTTCACACACCTAAATACTATCGTAGATCATCCTAGGAAAATGTGGCCTGTCGCCCTGGTGGCTGGCAGGGAATTGTGTGTGTGGACGGTGCTGGTGTTTTTAAGGTTGGGCTTGTGGTGAGTTCTTTATTTGCAGTAGTGGTTCTCTCCCCTGAGGGTCAGGGTAATTTCCGTGCCTGCACCCCACCCCGAATCCCCACCTCACAGCAGAGGGGTGGCCCCCCCCCATCCCTGGCTGCATTTGCATTCCTTCCTAGGCCTGGTCAGATTTCTCTTTGGGGAATACACAGGTAAAGGCGGTCTCTTGGAGGAGGGATTTGTTTCCTGCTGCTTTGGGGCTCAGGTCCCCCCCAGCCCCGCCCCCGCCTAGAGGGATGTCCCGAGCAGATATCCTTTCTGCTGGCAGCAAGAGGAGGGTTGCAAGGAGCTGGACGGTGGCTTTGGATCTCCGAGCTGCCACCAGAGAAGGTTGTGAGCTCCTGACACACCCAGTCCAGTGGCCCAGCCCAGCCATGCCAGAGGCAGGAGTGGGAGTTTCAGAACATCCTGTCCTGGCCTTGCTCCTGTCGTATCAATGTGCTGCAGCAGATGCGGAAACCAGGGCTTTGCTCTGGTGACTCTGAATGGCTGGCCTGGGCTACTTATCTGGGTACTGATTGTAACGAGTGAAGATTTGCAGGATCTCAGGGTTTCACTTGTACCCGGGGCCAAGAGATGAAGTGTAGGGGGAGGATGGAGAGGTTTCAGGAAAAAGCTGCTCAGACCCTTTGGTCCCTGGGAGAGTTGCTGCCTGGAGCAGAGCAGGCCCAGGGCCTGCCGGGGGGCCTTCTAGAGCCACTGAACCCTCTGTCAGGTAACAGTTCATCCTGGAAGAGCAGGAGGGGGTACTGAGGTTAGGACGCCGAGGTCGTGGCTGCTGTGAAGTCAGAGCGCAGGTGGTGGCTCCTGTATTAGGAGAGCAGGCTTTCTGCACAGCTTGATGCAAAGGTGAGGTGAGGAGACCCCTGCAGGAAGGAGGTAGGGATCTGATCGCAGATGAAAGGGAAAACAGAAGAGAGGAATAGACAGGGCCATGGGGGAGGCCTCCTTCTAGACTTCAGAGAGACGACTAGGTCCATCTCTTTTCTCAGGGAACGTCCTGTGCGGCATGTGCAAATGGTCAAGGCCTTGGGGACCATGGGGTCCATGCCAGGATAGCTGCTCAGCTGCCTGCCTGGAGCTGCCAGACAGGACTGTTGGGTAGGAAGGAGGAGGCTCTGGATGAGGTCTCAGGCTTGTTCTGGATTCTAGGTTTGTGGCAGCCAAGGGCCCAGCACTCCTGCTCGCTCCAGGTTTCCATCTCTAGCCTGGGCGTGTCTGTTATCTTGTACCTGACATCATGGACTCTCTTAAAAAATGACTCACCCACCCACACAGAGACACACATGCACAGGGATGCAGGGTGCCCCCCCCCCCCATGCACAGACGGTGGCAACCTACTCATTCACTTAGGACAAAGGTCATCCAATGAAAAGTCTCTCTTCTTCCCGTCCTCCAGCTCTCCCTTTTCTTCCTCAGTGGCATCTGCTGTCACTAGTCTCCCGTGGATCCTGGCAGCAGAATCCAGGCCTCGATTTGCACCCATCTCCCCCTTGGCTCCTCTTTGGACCTGCTGGGAAGCAACCAGGATGAGGAGTGGCAAGGCCCACAGGGCTCCCGAGGCTCGGTGGTTACTTGAATTAGCCAAAGCTTGAGTATTGCCCCTCCCCCCCTACTTTGCCACCTCTCCCCATGCAGAATTTCCATGTGTTAGATTTGTGGGTGCAGAGAGCCTGGGCGTTGAGAATACACCTCAGGGGCCTGTTCTGGATATAGGTGATATAGGCACAAACAGGCAGTCCCACTAAGACAGACCTGGGTTCAAATCCCAGCCATGTGGCCTCGGGCAAGTCCATGAACACTAGTATTTTAGTCTATATAAAGGAGGTCATTACATCTATCTCAAGGGGTTGATGTAGATATGGAATTAAAATAGTTGTTTGTGAAGCACCCTGCATAGATAGGCACTCAGAAATATCTTCCACTTTTAAGGAGTGACCCATTTTCAGAACAAATGACACTGGCCTGGAATCATCTGAATTCCTTCCTGGAAATTCTCTTGGTGGGTTCCTGAGCTCTTATTTCCCTGCAGAAGGCAGCCAGTTCTCCATTTTCTGTCCAGTCGAGCTCCTCCCCACCTCCTCCCACCCTGGGGAGCCCAGCCTGTCCACAGCACCCCCTCCTTCTGTGTCCCTCCCCACCCACGCTGGTGAGCAGGACGCTGCTGGCCGCCTGGGGAGGGCTCTGGGCTGTTTATGGCTGCTCTCCGGAGTGTTTATGTTGTGATCTCTTCAGAAGCTCCTAGCAGATGTCTGGTTATTGCTGAAACTTCATCTTTATCTTCAGCACGAGAGAAGAGAGAGGCTATTTTTAAAGATGTTTAATTGGCATGGCTGCACAGAGCGGCCTAGATTGCCTCCAAGCTTTATTCTGCATCGCTCCTGCTCTTTACCCGCTCTGAAACCTTCCGATCCAGGCTGAGAGACCTTATATGTCCTGCTTTTAGAGCAGCACTTAAATTTGGCAAGCAGTTGTAATCTCTTAAAAAGGTAGGTCAGGGGATCCCTGGGTGGCGCAGCGGTTTAGCGCCTGCCTTTGGCCCAGGGCGCGATCCTGGAGACCCGGGATCGAGTCCCACGTCGGGCTCCCGGTGCATGGAGCCTGCTTCTCCCTCTGCCTCTGTCTCTGTCTCTCTCTCTGTATGACTATCATAAATAAATAAAAGTTAAAAAAAAAAAAAAAAAAAAAAAAAAAAAAAAAAAAAAAGGTAGGTCAGGAAAGCAAAGGCGACCAGCTGTCTTTTTCCAGGCTGGGACAGATGGCAGCGTGAATGAGGAGCATTTCTGTGTCCATAGATACCAACACCTGCCTCCAGTTCTGACCCTTCCTTTCACCTGTGGTGGTGCACCCTTTCCCCCTCCTCCCCCGGCTGCCTGCTGACCCGCTGGGAGATCTTTAACATTGCCTTTCCCTTCAGACCCGGGTGGGGTTCAAGGTGAGTCGGGAGAGGAACTAGGGTAGGCTCAAATGATACTGACCTCCCGGGAGGGAGGGAGAGAGATGGAGGCCATGAGTCACAGGACTTTGGGATGTCAGACTGGAAGGGCCCTCTGAGATCATCCAGCTCTCACTCCTGCCACAGTGGTTTTTGCTTATGGGGAACCCAAGGCTCAGGGGTCTGTTGGTACTGAGCAGAAGCCAGGGAGCCGTGGTTCCTTGCTCAAGGTCATGCAGCCAGATGGGAGTCAAGTCTCTTCTCCCTCCACCATTTCTGCTAAGCCGTGATCTTGTGGTTTGTCTTGGGCAGCTTTAATTGCACTTGGCCATCACTTTTGAGGACAGAGCCCCACCCCTTTCTCACAGCTCTGGCATTCTTCGAATTTAGGATGTGTACACTTGTAGCACTGGCTTGCTCAATTGCTTGGTGCAAGATCCTTTGTCATCAAAAATATCTCCTCCAGAGCCTTGGAGGTGAAATTCTCACCTTTGTTTTCAGCAGGCCCTTATAAAAAATACAGAATTTAATGGCGAAGGATAGGTTGACAGATTAGTTTATCTCTGATTAGCTGTCAGCTGAGGCTGAACCTAAGGGGATGAGTCATCTGGAAGAGGTGCAGGAGGGAATCAGGACTGTAAATAAGGTGCCGTCAGGCAGGGCATGGAGCAACATGGCCAAGGCTCTTGAGCTCAGTGTGTAGCTGCTGTGCTGGGGATGCTGCGATGAATGACAGGAGCAGAGCCCCAGCCTAATGTGCGGAGGTGCATGGACAAGCTACCCATATATCAACGCAGAGTGTTGAATGTGTTTTGGAGAGCCTCATGGTGGAATCAGGGAGGGTTTCCTAGAGGAGGTGGCCCTTGGTGGTTGAGGTGGGTCTTGGAAAAATAGAATTTCCAAAGGCAGAGATGGCCAGAGGTTTAGCACCAAAAAATGTGGAAAAGTGAAGGCACATTCAGGATGCCACATGGTAGAAACATGGGGGCTGCCTAGGGGGCGCTGTGGAAGCTGTGGAAGGCTGGAATCCGGCCAGCCCTGAGTGCTAGGGGCTGCGTAGGGGGGGTTTCTGCAGGTGTCAGGTGTTCGCAGAGCATTGTGGGCCAGCCTCTGAAGGGACTGATTCTCCCTTCCTTGGGGTCTCACAAGCACCTGAATATCCCCTTCAGGTGGGTGCTGCACACTTTGGGTTTATGTCCCCCGTGGAGACACGTGGGCATGCATGTGGGGCATAACTTATGTCTCCAGGCAGCTGGAACATGCAGGGGCTGGGCTGACTCCCCAGCCTTTCCCCCCAACCCCAGCCCTCTGGACACCTGGCCGTGGGGAGAGGACAGAAGCTGAGCTCAGCTGCCGCCAGTTCCAGTGTTAACCTGGCAGGTGGGAGGCATGGCAACCTGGTGCCCCTAAGGCTTTGACATTTGAGCAGGGTTGCCAGCACCTGTTCTCTGCCATATAGGCCTCAGAAACACCCTCGATGTATGTGATGGAATAAATAAATTGCTCCTACAGGCAGCAAATGACATGAGTTCAGCGCCCATGGGAGCTATTGTCGGGGGTGGGGTGGGGTGGGGTGGGGCGGGGCGTGTAGGGCACCGAACCAGCTTTCATCTTTCTTTTTTCTAGTATCGGTGCTACCAAAATGAGACCACATTGGTTCATTGATTGATCAGTTAATTGTTCAGTTTATTCCTTCTGCAACTGAGACTTCTGGAGTTTCCTTTATCTGACCCACGTTGTCACACTGCCCATGGTTTTCAGAGTTGTAAGACCTTTGTTTGGCCAGCCATTTGCTTTCACTGAGCTTCAAGTTTCTCCTGTTAGATAGGAGTGATAATATCCACCTCTCAGGGCAGCTGTGAGGATTAAATGGGGCAACGTACGTGGCACACCTATGGTGGTGCCTGGTACGCGGCGGGTGTAGAGGAGGCCCATCCTCTTCCAGCCCATCCCCGAATTGGCCCACAGGAGTCTGAGAGCATCGACATGGACGGGGCTCCTCTTTGCTTCTGGCCTCCCAGTCAGTACTGTTCCCTGAGTGTGAACTACCTTTAAGGAGTGACTTTTTAAGAGAATGGCTCCATCAAAGCACCTACGTGTGCGATGAAGAAAGATGAAGCACCTTTCCCTTTGTGGTGAGATCTCCTCCATCAGACCTTGGAGCCACAGGGCTGTTCCCGTTGGTGTTAGATTTCCCCACGTGGTGGCCCAGCCTGGGCTTGCACATCAGAGCTGACCTGTTCCATCTTTGGGCAGCTCCTCTCTGTCACCTCCCTGATGGCTCCCGATAGCTTCTGGCATTTGGTCCCAGTCTTCCTTCTTGGAAGCCATAGGGAACGAGTCTCCTCTTTCCCTCCACACGTCAGCTCCTCAGATACAGTTTTTGAATCCAGTCTGCGATACCACCCATCGGAAGGTGTACCACTATTTCGTGTACCTTCAGGAAAGAAAAAGTGCTTCCAGTTAAATTGTGGAACAAGACTTTGTGATCACCGAAAAGTTGTATATTTCCTGAAAGAACCCTTTTAGACTTTTTTTTTTTTAATTTAAATTTTTATTTTTTTTCCCTTTTAGACTTTGGATAGAAGTTTGTATCCCATAACACTTGTATGTACGGAAAAATGAAGACAAATTGGATAAGCCTTTTCTAAACCATCTGTAGTTTCAGAACGTGACTCTTCCAAGTCACTTTTTGACTCAGCCATCTTTGTGGCTCTTCTGACGCATTATTGTATTTTGGTAAAGCGGTGATGCTTTTCTTCATCTTACTTAGATGTTAAGGGGCTAGAAGTTACATTCTGCTTTCAGAGATTTTATGATTGAAAAAATACGCATCTTCTCATTAGTAAAACATGATACTAGTAAACAAGAGGCAGATTAGTAAAGATTAGTAGTAGAACAAAAGGGAGCCCTCTTGTTCTCTCTTAAGTCTTCCAGATTAATCTGTGATGTGAGTTCAGTTCTTTTTACCTTCTCTGTGGTTCTCCTCTGAGCAAACTCCCGTTTGTTCATATTTTTCTCCTACCCTGAGGGCAGCGCCCAGACCATATGTGGTTTTCGTGGTATTCACCTCCTTAGTTTAGGCCATTCTACTCCTCTTAATGCAGCCCAAGATCTCAGCAGCTTTTCTGGCAGCTACATCACACCCTTGACTCACTGACGTTTACTGCTGACCAGATCTTTTTAACACGTGGTATTGCTAAGCTGCATCTTCTCTGTCCTAAACGCGTGTGGCTTTAGAACTTCAATGCGGAGCCTCCTATTTTGCTCCCATCTGATTCAGAACAACCATTTCTGTTAAATTTCAACTTTGTTAAATTCGGTGCAACCATGTTCCATTGAGCTCTTTCAGGATCCTCTTTTAAGTACGCCTTCCATATCTTTGCTGGAGGGGAGGCGGGTAGGGAGGTGGTGTGGGATGGGGGTAACTGGGTGATGGGCAGTAAGGAGGGTACCTGACATGATGAGCTTGGGGTGTTATCACCACAGATGGATCACTGAACTCTACCTCTGAAACCAATAATACATTATATGTTAATTAATTGAACTCCTTCCATAGCATCACCTGAGTTGCTGATAAAATGCTTATCAGGAGAGAGCCCCCTGGCAGGCTACTAGAGCCTTCCCCTCAGGCAACATGAAATCTTCCATCAACTTGTTTTGGGAATGGCTGTCTAGGCTGCTCCTTTCCTGAGTCACTGTCCATTTGCTTTTCTGACTTCCGACCAGATGTCTTCTTGAATCTGGATATGCCATGGCTATTGCAATCTTCCATCTGCCACCAAGTATCCCCTCACAGAACGAAGTGGACTCTGGTTGACAGCACATGTTGGCAGTTCCCAGAGTGCCCCGAGACCACTTTCGGGTGTCCCCGGGCTGCCCCGCAGAGATGCAGCAGGAGTTCGGCGGTCTCATCTGCAAGAGTTCCCAATGCTCTGGGCCAAGGGACTTACAGTCACTGAAAATATCCAAATATATGTATTTTAAAAACCAAGCTTGTCCCCCATCCCAGCTCCCTTTCTCATTTTGGTGTTGGATCTTTGTCAGTCTAAAGATGGCTCTTTTATTTTTATTTTTTTTAAATTTTATTTATTTATTCATGATAGTCACAGAGAGAGAGAGAGGCAGAGACACAGGCAGAGGGAGAAGCAGCCTCCATGCACCGGGAGCCCGATGTGGGATTCGATCCCGGGTCTCCAGGATCGCGCCCTGGGCCAAAGGCAGGCGCCAAACCGCTGCGCCACCCAGGGATCCCTAAAGATGGCTCTTTTAGAGAGGGGCCCCTATGCACCTGGAGTGGAACCGAGGTCCGACTTCCCAGGACCCCTCTGTGGCTCTGGACCCCTTGGGTCAAGAAGACCTCCCCAGATCTTCCTGCCCTCTGCCCTCTGCCGTGCTTGCATCCTCTGCTTGCATCCTGTGGTTGACACGGGGACAGGCCTTGCATTACTGTCTTAGGGCTTTCTTGGTTATGCGTCCTTCTTCCAGTGATGGGACACTTTCAGTGATGGGGTTTTTAAACAACTGGCCTTAAAAAAAAAAAACAAAAACAACAACTGGCCTTGTCAAGGGCCCCCCGGTGCAACCACATGGTTCCTGCTCTGCACCATGTTACATAGTAGTTGTCTGTGTGCCAAGCGCCGGTATCAGGGCTTTGTAAACATAAACTCGTTTAATTCTTGTGCCAAGCCCCTGAGGTAGATGTTGTCATTTGCCCCACTTACCAATGAGGAAATGAAGGCACAGAGGGGTTAAGTGATTTGCTCAAGGTTTCACAGTTCGGGGAAGAGGGGGAGTTGGAGTCTCGCCAGCGTGTCCCCAGACTGTTCCCAGTCTATGGTGAGCGGCCTGCACCCCAAAAGGCTCCTCGCCCCACCCTCCTCCTCCTCCTCATCTCCCTTCCTCCCCTTCCCTCCTCCTCACCACTCCTCCGCCCTCACTCCCTGGTGGAACTGGAACTGCTTTTCAGAGTCTGAATCATGGACTTCCTCAATCTCTGGTCCTTCCGTGCTCCCAGCCATTTGAAGTCGGTGAGAGTCTCTGGCGCCAACTTCCCCTTCTTGGTCTCCCAACAAATTTCGGAGGAAATGATTGCTTTTCCTCCACAGTTCCTCCGCCTCCTGGTCACTAACCCATTCTGCCGTTGTTGTGGGAATCAGGTTAGTCCTGTTTCTATGGATACTTCCTCCCTGTTCTGGAAGGTGAGGCCAGCCAGGAGATTTCAGCCAGTGGGGTTTCAGCCCTTGGCTGTGGTGTCTCCCACTCACCCCCCACACCCCCCACCTGCCCCACCTGAGCTCTTCCCTGGCTGGGCTGAGATCCCATCAGCAGCTGACCCCCATGCCCCCCCCCCTCCCCCCCGCCAGGGACCTTCCCATTATGGCTTCGTTCTTCTCTGAGCACACACCTGTGTTCTCCAGAACATTTTCCTTTGTTTCATGCTTTTTTGTTGTTGTTATGTAGAGATCCTCTGTCTCCCATCCCAAGTCTGTTCCTTGAAGAGATAAAAGCTGGCCACGGAGAGGTGTGTATCAGTCACTAAAGAAAAGAACAAACATTTAGATCTGCGTGTACACACATAAACATTGTCAGGGATGCAGCACAAGCCACTAGTGAGAGCGGCTCCCTGGTTCAGCGTGGGGGCAGGCCGGGCAGATGCCGTAGAAGGCACACATTTCCTGGGTGCTTTTGTGAGTTTTGACTTTTGAATGTATTTTCTACTCTAAATTAAAAAAGAAAAGAAACAAAAAACCCAGCCACAGACTACCTGGGACTCCTGCTTGGTGAACTGTGGAAAGAGTGTGACTCACCTGGTTGAGTCAGGGGCTAGTGACAGCCCACTGACCTTGCAGGAGGGATGCGAGGGGACCCTCTTCTACAGTCTGGTACACAGAGGGTCTGAGTAAACTGCCTCCCTCTGGACTCTCTCTTTGAAGCTCAGAAGTAACTTGAGACTTTGCTGCCACTTGTAATCATGGTTTACTAAGAGCTTGTGCTCCACAGGTGCGCGTGAGCCTCAAGTGTTGGTTTTTTGCCATGACTCCCCTAAAACTCCCACCATGGTGTGTGTTTCCCTCCCTGTTGAATTTCGGTATTTGAGGTAACTGGAACGCTCTGAATGCCTGGGTTTGCCTCCAAGAATGATATACTTTCCTTTTCCAGACCTGCAGGACTTTACGGATCATTTCTTCACACATTGTACTTATCTGCCCGGCTCAGGAGAGCGTGATTAGAATGGGTCTAACACCCTTTGAAAGCAGAAGCTCATAACTGGGCTTGCAGATTACCAAGGGCAGAGCAGACCCTGAAGAAAAAATGCAGGGTATTGGGAGAAGCTGGTCCAGGCACCTGTAATTGAGGAAATGACCTGATTAGGAAGGTGACTTATTTACCTTGGACAGGTAATTGCGAAGCCGACTTCGAGCACCTACTGTGTGCCCTAAGCCCTGTGCTATGTAGATGGCAACGAGGGTAGGGCCCTGCCTCACCTCCCAAAGCATTCACCACATACTCAGGAAAACAAGACGTATATATATTTTTCAAAGCAGATCATAGAAGGCAAATCACAAGGTAGTTCATGACTAATTCCGTAAGACGGTAGAGATAGCAATGGGTGTGGGGAATGTTTCCTAGGGGCTGGAGAGGGCCCAGGAAGCTTGGAAGGGAAAGAGGGAAGATGGGGAGAGGAGGAGGCTGCATTTGATCTGAATCTAGAAGGATCCATGGAGTGCAAATGGGTACATGGAAGGAAGAGGAGAGTATTTCTAGTGGGTGTAGAGGCCTGGGGAGATGGGACATAGTTTAGTTTGAAGGTGGGCAGGAGGAAATGAGGCTGGACACATGAGTTTAGGACAGAGGCAGACAGTCTTCAGTATGACAGGGTGAGAGAGTGTGTGTTTGTGTGCACACGTGGGTGCAAATGAATGCCCTAAGTTCAGAACAGGGCCGGGAGGATATGGGCCGAGGGTCTCCTAGGGCATTTTTATAAATCCAATGGAGAATGACCTAGAAAGTGTTCTGACCTCTGTATATCTTAATCTAGACATCTACAGCCTCTGCTCCAGAAACGTCTTCAGGAGCAGAGAAGGAGGCCAGAGGCACGCTAGCTATTTCCCCCACCCATTGTTCTGTTTGGACACTTTCTCCTTAGGCATGTTGAATGTTCATTCAGCAGATATTTATGAGTTCTTCTTCTGTACTGGAAGCTGTTCTAGGTGCTAGGGTTGCAGAAGGGGGAAAAAGGGGTGAGAGCCCTTGCCACATAGACCATATGTTCTAGCAGGGGGGGAGAGAGACCGTAGCAGGTCAAATGTATGAGACGAGGTGATGAGGCGTGTGGAGATCACTAAGCAGGGAAAAAGATAGGATGTTCTGGGTGCAGGTGGAGGGGAAGTCTGGAGTTTTAGATGGGGTGGTTGGAAAGACCTTACTGACTTGCCCTGCCTCTGGGACATATAAGCCAGAGAAAGAGAGCTCTGGGTCCAAAGGGAAGGAGGCCAGGCCAGATCCTACAGGGATCTTGAGTCCCCAGTTGATCCTTTTCCATCCACTGGGGGCTTCGGCTCTAGGCAGCAGGGGGCCTTTGAGTGTGCTTGAGCAGAAGGGTGTCATGTGCGGTAAGATATCCCAGGTGACTGTAGAGAATGGGGTATAGGGGGCTGTAGCAGAGAGGCTGAATGGCAGGCGGAGATCCCAGATGCCTAGGGCCTACAGAAGGCCGTGAGTTTGACCCCTCTGACTTAGGTACAGTGGGGTGGAACTGGGAAGAGGGAGCACTGGGACAGGGGTGAGGGGGAGAGCAGGTAACTGGTAGAAGGGGAATGATGGCAGAGCTTAGGTTGGAGGGGGAATGAGGAGCAATGCACTGAAGTTCTTAGAATTTAGGGCTTGGGGGTCAGAACAACTTTCTTGTTGTGACTTTATTATAGAATAGTATATTTTAAAATAGTATAGTGCTTGAAGAATGTGGGCTTTGGGCAGCCCGGGTTGCTCAACGGCTAGCACCGCCTTCAGTCCAGGGTGGGATCCTGGAGACCCGGGATCAAGTCCCACATCGGGCTCCCTGCATGGAGCCTGCTTCTCCCTCTGCCTGTGTCTCTGCCTCTCTCTCTGTGTCTCTCATGAATAAATAAAATCTTTTAAAAAAATTAAAAAAAAGAATGTGGGCTCTGGGTTTGAATCCTACCAAAGTGACCTTGGGAAAGTTACTTAACCTCTCTGTGCTTCAAGCCCCAGCCCTGTAAAATGGGGCTAAAGTAGTACGTACCTTATAGGTGCATTTTGAATGTAGAACATTTAGCACAGTACCTGGTACACAGTCAGTGCCCAGTAAATATTAGCTTGTCTGACCATCCTGTTTCTCTCTCCGTATGTAGGTGTATGTAAGTAAAATTAGTGTGTTGGACATATCTTTTCTGTTGTCCTAAAGCTAAGTCAAATGAAGAAAATTATGCTTTTAGGGACTGAGGTAATGCATGTGACAGCTTTAACTTAGTGGCAGATGGGTACTAGTTAAAAGTACTGTTACCACTTGATATCATTGCACAGAAAGTGATTTTCTAGTGGAAATCCTTTGTAAAGCCGTTTATTCAACCATTACTTACTGTGCTTATGGGGTGCCAGGTCCTGCCCTAGACATACTATCTCATTTCATCTTTGCAACACCTGCCCTGAGATAAGCATTGTTAACCACATCTTACAGGGGGGGAAGCTGAGGCTCAGAGGTGCTAAGATTTGCCCAAGGTTGCACAGCCCATAAGTGGCAGAGTCAGGATTTGAGAGTCCTCCCTCCACCCCGACGTTGAACCACCTTTTCTAATAAGAACAATTATGCCATGAGTGATCGATCATATAAATGTGTGTTGACATATAGGCTACATTAACGTCCCTTGGTGTTGGTGGTGACATGGAGCCTTGGGGAATACAGAGCCATGGCCAACCTCACAGATAGACCGGGGGCAGTGTCAGAGGTAGGACGCTGCGCCAGGAGTCAGGGTTATACATGGGTGGGAGATACTGTGGGTAAGTCAGCACCTTTCCTCACTGGCTTCTCCCCCACGGGCCTTATCAGGGCCTTTCAGCCACAGACAGAGTCGGCCTGAGACCTCTCTTGGTTGACTCAGCCCCTGGTGTGCTAGAAGAGCAGAGTCTGATGGGTGCAAATCCCAGCTCTCCCACCCACCAGCCACGTAAGGCCAAAAGAGGAGTGAATTCCTTTGCGCCTCAGTTTGGTTATCTGCAAACCCACTCATAGGAATTTTATGAAAATTAAATGAGGTAAGTCATGTGAATACCCAGAACTCCCTGGCCCCAAGCAAGCCCTGAGAATTAATATTATGCTAATAATTATTATATTGTAACGTTATGAAAGCCTCCTTTGACCTCTGAGGCCAGAATAAAATGTCCTATCCGCTCTGTATGGTCCCTCCAGTAGCATTTTGTTTTGCCTTATTATGTAAATGTGGGTGTAGCTTTTCACCAGGCCATGAGTGCTTGAGACCAGGGAATAGGTCTTAGGGTTTGTTTGTTTGTTTGTTGTGAAACCCCTGGAGACCTGTGCCTTGTCCTAGAAGATATGGAAAGAAGTTTGCCAGGTGGAATGGGTTCCTAGTTTTCCATTTTGCTTGCAGCCGCATGGTCTGACCTACACACCCCACCTCCCAGGGTTATGGACAATGTCTGATATTTCTTTCTTTTTTTTTTAATATTTTATTTATTTATCCATGATAGACAAAGAGAGAGAGAGAGAGAGAGGCAGAGAAACAGGCAGAGGGAGAAGCAGGCTCCATGCAGGGAGCCCGATGTGGTACTCGATCCCGGGACTCCAGGATCGTGCCCTGGGCCAAAGGCAGGCACTAAACCACTGCGCCACCCAGGGATCCCCAGTGTCTGATATTTCTAAGGGTGCTTTACAGGAGGCCACACACATTTGCATTCATATTCCACTCAGTCTTCACAGTTGTTCCCTGTGGTCCCTGGTTGTTATCCCAGGAGATTGAACCTCGCAGAGTTCAGTAATCTGTCCACAGACCCTCAGGCAGAAGGTGACAAAACAGGCGGCCCCCTGCCCATCCCTGGAAGCCTTGGTCTGGAGGCTCAGGTGGACAGAGCCTCTCCATCTGTTCCCCTGTGCCCTTCTCCTGAGGAGGGGTGAGAGGAGACCACATGACCAACAGATCTTTATACAGTTCTGCTACCTTCCCCACTCTGTCCCCCTCCCCTGCCTTCTACCCTCCACCCCACCCCCCTGCCTCCAGGTCTGTTAGTTCCAAAAAAGCACAGGACAGTGGGCTTGAGCCCAGCCAGAGATCTGACTTGCTTAAATCCTCTCCATTCCCATTTCCATCCTTGGTGGGTCTGAGGCCTGGGCTGGGGGGCTCTGTGCTCTGGGCTTGTGGGGGAGTAGAGGCAGTGAGGAGGGCACTTCGGTTTTAAGCCCTGGGAGCTGGGCCTGAGCACAGACACTCCTTGCGGGTACCTGCAGTTGGAATTGGAGGAGGCTGGCCCCCATGCTTCTCCCAGGAAGCAGGAGGAGCAGGTGCTGATTGCAGGGCCCAGAGCCATGTCCAGGGTGCAGGGGAGCTCCCGGGGCGGGGGTGGAGGGGCATCAAAGTAGAGAGCCTGTTGGGGGCAGGAGGCACTTCCTTTCCAGGGGACAAGGAGGCAAGGGACCCTTCCAGAAAAGGTGGGACCAAGCCCCAGGTTCCAGGACAGACTTGAATCCAGACTTAAACTCCAGAGCTGTTGCTTAAGCAGAAGAATCTTCTGTTTTGTTCAGCTTAGCATGCAGTTATTGAGGAAGTACCTGTCATGTCCCGGCCGGTGTGGGGAATACGAAGTCCAGTGAGATAGGGGCCCAGCCAGAAGGAGCTCATGTCCTGCAGCTCCCTTCAGACCTCTTCTCCCTCCTGGGAACCTTGAGTGGTGGCTGGCAGTGGTGGTACTTAGGCGCATGTGGCTGCATCCAGATTCCTGGTGCCCCAGAAGTGGGCTAGAGTTTGGGCCTGGCTGGTTGGCATGGCAGTGCAGGCAGGGAGCCAGCATGTCACCTGCTCATCGGGTTGGGTGCTGGGCCTGCTGTGGGGGCAAAGGGGTTATTGGGTCTTTACCATTGTGATTTTTGGTTCCCTCCAGGACGGTCGGGTGACCAGAGGAGCAGACACAGGAGTGGCTCTGGGGTGTGGGTGAGAAAGATCCCAGGTGGAATGGCCCCCCCAACACGATGGCTCAGGCGGCCCATCCCTCCCTCAGGCCAGCCCCGCATCCCCTCTTCCTCCAGCCTGGCCAGTCTCCGCTGCCCTGTGCTGCCTGCCTGCCTGGCCACCTCTGCCTCTAGCTCCTTGCTTCAGCTTTTCTGGTCTGCAGTGCTTCTCTTCATCCTCTTTGCCTTTCTGTGTTTCTGGGGCCTGGATTAGCCCTGCCCACTCCAGAAAGTCTTCCTAAACTCTTTCAGCACAAACTCCCCCTCCCTTCTCCTCCCCGTCTCCTGGGTGGAGAGAGCCAGCAGCTCGAGCTCAGCATTCACATGTTATGTAATGTGTTTTGAGCACCTACCCCAGGGTAGGGAGCAGAGCAGAGGTGAGGACTTTGGAGTCTGGCTGGCCTGGGTGTACGTTCTAGCTCTGCTTCCTGTGGGAATAGGTGCTTTCATAGTACCTATTTCACAGGGAAGTTGTAATGTTCTGCTGAAATAATCCCGTGCAAGGCACTTAGCCTGCTGCTCCTGGCTCTTGTCAGGAGCTCCCCTGTGGCAGCCTTTACTAGCCTTTGATAGGCACCGTTGTGTTTAATCCACACCCTAGCTTGGAAAGGTAGACCTCATCCCCCAAAGGGAAGCAAACGAGTCTCCGTGCCAGAATGACCTGCCGGGCATCTCAGGACATGGAGGCAGTGAGGCCGGCCTCGAGGCCAGGTGCCGGCTGGCCCAGCCACAGCATTCTTCCTTCTACTGCCTCTGCTTCCCACGACCTCCCGTTTCCCTTGCTGTTGCATGCTCTTCCCAGTCTTTGCCAGAACACTCAGCAAACGCTTATTGAATGGTTTTTCCTGGCTGGTTTAAAGGAAACCAGGTGGGGGGGGGGGCGCCAGAACACGGGACCTCTTTGAGCGTTCCCTCCCCTTTTCCCATCTCCAGCTGACCCTACTTGGCCATGGAGCCCTCCGGTGGACCGCGTGCCACTCCAACACCAGGCAGTGCTGTGTCGCCTGGCAGTCACACTCAGCCCAGGCAGTGCCACCAAATCGTGCCCTGAGGGAAAGTCAGCCGGTTCCTCTTGATTCATTTATTTTTAAATCGCAGAGCTATTTCAATAGCAAAGCTACCAAAAGAAAAAGAAAAAGTAAGGGAAATACCTGTCTGGATAGTCCCCTGGGACGGGGGCAGCCGCTGCCTGAACCCAGCTGCTAGAAAACAAAGAGGAAGGAGGCCACTAGCTGGCAGGCAGGCTCGGGGGCGCAGCGTGGGCACTGCCAAGTGTGTGTCCTCCACGGTCCTTGGGGGATGCCTCTTTGGAATGGCTCAGCAAACCCCCCCCCTCCCGCACACCCACAGGGCCAACCCGCGCCCTGCCAAGGCGGCTCGGGGAGGTTGGGAGCTACGGCTCCCTGCTCCAGCCCCATCCGTCTGTCTGCAGACGCCTCACCCCACTGGCTGCTGCACATATGCCTGCAGCGACTTTGGTGTTGGGTCCCCTGGGGCCTGGCGTGCAGATGTGCTCATCTACCCCCCTGGCTGATGCCGCTGGAGATGGGGTGGCAATCGGCGTGTTTTTGCCCCCAGAGACCAGGGTCTGGGGGTTTTGTGGTTTCTGTTTCTCTGAAACTGTTTTAAAACCTACCTGAATGACGCTGGAGCTGCTTTTCCCGGAGGGAACGGAGGGAACGGAGAGGATGCGGTGGGAGGGCCCCCGGGGCACAGGAGTCTGCTGTCTTTGGTGCTGGCCCGGAAGGCGGTGCGGAGACAGGCACCGTTTAGTGCGCTACCGTGGCAGGCGATGTAGTTGTACCTGTCAAGTCAGACTCTCCTGGGAGAAGTGACAGGAGAAAAGCCCCAAAAACCAAATCTTATGAAACCCCACACGGGCTCTAGCAGGCATATCCTGGTTAGAAACCCACAGACACGTGCCAGCTCCATAGCATCACACCGTGGTTCTTGGGGAACAAAGCAACTAATGAAGGAAACGTGCCCAGGGGACTCACTCCAGGTGTCTGTGACGCTCCCCATCCTGTCAGCACCTGAAGGCAGCCCCTCCCTCTGGGAAGATGTCCCTGGGCCAGGGCAGAGAGCTGGTTGTCAACGAGGGGCAGCAGCACATGACCGTCTCCGCCGGGTGGACTGAGCACAAGCCTGAGTGGCAGCGGAGGGTCTGGGTGAGGAGGAGGCCTCGGGCTTGGGGCCAGAGTGTGCTGGCATCTGTGGCAGTGTCCGTGGCAGGTGGATGGGGCATCAGGCACTAGCAGCATGACCTTGGTGAGTCAGGCAATGAAGTCTCTGAGCTTCAGCCTCCTCAGCTGGAAAATGAGTTAGATGAGCATCCGGCTCCTTTGGCTATGCTGCAAGGTCAGGGCAATTGCACGAAGGAAAGAGTCCCTCTTAGGGCTCAGACGAGGTGGCCTCCCCTTTTACACACCTTCCTTCTCTGAAAAGAGTTGCCTCAAGTGACTGCCTGGAGTTTTTTTTTTTTTTTCCACACCACTGTGAAGTCTATGAAAATCTCTCCCCTTTCTCTTCTTCCTCTTTCTGACCCCTCACGGTGAGGGGGACCCACATCCAAGGTTGGGTTCCCAGCCAGGGGCTGCAGGAAGGGGCTGTTCACATTTTTGTTTCCAGCATCTTTCTCTCCCAGGAAGGGCACGGGGCAGGGGCTTCTAGAGGCCTCCCGTCACTTCACTTTGCAGAGACACCTTGCTGCACACGTTTGCTTTCTCCTGGCGGTCTGGGTCCCACCGCAGCTGGCTTTGCTTCCTGGGTGGGGTTTAGTGGTGATGCAGCGGCCAGTTGCCGAGTGCTATTGTTAGTTGAGACTCTTTTGGTTTCAAGTGACAGGAACACAACTTGAATAAGCTTAAGCAACAAAGGGTTACTTTGGAAGGTTTGAGGGGAGACTTCGACTCAAAAGGAAATGCTGTGGAATCCAGCCCCAGGAAGAGAACAGATGACGTGCAGTGCGGCATCCCCGGCCCAGGATCCCCGGCTCAGTGGCCCATGGCTGCAGGCAGCTCCCCGCTGACCCCACACAGCCCTCTACCCATTCCAGGAGGACCAGGCCCTCCCCAGGCTTTCAGAGTAGAACTGGGCCCATCTTGGAGCAGGTGCATACCCTTGGTACTCAAGATCATGGCCAAGGAGGAAAGCTACTGTGATGAAACTCTCTTGAGTCCCATGCCCACCTATTTGACGGAGAGGGAGAAGGACGCTTGAAATAATAATAATTAAGAATAATGCTAACTCACTTGTGTGGAATGCTTACTTTCTGCCAGACATTATTCTAAGGTCTTTACCTGTATAACTCATTTAATCTTTGCAATCAATCCCATGATCTCTCCTGGGCAGCTGAGGCACAGAGAGGTGAGGTGGTCTGCCCAAGGTCACACAACGAGCTAGTAAGAGAGCTAGGATTGCACCCAAGCAGAGGACCCCACATGAAGGGAGATAGCTGCATTATCTCCCTTCATCTTCAGGACAAGCCTGTGGAGGAGGTACTGACATTAGTCCCATTTTTAAATAAGAAACTGAGGCTCACAGCAATTACATGACTTGCCTGGGGCCAGCTGACTAATTTAAAGTGGCAGAGCTGGGGGAGGAACCCAGGTTTGCCAGATTCCAGGGCCTGAGCCCCTGCCCATTTCACTGGGTAGCCTTACGTTCACATGCATCTCTTGCTCTAGCAGATGCTCGCCTGGTACCTGGGATGAAGAGCAGACCTGGCTCAGCATCTGAGCATTCATTCTCTGTCCAGGGGGGCGGGTGGGGCATGGAGACCTTGGCACACACAGCTGAGGGGCCAGAGTTGTGGTTCTGAGCCAGTCTTGGTGTATCTCATGCTAACTTACACCAAAGGGTTCTTGAAGAAGCCTTAAGTACATCCAACTGGTGAATTTCTTCAGTCCTTCATTCAATAAATATTGAATTTAGGAGTGCCTAGTGGGTGCCAGGCCCCGTTCCAAGTGCTGGGGGTTGCTCAGTGAAGACCTTGATTCTATAGAGCTAGGCTGGGAGCACAGAAGAGAGAAAGGTCCCCTGAGATACTCTCACGTCCCTCGAGAGCATGAAACTACTCAACCCCACAGGAAATCTTCCTTGAACCACCCAAGTCACATGCGCAGGGGCCTAGAGACTTGGTGCTTCTTTGCATGGGATGGGCAGTCAAGGTGGCAAGTCAGAGAGGAGACATTATTTCCTCATTCTGTTACAAAGGGAAATATTGTGTCAAGGAGCATACGTGAGCATGGCGGCAGGCCAGCTCCGCCATGAGTCCCAGGTGCCGTGGCCAGCGCTGATTTGGTCTCCAGGTGAGCCACTTGCTGTGCCAATGCCTCGGTGTTGCCCTCCGTGACATGATTATACCGCCTGCCTCATCGGGTTGCTGGGAGGATTGTCTGAGCCGGCATGGGCTGACTACCCACCTCAAGGCCTGGCCATGGGTTAATCCTTTTAAGTCTTCCTTTTAACCACTGACTGGCTTTGTAGGTATCTCTTAAAGTCAGGGCCCATGGTGGGGGTGCAGCTAGAAGGGGTCTTTGGTGAGGAAATCACCCATTAGGTCAAGCTTCTCATTTTATAGATATGGAAGCCAAGGACCCCCCGCCCCCCCCCCCCACCCCAGGGCCTTCTGCTTTAGTGGCATTAAGGGAAGTTTGAAGTACATTTAGCTGTTGGTTGGACAGAGGGTTTGAATTGATCCTTGGAGTGTCTGGATCCCAATGTGCCCAGGCCTGTGTGGGAATCTAACCAATGGTTGGCCCTTACAGACTGGTCCAGAAGTGCCCACCTGCATGCATCCCACCGTGTGGACAATCCAGTGTGCTTCCCTTGAGAAGCAGGGGGGCAGATAAGTGGAGTCCTCCAGCCTCTCTGAGCCTACCGCTCAGGCTGATAGAATGTGGGCGAGGCAGGCCAGCCTGTTTTGTCAGCTGCCATGGGCCCGGGAGGTGTGGCTTGATAATGATAATCATGATGGGGATGATTGTACCTTCTGTCCAAGTGGCTGCCCTCGGAGCTCACCAGGCTTCTTGCGGGCCGGACCATGTGGACCCACCATCGCTGTGCTAGGACACCTCACCCTGGTGTGGTGGGAAAGCCCATGAGCACTGGGTCAGCAGCCCTGGGCCGAATCCTGTGGCACCGTGGCAGATGCCTTCTGTTCCTGTCTACGAGGAGTCACTGAAACAGAACACATCCCGTCTACCAGTGTGCGTTCCATGAGTGGCCAGGGCTCGGTAGATAGTAGCTGCTCTTCCATTCATGGCCTGAGAATTCTGAAAGTGAATTCAAGTCCCAGGCTCTAGACTCAGTCCATGGTATAGAGTGAACATGAGTGTGATTACGTGGGGAAGGAGGCCCACCAGCCTCTGTGCATGGAGTGTGTGCGTTGCCTCTGGTACAGCTCCCGATTTCTCATCCATGTTGACTTTTGTCCTCTTGAGGCTACCTCTTAGAAGTTTGGAGTCGTAAAAGTAATTCCTTAGAAATGTTTTGGAACTCTGGGCTCCGTTTCCAAACAGGTGCAGGGGCCTTTCCTGCAGAAGCAGTAGGATATGACCAAATCATTTGGGCAGCCAAGGGAAGCCAAGATAGTAGTTTGTTTAGGAAACTCCGCCACCACCAGATGGTCTGCTTTTAGAACTTCCTAGTTTATTTAGTGTCTTGGACCCTTTCCACCTCGGGAAATACGACAGATTTCACATTGGTGACTTATTACCAAGGTTTTACAGCAGCTTGACTTACTTGCAGCGTGTCTTCACCTTAGAAATTCTGGCACTTCCTGTTTTTTTACTAAAGCAGCTACTGAAGTAATCTTTTCCAGACCCATCTTACTCTCTGCAAGCCTTTGCATGGCGATGTGATAAACCCTAGGGTGCCCATGCAGTAGACACAGTGGGATTTGGTTAACCACCTAACAGTTCCTTTCCTCATGCAAAACTTGGGGCACAGAGAGAAATTCCCTGTGCATTTCCTCTTGGGTAGTGTTTCTAGGGGGCAAAGTACACAACTTGTGGGACCTTGTGGCAGGGTAAAGATAGGAGGCTGTAAGGTAAGATAATGTTCATCGCCAGGCTCTTGTATTTAAAGGAACATGGCAACCTGGGCGTGGCTTATCCTGCAAGGAGATGGCTTTAGTCACTGCAATGCCTAAGAATCAAGTAAGTCTCTTTTGTGCCATTGAGTTACACTTGAGGAGCTGGCTTCAGGCTTTGGAAAATGTAGGGGCACTTGCACTCTTTCCTTAAGCCCCAGGGAACGTGACCTGGGTTGGAGAGACACCGGTTGGTGAAGACCTGCCTTGCCCTCCTTGGCCCTCTGTCTTTGCGTGCAGTGACCTCGGTCGTGTGGCCCTCCATGCTGTCAGAGGAGGGAGGGGGCCAGGGGCTGAGACTGAAGTGTGTCTGGGATCTAGATCAGTGGTCTTTGGGTGGCCAGACTCTCTGTCCCTTGTCCCTTTAGTAGGAGCAGCAGCTCAACTGTCCCGACTGCAGTCCCAGCCCCGATGGCGCTTCCGTCTCCGGCTGGCCCACATCTGGGCCGGGGCAGGAATCTGGCTGGGCAGCTTCTGGAGGGAGTGACTGCACAGCACTCCACCGTGTGTCCACGATTTGACGATGTGATTGCAGCATCTTCCTCTGCTTGAGTTCCTTCTGCAGAGAGCAGAGCTGCCCACCTCTGTCTGTAGATTCTGCAAGTCCATAGAGGCTTAGGGCCTGCGTGGTGGGGTATGGACAGTAATTGATAATGACTTGTCAGCACAGTTGCCCTCAGGAGCTGTCGTGGGAGCCCCCACTGCTCTCCCCAGCTCCACTCTGTTCCCCTGCTCTGTCCTCCACAGTGCCACCAGCGCTTTCAGGAAGAAATCTGACCAACACTGTTCTGGTGGCCCCCAAGGACCCCTCCTGTTAGACCTCAGCCTCACTTTGTATCCTTTTCTGCCTCTCTCATTTGCCCTGCCTTTACTCCCACAATTCCTGGAACAGCTGTCCAAGTCCAGGACATGCCATTCCTTCTAGAAGCTTCCTTCCCTTCTCCAGGCAGAGTTGGCACCTCCTCCTCCTTATACTCCCGTAGCACTTTGTTCAGAAGCCAGACACATGACTGGCTGAGTTAAGGTTTGTTCACTTGTTTGTCCAACTCTCTAGCTGTGGGAGCCTCGAGGACAAGGACCCATCGTCCAACCTTCCTGTCTGGGCCAGGCAGCACCATCTTGGAGGCATGGTGTTAGGGGGTCAGCAGCTGTTTATCAACTGAGGGAGTTCAAACCCCAAGACTTCTTCAGGGCTTTGTGGCTCGTGAAGCTCTATGGCAGTGTCTGGTGGGAACCTCACACTCCTGTCATACATGGAGATTTTTTATAGATATGGAGACTGAGGTCTGGGCAGTCAGGTAACTTACACTCCCGACTGCAGCTCATAAGGACCAGGACACATGTCTCCTATGGCCAGGCTAGTCTGGTTTCTGTAATACTGAATTTTATAATTAGAGAGAACCCAAGAGATTATTTAGCGCTAACCCCTCATTACCAGGCAGGGAAACTGAGGCCTCGCCTGAAGATACTTTCTCAAGGTTACCTACCTAATTTATGTCAAATGGAGAATTGGAACATGGGCCCTGGACTTCTAGTCTGGCGTCCTTCCTCTCCTCCTCCTCCTCTTCTGCCTCCCTTGTTTATATAGACACCAGAGAACATTTTGGGACCGTCATTCTGCATTTACAGGAGGATGAAAGACTTACAGAATGCTCTGAGTTAGAGGGAACATACAGATGAATAGAACTGGCCCTGCCTCTAGATGCGTCTCTGAACATGTGAGACCAGGGCGGGTCCTGGTGGACGGGAGAGTAGAGAAGGGGAGGGGAGGGGCAGGAAGGGGAGAGTGTCAGTGCCCAACCCAAGGCTGGAGCCTGGTGGAGGTCCCCATGGAGGGGAAGTAGGCAATCAGGTCTGGACATTTAGAGGCTGGCCTGGTGGGTACCAAGGACCTATGGGAGGTGAGATCCTGAACAGTAGGCTAGGAAGAGGTTGGCTGGACCTGGGGAAAGCTACTGCAAGAACTCTGGTCTTAGTGTCTGGGCAAAGAGGTCCTGATAAGCCCATCTGCTATGGCCTTCTGTGTTTCTGGAGAAACACAGAATATAGGATGTGTCCACAGAGGAGGGTCAGGCAATGGGTGGTGAGTTTCATCATTGTCTGAAACGTATATGGGGAGGGATGTGTGTGCTGGCTCATCCCTCTTGTGCTCATATGGAGTTTTGTTTTGTTTCTGATTGACCACAATTCCAGTTGGTCTTTTCATGTGTCTCAATCTTCAGGCTGTGCTCTGGGTCTTTCATTCACCCAGGCTTGATACAGGGCCAGGCAGGTCCTGGTTACTCTTTTTTTACTCTGCACCTTCTTGCAACTTCTGGGGATTACAGACAGGAAGCCTAGGACTGACCACAGACTCTATCTCTACTAGCAGGTTGAAACACAACCTTTGCCCAAATTATAGGGAATGTGATGTTTGCCAAATATGTACCTTGGATTATTTTCCAAAGATTGCCAGGTTGTAAACTTCTCTAGGGCAGGAGAAGTGTGCAGTGTTATATCAGTGCTTTTTACACCTTAGGCTTACATTGCACTTTACACTTTATAAAGATCATTTCATCTTTATAATAAGGCAGGTGGATTCATTCCCATTTCACAGATGAGAAAATTAACTTAAAGTTTTACCCTGCCCAGGGTAGTAGAGCCGCCTAAGGGCTGAGCTGGCACACATCCCGGGCCTCCTGTTTATAAATTCCATGATCTTAGACTCTCGCTAAGCTCCAGCCATATATAAATCCTTGGAGGGCCTAGGACTCAAGGGGAGCTCAGTAAATATTTGTTGAAGGAGTGAACTTTGGCTATTTTGGGGAGGGGTGGGTAGGTGGGAGGCACTCTTAACCATAAATGGATCCTCTTTGGCAGCAAAGGGGAAACTAACTACCCTGTGAAGTATTTGCATTTCTTGCCATGATAAGGAGCTGGTAAGTTCTCTTCTCACCTAGCCTCACCTCCGGGAACTGGGTCATGCACACTGAATAATTAATTCCCCGAATCTTTTACTCTGAGCTTCCTCCTCCTGATGCCGAGGTGATCACTGGTCTTCGAAAGGTCCTTGGCGGGGGCAGATCGTACTGTTTGTTGTCATAAATATTCAGATGACCCATCTAATTGCTCACGATGACTGTTCTTGGCCTAATCAAGTGACACTTGCAGTGAGTTAGTTCTGTCTGCCACTTTTCCCCCACCAACCTCCTTTAGACCAAAGAGGAGTGATCCTTGTGATTGTCTTAGACATTCAGGGTTCTGTAGGGACACCCCTCCCTTCTCGCTGATGTCTGAACTCCTCAAGATTTTGTGGCAAGAGCTGGAGAAAGAACAGTTAGACCATGTCAGCTTGGGAAGGAACACATGGGGTCAGGAAGACAGTTATCAAAATATCTTCTGGGCCTGCTCTTCCCCTAAGTGGCACTTGGGTCATGTTTCTTAGAGTCTTCAGGGGATCCAGCTGGCCTCATTAGAGTAACCCAACTAGGTCTTGAGGTCAACAGTGTAGAGTGGAAAAAAGGAGTGGGCTGAGGCCAAAGACCCACATTCTAGTATTGATTGTCCACAGCATAGCTGCATGGCCTTGGGCCACTCACAGCACTTTGCCTACCCTCAGATTTCTTGTTAAGGAAATATGGGAGGTGCAGAGGGTTAAGTAGCATGTCAAGGAGTTTCCTAGAATTCTGACTTTTCAGGGCTCTGTCGGTCCTCAAGATTCGCACTGATTTCTTCTCCAGGTTCCCTCCTCCTCACATAGCTGGAGCTTGCTTCAGTAGGCACTTTTCTCCTGGCTTTGTAGGCTTTCCACCTCTCCCCTGCCCAGTCTTGGGACATGCCAGAGTACAGATAAAACTATCTATTGCAGCCCTAGTCTCTTGCCACACAGCATGGGGAAAGTCTAACATAGAGAGTTGGGAACCTCGGCGGGGGGGGGGAGGTAGTATTGGAGGGGAGAGAGAAAAATCTTTGAGTGAGAAGAAGCCAACCAAGATGATCAGGGGTTGTTGGGATAGCCAAGCTTTCAATGCCACAAGTTATCCGGAGTTGAGTTGTTGTTGTTTGACTAGAGAGAGTAGATGCGTTCTGAGGAATATGGCCCCAAGTCTCTCCTTTTTTAGCCTGGCCAGGCTCTAGGCTCAGGAGTGACCACTCCGGAGCAATAAAGATCATAGCATCGATAGAAGTCTGCTCAGTGGGAGCTACGAGATGTCCCAAACAAATAACTAACGCAGAAAGATGAAGGGCTAAGAAAGGTGGGTTTGCCTCCAAGATAAATGATCAGAGGGTGTCAAAGCTGGAAAGAATCTACAGATCATCTAATCCAATTCTTCCACTTTATGGATAAAGAAACCGAGGCCCAGAGACATGACTTCACAATACCCATGAGGCAAGCTAGTGGTAGAACTGAGATGAAGGCCAGGTCTCCTGTTCCTGACCTTGGCAATCAAAAACATCGTCTAAAGTGGCTTCGCCCCCACCCCCCACCCCCGCCTGCCCCACACCATGTTGCATTCTCATGTGGGTCCAGCCGCCACACTTCCCACTTCTCTCTCTGACCTTGAGCATGATTGCCTCACGTGTTAGCAGGGCCCCACTCCTGTCACCTCATTGTTTATTGGGGCCTAATAAAACCTAAGTGCAGCCACATGGAGAAGTGGAGGCTTCTTCTCATGTACAGGCTCTTGGGCTTGCCTTTAGTGACTTAGTACTGCTGGGTCAGCATTATTCTATTTTATGGCGGGTCTTGGGGTGAAAGATTAGCCTAAGACAGGAAATGAAGGCTCTAATCACCCAGCCTTAACAGCAGGGGCCTCTTGTGGGTCAGTCATTCAGATAAAAATCACCCTTGTTGCTCAGTAGGCTTCGTTCAGAGAATCCCAAGCTAAGGGTGTAGATTGGGGGCAGCCTGTACTGTCTCTGACCCCAAGAGAGGCCACTTTGGGCGGGAGGGTGGCCACCTTAGCCCTGTGTTAATGGCACATGAACCAGGCTAGGAAGCATTCACTTTTTTAAAAATAGGACTCCATTTGGCTTAGTTTTTCCTACTGACTTAGTTTTTCCTACTGCCCATCCAAGAAATGGGCAGGCACTCGATGACACCTATGACTGTGTCTGTCCCTCACAGCAGCCTTCTGGGATGTGGATGTGGTTACTGATTGTATCCAGAAGAAAACTGAGGCAGACACAGGTGAATTAACTCACAGGTGCCAGGGCTCAGGGGCAAGGTGTCTAGACTCCATGGCCTTTTCTTGGCCCACATTTCACACGGCCTCTCTCTCAGCACCGAGAAGGGCAGGCTGGGGCTAAGTGGGCTGGGCATTGATTGGGGCATCAAACATTTATTATATGACTTCTGAGTGCCAGGCCCTGGGCTGGGTTGTGGGGACGCAGGGGTGAGTAAGCTCTAGTCCCTTTATTCTTGGGACTTTGTGCCCTGGGCTGGCAGCAGGATAGATGCATACAGAGTCACAGCTACTCTTCTAAGCGTTGTCATAAACACATCAAGGTGCTCTGGAAGCAACTGAGAAGAGAGCCTCACGCAGGGAGCGCTGCACCGAGCAGGTGCTGGGGGACTTGGGTTTTGAAGGACAAATAGGAGATCACCAGGCAGATAAAAAGGCAGAAGGTTTCCAAGTAAGAGGTGTGGTGGTATGAAAGATCTCGATTCAGGACTTGTAAGGAAGGGTTTATGTGCATGTTTTCCTCTTAGCTGAGGGTGAAAGGAGTGGGACATTTAGTTGAGAAATAAGCTAGGGGAGGAGGAGGGGGTTTGGCACCAGACTTGCTAATTATGTGAGCGCCGTTGAAAGAAATATCCCATAGGGACCAGAAAGATTCTCCTGATTTGAATTCTCCAGGCATCTGAAGTACCTTTCCCTGTAGAAACGTGCATGGGGCTTGTTTTCAGACGGTGTGTGTCTCCTTTCTACGTCTTGTGTCTCACGCACCAGCGGAGGTGTTTATTGATGGGGCGACAGCATCAGGATGGGACCCGCCACACTGGCAGTTCATGTTCAAAATGTCTCAGATTCCTCTTGCCAAATAAGCTGATAACAAACACCCTTGTGAGTTCATGTGCAGACTGTCTCTCCAGGGACGGTTCTGCATTCCAGACAGGGCCACACACTCATGCTGCAGGAGCTGGGCCGGGGGGTGAGAAGGCTACTTAAAAATAAAGACCAATGGGAAGATATATTTTTCTTTTTTAAGCTGTTTTTAAGGGTGATATTTACAAGGCAAAAGGCTCCAGGAAGTGGATGACTTGCCATGAGTGAGAGAGAGAGAGCCAGAATCCTTAAAAAATAGCAGCTCTTTAGAGCGAAGGGAGTCATGGTGAGGAGAAAGAGCCCGTTCGGAGCCCTGGTCTCTCTCCTTGAGGAGGATCCGCTTCCTGACATCTTCCAGGACATCCTTTTTGGAAACAGAGCTTTGAGCCTGGTTTGTCCTTCGTCGGGAGGAGTCCGAGGCATCCGGGTCCCACATCACCGTCTCCTGTGTAGCCCCTGCGTGTGTGTGTGTTGTTTTATGAAGAAAGAAAAAGTCCTTTCGGAGACCGTTGCTGCTTATTTTAGTGAATGTCTTTTTCAGAACGTGAGGCCAAACGCCAAGAGGGAAGTCCAGCATCTTCATTCTGCCCACCCAAGTTTCTGATGCTGGGATGGTGGGGCCCTGTCCCCCAGACCCCCCAGAAAATCCAGCAGCGCGGTCCGGCCTACGGTCCTCGCCGCTGCACCGCTGTCTGTTGGGCTGTGGTCACCGAGAGAGACACTCGGACCACCGAATGGGGAGTCCCCAGGGGGGCTCTGGTCCCGGAGGGCCTAGGCCAGCATCCCCGGGCTCAGGGGACCCGGCGGCGGCCGTCGGGAGGGCCGGGCATCCGTTTGAACTGCCTCCCGATAGCCGCGTGTTTGACGTGGACGGAGAGCCCCCTCGGTGGGTCCTGCTGAAGTGGGGACTTCCTCAGAGCTTCCTCGCTCTGTCTCTGGCCTGTTCACCCCCTGGAGGTCACATCATGAGAACCTCTCAGCTGTGTCCGTTTGCCTGGCACACGGTCTTCGGCGTCTACGGGGGAAGACATGAACGGATAAATAGCCAGAAACGTAAACCCTCCGATTTTCTAGCAGAAGCAAAAAGGAAGCCGACAGGCCTCAGGCTCCCCATGGTCCAGCAGGCACTCCAGGAAACTCCCCTCTGGTCCTTGCTGCAAAGGGAATTACAGATCTCCCATCCCTAGACTGGGCCTAGCAGGGCGGCCGGATGAACTTTGAGCCACATCCAGAAGTTTCCCTACTCAAGACCGAGTCTTGTTTTCAGTGCTTAAAACAAATATACAAACAAGCCACAATAACAGCAACAATCCGCTGGCAATGCCGACCCCAAGGAAAGCAGAGTCTGTCGTTCTGCTGGCTACCCCAGCTTGCCCAGCCCACTCCCTCTTGGCTGACTATCCCAGGCCGGGGCCTCCCAAGCGCCATGTCCCTGTTTTGTCATTTGGCTTCTCAACAGCACAGGGGATTTCACGTTGAAATCAGAGATCCCGGCTTCTCAAGTGTGTTGATGCGTCGGTAGGCTTTGAACAGCCCATTGGGCTTTTCTGACTCAGGCAGGGCTGACCTGCTCATGCAGGTACACACACCTGCTCATAAAGGCTGAATGCAGTTTACAGGCCCCTGTGTGGAGACCGGGGTGGGGGGTGTGGCCGGCTGGACTGCTAGCTGGGTGGATGGCCTCATGGAAGGAATGGGCAAGCATCTCCCCTTCCCCTGCCCTGGGCACACCCACACAGGGGCCAGGCTGGGCTGCCAAGGTCCCAGGAGGTATCATTTACATCGCTAATAACATTCACGACAGCATGAAAAACAAAGCAGTATAATTACATATCAGGAAATTGATTCCGAAATTAAAGGTCTATAATTCAAATGAAAAAATTCTGGAAGTCTTTTAAAAGCCAACTCAAAAGGTGGTACCACGTATGCTCTTCTGTTCTTCCTGAAACCAGATTTTTACTGGTAAATATTCATTTATTCAACAGACATATACTAGCTACGTACCAGGAGTGGATACCACGCTGGCACTGAAATCGCAAAGGGAAAAATGAATAGACAACTCATTAATGGCTGAACTAGTCAAAAAGGGACGTAATATAAAAAGTCAAATTATTCGAATCTTTAATATTGATTCAATGCCAATTGTATACATAGAACTGAGCTGAGTACTCTGGGAAACAGGGAAAAACACCAGAAAACAAAAGACAGTGGCCTGTCCTTCAGTTTATATATTCATCGTCCAAACAAGACTAATGCACACAAAAAAATGTGTTGGGTTCAAGGTTAAACGAAGTGCCAGACAGTCTGGTCTGTGCTCCTTTGCTTGTGTTCGGTTTATCTGGCAATTTCTCAGAAGCTGGGGGGTTGGGGAGGGCAGAGCTCATTCACCTACTATGCAGGTTCTCAGTAAATGGAATGTATGGAACCGGATGTGGTTAGTGACTCCCAGCCTGGCTTTGGGCCACAGAATTCCCTGGGGGAGCTAAAAGCCTTTCCCCCCTTGGCCCGCAGGCTACATAAGTTCTGTTTGGGGTTGGGCCAAGGAAGCTATATTTTTGGATCCTTCCTGGTGACTCTGTGGTACAGCCGGGTTTGGTGGCCTCTGGAATGGACTCCAGGAGTGAAAGGTCGGTAAGTGGAGGGGGGCAGCCTTGGAGCCTGAAAGCTCTAGCTCCTCCCTTAAGACCCAGCTCTGCTGCTGCTGCTGCTCAGAGCTTTCCCTCGGGCTTCCGGGCACTCCATGGGTCACTCCATCCTGTCTGTGTGTCTGCATGTCTGGTATCACCACAGCCATTACCCATAATTATTATTTAAATTTGATCCCCTGAATAGACTGTGGCATTCCTTTGGGACACAATGCATAGCAGCCTTCAGTTAGTACCACGGGGCCTGCCCTGCTCCAGAGGATGGGTAAGATTGGCGCAGGGGTAGGAAGAGGAAGCCAGAGGCCCGCTGTGGAGCCCTCCAGGGACGCACCTGTCTGACGCAGCCATGGGGCCGCTAATACTTCTGGGCATTGAGCCTAACAAGGAAATGGGGGTTGCATGGAGGGCCTGGTGAGCCCATCTAGGAGGTGTGGACTTTCACTGAGGGGTGTAGGGAGCCCCAAGGGCTGAGGGAACAGGCTGAGGCGGTGTTGGCAAAATGGGAAGTGGAGGCTAGGTAGGAGGCCCTGGCAGTGACTCGGGTGGTGGGGAGACAAAGGGCAGTCACCCTTCAAGCACCATGTAGCCTGGATTCTGTAGCCACTCTTGCTTAGATTTTACCCAAAAGCAGGGGCTATTGGGCATCTATGGTTGCCAGAGGCACAAGCGCCAGGCCGTGGGCTGGGCGTCGGAGAGCTCACAGTGCAGGGCGGCAGGCAGGCCTGGGAGTGGATCAAGGTGCAACAGGATGTAGAAACCGTCGTGGGAACCTCCGCAGGGAATGGTGTGAGATGGGGGCTGAGGAGTGGTCCAGATAAGACCTCAAAGAACAGTGGTGTCTAGAAGACTGCCAAGCCAGACATCGTTGTGTTTTACCCTCATGTAGCCCACTGGGGTCAGACTCTTATTATCCCATTTTATAGATGGGGGAACTGAGGTTCAAAGCAGCTTGGTACCTCATCCAGGCTCCTGCACCTCGCCAGCGGTGGTGCATGATTGTGACAAGTCTGTCTGACTCCAGGGTCCACACTGGGACCCTCGGTACTCTGCTGGCTTTGGTGCTCCAGCTCCAGAGCCCCCTGGGTCTTCACCAAGTAAAGAGAGTCCGTGTGGGCATGCACGACGGAAGCAGAACACAAGCCAAGGCACAGGGAGGGAGCCGTGGAAGAGTCTGGTTTATCAGGAGCTGCAGGGGGCTCAGGGAGTCAAGAGTACAAGGGAAGGGGCAGCAGTAGGGGGCAGGCCGAGAGCAGGCTAGGGGTGAATCACGATGGTGGTTTCTGTTCTTGCTCTGCTGGGATGTTTGACTTGGCCCTGAAGCTCATCAGGGGACCGCTGGAGGATTTGAAGTAGGACCAGAAGCTGACCAAGCGTGGGTTCTTGGTGTAGAGGTGTCTTTGGCGGCAGCTTGAGAAATAGGCTGGCAGCCTGGAGGGAGGTGATCTGGAAGCAGGAAGGGCTCGTGAGGAAATTTTGAGGGTTTAGATGAGAGCAGAGAGGAAGGTGGGTGGTAGCAGTGGGGCTGTTGTGGAGGTAGGCCTGGGTGCTGGGCCACCTGGGAGGTGAGGGAGAGGGGCAGGCAAGGGGACTCCGATGGTTTGGCTCAAGGGACTGGATGCAGATGGTGCTGTACCGAGTTTGGGGGTGCAGGGGAGGTAAACCGATCGCATGTGAGGTGTCTGTATGGGAGTCCTTGCAGTTGGCTCATGGGCCCAGAGTGCAGCAGATCCCATGGAGGGATATCTTGATGGGTCATCAGGACGTAGCTATTGGTCAAACTACCGGAGTGTCTAGGTCCCTGAGGGCGAGAGGAGAGTAAAAATCAGAACCTCGGGACACAGTAAAATCTCAGGGACGTTTAAAGAGAGATGAGTCTGCAGAGCCTGAAATGGGAGCGATGGTGAGCAAGATAGGGTCCCGGATGTGATGATGGCATGGTGTGACAGCCTTGGGTGTGAGGCCTGCAGCTCTTGTGTGATTGGAAACCAGACTGTGGTGGATGGAAGGGGAAGTGGAAGTGAGGGGATGGACTGCTGCAGGGGTGACCCGGACCCGGTAGGGAAGGAGGGAGAGTCTCATTTTGCTTCCTCCAGTGAGAGCAGTATAGACTTAGCTATGACTGCATTTGCACATGTTTTTGAGACTGACTTCATGTTGATAAATTCACACAGAAACAACAAACGCAGAACTTTGGTCAGTGGAAAAAAAAATTTTTTTTTTTTTTTTTTTTTTTGCCTTGACAAATGCAGTCACTTAGCACAACTCTTTAAAATTTGGGGCCTTTGGAAGACAGACTCCGTGAGACGCGGCTGGGCTGTGAGCTTCGCGGGGCAGACTGCTCTGTGGTCGTCCCAGGGTCTTGGCCGAGGAGCCGTGTGCAGAGCCAGCAGGTGTTGTTGAGCGATCCTTTTCACGTTCGCTTTGCTATGATTTCCCTCTCCTCCCCGGGTATCCATCTCTGTCCTCCAGACCAATTACTGGGGTCCCAGTCCCTGAGACCTAACTTCAGCACAGCAGGGGATGCACTGCCATCCTGATGCAAGGCCACCTGGGGAGTGGCCTTGAGGACGTGCTAGGCAAATACTCAGCGGAAAATACACCTTTCGCTCTCCCATCCCTGCGTAAGTAAGTTAGATTAAAAGGAAGGAGCTACCCCTTCCATTTGCAGGAAAAGTGCACCAATTTTTGCCTTGGTTCGGCTTGGGCTGCCTTGAGCTTGAGGTAGGTAGGAGTCATCCCGCTGCAGGTGCCAGAAAACATTGAGCACATCCGTGAACTTGCACCGTGAGGCACCTCATTTAAATTTCACAGAGACTCCGTGTTGTTTATGACTTGTTCAAGGCAGTGCTCAGTGGCCCAGAGTCCATGCAGTTTCCACCACACCATGTCAGCTTCCAGGGACTCAGGAGCGGAGGGCTCGGGTGGGCGTGGGGGGCATTGACACCAGGGAAGTGACTAGCTTATCTGCCCTATTCTCCTGTCCTATTCCATTCGCATTTAGGGACGGGATGGGGATTTTCCATACAGGGTGGAGAGGGGTGTATGTGTGTGTCTCAAATGGAGAGGTGGGCAGGCTTACTCTGAGGGTCAAGCAACTTTTCCTGGATACTGAGGTCCTAATGGTTGTTTTGGAAGTTGACCACCACAACAATGGTGGTGGGGAGAGATCCCTCTCACGTGTTCACCCTGATGTGACCAACAGCTTTCTGACCCACAGGCCAAATTTGACACGCCTACCACACTGTGGTTTACCTCCTGCGTGACTTTAGGGAATGGTTCCTGCCTAGCAGATAAACCCTCGATTCTCAGTGACATCCTGCACTTGAAGTCTGCTTCTCACTATGTGAAGTCCAAATGTTTCAGGTCACAGAGGGCTTTCCCACGGTGTGGGTGGCGGGGACACCCGGAGAATCTGGGTCCTTCCTTCCTTCTGGCTCGGCCATCTCCTACCTGTGGTTTCCAAGGAGGCTCTCCTCTGACAGAAGTGAAAGAGCTTGGAGGGTCACTGGGGGAGATGGCTGCGGGGCCTTCCCAGAAGTTGTGTACGTTACTTCTGCGCACAGTCCATTACCTCGCACTGGTCATATGGGCTCACAGATGTAAGGAAGGGCCCAGGAGGAAGGAGCAACGCATCTAGCCATCAGCTAGCCTGTCTCTGCCGTATCCACCAAAGCCCAAAAGTTATCTCTCAGCTGAGTTTTTATCGGCAGATTAGCTACTGTCTTCATCTGATAGTGCATCGAGATCTCATTATCCAGGGCCTAGCATTTTGGAGTTTGATGGAAGAAGAGGAGTCCCTGGCCTAGACAAGCAGACACGTCTCTGCTGTGGTGTGCAGGGCAGCACTTACATACCTTTGGGCTCCATCTACTTTGTGTGGGAGCACTATGGGCATATGGTTAAGGATGCGGGTTCTGAACTCTGGCTATGGGACTTCGCGTTACAGGTTCACCACTTCTGGCCATGTGACCTCGGGCCATTGGCTAACTTCCCTAATTCTCTGAAAAACGGGGATATCAATAGTGTCTAACAATGTCTGAGTTTGTTATAATGATTAACTTCTTTAATAATAAGTTTTTAACACATTGCCCAAGACTTCATAGATGCTCATTTAGTGCCAACAATTTTTATGTTCCCAAGGATTGAAGAGTCAGTCGTTCATTCGTTTAGCACATACTATGTACAGAGAGAGTCTTTTGCTAGGAACCGAGAGTAGGGAAGTAAAAAATTCACAGAAGAACTTGCTATAATTGAAGCAAGTACTAGATGCCATGGGAAGGATCTGACCCATTTGGGGCTAGGGAACTAGAGCATCTGGAGGAGACGGGCATTGAAGGAAGACTAGGGGTTCGTGTGGAGAGGATTTCTTCATAGCCACAGGCCCTGCTTAAGAACACCAAGTGTGCTGTGTGATATATTGGATTTAATGTTTTTGGAATAGGGAAGCTTCTTTGTTATAATAGGATTCTTCTAAAGGAGCCTTACCCATGTCCCTGAAATTGATGTCAGCCAATTAAAAATATGCCCAACCCTAACTTTGAAGGACAGAAGTCTCATCTAATGACACAGCCATTGTTCCCACTCGTTCGAGCCTGATGGCGTGCCCAATGGATCTGAGCTGACTTGTCGTCAGGGAGCTCTTAGGGAATCTTTACACTGCAGGGAAGAATGTTCCCTGCTTTCTCAGACCTGCTGTCTGCTGGCACCACTGCACGGGATGGTGAGAATGCAGGTGCGTTCTCCCCCGGGCAGTGTGTGGTGGGTTTGGGGAGCCAAGACCAAGACTTGGGAGCCGGGTGTTGAAGGAAATTTCACAGATGCGTGTATGGGGGCAGGAGTATCAGTGGTGGTTGCCTGAGCAAAGCAGAGTAAGAGATAAAATAACAACTTGTCAGAACTGAGCTTCCACAGTCATTCTGGAGTCCAGTAAGATTTGGAAGGAAGAATGAGAGAAGCCTAGATGACTTCACAAAAAAAAAAAAAAAAAAAAAAAAAAAAAAGGTTAAATGTTATTTCCTGAGCCAAATAAAACAAAGAGCAAGATCCTTTCATTAACTTAATGATTTCTTTTGCTTATTACATTTTAATTCAAAAGTATTTTAGAAAATTAACTTCAGTGTTAATTAGCGTAATTTTCTGTACTCTGGCCTTGGACAGCTCTGGCTCTTAGGTGGTGATGGTGGGGGTTTTCTTTTTCTTTTTTTGGGGGGGTAGTGGTGGGGGTTTTCTTAATGCATTTTATTTTTTTTTTGTGGGAAAATATACAAAACATAAAACTTACCATTTTAACCATTTTTAAGTGTAGAGCTCCGTGGTAATCAAGTACGCTCATGATGTTGCAAAGGCGTCACCACCATCTACCTCCAGAACTCTTTCATCTTCTCAGATTCATAGTCTACACCTCAGACACGAACTCCCCATTCCTCTCTTCCCCCAGCCCCTAGCATCTACCCTTCTGTTTCCTGTCTCTGAATTTGCTTCTTCTCGGTACCCTCACTAAGTTCTGAGACAGGATTGCCTCCTGGAAATCAAAATTGAGAGTTCACGGTTTTCCTGGGTACCTAGCATATGACCAAGACAGTTGGGGCACACACAGAATAGACTGCTAAGTTTTTGTTAGTAAAATGAGCCTAGTGTGTGTGTGTTGAGATACATTGAATTTTGTCACCTCTTGGCCTATAACCAGGTATGCAGGTTTCCTGCATATGGTATGTGGGTTCATGGGCAAGGTATCCTGTGGGCCCAGCAGGAGATGGGGTCTAAGGGGTGACTTCTTGGAAAGAGGCCAGGCATGCTGGACCCGAGGGCCTGAGGTCCAGAGAACAGACCTGTGGGGGATGCAGCCTGGGGCCTTGACCCTCACCTGCTGGATTGCAAGCCCATTCTTCATCAAGTCAGCATGGTGCCAGGGCTTCTTGCCGGATGGCTCTTTCTTTTCTGGAGAAGAAGCATCCTGCTAACTTGGTGGAGGCCTACAGGCACTTGCTGGCCTGAGGCAGGTAGGATCCCAAAGCCCCCTCCGGTCATCAAGACCAGTGGGCTAGTCAGGGACAGAAGACCCTAGACTTAGGATGTGTGTACAGGAGGCACTTGAACAGGTTGTACATACTCTGGAAGAACATTTGGGAGTGGAAAGTATGAAGCTAAAAATAAAAATCATCCAAAAAGACCATTTCTCCCCCCCGCCTGCTTCTCTCACACATACTGTTCATGTTTGGCTTGTTTTCCTTCTTCTATAGATATTGCTTTATGGAGTCGGAATCCTATTGAGCACCTGAAATTATACCCTGCCCTCCTCACTCTGCATTAGGGTGTAAGCGCTTCCCTATGGATTAAGTGTCTTTCTAAATATTATTTTTAAAGGACTGCCTAATACTTTATTACTTGGTTGCCCCATAACTTATGAAACCGTGCTCTGTTGTTGACACGCATAGACTCTCGGAGCCTGAAAGATCTCCAGAGACTTCAGAGCTGGACCCGTTTACTGTGTACGGTGTCTTCAACAAAGGCAGGCTGTACCAGTTCTGTCTACACGGCGTCGATCCGTTGGTGACTAAGTGTGGATTTTGAAGTGAGCTGGAACTGGGCCCCTTTTACAGCATCCCTCCTTGCTGCCTCTGGGATCCTGAGGAGGTAACTCTGTAGTTTGCCTTTTCTTCTGCCAAACAAGGATGGGTAAATGAGGTCAGCGATGTAGGCGTCTGGGACAGGGCCTGGCACGCTGTCAGCAGCTGAGCCACGCGGCTGTTGGTGTCCTCATGAGGTGGTGTGAGGGGCGGGCCCAGACTCCTCATGCCTAGGCTGGCCTTCTGCCCACCTCGGAGGCTTTGCTTCTGGAAGGTCCTTGAAGAGCGGCTTAGTGGTCCAAGCAGAGGTGTGGGGCACTGGCTAGAAATTCTTACTGAAAAATGTTTAAAGTATGTACGTGTGTATGTACGTGCATATATATACACACATTTATATATATATACATGCACACACGTGTGTGCACATGTACACAATGCATGTGCATACATATATACACCTGCATTTACATAGGTACACACGCACACATGCATATGTATACACATACATGTATACACAGACACACACTAGGAAGCACATGTGGCAAACATAATTGCATTATAGAAAATAAAGATGAGCAAGTTCTGGACCCCACCCCCCGCCCTGCCCCCCAAGGACCTTATTGCAGAGCAGAAACAGAGGAAAGAAGAAGACCCCCCCACCCCATAGGCTTGGTGTGAGGACCCCTTAGGATAATGCTGGTGGAAGACCCTGGCCTGCCATGGGCCTCTGGTCACGTGGGCCTCTTCCTGGCACCGTGACCTGTCAGCATACAGGAATCTGGCTCATTGGAGCAGGAAGGGATCTGCTACTGGGCCTCCAGGAGGAAATGGATGGAGGTGAGGAAGCGGGAGTGTGTGAGGTCACTGAGTCAGACCAATGGAGTCAACTCGCTGTTGAAAAGTGTCAGGGGAGGACTGAGGCTGGAAGGGCAGGACCCACACAGAAGGCCTGGCCTGAGCTCCCCACCTGGGGCAGTGTAGACGGGAGGGCAGTTTCTAGGCCCTTGGGGCAGGCTGGGAACTTGTTAGGCCTTTCACGGTATGTCTCCTGGATGCGTTTTCCTGGGCCTTTCCTCGCAGGGCTCCAGATGGCGTGTGTTAGAAAACGTGTAAGAAAACTGCACGTGTGGCTTCAGCTTGCGTGGAAGGAAGGGCTTTGACTTCCTGTGGGTGATCCCTGGGGTTAAAATCAGGAACAGAAAGAAGCTTGTGGAGAGACAGGATTGACTGCCCTGGGGAGGAGGCAAAGGTGGAGCAGGCTGCCCCAGGAGGCCATGTGCGAGGGAAGGCTGGGGACCCCTGGCTGGAAGGAGGCCCTTTCAGTCCCTTCCCAACCTTGGGAGATCCCCCTTTCGGTTCACGTTAGTTGCTGTATGTCCTTGTAGATGGAAAGCCAGGCCTCCTCTGGCCAGGTGAGAAGATGAGGTGTGCAGGCCTCACCTGTGAACCTGGGCTCTGCAGAGATGCAGTGTCCCTGGGGGGGTACTTCCCGGGCTGCCTCTTGCCTCACCTCACCTGTTGGATCCAGGGTCTTCTGTGTGTGAGGCTTGGGTCTGGGGCTTCCAGTTTTTCTGACCACACTGTGAGTGCATGAGGGTGAAAACCGACCCTGCCTGGGGGCTCATTGGCAAGGTTATTTGGGGCACTCGGGTGGCTTAGGGGTTGAGTGACTGCCTTCAGCCCAGGGCGTGATCCTGGAGTCCCAGGATCGAGTCCCACATCGGGCTCCCTGCATGGAGCCTGCTTCTCCCTCTGCCTGTGTCTCTGCCTCTCTCTGTGTGTCTCTCATGATTAAATATATAAAATCTTAAAACAAAAAACAAAAAACAAAACCTGTCATTTATCCACTACCTGGTCACACTGTTTGATGCCATTTGGCAGGTGTTGAGGCCCAGGGAAGACAGAGGCGGGGGTCCTCAATGTGAGCACCCTAGAAACTCTTCAGCCAGGCAATGCCTTCTCTCACTTGAGAGGTACTTTGGGGCTCTGTGCCAAACCTTGAACTTGTCTCCCAGATGCCCCGGACTGAGCCCATTACTCATGCTGTTGTTGCCAGCAATCCAAAGCTCTGAGTTTTAATTTGTAGCAGCCATGGGCAGGGAAAGGGGGGTTGCTTTGTGACTCATGAAGTCACACAGGCAGGAACCACAAATAAGGAACCAATTGGCAAAAACCAAATAGCTTCAGGGCTATTCTTGGAAACTAAAGCATCACATCTTATTTATTCCCAGAAAATGAAGAAACCTTTCGTATTTCTGGGTGGCTTTATTTATATTAAACTCTAAATACCCTATCAAACTCTAAAAAACAACAGCTGGGTGGTGGTTGACAAGGAAAATTTTCACAAGAGCTATAACCTGAAATCCTCTGATTTAACTAATCCTCGATTTTCTTTTGGGGAAGGAGAAAGGGTACCCACCAGGAAAAAATTCCACTCCAGTCTCTGGAAGAAGGGGTTTGGAGCTCAGACTCAGTCTCCCAAGGCCCTCCCAAGTCAGCCTTCCTAGCCCACTAACAGAACTACCTGTATCAAGGATGTTTTTTATTACTGAAATTACAGAAACCTCCTTAGTCCCCACTCTATATTTGAGAGAATTGAAATCTCAGAAGTTAAGTGAGTCATCCAAGGCTGTCCAACTGGGAAGTGGATTTGAACCCACATTATCTGAATTCAAAGCCTATGGCTTCTAGTTTTATTTATTTATTAAAGATTTTATTTATTTATTCATGACAGAGACAGAGAGAGGCAGAGACACAGGCCGGGGGGGGGGGCGGGCAGCAGGCTCCATGCAGGGAGCCCGACGTGGGACTCGATCCCGGGTCTCCAGGATCACACGCTGGGCTGAAGGCAGCGCTAAACCGCTGAGCCACCGGGGCTGCCCCGCTTCTAGTCTTAAAGTACAGATAATTCCTTGAGCTGGGAAGCTAGTCCCTCCTTCTGGTTTGATGACGTTTGGGCCATTTGAGGAATAGTAATTGACTGCTGGTTATCACGTAGCTGCCAGGTGCTAAATACATCACATCCATGATTGAGTTTATTCCTTGTAACCCTACAAAGCCAGTGTGATTGTCTCATTTTACAGATGAGGAAACAGTCTGAGATACGTTAGATCACTTGCCTAGCAGGTGCATGAGACCAGATTCACACCTTCATCTGCTAGACTCCAAACCGTCTGAGGCTCTTCCATGAGGAAACCTACCCTCATGGGTGTTAGGGTCTTTTTAAGGTCTTTGACTTCAACTGCAAAGCTAATTTTGCAGGTTGAGACCAGACCCTTCAGACCAGGGAGGCAGGTCTGAGCCTGATACGAGCTGCTAGCGTACAGTCCAAGGAGCACCGTCTGCTGTCCGGCCACCCCTCTCCACCCCCACCCCATATCTCCCTCTAGAGAAGACCGAGTTCCTAGGGCCCCCATGCACAGCCAGCACACTCCACGCCACCTTTGGCTCTCCACTGGAACCCTAAGATTAAGTCGCTCGGTTTTCTTTTGGGGGAGGAGGGACGGCAGCTGGAGTGGGAAGGATACAGGTTCTTCCAGTTTGTAAATGATTCTCTGGGAGTCAGGTTTGGCTTGATATCTCTAAACAGTTCACCCTTTTAGACAAGGGGGAGCTGGCAAGTCGAAGAATTGATGTGCAGAAGTGTTTTTTCTAACTGGTGCATTCCCCGGACACGAATCTGCCCCACGTGAGAGAGATGCAGTGCACATTTCCACATCTGCCAAGTGCCTCCCAGGGCCTGGCTCTGCCCCCACACACCTCGCCCTACACAGCAACCCTGCAAGGTGGAGAATACCAGGTCTCTTACAAAAGGAGAAACTGAGGCTCAGAGCTTCTATGGCTTGTGTGAGGCCGTGAGGGCAGCCAGGGGCCAAACTGAGCTTGGACTTGGGCTCCAATAGCCCCAAAGCCTGGATGGGCAGGTGGCTCTCTCTGCACCATCTGCCCATCCCCAGAAAGGACTACAGGGTGCCAGCTGAATTCAAGTAGTTTTGTCTTTGTCAACGGCCGCATCCTTTGTTCAGTGCTGGGCACAGGAATGGTTCCAAAGATAGAGACTGGGGATGTTCCTTCCCTCTGAAAGCAAACGAGTCTTGCTCTCTGTTTACGCTCTCTGGGTGGTAAGTCTTGTACCTGGGGAAGAGCTGAAACAGTAGGAGGCAGTGTTTATGTGAGCGATGCCAAAGTGAGCACTGCGGACCTTTAAGGAGCCGAGGGAGCATCTGGGAGGGAGTCCGTGTCTTATCGGCACCTGGCAAAGCACAGGGCCAGCTCTCCATGCGCGGTGACTTTGCAGGGTGGCGGGGAGCAGAGCCGCCAGGTCAGGGCTCCTGGAGGACAGAGGCCTGGCTCAAGAGTGCCCCGGGCTGGGCCTGGTGCAGGGAATGGGCCCTCAGCCACGCACGGTGCCAGGCATGTCGGAGGTTCCTGGGGACGGGGTGAGGGGTGGTGCCCCTGCTGTTGTCAGCGCCCCCGTGGCCAGCAGCGTCTGGGTGTCTGCCCCCAGCAGCCCCCCCCCCCCCAGGTGCTGCCCGCGGGCTGCCATACACCGTGTGTGCATGCGAGTGCGCACCTCTCCCCTGGGGCTCTCCCAGCTATCTTGCTCGTTCATTACCGCCTCCCACCACCTCATCTTCCCAGAGGCTCCTCTCTGCCCTGTCGCTCTGTCTCCTGCCCCCTCCATGATCTGCCCTGGATGCTCCCTCCACACCTTGTCATGAGTTCTGAACTCTAGATGCTCTGAGCTTGCTGTGTGCTGGCTCTTTCCTGACTCACATCTGTATGGCCTTTCCTTTGCCTGAGAACTTCTATTCCCCAGTCTTCTAGTGAAATTCATCTTGTTCCTAAAATTGTAGTGTTTGGGGCATCCTCCACTCCCCCTGCCCGCCCTACCCCGTGGCTCCTCTGGACACGTCTAGGCTCTCTCAGACGCCTCCTTATCTGGCTTCCATGCACCTTGCTCATCTTTTAAAAGCACTTTCCTGTTGTCCTATAATCAACTCTTCATACACCTGTCTTCCTCCCTAGGCCCCATCTCTGCATCCTCAGTACCTGGGGGGCTGCATGGCTCTTGCTTAGGCACCAGTAATTGTTGCTGAATGAATGAGTAAAGGATGAAGGAAGAAAATAGACACTTTGCTCTGCTTTTAATGTTATAAGGCCAGCCCACAATCCAAATGCACCCACACAGTGTTTCTGTCTGGAGAGTGGGAAGCCGCCCAGCCCTAGGGCCTTGTCTCTGTATTTGCTGACCTCCTCCCACCAGGCCTCTGTCTGGGGAAGCTTGATATGCTGTGTGCTCTTGTTTACAGACCCTCCCGAGCCCTCCTGACAGCTGGGCCAACCCTAGTTCCTCTACACTTGTCTTCTTGCAGTAGCTTTGGGTTCTGGAAAAATAGCTATTGCTTTGGAAAATCGACCCTAACTTATTTTTGTTCCTTTGAAACTTGAATGACTTTCCTAAGAAATGCCTGAGGTTAGAGTGGTGCAGAGAGACAGGCCAATGGCCCAAACCCAGGCGAGCTATTTTCGTAATGTGAATGAATACCCATTGCATTTTTCCTTCCATCGGCCTCAGCACTTGTTCCAAACAATTCACAGCTTGGGCTCACAGAGCACAGACTCCTTTTGCACATCGGGAGGAGACCCATGTGTGTCTGTGTCTTTCTGTATGTCTGACTGAGGTAGATGCTGTACTTGCAGCTGATACTGGGAGTAGAAAGAAGTTTCGAGAAGTTGCCATTTGTCATCTGTATAGGGGAAAGACCTGCCCTCTGGTAACTAGTGGAGGAAGACTTTAACGTTTTGTGTCTAAGGATATGTGAGAAGGCCATGAATTCTAGGGAGGCAGGTGCTTTGAATTTTTTGGTCTGTGTGCTAATGTCACGGGGCTAGATTACACTAATATTACTCAACCAATTTGTAGCACCACGAATTAAAGATTTCTGTGGTGCTTGCTACATCTGGTGTGCTTTTCTGGTTTGTCCCCCCCCCCCCCTTACTACTTGTTATTTCTAGAACTATCTGGCTCATAACAAGATTGACCAGGTAATGCTGACATCAGCCAAGGTATATCTTTGAGTGACCTGTATGTAATTCTTTTACAGCCAGTGAGAAGAGTGGGGTGTTGGCAGGGGGAAAAAGATAGCCAGCAAGACAGCATTGCCAGCTCAGAAGGCATGATTGTACCTTTTCTATAGATGATTTATCTTTAGCATTAAGTGTTATGTTTAGTATGCTTAGCATCCCAAAGGAATTTTATTTTTCCCTCTCAGCACCCATTCCCCAACCCTGCCCTCATTACCATGGAGCTCACCTCTGCCCCCACCTTCCTTTGCAGGTGTGACGTTTTTCCAGGTACTTCATGGTGTTCTCCTCTAGCTTGTCCAAACCACTGCTCTACACAGCTGCTGAAACATGGGGGAAAACGAGGATGAGAAGCAGACCCAGGCCGGGCAGGTCTTCGAGAACTTTGTCCAGGCTTCCACGTGCAAAGGCACCCTCCAGGCCTTCAACATCCTCACACGACACCTGGACCTAGACCCTCTGGACCACCGGAACTTTTATTCCAAGCTCAAGTCCAAGGTGACCACCTGGAAGGCCAAAGCCCTGTGGTACAAACTGGACAAACGTGGATCCCATAAGGAGTACAAGCGAGGGAAGTCTTGTATGAACACCAAGGTAAGGGAAAATCCTGTGTAGACATTTCTTACCTTTGAGGGGTGTGCGTGATGGCTTGCCGGGAGGTTAGGAAGCTGTTGCCATTTTGCCATTCTAAGGTCCTTAATAGGTATGGGTATGTGTGAGCATTTTGCTTGGTTGAAGATTTCCTTTGCCTGCACATGCACAGCTTATCCTGGGTGGGAGCTTCTGTCTTAGAGTGGTGGCCTCAGCTACTCTTCCTGTGGCCTCTCCAAGGCAGAGAGAATAAATGCATGCTTGGCATTATCTTGCTTCTACTGTCACCACTATTACTGCTAGTAGCTACTATTTATTGAACAACTTCTGTGTGCCAGGAACTGTATAAACATGGTCTCAGTGAACACCTACTACATGGTCCTTTGGGCCATTTTAGAGCTATGGAAACTGAGAAGTCCATTATCTAGCTCGAGATCACACAACAAGGAGGCAACTTTGGTCTGATTCAAGAGATTTCACCCTAAATTCCATTCCCCTGGGAGCCAACATTGTAGAAAGATCCCTTGACTTTGATTGGCTAAGAAATAGTCTTTGGTCCTTCCTGCCTTTTCCTCCCTCTCTCTTTCCCTTCTTCTCTCCACCCTCTTCCCCAGGATGCATTTCTGTGCTCAGGGTCATACTTGCAGTTAACCCTCCACAAGCTGATTACTTCCTCCACTCTTTGGCCACAGGTGACATTGGTGGACATCACATCTCTATCACTGCAATGCACACTGCCTAAGGGGCAGCCGGAAGTCAAGACATCTCGGCCTGGCCCTTGGGGGGCTGTCAGCCCCAGGCAGTGGTCCAGACTGTATGTTTAGGTTAAAAGTGAGCGTGCTGTATTTAGACCTCACAGGAGGTAGTTTAGCCAGAGCCCTTGGAATTTTAGTCGGTGCCAATCCCAGACAAGGGGATTGAACTCTCCATGGCAATCAGGACTGTTGTGTTTTTGTTTTGGTGATGAGAAGCTGTTGACTGTACCGTGGGATACGGCCGGCTGCGTTCCCTTGCCCCCAGGGGGACAGCTGCCAAAGCTCCTCCAAGCCTGGGGCGCGCTGACTTTATGGGGCATAAGAAGAGCATTCCCACAAGTCCAGAACTTCAGCCCAGAGCTCTAGCCATCCAGGCAGTGCCTGCCCATAACCTTCCAAGCTTTATCCCTATACAGAGGAGACAAAAGTGTTAAAGAAAGAGGAGAGAAAGGGGTGCGACAGGTCGCTGAGGTGCCACCCTCACCTAGCTGCTGTGACTTCATGGCTCCTGGTTCACTGGGAAGCTCTTCAGACTTGGAGAATGGGGGGAGCTGTTTGCTTTCAAAGTATCACCCTCTTCAGACTTGGAGAATGGGGGGAGCTGTTTGCTTTCAAAGTATCACCCTTTTCAGTAACTGTGTGTGGCAGCTTTCTTTTGAAAAGGTCCCGTAGAAGTCAGGTGGCCGGGCTGTAAGGTGTTTTCTCAGGAAGGTTTTCAGAGGCCTTTTTCTATGAGGAAATGCCATGGCCTCATGTACCCAGCAGTGTCTGGCTGTTGAGGTGACTCTCTTGGTGCTCTGAAGACAGACCTGCAGAGGGAGTGAGCGCCCGGGGGTGGGGGTGGGGGATGGAATGGAGGCTCGACCACTAGGAAGATGTCCTTTTTTCAAAAATCATCAGTCGATTGCCTCGCCTGTCTGGCCAGCCTTTATTTTTCAAGCCTCGATGAGTTGAAATAGAAGAGTCCTTGTGGACTCTTGAGGTTGGCAGGTCACCACTGGTGCCGGGGATACAAAGGGAAGGCACCAACATTGGTAGTTAGTGATGCTGAGTTGAGAGTGTATCTTGCTCAGGAATTTTCTGCCTTGGAGGAGGAGGAATAAGGACCTTTCAAACATGTGGTAGCCCATCTCCTAAGCACCACCTAGATCCTGGAGCATGGAACACATTTGAAGATGTGCTCCAAGTATGGCTCTGACTGTGTGAGGTCACTTGAGCTGCACACTTCAGAAACCCAGCTCAAACCTAAACAAAAAAAGAGAATCATTAACTTGTATAAACAGGAAGGTCCAGAGAGTCTTTCCCATCCTCTCTCCTTCCATCTTTGTCTTGGACGTTTTGCTCTATGTTGGCTCCAGTCTTCTCTCCTACAGATTTTCTCCATGTGGCCTCTAGTTCCTATCTTTATAGCTCTGTGACCCAAAGGCTAGACTCTCTTTCCTCCTGCTCAATATTGAATAAAATTTTAGGGAAGGATTCTAATTGGCCTGTGTCTGGACCAATTATTGTGCCCAAACCAGGGGAACTGGCTACTGTCTTTGGTAGCCCTTTCAAACATCATATGATAGACATGAGGGAGGAGCAGGTTCCCAAGATGTGGATGGATAAATAACAGGGTCCTCTACAGGGACTGTGTGCATTCTGGTTATGGTATAGTCTCTCTCCATATTGGATTCATGTGGATGGTTAATGGCCAACTCTAAGAACCTAGAGCTTGCAGTCCTTGTTGTGAGTCAGACAAAACACAGAACACGGGTCCTCCCTCTCTACTAACATGAACAGACTCTGTCTCACTCACACACCTCGCTTAGGTATCCTTGGGTGTAGTAGTTTACGCTGAACATTAGCCAAACAAGAAATGCTGGGTATTAGCATGCACATGGATGATCATTAATGCTAAGACATATAACATAGGTGTGTCAGGTATCAGGCACATGGTCAAGCTCCTGGCTAGCCACAGCTAGAGTAGAAATTAACTCATCCAGAACCCAAAACTTTCCATTGTTGCGGATACCTCAGAACCATCTGGAGTGGATCAGGGCTTTAGCATTTCACCAGCATATATCAGCAGCTACCGCACTCTTCATGCCAGCAGTGTGTGAGTGTGAGTGAGCAAGTGTGTGTGTGTGTGTGTGTGTGCATGTATGTTGGTAGTGGTGATTGAGGGAGATTGACCAGCATCTGTTTGGAGAAGGAAGCCTCTGATAGGGGTAGGGGAACAGGGAGAAGGACCTACATTGTCATTAGAGCATTGGCTTAGGTGTCAGTTGCATAATCTAACTTGGGATCATTGTTTACTAATTAGTTATGAGGGTTTTGTCAGGCACTTAATAATTCTTTCCCTGGGTGTGATCTGTTTGGATAAGGATACAGTGATCCAAGGATCAAGCCTAATTAACTCTTTTAGGACTAACACTGGTTCTGCATCCGGATAGTACCTTTATCAAATATCACATCCAATTATGTAATGTCCCTGGGGAATACAGCCCAGAAAGGGGGGGGGGAAGCAATATAAGGTTTGGCATGGCAATTGCCATCATCACAAAATCGTGGAGTCTGGTCTTTTATATGTATCTAATATCAGAAGGAACTGGAGAGGATGTTGTGTACAATCTCTACATCTGACAGGTAACACAGAGGGGCCCAGGAACCTGAAGCCATTTATCCGAGGCTAGCGGGCGACTTTGTCAGGATTTGGACTCTATTGATGAGTTGGCTCCAATATTCTTTTGTTCATTCATTCAGCAGGTATTTCTAGCGCTCTATGCACCTGACAGGGGAGGTGGCTTGGAAGACAAATGAGAAGTGGCTCTCAGCAGTTTGGGAGACAGAAACATAATTATTTCTGTATTTATTAACTTACCTAGTCATTCATGAGGTGAATAATTATTGAGCAGTTGCTGTGTGCCAGTCACTTGTCTAGGTACCAGTCAGCCACGAGATAGCTCGGTGGCCTTGGGCAGGTTGCTTAAATCGTGGATCCTCAGTAGCGATCTGTGTAAAATGAGGATAGCAATGGTCGCTCTCTCATGGAGTTGCTGTGAGCACTAACTCAGGCGATCTTTGTGAGGGATTTAGAATGTTGCCTGGTACATATAAGTGAACCGCACATGCTCGGCCAGTATTGTCACTGGTATCCTAAGTGTATGACACAAGTGTGTACACAGTCTGCAGGAGTCTAGAAAAGCAATGACTGAGCATGACCGGAGCAGTCTGGCAATGCTTCCTGGAAGAGAAGGTGTGATTTGGAGCTTGACGTATGAGAAGAAGTTTGCCTTGCCGAGCTGAGGGAACACAGGACAGGGAGCTGTATTCCAGGAAGAGTGTGTTGCTTTGTAAGAGGAATGAAGGTGAGAGTGGGGAGAGGGGGAGAGCCAGAGAGAGCAAAATAGGTGGATGTGCAGGAAGTGACCCGGGAAGAACGGCCTCCCGGGGGCCAGGCTGTGAAGAGAGGGTTGCAGGGTCAAACAGAGGACCTAGGGGACCATTGAGGACGAGCCCTGGATTCCCGACCCTGGGTTCTTTCTACCACCTTCCATGGGGTTGCTCAGTAATCACAGATAACCAGCGCAGACCAGAAGGCATTTGTACATCATAAAAACATGCTCACAGGAAATGACTCATGGACTCTTGTCACCAGCAGGAACGGGGCCAGCCTATAGAATGAAAACTGTTGGGTTATCTTGTGAGAAGGAAATGTCTGTATTTTGTGAACATCCAGCAGGGTCACCACCTACCTTTTGTTCCTGACTGTGACCCTTGCCCATCTCTGCCCCTGCAGTGGCTCCCCAGTGGTGGGTAGCCCAGGCTTAGCTGATGCAAGTGGTTCTTGAGCTCCACGAGCAGAGCACAGGAGGAGGTAGGGAGGTAGGGTGGGAGGGGTGAAGCTGGCAGGGAAGGCTGCTATCTCCTGGCCTAGATAAGCCTATCTGGCATTCCGGACCTCTGAAATCACCCACCACTGCCCTCACAGTGGGGCTCTGCTGTGCTGGCTGGGGCATGTCAAGTGCCATTCTGCCTAATATGGCCAGCTGCAGGCAAGGCCCATAGAGCTATGGAAAGCAGAGGACGGTCTCTGGGGTATGCAGTTCTGCAGGTGAACTCTGGATTTGTCTGCTTACCTGTAATGGCCTCCTGGCACTGCTGTGTCAGACATGTCTTCCAGCCCAGGTTACAATGAGTTTGTGTTCATCCCTACGCTTGACATCACTGCTCCACGTGGAGTTGGCAGGTTCTGCGTGAGTGTGCGCGCTGGACATTATATATGAGCTTGAGTGCATCCAATCTCCCAAATATTAAACTGTGATGTAAAGCTCTCTCTTTTTGGCTATCTTCATAGTAAGTGGTTAACTCGGGTTCACTGTGGTTCATTTTATAAATACAGCTAGATAAAGACTTCTTTGTCTTTTTAAGAAAAAAATAGTGTTCTTTAAAAAAGATGTATGCTTATGATTAAAAAATAAAACATTCAAGCAGGACAAGAACATGTACTGTGGTAGGTATATCTTTTCCCCAAGCCCCCAGGTCCCAACCCTAGAGGCAACCACTGGACTCTTTTCCATATGGTTTTTCTGGAAGTCTCTACATGTGTGTTCGTGTGTGCGTGCAAACAGATGTGTGCATCCCCCCGTTACTTATTTTTTACTGGAATTTTTTTTTTAAAATATTGTGCACATTTCTTTCACTCACCTCTATCTTGGAGATTGTTTTGTATCAGTTTGTGGGGCTCTAATCCTTCTATTATTTTCGTGGCTTCCCATTTCACTCTTTAAGGGCTTAGCTCATTCTGGAATAGCGCTGTAATACATTTACTCACACATGCTCCATATACACATGAAGGCATATCTATGGGACAGTTGTGAGGATTCTGAGCCAAAGGATATATGTGCATCACGTTGAAAATATTATAGGCATTGTCGCCTTCTCCCTGGAGGTGCTTCCAGCGGGCATTCCCCAGTGACAGTGGCAGGAGAGGGCCAAGAAGAGTCTTTCTTTGAAAGAGAGCTACCACAGCAGGGTGTAGCCTACTTGGATCTCTGTGGCCTTGCTGAGTGAGCATTGGGATGGACAACCCGCCTGCATCCAGGAGTCTGGCTGGTGGCCTTGAGCAGGGACACTGAGTGAAGAGAGCAGTCCAGCAACAATCAGGCAGGGATGGCTGACCCCTCTGTAACAATCACAGCCACAGCCACAACAACTTCATTACTCTTATTAACACCCAACGTCTGCATAGGGCTTTAAGTTGAAAAATAGTTGCATATACGTAGTTTTGTTCAGAGGTTTGCTCTATCAGTGAAGTTGAATGCTCTTTTGCAGGGGGAACAAATACAAGTGTATACTTTCCTCTTCAGATTCCATCAGGTAATGGGATCTTTGAGAGCCCTGGTCCAGGGAGGATCTATACTGCTTGTGCCAAATGGGGGCCCCTTCCTGGCCTAGCTAACTTGTTCTTTGTGTGATTCAGTTTAAGCAAGCATCACCTCTTTCAGGGCACCCTCCTTGATCTCTTCTCCACATCCCTTTCTCTTATTCCATCCTCAGTCTGGGTCTGGTGCCCACTGGGGACCCCAGACTCCAGTCCTACCAGAGTTTGCTAATCAGTATCCCTCTTTGATTGCTTTTGTGTCTCTCGCTGTGGGCTCTGTGAGGTCAGGGACATGCCTGGCTCATCCCCAGGTCTCAAGCACCCAGCTTATTTTTAAACCAGATATCAGTAGAGAGAGAGAGAGAGTGGCTTGAGGTTTGGTGGCTATATTCTCTGATTCTCTAGGTCTGCATTGTTTAGTAGAAATACAATGCAAGCCACATACGTAATTTAACAGTTTCTAGTAGCAACATTTGAAAAGTGCCAAAAAGAGTGGAATTGATTGTAATAATATATTTTATTTAATCTAATGTATCTGCAATATTATTTCAACCTGGAGTCAATATAAAAAAATAGTGAGAAATCTTATGTTTTTTATTAAGTCCTAAAATCCTGTATGTATTTTACAGCTCATCTCCATTCAGACTAGCCACATTTCAGATGCTCAAAAGCCACATGTGACTAACGGCTGTTAAATTGTGTAGTGCAGTCCTAGGTGTTCCATCATATTTGTCACCTGTAGTAGCAAGGTGGCTGTTGCAGCTGCAGCCATCACATCTGCTTCCAAGACAGGAAGAGAGAGGGTAGACGGCTGCTCTAGCTACCAAAACGTCACCTTATTGTGTGGGCCAAAGTGTTCCCAGTTACCCCAATAAAACCCCCATGGGGGGAGGAGTTATCATCTATACTTTGGCTGATTCCCCAGCACCTAGAATAATGCCTGACAAAGGGGTAGGTATTTGTCATGGGTTAGATCTTCAAAAGCAGATGCTTAGACGGTGTTTGGAGTAGAAGGTGTTCATTAGCTATCAACACCTGCAAAAGGAATGGGAGAGGAAGCAGGATTGGGCGGAAGAAGACTGCACACGAGAGAACCAAATGCCTGCAGGTTCAAGCAGTGGGTCCTTTTCTAGTTGGCCTTTCAGCAAAGGGGTTTTGCGAAAGACAAAGGGTGGGGGCCCCCGGTTCTCTCTATAACATGTTTCACATGCAGGAATACAAGAAGTGTACTGTATGACATAGTTATAAGAGTCTATCCATACTTTCTCCTATGTACTATATATAAAATAATATTACATAAAAGCGATTTACCTTAAACTTCAGTGCAGCTCCTTGGGAAGAAAACCCAAACATGTTCTAACTTCAGAGCCTGCTCAGAGCCTCCAGCTGTATGTACCATATTTTATTGCCACCTGGCATACTTCCCACCTCCTCTTATGTGTGGTAATCTTAGATATAAATATGGGGTAGCAAGCTGTCACCAAACGTTTGTCCATAGGAGTTCAGCAGTGGGAAGATTTTTATTCTTGCATCCTTTCTTTAGGAGAGAGCTGTCGAAATCAGGGGAAATTCCTTTATGTCCAAATCCAGGGAAGTTTCCTTTACCCCCTTGCCCAAGGAGCTAGCATCCTGAGGCTTACTCCACAGCTGTTTATTGCTCTCCCTTGCTTTAAGGAAGTGATCTCTTCCATTTACTTCTTTTCCCCTTTCCTTTTTTTTCTTCTTTTAAATTGTGGATATATATGAAATTTGCTGGTTTGTTTTTTTTTTTTTACCAATTTACCTATGCAGTTCAGTGGCATTAATTACATTCATCATGTTATAGAACAATCACTGTTTGTGTTTCCAAAAGTTGTCATCACCCCAGACAGAAACCTTGTACCCACTAAGCAGTAACTCCCCAACCCTCTCCCCGTCTGCCCCTGATAATCTTTGATCCACTTTCTGACCCTATAAAACTTCTATTCTAGGCTTATCTGATAAGTGGCATCATGTAATATTTGCTGTCTTGCGTCTGGTCCTTATCTCACTTAGTGCGGTGTTTCAAGGTTTGTCTGTGCGGTAGCACAGGCGAGAGAATCTGCTCCTCTTTTTTTTTTCCAACTTTAATAATATATTTTATTCAACCGGAATGTATCAAAAATATTATCATTTCAACATGTAATTACTTTCAAAATACATTTTACTCTTACAGCACATATCAATTTGGAGGCTAAATTTTAATAAAAAATACTTAATCTGTATTCAGATTCCATAAAATTTACAGTTGAGAAAGTAGACTCACCATCAAGTTATTCCAACCACACTTAAAAGCTTTCCAATAGCTGAATTGAGTATAAGGTGGGTTTGTTTGTTTTTTTATGGTGAAACATAACGACATTTACCCTTGTAACCATTTTTAAGCATACAGTTCAGTGGCATACATGCATTTACATTGTCATGCAACCATCACACAATCCAGCTCCCAAACCTTTTTTTTTTAATCATTCAAACTGAAACATATGAAACTGGACTCATTAACCAAAAATTCTCCACTCTCTCCTCCCCCAGCCCCTGGCAGCCACCATTCTGCTTTCTGCCTTTATGACTCTCACTACACTAGGTACCTTATATAAATGGAATCCCACAGTATTTGTTCTTCTGTGACTGGCTTATTTCACTTCTCATAATGTCCTCAAGGCTCATCTGTGTCGTAATTCCCTTCCTCCTGAAGGCCAAATAGTTCCACAGTGTATGTGTACAGACCACATTTTGTTTGTCCACTCGTCCATCAATGAACACTTGGGTTGTTCCCACCTTTCAGCGATTATGAATACTGGCGCAGTATTCATAACCTAAATTGTGGATTTATATGAAATTTGCCATTTTTTTTTACCAATTACCTATACAGTTCAGTGGCATTAATTACATTCATCATGTTATAGAACAATCACTATTTGTGTTTCCAAAAGTTATCACCCCAGACAGAAACCCTGTACCCACTAAGCAGTAACTCCCCAACCCTTTCCCCGTCTGCCCCTGATAATCTCTGATCCACTTTCTGTCTTTATAAAACTTCTGTTCTAGAAGTTTTGACCCTGGCGCACAGGTATCCGTTCAAGCTCCCATTTTCAGTTCTCTGAAATGAACTGGGGTATCTACCTAGGAGTAGAATTGTTGAGTCCTATAGCAATTATGCATTCAACTTTTGAGTAACGACCGGACTGTTTCTAACTATTCGTATTTTTTTTTTAATTGCCATCCCTGAGTTAAATTTCCCACAATTATTAATCCCTCAGAGAAATAATTTTGAACGTCTACTACATGTCAGGCATCCAGGATATAGCAGTAAAGGGATAAAATTCCTGCCTTCTTGCAGTTTTCGTTCTTTTCAGTGAGAGGCAGAGACTAAAACTGTGTGTGTGTGTGTGTGTGTGTGTGTGTGTGTGTGTTACTGGTAAGTGCTAGTGAGAAAATAAAGAGAAAACAAGGTGAAAGAGATGTGGGTATCCCGAGCAGGGGTGGGTTGCTGTTTTATATTAGGATGTGCTGGGAAGGCTTCTATATGACAACAATATTTGAGCAGAGAATTAAAGAAAGTGAGCACATGAGCATGTGGCTCTTAGAGGGTAGAGAATTCTAGACAAAGGGAACAGCAGCTGGTACAGAGGTGCTGACAAGTGAAGGTGCTCATTATGTTCTGGAAACAGCAAGAAAAATGTAGAGGTTGGACGGCACCAGGAGGCATCCAGGAAGGGGCCCAGATGTGTGGACCATGAAACCCCTGGAAGGACCTTTGCCTTTGACTCCGAATGAGACACAAAGCTGTGGAAGGCTTTTGAGTGGAGAGTCACATGAAACTTCATCACGGAAGGGATGTGGAATCTGAGTGATACTGGAAGGGAAGGTAGACCGGTCTCCCAGCTGTGAGTAAACAGCTGTCTCAGGCGTAAGGAATTTATTGCATCCCGTGTGTGTCATGTCTTCAAGGAGCTGTGTGTGCTTTCACCACGTAACAGCAGATTAGGGAGGGACTAAAACCAGCCTTGCTGCTGTTTGGGCAGACCTGGTACTTCTAATTTAAAGTCTTCTCGGAAGGAACAAAATCCTCCTGAATGTCCACAGAATTTAACACTACCTAAGAGGAAGTATGTTCATTAATTTACTCTTTTACTCCCTCACCGAACGACCGCTAAGCGCTGGCTCTCTGAGCTGGGCGCCACATGGAAGGGTGAAGACAGAGAAGACGCCTACACTTGCAGGCCTTTCGGTCCAGTTAGGAGAGAACAGAAACACGCGGAGATATTTTATCATGTCATCCCAAGAAGGACCTTACGTTGTGGGTGTTGTGCTAGAACTGGGGTGGGGAGTTGATTCTAGACAGGGCATCAGGGAGGTGGCATTTAAGCTGAGATCTCTAGGTGAGGAGCAGTCAGCCAGGCAAAGAGCTGGTTGTTCAGAGAGGACAGCAAGTGCAAAGGCCCTGAGGCGGAAAAGCTCCCAGCCAGCTGGAAGAAGCAGCCAGACAGCCAAGACAGGGCTGGGGTGAGCAAAGTGGATAGTGGTAGGAGGGGAGCCTGGGGGTGGTGGCCAGGAGGCAGATCATCGAAGGGCCTTCCGTGTTGTCTGTTGTAACGACGTTTGGCTTTATTCTGAGAACTCTCTTTGACTACCTACTAAGTATTGTGATGTTGCCTCTGTTTCTTCATCTGTGAAATGGGAATAATAATAAGTGCCAACATACAGGGCTGAGATGAAGGTTATATGCGAACTATACCTAAAGCACTTAAAGTACCTGGTAGCGGTTAATTACCTCCTCCTCCTTGAAACTCTCCTGTTGCATTTGTGATGCAACTTTCTTGATTCAGTTGAAAGCCACCTTCTTGCTTTTTCTCCTTTTCCATAAGACATACTTGGTGTCCTTCAAAGGCTTGTGTCTGACTCCTTTTGCTCCTGTTGGGAGTACTTTCTTAGGGGGATCCTTCCCTACACTCAGCTGTCACTCCCCATGGAGATGACTCTACAGTCCCTACTTTTTTCTTTTCTTTTTTTTTTTTAAGATTTTATTTATTTATTCACGAGAAACACAGAGAGAGGCAGAGACAGAGGCAGAGGGAGAAGCAGGCTCTGTGCAGGGAGCCCGATGTGGGACTTGATTCCAGGACCCTGGGATTACAACCTGAGTGGAAGGGAGACACTCAACCTCTGAGCCACCCAGGTGCCCCCCATCCCTACCTTCTTGAGCCCTATGGCCCCACCCAGGTACCTGTGGATGTCTTTAGGATGCCCCTTTGGCACCTTTAAATCACATTTATTCAACTTCATTCTGACACCTGCTCCGGTTTCTTCACTTCTCCTGAGCAGTCTCTGAGTCCTGCTGCTGCTTCCTTTGCAATTCCATTCATACCCATCCCCTTCCCTCCGTTCCCCGCCTCCCCCACTTTGGTGGCAGCAGTGACCTCTTACCCAGGTGGTCACGGTCTCCAGTCTTTGAACTCCCTTTGCCTTCTTCCCTCTCCATCCCAGCTACCCGCCCCGTGGAACCATCTTTCCAAAGCACAGATCCGACTGCGACTGTGGCTCTGCTCAAATCTGCGGCTCCCTGGTACCTGTTGGACAGTCCCACCCCCAGCTTGGCCTGGTGCCCTGGCTGATGCCCCCGCTCCTACCTCACTAGCCTGGTGTTCCAGAACTCCCTTCCCACCTGTCCCATCCTAGCCACGCTGCGATCCTTGCTCCCCACCCCTCCCCATCCTGCTGTGGCCAGCATTCCCATGTGTCCTATGCCCACACCCCCAACCCCCTACGCTCTCCTTAGAGACCCTCCACCTTTGCGGCTCTAGCAGCTGCCACCTGCCACCTCCGCCTCAGCAACCCGTTCCCAGGGCCACGCCTCGGAGTTTGCCACCACCCAAACCTGCTCCACCCAACTTACCAAAAATGCTCATCTGTAACCACCTCTGAAAGCTCTTGCTCCTCTCAGTAGGGCGCGCTCCCTGCACCTGGCCCCAGCCTGGGGTCCTGTCCTCGGCCGACTCCTCCTTTGCCTGCCCGGCCACCAGCCTCCCTCTCCTTGCCTTCATTTGCTTGCCCATCCTGGAGCCCGGGGACTGTCTTTGCAGTCGTGTCCACAGGTTTCTCGCTGCCCTGGCTGCAGGCTGACCCCACCCTGGGAGATCTGCCTCTAACCTGCCCTGGTAGGGAAGGTCTCAGGGCAGACCGTCTCAGGACCGACTTAGGGTAACTCCGTGCTGAGCTGCACATGGTGATGCCAGGACAGCCTTTTTAAAAAGCCCAGGCCAATTTCCTTCAGCTCCCTCCCCAGCCTCTTGCAGCCGTCCCTTCTCACAGAACTGATGGCGTCAGATCTGTTTCTTCCTCCCTTCTCAACTAGGGTCTTGGGGAAGGTGAGCTGTGTACTCCTTGTTCCTGTGGTTTCACCTCCCTCTTGTTCCAGCTTCCTTCCCACCAGGCCAGCAGAGTTGATTGTTTTCCGGGTCCCCGGGGACCTTGGAGTTAGCCGAGCCCAGGACAATTGTCATATCCTTGCCTACTCCGTGTCTTTCAGACATTGGACGTGGCAGGTCACCATCTCCTTGAAACTCTCCTCCCTAGAGAGAGGCACCTAGGTGAAGTCCACGAGCCCTGGTCGTTGGCGGAGGGGGGAATGCAAGTTCTGCTCCCTTGCAAGGAATTGTGAACCTGAGTATCACCAGGTCCAAATTCTCCCCATGTTTTATTTATTCATGACAGAGGGGGAGGGGGCAGGCTCCATGCTAAGAGCCCCATGTGGGACTCGATCCCCAGACTCCGGGATCATGCCCCAAGCCGAAGCCAGATGCTCAACCGCTGAGCCACCCAGGCGTCCCACTCTCCCCATGTTTTCATGCCTTGTTGGCAGGAAGGGCTGCCCTAAAGAGCACATCATTGGCTTTTCTGCTGCTGCTAACCTCAGTGACAGGTATGGGCAGCGTGGATTTATGATCCCTGCTATTTCTGCCAGAGCCTCTTGAACTTCCCCCACCCCGCTCAGATTTACCACGGGACCCCAGATCCTACTGAATGACTTATCCTTTATTAGCATTTAGTGATGCATCACAATGAGATTACACTTCTCTGCTCAAGAAGCAGTTTTGCACCTAGCATCTCACTTGATTCTCCTCCTCACTCTGTGAGGCAATAAGGGCTGGTGTTACCATCTTGACTTTATAGATGGGGAAACTGAGACTTAACCAGACTAAAGGGCTTGCCTGGAATTTCATGGGATAAATGGAAGAATGCAAGAATGTTCAGAACCAGGGGTCCCAGACTGCAGGGTCCAATGAATTGACCTTTTGAGTGAGGACCTCACTGTAGGCACTTACAGTGTCAGAAATACGAAACCCATTGTGCCTCCAACCACAGTCGTTCTTCCACATTTAGTATGGAGTGTCAAAGATAGGGCAGGGGCTGGTGCTCAGACTCCATTCTTACCCTAATTTTCAAAAGAAATCCTGTCTAGGGGCACCTGGGTGGCTCAGTCGGTTGAGCATGGGGCTATTTGTTTCTACTCAGGTTATGATCTCGGGATTGTGAGACGGAGCTCTGCACTCAGTGCAGAGTCTGCTTAAGATTTTTCTCTCCTCCCCTCCCCTTCTCCCTGCTTGTTCTCACCATAAATAAGCAAGTAAGTAAATAAATAAAATAAAATAAAAAGAAATCCTGTCCAAAATATTTAACAACATTAATTTAACAACAACACTAATTTGCACTTACGAATTCATGGTTTTAGAATTTCACATTTGAGTGAGTGCTTTTAGGATGCTCTCAGTTAACGTTCCTGAAGCTCTTTTGATGGGTGTAGTAGCTTCTAAATTTGGGGTTAAAGTTAGCATTCGCAGCTTTATATCAGCTTCAGCAACCTGATTTATTTTGTTTTATTTGCACAAATTTAAGGAGTTTCGAGGTAAAAGGTTTTTTAACAGCTCGCTTTGCCATCGCTCTGATTAGATTAATCCAGTAACTCAGACTGTTGTAGGCAGATTTATCTAACTTGTCTTAAGATTCAACCTTGAAACCTGAATTTTCTAATCTGTAAAATGAAGGCAATATTACTCTCTTCAAGGAGTTGTAAGCAGGAAGTGCAGCCGCTTTGATGAGAGCCTACAATGTTGTGAGCATCCAGGAAAGGCAAACTTACTCTTTTGCCCTACAGGTCTGAGGGAAAGGTTTACAGGTGTCCCCATGCTGAGTACTCATGGTAGTGTTGCTCTACTCTGTGGTTTTTTGGGAGTTTGGGGTGTTTTTGTTTTTTTAATTTTTATCAGAGCAGTTTTAGGTTCACAGCAAAATTAAGAGGAAGGTACGGAGGTTTCCCATATACCCCCTGCCGCCTTCACTATCCACACCATCCCCACCCCCCACCCCGTCCCGAGAGTGGTAGATTTATTTTGACTGATGAATCTATACTGACACATCGTCACTGCTCAAAGTCCATATTTACCTCAGGGTTCATTCTTGGTGTTGTTCATTCTGTGGGTTTAAACAGTGATGTCATGTATCTATCATAATGATGTCATACAGAATATTTCATGTTCTAAAAATCCTCTGTGCTTTGCCTGTTCACCCCTCTCCCCACCTTCCCAGGCACTAGCAACCATGGTCTTTTTACTGTCTCCATAGTTCTTTGATGTTATTTTCCAGAATGTCACACAGTTGGAACACACAGTCTCCTCCGTGTCTTTTCATGGCTTCCTAGCTCATTTCTCTCTGCGGCTCATATTCCATCATCTGAATGTAGCAGAATTTATCCATTTACCTACCAAATGGACGTTTTGGTTGCTTCCAAGTTTTGGCAACTATGAATAAAGCTGCTATAAACAACCCTGTGCAGGTCTTTGTATGGACATAAATTTTCAACTTCGTTGGGCAAATACCAAGGAGCCCAATTGCTCCTTGGTCATATGGTTAAGAGTATGTGTAGTTTTGTAAGAAACTGTCAGACTCTCACCCAAAGTGACTGTACCAATTTGCATTTCTGCCAGCGATGAATGTCAGTTCTTGTTGTTCTGAAGCATTTGATGCTGTCAGTGTTCTAGATTTTGGGCACTTGATGAGCCACGTAGTGGTATCTCATTATTGTTTGAATTTGCATTTCCTTAATGACATGATGGCGAGTATCTTTTCATGTGTTTATTTGCCACCTGTTCTGTTATGAGGTTTGCTTAATCTTCAGGAGTCTGTGAACTTGTATGGGGGGAAATTTTAATTTTCACTCACCTCTAACCAAAATGTAGCATTGTCCCCAGTCATGAATGTTGGCAGCAAACCTGCATTAGGAGTGCCTGTGATTCTATGGCCAATAGAAATCACAGATGTTTCCATTTGTCCTTGTGCTTGTTACAGTTCCTCAGCCTCTGGTTTACACTCATTATCATTTGGAAATCTTGTAAGGTGTTAGAGCTGTGGCTAGATCCTATTTTTTAATATATTATTAGATATGTTGTTGAATGTGTTCACCTTTTGTTCTATGCATTTCAAGATGTTATTCTAAGAAGGTGCCTATAGGCTTCACTGGGTTGCCAGAGTGACCCATGGCACGTAGAGGACCCCTGACCTGATGAAACAGAGCTAGGCACTAGGGGTCAGGAGCTGTGTGGGGCCTGCTTGTGCACCGCAGCAGGTCATGCTGGGAAGAGCCTGGGTGCGACCTGGGTCCCATCTCAGCTCCTTCACTTACTAGTCTGGGACACTGGGCCAGTCACTTGAGTGGCGTTAGTCCCAATTCTCTCTTCTCTAAAACAGCAGTGTTAAAACATACCTTACGACCTTTACCACCACATTAGGAATCATTCCTAGCACAAAGGAAGTCCTCAAAAGTGTAAGTTCCTCTCTCTGTCCCTCCCTACTCTGCTCTGTCTCTTCTGTGCCATGCAAAGTTCTAACAGCCCCTTTAAGACCTCTTCTAAATGTGGTGTAATTCTGTGTCTCTCTTTTAATTAAGGCCAGACCAGGTGGTCCATTGTTCCAGTCCGAGCTGGTGTCTTAATGCCCCATGGGTGTGCCAGTCTCCATTCTTGGAGCAACAGTGAGAACCACAGGCTCTCAGACCTCTCCTGGCCTTTCCTCTGTCCACCTTGGCTCTCTCTGGCTCACCTCCAGGCTGACTCACAGGTTGGGAATGCGTAGGCTAATCTCCCTGGAGTGCCTGCGATAGGGCCTTTGGTGTAGCATGTTTTAAGAACAGTGCCTACTCTTAGTGTCTGGAACAGCTGATAGCAGACCTGGGAAACCCATTAATCAGTATCCTCGGTGGTTCTGCAGACCCTCGGCCACTCGCATTGCTTCTGCGTCTGTTGTTTCAAGCCAACTGCTCTTAAGTGGAGAAACGTAGCCCATTGTTATCTTGGTGATAAGGTGCTAAAGAGACAGAATGCTTCATTATACAGGAAGTTAGGAGTATGGGGGGAAGTGGCTCGATGCCATCATGACTCCATATCCTCCTTTTTTTGTTTTTCTTAATTAAGCACTGAATCCAAAAAGGCTTTGTGGTCACTGAGTTCAGATGACATGTGTTGTGGTCTTACTTTCTGCTGTTTAACTCTCCTGAGCCTTGGAACCACATTCTGTTCCAGCTTAATTTTCAGAGTAGGCAAAAATGTACGGTGTGGCCGGCTGAACATTGCACCATTTGTTCAGATGATTGCCAGAGTCTCAGCCTGATGGGCATCCATTTGGGGTACAGCAAGGGAGGATCAAAGTCCGTACTCTGTGTGTCCTCCTCCCTGTTCTAGCCCAAACACAGAGCCTCCGCTCCAGCTCAGAGCCCAGAATCCACCCCTCTCTGCTCTGCCCAGGCCGGCGAGAGAAGGGAGTGTTTCTGAGACTGAGCTGGGCTAAGAGGGGTTGGTGGCGTGTCTCGTATCTTCAATATCACCAGGGGGATGCTGGCTGGGATCTGTGATAGTTGTGTGACTTTCAGCATGTTACTTAACCACCCTGTACCTCAATTTCCTCAGTGGTAAAGCAGAGAAGATAATGGTACCCACCTAACTGGGTAAGAATAAGACCTGAAGGAATTCATATAGTAAAGCACTTAGAACAGTGCCTGACACAGAGTAAGGTCATTACTTCGGTCGTGATTACCAGTTGTCAGAGCAAAAGAAATCTGAACAGTGGGGCTCTTTAGACCTCGGCTATCTCCCTACCCTGTGAGCTGCTCTCTGTTCACCTTCCTCCTACTGGTGTCTGTATCCCAGAGGAGGGCGCCCTGCAGGCCATAGCCACTGGGCATCCCTGTCCACGGAGGCTGCAGGGCTGGAACTCAGCGGATCCTCAGCAGTCCCAGCCCAGGAGAGGTAAACTGGAGGAGGGGCCCATTTCCAAGTTGTCCATGGGACACCGAGCCCTGAGTGCCCTGTCCTGTCTGTCCCAGAAAGTGCCATTGGGGTTTTGTGGTGAAATAGTCTCAGTTCTCTGAGAGGCTTCACAAATTGATTCCAGACGCTATATTAAGCCAAGCCCACCCCTGAGCCTTTCCATTTTTTTACCGACACAAGAATGAGCTTTGAGGGAATGACTTTGGGGATCCCTTGCTTCAGGCTGCTAGGAGAAGGGGGTTGGGTGGAGCGTAATTTGGGGGCGTTAATAGCCACAGTGGTAACCAGAGCCTATTGGGTCCTATGGTTTTTGATTTCTCTGTCAAGCGCAAGGGGCCAGTGAGGTTACCCCGATCGCTCAGCCTCTAGGTGCCCAGAATCACTCTGGTCCTGAATCTCTGCCATACACATTTATGTAGCAGGAGGGGAGGAAGCAAGGTTTCCTGTAGCCTAGATAGTTATTTAAAAAAAATAAATAAAAGGTCGATGGCCAAAGGAGGGGTTCCTCACCTGTCTCCCCCAGGATTCCTCCTGTTTCATGAGGTGTTTGTAGAGGACTTGGAGCAACAATTAGCTTTCAGCCAATACACACACACACACATATTTAGGGTCATGATGACAATGCTCTAGATGCTGGAAAGAAAGTGATGAGCTTTCAATAAATGGTCGCTGCTAAAAGGAAACCATGATTTAGTTCTGGAAGGCACAGTGGGGAAATATTCCACATTTGACCAGGTCTAGAGCACTTTCCCGCACAGAAGACCTTCCTTGCCTGTATCCTCTCTTTCCTAAGCCGCTTCTCCCTCTCTTACTTCCAGTCCAGATGACAGAGTCTGGCCATCTCTGAGCCGTCCCCTGGAGTGTCGGCTGGGGCTGGAATCTGAGCCTCCTGGCAGCAATGTGATGCAGGTAGAAGTTACTGGTACCATTTCATGGATGAGCAGACTGAGGCCCCGAAGCAGAGGACTTCAGTTGGTAGTTCAGTTCAGTTCCAGCCAGTAGTGTTCTTTGGCTACACTGCATGGCTCAGCTGTCCCCAGGGAGGCAGGCAGCAAGGATGTCCAAGCTCATATACAGGGTGTGAGAAAGCAGAAGCTCTGGCCCTCTGGAGGCCTGGAGAAAACTGATGTGACCCCCTAGGCCCTGGCATGCTTCCTCTAAACTGCTTCACACTGAGCCCCAACCCCCACCTGCAATCACGTTTCCTAAATATGGCCAGAGACTTTGAAATCCTACACTTCCTTTGGCAGATGCCAGATGCCTCCCAGGCGCACAGTAGGTGTTTAGCTCGGGAGTCCTAGAACTAGAAGGTTGCTCGTTGGGGTTTCCTTGCTTCCTCACCTGGGGAGTTGAAAGCTCTGCAGGGGGAGGGCTATCCCTAAAGGCATTAAGTGGAGCTCGTGCTTCTCCTGGAAATATGGGAGGCGGCTCATAGTGCTCTCCAGTGCTTAAAAAGTGGGTTTGGAAAAGCAAACAAGACCTTGCCCATGAAGGGATGAAGCAGAGGTTAGATATGGTGCTGCGGGGGGAGGAGGCAGTCCTTAGTTGAATAACAGACTAGAAGGAACTCTGTAAGTGGGCCCTAGCCCCTTTGAAGAGGTCCATCAGCTTGTCGAGAGGATGTAGCCATCATTTATAAAACTTTATAATTTATAAAGCCCTTTACCCATGTAGTGTGTGTGTGTGTGTGTGTGTGTAAATATCGTATGTAACCTTTCCCTTTAAGGTTATTATATTAATAACACACATGCTCTTCATTCCGCCTGACATCTAGTGGAAACAACACAGGTTGGCTTGCAGCCTCTGGGCCTCGGTTTTACCCATCTGCACAGTGAGGAGACAGCTCCCATTAGGGGAGATGGTGTGAGGGAATGTGCCCCCACCACCCCTGTTCCGGTGCTGGGTGGGAGCGTGGGGTGCAGGGGCTGAGTTAACTCTGAGAGTGCTGGGCCGTTCAGGGGTGCCCAGCACAGCGGGTTGAACCCCAGACATCAGCTAAGGGGAGGTGCTCTTCTGGAACTATCTACTCAGAGGGTGGGTCAGGCAGGCAAGAGAGGTGCAGGCCCCAAGGACCCCTGGGCTTCCAACCTGCACACCTGCAGGCTGCCCTCCAAACCTGGTTCTCCAGGACATGTGGCAGGGCCCCTGGTCCACCACCATGCTGATTCTCATCGAGCGGGGCCTCTGAGTGGTGGTTTGTGTTTATCCCCAGTTTGAAAGAGCAGTGCCCGGGTCTCAGTGGAGTAGAGGTGGACAGCACTGTCCTCCTGCCTGAGGCCTGGTGCTGCCATCTCCAGTGAGCTCTGGCCATCCCCCCCACCTCAGCTCCTTTCCCCTGTGGGGACCCCTTCTCTTCTGGTCCCCCTTCTGTTTGTCTTCCATCCTCCTCCCTGCCTTCTTCCTTCTTTAGTCCACAGAGCTATCTGCTTTTTAGTTGCAAAAGGTTTTCTATTTCTTGTTCCTTATATAAGACATCAGTGAATTAATTGATTTCATATTCAAGGGAGGACCATCTTTGAGTTTGAGCTTGAGTTGTGTGCTTCGGTTTGATTTTTTTTTCTTTAATAGTGAGTGAAGTATCATGCCCTGGCCCTTCCCAGCTATGTGGTCCTATGTGTGCACAATGGGGCAAGAGTGATGCTCCTGTCAGGGTAGCAGTGGCCAGATGGCTGAATAAATGAAGACCAGGGCCCCCAGCCCCACCATTTGAATTACCCCAAGGATGTGTGGATGGTTGCTGAGTGGTCCCAGGCAAGGGCCTCAGTTTTTCTGGGTCTGGCTCCAGATTGACTAAGACTGTGGTTTTGAGGGCTTTGTTTCAGTGGTTAGTTGGGCTGAGATCAGCCCTGCGTCAGCCTCTGCTGGTGGAAGTGACTCTGGGCGTTTCCAGATTGTGGATGAGCTGTCTGCATCTGTTTGACTCCCTGACTCTGCCTCACTTGCTGGAGTCTTCGAGGTGCCTCCCCAAAAGCCACCCATAACTCCCTGTCTTCTTTGTGGGTGGGCCTCCCCGGGCCCCCTCCCCTGGGCTCCCTCTCTCTGGTTTCCCCTCCACCCTGCCTTATGGAGACCTTTCTTCACTCTCTGCTCGTCCCATCCCATCCCATGGGGTGAGTGGATTGCTGGTAGGGAGAAGGCAGTTCTCAGAGCAGGAAGGAAAAGCTGCCAACTATCAATATTCCCAGAACTTGTCTCTTATACTCTCTGGTCATGTCACCATTGTCTTTTGCTCCTCTGTTTCCACCCATTCTTTTTTTTTTTTTTTTTTCCACCTATTTTAAAATGTGGATGAGCTCACTCTTTCTTCCTCTAGATCTGTGTTGTCCAGTATAGGAGCCATTAGCCACATGGGTAGGGCCCTTGAAATATGGCAAGTCCAAACTGAGCTGTGCTGTATGTATAAAATACATGCCTCATCTCAAAGACTTAGTATGAAAAAAAGGTTGTACAATATTTCACTATGATTTTTAATATTGATTACATGTTAAAATATTTTTTGGATGTGTTGAATTAAGTAAGTTTTTAAATTTTTTCTCTTTTCAGTTTCTCCCCCCAAAATGGGACTACTAGAAAATTAAAAATTACATGTGTGGCTCACATTATGTTTCTGTTGTAGTGGTTCTAAACTGGTGGCGATTTTGTACCCCAGGGACATTTGGCAATAGAAATATTTTTCATTGTCATGCTTTGGGGAGTGGGGGTTGCTACTAGCATCCAGTTGGTAGAGGCCAGGGATGCTCCTAAACATCCTGCAGTTCAAAGGATAGCCCCGCTCCACAACAAATGATCCAGCCCCAAATGCCCACTGGTGCGAAAGCTGAGAAACTCTGTTCTATTGGACACGTTCGTTTTGGGTGATGGAGTCTTCCCTTATGGGCAGTGCCTTCAAGATCAGAGGTCCAGGGCATTGCAGAAAGAGCATAGTGGCCATCATCAGATACCTGCAACCATGGGCAGGTTACTTGACACTCGAGAGCCTCCACTTTACCATCTGTAAAATAGTCATAATGACGCCTACTCTACAGGTTTGTAATTAGTAAATGAAATCAACACATACCATACCTGACGCAGAGTAGACTTCCACTAAGTAGAGGTTACGGCTACTGTAAAAATCTGAATCTCTTCATCTCTTGGCTCTGTGGGTCAACTATGGGGATTTCTACATGCTTTCCAGATTTTTCCAGGAGTACCTGACACTCATGCAACAACTTGGAAACTAAATCTCTTTATGGACCAAGTGTGTCTCGTGTAACCCTTTCCATTCCCAGCTATTGGAGCCTCTTCACCCAGTCTGAGAGTGGCTTCCTTCCAGATTTCTGCCCCTGCTCTTTCCCAATCCCTCTACGTATTCACTTGGTGAACTCCATCTTGTTCAAATACTTCAGTGTTTTTTTGTTTTATTTCCTTTGCTAAAGTGGGAGTACCTATGGGCAGAACATGTGACGTGTCCATCTCTCTTTCTCTGGCACTCACATGATGCCTAGGGGGAAAAATGTGTTGAGTGTTTTTTTTTTTTTTAATGAATACATGAATGAATAAATGATAACTATCCTTTTCTCCTTGGCTCATGGGTAGGAGCAGATACTACAGGAGCTAGGATAGTGTTTTCCGAATGCTTTATTTTTCCTTTGAATAGTTTCAGCAGAGCTGAAACCATGTCCTTACCTACCTCATCACTCCCCCTTCCACCTCCACCTCGTGTTTGCACTGGGGAAGCAGTTTGTTTGTTCTACCTGGAGGCTTACGGGTAATCCTTCCCCTCTGGGTTACGGTACCCGCTGTGATGCAATACCCCTTCTGGATTGCAGAAGTCCTGCCTTCCATATGTGGACTTCCTCCACCAGCCTAGGAGGTGGTACCTCAGACATTCCACTGGCCCAGGCATGGCCCCTCCAGAGAGCAGGTGCCCTAGATGCCCAGGTGTGCCTTCCTCTTGGTGGCAGAAAGGATTCCCAAGCAGCCCCCAGCAGGCTGTGAGGAGAGACTTCCAGAAGTGTGCCTTTGAAGATGCTCTGATAAAGAAAACGTGTTCTTCAGCAGGTTGTAATCATGGGCAGGCACGAGGGTGTAGGGTTGGAGTCTCCCAATGTCTAGACACTGTGATCTATTCACAGTTTTGAAAACATTTTAATTACAAGCCACTTTATAGTGTAGGGTAACCTGCTTGGAAGTTAGCAAGAGCTTCTGGGCAATTTGGCTCATTTCTCTTGTGGCAACTGCAAGTGCAGTCAGAACTACCTTGCACTGGTGAGAATGGCCTGGGAGGCGTGTGTTATCTGCTGTTATCTGCAAGGTGTAAAGCCCCTTCTTTGGGGAAGGAATCTCTCTGTAAATACTCAGGGGTGTGTCTTTCGGGAGCTGGTGATGCCCATCTGGGTTTGGGACTTCCCTACATAGCCTTCTGTGGGTTGGGTTCTGGATATGTCTCCCAACCCCAGGAGACGGATCGAGGTACAATGACCAAATGGATTTTCTCTTGGGAAACTTCAGGATTTGCCATCACCTCTAACTGGCTTTGTGACAATGACATCTGAAGTTGTTTCCCCTACCTGACCCTAATTATTGCACTGGTGAAAGATGAGAAAATCCCTACCTCTTTGCAAGTTTCATTTCTTTCCTTCTCCCCCAAACCTGTGCTTTTAAACAAATTGTTTAACAAACAGGCTTGCATATTTCTGATAATATCTTCCCTCCATTTTTGAAAAGTCCAAAGGCTCATCACTACTTATCAGCATATCTGATCAGCCACAGATTATCATCTGTGGACCCGCTAAATTGAGAAAGCCCCAGCAAAATTAAGCAAGAGTGGTGGTTAGTAGCTTGGGGCCAAACTGGATGGACCTGGGTTTGAAATTTAGATCTGCCTCTTAGCAGATAAATGTTTTTGAGCAGTGGGACCTTCACTTCAGTATTACTAGGGAGAAGGAGATAAAATAGTTCCTATCTTATAAGTTAGTTTCTGTCTCATTTAATAAGATAGTATGTGTACAGCCCCCAAGATAGTGTCTCAGTAAATATTGACTATGATATTTTGGTTAGTCTCTGCAAGCATCCCAATTTAGGGTTAAGCGTATGCTTTCATTTGATTTATTTATTTTGCAAGGCAGATTTTATAGGTCAGGGACTCTTCTGGCCTCTGGGGATACAGCATGAATAAGGGAGGCAGATTACTTGCTTTGATGGAGAGGGAGGGAGGGAGAGAGAGAGGTGGTGAACTAGTTAACAAATAAAGAGATTGAGGGTTGCTGGTAAGCGCCCCATGAAAACAAAAAGAGATGATAAGAGTAAATGGGGTGCGGTGAGGAAGATGCCTCTGAGGAATGTGGTATTTGAGCTGAGACCTGAGTGGTGAGAAGCCGCCTCTGCACAGGATCCAGGGCAGGGCTTCCAGGCAGCCGCAGCAGCAGGCAAAAATCCATCAGCATTCAGGAAATATTGATGAACACATCCTCGGATCCCCTAAGGTAAAGGAGGCACTGTGGAAGGAAGCATCAGACAGGATGATCTAAGCCAGCAGTTGGCAAAAAGCGTGCCGACCCCTGATCTAAAGTCCCTTCCAGCTTGGCCAGTGCACACACCTGTGAGCTCGGGGGCACAGGGCCGCTCGCTGGTATGGGGGCCAGCGTCCTGGCAGCCTCCTGGGTGCCCAGGCTCCAGGCAGGCCTCATCTGCCATACTACAGATACCCTGATAAAGGCAAACATCTGCCCCAAGGAATGTGAAACACTTCCAGCCTTGAAACTGGCGGATCACAGCATCCATGTCCCTGGGTGTGTGCTGGGACCGTGAGATCTTAGAGGTGGGAATGCTGCTTACACGCAGAGAATTTCTGCTTAGGAAGAGGGGAGAGGGGAGATGAGCCATCAGTCAAAAGCTGCCATTTATTGGATGCTTACCACATGCTCTGCTAGGTTCTCTCGTGAACAGCTCTGCAGTTCATTGATTCCATTCCCCTCACAAGCCTAGTTGGCAGGAGCTGCCCTAATTCCTTGTTTATGGTTGAGCAAACGGAGGTCAGATAACTGGACTATAATGAGCTGCTGTGCCGAAGTCACACAGTTGCGAAATGGCCTTCCTGCTTCAGAACCCAGGTGTACTGTTTCCCGGCGGGGCCCCTTAGAGGGCTGGGGAGTGTCTACCTGTTGGCATGTCTGAACCAAGTCATGCTTAGACCCTAAGCTGTATTCATCCAGCACCTGCCCAGGGGGCTGGAGACCCTATAAATGAAGACGATGAAGGAAGCCAGCATATTATATTCTTTCTTTTTCAAAATATTTTTATTTATTTATTAGAGAGTAGGAGTGTGTGCATGAGAGAGAGCATGGGCAGGGGCAGAGGGAGAGGGAGAAGCAGACTCCCTGCTGAGCAGAGAGCCTGACTTGGGGCTTGATCCCAAGACCCTGGGATCATAACCTGAGCTGAAGGCAGACATTCAACCAACTGAGCCACCCAGGAGCCCTGGAAGGCAGCATATGCTTAATAGAACGTTCTTCTAGCATATTCTTACCTGCCATCTCCTCCTCACGGAATATTCCAGGGCTCTTGGCTGAGTATTTGCTGGTCCTGATATAGCTGTGGAGTGGCAGGGGTGGCCCTGCATTCCTTGGGCCCTTGGCCCAGCTCTGGGCTGGCTGCAGAAACAGCTGCTAGGCTCAGGTAAATAGTCTCTCCTTTACTGACCCCAGAGCAATAAAAGTCTGTGAACGTGGACAGAGCACCTGGCCTTTCGTCATGAAGATCCATTACCAGGCCCAGAGTGGCCTTTCTGTACAGGTCAGCCTGGGACAAGGCTGCTGTCTGCCTTGCCAGCCACCATGTGTGGTCATAGGATGAGGTAGCCCCAGTGGAGGAGTCAGAGTACCTGCGAGGGAGAAAAAAAATGGGCCAGAAATGGATAGTAGACCCGTGGGAGAAAGGTGTCAGAGAGGATGACGTAAGAGGATCGAGCCTCCTGGTGGTCACAGGGACCTAGCAGTGACTCCTGGCTCTGTATGTTGCTAGCTGTGTCGATCTTGGGCGGGTGTGACCTGAATCTGTGTTTTGGAACTTGAAGACTGGATCAGAATGCCAGCTCCTCCTTCCTGGGATGCAATCCCGGGCGCTCCATTTTACCATTCTGGGCCTTGACTTCCTAATTTGGGGCTGCCATGAGGTTTGCTTGAGTTAACATATATGAAGCCCTTAGATCGGTACTTGACACAGAATTAGAGTTCAGTAAATGCTAGCTCTATGAAGTCATGTCACCTGAGTCTCAATTTCTCAACTGTAAACTGGGAAAAGCAGTGCCACTTTCACAATGGAAGCGAGTTTGTGGACTTTACGCATCTGCTGCAGGTCAGCATGTGTAAAATACTCAGTAGATGTGTCTCCTGACCTCAGGCTGTCCCCAGTCATGGCACCTGTTGAGTGGAAATGTTTGTCACCGGCAGATCGCTGAGTGCTGGTTGCAGCCCTGCCTGGGATCTCTGGGTTGGGAAGGTGTAGGTTGCTGGATGCTCGGCGTGGGTTCTACCTTTCTCACTGGATTAAGGTTCCGTGGTCCCAGCCAGCAAGGGCGTCCTGCCTTGCTGTAGTTTTTCCTACTGGATCTTGCCAGTGCCTGCTGCTCTCACAGCCATCTTTCTAGCTTGGCCCCCAAAGGGTGCTGGTCTACCTAGAGCCTGCCAAATAGGCTCACTTCTTTTTTTCTAATTATCACTGATCACTAACCCTGTGCCAGGCTAGTTGCTTGGGACACAAAGGCAAGCCAGACATGCCTCTGCCTTTGAGGGAGTCACAAATAATTAAAATTCATGGAGAACTGGCACAAAGGGGGGCTGTGTGGATTCCCAGTCTGCTACCTCCCTGCCCCTCTCACCTGCAGTAGGGCTCTGTGGCCGGTGACCAAAGGCGTGGTTGCCGGAGCCAAGTGCCTTGTTGGCTGCAGCTGTGACATAGGCATGCTAGGTTCAGGTGGCAGTGAAGGAAGGACTTTGGGTGCTGGCTGTTGTCACATACTGTGGGGACCCCAACCTGTCTGAACTTAGAGGCTCGAAGAGCCTTAGCAAAAAGAGAAAGTGATGAAAATGAACTAGCGTCTCTATTTCTGGATGCCGGATTGTTTGTGTATCTTAGCTCTACTTTTTCCCCACATATGGATTATAACTGGCCTGAGATTTCTCGGCTTCAAATACATCTGGCCTCTGCTCATCTCAGAAGGCTCCTTTGGCTGTTCCTCCTCATGGAATGTGAGGTTCCTTCACACGCCTTTTGGGGGTCTTGGAAGGGCCTGGGACATCTGCTTTCCTGAGGGAGAAAAGGGAGCCAAGGCAGCCAGCTGGTTGACCCCAGACCCTGCCCCTAGACTAGAAACTCCTGACTGATAACCACACACACCAAGATGCCAGCTCCAGAACCCAGAGGATGAAAACTCACTGGAAGAAAGGCCACCGATGGGAGAAAACCCATGATCCAAGAGGCAAAACAGAGTGTCATTTGTCACATCAAATGAATGTGTTTAAGATGTGTGCATTTCATCGAATGAACACCTTATCTTAAAAAACAAAAAAGGATTTGAACAAACCTTGAACTTCAGTCAATGATATTCATCCTCAAGTATTTGGGAGGAAAGGTACCGATTCTGTAATCTAGTTGGAATGCACCTAAAAAATAAGATCAATTGATGAAAAGGTAGAGGGACAGGCAGATAAATAAATAGGTGATAAGGCAAGGAGAGTAAAATCTAATTATTGAATCTAGGTAGTAGGTACTTGTTTGTTCACTAAAATCCTTTCAACTTTTCTGTATAGTTGAAAACCTTTGGGAAAATGTTAGAAAGAAAATATTGTAATACAGCTTCTAGATTACAAACAGAAAAAAAAAAAAAAAAGCAGAGAGCACAATGGAAAAATACACAAGTGGGCCTGGAAATATTTACCAACATTTAAAATGTTTGGAAAGCTAGATGTTAATATGAAGGAAAATAGGATAAACCTATATATTTTTTGCAATAGATTCCCCCTCCTTTTTTTTTGTATTAGAAAATAAATACAATTATATAAAATTTTATTTTACATAATTTTTGTCTGTTTATTTTATATATTTTTTTCTTTTTTTTTAATTTTTATTTATTTATGATAGTCACACAGAGAGAGGGAGAGAGAGGCAGAGACACAGGCAGAGGGAGAAGCAGGCTCCATGCCCCGGGAGCCTGACGTGGGATTCGATCCCGGGTCTCCAGGATCGTGCCCTGGGCCAAAGGCAGGCGCCAAACCGCTGCGCCACCCAGGGATCCCTATTTTATATATTTTATTATTATAATTTGGGGTGTGTGTGGAGAACATTCCAGACAGGGAGCAAAGCAAATGAAAAAGGCCCTGTGTGTACTTAGTGAGGCCATCATGGCTGGAGTACAAAGAGGGCGGGAAGTGTGGTCTGAGCAGAAAGCAGGAAAAATTGGAGTGGAGGGTCCTAGGGCCTCAAGGCCATGATAAGGTCTGATTTTGTTGTTGTGCTTTTACCCTGGTTCCTGCCAGCCAGCCTCTGAGGTTTGAGAACTGCAGCCCTCTCTTGCATCCTCTATAGTTCTGCAGGGTGCTCAGTGGTCCTTAGGTCTCATAGTGGAGGAGGGGACGTGTTAATCCTCTACCACCTAGGGCCCCCACGACCCTGGACGAGTGAATATACAGGCTTGTGATTTCACACATGGACTCTGGGGTCACAGATTACCTCCCACTCTAGTTCTGTGACCCCAGACAAGTCATAGAAGCTTCCCGAACTCCAGTTTAATCAGCTGCCAGACAGCAACAAATATGCCTAACTCGGGGTTTCTGTAGGAATGAAAGGAGACGCGCTTCTTACAAAGGGCTTAGCACAGCTCTTGCACGTTGTAAGCAGGCGGTCAGTGTGGGCTCTGAGTTTTATTACTGCTGTTTTGAACACTCTGATTACTGTTGCCCTTCCCAACATGGGAGGTACAGGCATCAACAAAGGTGGGACAGAATTGGGGCTTTGTCATCTGCAGAGAAAGGAGTCCTGCACGCTCCTGCCAGTGGGGGCTGGGTGGGGGACCGACACGCATGCCCTGGTTTCAAGAAACTCATGCCCAGGTGATGAGATACCATGAGGGTACTCACAGCACCCAGAGGCAGGAAGCACAGCCTTGAGGGCTGTACTCAGAACTTCAGACCAGCCAACTCACAAGGCCAAGGGGCAGAGTGTTTGCACACGAAACTGTCCCTGAAAATCCAGCCCCCTGGCCACTGGTTACAGTCGCTCCTTGGGGTGCTGGCTCAAGCTGGAAGGGAAGGACAGGGAGGAATGGAATGTTTCTCAGAGGGATTTGTGTTATTATTATTATTATTATTTTTTTTTTTTTTGAGAGCAGGCAAAGAGAACAGGATATCTTTTTCCTTTTCCTCTCTGTAGATTTCTGAAGTTCGTAAGTGGTGTTAATTGTTACTCAGGAATAACTGGGTGGGACTCTGATACAGGAGAGTTGAGAGTAGGGCAGGGCCCTGTCCAGTCTGAGGAGATGTAGCTCCCTGCCCAGAGTGGCCCTTGAAGTCCCCAGGAAGAGCCCCTGCCTGCCCACCACCTGCCGCGCAGAGGCTCCTCCCCGGCTAGAGACTTAAGTGGCGGCGTGTCTCTCCTGGGTGCTGCCGCGTGGGACAGGGGTGTGAGGCCTGGCACCTGCTGCAAGCCCCCCGGTTCTAGCATGTATCAGAGAACTCTCTGTCCTTCAATTCTGAGATGAGCCGTTTGCATGCGTGGTAACCCAGGAGCAGCAGTCAGGGCCTTCCTGCCTGGGGTCAGATGAGCCGGTGAGGCTGGGAAGCCACACCGGGACAGTGTGCAGGCCCATCCCTGGAACCAGAGGGCTGCTCCGGGGGGTGGCCTGCAGGTCACATGCCGGAGGGCTGCTCCTACCAGGGAGATGACGTCGTGTGTGACCTCACACGGCCCAGCTCCCTGCCAGGGCCAGGGCCGTCCCCACTCCAGAGGCACAGGAGAAGATTTGCACTGCCCGTGGCCAAACCCTCACGGCCACGGCACCTGCTGAAGTGGCTTCCTGGACTTGCATGAGCTCTGGCTCCATCTGGTCCCTGTTTCTTTGCTCAAAAACGGAGATAAGGTCACCCGGAGCCGGTGGCTGAACTTTTTCTGTTCCTCAGCTCGCTCATTTACAAAGCTGGGGTGATGATAACACTGACCTCATAGGGCCGTGGTGGGAAGGACAAAATACACGAAGTGATTGACACAGCACCTGGGCCCTAGAAAGTTCTGGGCGTGAGACAGTTTACATACTGTAATCCTCCTTTTCAACAAGGTGGAGAGTGCCGGGTAAGCCAGCTAACCAGCGGCAGGCCCTGGTCGGCCCGCTGCCTGCAAGTGCTGGCTCTCTGCACCCCGCCTCCCTGGACCGTCTGCACACAGAGCTCCCCAGGAAATTGGAGGCAGAGTTGAGGAGCGGAAATCAAGTCTCCAGACTGCTAACCCCTGGCTTAGCCCCTGGGCCCCCTGGGGTTTCCCTGTGGGGACCGAATACCTTTAGCATTCTTGGCACAGCCCCAGCACACCCACCCACTGGTGGATTGGAAGCTGCACCGGGTCATCAAGCAATGGGGGAGTGCTTGCGGGGCTCCTCTCGGGTGGCACGAGAGCCCTGTGTGACCGGGACTGCCCCAGCCGCGTGCCTGAAGCACCATCATGGGCTAGTCCCCTTGTCCCCTCTTCCCACCCCTTGATAAATAAGAGCTGATGTTTCCATGTGGTGTTTGTTTCTCCACGAATGCAGAGGCCTGAGCCCAGCCAAGCTTATCTATACAATGGACTTCCTGGTGGTGTGTTGGATCTGCCCCACTCCCACTGGGCAATAAATTTATGTCGCCTGAGCACACTGATCTGCTGACATCCGTGATGCCGGTGGCCTTGGCAGACCCCAGCTCCCCCGGCCTGGGTGGGAAATGCAGACGTAAACCCTGGCTGACATGCGCTGACCATCCCGGTTACTGATGGAAAGCCAGAACTGGGTGGGGGGGAGGGTGTGAGAAGTTCATTCATCCATCAGCTGTTTACTGGGGCCTCCTGTGTGCCTGGCCGTGTGCTGGGCTCTGAGTCCCACAGGGCAGAGGATTGGGGGGGGGACAGCTTTTGAGGAGCACTCCCGCCGGCCTGGGAAACAGATGCGGATAATTATAACACGCAGAGCTTAGTTCTGGGGTAGCATTAAGGACAGAACCTGTGGATGGAATGTGCAGTATAATTAGGGGCTCAAGGAAGGCCTGGGGGCTGAGTTTTAATGAAAAGTTTTCTTTCCTTGGCAACAAATCCTCAAGCAGTGAGAGCCCAGACAGGTCTGGGAAACGTGGAGAGGGTTTTTGTTTTCGTTTTTTTTTTTTTCCAGATTGAGCTGTCACGACACTTGGCACCTGCGGTCTCTTTGCACCGTGCCCAGCATCCAGAGCATCACCTGTGGGCACACTGGGGTGGCCGCCGTCTTTCCTGCCCTCTGCCCGGGCCCCTAGCAGCTGCAGGCTCCGGCCTCTGCTCAGAACTCCCAGTTACCATGTTAATCATAACAAGTGTTTTCCGAGAGGAGCTGGCCCAGCCCCTGCCAACAAGCCTTCCCTCCTGTCTTGATAACATCTGCACTGAATTTTCTCCCTTTATATAATTAGGCCCGTTGGTATTTGCTTTGACTTTAGATTACAGTGTGACTGGCGTGTCTGAAATTTCAGGCCCGAAGTATTTGTTGGGGCCCAGAGCAGTGGGAAGACTGAGTTTTCGCTGGTGGGGTTTTGGGGTCTGCTGGGTGGGTAGGGAACAGTACACTGGCTACCATCGGCAGGAAGACTTCCCAGCAGCCCCCCAACAGGTGGGAAAGGTATCTCCTGCCTTGCTCTGGGAGCAGCGTGGGGTCAGGCCTGCTCCCCTCCTTTTCTTCCTGCCCTCTTCCCCCCCCATATCCTCCCACCCCCGCACCATCCCTGGCCCCCCAGTGACAGGAGTCAGCAAACAGGAAAAGATGCACTAACTGCAAAGAAATGCAGTGAATCCAGGCTTTAACCCCAGAGGCAACCTCAGAGTGTCAGGGCTTGGAATCTTCCTTTGACATGCCCGTCATGGTCTGGCTATGTCAAGCCAGAGGAGCTGTTCGGGGTGTGAGATAAGGAGCGGTTCTCCGCGGTCTGCTCCAACCAGAAGGGAGGCAAAAGGATTTGCATACCCGCTCCCCCAACGTCTCTGGACTGAGCTCTATCTCAGTGGTGACTTCATTTCTCCTAATGAGGTCTCCACAAACTCTCTGGAAGGTTCCAGCCAGTAAGCCGCACTGATTGTGGTGTGGGAGTTTCTGATATGCTTGTTTGTACTTTCCCTTTGAGACCCCAGAGGCCCCAGAGGAGTGATAACTGGGCAATGGAATATTTGCTAGGGGAAGAGAAATGCTTTTTTTTTTTTTTTTTTTTTAAGATAAGGTCTGATCTTGAGCAGAAGGGAAGTTTCCAGACGCCTCTGCAATGTGGAACAGTGAAGTGTGGGTACAGGTCTCCTTCTTGGTTGCCTTGCTGGGGTATCCTCAGGGATCTAGATCCCATCACCCACGCCTCCACCTCCTCCAGCCCCAGGCAGACCCTGGCCCGTGAAGGTGCTTCAGGGGCTGCCTGGGGGCAGGGCTGGGTGCTGCACAGGAGTCTACTGTCATTTCCCCTGTCTTTATATGGTACTGGTGACATTGAGTAGAAGGGCTTTTGCCCAGTAAAACCAGTTAGGTCATTCCATGTTGTGCCTTTTCTCCTAATAGGCTGCAGCTTCCTTGGGGAACGACCTTTGTCTTGTTCAACATTGCAATGTCCATTGAGACCTAGTGTGGGGCTTGTATAGAATCCGGTTTTGTCACCTCTGCTCACCCTGGCCTCAGGGTCTGCGGGAGCAAGGCCATAGTCCTTCGCTTGGTGGTTAGGACTTTTAGCGTCTGGCTCCAGACTGACCCTCATCTCTTGCCTCTCCTTCCTTTCCCTTCTCCCAAAGCATCCTCCTCTCCATCCATCTTGAACTTCTTTCTCTTTGAATGGGTGATCTCATCTACTGAAATGTTCTTTCTTCTTTTTATTCCTGGCACAAGTAGGACAGAAGTAGTAGTACAGTGTGATGGGCTTTGGAGTGAGACCACCTGGGTTCCCTAGCTGCATTGTGCCTCAGTTTTCCCATCTGTGTAATGAGAATAACAGGTTTCTTTCTCCTCAGTTTGTTGTGAGGACTAAGAGCTAGAACACATGATGCACATAGACTGAGTGTCTGGCATGTAGTAAGTGTTCAACAGATGCAGACTCTGGTGATGGTGATGGTGAGGGTGGGGGTGATGATGAAGGACGGTGGTGAGGGTGGGGCGCCTGGGTGGCTTGGTGGTTCAGCGTCTGTCTTTGGCTCAGGTCATGATCCTGAGTTCCTGGGATCAAGTCCCACATCAGGCTCCCTGTGGGGAATCTGCTTTTCCCTCTGCCTGTGTCTCTGCCTCTCTCTCTATGCCTCTCATGAATACATAATTTTTTTTTAAAGGATGGTGGTGAGGAGGTGGTGAGGTGATGATGAGGATGGTGGTGATGATGGCGATGGTGAGAATGATGGTGAAGATGGCATCGTTAAAGAAGGTCTTTGTTAAAGAAAGTGTGAAGTCTTTTCCAGCTTATCAGACAGGGTCAACATCTCCTCTTCTGGGCCCCCAATAGAACTAGCCACAAAGAGTTCTGGCTACTTATTCCACAAGTCTGAGTTTGCCACGAGATGGAGAAACCCTAGAAGACAGGGACTGGGTCTTAGTGACAAGAATAAAAGTCAGTTGTAGAAAAATCTACACTAGCTTGTACCAAACTTCATAACATGTGCTTTTACTTCTCATACAAGTATTTTATTAAGGTGTAACTCACATACTATATCATTCACCTGTTTAAAGTATATGATTCAGTGGCTTTAATATATTCACAAAGTTGTGCCACCACCCCAACTATCAAATTCTAAAATATCTCATCACCAGAAAAAGAAACCACATGCCAATTAGCAGTCATTCTCCACTCTCCTTTCCCCCATTCCCTAGTAGCCACTAACCTACTTTCTATCTCCATTAATTTGCCTATTCTGGACATTTTCTATGAATGGAATCATTCAGTATGTGTCGCTCTGATTTCATTCATTTAGCATGACATTTTCAAGGTTCATCTATATTATCACGACTTCATTCCTTTTTTAGTTGAATAATCCATTGTATGGATATAGCACATTTTATTTATTCATCAATTAATGGACATTTCAGTTGTTTTTATTTTTGGAGTATAAAGAATAATGCTGCCATGGACATTCACGTACACATTCTTGTGTAGACATGTATTTTCATTTCTCTTGGGTTTATGCGTAGGAATACAATTGCTGACTCATATGGCAACTCTGTGTTTAACTTTTTGAAGAACTACTGGACTGTTCCAAAGCATCTATACCATTTTACTTGTCTGCCAGCAATGTATGTGGGTTCCAGTTTCTCCACATCTTTACCAAAACTTTTATTTTTGTCTTTTTGATTATAGTCAGCCTAGTGGATATGAGGTGGCATCTCATTGTGGCTTTGATTTGCATTTCCTTGATAGCTAATGACGTTGAGCATCTTTTCATGTGCTTATTGGCCACTTGTATACCTTCCTTGAAAAAAATTTCTATTCAGATTATCTGCCTATTCCTTAATTGGGTCATCTTATTTTTTATTATTAAGTTGTTAAACTCTTTATATATTTGAATACTAGCCCCTTATCAGATATACGACTTGCAGGCATTCTCTCCCATCTTTTCACTTCCTTATGGTGGCCTTTGAAGCACAAAAGGCTTTAGGCATGAAGTCCAATTTATCTCTTTCTTCTTTTGTTGCTGTGCTTTTGTTATCACATCTCAGAAACCATTGCCTAATCCAAGGTCACAGTGATGCACCATCAGCTTTTTAAAAGCCGTCTTATTTTTGATAATTCTATGAAGGAAAAGTAATAGACTCATTCACAGATGAGGAAGCTAAGAAGTCAAATGCCAGAGCTGGGGTTTAAGCCCAGGTTAATCTGACTCAGAACCTCAAGTGTATCTTTCTGTGCCTCCCCCCAAATCCCTTTAAAACTCTGCGTCTTTCCCAGGGTTTGGCGCAGTGCCTAGTTTGGCTCACAGGTAAGGTGCCTTGAGTGGATGAATGGCGGGTCCTAACAGGTACTTGGTTTGTACTTGCTGGTTGATTTGAGCAACCCAGTTAGCTATTGACTAGGGGTTTGTGTCACAGTGCTAGGGGCCACTGAACATCTCTCTCCTCTCTTACTTCTTGCAGTGTCTCATCATTGGAGGAGGACCATGTGGTTTGCGCACTGCCATTGAACTTGCCTACCTAGGGGCCAAAGTGGTTGTGGTGGAGAAGAGAGACACCTTCTCCAGGAACAATGTGCTGCACCTCTGGCCTTTCACCATCCATGACCTACGGGGCCTGGGGGCCAAGAAGTTCTATGGGAAGTTCTGCGCTGGCTCCATTGACCACATCAGTGAGTAGAACCAGTGGTGGCACCCTGTTCAAGGATGGGGCTAACTCTGGGTGGGGCACATCTCTACACATTGAGGGGCCTCTGGGATATTCCAGCTTACAAGTCGCTGGGGGATCCATTCATTCAACTGGTAGACATTTCCCAAAGGGCCTGCTTTGTGCCTTATGCCGGCTCTGTGCTACGTGTGCCCCACTGAGCTGTAACTACCATGAGGTCGGGGCCTGTGGCATGTCTTGTTCACTAGAGGGTCTCCAGGGCATAAAAGAGTGCTTGACACACAGACCCAGCTTTGGTCTCCATTCACGTGATGAATGCCTGCCTCCCAGGACTGCTGAGAGGATCAAGTGAGGTCAAGTTTGTGATGTGCTCATCACCATGCCTGGCCAGTAGTAGGTACTCGGAAAATGCTTTGTGTCCATTTGGTGTACAGTGAGCCAGATGCAGCCAGGGTCCCCAGCTTTAGATTTCAGAGCTGCAGTCTCAACCCGTGGGTGGGAGGAGAGCCCTGTGAGCCACGTTCTCATGAGGACTGGAACCGATGGGAAAGGGTGTGGGACTCAGAGGAATGACTGGAGACGGTGGTCAGCCACAAAGGGTGTAATTTAGTCACAGCTACAGGGGAACCGATCAGCAATGGCCCCAGACTTTATTCCCACTCTGGGATGAGAAAATCCTAGGAGTCCATTGGAAAGAAATTTGGGTTTGCCCAGAAGGCTGCAGTGTCAGCTTTTGGGATATTCTCTACCACCCACAGAAGAATGCATGTTACCAATTCAGAACTACAGCACCGAGCACCACTTTCTCAACAAGCCCTCCTGAGAGGCAGAGCTGGGCACCAGGGGGGCCTTGTGAGGGCCCGCAGTCTGTCGGGCTGCCTTCCCCGCTGGCCCAGAGCCCCTCTCTGCTCCACTGGTGGGGCTCCCATTTAACCCCTAGTTCTTGGGAAAACCCCACTGCACAGAAATACTGGCAGGACTCTGGATCTGGGATCCCGATATTCAGGGTGCTCGTTGACCAGAGCGATTCCATTGCCTGTGAGAAAGGAAGCAGGGCAATTTTTTTCAACATCTACCATGTGCTGGAACAAGATAGATTAGGAACCTTGGAATGATGAGGAGTGGCCAGGCCTCTGCCTCGGCCTGTTTCCAGGCAGGAGGGGGGCTGGCTTCCTTTCAGACCCACCCTGGTCCCCAGCCCCAGCTGTGCCCCAGCCCCCAGCACTGCTCAGCAGTTCCCGACTGTCCTGTGCCAGCATCCTCCTCCAGTTCCCAGGCGGCCTGCTCCAAACCTCCACCACAGCCTCCTCCTCCTGAGCAGATGGCCTGCCTCCTGCGATCTGGGGAGGAGAAGCCACTGGCTGGCACTCCTGGCCCCTCTCCTTCCTCCTGCACTCGCCTCCATCCAGGACCCGTTTCTTCCCCTCGCCCTGTGTCCCAGGCAGAGGTGGCTGCTCAGCCCCTCTGCTTCCTCCTGCTCTCCTGCCCCTTACCTCACTGCCCCTCCACCCTCTGCTCTTGCCTTTATCTTTTTCTATTACAAAGCATTTATTCTAGAAAGAGGGGATGTAGGCTTTGTCTATGTGTCCCATTGGATCTGATTTCTTCCCCCACCGCCCTGTAAGGGTGATGGTCACTGAGATTCCCACCTCCAGAAGCCTCCTAACCTTGCAGTCATCTCCATCTGTGGGATTTAGTACTCTCTAGGCTTCCAGGACGGCAGCTCAGGCCCTGTCCTTCCACTTCCCTCCACCACCTCCCTGGCCTGCCCTAGCCTGTCCACCTGCGTTTCCTCCCCTGGAGTGAGTTCTGTGTCTCTGTGCCGACCATGGCACCTAGCCCATTGTAGATGCTCAATAAATGTTAAGTGAACAAAGCTCACAAAATACAGAGGGATTCCCAGAAAGTTTCTTGTTCTACAAAAAAATATTTGGAGGCATACCCATGTGCTAAATGTGTGGGGACGAGGTAGAGGAACGAGGTGGTACCACTTGTTGGGGGAGTTTAGGAAAGTGGGTAGGAGGCGAATTACCATGAGTCCAGCTCTATGGAGAGGATTCCCCACCTGCCCCTGCCCCTGGATGGCTAAGAGCTTAGGCCCAGTTCTCTACAAAATGAGCCATTTTGTCACTGATTTGACTGGTGGCCATGAGTGTCTAGGTCTAGTCTTCTTTCTTTCTTCTTTCTTTCTTCTTTCTTTCTTTCTTTCTTTCTTTCTTTCTTTCTTTCTTTCTTTCTTTCTTCTTTCTTTCTACTCTTCTTTCTGTCTTTACTGCATCAGACCTGTAGCCCATCTCAGGGAGGAGGCAGGGAAGGGAGAGCCTCCATCATTGTAGCATTTTCTAAATGCTAGAGCACAGTCTTGGAATCAGACAGATCTTGGTCCTCATTCTAGTTTTGCTGCTGTTTGACCTTCAGCAAGTCACTTCACCTTACAGAGCCTCAACATCTCATCTATAAAATGGGAATAATTATCCCAACAGGTCACAATAAGGGTTAAGTGAGAAAACCCTGAGTGGTTGCCACATAGTTAGTTTTTATAGTAATCACGGTTGGTACAGTGCTGTGCTCAGAGATTCCTGAGCTGCGATTATATAGTACCCTGTATGCAGAAGGTGCTCAAGCATTGCTCTTGACACTTTTTCTCTTCCCCCTTTCCTTTCCAACAGGCATTCGTCAGTTGCAGCTGATCCTATTCAAAGTGGCCCTGATGCTGGGAGTTGAAATCCATGTGAATGTGGAGTTTGTAAAAGTTCTAGAACCACCTGAAGATCAAGAAAATCAAAGTATAGTATAATTTTTCCTTTTCTGTCTAAAAGTCAGATATTGTGAAATGGAAATCGCATTTGTAGCTCCTAGAGGATGTTCCTGTAAGAGTTATTCTTGTTGGGAGCTGTTTGGCATGATTCCATCACAGGATGATTTTGCCTTTTCTGACCAAGACTGTCACTGTAGGCTTGTGCTGCTTTTCCCGGAGGATTAAGTCAGGAAACCTATAATTTGGTTACCCTGTCACTGAGAGGTGGCACTTTGACAAATGAAGTGATGGGTAATTAGAATAGAAGAGCTAGATTTGTTTGTTTGATGAAGTTCATTCCTATGCTCTTCAGGCTATGTGGGAACACACTCAGAGATGTGGATACGCTTATATACACATGATATTTTAAAACCCAATTTTTTAAAAAAGTGAAGCTTCTAGAACAAATATGAGATAAGTGCTCACAATATTATTTGGTACATAATATTTTTAAGCCTTAACTGAAGTATAATTTACAAACCACAGCATTCACCCCATTGTGGATATGTCTATTTATTTATTTATTTATTTGTTTATTTTTAGATGTCTTATTATTTAGTAATTTTTTTCCCTTTTGGTATGTTTACATAAATGCCGATCTCACACGCGCCACGGGCAGAGAGTTTGTTCATGATGCCTCTACATCCTATTTATTATCAAAAGCTGCTGCTGCCTGGGCAGGGCTTGTAGTTAGGGCAGGTTAGTGTTGGAGACCTCAGAGCTTCACGTGCTCATTACAACTCCGGCCTCTCCTGTCCTCGGCCCAGAATACTTCAGAATTTAGTAGGAGAGGTGTTAGGTGGCTCTTGTAGCAGGACAGCATCTGTTAATGAACTTCCAGAGATTTGTGTGCCCGTAACCTTTCTCAAACCCAATTACGGGTGACCAGCAAGGTCTTACCTGGAGACGTTCTCATCGAAGGCCGTGGGCTGCCCCACAGAAGGTTTTGAGCGTGATGAAGTGGGAATTCACACTGGCTTTGATAGAATACACTGAGACCAACGGGGTTCAAGTGAGACTGGCTCCAGAGTCATTGAGGATAGACTCTCAGCCTTTAGAGAAAGCAGTTAAGTCAGGCATGGGGCTGGGGCTGGGGCTGCTGGTTTACCTTGTCCTAGACTGAACTGGTATTAAAGCCACAAGGATTCTAGATGAGAATGTGGTCTAGGATAACTCTCGATCTTTCCTCTGGCAGCTTTGTCTGGGGGGCCTCCACCTAGTGGTATTGCCCCTTTTCCTGGCCGCCACTGAAGGGCCTCCCACCTTTCTCTGCCAACTCAAATCATTTTTCTGCTCTGGTAGAAATCGGCTGGCGGGCAGACTTTCTCCCTGCGGACCACCCGCTGTCGGACTTTGAGTTTGATGTCATCATTGGCGCTGACGGCCGCAGGAACACCCTGGAAGGTGAAGACTCTTCTTCTTGGAGCTGAGGAATTGGTGGGGCGTTGGGAGCGGTGGGTACAGAGTGGGAACAAGATGGCAGGTGCCAAAGCTGGATGTGGGCCTTGAGAGAAGGGCAGACTGTCCTGCCATGCCTGAGGCTGAGCATTTAGAGGGCAGGCATTTAATGGTCTCTGAACGTCAGGTTTCCCACCTGTAAAATGTAGATAATAGAATCTTCTCAGAGCGTCGTCATGAGGACTAGGAAAGGACTCATATGTAAAACTGCTTTATAGAGTGTCATGGAAATTAAAAGTCAACATACATTTATTGAGCACCTGTCAACGTGCAATGCATGGTACTAAGCGTTTCATGTTTACTTCATCTAAGACAACCATTCTTATACCCTCAGCGGTATTCTTTTTTACTGGCATGTGTCATACTTCAGAAGGAGGAGCCCATCTCTTTTTGTAACTTTTAAGCACACTCACCGCTGGGCAGTAGGCTAAGTTTTTCCCAGACTGTCAAGGTGCAAAACTGTGCTTCTCTGAGTTCTGAAGCTGGAAGTAGGACATGTTTTCTTAGAGTAAGATCTGGTCAGGTTGGGAGAGGAATGCCCCTGCCAGAAGCGCCTTCAATCACCTAACCCCTCCCGCAAACATTTTTTTTTTTAAGATTTTATTTATTCATTCATAGAGACACACACAGAGAGAGAGAGAGAGAGAGAGAGAGAGAGGCAGAGACACAGGTAGAAGGAGAAGCAGGCTCCCTGTAGGGAGCCTGACGTGGGACTCGATCCTGGGCTCCCAGGATCAGGCCCTGGGCTGAAGGCCGCACTAAACCACTGAGCCACCCGGGCTGCCCCTCCCACAAAGATGCAGAGGTTGTACTAATTTGCGCTAACTGTATTAATGCCAGACTACAGACTGTGGACAAAGTGGTTCCACATGGCATCTCTTAGATTGACAACTAGACCTCCTCTTCAAGCTTGCCCTGCTCAAGGGCTGCAGGCTGTGGCTGTCTGCCTGGGAGGGTACCTCCTCTGAGGACAGAACACACTCCCTGAAAGAAGGCTGATGTTGGAGGACTCCAGAGGTGTGGGCTGCCTAGTTGGGCTCTACCCACCCGCTGTGCCACCGAGGCCCCTTTCTCACATTTGTACCTCTCTCTTCTCCTCCATCCCTGTACTTGCCTGACCCCTACGATCAATAACCAATATCTGACAAAGACCTTTTTAAGCTGCTAACCTGGATGTTGTGCTGTTAGAATTTATGAGGCCATTTTGGTGGTTTGGTAAAACCGTAAGTCTGAATATTTGCCAATCCAAAATCCGTACCCTGCCTGAGTATAGGCATTTGGGAATTTTGTGGACAAGAAAAGAAGGGTGAGAAGAAGGAGAGCCATTTAGGCAGCTTAGCACCAAACAAGTAGACTAGAGCAGGGTTTTTCTATATTGGCACTGTTGACATTTGGGGACAGATCATTCTCTGTCCTGTGCACAATAGGATGCTTAGTGGCATCCCTGGCCTCTCCCCACTAGACCCCAAGAACATCACCCTCCCAGTTGTAGCAACCAGAAATGTCTCCATGCATTGCCAAGATGCCCTCTGGGGGCCAAGGTCACTCCCAATTAAGAAATTCTTGACTAGACAATAATGGCCATTTCTGACCATTTTGATAAAAGTCTAATGAAGAATGACTTAAGGAGGAGATATTAAGAAAAAAAAAAACAAGGCTTCCAGTCACAGGGATTTTTGGCAGAAAAGTTTGGGGATCAGCATGAGGTCTGAGGATGTGATGAGCAAATGTGGGGCGAGTTCCCAGAGGAGGCTGGAGACAAAGGCATGGCCAGCGAGCCTGCCCTTGTGATGAGTGCCTTGAGTTAAGCAAAGTAGACAACAGTGTCTGGGGCAGAGGAAGAGTCAGGACTGTGGGATAGCCAGATGCTACAAAGAAAGGGGATTGGCGGAAGATGCTCCATTTAAGTGTGACCACCATTAAAAAGCATTAACATAAACCATTGACAACTAGAAGAACCCCATGGAATCATTGTATTACATCAATTGCAAGTTAGAATTTTGTTTGCTCATTATGTATTTATTAAGTGTCGACTAAGTGCCAGTCACTGGAGACTAGAAATAGAAAATTTGTTAAAATCCCCATCCCACAGGAATTCAGTCTCATGATCCTACTTTTCAAAGAGAGGAATACATGAAAAATACTAACAACATAGTTTTAATCGTAGAAGTTCAAAGTGCGTGTGTCATGAGGGTGCCTAGCAACCGTGCCTAACAAGTCTTTAACAGGATGAGCCTGCTGGGAAGATCACTTTGGCCTTTTGTTTGTAGAAGCCTAAGCCGAATAATTGGTCCTATAGATTTTAGGAACGGAAAATGTCCCGCTGACTGAGGCCTCTGGTGACCTGTTTCTTCCCCAGGGACAAACCTTGGCATTTCCACCTGTCCCTCTTCTCCAGAGGCGTAGGATTCTGAGTTCACAGGCCTGTGAGGCATCTGAGAATAGCTTCCTCGGTAATCTTTCTCAGTTTTCACACCAAAGGCAGAAGAAAGACTCCCTTTTTCCTTTTTCCTCATGCAGGGTTCAGAAGGAAAGAATTCCGTGGGAAGTTGGCTATTGCCATCACCGCCAACTTCATAAACAGAAACAGCACAGCTGAGGCCAAGGTGGAAGAGATTAGTGGTGTGGCTTTCATCTTCAACCAGAAATTTTTTCAGGACCTTAAAGAAGAAACAGGTGGGACCTTCACTTTTCTCCAAAGCAGGCCATCGTCCAGTCTGGGCTTTCTCAGCTCTTAGGGTTGGGAGACTCACTCTGATAAAGTGAAAGTGAGGACTTCTTAGGATAGAACTTGGCAGGATTCTTTCAAGGACAAGAGAGATTCTCTGGGGAAAGTTCTGGATGTTGTGCCTGAAAATGGATAAAGATTTATTTACTCAATCAGCGTTTATTCAGTGGCCATTGGGTGCCAATATTGAGTGTCATGGGATACAGAGTTGAGGTTGACATGATCCCCTCTCCAAGTAACTCCTTGTCCAGTGATGGACACCCAGATAAACCATCCTAATGCAGGGAGGTCAGTCTATGCCCGAGCTTCAGGGAGCCCTCTGAGGAGGGAGCCAGTAACCTGTACTTGGTCCCTGAAGAAGTGTAGGTTCTTCTGTGCAGTGTGCCACCTGCCCTTTCCCATCAGGGATACCCAAGGAACCTGTACTCAGCCCACAGCCTCAGTTGTCCCACAGCCATGGGCCTTGAGGAAAGAAGATATTCATTTACCCAACAAATATTTACCGACTGCCTACTATGTGCCAGATGCTGCTCAACAGCCTGAGAAAGAGCAGCGGGCAAAACAAGACCCCTCTCTTGGAGCTTATATTCTATGGGGGGAGACTGTCAACAAACAAGTCTCACATCAGGCAGTCAGAAAGATGGTAGAGAGAAGTAAAGCACAGCAAGGAGAAAGAGAGAAGAAATCTTGCTCCCAATTAAGTAAATTTCAGATTCTTCTTTTAACCTGATTTAAAAATCTATATTTCTCCTTAAAAGGAGAAATTTAAAAAAATAAGAATTTTTAAAGATTTTATTTTATTTTTAGAGAGAGCGCAGGTGTGTGAGTGAGGGGAGGAGCGGGGGGCGGGTGGGTAGCCAGAGTGGGAGGGAAAGAATCTCAAGTGGACTCCACCCTGAGCATGGAGCCTGATGCAGGGCTCGATCCTGGGACCCTGAGGTCATTACCTGACCTGAAACTAGGAGTCAGACACTCAACCGACTGAGTCAGCCAGGCGCCTCTAAAACGTTTATACTAGAAATAAATCATCCACACCTAGCATCACCTCGCACAGAAATAGTCCTCATGCCCATATACTGCTTTCCAGCAACTGTCCACCTGTACGGTCACCATCCCTTTTTAAGTGGCTCCAGTTCTTAGCAGAGCGTCCATACTCTTTGTGATTCAGGTTTTCTCATTCGGCATCACATTGTAAATATTGCCCACATGGAAGCCGAGTCCTTCGGATGGTCAGTTTTGCAGGCTGCAGAATAGCTCATGAAGTGGGTGTATGTCACTGAACATACACCAATTGGCCGCCAAACCGTGGTTGGCCACATGGGTTCGGATTGCCTTCAAGCTGAGAATGGCTTCAATATTTTGGAATGGCTGAAGAGAAAAGAGTATTTTAAGACAAATCATAAGTTATATGAAATTCAAGTTTCAGCGTCCATAAATGAAAGCTTATTGGCACACAGTCATGCCCGTTCCTGCGGTTGCTCCCCCGTGAGTGGATGGGGCCCAGATGGCTCGCAAAGCCCGACATATTTACTGTCTGGCCTCTGATTTAGACCTTTCAGTTATTCACCGTTACAGAGAAAACTGCTCCTGTTGGAGTATTTCTAGCTGGTTTTCTAGGAACGGGACTCCTTACTGAGCCAGACGGTGCCACTCCCTGGCCACTATGATGTGTGCCCATCGTGTGACCCTCTGAGCTTCACCACGGTGGCGTGAATTTATGAGAGTATTTTCTTTCAGTGTATAATGTTCTGAATGATTTAAGAATTAGCCCCACCCTCCCTTCCTCTCAAAAACTAAGAAAACAAATACTTTGATAAACCACCAAATATGAATTATGACAGGACATTGAGTGTATTTTTCCAAACGTTTCAGTGAGTTTCCTTTAAATTTTGCTGGGATGGTCACCTTTGGCTATTGTTTCATAGTGCCCCTTACACGGCGACAATGATGAATTTCCTCCCATTCTCTGGGGGGCCCTCTGCATTGATGGCTTTTTCCGATATAGCAGTGATAAAGGGGTTCCCAGGGTTACTCAGCACACCTCTGTTGACTGCTAATAGGTTGTTATGTGTCTGTTTCTTTCTCTCCTTTTTTGAGAAAGCTAAGCCAGCGGTTCGCAAACTGGCACACGCATCAGAATCACCTATGAGGCTTGCCAAAGTGCAGACCGCTGGGCCTACCCTCTGAGTGTCTGATTTAGGAGGTCCAGTGTGGGGCCCTGATCACATGCAATTCTAGGTTCTCAGGTGATGCTGATGCCTCAGGCCAGGAGGGCCCCTTTGAAAACCACTGAGCTAAGCTCTCACAGCATCTTTTTTTTTTTTTTTTTTTTTAAAGGCAGAAACCTAGTCTATAAAGTGTTTTTGTAATTGCTGGAAAGTGCAAAGTTATACAACCCAGCCCTCTAAACTGAGCTGCTCCTGCAAGGGCATCTGGGTTTCTCCACACACAGGGGACTAGTGGAAACACCACTTAGCACAGTCTTGGGGGAATTCACACAACTCTTTGGATCTCTGGCCGCATGGGGAGCGTGGTGGTTGGGACTTAGACAGACTGGGGTTCAAATCCTGGCTCTGTTGTTCCTTTGCTGCCATGCCACAGACAGCTCTTGGCCCTTTTGCAACCTTAGCTCTAATTTGGAAATACTGGTCCATGGCACCTATGGACTTGAGGGTTTGTTTTCTTTTTAAAGATTTTATTTATCCATTCATGAGAGACACACAGAGAGAGAGAGGCAGAGACATAGGCAGAGGGAGAAGCAGGCTTCATGCAGGGAGCCCGATGTGGGACTTGATCCCAGGTCTCCAGGATCATGCCCTGGGCCAAAGGCACACTAAACCACTGAGCCACCCGGGCAGCCCATTTTTTTTAAGTGCTTTAATCATATTGCAGTATACAAATATATCAAATCAAAATGCTGTACACCTTAAACTGACACCATGTTACATGTCAATTATATCTCAATTAAAAAAAAAAAAAAACCCCACGTAGTATCTTTAGGTCACCTGAGTGGCTCGGTCCCTTAAGCAGCTGACTCTTGATTTCGGCTCAGGTCATGATCTCAGGGTCCTGGGCTCTGTGCCCAGCAAGGAGTCTGCTTGAAGATATTCTCTCTCCCTCTCCCTCTGCCCCTCCCCCTGCTCATGCTCATGTGCTCCCTTGCTCTCTTCCAAATAAATAAATCTTTTAAACACACACATACACACACACACACACACACACAGATAATGTCTTAGTGGGACTATAAAATCTAGCTGAGTGAATTTGGGTAAATCCTTGCCCTTAGTGTTGTGTTTTCCAGCCTTGTATGTCTTAAAACCTTCCCTAACATGAGCAATGTGGCAATGGCGAGCTCCTGGCACACAGAAGGTACCGAGGGAGGAAAACTGAGTCCATGCACGCTTCTCTTTGCAGGGATTGACCTCGAGAACATTGTTTACTACAAGGACTGCACCCACTATTTTGTCATGACTGCCAAGAAGCAGAGCCTGCTTGACAAAGGTGTCATCATCAACGTAGGTATCTCTTGGCCACGATGTCCTAACTGACTTTCCCCTGGTGACCTAGCAAGTGCAGGAGCAGATGCTGTCTGGCCAGAAACTGAGCAAGGGCGGGGTGAGGGGGGCAGGCACGAACCACCTCCCACAGCTCTCTTTCTCTCCGTGCTGCTGTGAGTATGGAATGGGGCAGCCCACACCCGTACACGCAGACGTGTCTCTGCAGAGAGCTGTGGGGTGGGGGCGGAGAGCCTCACCCGGGTGTTAGCATAACCCTTTGACCCCAAGAGATGGGTGGAGCTTTTCCTTCCCCCGCACCTCATTCAACCCTGCCCCTGTTTCGGGGAGGTCTGTCATTTGGAGGCCGATGGGGGGGCTCCTTGTCCTGGTGGGACATGGACACAGCATTCACTTGTGTTCACAAGTCCCTCTGTGGCCCTCTGGTCGTGGTGTGCCCGGGAGCTCTCTGCTCTCACGGTCAAAGGCTCCACAGGAATCTTGGCTCTGCCACGGATTAACTCATGGTCAGGACCATGACTATGAGGCTCAACTCATCCCAGCTTCAGTCTGCTTCTGTGCAGACTGGGAATAATGGTTTCTGTCTGAAAGACTCGTTTGCAGGAGTAAATGAGAAAATGTATACAGAGCCACAGACCCAGAGCTGGCGCCTATAGGGGGGTTTATAGATGCCCCCTGTGACTTCTCTCTGGTTGGGACACCTGCTTTTTTATGCCGCCGGCTTCCTGGCCTCCGTTTCCTGCCTTCGCGTCTTCATGCTTAAACAGCGTACAAGGCTGGAAGGAAGCAGCACATGGAGCAGAGGGCCCTGGGCTGGAAGCTTCTTTGGTCAGAAGCTTCTGAACCCTTCCAGAGCCTCTGTTCCTGTCCTGGCCACGGCCTGGTGCTTCAAGATAAGGATCATGCCATCCGAGGTCAGCCCGCTCTCCGGGGGTCAGCCTATCGCCCAGGCGGCGTGGTGACCGTTCATTGTTGCTTGTCGGACAGGAATGTGCCTGTCCTCTCGCCACATCGTGCTGGCCGCCGGCCGGGTGGCATTAGTAACCCAGCCCTCCCCTGGGCCTCCTCCGTGCGGCTCAGGTCCTTGCTGAGAGCCTGAGCTGCAGGCAGGAGGCTGTGAATGGTGGGATGGGGGGTTGGAGGAAGCGGGCTGAGCACAGCCAGCAGATGTGTGAGCGGTGGGTCTCAACATCTGGTCCTCCAAGGCTGACCAGTCCGGGGGACACGGGGTGGTGTCCCCTTCTTTCCTCTGCTCCAGGCATCCCTCCCAGAGTTCCCCCTCCATCAGGAGGCAGTGAAGGACGATCTGGGGTCCAGGGCTGCAGGCACAGTGGACACCTTTGCAAAGAGGGGGACCCCTGGGGAGTCAGGCCCAGTTGAACATGGGTTTCCTATTTCCCTGGCTGAGTGCTCCAGCCTCTAGGACACCAGGGTTCCCTCCGGGCATCCCAGGGCACTTGTCCAGGCCACGACACGTTTCTCATGGTGACTCAACTCTTTAGCAGTTGTCAAAGCCCCTCCACGCCCCCAGGCCCCCGTCACGGCGCAGGTGGGCAAGCGTGACTCACTCGGAAGCCATCGTGACTGCGGGAGATCTGGGAGCGGATCCCGGGCCTGTGGGTGTCCTCACCGAGGCTTTTCTTACCCTCACAGACTCCAGGGGCCTCTCCCGAGCTGGTTTCGAGGGGCCTCTAGGCATCAGATGGGAATTCTCATCTAGAAATGATAGGCCACAGGCTGGACGTGAGAGAGGTGGACGCCCATTTGGTTCGGGAGCTCTGGCCTTGGGTCTCCGCGTGTCCTGCCAAGCCCTGTAGCATGTGCATAGCTGGGAGCTGGGCCATCTACCCCAAGCCACTCAAATTAACATTCCTCCCATGCTCCCAGGGGAATGGCAAGTCCTCTCTCATTTCCCCTCCCTGCCTGGGTCAGCATCTTCCTAGAGGCACACGGAGGAGCCGAGGGAATGTGCTTTGAAGAGGGGTATTTTTGGGACCTCTCCGTTCACCGTCCCGGTCTCCTCTCCACACTGCTAAGCAAGGGAAATTGGTCGTGTGACAGTAGGAAGAGGTATGAGAGAAGAAAAGTGAGGGACAGCCTGACAGAGGGCTTCTGGGCCAATGCCGGGTGCAACGGGGGTGACGTAGTTTGGTGTGAACATATTAGAATTTCTGGAACAAGGTATTTGAAATCATGGCTATTAGGAAAGTTGCCACAGTAGGTGACTGTGCTTGTGGGTGTGGCTGTGCCTTCTAAGACCTTGGTACATGCTCCTGTCGGTGCCTTGGGTGGGTCCAGGAATGTGTTTCACCATACGCTGTGTTGGTGCCATCACGAATTACACAGGACAGAAATTCCCATGCATTGAACATTTCCCACGTGTCAGGAGCCAGATTGGAGATTCTCTGTCTCTGATTTCCTTCGGTCCCCACTGTGTGAAGTGGATTTTGTTATTCCCATTTCACAAATGAGAAAATGGAAACTCCAAAGAGTTTGATAATTTGCCCAGATTTACTCAGTAAACAGCAAAGGTGGATCTGACCTAATGCTCCAGATAACCCCAAGGCCTGTGTGGGCCCTTACACACTGGTTCCCACCCACTCCCCAGCACCCCCCCCCCCCCGCCCTTGGGATCTGCACTTTCTCTGTCACCTTTTGGGGAAGAGAGCTGTCTAGTTTCTTAGCCACATGACAAGCAGATTAGACTCTGGGAGTCGTCCTACAGGTCACTGCCAGCGTCCCTCCGGGACGGATGACCTGCCCCTGGGAGCCAGGGCTCTCCTCCTCCCAGCAGGGAGCGGGAAGCCTTACAGTTGGCACCGCAAGAGCAAAGCAGAGCCGTGCGTGGCCCGAGCCCACCAAGGAAAGAGAGAACTGGTTCTGGAGAGGAGGTTTGAGAGCTCTGGCAAGCACCCATTTCTTTTCTGGTCACGTTTGACCACTAAACACAGCATGTCGGGATCTTTCTCGTTTAGCTTAGTCCGCTATAAAATCGCTATTACTTGCTCGCTCCTTTGTCCTTCAGTTTTCCTGGAAGTTGTCACAAGAACCAGCCGTGTGAAATACACTCCCGTGTTTACCGCAAGGCCCTTATTGAGTAAACTGGCCGTTACAACACCAGGTTCTCTGTCAAAATTCCTACGTGAGATCGTTCTTTTAGAATTTAGTGCCAGGAAAAAAAAAAAAATCTCCTCCCCCAGGAATTTCTATGCTTCCTTCTTTCTGATAAGGAAAGCCCTGCCATGTATCACATTTCCCTTTTGCCTTGGATGCCAGGAAGCTCAAAGCCAAGTGTGATGTGTAACCGCAGCTCTGTTAACCCTTACAGACGGCCGACTTGGCTCCTCTTGATCCCTTTGGACCTGATACCCTGTTCGGATCGGCTTTGTTGTACAGACCCCTTCCGAGTCCTTTTGCGAAGACCCGGGTATGAACACTTGCCCTTCACAGAGGCAGATTGCTGCACTGGGCTCTTGCTCTCCCCGCAGGACTACATCGACACAGAGATGCTGCTGTGTGCAGAGAATGTGAACCAGGACAACCTGCTTTCCTACGCCCGCGAGGCTGCAGATTTCGCCACCAATTACCAGCTGCCATCGTTGGACTTTGCTATGAACCATTACGGGCAGCCCGATGTGGCCATGTTCGACTTCACCTCCATGTACGCCTCGGAGAACGCGGCCCTGGTGCGCGAGCGCCAGTCACACCAGCTACTCGTGGCCCTGGTGGGCGACAGCTTGCTTGAGGTAGCGCCTGCATTTGGGCCCCTCAACCCCACCCCTACATCCCATTCCTGGTAGGAGACGGATCCCTGCACTTATGGTGTGGCCAGAAGCATCTGCTGTCATGCAGCCAGGGGAAGGACAGGCTCCCTCCCTGCTGGTGGCCCAGACTCAGCCAAGCCCATCCCGGCCTCTGGCTTGCACCTGGCCTGCCCAGGGGAGCTCGTTCTGCTTTCCTCTCCCGCCTCTGGGCTCTTCGGGCTGACCTCTTTGCCAAAGTACAAAACTAGCCGGCCCTGCCCTGGACCTCATGGGCTGTCCTCTTCAGAACACGGACGCCCTCAGCTGGGCCACAACTCCTTCCTCACGTGGGGAGGCCTTGCAGCCTGGAGATCGTAGAGGATGCAAAAAGGCATGTGGGCCCCAAAGCCCAGTTTCCATCCATGGCCTCCCTGCTCAAAATGCTTCCCAGGGAATCAGCTCATGCAAGGATCCTCAGATTGAGTGTTTTCAGAAGGGTTACATTTTTATCTTTAAAGTAAGCACTAAGCAAAAAATGTTTATCCCAAATAAGAGTCAAATTCCAAACCAGGCTCTGGGTGCCCATGGGACGCTTCCGTTAGAGCTTAGCTCGCCACGGTGTGTGGGCTGTGATCTGCCCCCGCTCTGTCCCCGTCTCCCTTCGCAGCATTCTGTCTCGTGACGCTCCCACTCCTCCGTTCCTCCGCCAGGCCTTTGCCCACGCTGTTCTCGAGCAGATTAAGATTAGAATCATACCCATTCTTTAAAATCAGCACAAATGCAACTCTTTTGTTCCCCGTTTCCCCGTTCCCCCGATTTCCATCTCCCTCTCCAGGGTGGACATTTGCCTTGTCTCCTGTGAGCCTCAGGGCAGTTGCTCTGTCTCTATGCCATAGCACCCTCTACGTGGGACTTTGTGCCGTAGCTAAACGCGTTTGTGGTGCATCCTGGGGAGCTGCCCTGTCACCCCACACTCCCTCCAGTGCCTTGCACAGGCTTAGCAGACACTGAGTGCTGGATAGAATGGGATAGCAGGAGGTGCGTGTGTTGGGGGGATGGGGGGATCTTTAGCACCAACCAGAGTTTTGCATGTTTTCTTCTCCAGCCCTTTTGGCCTATGGGCACAGGCTGTGCCCGAGGCTTCCTGGCAGCCTTTGACACAGCATGGATGGTGAAAAGCTGGGACCAGGGCACCCCTCCCCTGGAGCTGCTTGCTGAAAGGTGAGTATTGACAGCAGGGCTTCCAGCTGGGGGCATGGCTGGTTCCAGAGCTCAGACAGGAAAGGGAGCAGGGCTGGCCATCAGGTGGCTCCTGGATGAACTTGGAGCCTTTGTCCTCTTTCGTTTCCTTCCCAGGTATGGCCTGAGTTGATAATCAGGATCCCCAAGGAAACACTCTCTGTTATGTTTTACCTCCTCCAGGGTCTTCTCTGGGGGCCAGGCCCTTAGGACCTGAATGCAAAAGAAAAATCTAGATCTGGAGTGGTCCTGGAGTTAGGGTTCCCAGCACTGCCTGGGCACTGTGAGCTGGAAGCGGTTGAGGGGAAGCCTCCACTGCAGCGCAAAGTGTCCTTTCCTGCGGAGGCTGGGCTTCTGACCTGTCAGGCCTCTCTGGCTGTTGCTGAGATCCAGGGCTTCCTCCCGGACCCCTGCTGCTGGCCACGTGGCTGTAACAGCTGGCCGACTGGGAGAAGTCAAGACCGGCGGGTGGGACAGGCCTCTGCTGGTCTTGGGTGTGGAGGCCTGTGGTCACAGGGGACAGGTCACAGGAGGCAGCGTGGCTGAGTGGTGGTTATAGCAAAACCACACGTCCCTCTGCTGCCCGTTCTGGTCCCTGCCCTCTGCTCGGGGACAGGAGGCCAGCATCACTGCCTTTGGACGCCCTCCCAACCTTTTGGCTGTTCCCCATGTCGTGGGTCTCAGGAACCAAGGGGGCTAGGTATTTCAGGGAAGAGGTGTACAAACACAGCCAAAGCAAAGCCATCAAGAGCAGGGGAAGGGGTGCAAGCAATGAAGGCCTGAGGCTGCCAGAGCGATCCCTGACCCCTGGGCTCGGCCTCCTCCTAGGGAGAGTCTTTACCGGCTGTTACCTCAGACCACCCCGGAGAACATCAACAAGAACTTTGAGCAGTACACACTGGACCCAGGGACACGGTACCCAAATCTCAACTCCAACTGTGTCAGGCCCCATCAGGTACGTCCTTCCCTGGGCCCCGTCTGGACCATGCTGCACCGAGCGGTGGGCAGCACGTCACGCGTAAAACCTTGCAGCTTCCCCGGGGCTGAGGCCACCAGTGGCTCCTGGCTCGGAAGTGGGCCCAATCCCTCTCCCTGGGAGAGCCGCAAGAGACAGCTAGGGTCAGCGTCTCTCTAGCCCACAGGAAAGAACTAGAACACGTGCAGTGTCCGTCCACATCTGCACACACGCTGACATGTTTATTGTCGCCGTGTGTCGGGGTCACGTGTCCATTTCAAATGGTCTGCTCGGCCAACCATCGGGTCTTTTCAGTTCACAGTCCTGGAGTCCCTCTTCTTCCCATTGACTCAGGAATGCACAGCTGCCAACTTCTTCTGGCAACAGCACAACGAATGGTGGGATGTTTTCAAAATCAGCCGATTACGGCTGTTCGCACTTGAGTTCCCCCACATTTGGGTGGACATCTGCAGTCCCCTGGGGTCCCCGGCTGAAAAGCATGCCCTCCAGGCATAGGGGAAATGGGTGGTGGACGGGGAGTAGAAGCTGGACCGGCTTCAGGGAAACACTGGTGGGCAGCTGTGTGGTCGCTTTCGCTCGCAGGTGAAGCATTTGTACATCACTAAGGAGCTGCACCAGTGCCCTCTCGAGAGGCTGGGCTCGGTGAGGAGATCCATGAGCCTCTCCAGGAGGGGTAAGCTGCCGCCCCGGGTCAGGGGTCGGGGGGACACTTTGCTGGGGGGAGGCCTGCGGGGTGGCCGTGGGGGCACGGGCCCTGCAGCCCACTGGGCTCTGCTGCTCTGACCTGTGTGACCTTGGCCAGGCAAGGTCCCTCTCCTCAATACCTCAGTTTGAGGAAAAATCCATAAAGCTGGGACAAGGGCAACACCAACCACAGATTGATTGGCAAGGCGTGAATACATGTCGAGCACTGAGGACATCCAAGGGAACTGCCATTACTTCCCCGAGCCTCGCTTTTCTTTCCCTGCTGCCGCCAGCCTGGAGCTCCCGCCTCCCCAGCTAGATAGCAGGCCCCACGTGCTGCACTCTCTTTTCCTAGAGGAGGGAAGGGATGGTTACCTGAGTAACCCCCTCCACCCCCACCCCGTCGACCAGGCCTCGCTTGGGCCACCATCCTGCTGAAGGACCTCTGGTGTCTGTTGCCTGCCCAGACCCCGCGCCCTCCCTGCCACCGGGCACACACAGCCTCACCAGCCTCCCCTCCCTTCCCTTCACACCACGTGCCCCTATAATGAACCAACAAATCATTGTACACAGCCTGGCAGGCCGTTCTAGATTCTTCCCACGGCACGGCCCTTTTCTGTTTTCTTGCAATGCCTCACTCAACAGTCCTCAAGGAGCAGCTGGGATGCGCCTCCTCCAGGACTCTCTGGCGAGTCCCCCTGCCCTGCAGGCCAGGGGCAGAGCTGCTCGCGTGCTCCCCTGGTACCCGCTTCTCTGCTGTCACAGCGCCACCTGCCACCACGTCTGCCGGCCCCACCAGATGGGATGTTGGCAGGGTCCGCACGGTCTCACCTCTGTGCTTGTCTGGCCAGAGGGTGTCTTGGGGGCTCTGCTGCAGGGGAACATGCATCCTGTCCCAGCATCCTGCCCTCCTGCCATGCTCTTGACATCTGTGCTGCTCCTCCTGGTCCCCGGGGAAGCTGCAGAGCTTTCCCAGGGCGCTCCAGCACTGTCTGTCTCCCCTTGCCACAGAGTTAGACATCCGGCCCAGCAAGCTCTTAACCTGGTGCCAGCAGCAGACCGAGGGCTACCAGCATGTCAACGTCACCGACCTGACCACATCCTGGCGCAGCGGCCTGGCCCTGTGTGCCATCATCCACCGCTTCCGGCCTGAGCTGATGTGAGTTGGGGGCTCAGGCTGCACCTGCTGAGCCCTTCGGGGCCCAAGGGGACCCTGGAGACAAGGGCAACCAGGGACGTTCCGCTGAATGCAGAATCTTGGCTCAAAATAGATCTTTGAGTTTTTCTTAAGTTTGTTCTTTGCCGTTTGCACGGAGTTCTCTGTCAGCAGCTTGATTGCCTTGTGTTCCTAACACGCGGGGAGCAGAAGCAGCTCTGGCCGTGTGCTTACGCTTGTCCCCGCATCCCCTCTGTCATCATGCTGGGAGATGGAGAGTGCACACCTCAGCAGTCTCCCCACAAGAGAGAAATTAAGGGCAAGACCTAATTAAGGGCAAGACCAGTTCGAGTTTTTTTGCCGACAGAAGAGTTGGATCTGAGATGCAGGCCACTTAGCTCTGTGGCCCTGGGCAGGTCACTTACCTTCTCTTAGTCTGTTTCTTCATCTGTAAATTGGGAACGATGGCAACATCGGTAAGAAGATGCGACACGCTTTGCGATGTGAAGGCCCAATACGTCTATTAATGTTGGATTCACATCAACTGCAGAGTCGCTGCACACCCACGAGTACATTCTTCCAGAAGGCTGAAAGGAAACCTACCGGGGGGCTAACTGTCGGTACTTTTAGGAAGCGAGGCTGCCTCGAGAAGGGGTGGGGCGCACACTTGTTACTTTATATGTTATATGTCCCTTGATTCTTTCCTTTTTTTTTCTTTTTTTAAAATATCCATATACTTTTTATAGTTAAGAGCACAAGCACGTAAGGGAATTATTTAAAAATAAAGTAGCTGATAAGTTTTCCAAAGACGTAGAAGTTATTTTCCAATTGTTTCAGCCCAGGCAGCAGCGGCATTGTCATGGCCTAACTCTGATCTGGTCCCCACCCCAAGTGAGGAGGAGCCTCCCTGGGTAGGGGTGGGGTGGGGAGGGCAGCAGGGGGCTGGGGTGCTTGGGGGCAGGGGCTGGGCTCACGGCTCCCCCGACTCCCCCAGCCTGCCGAGACCCAGCAGAGTGTCACCCGTTAGTGCTCCTTATGGGTACATTTCTTCAGCTCCTCATACCTCTGTCTCCTGTCCCTGAACTTTACTTTGTTTTGATGCTCCAGCAACTTTGACTCTCTGAACGAAGACGACGCTGTGGAGAACAACCAGCTGGCCTTTGACGTGGCCGAGCGTGAGTTCGGCATCCCCCCGGTGACCACGGGCAAGGAGATGGCATCAGCCCAGGAGCCCGACAAGCTCAGCATGGTCATGTATCTCTCCAAGTTCTACGAGCTCTTCCGGGGCACCCCGTTGAGGCCTGTGGGTAAGGCCCTGCTTTGGGACGGGCTCCGCTGGGCCCTTGGGCCATCTCTGCCCTGCACCCGTGTCCAGTGGCTCTCCACACTGTTCTGAGGCTGGCCCCTGCCTTCCCTCTCACTTGGAGGCCAAACCTGGGTGGACCCCACCCCCAGACCTGTGTGTCTAAGCTGGTGTGTGGCAGGTGCCGCGAGAGGCTGCAGGGCTGCCCCTGGGCCTCTGGGAGGTCACTGATAGAGCTGCATCAGTCCCCTTCCCAGTCCACGCGGATCTTCAGTCGAGGCTGCGGGGATTATTCAGAGGGACCTCATAGCAATGGCACCGCCTGAGTCCTGGGCTAGTGGGGGCAGGATCTGAGCTCTGTCATATTTTTATTTCCTAACAGATTCTTGGGGCAAAAACTATGGAGAAAATGCTGACCTCGGCTTGGCCAAATCCTCCATTTCTCATAACTATCTCAACCTCACATTTCCAAGAAAGAGGACTCCACGAGTAAGTTCCGGCCTGGTTTTTGTTTGATTTCTCTCTGCCTGTGGACGAGGCCAGGGGAATGGGAAAATGTCGTGGTCTTGGTCTGTTAATGCTGATAAATTGTACAGCTCATGGAAGACGTGAGTCAAGCCCAGTTCAGTGACACAAGGCTGTTGGAAGCGCCACCCCCCACCCCGGCCCCCGCCGGCGCCATATAGCCAGCTTCAGTGACCTGAACGTGGTTACAGGAAGGGCATGGCACAGAGCTGAGAGGTCATGGAGCTGAGTGCTTTTTAAAGTAGGTCAGTTACACCACGGCCGTGAGTGGCGGAGGTGTATGGTGATGCGACGTTTCTATGTTCTGTTCCATTAATTTCCCCCCTTCACTCATTCAACAAATGTTTATTGGGCCCTACTGTTTGGCAACATTAGGACTGAATTCTTTTGTTTCTTTTAAAAAAAAATTTTTTTTTTAAAGAGAGAAGGCAAGGGAGGAGAGTCAGAGAAGGGGGGGTGGTGGAGAGAGAGAGAGAGAGAGAGTCCCAAGCAGGCTCCATGCTGAGCTCAGAGACAAATGTAGGACTTGATCTCACCACCCTGAGATCATGACCTGAGCCAAAATCAAGAGTCAGTTGCTTAACCAACTGAGCCACCCAATCACCCATTTTTTTTTGTTTGTTTGCTTTTGACAAGAGTTGCAAATACACAGAGGTGAATAAGGTATGCCTTTGAGGAGCTCAGAGCCTAAAGAGGTTCCCAAACTTTCCTGACTTATACCACCCTTGGTGTCTCCGTTGATTTTTATCACAGTGCCCCTAGATCCAAATACCTAAAAGTTCTGTTCACAAAGTAGTTAAGTCCAAATAACTTGGTAGGGGCATTTTACAAGGTGTATGACAGATTTATGCCATGTGTCCTTAGAAAAGTCAAAGTAGACTATGGCTCTTCTGCAAGCTCCCCATGGGGCCATGGGGTGCCTTGGAACACAGTTTGGGAACTGTGAGGCTAATGAGCCATTATAATTTTACTTGAATGACAGCATGTCTGTGGTAGGTGTGAGGCAAGCTATCTTGCTTAATGTGCTCATGCTGTAGATCAAAAACTGAAGACCCCGAGATGTTACGTGTCAAGTTCTCATATAAAACTTGCCTCCCGGGATGTCTGGGTGGCTCAGCGGTTGAACGTCTGCCTTTGGCCCAGGGTGTGATCCCAGAGTCCCAGGATCGAGTGCCCCATCGGGCTTCCTTCATGGAGCCTGCTTCTCCCTCTGCCTGTGTCTCTGCCTCTCTCTCTCTCTGTGTCTCTCATGAATAAATAAAAATCTTTAAAAAACAAAAACAAAAAAACCTTGCCTCCCTCCCCAGGGCGGCAGGGCCGCGGAGGGTGTGTGTCTCAGATTCCCTAGGCTACCACAGTCTCCTACTTGTGGTCAGTCATGCCTGGTCCTGCCAGCCCCTCCGCCCAGGGTGGGGCTGGGGCCACGTAGCCTCCTTTCTTTCTCTGGGCTGTGTGAGCCAGTGGTCACTTTTTCCGCTGAGGTCTGCGCTCCCTGGAACATTGCAGCCTCTGGGCTAGCTCCAGGTGTGGGCATGGAATGCTCTTCCACACCCTGTCTCTAGGAAGGGATGGGCCAGCAAGGCCAGCGCTGGGGAGGGCAGGTGTGCAGGTCCGCTGGGCTTTTCAGCAGAGCTGCTCTGTCCCCTCTCTGCTCCCCTGAGCTGCCCTGTTCAGAGGCTCTGTGTGAGGGCTGCGTGACCCACCACACAGCCCACTGAGTGGAAGTCGTCTTCTGGAGACTAATCATAGGCTTGGTCCACCCCAGCCCAGCTGTTGTTCCTCTAAGGATCCCCGCTTCGGGCTTCCCCATCCGAGCAAGCCAGTGCAGCCTTCCTGGAACCTGTCTGACAAAGACATTCAACGCCTTTCTCTGTCCACCTGCTTTCTCCCACTGCTTAGCCCACAACTGGGAACAGCAGGGAGAACTGGAGAGGATTGTTTCAACCTTTCACTCACCACACCTCCGTGTACAGAGTGAGGGAGTTGAGCAGTCTGGCCAGCTCTGGGTCTCGTCGTGGGACTGGTCAGCAAGCACAGCCGGGCCCCCTCCGAGGGCTGCTGGGTCCTCGCTCCACTTCCACTGGCTCTGCTAGAAGACGCAGGAGGGGGGTGGGTAGGCTCTGCCGGGCCTGGCCCTGGCTGAGTTTGAACCATGTCCAGTCGCTCTCCGGGCTGTGCCCATAGGCTGCCCATCCTCAGAGGGGTCCAGTCCCTCCCACAGCTCCATTTATGTCTAGGATTTACCCTGCTGTTTGGATAGGTAGAAAGACTAGGTCATTGAAGTAAGTGTTCGCCATGGACATTACTTTTCCTCTTTCTTCTCAGATTGATTGCTTCCTCTGGGCAGGTTGGTGAGTCAGTAAGCCCACTGGGTCACATTCTGTCTTCGTCATCACTGAAATGCCCCAGACACTGTCCGCTGCTCCATGTTAGTGCAGTGATTGGGCCTCCTCCCCATCGACCACATGTCTTCCTGTATCAGGATACATTTTGGTTTGGGGAGCATTTGCCATGCTCTTTGGTCGTGACATTTCTCAGCACTCCAGTTTCTCCCAGGATGGGCATGGATGATGTCTGGACAGGACACTCTGAAAACCACACACACAGAGGCTCCACCATAGTTATACCCAAAAGGTAGCAGTGCAGTCGGGCATGTGGCCCTCAGCACCCTAGCTCGTGTACCCCGATGGACTGGAGATGCAGGCTAGGCTGTGCTCGTGTGACTACACCGTAGCATGCACACACTATCTGTATGCGCAGATGCATCTGCATCAACCTCACCCCCCATTCCCCAGCTCTCTCTAAGTTTCAGAGGCGCGTCTTGGTGGGGGAACTGAGAAGCCTGTGTTTGTTCACAGCGTGGCACCTTAGCCTGGAGAGGGTCCATTCTTCTCTGCCGAGCCAGTCTTAAAAATCTCTCTCTCCCCTGGTTTTCCCTGTTGATGTTAAATTGTTGGCTCATCCCTCATCCCCAAGAGCATCCAGATCCCAACCAAAACTGATCACCTTCAGGCAACATAAAACACTCTTCCACCAGCAAGGACCTTGTGTCCTTTTAGAGAAGGTAATTTTTCTATCAATCTGCCAAGAGAGTTGTCCCTTGGGTGAGTGGTAAACTGTTGAGTTGACTGAGTAGCTCTGAAAACTGAGAGCCCATGCCTGGGCAAAGGTAAAGAGCTTTGAGGTTATATTTCCCTCTTTAAAAGCCCTCAGTCTGCTTCTGAAGATCTGCCTCTGATCTTGAAAGCATCAGCACAAAAGCCTGTGACATACAAAAATGGCTGGGGACTCCAGATCTCTCGTCATGATATGTGAACATGCATGGTCTGTCCTCCTGTGTGTGTGCTCTCCTAGACCTATGACATAGAGGTAATGCCTGGATTTATGGCCACTTCAGTCATTGCACACATGACGTTACATATAGACTCAGGGCACCTGGTCTTTGTTTCCCCCATTCTGAGCCCACTCCTTCAAGGACAACACAACACGGAGATGGTACTTGTCCATGAAAAGCCCATCCCAGAAGCCAGGTTGGTGGCCCCAGGGTATCTATCCTCTCAGCTGGCTGATTGTGACACAGCTTCCCCTCCAGCACTTGTCCTGGGACAGCAGAGTTCACAGAGCATGGCTCTTGTGGGTGTCTGGTCTCAGCAGTCAGGGTGCCCTGCCCAGCTCTCCTCTCCTCACCCCTCCCACACAAACACTTTCCAAAGCAGCCAGGTGCATGAAGTAAGGAGGTGTCTCCTCCTTCCTGATTGACCCAGTGTCTATTTGATGCCGGGTTCTCCTCTCAGTGCTGGGGGGAGAGCAGAGAACAAGACAAGGACCTTGCCCGAGAAGGCTGCTCTACAGGGATCGTCTGAATTCCTGTCCGCTTCCCCAGCTGCTCTCACAGAACCCCCACCCAGCAGACAGAGCTCCCCACTAGGTTTCTAGCACTTCTCCATTCAGAGATGTGAAGAAAGCCCTGGAGAGTCAAGAGCACAGGTCCCAATACTGCCCAGCTGAGCTAGCAGAGGGCTTTCGAGCTGCCCCGCCGGCCCCTGTGATTTGCAGGCTGATCTCTCTCCTGTCCTCTGTGCAACTCAGCGGGGTATTCTGAATGGGAGTACATTAGAAGCCAGGCGGACAAATGTACATTTAGATCTGCTGGGGATTTGGCACATGCTTGAACCTCTCAGAAGGTCCCTTTGCTTGTCTGCAAAATGATTGCAGTCGCATCAACACTGCATTGCACTGCATTGCCAAAAAGACAGCATGAACAGATGTGTGCTGCAGGTCGGAGCACCTGCCCGGCCATGTGGGAAGGGGTCCTCAGATGAGTGCTCCTGTCCCTTTAGGAGTACCGATTCAACGAAGATGCCTCTTTTTGGAGAAAATGAGTCAAAGTAGTGGGATAGAACACTTGGTTCTGCATTACAACCACGGCCAGTGTCCCACCTTACAGTGTACAAAGCAATCTCATGTATAGCTCCTTGTGTGCTCCTTGTGTTCGCTTTTGAGGAAGCCCCGGCGTGTATTCTCATCCCAGTTCTAGAGAAAGGGAATCTTGGCTGTGGGGAGATTAAATCACGATGTCTTATAGGTGGTAAAAGTCAAAGTCCGAACTAGAATTTGCACTTCCTAATTCTATTAACTAACGTTAACCTAAGTAACGGTGCCTAACATTTATTAGCACCTTCTATAGAAGTGTCTTATGTGCATGACTTCATTAATCCTTACAATAAGAGCTGGGTGGTATATCTAGGTGAGGAAATAAGAGATAAGGAAGCTGAAATCAGAGAAGTTAGGTGATTTTCCTAAGGTCACACAGCTGGGAAGTAAGTCACGTCAGCACTTGAACTCATAACTCCTTACTACTACTCTGTTACCGAAGAAGAGAAGAGTTCTCTTGCCAGCGTCACTGGCCATCTTTCTAAATATCACTGCTGCCTCCCCCCTCAACCAAGCCATTGCCTGCAATGGCTCATCTCTCCTCCTATGCCCCAGATCTAAATTTCTCCAGGGTTAGGCTATGTTAGCTAGTTAAATATAAAGGTGGTTTCCTTTGGGCTAAAGTCACCCAAAGTCGGGCTTTATGAGGACATGGTTATCTTGTACTGATCAAATAAATAGATTAGCAAATACATCTCTTTTTTTTTTTTTTTAATGGGGACACCAATTAATTTAATGCCCTCTGGTGTATGGACTCTTTCGGATCATTGGGAAATCATGAAAACGTGTTCCTAGGGGACAGATGAGAAAAAATTAATAGCGAAAGAAAGTGAGCTATTTCTGTATTTTCATGTTCTCTCTCTCTCACTGGGCACCATAGGTACTTTCTTCCTTCTTGTATTCCGTTCTGTGTAGAGCAAAATAAAGCCTAAGGAGATGGGGGTAGTAAGGCAACGTTGGCTTGCAGATAGAGAGATATACATAAGAAAAAATTAGGTAAATCCCTAATTGAGTTTGAGTTTCTCCACTTTTCTGTTTTAACCTGACTTTTTAGTTGAGAATCAGTGCTTCCAGGATAAATCCGTAAGGAAGAGTAGAGACCGTTTGGGTATGTGTGTTGCTAACCTTTCATATAGACTGTGTTTTTTATTGTCCCATGGATCAGCCTGAGTCAGAGGTGTGGAGATCGCCCCACCCACTTCTTTGATTTCCCCTGAAGGATCTGGGGTCTTCTCAGGTGCTGCTCCTCAGCACACTCCGTCCCAGGAGCACTTCGTGTGAGCCTGTGGCTAACATACTGGGTTTGGATCTACACAGGCTTTGATGTTGGAACAGTCCAGCCCCGAGCTGTTGAATGCAAAAGAGAGAGTAGGATGTGTTGTTCTTTGAGAGAAAAGCCAAGTCTTCATTTAAGGTGGAAACAACAATCACACACACAAAAAAAAACCCCAACTGAAAACCCTAAGATTATGCATGCAGTGTTCTTGTTGGGTAGGACATCCTGTACTTTCTCCGGCCCCAGTCTCAGCCAGCAAGCCATTCACAGGCAGTGGAGCTGGGACCCCAGACAGCCTGGGCCTCTAAGACCCAACATTGTTGAGAATAAGGTCATCTGTTTCTCTTGGTGTTTGCCCAAGCATTTGGGTTGAAATCATTTCCATTCACAGAATAATGATTTATTAGGAGCTGAGAAAAAATGTTAAATGGAAGGCAGGGCCCTTTGATCTGTTCTGTGCTTGCCTGAACAAGAGAAGGGTCAAATTTTTGAACAAATATCAATGACTAAACTGTGATGAATCTTCTCTTTGAAAATATTAAAGATACTGGTAAATGTGGGAAGAGGGCAGGGGTGATGGGAATACGGACGCAGGGGAAGCAGGTGCTTTCTGCTGAGAGCAAGTGGGTACACAGTCGTGTGTGCTAGGGGCTCCGAGTAATTGCAGAACAAGCAGAAGGTAAAAGATCCTTCCTGTGGGGCAGCAAAGGTAGGAGGGTGGGGCTAATTGGGCTGGGCTCCAGGGGGAGAGAATGGCCAGCACCCCTTCCTGCTGCATGGTCAGTGAAACAAAGGCTGGGGAGTAAGCTGGCCTGCTCTGGGGGCCCTGAGTGTGGAGGAGGCTTGGGGGCGGAGGGAGGTTCCGTGGCCCTCTGGGAGCTGGCTTTTGGAGAAGGCCCCAGCTGGGGACCAGTGGCACTAGGGTCCTGGAAGTCTCACCCTAAGCATCTCTGCTGCAAGGAGTTGTGCTCTGGAACTAATTGGCTGTAAGGCAGTTTTGCTGTAAATGAGAAAAGCATGAGAAACAAAAGATGGACATTCATTAAGAAGGACACAATGAGACACGGAAAGCAAATAACAAAATTTAAAAAGTCTTTATTGTGAAATACAAAAGATTTGAACACATGCAGAATATGTAGTGTAGGTTCACGGCAACACTCACTGTGCAAACAACTGGCTTCATTTCGCAGATTGTACCTGTGCCCTTGTCTCCGTCGGCTTTGGTTCATAGTATTATGTATTTTTTGCTTATCGATTCATCCCCATGTTCAACCTCACATGCTTTCTTTTTTCACTAAACTTTGTTCCTTCATTGAGAGTGGTACCAGGGGTGCCGGGGTGGCCTGGTCAGTTAAGCATCTGACTCCTGATTTCAGCTCAGGTCATGATCTTAGGGTGGAGAGTGAGCCCCACGTTGGGCTTGGTGCTGGGTGTGGAGACTGCTTAAGGTTGTCTCTCCCTCTCTCTCTGCTCCTCTTCCCCACTCTTTATCTGGGAAAAGAGAGAGAGAGAGAGAGAGAGAGATCCATTTCCAAGCACTAGGATGCATATTTGTGACTGAGCTTTATGTTGCATTGTGAACACCTTCCACCCTGTTGTTTGCACTTGGCATATTGTCACATATCTGCCAATAGATAACCCAAAGTTAGTTGGGAAATGTGGGTTCAAAACTCTGCACCACGGTATAGACCATCGTGAAGGCTAAGATTTATGTAACAGCAAAAGAGAAGTACTGTGCCAGGGGAGAAATGAAACCAAGCTATAAATAATTCTGCTGGGGAAACAATAAATCAAAATGGTCCTGGACCAACACAGCTGGATGGTCGCCATAGTTTTCAGACCATATCTGATGCTCCCTTAAAGCTGATAAGATATCATTTACTGGCATTTGCAACAGTGACCCAATGGCAGATGTAATTTGCCATCAACCCCCTCGACAGCTGACGTGAGCCCCAGGAGTCCCCGCCTGTGAAGTGGTCTCCTTACGGCAGCATGCTGAGGGGCATCAGCAGGCCTGGCTCTGATGCTCTGAGCCCGGGGTCACGTCGACCACAGAGACAGCCCCTGCCCTGCCCGTGTCACGGGACTCACTGTGCTTTGGGATGTTTCAGAATGATCTTTGGGGAAGTGATTCCTACCCCTTCTGATAGAACCCCGCCGCCGCCCCCGCCCCTCGCCCTAGGTTCGGGGTGATCGCATTTGCCAGGGTGCAGGCTGATTTATGTCCATCTGCCTCCCAGGCTGGCAGCTGGCTGCGGGCGGGTGGCATCGGCCCGGCCAGCCCTGTGGCCTCAGGGCTGTCGGTGGGACCCCACCCCTCGCTGGCCCTGAGCTCACCTCGCTTTCTTGGCCGCTGCAGGTGGACACCCAGACTGAAGACAACGACATGAACAAACGGAGGCGGAAGGGCTTCAACAACCTGGACGAGGTGCGTGCACGCGGCGTCAGGGTGAGCAAGGGCTGCTTGCCTGCCGGCCAGTGGCCGCACGCTGGCCCGTCCCCTTCCCCTCCCGAGAGCCACTCAGTTCCAGGCCTGGCTTGATGGAGAAACCGTCGGGCTCTGGGCCTCCGACCGTTCTTCCTAGCAGGCACCTGGAGAAACGCCGCCTCCGGGGCTGGCCGGCTCTCGGCTGTGTGAGGCGATGATGCATTTGAAATGTTTGCAACTTCTGGCAGGATTTTTAAAGATTAAGGGGACGTGGATACTGAGCTGAGCGTGCTCTCGGGCACCTGTGCTAATCAAGCGTCGCCGTCAACAGCGAGGAGTAACTGGGCACCAGCAGTTCCCTAGGCTCCCAGGCCTACTTTCCACCTTGTCTCCGGCCCTTGCTGTCTCGGCAGCACAGGTCCCAGTGCCCACAAGTGCCACCTTCTGGTGAAAGCCGAAAAATACAGGCTACTTGGTCAAAGTGAAGCACCCACGTCCCTACAGACGCTGGTTCTCAAAACTGTGACCTTTATAACAGAGAGAGCTACAAGGCCCATCCTGGGTGGAGGGGAAGCTGCCTGTTGCTTACCCCATTTTCTGGAAGGGGCAACGGGGCGCTCTGATAACCGAACCCTGGACTTCAGTGCACGTCCAAAAATGCGCCCAAACACATTTTATCCAATGAGTTCAAATCACCTTTGTCTAAACCTTTTCTAGAACCTCTTTGATCTCTTCAAGAGCCGTCGCCTCTCCTCTTGATGCTAGTGTGAGCAAGGTGGCAGTGAGTAGGGAGGTAGTTGAAAGGAGGAAGCAGAGGCTGATGACCAGGGTGGGGGAGACCTCCCAGTGTCCTGGCTCTCACTTTAAATGTCTGTGATTTGCTTCTTCCTCCTCCCTAGGAGAGTCCCTGTGATGCACGATGTCTCAGGTGGAAGTCTGCTCCTGCCTTTCATCCGTTGCTTTTTTTTTTTTTTAAGATTTTATTTATTTCAGAGAAAGAGAGAGCACAAGCAGGGGGAGTAGCAGAGGGAGAGGGAGAAGCCCCAATGTGGGGCTCCATCCCAGGACCCTGGGATCACGCCCTGAGCAGATGCTTAAGTGACTGAGCCACCCCACTGTCCCTGGCTTATCTGAGAGTGTGTGTCCTCTTTCTGTTGATGGCTGCACAGGAGTCAGAGTGCGGGGAGAAATCGGTTCCACCTGCCCCTTCTGAGATGTTTCTGGGCTGATCTGAGCCAGCTGTTTTTCTAAAGTCAGATTTAACTAAGCAATTATTCTTTCCAAATTCTTGCTACTCCATGTTGGGAGCCAGGCACCCGCAGCATGAGCGTCAGCCCGTGAAGGTCAGCCAGCAGTGGGTTAGAAATGCATTGTCAGGGCCCGCCCTTGACTGATCTGAATCTGCATTTGAAAGAGACCCAGAGTGATTTGTATGCACATTAACATCTGAGAAGCGCTCGTCTTAGAGACCCACCCAGGGCCTGGGTCCTGGCTGACTCTGTCCTTGTGCAAACAGGGACCACTCCAGTAAACTTAGCCTCTTCCACTCCAGCCTACATTGATATGCAGTAGCCTTCCACACTTTGAAGTGGAGAGTGACTCTCTGGTCTGTGTTTGTCCAACACTTCAGAGTGGCTGTGCATACAAGGCTTCCCCTGGGGCTACTCCTCTTAGGGAATCTTAAAAAAAAAAAAATCAATTGACCTTTGCTTGCCTCTTCCCATGACATTTCTGAGTGAACACATCTTAGTTGCCTTGAGAACATCTGTTCCTATGAGAAAGATTCATGGCCTCCTTGAGAAAGCATAGTGCCCACCGATAGGATGGTGGCATTGCTCCTCGGGCCTGTGGGAACAGGTCCTTTGGTAAGGAGAGCAGACATTCAGTGAACACCGGTAATTTCCCAAGTTTTGTTTTTTAGCAGAGGAGCTAAAGAAGTCTTACATAGAACTCCATTTTGTAAAAACAGCACAACCAATTGATCACAGCCAGCATCTCACCAGTCAACAGTCCCATTGCTATCACATGCCCAGGCACGTCTCTGCTTTGTAGCATCTTCTCCACAACCCGTAACCCCAGTCTGATCATGAGAAAACATCGGTACCGACCCAGCCTGCGAGGCTCTGTACAAAATACCTGACGAGTCTTCCTTCAAAATTGTCCAAGTCATGAAAGACAAAGAAAGATGGAGAAACTCTTACAGATGAGGGAGATGGGGCTAAATGCCATATGAGACCTGGGCTGGTGCCCTGGAACCCAAAGGACATGGGTGGGAAACTGAGGTAGTCCGAACCAAGTCTCAAGCTTAGTTCATAGAACCGAGCCGATGTTAATGTCTTAGTTTTGATGACAGTACCACGATTATTCTAGATGCTAACATTAGGTACATCTAGATGAAAGGTATACAGGAACTCTCTCTGTGCTGTGTAACTTTCCTGTAAATCTAAAATTATTTCCAGATTGAAAGATGTTTCTTTAAGATAGCGACCGCAGAGCAAGACTGGTTGGGGTTGGGAGTGGGGCACAGAGGAGAGAGGAGAAAGAAGCCCAAAGCCTGTGCCTTGCCCTGACGCCCCCGCCCTTACTTCCCTCATCCCCCCTACTCTTCACCTCTGGCAGCCACATGGTGTGTTTGGAAAACTGTTTTGCTGATCACTTCATCATTATATTTGACTTTTGCAACAACCAAATGAAGTGGGTTATGTTCCCCTTTTACAAATGAGGAAACTTCAGGGAAATTAAGTAAATTGCCAAGGTCAATGGGCTGGGAGGTGAAAGAGGCCATCTTCAAACCCTGTCTGGCTCCCAAGCAGGTGGGCCTGTCCTTTGGGAAGACGTGAGCATCGTCTCAGTTGGCATCACCTGTTGCTCCTGCCGTACTTCCTCGGGCCCTGGCATCCTTCTCCAGGAAACTGGTCCGGTGTCCTAAGTCCCCAGGTCCCTTCCTGCTATCTGGGTCCCGGCATCCAACAACCAATGTGCTCATTTGGCCTTTGCAGCCTTCAGCCTATCCCAGACGGAGCCTGCGCTCCTGTCCAGAGGATGGCAGCGGTAAAGAAGCTGGGAGCCAGAACAAAGTCAAGTCCATGGCAAGTCAGCTGCTGGCCAAGTTTGAGGAGAACTCTCGGAACCCCTCACTCCTGAAGCAGGTGAGTCCTGTCAGATGCTCACTGGACCTGCCTTCCTGGTGACCAGAACCTGCTGAGAGGCCAGCAGAAACGTTCAGGCTAGTGGTGGATTTCAGGTATGCCAGCCAGGCCTGGCTCAGGTGAGGCTGGGGCTCCTTCTAGATCAAGAGTCAGCAGACTTCTCCAGGAAGGACCAGATAGCAAATTGAGGCGAGAGCAAATATTTGAGGCTTCGGGAGCCATCCTGTCTCTCTTGCAACTACTTCATCTCTGCCGTTGTAGCAGGAAGGCAGCCGTGGACAGGACTTAAACAAATTGCGTAGCTGTGTGCCAACAAAACTTAATGTACAAAAACAGGCAGCAGGCCAGCTTTGGCCCGAGGACCATAGTTTGCTGATGCCTGTTCTGCACTGGAGAAGAAATCCGGAATTTGGTTTTACCTTGTAACCACGACTTGATTTGCGGCCATCCTTGAGATGGTACAGCGTAAGGGAGCTTGAGAGACATTGGCTGCCTAGGAGTCTAAGTCCAAAGTGAGAAGCCCTGTGCAAACCAGGGGAGACCGAGTCACGGGTCTCAGCTCCGTGGGGACCAACCCCCCAAGTGTTCTCTGACGTCTCCTCCTCCGTGTTCCCTTGGGTCAGGCTGGTGGGGCCACTGTGTCTGACCGGGGTGGCTGGGAGGCTGAGGGAAGCAGAATGCCGTGGGGCAGGCTGCACACCAAGCTGATTGCTCTCAGGCTCTTGACTCCACGGTCTGCACTGCATGGTTCATTTTGCTCCCCTGAATTCTTTTGGGATGCCGCTGTCAAACGACAAAAGCTTGGGACAAGGGGTTTGGTTCTTTTTTGGAGAACACCTCTCCTTTTTTTAAATTTTTTTTAAAATTTATTTATGATAGTCACACACAGAGAGAGAGATAGAGAGGCAGAGAGATAGGCAGAGGGAGAAGCAGGCTCCATGCACCGGGGGCCTGACGTGGGATTCGATCCCGGGTCTCCAGGATCGCTCCCTGGGCCAAAACCAGGCGCCAAACCGCTGCGCCACCCAGGGATCCAGAGAACACCTCTCCTAAGTCAGAATCAGGCTCCTCTCAGGAGGAGGACAGAAAACAGGCAATCCTAAATGTCTACCTGGTGGTCCATGTCCCTCCTGGACAAACACACCTTCCCCAGGAAGGCAAGTTTGTTTTTTTGTTTTATCAGGGGGGCCATTTTCCTGAGACTTATAATTTTTTTCCTCACTTGCCCCTTCGAAGTCCCCAAGCGTCAGTGAGGGTTCTCTGCCATCAGAAGGAACGTAGCATCCCCGTCATCTCGTGTGCAGGAAACTGCCATTTCCAGAAGGACTCCAGGGCTGGCCACCTTGGCGTGGCATAGGCTCTGGCCCAGCGCCCCAGGTCTGAGCCAAAAGCAAGGCCTCCCTGGGATTTACACGTTGTCCAAGAGAAGGGGACTCCAGGACTTGCTGTTCACACGGACAGAGAAACAGGGGTTCAAGTTTCCCAGCTGGGCCCGGCTTGCAGGAGCTCAGCCCAGCATTCTCTCTGTTCTTGCAAACTCTCTGCCCACCTCTCCTGCTCTCCTCCCTCCAAGTGTCTCAGTCTGACTCACCTTTTCCTTCATGTTTCCTGTGGCTGCTTTTTGGGATTCACCTTCCTCCTCCCAGGAATGCCGTGTCTCAGGGATAGGTAAGCCTGTCCTGCGCATTTCCTCTGACCCACCTGTTAACTCTCGCTGCCCCAGGCCGGAGGAGCCCACACCCGGCCCATCACCTCCTCTGAAAAGGCAGGTAGGGCTCCTTCCAGTGGACCCTGTCTTGGTGAAGTCAGAGGGGACTTTGATCCGGAGGGGTGGGGTCCGTGGCTCTCGGTGCCCCCCATGTAGGGCTGATTGTAGATTCGCTGGGAAGGCAGACCCAACGTATAGGTAAGAATAACCGAGTCTGCAGCATCTTGGAATAGGTGCCAGTCAGGAGTGTCCCTCTGCCCGACTTGTTGCTTGGGTGGAAACAAGCTGCACCACATGGGGTGTTCGTGCGATGCTCCGGGACACTTGGCTTTGTTGGCAGGCACTTGGGTAGGAGATTTCTAAGTAGGTGGATAAGTGACAGGGGCGGTGGAATGAGCGCAGGGGGTCAACTGAAGGGGTAAGGCTGGCGTGTGGTGAAGGACCTCCCTGGTGCCCAAGCAGATGAGGACCTGCCCGGGGCCCGGGAGGCAGCTGGCAGCCACACACCAAGGCTTTTTCCAGCTAGCATCTCTGGGTTTGGAGTTTGAACAGAACCACTATTATCGAGCATGGTATTCAGAAATGTCTAGCCAGCAATTGGAACATTGTGTCGCTCCCAGCTCGTGGAGTTGAGCGAAGTCGGTGAGGAAATGTTGCAGTGATTTTATGCTCGTGTGCTTAAGAATCACCTAGCGAGCTCTTTCAAAAATATCACAATCTTGTATCCAGCCCCAGACCAGTTGACCTGGACTCTCTGGGGGCTGGGTCCAAATTTGGGTGACTTTTTCTAAGCCCCCTAGGTGACTTCTGGGTGCAGCTAGGACCAAGACCAGGCTTGTACAGGTGTTGACCCGGTGGGTCTGGGGTGAGGCCCGAGACTATGGATGGTTCATGAGGATGTCAGGTGGCGCAGAGTCGGTACCTGCAGTTAGTTGGGTCTGTAACTCACAGTGGCACCGGCTGTGCCCTTTGTCCCTGGTCCTTGTGGGAATTGCTCGTGGTGGGGGCCGGGGCGGAGGGTGTATGAATGGGCCACAGTCGGGAAGGAAGCTTGATTTTCCTTCTCTCCCAGTTCCCTTCCGTGGTTGTGACGGGGCACGTGCTCCGAGAGCTAAAGCAAGTGTCTGCTGGCGGCGAGTGCCCGAGCAGGCCCTGGAGAGCCAGAGCCAAGTCTGACCTGCAGCTGGGTGGGCCAGAAAACACTGCTGCCCTGCCTCCCACCTGCCAGGGAGCGCTGGCCCTTTCCGGGGTGCTGCGGCGGCTGCAGCAAGTGGAGGACAAGATTGTCCAGGTGAAAGCCCCGCTCTTTGCCCTGCCTCTGCCTGGGTTTGGGGCGCCTTCCTTCCCTCCTCTGTCTCCTCTGCCCAGGGTGGGTTCCTTCTCATGCTCTTCACACCCTGCCTCCCATCCCATCCTGCCACTCTCCTGGAGGCCAGCACCATAGTCCCTGTCACTGTCTCTCTTTCTTTCCCATCTCTCGCCTTGCCTGCAGAAGAGGGCTCAGAACTTGGCCAACAGGGAATTTCACAAAAAGAACATTAAGGAGAAGGCGGCTCACCTTGCCTCCATGTTTGGACACGGGGATTTCCCGCAGGTAAACAAGGGGCTCCCGGAGCCCCCCAGGAGCCCAGATGTTGGCCGTCTAGCCAAGTGGCCACAAGTCGGTCTCTGGAGCTTCATTTCCTCCTCCCTCCTCCTTTTCCGGCATGAGGAGCTATTGACTTTCTGAGTCACTCTAGAATTTGGGCTGGCATCTGAAAAAGACTCCAACGAGCAGGTGCAAAAATACGTAGATCAGTCATGACAAAGGGGAGACCAAGATAATCACGTAGGCTCAGGTCAAAGGAAAATGTTACGAGCAGAAACATATGCTGTTAGATCTCAGGCAGGTCTGAGTAGGCACTGAGCTTCCTAAGAGCCCCCCCAAAGAAGGAAAGCTGGTCAGTGGCAGGAGTCCCGTCACAGCTCCCCAAACCGAAAGCATGATGTTCTGGAGATCTCTCCCCACGGCCCCGACCAGGGAGATCCTGGATGATGAGCTAAGCAGAGGCTGTAACCTGTGCTCTGCGTTTCCGAAAGGCAGCATCAGCCAAGAAGAATGGCTTTGCCTTAGAATGGGAAGCACGGCCCTCTGCAGGCCAGGTACTTCCCTAGAAACTTGCTGAAAAGGAGAGGGAGTGCCTGGCAAGGAGAGGGAAGGGTTGATAACGAGGCCCCCCAGTGCCCGTGCGTGTCAGGTGCCCCCTCGCTTGCAGACAGCCTGGTCTCCAGAACGTAACTCCTCTGCTGCTTTCGCTCAGTCTCCTCCAGACCTGTGTCCTCTGCTAACTGGGCAGAGTCATTGCCACGGGAAGGAAGTTTTGCATCTAGTTCATTTCTGGGTCCCAGGGGGCTATAGAGGCCCCTGCTGTGGCCATCTGCCCCACCGTGGCCCAGCGTTCTCCTTTCCTAAGGTTCCAGCTGCTGCTTCATACCAAGCTCCAGAGTGAGAGCGTCAGGTGCTCGCTCTGGTATCCATCCTGTGGCAGACGTACGCAGGAACAGGACGGATCCGCTCCAGCTACTTTGGTGTGACGAGGGAGCCGGGGTAGTTGTAGCAGAATGCAGGATTTCCAGAAGCCAGACAGTCCTGCTGGGCTCCAAAGACGGAGGCTTCTCTTTTTGTCCTGAGACACCGTCCTGGGTTTCTTTCCCCTTCCCTGAATGTGTAGGCCTGGGGCTACACTCTGGAGGCAGGCACCAGGTGCACTTCGCGGGGATAATCACAGTTTCCTGTTTCTGTTCTGTGCAGAATAAACTACTTTCTAAAGGCCTGTCTCTCACTCACCCTCCGGCTTCTCCCTCCTGCCTTCCGTCTCCCGATCCAGCCGCTGCTTCCTCTCCATCGACTGTTGACTCTGTTTCTCCTGCCAGAAAGGTAGTCGTCCTGAGCAATTAGCTTTCCCCACTCCCTGCATGTTCTGAGACGTTCTCCTGCTCTGCTTGACCTGCGCCCACAAACATCTGGAGCTTGCTTTGGCTGTGATGAAAATGTGTAAGATGCTTTACAACAGCCCTGGATTCGGTGGTTTCTGTGTTGGAGGAAGCAACAGAGTGGAACAGGCGGCACACGAAAACTTGTCAAACGGTGCTGTCCGTGCAGCAAGCATTGCTTGGGCGCCTACCATATGCCACCGTGTGGCACATGCCAACACACGGAAGGAGGGTGGCACAGTTCTCTTACTCCGGTTGGTGACAAACAGCACATTAGTGTAGAAGTGAGCAACATTTTCCATAGGAGATTGCCAGGATTTGGCTGTTTTTGACCTAAGAAAATGGCAATTCCACACGGCGAACCTCCTACTTTTCGATACCATCCATTAATTCTGGAGGATATAGAGGGCAAGTGTGTAGGAACCCAGAGGGGAGAAGCCTGGAAAGGATTCACAGGGGAGGTGATTCAGGAACCAAGTGTCAAGGGTTACATGGAAGGGGAAGGGCAAAGGTTTTGGGAAGGTCTGGCCTGTGCAAAAGTAGGCAGACAGGGTTTGTGCGAACGGAAAGAAGATTCCGGTGCAACTTGCTTTGAGAATAAAAGTATTTATGGGAATGTGGAGGAGGAAGGTGGAAGTCAGCCCACTCTTCATATTAAAGAGTTTCATTCTGTCCTCTTAGAGCCACTGAAGCCACTGCTTTGTGTTCTAGAAGGATGACTCAGGTAGCAGCGCTAAGGTTGGCTCAGAGGAGGGCAGGAGGTGGGAAGCTAACTTTAAGTAGATCGTGACATGCACCCTTGAACGGTGTTTAAATTGGGGTTCTGGAGCACTTTACATGGTTTCCACTTGCCCGCCTGTTACCAGGTATGCTGAGAACCAGGCTGGGGTGGGACAGTGGTGGTCTTCAGGAAACTTGGCCCCTGGAGCGGCTGAGCCTAAAAACGAATGTGTAGCCCACTTCTTTAGCTGTTGCTCGTGAAGTTAGCTTTTGGTCTCTTCCTCGCAACTGTGCTCCTCCGACCACATCCGGTCTGCCCGGCTCCCCCAGGCTCATCTTGGCGTGCAAGGCTGAGTGTCCTCCATCACAGTTACCGCTCGTTGGCTTCTGTGCTGTTAGGCTGACGCACAAACCAGCAACCTGCCGTTGCCTTCGTGAAAAATTAGGAGCTGCCTCTTGGTTTGTGCTTGGGACCCTCACTGCTGTGGGGAGAAGGGTACAGGTAGGGTCTCTAAGAAAGGAGCGAGGGATATTATCAGTCCCAGCCCATCCATGATCCCCAGTATGGGTATGAAGCATCCCTGGAAGGGCTGTGGGAGGTGACATGGAGCTGATGTGCAGCTCCGCTGAAGACAGCCATGGCCAAGAGGCCAAGACAGGCCCCATCTTGTTCCAGGTCAGCCACTGGTCAGCCTTTTGACCTTAGGTCTCCTGACCTGTCTGAGCTTCTGTATTTTCTCATCAGCAAGAGAGTGACCCCTGGCTCACGTAATACTGAGCTGTCTGGGTGAGGATTGGCATTTTTGTCAACATGATCACCAAAGCTCCAGAGCAGCCATTTTGCCCAGCTCAGGAGAGGAGCCATCCCTGGGGGAGGGGGTGCTTCCTGCTGTGGCGCCCTTGACCGGGTGAGAAGGGGCGAGGGTGCCTGGGCACAGATGGGCAGTGGCTGGTGCTCTTGGCTGGGCAGCCTGGCCCACACCATGCTGCTCTGTGGCCCAGCCCCTCATTGGCTGGCCCTGGTCGGGGTCCACTCTAGCCTCTGCCTTTCTTTCATGCTCAGGGTGACCTGGCTTGAGGGCAGAGCTGGGGCAAGAAAAGCCACCATGCTTCCCAAGTTCCCTGACTTGGTTTCCAATAGGTGCATGAGGTGCTGGTGAGAGGCAGTCAGCCCCAGTCTTCCCTGGGGCCACCAGGGTCTGACGGAGACACTTGTCGTAGGCATTTCTCCTGTCACATCATCATCATGCCCCACTGAGGCTCTCGGCTGCTCCTCCAGCTGGCCTCTTTGAGCAGCTTTAAACCAACGTCACTCATTTAGCGAGCCAGCAAATGAACATTCAGTCATTCAACAAACATTTATTAAACCACAGGCAACTCAGAGTCAGGCACTTTGGGCTCTTGGGATGTGCATCCGTGATCTAGCCTTACATTCCTTCCTTGGTGAGGCTTGTGCCCTAGTGGGTGGAAATCAACAATCTTGTTAACATATAGCTAAAGTATATAATACATCAAAAACATAAGACAGTACTTCCTATGGAAAAATTATAGCAGGTAGCAGGGACCTGGCATGCTGGGGAAGGGTAGCAATTTTATTTTATTTTTTTTTAAAGATTTTATGGATTTATTCATGAGAGACACAGGCAGAAGGAGAAGCAGGCTCCCTGCAGTGAGCCTGATGCAGGACTTGATCCCAGGACCCCGGGATCACGACCTGAGCCCAAAGCAGATGCTCAACCACTGAGCCACCCAGGTCCCCTGGAAGGGTAGCAATTTTAAATGTGGTTGTAGGGGTGGTTCTTCCTGGGAGAGAGAACTGAGCACGAGTAGAGCCACAGATAAGAAAACAAAGGTGCAAGGAGGAGACTAGTCCCCGCGACTCCTGACCCTGGCCCAGTGTTCTCTGTACCACAGCGGCCAAGCATGAAGGGAGGCCTTGTCAGAGGCACAGCTCAGAGGCTATGTAGCCATGTAGAGCTCCACACCCAAGCACATCGAGAGCTGCAAATGGGATGGGCTTTGGGATGGCCAATCCCACACCCTCCACTCTCCCCCTACAGCTTTATTCTTTATTTCTCCCAGGTTGTGGTCGAACAGTGACCCCTGCCCACCCCCCCCCATTTTTCTTATCCCATCTCCTTAGCCAGCCTTGGCCATCAGGTGATGGTGCGATTGGGCCTATTAATTACAGGCTGATGTGCCTCTCATAGTGTGGCTGGGAGTGAGTGGAGGGCTCTTCAAAAGGGCCACTCTGGGACACTGGGCAAGTCCCTTACCATCTTGGTGCCTTAGTCTCTCTGTAAAAAGGACCTAGTTTGGCCTCAACATTCACAGCACCCTCCAGATCTCACTGTGAAGCCATTGTGGACAGGAGTGAGTGGTGAATTTCCAGTTTCCAGCAGTCTCAGGATATTGCCAATGGCCCTGCAACTTCCTCCCCACCCACCACCACCACTTTCCCTCTCTCCTGGACCCCACCCTACTACTGACTTAACACTAGGTTTTGTGCATACAGAACCTGGCAGGGTGACAGCCTCCTCTGAAAAGAATTGGCTGCCCCCTGAGGTCAGTGACAACCTGGTGACAAACTTCATTCTGTCCTAAAGGAGCTCTGGGAGCCTCCCCCATGGAGAGAGCTTGAGGTTGCAGTACTTCTTCCCAGCTGATTATGGGCTGCTCACGTTACCCAAGGGCCCAAGAATTGCCTCCATTCAGGGAAGCCAGAGGAAGGAAAATGTACTTGGAAACTGATGTTTAGTCCTTGGCAACCTTGAGGCAGGCCTTGTGTCTCTCTTCCTGCCCTAGAGCGCTACACTCCAATTCTGAGGATCCAGGGATAATCCCCTCTGCATGGGAACAGACCTAGCTGGACTGGGATGGGGCCACATGTTACTCACGGGGATGCAGACTTGGGACACCAGTTCTGAGAGATGTGGCCAGGGCTGTGTCTTCAGACAGCCCTCTCAGGTGGATTTTTTGCTTTAAGATTTAGTGATGCTGCTGAGAGTTTGGCCTGAATGGCCCCAGGGCATATTGAGGTCCTCTCATTTAGGATCTAGATCCTAACCAGAGTCTTGTCTTTCAAGGACCCGACTAGGGATCACGTCCCCTCCTATGTCTCCAGCATTCATTTGACTCCTCCATCCCATCAAACCGGCCCTCCTGTAGTGTTTTCAACCCCCTATCAACCATTAGTTAACTCCTTTTTTCAAGCAGGGAGGCCCCAGCTGATTCGGCACTGGACATGGCTGCTCGCCACTTGCCAAGGCTGGTGAGCTCTTGCAAGAACAAGATGGTGGCTGAGTGTTTGAGCAAGGGGAGCTGTGGTTTAAGTCATCCTGGGTTAGAAGAGCAATGTGCATTACAAAAGGAGCTTTCTCTACCCCGGGGTGTTTGTTTTAAAACTGGATTTGCAGGGTTTACTGGAGAGATTTGCACATTAGAGGGAAGCTAGGTGAGTCTTGTCTGGGCACTATGTCTTCCTTTCATTTGATCCAAGGCTAGATCTCAAGGCTGCGCCAACCTCATTGTCCTTCTCTTTGTTCCTGGGATAGGACTGCCTTTGGAGGTGTCCTGTGTGCCTCCCAAGCCTGGGGGATTTTAATTTGCAGAGTGCTGGTGTGTGTCAGGGAAGCAGGGTGCTCACCGTGTGACCTTGGAGGAGTTGGTGGACCTCTCAGCACCTCAGTTCCCCAACCTATAGAAAAGAGGTGACGGCAGCTAGCCCTGATGGTGACAGGAATAGTGCAATGACCTGGTAAATGTGGAATGCCAGAGGTGTCCAGTCAACGTGCTCTCTTTCCCCAGCGGAAGAGAATTCCAGGAGAGATCTTTTACCTGAAATGCATGTTGATTCCTCTCTTCCTAAAGGCAAAGAAGTCACCTTCAGGTTTCCATTTCCATCCCAGCCACTTAAGAACAGTGCGGCCTCAGGTGAGTTAGAGCCTCTCTGAACCTCAGCTGCCCCATCTACGAAGGGGGATTATGAGACCCACCTCGCAAGGCTGTGTGGGCCACACACTTATGATCACAGCACGGTGTCTGGCACCAGGGGATGCAGGTTGCAGACGTGGGCGCCCACGGGGAGGTCACAGCCCCAAAGGCCTGCCCGAGTCTCAGCTCTGAGGATGTCATTTCTGGACCCCCTCAAATGGGGTCGTTTTAATCGTTGCCCTCTCTCGCTCTTGCCCTGAGCGTATCACTGGGCACCCAGGCCCACAGCCTATCCTCCAATGTTTCTTCCATAGGGACTCCTCAGAGGGGAGTGTCAGCCCGAATGGGCCCAAGAGACTCCCCCTGGCCCTGCCTTCGAAGCTTCCCCTTCCTGTGAGCTCTCAGCTTTGAGGCTCGCCTTACCCTGCCCAAGCTGCATGGGCTTCATGATGTTCGCGGCAGGCCAGGTGGCCCAGCTCTGTGGTGGAGCAAAGCCTGGACATACCTGGTATTCTTGGCTGAGTTCCAGGCCTGAGGGGGGATCCAGGTGGGCCCAGGGACCTGCTTCCTCCCTCATTCAGAGCAAATACCCTGTGCCCGGAGTATATGGATGAGTAAGACCCAGTTATGACATCAGGGAGTGCAAACCAGAAGGGAGATGGGTCAGCTCGGAGCTGGGCGAGAAAGGCTCCTTCACACGTAGCCAGGGACTGACTGTCATGTTCTGAGCTCAGAGCCAGGATTGCCTCAAGAGGGCCTCCTGGTGGGGGTCCAGCCATCTTCCACAGACTCTGGGGATGGTTCTGGTGACAACAGATATGTCACTGTGTTTGAATCTGAGCTGACTCATCAAAGAGAAGCTGGTGTGCTCATCCAGAGTGGGCCGTATTGTTCTTATTTGTGCAGAGGAGGGAACCCGAGGAACCCAGAGTTTCCCAGAGTGAAGGCCATCTCAGGAGAAAAGAAGTCCTAGAAAGCTACACCAATGGTGGTGCTTTGGACTCACTATCTGCAAAGTGCTTCTTGGGAGCCCTGTACCATGCGAGGTGTGGCCTGGATTCCCTGGTGACCCTTTTTTGCAGCCCTGCAAGGATGGCAATGGTCTCCCCCCATTTTACAGATAAGGAAGCTGAGGCTCACAGAGGGAAATGGTGGATGTGAGATTAATCAAATGTAATGGGAGATAATGGCCCGCCAGAAATGTCCAGCCGTTCCAGCTTGTTCTAATTAACTAAAAAATAATTAGAATTCAAAAGGGGGAAGAAGGTAATAAGAAATACTCCAATTCTTCAAAATTATAAGAATATTGAGAGACACATAAAGGTTTGCAAAAGCAGCCCCACAGCCCTCCAGAATAACCAGTTCTTTAAAAAACTAGTGACTGGGATAGGATCATTTTTGGCCAAATCCTTCCATTTGAACAAACTCACCCAAACTATAAACTCTCCTCCTGACCAGCCCTCCACAGGAACATATATGGCCTGCCTTTCAGGGCATGAATCTCCTTGTTGAGAACCTCTGGATCTCATTCTGAGGTCAACACTAGGATGAGTTTTCTGGAAGTTTCTCTACAAATTGATCTCTATCTTAGGATCCCAAGATAATTACCAGGAGTCTGGTAATTCCCTGGTTGTGTAGAGCAGTGCTACTCAATGTGTGGTCCACGGGCAGGTACTGGTCTGTGACCCAATGAGCACAGCAAGTGAGAGTGAGCATTAGACACTCATAGAGCAATCCGACATTGCCACGCATCCAAGCGCGTGATCCTATTGCCAATAATTCACTTTTGTTATGTCCAGAAATACCAGGTCACAACAGATTAGAGATTTTTTTTTAAAAGCAAAATCTGGTCATTTACCACTGACAGTTTGAGGAGAAGTGAGCTAGCACATGTCTGGCTGGTCAAGTCTTCACTCTGCTGAGCCAATAAGGCATCCTGTTGATAAGAAACAGAAGAGAACCCATAATCCTCAGGGCAATGTCTGCCCCCACACTGGTCTTTGAGGTGGGCTTCAGGGGGCCCCCCATCACAACATGAGATGAGTTCTCCATCACCTGGTCTCCCTGTGACCTCTCCAGTTAGTCCAGTCCACTTCTTGGTATTGGCCAGTGGTGACTCTGGATTGGTTTCCATCAGGTGGGGAAGGGCACATGGGATTCCCAAGCTCTCCTTAAGGGTGCTTTTGTTATTCTTAGGGAAGCTGCTGTAGTGGGCTGGGCTGTGTTTGCAACTGGGAGAAGGAGGTTTTTTGCCTCATATTGAAAGACCAGGCTTTGTCTTCATCCTAGATTACCTGGCCAGGTGACCTGGGCAGTGCCCTGTCCTGCCAGAGTAACTGAGCAAGCCCATGACTGCACAGATGGGTCTGGTGACACCTGCCAGCAACCTTACAGCCCTCGGCATGCTTCTGTAATTGCTCCTTGAGTCAGGATTGCATAAATGCTCAGCAGCACAAAGTGCTTATTAGCTAAGTGGTTAATAAGGTCCCATTAGGGACTTGTGTTTAAAGCCTGGAAAGTATAGTCCAATCTCTGCTAACTCAAGGGAAGCAATAATTGCGTGTGGGTATCATGGCATCACCATGGAGTCTTTCTGGGAGAGCGCCTTGGAGCCGGTTCACACACTGGGCCACTGGAGACAGCCACACAAGGGCAGTGTGGGCAGGGAGGTAAATCTGACCTCCTGTCATCCCTCCCTTCTTTGTTTTGATATAAACCCAAAAAATACTGGGTATTCTACAACCCCTTTGTAGAAAGGGGCCTGGGGTGTGGGGGGTCCCACTGGGGGTGGAACATCCGGCAAACAGTGGCTTGTTGTCCTGAGCCCGTGCGCCTGAATCTTTCCTAGAAACAGGAGCCAGGTTTCTTGGCATTTGTGAATGGCCGAGAGTGTGCTTGGGAGCAGAATCCTCATCTCTCCCAGACTGGGGGAGCTCAGGAGGTGAAGTGGGTCTGGGGTGACTGCCTTGGCAGCTACTGCTCCCAGGAAGGGGACAGACTTCGTGAAGTCTGAGGAGCTCCCAGCTGTCTGAGCCGTGGGGTCAGACCCCCTGCTTGCAGGGCCTGCGGCCTGCCACAAGCCCCAGGAGCCCCACACGTGGTAGGGGTGACTGTTCCCAACTGGCTGTGAGCGTCAGGGCTTCCTTAATGAGAAAGGGAGCAGGAGCCTCCCGGGGCTGGTCATTGTCCCCAGCCTGCTTGGCGTCCTTCCCTCTCCTTCCCCCTTGCAGTGGCTGCACTGTTGCTGGTCTCAGGTTCTGAGGCTGGGCCCTGCTACCGGGCGCTGGGGGGCTGCTGCCGTCACTGTGCAGTCCTCCGAACTTCCTGCTTTATAGTTGAGGCTTTCGTAGGAGATTAGATGCGGCCTCCCAGGAGCAGCCCTGGGTTTAGACCGAGGGCCTTCCTTCAACCACGCACATCACTGTTGTTTGCTGTTGGCGATGGCTACCGGCCTGTGCCCCTCTTCTCTCTGGCTGCACCTCCCAGAAGCTGGAGTCAAAGCCTGGGAAGGGTCTGGAGCCTGCCTTCCTCCGGGATCCTGCAACCAGAGATGGTGCTTACAGCATCTCTTACTGTGGCATTTGCCTCCCTGAAGAGGAGACGGCGGTGGTTTCCCGGGGATGGCCTTTCAGAGCCGGTGGGAAAGGGGGAGCAGGTGGGGTTTGCCGGGGGTGTCCGTGTGATTGTGCAGCGTCTGCTTGGGCTGTCAGCTCCACCCCTGCCCTGGCTCCAAGACCCATGGATGGGGATCCGGGCACTCAAAGGTGGGTGTGGCCGTCATGCCCTCTGGAGCACAGGCACCTGCCACTGGCCAGGCAGTGGTGCCCAGGGCCCACGTGGAGCTGACCTGCCAGCACCAGCCCGGGGCCTCTGGCCACTGCTGCCCAGAGCGCGCGGTGGAGCACCCATCCTGTTGCCTCCTCGCTCCCATTCCAGTCCCTGCTTCTGTAGGCCTGGGGGGCTCAGGTCAGACAGCACCATTGCTCCCCAGGGACGTGGGGGCTGCAAGGCAAGCTGGGACCTGCTGCACTCAGGAAGCGGGGAGGGAGGAGCCCAGCTCATCCTGGCCTAGCCCCGCCAAGCGCCAGGCACTTGAACACCCATTCTTTCCCTCAGTTCTTACCACTCATCAGAAAGGCAGGCATTATTTTCCCCATCCTACTAAGTAAGGAAACTGAGCTCAGAAGTTGAGAGTTTTGTGCCTCGCCCCAGAACTGGTTCACGGTGGAGCTGGGGTCCCAACCCTTCCTCCCGGTCCGGGGGGTGGGGGTACAGCAGTCCTGCTCAAGAAGCAGCTGAAGCAGCAGCTCGCAGCCCTCCAAAGAGGAGGGATCTCTATGGGAGGGTGGCTGCCGGTCAGCTGTCTGTTGGTGAGGTCCTGGTTCCTTAGGGTGTGCGAGCACCCGGGCTGCGGGTCAGGAGACCTGAGAAGAGTTCTGAATCGTGCGTGTATTTGCTAAGTGGCCTGGGATAGATCCCTTCCTCTCTCTGGGATTCACTTACCCCATCTGTGAACCAAGAAACTCGACGCGAATCCCGAAGGCCTTGCGCGCCCATGGAGCTAGTTGTACAAGTCACCCGGCTCACCCAGGCCCCGGGGTTCCATTTCTGTCCTTCTCTCCATCTCCAGAGTGCCTGCCGCCCGCTCCAGGCTGGTTTGGCCTCTCCTGGGACGTCGGGTGCTGTTTGCATGTGGGTGTGGAGCCCTGTCCCACATCCAGCCTGTTTGCGCTTTCCTTCTGGTGCTAACTGGCCTCTACCTTTGTCTCTGTCTCCTCTACCTCTGCTCTTGGGTAGCTGACGGTAGGGAAAGTGTCCAGCGGAATAGGGGCTGCAGCTGAAGTCCTGGTCAATCTGTACATGAATGATCACAGACCTAAGACCCAGGCCACCTCTCCAGACCTGGTAAGGACCACACCCCTCAGCCTGTACCCGCAGACACCGGCTCTGGTCTCCCAGAGAGGATGGCCTGGCCCACCCGAGGGCCCCTTCTTGTGGACAGGAGGCGTGAGAATGGGGTAGACCGGAGCCGAGGTTAGACGGGGGTGGGGGGGCTGCGTTTTCTGAACGACAAACCCCACTCGGCTCCCCTATGGGTCATTGCACGAGACAGAGCCTCTCACCTGCTGTCCGGGGCTCTGAAGAGCACATTGAAAAGGCCAGGCAGGCCCCTGGCTTAGTGAGGCATCCCTTACCATTGGCCCTGGGCGTCCAAAGTGGCCCTTTTGCACTGGGCTGAGAATCCAGCGACAGAGAGATACCCTTCCCTCTGAATTCTCCTTTCTCCAAACAAGGCTGCCTGCTGCCATCACCAGCCATTTGACCGGACGCTTCTCTTGGTAACCTTTTGACACGTACCCCCAGAGCCCCCCAGGAACACCCGCTGCCTGGCCCTCGCCCTCCTCCCTCGCACTTAGGAATTTGCCTGGCAGCCCCCGGGGGGCTAGAGGGCACCGCCTCTCCCTTTCCTGCAGTTCTCTTTTTTTTATATATATAAATTTATTTTTTATTGGTGTTCAATTTGCCAACAAATAGCATAACACCCAGTGCTCATCCCATCAAGTGCACCCCCCCAGTGCCCGTCACCCAGTCACCCCATCCCCCACCCACCTCCCTTTCTACCACCCCTAGTGCTGCAGTTCTCTTGAGCCGTTTGGATGCCACAGGCTTTCTTTGCCTGGCCTAAGTCATTGCAGGAGGACTGGGGTGTGGAGGTGTTCTTTCGGGGACCTCACCCTAGGCCTGGGCAGCACTTCGTCCCTGGGGTGGATTCCTGGAGACAGGTCGCTGGGCAGGCATGTTGGTGAGGGGTGCCCACCGTGTCAGATGGGGAGACCCCGCCCCCACCCAAAACCCGAGCTGGCCACCTGGGGAGGACCTGCGCCCCCCACTGCCCCCCCCCCACTCGCCAGCTGGCCTGCCTGGGAGCAAAATTAGCAGCAGCCCGAGGGGGACGGGGTCTGCAGAGGGAGCTGTCCTCCCACCCCTCGCTCTCTGCTGCGGTGCCCGCAGTGACATGAGCAGCAAACAGGAGCCCAGGAGGTCCCCACGATCGAGGCCGGAATTCCCGGGAGTCCCGGCCTCACGTGGCGGGAGCCCGTGTCAGCCCTAACGCCGGCGCTTCTCTCCCGCCACCCCGTGCCCCCAGGAATCCATGCGCAAAGTCTTTCCCCTGAACCTGGGCGGCAGCGACACCTGCTACTTCTGCAAGAAGCGCGTGTACGTGATGGAGCGGCTGAGCGCAGAGGGCCACTTCTTCCACCGAGAGTGTTTCCGCTGCAGCGCCTGCGCCACCACCTTGCGCCTGGCCGCCTATGCCTTCGACGGCGACGAAGGTAACCCCTGGGGCCGGCCCAGCGCTCGACCCTGGTGGCTCTGGGACGCCCTGCACTTCCCCAGGAGTGGGAAGATACTGCTAGAGAGAGGAGGGGGCACCTCTGGGGGGGCCCGGGGTGCTGTGGGCACCTGCTACGTGCCCGTGGCGGCACCTGCTGTGTACCGAGCACTTGACATACGCGTCCTGGGCCAGTCTCCCCACCTCCCGTGGCCCCGTGTGGTCGAGAAAATCCAACCTCTGTAGCGTTGTCACACACTCAGCACCACACCTGGCTTGTGACCAGGGTTCAATAAATGATGATATATTAATGTTATTTACAAAGGGGGTATCGCAAACGTCACGGTAATAACAGCCACCACCCCCCCCCCCCGAGAAGCACCTGCCAGGATGCACCGTAAACCCACGTAACCGCGGGCCTGTTACCTAACCTCCTGGTCCCTCCGTTACCTCATCTGTAAGAGGAGGATAATCACAGGTCTTAGCTTCTAAGGTTGTTGCGAGATTGCTCGTGTGGGTTAATTCACGGGAGCCCGCTATACTGTGCGTCCCGCGTAGGTTTTTCCTGTTTTACGGTTGTTACCGTCCCTGAGATTACTGCTGTAGCAGTGAACGAAGAAGGCTTCTCTGGAAGGCGCCCAATGGTCCTGGGCTGTGGCCAGTGGCCCAGGGTGTGCCTCACCTGGGTCTTTTCCTCCCCATCACTCCTGCCATCTGCTTCGAGCCTCTCCCACCCCCAGGAGCCCCAGGAAGGATCGGGACCTGGAAACGGTGCTGACATTCAGAGCTGCCCATTTTGCAGCCTGGCAGCTGGCCTTGGGAAGGGACTTGGCCTCGGTTTGCCTTGGGGACTATCTGAGGGCCTCAGCCCCGTCCCTGTCATCCCACCCCCACCCCCCCAAGGCTACAGCCTGCCTCTGAGGCAGCGAAGGGTCCTGAGACCTCATCTCAACGCGGCTTCTTTAGGACAGGCGACAGAGACCCAAGTTCGAGGCCTCCTGGGCTTACTCCCGCTATTGGCCTTCTCTGCCCTAGACAGGGGCAGACATTGGCCGGGTCCCACTGCTCTCATTTATAGGAGAAAACCCGTGTGTGCATGTGTGTGTGTTCCTTTTACAGGCAAGTTTTTCTGCAAGCCTCATTTCATTCACTGTAAGACCAACAGTCAGCAAAGGAAGAGACGAGCAGAGTTGAAGCAACAGAGAGAGGTATGCTTTGTCTCGAAAGTGCTGGTGATACAGGGAAGGTCCCCGGATGGGAGGCAGTTTTCGAGGGCCCCGCCAAGTCAGGCCAGAGTTTCTGTGTCTGACCCTGGAGGGACTGCGACCCACAGATGAAGAGGAAAGTGTGTACTCTGCAGAGTGGAGGGTCCCTCTGCCTTAGCCTGTTCTGCCGGCCTCCGGGTTTATCCCATTCTGGAGGCCGGCTCCCCGGTGAGCAGTGGGGCTGGCTTCTCTGGAGCAGCTCGGGAGAGCTTTCTCGTGTCCCAGCGATGGGACTGTATGCCCAGCTCTGTGGAAACTACAGGGTCCCCCATGCCCGGGCCCCACGTGACCACAGTGTATGCAGGGGTACGTCCCGTGGGTCCTCCCTTTCCCTAGGTTCTTGCCCCGGGTTCAACAAAGTGATAGCCCGCTGAGTGTATGGTGATAGCATCACCTCTGGTGGCTCTTAGCAAGGACCTTCTCTACCGCTTGATTCACAGAACCTCACCCCCCCCCCCCACAAGGACCCACACTCTTTTTGGATTATACCAGTAACCTAGGCCTAACGTAGAAAAATGGGTAAATGAAAGAATGTAAAGAAAGTTAAATCATCCATCACCACTCTATTCTGAGAAACTCATAACTAACATTTTGTGACATTTCCCCGTATGATCGTATTTTAACCAGCTGGAATCCTACCGCTGCACTTTCATATCCTCCTTTTTATAGACTAAGAAGCATATCAGGAACCGTTCCCTGTAACATTAGAAATTCTTTCAGAGCATCATTTCTGATGCCTGTAAAAGATGGTCGATGATTTGTTTAACAAGTCCCATGTGGTTGGGTGTTCATGTTGTGTCACATTTTTACCTTACGACTCTTTCCCCAGCGAATATCTTTGTATGCACATCTTTGTCCCCATTTCAAATTATTTACTGAGGACAGAGCATAAGAAATAGGATTTCGGAGTCAAAAGGACGTGCGGGTTTTGTTTTTTTTTGAAAGGGCGTTTGTGTTTTGTAGGCCTGTTAAGCCTGTGGTCACGCTGGCCCCATATCCAGCGCCCCTTCAGCTAGCAGTGCTTGGGGGCTGAGACTATTTGGGCGGGCTCGCTGGGAAAGGCAGGGACCACCATGGTCAGTTTGCACTGGCCCTCCCCGTCTGCTTCATCGGAAGGTGCTCTGTGAGAGTCGTGGACTAAATGCCCTCCCTTTGTTCCCTCTCCCAGGAGGAGGGAACGTGGAAAGAGCAAGAGGCCCCTCGGCGAGACACTCCCGTGGAAAGTTCTTGCGCAGCCGCTGCCATTGGCACTCCTGCAGGCAGCCCTCCAGGTATCACCAATTCCTTCTTTAGGAAGGCGCTGAGCTGGCCTCTCAGGCTGCCCTGGGGCCTGCTTCACGTTCCCCGGAGCCTGCTTAACTGGATTCGGGGACTCCTGCGCGCCGCAGGCCTTCATTTCAGGGACAATGCTTACAACTACTGCTACACTTACGAGCTCCTGAGCCTCGGGCTGCCCCTCCTCTGGGTGTTCTTCGAGGTCCTGGCTTCCATGTACCGGGAGTCTGAGGAGTCCCTCGAGACCATCCGCAACTGGGTGCTCAGATGCTTCCCGGTCAAGCTCCAGTGAAATGCCACCCGCCCCGGAGAGCGCCCTCCCATTTCCAGTTTAGACGGCAGTGTGTTTGCAGTTAGCCTAGCCGGGGCTCTGGCCAGGAGGCCTAGCGTTCTGTAACCCATTCGCTCAAAGCCAAAGAGGTGCACGCTGGCCCCCTGCGCCTGACTCTGTCGGGGGAGCATCTGCTCCTGGTGCTGGGGCCAGCATGACATGAAGGATGGTTTGTCTTTTTTATATCGATATAGCTTTGTACTTCTTTTATACCAAAGCGAGCCATATATCTAGGTTTACATTTCAGTTTTTAACTTTTCATAAGCCAAGAGAAAGCATTTTTTTTTCTACGAGTGTCAATTTTTCTAAACACGGTTTGAAGTTTATAACTGGTATTACAAGTCCCTTCCACGTTGCAGTCCATTGTCCTGGTCACTGCCTGCGACATTAATGATTTGGGCTTTTTCTTTTTTTTTTTTTTTTTTTTTCATAAACCGAAGTGAGTGTGCCACCTTGTCCTGACCAGTGCCTTTTGATGTATGTACCCTGATGCCACTTGTCAACAGGGGACAGTGTTTTGAACCCGAAAGCATAATCAGTTTAGAAGAAAAGAGTAGATCAGAGGAGAATTAAGCCTTACAGAAGCACATGGCGGCGTGTAGTTGGCTGTCACGGGCCCTCCCAGAGGGAGGGGGACCGTCTTGCACCATTGTTTGGATGTAAAATAGTAGCTTCAGGGTTTTTCCTCCTCATACCAGATGACAGCCAAATGACATTGGGCTTCAAGCAGATTGCTACAAACATACTTTGTCCTTGCCACCAGTGAGCACCCCTTGGGCAGCCCCTTGGCACCTGACCTCAAGGAGCTCCAGAGAGCTGGTGCATCTCCGGAGAGGACCTGTGGCTCTGATCAGGAGCCGTGCCCACCCTGCCCCTCCCGGGGGGCCCCCCCTCTCAGGTCCTCAGCCCAGGCTGCAGACTGAGCCATGGCCACTCAGGGTCCATAAAGATCAGGCCGAGGGAGGAACCCGCCCTCTTGGAGGGTGCTTTGGGACTGAGGCCATTTGTTAGCACCTCAGGGTGTGTGATTTCTGGGAAGCATGACCTCCCGGGTGAGCACGGCTTCCAGTGCTCAGCCACTCGGGCCGCCATGCATATTAGGTGGAAGCAGCCAGAAACCATTTGTTTTCCCACTGTCCTAGCAAAGGAATGTGTCTGGCCTCCTGTGTCTGGACGGCAGGGGAGGCTGGGAGTGGAAGCTGTTGACGGATACAAAAGGAATAGGCCCTGTTAAGGGCAGAAGCGGGCCCTGGGCCTACCTGTGTTCTGGACTCTGGGCTTGCGGAGGAGGCCTCAGCTCCCCCCTCTCCGCTCTGCCTGCACTTGGCACGGCTGCTGGGTCTGGCCGAACAACGGAGAGGCTGCTAGGGAGAGGCCTCCCATCTCGCCCAGAAGATCTAGAGTTGGCCAGGCCGGAGAGTGCTCTCTGCAGTCGTTACACTAGAGATCTCCTTCTAGATCAAGTAAGAATGGAACCTGGTGAGCTTTAGAAGCCAGGGCGCTGGAGAGCTTGGGCATGACAAGTTCTATAGGGCAGGAAGAAGGGCAGAGGCATTTCTACACACGCTTCCTTGAGGTCCTTGGATAAAACAGGGGCATGGCTGTGGCCAAGTCCACGGGAACTGGCACCTCTGCCCTCGTTGGAACCGTTGTCGGTCTGATGACTCGTGTTGGGTTTTTCCAAATTTTTTCTGGGATTTTAATATTCGGCATGGTGGGGGAGCCCTTGGGTCATGCTCTGCTTGACTCTAAAAAGGATTATTCTCGAGGTCATGATGTGAACACACGCACAGCCGTGTCACCGCTCTTGTCTTCAGCTCAGGGCGGGCTGAGGTGCTCTGTGGAATGCTCCTCGAAGCCAGAGGTAGACTCTGAGAATGTCATTTACGGCCAGAAAGAGACTGGTTTGAATGACTCTGGAGAGACAGGATGTGCCTGTCAGAAGCCTGAGATGTTAGTATGCTCTGAGGCTTTGAACCTTTCTGGTGGGTGGGCCCCACACGCATGGTGGATTCCGAGAGGCAGACGCCTCTCGGCCTCCGCAGAACATTGGAGAATGAGTGTGAGACACCAGAGTAAAACTGGGGCAAAGCGATAAGGGGGACAGGGAGGAGGGGTGGTCCTGAGGATGCGTGTAGCCCCGAGGGGACCGCAGGGGAGCCCTGGCACGGGCCAACCACACGGATCCACTCCGGCGTAGAAGCAGGTGGGCACCACCAGAAGGGTTCATCTGTGCCGAGCAAGCAGTGAGTAGTTTGGAGAAGTTTCTCTTTCATTAATGGTTGCCTCACCTTCAACTGCTGTGCCTTTTGTGTTACCAATCTTTTTCCTTTTTTTCCCCCGCCAGACTAAATTCTCCTCTCTGTCTCTCTCTTTCCAACCTTACACTGTGGCCACCAGTTCGTTTCAGCCTTCCAGTGCTACACCCACTTCTTGGCTGACACACTTCTGCTCTGAGGTGACTGGTTTTCTTGCCCATTTTCAGAGAGTGGTACTAACGCCTAACCTGCTTTCCGTGCCCCGTCCTCCCCGCCGCCGTACGGGTTGTGCTAACTGTGAATATCCGGCAGACTAATGGACTCATTCCATGGCATGGTGGGTTGACGCTGTGGGGTGGCGTTCCGCTCAAAAGCCATGGTTGATTCTACTTGCCTCTGAGCCGGCAGCCCGGTCCACACCAGCTGCATGGCCTGCCTCCCTTCGGCCCCCTGCGTGGCCTGCATGCACGTGCCTTTCCCGTCGCGAAGCCACTTACCTTCCTGGGACGGTCACCCCCAGCTGTGAGACAGGACGCTAGAGAGGGCTCTGTTCACCTTTGGAAAGAACTTCTGTCTAGTAGCCTCTGAAAAAGTACATGCATGGGAGCATGGGTTCTAGTCTAAAGATTATTGATCAGAACCATGGGTGACTCTTCTGAGAAAGATTAAAAAAAAAAAAAAAAAAAAACAAAGAAAATGCTCCCAGGCTTGACTCATCATAAGCTTGACTCATGCTTTGTCTTTTGAACACCCAATCACAGTTTTCCTGGCAAATCCTTTCCCTAGCGCAGCCTGTACTCTAGACACAAGGGCTTTGCTATGGCTCTTCTTGTTCTTGGCTCATAAAGCCCCAGATGATGCAGACGCTTCGGTTGGAGCAATCGTTGTCACAGGCCGGTGATGGCTTTGAGATATGACTCAGCTCAGCCCAGGCCTGGAGCAGCCAGTGTCGATGCCCCCCATGGCTCTGCTCAAAACACATTTGTCCACTGACTCATTACCTGCGGCAGCAGGATGTTCAGAGCGCTTTTAAAGAGAAACACGGGCCCAGTACAGTAGAACTGTTGTGGGCCAGGCCTCAGGGTCTCAGGCTGAAGGTGGCGTCTGTCCTGCATGCGGCCCAGAGCCACGCTCACCTCTCGGCCTGTCTGCACGGCCCTGCATGCTGCATTGCTCACTGCACTGGGGCAGATTCTAGCCAGTACCAAGTCATCGCTCTTGTCTTGTCTTCTCTTGCAGAGTCTCCCTCCCTTTAGAGAATGTCAACCAGAGAGGGCCCTCCTTCCCTCTCAGCCTTCTCTTTAGCTAGCCTCTCCCACCCCATCTCATCGCAACGCATGTCTGTGACCTTTGGTAGTCATTTACAGTGCCACATGGAACCCCCCTGTATTTTGCACACAGCAAACGATGTTTAGCTTTATTTATGGTATTTGATGCTGTAAATGAAAATAAATATGGTTCTTTATAAAGCTCATTGTTTCCTCTCTTCTTTGCCATGGAAGCTGCTCCAATCTCAAACACAGGGGCTGGTTTAGGGGAAGTCTTCCCTAAACTGCTGGCGGGACCTGCACTTGTGGTGACACGGGACGCTCTGGGGCTGCGCTGGGCAACTCTGAAAGGAAATATTACCCAGGGGTAATATTTGGAAAAGGTCACCAATGCTCCTGGGCCAGGCTTTGGGGTCTCTTTCTTGAAAATTCATGGTACTTTTCTGTGTAGATTCTGGGCATAGCTGGGTAAGGGTCAGTGTCACCTGAGCTGTTGGAAACAGACTGTTTTAACAGCTCCTCTGCTCACTTCTCCCCACCCCAAACCATGGACCTGTTGGCGAGCTTTACTTAGGAACCATTCACTAATTTAGGTTCCTAAGTAACAAAGGTTATTCTTGCAAGTAAGTCTTATGTTGGTCCAGCTGAGTGAGAGGTGAAAGGTAAGGAGTATCGGATGGTATCGGACGTTGGGTTCAGAATGGCAGTGAACATGGCAGATGTGCTGATCCAGATGGAGAGCCTTTTGTGATCCTAAGAGACCTCCAGGGCCAAAGCCCCAGGGTCACTCAGTGTCTAAGGCTGCAAGGCTCTGCCCACAGAGCCATTCTGAAGACAGAACCCATGGCAGGCTGTGAGCCAATTCAAGGCTGGCTTCCCCTTAAGGGAAGGATTCAGAGTCTCACTTGGCTAATCTGGACAGTGCCAAGGAAGTCTGGTCCTCAACCTCCCTAGGATGGGATGCCTGCCATCACCAGGCTGGATGTAGCAGGGCTTCTGATGCTGAGATGAACCTCCCCTGAGGGGCATTTCTGGGGCTCTGGGCCTCTGAGCTCAGCTGCTGGCTCCTGGAACTGCTTTCCAAGCTGCCTGGGGTCAAGTACTCTTACCCAGGTGAGCTATTCTTTCTCTTCCGTAAAAGGAAGGGTGTTAGGGACTTAAGTCAGGAGCTAGGTTGGGCAAATGATTCATTCCTTTATTTATTCATCTGTTCAAGTGTTTGTTGAACACACACCATACCTTGGACATATTCGAAGTCCTAGGGATGCAGCAGCAAACCACACAAAGGCCCTGCCCCTCCCTGCATCTTGGAATGTATGTATCTTGGTTATCGTGTACCAGATTTGATTTGTTTTATTTGTACATACACTCACCTATTTACTTAACTAATATTTACTGAGTGTCTATGGTGCGCTGGGAATAGAGCAGGGGGTAAAACAGACAAAAGTCCCTACTGTCATGGAGCTTATAGTTTTGTTTTGATTTTCCGATTCGAAGCTGGGTTAAAGCAACATTTTCCAAAGTGTGGCAAGGAATAGTAGCTCCAAGGGCTTTGTGAATGACGAGCTCCACAGGCACAGAGTTTGAGAAACTTCATACTAATCGTGCTGGTCCTCCCAATCCTTGGAGATCCGCAAGACTTATTGGCATGGTAAAAGTCTCTGAGGGACCCTCCAGTAAAGAAGCTTAATTAACTTTGCTGAGGTGGGCTTTCCCATACCTGTTGAAAGTGAGTGTTTTATTTGTTTGGGATGGGTTTTTTTGTTTTGTTTTGAATGTCACATTCACAAAAGTGTTTGGTAGAATGTTCTTTAATCCAGAAACAGTGGATTTTAAAAAATGTTTTTACTCATGAGAGACACACAGAGAGGCAGAGACACAGGCAGAGGGAGAAGCAGGCTCCCTACTGGGAGCCTGATGCGGGATTTGATCCCAGGGCCCCAGGATCATGCCCTGAGCCAAAGGCAGATGCTCAACCACTGAGCCACCCAAGCACCCCATGGATTAAAACTTAACATGTAACAGTAAAAAATGAAAACATTCAGTAGGCAGCCGACTGAGGGGAAAAGTGAATTAGATGTGATAATAAAGAAGTTCATAGCTGTGGCCTGTAAACAGTTCATGCAAAGGAGGTGTTCCCAGGCATTTTGCAGTGTAGGTGATCAGTTCCTGTTTGTTGATTAAAGACCCAATGATGAATGTGCACAGGCTATGAACAGACAGCGCTCACTCCGGCAAATGAAACAATGCTGAAAAGAAAAGGTGAACATTTATAACAATTACATGTGAAGGAATGTAAATTAATTATCTCCTACCTACTGATTTAGTCAAGAAAAAGCAAAGTAGGTTGTAAGAAAAAAAAAATAGTCATGGGTAAAAAGTAAATGGGGACAGTCTTTTCTGGAAAGCAATGTGGCAACAATTATTAAGACCCATAAAAGGGCTCTGACCTATGGCGCAGTAATCTTACCCCAGGGAACTTATCCTAAATAAATAATCCAGCTGGAGAAACCAATCTCCGTGCAACCTGAATATTAAGTAGACTAAGTGGGTCTAGCAGAGTGGGTGGGCTGTTCTCCTCTATTTCTGTGAACTCACTCACTTTTACAGCATTTTCTTTAATCCCTGAAATAATAAAAAGAAGTGGCTGCTGCTCTGAGTGCTCCGGGGCCAGCTGTCATTGATGGAGCGTTTCCCCCCTTGCCAGGCGGGGGGGGCAAGCACCTCGTGTGCAGTACCTCGTTAGGCCTCCACCTCGCTGGCCATGCTCACCTCGAGGGGATGCTTGACATTAAAGGAGTTCTCTGATACGAGGGAGGCGATCTAAAGCAGCATCTTCAGCTGTGGAGGACCCGAGAGTCACCAGGCCTGGGCCAAGAGTCAGACACTGCTCGCAGGGGAGCCTGGGTGCATGGGCAGGCCCTGGAACTGGCCAGAGACCCGGCTTTGACTCTGGCACTTTGTATGGACTCGGTGACATTGGGCAAGTCCCTCGCATGAACCGAAGCCTCCGAACTTAGGGTTTTGTGGCAGTAGAATCAGTAAACATGCCCGATAGGCCACGCTCTAGGTAGCACCTTCCTGGTTTTGTGCAGTAGGGAAGACGTTGGTGGGCGTTCTAGATCAGCTGGAGCTCAGAGGGGCCCCGGGACATCTTTAGGTTGGCCACGATACAGAGGTCTCTACTGACCCTGAGCGGTGCCATCTATTTTTCTCTCCTTTTCTGACCTCCCCGCCCTCTTGAAGGCAGCTGGTCACCTCCCAGCCTCCACTGTGCACCTCTCTTTCCTCCTGCCACCTGCTAGCAAGACCTTGGTTTGGTTTAGTGAATTCCTAAGTCACAGCAAAGAGGGAGGGCGGCTCCAGCTCTGTCTCTGGCTGCCTACTTGACATCTCCTCCTAGATTCTACCAAGAGTCTCCAACCTAGAAATCCACCTCCCGCTCCTAATCTTCCGCTGGAATAGACTCTACCCTTGGCCTTCATGGTCTCTGGAAACCCCAATTCCAACCTTCCCATTGTTCAGCCCAGAGACTTGGGGTCATTCTTAAGGACTCTTTCTCTTGGCCCCACACCTAGTCCATTGGTGAATCCCAAGCACAGCCAGACCCAGTCCCCCTGTCACCGTCCCTGTGCTACCGCCCTGGCCTCAGCCACTGTCCCTTCTGGAGTTACTGCTGTGGCCTTCAATGTGGCTTCCCAGGCACTTCCTTGCTCTGCTCAACCAGTTTTCAACACAACAGCTAGAGAAATCCTTTCAGAATGTGGATCTGCCCTCTGCTCTGAACTTTCCAGTAGCTTCCCAGCTCACTCAGTAAAAGCCAATGCATACAGCAGACTCAGACAGCTCTGGAAGGTCTGACCCCTGTCATTCTGACCTGCTGTCTTTCTGCTCTCTCTCATAGACTGTGTCCTAACCACACTGGCCTCCTTGAACACCAGCCATGCTCTGTCTTCGAGCCTTTGCTCTGGCTGTTCCCTCTGCCAAGAACACCCTTCTTTGGTATCTATACAGCTGGCCTCACCCTTTATCCAGATCTTTGTTCCCTCGTCTCCCTCCCGGTGAGGTCTGCCTTTAATGCTGCAGTCCATCCCCCCAGCTGTCCTGACCCTTTTACTCTCCTAGACAGGTTTTCAGAGCATTTATCACCTCTCAGCATATTCTGGAACTCACTGACTAATGATATGTATCTATGTTTCCCCCCTTGCTAGAACATAAGCTCCTTGAAGATGGGGACCTTTGTTTTTTTGAGCACCCGTGTAATCTGCACCAGTAGAACAGTGCTTGGCACATAGTGGACCTTCAACCAGCCTTTGTAGAAGCAATAAAGGCCTGGATCTCAGGCTGTGGAGCCTGTCTTGGGCTTGGGAAAGTCTTGCCATCAACTCATGACTCGGATAGGAGAATCTGGAAGAGAAGTATGACATCGTGTGTCCTGCTGCCTCCACAGAGCCCTTTGATTGATTGGGAGAAGGGAGTTCCGATTTTACTTGAATTTTGCCTTGCAAGGGGTGCAGGCTTCACACAGCATCTCTCGCAGACTTGGGTGACCAATGGGACATCTCTCGCAGACGTGCCTGAGGCTGGCAGCAGAGCCCAGTGCCAGTGGGATCCTCTTTGGGTAGCAAGGCCCAGGCTACGGGGTCACACACATCCTCTCTCATGCCTGGCGTCCTGACACAGGAATCCAGGTGACAGGTTTGAGACCAGAGGCGGGATGGGGAAGACTCTGCCCCCACGCCATGGCACATGGTTGGCTCACCTTACCTTTGACATCCTGAGTCTAGTCCTCCTGCGAGTGTCTCTGAGACCATGAGAGAGCAGGCCCAGGGAAGCAGGGGTTACCGCCACCCATCACCCAGAAAGAGGCCAGCCTCTCAATCTTCAGGGGCCTTGAAGTGCCCAGAAGATCGGGTCTCTCTCCTCCCACCCCCACCTACACGAGGCCCAGCCAGGCAGGGCACGTCCCCTGGCTGTGAGTACTCCATCAGGGGGGCCTTGCAGCGGTACCCGCCATCCCCATCTGAGCTGTGAGCAGAGGTCTGCTCAGCGCTGGGATGACCTGCTGTCCCAGCCACGGGGTGTGTGCTGGAACCAAGGACCGTGCGCCCCCAAAGTATTTCCCTTCCTGCTTCCCTGGGTTGCTGTTGGGGCTCCTACCCAGAAACTTCGAGTTCTCCACTCCCAGCCTCATTCAGGGAAACTGGAATGTAGGCCCTGGCTGTGCCCAAGCTTGAGGCCCAGAGCTGGCCTGACACAGTACCTGTCTGTGGGTCCGAGGCCTGAGGCCCTACACCTGCAGCTGTCTGGGAGCCCGCCAAGCTGTTGGGAAGATATCACGTGCCCACCTCCCCTCCTGGCCCTGATGGAGGGCACCCTGCTGCCCCGGGTGTTCACACCAGGTTCTGGGCCTGACCGCGGACTGCACTCCCCTGGCGTCTGGCCTTGTGTCCAGGCCGACGGCTCCGTGGCTGGAGCAGGGCAGCTCTGCCGAGGCCTTGAGCACAGGGCCTGCAGCTGGGGAGGGCTGAGCCCCCCTCTCTAGTTGGCTTGTAGTTTACTTGAGCTGGTCTCTGCACAGAGGCTGCTCCTGGGGCCAGGCAGAGCCTGGCTCAGGGCAGCCGAGCACGGGCCTGGGAGCACACACGTCTGCACACAGACAGGTCACACACTCAGCAGAGGATGCCTGGCAAGAGTCCAGGAGGGCACAGGACAGCCACGCCTGAGGCCTGTGGCTCCCCATCAATTTTCTCATTCCCTGGAGACTCTTGGAAACGGGCATTCCTGGTAGTGCACTCTGAGGTGTCACTCTCAGAAGCCCCAGGTGGCAGCTGCCGTCTTGAGGCACCTGTGCCTTTATCTTTTAAATGGACATGTGCTGTGAGGGACCTTGGTAGTGGCATAGACGACTGTGCCAGCCCCTGGGAGTCAGTGGAGGGAATGCCTGACGCAGCCCCGCCTTCCCAGACTCTCCCTATCCTGCTGGGGGCTTGTCAGGTGCCCTCACTCGTCACCGTCTGCCTTGCAAGAGGGTGGGGAGACCCCTCTGTGCTTGGTATCCTGGACATTTGCGTGCCTTCCCCTGCTCTCTGTAGTAAAGAGGTATCACCCCTGCAGACTGCATTTCCCAGGCTCCCTGGCCACTGGGTTCCTGTTCTGTCTGACTATTGGGAACACTGGTAGGAGGGCGGACGATGGGATCAAGGGAGAAGCCAGGGTTTTCCTCGGACTCTCTGCACCCTGGCCAGTGCCGGTGTCTTCCCCGTCGTGCCCACTCCTGCCTGGACGCCCCGGCCTCTGGCCTCACGGCCTCCTCCCAGTGTCCCTCCAGCCCGGGGCTTCCTGCTGTGGCTCATCTCTGGGTTGTCTCTTGATCTGCCCTTGGCTTTTTGGCTCATCCAACACCACCGTCATGAGTTGCCTGTACTAACTGGCCTCTGTGGAGCTTTCTGGCTTGAGTTCTGTTTTCCCGACTGGGTCCTGATGGACTTAGTTTCATTGCTCTTTTTTAAGCTTGTCTCTTCAGAGAGAACAGTAGACAAGACAGCAGAGGGGGTTTTTCTAAGCCCGGAGCCAGAAGCAGCTCTGGCAGTTAGGAGCTCTGTGATCTTGGTCAAATGAGCCTCAGTCTCCTAATCTCTACAATGGACTTAATGACCGGGAGAACGTGTTGCTTTGTCGTCACCCTGGGTTCTGGGGGAGAGTGGAAGGGTCTCCAGACTTGGAGAGAAAATGGAAACGATTTCACCAGCAGATCGAGGGCAGGGGTCCACACGCCGACACAAGCAGGGGTCTGGCCAGGTCAAGGCCTTGGATGTTGCTGAGGGTGGTGTGTGAGGACAGGAGTGCTGCGCTCTGCCGCCGGAGTATATCTCTCACCAGGGAGCCCTGGAAGGGGACCGAAGTGCTGGGCTCGGGGAAGACCACCTTCCCTCCAGAAGGCCAGGGCAGTTGCCCTGGGAGCTGCTGGATCGTTCACCCTCCCCACCCTCCGCACTCCTCCCCTGGTAGCCCGCAGCCCCAGTGTAGACCTGGCTTCTCCCTACGGGAATGTAGGCAAAATCTAGGACAAATTGTAGACAGGCCTGGGGGAGGCAGCACAGGTGAGCACACCTGGACCCTCCCCCGGGGCTGGCCACCAACACAGCTGCTGATCCTCCTGACTCACTGGGGGCCCCTGGCCGAGTTAGTCTCTGGGCGCCACATTCTTGCACACACGTGGTGAAGATGACAACACTGTCCTTTCGGGCTGTCGGGATGTTTGAGATGGTCAACCTCAATAACGGCCTCGATAATGAGCTGGTGTTGCTTCTGTTGTTGCCTCGAGACTACTTCCATCGCTTGTCCTGGGGATGTGAACTAGCACTACTGGTGTGTGCAAGTGGACAGGAGTCCCGGGGAATGAGAGAGGGGTCTGGAAGTAGAAGCTAGAGTGGAGTGATTGCCTCCTGAGCACAGCACTGAACCCCAGAGACCCAGCTGTAGCCTTTGACCCAGGCCTTGGGGGGCAGAGGGAGAGGAAGAAGAGGTCCATCTTTGGGGCTTTTTTTCCCTGGGTGAGGTGGTGATCAGAGGAAGCCCCGGCTCCTTCCAGCACCCCCCACCCCTCCACAGATCTGTGGACTCCCCGGTGAGGGATGCTGGCCTCACCCTGCTGTCCTGAGGGCTCAGCAGTCAGCCACATGCCCAGCCCTCCAGGAGCTCAGGGAGCCTGCCTGGGCCCTTACCCTGTTCCACCCCTCAGCCCTGCTGGCCAGGTCACAACTGTCTAGGAGGAGAGAAGATAAAAGCAGCCCCTCGGGGTGTCCATTGCAGGTTTGGGCTGGTCCCTGAGGTGGTGTCGCCACTGCCTGGCACAGCTCACCTCCCTTTCCTGCAGCCGCCCTATCCTGCCGGGCTGCTCCGGACAACCTCGCTCCCTCTTCTCTGGCCACGCACGCTCAGCTGTTAGTTCTTCTCCAGGTTATCAAAGCCCTTTCCCTGGTCTCCGTCTCCCCTCCTGCTGGGGCCTCTAGTCCACCTTCCAGTCACCAACCAGAGCGATCTTTCTACGAGGCCAATCTGATGATACTGGTCTGCGGCTTTCAACCCTTCAGGGGTTGCTCTTGGAGGGAAATCCACTCTTCACTTTGCCACCAGGGGCCCTTTCTGGTTCCTTGTCAATGGAATGATTTCCCGCTGGCTTCTTTCATGTACTCTCCTGCCGTCCAGCCACACAGACATAGTTTCTGTTCCCACGCAGGTAGGAGTGCTTTCCCACACTGCATTTCCTCACAGAGGTCCATCCCGTGGAACACCACCTCTCCCTACTCTGTTTGGATCCTACTCATCCGTAACCCATTGAAATGGTGCCTCCCACCTAAGGTGTTCATTGTACAGAAGTCAGATCTCCCTCCCCATCTACTGAGTCTCACCTTACTCTTAGACGGTCTACCCGAAAAGGCAACTATCCGTGAATATGCCTAACATTCTCCCCTCTGGGACAAGAAGAGACCCTTGAAGGCAGAGCATGGCTGATTCATCTCCAAATCACCAGCACAGGCCCGGATCCGAGGAAGTCAAGTAGCATCTGTTGACCATACAATATCTGAGTATACCCCACTCGGGCACACGCCTGTACTCCGGTATAAGCCAGATACAGAGTCGAGTCTCTGCTACAGTAATTCTGTGTAATAAGCCTCCTGAATTTCTGAGGCTTGTATCACCTATTTTTCTTGCTCATGGGTCTGTGGGGTTAGCTGAGTAGCTGTGCTTCAGGCTGTAGATCGAAGGGTGGCCTGGGCTTCCATGCGATTGGTTAGGCAAGGTTTCAGGCCACAGGTGGCTTGAGACATGCTCCATGTGCCCACAGTCAGGGACCTAGGCTGAGGGGTAGCAGCCATCTGGGGTGAGCTCTTCTCATGGCAAGCTAGCAAGAGTGTGGCTGGACTAGCCAGACAGCAAGGCCATTTGAAGCCACTGCTCACGTCACATCCACTCATTTCCACTGGGCAAAGCAAGTGTCACAGCCAAGTCCCATGTCAGTTGGGCAGAGAAGCATATCTACCTACCCAAGTAGTGAGGACTGCAAGGTCACAGAAAAAAAAAAAAAAAAAAAAAAAAAAAGCACAGCTCTATTACAGACAGGGAATAAAAAAAAAAAAAAAAAAAGAGGAACATATTCCAGCCAAAACTCCCAGAATAAAGGTCATGCACATTGGTGTCCATGGTTCTGTTCTGCTCACAGCCGTACAGACTGATCCCTGTCCTCTGATGTCTTCACCTCTGTGTGCACCTGTTTTTACATCAGCAAAATGGGAAGAATAATACTTGTCTAGAAGGTTCTATGACGTTTAATAGACTTAGTACGCGTTAAACACTTACACAGTTCTCCATAAAAGTGTCCAATAAAAGTAAGTTGCTGCTACTATTATATCATTACGGCTACTCCTACCTACCCAAGCATCCAATTACATCCCTGTTGCCTCAGTGCCTCCCATCTGCAGCCACATCAGTGCAGAAGTGTGCATATGTGCATGCACAAGCAAGCATGCACATATGCCAGGAGTGACAAACTGGCAGCCCACTGGCCGCATCTGCCTGGGGATGTGTTTTATTTGATCTATACAATATTTTAATACATGAGGCATTTCATGTAAAAATAAAAATTTCTTGAGTTATTTTCATAGATGGTAAATATGGTTAGGGAGTAGGTCTTGTCCTGCAGGTGGAGGCGTGAAAAACCCAGCATTTAGAGGTTGGCTGGAAGATTGGGTGGCTGAGATTGGAGCAGCCAGGGAGGCAGTGAGAGGATGGGTCCCCAGAGCAGGGAGGGGTGAGGGCGGCAGCAGCTGCAGGAGGACCCCAAAGCCTTGTGAATTGGACTTAGCAATAAGGAGGCTGCCGGGGGCTTTGGGGGGGGGGAGTTTGGGAGTCATGGAGGCACAGGCAGCATTATAGGGGGTTGAGGAGTTGAGTGATGGAAGGTGCATAAGTAGAGAAAGTAAGTGTAGCAAACTCTTCCGTGATGATTGGCTAGGAAGGGGAGAAGAGGAAGAAACGTTGGCTAGGGGCCAGGCATGGGAATTGGGTTAAAAGCAGTTTTCTTAAAACAGGAGAGGCTTCAGCACATTCAAATATTGATGGAAAGAGTCCCATAGACATAGAAGTCTGTGACACAAGGAAGAGAAAGTAATGACCCTTGGACAGGATCATTGATGAGGTCATTGGTCATTTCTACCTGGAACATAGGTGATATTTTTCCTGTTAACCATTTGCTTGGCTGCTGACTAGCTTTGAATGAAAGCCCTGTGAGAGCAAGGCCTTTGTCTTGTGTTCACATAGGAAAAATATCACCTGTGTTCCAGGTAGAAATGACCAATGCCCTTGCTAATGGCCCTTGGCGAGGAGGAAGCCAAGTGCAAGTGAGGTATCAGCCTTAGAAAGGAGAAAGGACACCTGCCCCACTGTGACCAGTGGAAGGGGTCGTCACCCAGCTAGTTCGTGGCCAAAATGGAGCTGGACCTCAGGCGGCCTATTTTGCTCACTCGTTCGTTGATTCATTCAACAGGCATTCCTTGATCATCAACTCCTTGCTGGTATCATTCTAGTAAGAAACAAAATAGACAAAAATCACTAGTTCTAGTCATGGGAGAGAGATAATAAAATGCAGAGAAAGTTGTAGAGTTTATTAGGAGATGAGATGTGTTATGAATAAAAATAAAGAAGAACAGAGAATGCTGAGGGCATGGGTTGCAGTTAAAATAGTGTGACAGGGTAGGCCTCATGGAGAAGGTGCCATTTGACTGAAGACTTGAGGTGGTGAGTGAGCGAGCCCTGCAGGAAGCTGTCCAGGGATAGCATCTCCTAGGAAGAGGCGGGAGCGATACAAGGGGCTGAGACAGGGGGGTCAGGGAGGTGGTCACATACATGGTCAGAGCAGACAGTAGGGCAACAGTGGGAGATGAGGTCCCAGGGGCCACTGGAGGGTGTTGAGCAAGGGAGTATGGTCTGACTCATATTTAACAGTCACTTGAGTGGCCGTGTTAATTAAGAAGAGTAGCGGGGGAAAAAGAAGACTAGGGGTTTGGGGAGGTGGAGCAGGGTGAGAGGGAAAGCAGGGAGACTCACAGAGGCTGGAAGGCAAAAGATCATGGTGGCTGAGGCCAAGGTGGTAGCAGAGGAAGTGGTGACAGGTGCCTGGATTCCTGACATATTTTGAAGGTGGAGCCAGCAGGATTGGCTGATAACTTGAGTGAAGAATGAAATAACAAGAGAAGTCAAGGATGGCATGAAAGCATTTGATTTGAGCAGCTGGAAGGCCAAGGTCGCCATTTACTGAGATGGGGAGGGCTGTGGGGGAGCTCATGGGGGTAAAGAGCTCCACTCAGACAAGAGTTTGGTGTGTCTGCTAGACATCCACGTGGAGGTGCCAAGTAAGCAGTGGGGGTATGGAAATCTAGATTCAGGGAAAATGTCTGGGCTGGCAGTGTAGATGCAGGAGTGAGTCATTGTTATCTGGGGTTATTTGAAGCCAGGAAGCCAGATGAGATTATCATGGGCCTAAGTAAGAGGAGAGATTCAAAGACAGCCCTGGGGCCTTCCAGTGTGACCAGGTCAGGGGGAAAAGGTAGAACCAGCACACAAACAGGAAAGGAGAACAGTCGGTGAGGGGAAGGGAGCCAGGCGCTGCTATCCTGGAGGCTGAGAGGAGAGCTTTTCTAGAAGTGGGAATGATCAGCTGAGTCAAATGCTGCTGATGTGTCAAGACAAGAATGGAGAAGTTGCCACCGGGTTTAGCAGTATGTTGGACACTGTGATTTTGACAATGGCAGTCCAGAGGCCGGTGCGCCTGGGTGGGCCCTCTGAACACTTCAGGACCCTCATATGGGATTAAATGAGATGTGTGCATTCATGTCCTGTACACAAAGGTGTGCTCTAAATATTGGGGCATCTGGTAGGCGAGGTGGTGGGAACAGAGGACGAGAAGTCTTGGAGTGTCCAAGTGGACCCAAAGCCTGCTGCCTTGTCCACTCCCCCGCCCCCGGCAGCCTGTCCAAGCTTCTGGATGGGAAACAGTTACCCTGCAGGGCCCGTTTATTCCCACCATCTCCCTAGACCATCTTCTCCTCCCAGCAGATGAGCCAACCTCCCCCAAGAAGCCCAAGAGTGTCCTGGAGCCAGAGCCCAGTGATGTGGATGGTGGAGCCACCTCTCTCCTGCCCTCTGAGTGGACCTCAGTGAGGATCAGCCCTGGGGAGGATATAGTTGGACAAGACATGATGGCTGTGTGTGTCCTGGTCACCAGTGACGACAGCAGGTATGCTCAAGCTGCGGGGTGGGTTCAGAAGAGGGATTGGACGAGGGTAGTGGTATTCAGGAACTGGTCTTCTTTCTTCTCGCTGACCATGTGACCTCTCTGTACCTCCATATGCTCATCCATAAAATAGGGACAACCATAATACCTGTCTTGTGGACAATCGTAAAGATCCAACAATTAATATACACAAAGCATGTAGAAAAATGCTCAGCACATAACACTATAAGTGTTAGCAATTGCTGTTTTCTCAGAGAAGGGACAGGTTCTGGCCCCACTGTCTTCTCCCAAAGGCAGTTGTGACATAGGCTGTAGCAAGGAGGTGCCGAGTGGGTGTCACTGTCACGGTAAGTAGGATGGTGATACATGATAACGGGAGGCTAAGGCTAGGGGTGGGAAGATGCATGAGAAGTAACGCTCTGCTGCCCTAGATGAGTATTTCTCAGAATGGCATCCTTACCAGCCCTACCAGAACCACCCAGAGTGGTCACTGGGACCCCAGACTCCAGGCCTCCCCTCGACTGAATTCATTCTGGAGGCCAACCAGCAAGAGGTACCGATTGCTCCTTATGTGCTAGGCTCGGAGCATAGAGCAGTGACCAACACAAGACCAAGGCCTTGCTCTCACAGGGCTTTCATTCAACCTGGCTAGACAGTCAGCAAACAAGCAAATAGTTAACAAGAAAAATATCGCCTATGTTCCGGATAGAAAAATAAAATAGGAGTCTATGCTAGAGGGTGACTAGTCAGCTACTTTCGACTGGGTAGCCAGGAAAGGCCTTTGTATCAGTTATCCATTCTCACCGTTATGCTGAGGGACAGGAGCGCTCCGACAGCCACCGCTTAGTCTACTCACAGTTCTGTGGGCACCTATTTCAGTCAGGCTCAGTCCTGCAGTTCTTTTGGTCTCGGTGGACTCCCGTGTGTGTTCGAGCCAGCAGGGTCCTGCTTCTAGAACATGGCTAGCCATCAGCTGGAGTGTCAGGAGGCAACCGGGCCACGGGTCTTTCATCCTCCAACAGGCAGCCCGTGCTTATTCACATGGTCCTGTGAGAAAGCACAATCGTGCGAAGTGTCTTGAGGTCTTGGCTATTTCTATCACGTCTGAATGGTCACAAGTCCAGCCCGGACTCAAGGGGTAGGGAAATTGGCTCCACCACTATGGGAGGAGCTGCAAAGGTCCATTGAAAAAGGGTGTGGACCCAGGGGAGGAATGACTGCAACTGTTCTTTGCAAACAATCTACCACGGCCTCCGTGAGGAGGTGACATTTAAGCTGAGAATTGTCAACAAGAAGGGACAGCCATGTGAAGACTGAGGGAAGTGGCATCCAAGCAGTGGAACACCAGTACATAGGCCCCGGGGCGAGTGTGGCCTGATGTCTTCTGGTGTGGCTGGCACACAGTGAGGGGACGAAGAGTAAGATATCATATCAGAAAGGAAGGCAGGAGTAAGGCTTAGTAAGACAAGGGCAAGGGTAAGTAAGGGCAAGGAGTTTAGACTTTATTCTAGGTCCAACTGAAGGCCATTAGATAATTCTTAAATCAGAGAGTGATATCTTATTTATGATTTCCAAAGATGAGCAGGCCTCGGTATGGAAATGGGTGGGAGAGAGGTGGGTGGGAGTGGAGGCAGGGAGGCCCGATGGGAGCCTGTGGCATGGGTAAGAGATGAGGGACTTGGGCCAAGATTGGGAGCAGAGAAGAAAGAGTTTGCTGATCAACTGAACGTGGAGGTGAGAGAGAGCCCAACAGTGACTCCCAGACTTTGACCCACGTGACTGCAGGAAAGGTGCAGTCATTTCTAGAGTAGCCTTGAAGAGGACAAGATTTCAGGGAAGAAGATGCAGGTTTGTGGAGAAAATCAAGAATTCTGTTTTGGCCACGTGGAGTTGGAGATGTCTATCAGATGTCTTTGTGCGGATGTCAAGCAAGCTGTAGAACAGAGAAGTTTCTTGGAGGCAGGTCTAGAGACAGTGATTTGGTGGGGGGCCAGTGGCACGGAGAGGCTGTAAAAACCAAGGGAGCTAATGAGGCACCTGTGGAGTAAGAATATCTTCTCATTAGAAAGAAAGAAAGAAAGAAAGAAAGAAAGAAAGAAAGAAAGAAAGAAAGAAAGAAAGAAAGAAAAGAAAAGAAAAGAAAAGAAAAGAAAAGAAAAAGAAAAAAAAGAATATCTTCTCATAGCTAAAGTAGAGCTGGGCATGGATGAGAGCCCCAGGGCATTTGAACATTCAGTGGGCAAGCTGGCAAAACGCACAGGAGGGAGAGAAACCGAAAGAGGCTGGGTTGTGGAAGCTGAGAGAAGAAAGGAGACATTTCGAGAAGGAGGGTGTGGTGCTGGTTCAGATAAGAATGGAGGAGCTGGAGAGGCGACCTCTGGATTTTCCTACAAGAGGATCAGAAACCTGGCTGGAGTAGGTGTGGGAAGAATGTGAGCGAGAAAACGGGTACTGCCGTGCAGACAGCTAGTTTGTAAGGTCTGGAGCCTTCAGACTTTGGAAGGGGGGCCTGGCAACAAGCATTTTAACAAGTCCCACAGGTGATTTGGACCCAGAGGTCTGCATGAGCACCTCTGCCTTGGAGTGCCCTAGTGGTCACTGAGGTAAGCAGCAAGGCCCAGAGAAGGAAGGTCTCAGTTAGGCAGGGCTGTGTCCTGAAACCAACTCTAGCTTAAGTAACAAAGCAAATACTTCGGTGCCCCTGACTGGGAGGTCCAAGGGGGTCCCCTCTCCAGGCAAAGTTGGAGCCAGAAACTCAGACAACCGCTGTCTGCTGCCTCTCTGCATGCCTGATTTGCAACTACCCGAAGGGAGGCTCTATCCAAGTGTGGAACACTTGGCTGCTGAGGGCCTCAGCCCACGCCCATTGGTCCCCATCCATGTCCCAAGACCTCAAGGTAGACCTCCGATGGGGCTACCCACATTGCACGCCCACCTCTGGGACTCATTGGTGAAGAGCACTAGGACGCCGCGAGCGGCGGGCTTGGGCACCGTGGTGGAGAGAGTCCACCAGAGCACACAGATGGACAAGGGGCAGCAACCCAGTGGAGGATGCATGGTGGACTTCCATACACAGGGCGAGGGTAAATCCATATGTTCACCAGAAGTCACAGCCCTACAGGTTTGCGCCTCCCGCAGGCCCTGGGGACTGTGTGTGCTGTCTCTGCTGCTGCGGACAGCCCCCCTCCACTTCTTGGCCACCTGAATCCCTGCCAGTCATCCAAGGCCCAGGTTCAATAGTCCCCCTCCGACCCCGTGGCCTCCTCTTTTCTCCTGTCCCTTCCCACAGGCCACAAGCACCACTGCAATGCCTAAAGGTTTAGGAGCAAGTCCTAAATGATGAGCTCGTTTCCCCTCGGAGAGCTGAGCAGTCGTGGTCAAGGGTGTCTAAAGGTGGGCAGGCCGGCTGCCCCGCAAGCACGTCGGCATACACGGGCCGGGCTTTGCTCTCCTGCAAAGAGACCGATGCCTGTATTTGCTGGCTCGAGCTCCAGAAAGTACTATGGTGGCTTCAACAACAGAGATGTGCTTTCCCTCGGTTCTGGACGCCAGAAGTCCCAGCTCAAAGTGTGGGCAGGACCGGTTCCTTCTGAGGGCCTCAAGGGGGAAGGATCTGTTCTGTTTGTGTCCCCACTGGAGATTCCAAAGCTTCTCACGGAGAGGGAGGCTGGGCACAGCGTGTTCCCATGGGGTATTCCTCCTATGCCCGTCCAAATTCCTCTTCTTGTAAGGACACCAGGCTTATGGGAATAGAGCCCACCCTAATGACCTCATTTTAACTTAATTACCTCTGTAAAGACCCTATCTCTGAATGCAGTCAAACATGAGGTACTAGGATTAGGATTTGATATGAATCTGGGGTGGGGGGACGCCGTTCAGCCTGTGACAAAGCCTGGGGCTGAGCTTTGGGGATGGGGGTGACTAAAGCACTCTCTTGGCCCTGGAACGCCACGGCCTGCTGGCGGCAACGGCGGGCAGGGCACAGCGTGGGTGTGGGAGGTGAACTGCGGGGTCCCCCACTCACCCACTCTCTCCTTGCTCCTTCCAGCTCCGATGCAGAGCCAGACTGCCCCGGCACCAAGGCCTCCAGTGCGCGGCCCTGTGAGGAGAGACCCTGGCAGCCAGGACCCCGGCCCCTCCCGGAGCCCCTCACTAGGCACAGCTCCCTGAGGGAGGCCCCGGCCAGGGGAGGCTCTCCCCAGAGCTCCGAGGAGCCCCACGCCGTGCACGGTGAGCAGAGTTTGCCCCCGTGGGAGACAGGCTTGCTGGATCCTGGGACATGGGGAGGGACGTGCTGGATCCAGAGACTCTCCATGGCCAGTTTTTCCTGGAGGAGGATCGGGTGACGGGTCCAGCCCTCAGGCTCAGAGGCAGCGGGGCTGGGGCATTAGGGGGGTGAGGGCCCTGCACCCAGGCCCAGCCTCCTTCTCTGTGAGAAACTTTGGAATCTCAAGTGGGTATGCGGCAGAGGGGCCTGATGGCTGCGTGTCCCAGGCTGCAGGATAAGGGGGCCTATCCAGAGATAAGGACCCTCTTGCCTGAGCAGTCTCCTCTTTGAACAGGTCCTTAGGGGCCCGTTGGGCATTCCATGGCCCACTAGGGAAGGATGTGGCTTAGCTCTGTGGGCAGCACAGTCCCCCCGGGGCCACCCGGGAGCAGCACAGGGAGCTTGGGGCATGTGGACTGCCCTGAAACTTTACCTACCCAGTAATAAAGACACTTTGACTAAGCACGTGTGACGGCTGAGGGTTTTCCCATTCGTGGCCCCGTTTCATCCTCAGGACAGCCCCGGGGGGTAAAGCAACTCACCCTTTTATTGGTGAGCAAGCAGAGGTCCCACAGCTAGTGAGCCGAGTGGCCGGGCCCAGTGCCTCCACCCCCTAGAAGGCAGGCGTCTCTAGCAGCGCAGCTGATTTTTAATAAAGGCGGCCTTCAGTTGAATGTTTTGATTCGGTCAACAGCAGCTTGTGACCTCGGGGTGGGATATTGGCGAACAGAAAGTTGCCACCTGCAGTACCAGCAGCCTTGGCTGCCCCCCGGATGGCCCATGCTAGGCTTGTCCTGCACATCCCTCTGGTGGCCGAGAGCAGAAGTTCCACCCGAATCTAGAAGCAATCTCACAAGGGTAGGCTTCGCTGGAAAACCAGGGCTGGGGCCCGCCTCCAGGAAACTCTGGATTTACCCTTCCCTGTGAGCCTTTTTAAAAAAGGACAATTGTCATTAGAATGTATTTGCTAAATGCCATTGTGGTGGCCTCCAGAAACACTCAGCATAGGCGGCCAAGGGGACACTGCACTGTGCCCAGCTGGGGGCAGCCTGCCTCCGTCTCCCTCGGCTCCAGCCTCCTCGTGTATAGATGCGAAGCCTGCCTGCCTTTCATCCCTTCCCTCCATTTCTCTTCCCTCCTCGATTGCCAGGGGATTTTAGGCAATTTACAAGAAAGACAAAATTCTGTGTGTCTTATCTGTAAAAGTTTAAATTCTCAAGATCAAAGATTAACAAAACCAGTTTAGGAGGTAGAGGCCCTAGAGAGAGGCAGACCGGGATATCCCAAACAATTGCTCCAGTGGGATCATAAATTTGATCCCAAGTTTTCTGGCAGTCAGCATTCAAAAGGAAGCATAATTATTATCCTCATTGTTCATGAGAAAAACAACATATTGGTTTGGGGCAAGTTTCAGAGCTGGTGTCACTTTTCCTAGTGCTTCACGCTGTAGGAATTGTCCAGCTCGTGTCCAATAGATGGCCCTGAGGGATGCACAAGTTCGTATCTTGAGCAAGGCTGTCCGGTGCAGCATCCCTGGGTGTGGCAAGTGAGGGCATGGCAATAAAATGCGACTCAGCAAGCGCAGTTGTTCTGGGGGGATAGGGCTGGGTCAACACGACAAGGCCGTGTGGCCAAACAAGGTATTTGGTTTCTGACACTCCGGCTTTTTTTTTTTTTTTTTTTTTAAGATTTTATTTATTTATTCATGAGAGACACACAGAGAGAGGCAGAGACCCAGGCAGAGGGAGAAGCAGGCTCCATGCAGGGAGCCTGACGTGGGACTCGATCCCAGGACTCAGGGATCATGCCCTGAGCCGAAAGCAGACGCTCAACCACTGAGCCCCCCAGGTGTCCCACTGACACTCCAGTTTAATACCAGGATAAAATACAGAGTAGACAGAGAAGTAGATAAACTGTGTGACTTTCAAGCAATCTTTTATTGATTTCACGTCCATGTGTCACATGTTTGATCGACGCTAGACAGACCACGTTTACGGTTAAAAGCTCTGGTACCCTCTAAGCATCGTCTTATGTTGCTGGGTAGGGTAAGTCCGTGACTTGACCAGACCACGTAGGGTTGAGATCATGTTGTGCGTGTTAATGGAGCTTCATTCATCACAACTTTCACTTGGATAAATGGCTAGGAGCTGAGCCGAGGGAATGCCAGGCAAGGCCAGGATACTGCTTGAAGACCTCTGGTTGGCTCACCCATGCTCATCCTGTGGTGTTTATAATTGCCAAAGGGGGAAATGACCAAAACTCATCAACAGGTGAATGGATAAACAAGTTGTGCCATATAATGGAATGTTATTCAGTGTTAAAAAGGAAGAAAACTCTGACACATGCTACAATATGGGTGAGCCTTGAAGTCATTATGCTTTGTAAAGTAAGCCAGACACAAAGGAACAGATAGGACATGATTCCATGTCTATGCAGTACCTAGAATAGTCAAATTTATAGAAAGAGAAAGTTGAATGTGATGACGGGGGTGGTGGTAGGAGTGTGGGGAATTACTGATTCATGGGTACAGAGTTTCAGTTTGGGATGAAGAAGAAGTTCTGGAGGTGGATGGTGGTGATGGCTGTACAACAGTAAGAATGTACTTAATACCACTGAGCTGGACTCTTTTTTTTTAAGATTTTATTTATTTATTCATGAGAGACAGAGAGAGAGAGGCAGAGACACAGGCAGAGGGAGAAGCAGGCTCCATGCAGGGAGCCTGACGCGGGACTTGACATTGGGTCTCCAGGATCATGCCCTGGACTGAAGGCGGCACTAAACCGCTGAGCCACCAGGGCTGCCCTGAGCTGGACTCTTTAAAGTGGTTAAGATGGTCACGTTCATGTTACATAATATTTTACCACAATTTAGGGAAGGACTTCTGGGACTACTTTGCTTGGCTCATCTAGGTATCTATTGTATCCTCAAAGTTCTTTAGCATAGAGCATGCCCAAGATGATGGCCTGAAATAGAATTTAAGCTCTGTGTTATTGAGGCTCAGTAGAAAGGGCTCAGTAATGCTCCCCTAAAACGCCTAGTTCAGTGGTTCTTTAAAATCTTGTTTAAAAGGAAGCTGCCCAGGTTCCTACCTGCAGAGATTCAGATTCAGTGGGTCTAGCGTGGAGCCAAGTATCTGCATTTCTTGGAAGCGCCCTAATTGCTTCCATGCAGGAGGGCCACATCTCACACTTTGGGGAATCACAGAAAAGGAGCTTCTAAGAGGGCCTGTCTGGATAAGTGTGTTATAAAATGCACACCTAAATAATTAAATGAGTCAATCAACTGTGTTGGGTTTTAGGGCATAAACCAGTTAGAGCTGGGGGTGTGGAGTGTAGACTGCCCCATATTATTCTGATTTAGAAAAATCGGTATTTTTCCTTTTTTTTTTTCTGGCAATAATTTGACAACTGGATGGTCCAGTGACCTCTGGAGAATACTGCTAGTTTGTAACAATTAAATGGTATCATTAGCACCATATGGTAAAATACTTACCCTTATTCCTTTTGTAGCAAGTCATGCACTAAGATCTCCAAAAGTGCTCCCTTAAAATAAATATAAATAAAATATAAGCCGAAAGGAAGGGAGCCAGGCTTGCTTGATGCTGCTCAAAATGACTGGATCAAATCATTGCTACCCACCCTGTTGTTCCTATTGTGGTAAAAATGTGTGCATGTGTGTCCTATAAACACCAGGGATGGAAAATTGCTTATGAATTTTAGCCATTTTTAATAAGTTCTACTCCACAAAGAGAAAAGGCAGAGGAGGAGCAATAAGGCTTTAAGCAGTCTTCTAGGTTTGTGGCGAAAATTCTCCAGTAGCTGTTGGAAAGGATAGTGTTGGTCAGCAGGAGGTATCTGCCCTGGAGGCCTGCTTGCCCCTGCTGCAGACCCCGCCCTGTGCCTGAGGGAGGAACAGGCCTAAGCTGGGGGGTGGGAGATGAGGAGGCTGTGCCCCCAGCCATCTGCACAGGCTCCCCCTCAAACCCATGGACTTGAGATGACAGCAGACCTTTGGGACAGGGAACCCTCCAGCTGGAACAGGTTCACATCGTCTCCAGGTGCAATAGGGGAAGGAGGAGAGTTGAGGATCTAAGGAGCTGGATGATCTTGTCCCAAGGAAGAGAAGCCCCCAGAAGAGGCTGCCACCTGCACCCCACAGCCTGGCTGATGAGAGCTGATGCCCACTTCTAAGCACTGGCACGGTGTGGATTCCAGGCCTTCCTACCGAAAGAGAGGGCTAGGCCTTGGCTTCAGACCTCCCCTACCCCATTCTCCCACACCCACGTGACTCCTGGGGCCTTCTTTCCTTCCACGCCCCCTAGTCCCACCTGTATGTGCATTCAGGTGTGCGTGTGGTGCCCCATTCTTCATCCTGGGTATGAGGGAACCACCACAGGGACGCGGAGCCTGAGGCCATATCTGAGGGCCCAGTGTGGGAATGCGGTGCAGTAGCATCTCTCACACCCTAAATGGCAGAGACCACCTTCTTTTGCATGTGATGTTCATCTTGCTCAGCTAATTCTCAAGACCCACTGGGTGGAGGGTGTTCAGTACACAGTCCACAGAATCCTGGTTCCTGAAGGGTTTGGGAGGCTCTGTGGGGGGATGGGGAAGTAGAACTTTCTGCAGCTTCTAGGCTTCAATGAGAGCAGCTCAGGTTTATCTACTACATATATGGGACATTGATGTCAGACCTGCTTTGAAGAATTGCTCTGCTAAAAACGAGCAAACGGGTGTGCCCGAATGCGTGTGTGTGTATATGTGTGCACACACATTACATTAATTATGGACGAGTTAGAATGATGGCTCATAATTTGAACGATTTCCTGCATGATGGCAATACCTGTCCCAAGCAGAGTCTCAATACATATTCAATGAATGAGCGAATGAAAAACTGGAGGTGTGCGTCGTAGGGACCTGAAGATGCAGTCTGGGAAAGGAGGGGGCTTGGTCAATTTTTTTTTTAATTTTTAAAGACTTTTATTTATTTATTCATGAGAGACACACTCAGAGAGAGAGGCAGAGACACAGGCAGAGGGAGAAGCAGGCTCCATGCAGGGAGCCCGACGTGGGACTCAATCAGGGGTCTCCAGGATCAGGCCCTGGGCCAAAGGCAGGCGCTAAACCGCTGAGCCACCCGGGCTGCCCCAGTCAATTATTATTATTAGTCTATAAACTGCCAGAGAAGAAAACCCCATGTTTATTCTGTAAGTTTAACAGACTCTTCCTCCCTCCCCATCTCCCCTGCCCCTTTCTTTTTTCCACCCCAGCTCTGCAACGGGCCAGTAGCTTCCAGTCTCCAATTCCCAGCAAATACCAGAGCTGGAGGAGAACATTCCAGTCAAGTGAGTCACGAGCTCTCTGGGAGTGGGCAGGGAGGGGCGTGGGCAGTGTCCTCTGGTCAATTCTCAGGGGCAGCTGTTCTCATTCCATGCATGTCCTCTCTGACCTGGCCCCCTGGATGTGAGGGGCAAGGAAAGAGGAAGCATTTTCCAAGGATTTGGGACCTTTCTCTCTCCTTCAGCTCCCCAGTCTGGAATCACCACAGTTGCACCGGGAAGGGGTCTTAGCAATCACTGGCTCCAAGCTTTTTGAGACACAGAGGAGGAAACTGAGACCCCGAGCCTCTATGTGTTTTCATTCTGTGCACTGGGGTTGGCTTGGGGGCATCAGCCTAACGACCTCCTGCAATCACGGGCAAAGCCAAGAAGGAAGCTGCACCCACTCCCACTCATCACCCATCCCTACAGCGGACGCCAAGGCATCCGGCCCCCACGAGGGGGCGCAGGAACCACGCACACAGATGCACAGCATCCCGGGCGAACCACATTCTCATTCTCGGTGCTGCCCCCACTACACGGCAGGCATCCCCTCCCGGGCCCTGAGAGAGGGGCAGGGACTCTTAATCCATCTCCAAGTCCACATTCTGCCTCCCCCGGCCCCTGCGCTCTCTGGGCTTTGTTCTGGGAGAGGTGAACCCAGGAAAGCCTTGGGTTAGACAAGAGTTTCTAAAAAGAGCCATTGTTGAAGTTGGAACAGAGCGCTAGTTAGCTGGTTCCTTCCCTCTGAGTCAACACCGACTCCTGGCCCATGAGTCATTCTCCCAGCAACCCTCAGACTTGGGGCTCCCCCTTCCTTGGGTGAGGCTGGGGTAATGGGTGCCTCTGGGGCTGGATCACAGATGGACACCAGCAGGCCACTTCACCTGGGGCACCCTGCAACGACTCTGGAATCATCTTGCAGTCCCAGCCAGTGAAGGCGATGAGAAAAGGGAATTAATGTTTACTGAAGGCCTGGGTCACTTTATTTCTCCATCCCCCAGCCCCTCCCCAGATCACAGGAATTCTGCTTCTACGAGATGGGGAGCCCATTTGGGTACAAATTCCACCAGGGCTTCCAGCTGACTTCACTGAGCGCCACGGGTGCAAGGGGCTTTGCCTTGTCCTCGAGAAGTTCCCAGGCTGGGGTGCAAGCAACGAGTCTGATGGGTGGGGGGCTCCTAGCAGGTTAGGGGATGCTGGAGGGGGGCAGCAGAGACAGAGACAGAGGACTGTTAACTGGGCAGCAGGGTTTCGGGATGGACCTGAAGACCTTGGCGAGTGTGGTTATCCCAGCTGTTGGTCCTCAAGTCTATATAAAAGCTGGTTTGAGGGAAGGCCTTAAGTTGGGGTCACTTCTATGGACCTGGCCCAGAGGAGGCGTCCAGTCATTGCTTGCTGAGTGAATGAGTAAATAAGTGAACAAATGAACACATGAACCAAGTGCAGCAACAAATGGAGCCCCTGGGGTCAGCCTGTGCAGGCTGCTGCCCCTAGAGGGTGCTCTGAGACTTTGGGAGATTTGAGCATCGCCTAAACTCCCAATTCTGGGAAGCTGCACCCTGGAATCCCAGTCATCACAAAAGTCCTCACAGCCATCTTTTTGGTCATCTTCATTTTACCCAAGAGGAAACCCCGGTGGGCAACACTGGTCCTGTTGTAGGGGACGGAACCCAGGGCACCATCCCCTCTGTCCGTTCCCTGCTCGGTCAAGGCTGGTTCTGGCCCCTGTGCCAGGTGGGAAGACAGGGGGAGCTGCGTGAGTGCCCTCATCACCCTCCCCGCTGACCAGAGTCACCACGGTGACCTCTAGAACCAAGAGGAGAGGTCACCGCCAGAGGCCAGAGAAGAGGCAGCTGAGCCAAAGGAGGCTGGGGGGCTGTAACCTGGGCCGCTCTGCTCATCAGGCCCTTTGCATGCCGGGACCAGGACCGGGGCCCCTGCAGAGGGCCCGGCAGCCCGGCTGGACCATGCCAGGTGCTCAAGGAAGACAAGAGAGAACCTGCAGAGGAGGATCTGAGTTGATGAATGAGGAATCCCTGGGCCTGCAAGTTAGAGAAATCCTGGCCAGGGGAGCCGTATGCAGCCCCCTCTGGAACAGGTCAACAGTTCGGCAGTGTCTTTATGGGCCACAACTTGTGTGCGTGGGAGGAAGAGCGGGGTTAGAGCTAATATTTAGCTGGCATGCAGCATTTACTTTGCATTCTCCACCGGGCACCCCTTTTATTCCATTTTATTCCTTTAGCCGCCCCGTGAAGCAAAGCTAGACATCCCAGTTTTCACGTGTGGAAAGTGCCAGGCCGCTGGGCAGGAAGGACGTGGGGTACCGGGTTCCCCTTTGCCATCCTCTGAGGGAACCCAAAGACATCGGCCACCTCAGGCGGGTGAGATCTTGTCACCTGGCGGCTTAGCTGTGGCCTTCCCTTCCCAGTGGCAGCTTGACTGGCAGGAGTCCCCTCAAGCTTTGCCTGGGTTGTCCTCAAGTCAGTGCATGAGGAACATGTGTGCAGAGAGGCCTCACTGGTGGCCGCGGCAGGGGTGGGGGTTGGGGGGGCAGGGATTAGGGAAAGGAGAGAGGGAGAGCCCCTGGGTCATGCCCTTGTGAACCCCAAGGCTTTCCTATCAGGTGTGGTTCCCAAGGTGTCCCTGGCTCTGTGTCAGAAGGTTCTGGAGAGCTCTCGGGAGAACAAAGGAGTCTGTTGAGCGGAGGGGACTCTGAGAGGAGCCGAGGAGCTTGTTCAGGAGGTAGCAGAGGGAAGAGAATGAGGGGGCAAGGAAGAGGGGGAGGAGGAATCTGGCAGGAATTTGGCAAGCCGAGGACAGGAAGCAAGGCAACAACTGACTCACAGCATTTGCCTTTTTAGGCTCGAACCATCTAATTGTGGGCTGCAATGGGGCTTTGGGTGACAGGCCGGCCAGCCGCCTCCCCCGCAGCGGCTCCTGGCAGCCCGGGGCCTTCTCCCAGCAGCTCCTCCCTGCCACCCTCGGATCCCTGCCCCGGAGTCCTCTTTTCCCCCAGAAGCATTCTGGAGGGCGTCCCTTTGGAAGCCTGCTGAACGTGTGCGTGTGGCGGCCGCGTTTACAGAGCCTGGGACTGGCATACGTGCTCTGACACACTTGCATGTGTGTACGAGGAAAGCAGGACAGAACCCTGAGGACCCCCCACCTGTGCATGCAAATGGGTCTTGAAGGAACTCTTTTTTAGGGGCATGGGTTTGGCCTGGCCTGTATGGGTTCCAGAGGAGGAGCGCCTCTCACCCAAAGCTTTAGGGGAAACCGAGGCCAGGGGATTGGATTGAGTTAGGAAGTGAGGTAATAATGTCTGAAGGCCACACCTTGGAGGGCAATCGGAATGGGTCAGCTGAGCGGCCGCCAGCAGGGAGCCTGACGGGAGTGGGTAGAGGGACACTGGTCCTGGGAGGTGACTGGGGGAGAGCCTCGTTTGCTGGGAGGGCTCACAGGAGAACGAGCTGGGCCGACGCGTCAGACACCAAGTGGACAACCCAGAAACGGAGTGTGGCCGCGCTGGGATGGCCACTGCAGAAGCAAAGCTCTTGAGATTTTAGATTTAAGGTTACTTAGAGGGCGTGCGGGCACACGTACACATGCGTGTGTGCACTCCGGAGAGGGAGCTTGATCTCACGGGCTACAACTGCCACGGTTCTGTGGTTACCACACCAATCGACTCCGGCTCCCAGATGCAGAGCTAGGCCCGTTCTCAGGGCCCCAGCCACCCAGCCCTTCCTCGCGGGGCTCTGCGCGCACACACGCTGCATCTCGCTTGCTCCCTGACCAACAGGAGCTTGGCACGAACCCCACTCCATATGCTTCCAATGATTTGATGCTCATTATAACCTCCCCGGCTAGTGTTCTTTTAAGATCTCAAACTAACCACCTGAGAGCCCCTGGGCGCCCATGTGAGAGGGAGGAGCCCGAGTCATTAGCGGTGACTGGCTACCCTGCCCACGCCCACGCCTAACAGTCCAGCGTCTCGGGGGAAGTCCAGGCCTCAGGTGGTTTATTGACTAAGTGACTTAACACAGCCCAGACCCCAACCACAATGGCTTTAGGGGGAACTTCGTCCATTTCCAAGAGACACCCTGGAGACTCCCTGTTTCATCTCCTGGGAACATCCTCACAAAGTGGGAAGGGCAGTGGTTCTTAGACAACTCATCCTAGGACCTCCATCCCCCCACAGGAGGCCGCCACTCCTGCACCTGTTTCTCCTAAAGTCAAACTCTGGGCACCAGGGCCTCTGAGTCAGTCTCCAACCCCATCCTCCCTCTGACTCTATTTATCGAGTTGGAGCTTCCCTTTACGCCTCTTTTCATACAATATAAGGTAATGACAGCGCTGTAATGGAGAGTATGTTCTTTCCTTGGTAGATTCGACGCCAGTGAACAACCAAAGAACTCTGCCACCTTCCAAGGAACCTTCAGAGGCCCCGCTTTCTTCTTCCTCACTGTCTTCCCCCTCATCTTCCCCACCATCTTTTTCTTCAGCCACTCTCCCGGGGAACTCTCCGGATGGCTTCTCCCTACCTCAGGTAAATGCACTTTGGGACCCTGTGCAGCTGTGAGGAAGGGGATCTGCTCCTGCTCCACCCACTCCCACACTTAACTCTGGAACTTTAGCACTTCTTAGGTCACCCAGGTGCAAAGCCAGGGCCACAAGATGCTCTTTCAAATGTCCACCCAGGCCTTCTTCACTTGTCCCTTTCATGAAAGCTCATCCGTGCTGTTCCTTCTCAGCCAGGCCTGGGGCACAGCCGTCGGTCAGCAGACTTTGTGGGGCACAGACTCTGGGCAGGACTCTGGCATGCAGACATGCTAGGATGTATGCTCTGTCCTTGAGGGCCTGACAGAGGACCTCGGGTTGCCCACAGCTGAGGGAAGCAGACGCAGGCTGAGGCTGCCTTTGGTAGCAGTCGAGGCTCTTGGAAGCACATCCCCCTTGAACAGGAAATGGCATCACTGAAACACTCAGGTTTGGACTTTACCCTTCAGTATGAGTTTACCAAGCCTCTGTTACCTTGGTCCAGGCTCTGGGAAGTGGGGTGCACAAGAACAAAAAAAGCTACGTGCTCTTTCTCCTGCCCTATGACCTGCCCCTCAGGCACAGAGCTCTTGGCAGGGCACGGCCCTTCTAGAATTTCCCTATGTTCTTCCTTTGCCAAGGGCCAAGTTCCTGCATGCTACAAATGGCTACTTTCTCAGTGGTGCAAGGCATGAGTCAGATTGAGATGGGTCATTGGAAAGTCCTAAAGGCATCCTTCTGGCCACCAAGCTCCAGCCCAGGAGGGTAACAGTCTCTCCTAATAATCTCCGAGGAAGAAGCCTTGGTCTCTTGGTTGTTGGAGGAACACACCTATGGGTGGAATATACCCCTTAGCAGGAGCCATGGCTAAGTCATGGGGCATCTGTCCTCCTCTACACATCTGGCCACTCACAGGGGCCAGGCCAGTGTGCCTGGCTGGCCCAGGAGCTTGTCCATGCCTTCGCCTTCCATTCTGGCTTCCTGCCCACCTAATCCAGCACCCAGCAAAGCCTTCATTCAGAGCTGATACAGGGACTCCAGGCAGATCCCAGCAGGTCCCAGGGCATCCACTTAGAACGCAGAGCAGCCCTTTGAAATCATCCTAGCCAGAACTCTTTTAGACTTTGGGTACCGGAGATCTGAAGAGAGGAAGGGAGGGGGGCCATGGGCTGAGATCTGCCTCCCCATATAAATAAATGCTGGGAATTCCTAAATATCCATTCATTTTGCCCATCCTCTCTAGGAGACGGCTGACCACCTGCCCTCACGGGTCTCAAGAGGTCACTCAGGCCTTTCCACTCCAATCTTTCTGAGGCGCGCCAGAGCCAAAGGGGTCCCCAAGGACATGCCTCTGTATCTGCCTCACAACCAAGTGCTGGGGCAGGCAGAGTACTGCGTGGTGAGGCCTGGTGAAGATGGCCCCACCAGCCCCCAGCCCCCCAGCCCTGCCGAGATGGCTTCTGATGGGTGTCCGGAAGCAGAGGCCCCTCTTGGGGACACCAGAAGCCTCCACAAAGACCCACACCCCCCCGGAGGGCAGGACAAGTGCTTGCCAGACCAAGAGCTACCTTGCAGGGCTGAAGAGGACTCAGGAGGAAAGAACATGGGACCCAGAGAGGGAGCAGAGGATGGGTCAGAGCTGTCAGAGGGGAAGAAGCTGGGCTTGAGGAAGTTAGTCCTCACTCCGGAGCAGAAGACAAAGCTGCTGGACTGGGACAACTCCATCCCTGAGAGTGTGAGCCCGGAAGCCAGGGCACCAAATGCAGAGAAGAGCCCTGACAAGGGTAGAGGAGGCCACGTGCTGAAACTGATGAGGCCCTTGCTGCCTCCCCAGACAGCCAGAGAGACCCCGCCAGCCCTGGGAAAGGCTCAGGAGAAGATGGGGATCCCAGCCGAACGGGCTCCACCCAAGTCCCCACTTCGGCTCATAGCGAATGCCATCCGGAGGTCCCTGGAGCCCCTCCTCCCCACCTCGGAAGGTGGGAGGAAAGCCTTTGCCAGGCCGGAAAGTAAGGCCTTGCCCGCCAGCCAGCCCAGCCAGCCGCATGCTTGCACTCGCTCATTCAGCCTTCGCAAAACCAGCTCCAATAAAGACTGCAACCAGCAGTCCCCAGGGAAGGACTCGGCGAGCAGGGCCTCGGCCTTCTTCTCCCTGGGCTCCTCACCTGCCAAGGCTGCCCAGCCCTCATACCCTAGCCCTCCTGACCCCGTCCACCGCACCCACAGCTTGCCCACCCGACCGTCCAAGGTGTTTCCTGCACTCATGTCCCCGCCCTGCCACAAGATAGATGATGTGCCCACACTCCTGGAGAAAGTGAGTTTGCAAGAGACCTTTCCAGATGCTTCTAGGGTTCCAAAGAAAAGAATCTCGCTCTTTTCCTCCCTCAAACTCAAAGACAAATCTTGTGAGAGTTCCCTCCAGGAATCCAAACAAAGAAAGGACCTCCAGGACCTCTTCAGCACCCCCAGGGGGAAAGGGGAGCCCGTGGACAATGCCCTGGCACAGCCTCGCCATAGCACCTGCCTGGGACCGAGGGTCCCTCCTCCTTCTCCAGACAAAGATGCAAGTAAGTGGCTCTTTGCTAACCAAAGTCTGCAGTTCATGCTGGGCAGTTAGTCATTCTTACTCACAACAGGCATCTTTCACTTTCTCCTTCTTCCCAAATTAGATTCTGACCAAAGTAGGAAAAGTTGAATTTGAAAAATTAAGAAAAAAAGTTGAGATTATGCTATAGAGAGTTTTGAAAAAGACAAAGAATCAACCATGATCTCACCACTTTCCCACTCATTATCCGTGTATGGTAACTTTTACTAAACTTTACCCCCAAAATTGTATTTTTTAAAATCAGTATACCACAGCTATTATGACAATTAGTGCATAGTTTACATAAATGCAATTTGATGGCAGTAGACTATTATATCTAGTGGATACATTATTTCATTAAGTAAATATTTTTTATTTAGAAAACAACTGTTTTATTGATGTATAGATATGTGTATATAAATTATGCATATGAATATATTTTACATATGATATTGAATGAACATTTTTATGCATATAGGTATTTCTTTCCTTTGAATTATTTTTTTAAAGATAGGTTCTAAGAAATGAGCTTACTGGATTAAAGATGCAAATATTTTTAAGATTCTTAATTTGCACTAACAAATTGTTTCTTAACAATATACAGATAAAGGGTACATGGGAGTTTTCTGTGTTATTTCTTACAGCTGCATGTTATAAATTTGAGTTAAGTGTAGAGAAAGGTACCAGTTTATATTCCACCACTAATGTATGAAATATCTTTTTCACCATACTGTCACCTGTTAGCACCATATTTATTGTTAAATATTGCTATTTTACTAGTCAAAAAATGATTCCTCTTTTAAGCTTGTGTTTTCTTATTTACTGTTTAAACACACTTATATATTTGGTTACCACCGGAAACTTAGGCTTTTTTATATTTAAATCTGATTGTAATTTTTAAATATTATTGGATTAATTAATATAACAAAGAATTGGAATAATTCAACAACACAGAAATATCTTTAAAAAAAATAGTAATGTCTATTCTCTGCCCTCTCTCCTCTTTGCCAGAGTTTTAATATATATCCTTAGAGACAGTTTAGTTAAAGACTCACATGATTTATTTTGCTGTTGATACTCATTTTATGGCTCTAAACAAACTGTGGTTCTCCTATCCTTATTTTTTTCGTAAATATTGTATTTATTTATTTGAGACAGTGTGCACGCGCAGGGGGAGGGGCAGAGGAAGACAATCTCAAGCAGATTCCCCGCTGAGCATGGAGCCCAATGATGCAATGTGGAGGCTGGATCCCAGAATCCTGAGATCATGACCTGAGCCAAAGTCAGACATTTACCCCACTGAGCCACCCAGCTGCCCCTCCTATCTCTGTTCTTGAGCAACTTTATTTTTATTTATTTTGTTAGCTTTTTTCTTCTTTACCTTTTACTTTAGACCATTAGTTTTCAAGTAAAAAATTCTTTTCCTTCTTTGGTGCCTTCATCAGAAATCTACATAGGTTTAACAAGAGACTTTTTTTTCAGTCAAGCTCAGGATAAGCACAGACATGCTCAGAGTTTAAGTACACCCTTTAAACCACATTGTAAACTTTAATCTGTTGTGCATTCTTTGATAGACAATACATTCATGTGGTTTAAAATAAAAGGGTACAAAATGCACAAAATAAATAGTCTTATGTCCCTTCCCTGTCCCTGAGCCATCCAGGTCATATCGCTGATGACAGATGTGATCATCAGCTTCTTAGGCATTCTCACAGACAGAAGTCATACATATAAGAGCAAATGTACGTATTATATCATTTCTCTCTCTCTCTCTCTCTTTTCATTAAGGTAGTTTGCTAGCAAATTCTACACACTTCTTATTATACTTTTCTTTTTTTTTGGACATCATTGCATATTAGCACATAAAGAGCTTTATGCTTTATAGCTGCACAGTATTCTGTTGTGTGGATGTGGATTTGGGTAGCCAGTCCCCTATGATGGAAAGTTCATTTCAGATCTTTTGCTATTGCAAACACTGTTACAATAATGAACCGAGAACTTAGGCCATTTGGCATGTGTGGACGTACTAGAAGTGGAAATGCTGGAACAAAGATCTGTGAACCAGAAATTTTGATAGATCCTGACAAATCATCCTCTGTCAAAGTGGTGCTGGTTCAGCCAAATATGAAGACAGTGTTTCCACACTTGCACTAACCATTGTGTTACCCACCTTTTTTTGTTGTTGTTAATCTTTACCAATCTGACAGGTGCTTGAGTATTTTTTCATATGTTAAGTCATCCATATTTCCTTTTCTGTCAGCCATTACTTTTTTCTTTCATCCTGTTTTCTGTGGAAATGTTGGTATTTTTCTTAATCATATGAAGGGACTCTATTAAAAGGGAAATTTAGCCCGTTTCTGTGATAGGAATGACAAATATTTTTTTCCAGCTCTGGCTTGTGTTTAACTTTGCTTATGATGGGTTTTGTCATATAAAATTTTTATTTGTATTTAGTAATTATAAGCAATTTTTCATTTTATGGCTCCTTAGGCTTAGAAACTATATCATAGTTCAGAAAGAGCTTCTTCCAAGTATATAGAAGCATTTTCTTATAGTTTCTCTTAGTCTTATTTGTTTGTTTTAAACTTTTACATTGAAATATTTATATCAAGAAACTATCCAAAGTAAAATGTGAAGTATGGATCCAGTCCCATTTTTGTTTTTGTTTTAAGCTGTCTCCTTGGTTATTCTAAAATAATTTAATGACTAACGCATCTTCTCCACTCTTATGAGATGACATCTTTGTCATGTATCAAATTCCTGCACTTGGACTGATTTCCATACCACCCATAATATTCTGTTGAGTTGTCTGTTATATATCAGTACTATACTGTTTTAATTATTTTACTCTATATATTTATATACCTTTTTAAATGTATGTATGTACCATCAGGTAGGAAGGGCATTCCGTGATTGCTCCTCTTTTTTAAAAATTCCTTGGCTCTTTTTGCTTTTTTGATATTCTATATGAATTTAGCATTAGCCTGTCTATGTACCAAACAAAATCCTATGACTACTTTTACGGGATTAAGTTTACAAACTAACTTGGCAAGAATCCGCGACCCTATGATATGAATTGCCTTCTCATTTGCTGTCTTTTTTGTGCACCTCCCCCGCCAGAATGTTTTAAACTTTACATCTTACAGGTCTTGTGTATTTATTAAGTTTATTGCAATGTATTAGTTTTTATTGCTATTGTAAATAAAATCTTTTGCTCCATCTTCCTACTGTTGTTTGTGTACTGAAATTTATTGATTTCTGTATAGTACTTTTGTACTCATCCATTTTGCTGGATTCTCCTTGTTTGTAAAAGCTTTCCAATGTCTTCTCCAGAGCCCTCCCCAAATATGCAATCATAATGTCTATAAATAATGATAATTTTACCTCCTGTTTAAAAGATGTATACCTCTAATTTATTTTGTTACCTCAGTTTGTTTGGTTTCTAGAATTTCCAGAACAATATTAAATAAAAGTAGTAAGAATGGTTTCCATATGAAATGCCTAGCCTTAATGAGAATGCACCTCATTAAAGAGAATGTTTTCCCATTTAAGCATAATACTGGCTTCTGGGTTGACCAAGATAAATTTAAATCCTCTAAGGAAATTGCCATCAAATCCTATTTTATTGAAAGTATTTTAAATCATGAATGGATGTTGAATTTTATCAAATGTCACTTCAGTAGTCTTTGAGATGATTGTATGATTTTTTCTCATATGATTGAATAATACCATGAATTACATAATAAATTCACTGATATTGAACCATCCTTATATTGCTGAAATGAATACCATTTGGACACAATGTCTTATTATTTTATTATGCTTTTCTGTTCTGTTTGCTAATATGTTTTTTAAGATTTTATTTATTTATTTGAGAGAGAGAGAGAGAGAGAAAGTGCTTGGGAAGGGAAGAAGCAGAGGGGAAGGGATAGGGACAAGCAGACTCTGCGCTGAGCACAGAGCCAGTGCAGGGCTTGATCCCAGGACCCCAAGATCACGATCTGAGCCGAAACCAAGAATAGGATGCCTAACCAACTGAGCCACCAAGCCCCCCTCCACCATTTGCTAATATTTTATTTAAGACTTTTATATCAAATTCATTTGTAAGATTGGCCTTTAGTTCATTTATATCACATATATGTGATTTTTGTACATGCTAATTACATTAAGTGGGGAGAAATGTGTGTTCCTGATATATTTATCATGGAGAACTGTTACATTTATATATAGTAAGAAATAGTATGACTTCCTTGGCTTGGAACACAATGAAAAGGTAAAGAATGGAACTAGGTTAAGACCAGCTCTGGAAATTGTGTCTGGGCCCATCTCACAGAACTTTGTGTTTCTCTCAGGTGTTCTTAGGTCAGTATCCTAAGAATGGAAAGATTTTACCTACCCTATTAGATTAGGCCCATTAGTTTCCTTTTATTTCCTGTCCCTGACCAGCCTATCCACCAATCACAAATACACACAGAAACACACACACACACACACACACACACACATTGAAATTGCTCTCTCTACATTTAACTTGTAGGTATGCTCCTATGCAATAGAGAGAGAAAACAGTATTCTAATTGAAAATGAGAAACTTTCAAAACATATTTGAATGGAAATACCTTGAACTTATGATCACTTGAATAAATTGGCTGAAATTTAATTTTTCTTATTTTCACAATAAAACTTTCTGGGTAAATTAATAGTACATATAAATTTCTCTGGGTCTTTAAATTACTTAGGGGCATAAACTGATTTCAAGCACTTACCAGTGCTGATTTTATACAAACAATTTTAATGCAAATTATTCCAGTATATAATTAAACAAGGAACCTTGAGAACCTCTTTTTTATTTTTGCATAAAATCTTTATTGCAGTGTAAGATATAGACAGTATAATACACAAATATTAAGTACACAACTGCTGAATTTTTACAATGTGTATATTTGTATAAATACCTCTGAGTTCAAGGGCAGCCCGGGTAGCTCAGCGGTTTAGTGCCACCTTCAGCCTAGGGTGTGATCCTGGAGACCTGGGATGGAGTCCCATGTCCGGCTTCCTGCATGGAGCCTGCTTCTCCAGCTGCCTGCTTCTCCCTCTGCCTGTGTCTCTGCCTCTCTCTCTCTCTCTCTCTCTCTCTCTGTGTGTGTGTGTGTGTGTGTGTGTCTCATGAATAAGTAAATAAAGCTTTTAAAAAAATACCTCTGAGATCAAACTATAAAAAAAAAATTAGCAGCACTCACAAGCTTCCATCTTACTTCTTCCCACATATTTGTGACACCCAACAAAAGTGCTTACCATCTGACTTCTATCATCTTGGATTACCTCTACAGTTTTTTGACTTTCTGAACATTGAATCATTCAATATTGTGGCAGGCCGAATTCTCAGAGGGCCCCATGCTTTCTGCCCTGTAGAATCTCGTCCTCCTGATTATGGTGGGAATGTGAACATGATGGATCTCACTCCCGTGATTAGGTTACCGGATTTCGCAAATGTAATTAAGCTCTAAACCAATTGACTTTGAGTTAATCAAAAGGGAGATTATCCTGGGTAGGCCTAACCTAATCGGAGGAGCCCTTAATAAGGATGGGGCCCTTCCTGAAACTCGCAGGGTGAGAAAGATATGATCCTGCTGGCCTGGAAGAAGTACACTGTCCTACTCTGAGAGGCCCCACGGGCAGGAGGCCCCAGATGGACCTCCAGTGTACAGCCAGTGAGAAAATGGGCCCCAACTCTTACCACCACCAGAAGCAGAACTCTACAAACAACCTGAATGAGCTGGAAGGGAACTCTGGGCTGCAGCTGAGACCCCGGAATGGCAGACACCTCAACTCCAGCTTCGTGAGACCCTGAACAGAGGACCCAGTTGAGTCATGCCTGCCTGCACTTCTGGCTTATGCATTGTGAGATAATAAATGGGTCTTGCTGGTGCCAAATCTGAGTTCATTGCTTCCACAACAAAAGAAAATACAAGTCTGTATTGTGCCTGGCTTCTTCTGTTAAAGATTATTGGGGTTGGGGGGATCCCTATAGTTATGTGCAGCAGTGGTTCATTCTTTGTATTGCTACATTTTATTCCCTCGTGTGAATATGCCACAATTTACTTGTGCCTTCTGATGCTGGGCACTTAGGTGTTTTCCATTGCTTTTATTGTGAATGGTGCTGCTATGAGCATTCTTATACCTATCGTTGCTGTTGGCTATTGTCAAAGATAAAGCCAGATGCTATGAAAAGTGTTAAGGATGGATTTTAATTAATAATAATAATAATATAGTATTGCAACTGAACTGAACTCACCTTTGATTTTTACAGAGGTGGCTGAGTGTTTGACAGAGAGATTGATGGAATAGGGAGGAGTGAAAGAGAGGCTCAGTAGAGTTGAGGAAGTGAAAAATTACAAAGGCTTGGTCAGTATAAATGCTGATTAGGCCAGTTGTGCATGTTAGTTGGCAACTATTGAAGTTAGGACTGGATCTTCCCATAAAGACTTGGAGACAGAGGTCTATCCTTCCCGCTGATTACTTTTTAAAGGAATGGCTTTCAGGTCCTTGAGAAAGAGATTCTCCAGTGGAAGAAATACATATGCATTTCAAAGGGATAGAGGAAGGACTCTCATCTTAAGCACCTTTTAAAAACTGCTCTAGGAAAGGGTAGTCAGGGACCTATCAGCAGGTGTGGACTAGGACAAACACTAAATTCCTTTGTCTGCTTTGAGTTTTCTCGAGCAGGTACTTTTTCTTCCTACTTCCTTCCATGTAGGAAGAAGTGGGTGGGCTAAATAATTTATGTTGGGAGTCTATTGTTTTTATAGACCAACACTGAGGCTTAGCCAAGAGGAAGGCTCAAAAGAGCTTGCCTAGAGTTTGTTCAGAGACAGAATCTTTTGTCAGTATGTGCCTGGGAATGGACTTGACAGGTCGTGGAGTAGGAATGGACATAGTTTGCTTTAATAGGTACTGTCAGTTTTCAAAAGTGGTTGTACCCAAAAAGAAATAAAAGGCATCCAAATCAGCAAAGAAGTCACACTCTAACTCGTTGCAGATGACATGATACTCTATGTGGAAAACCCAAGAAACTCAACCCCAAAATTGCTAGAACTCATACAGCAATTCAGCAACATAGCAGGATATAAAGTCAATGCACAGAAATCAGTTGCATTTCTATACACAAACAATGAGACAGAAGAAAGAAATTAAGGAATCAATCTTATTTATAATTACACCCCAAACCATAAGATACCTCGGGATAAACCTAACCAAAGAGGCAAAGGGTCTGTACTCAGAAAACTATAGAAGACTCATGAAAGAAATTGAGGAAGACACAAAGAAATAGAAAACCATTCCATGCTCATGAGTTGGAAGAACAAATATTATTAAAATGTCTATGCTTCCTAGAGCAATCTATGCATTCAATGCAATCCCTATCAAACTACCATCAACTTTTTTTAACAGATGGAACAAATAATCCTAAAATTTGTATGGAACCAGAAAAGACCCTTAATAATCAAAGGAATGTTGAAAAAGAAAAATCAGAACTGATGACATCACAATTCCCGACTTCAGACTCTATTACAAAGCTGTGATCATCAAGACAGTGTGGTACTGGCACAAAAACAGACACAGAGATCAATGGAACAGAATAGAGAACCCAGAAATGGATCCTCAACTCTATAATCAACTAATCTTAATAAGATTTACATTGGAAAGAATATCTACTGGAAAAAGGACAGTCTCTTCAATAAATGGTGTTGGGAAAATTGGACAGCCACATGCGGAGGAATGAAACTGGACCATTTTTTCACACCATACACAAAAATTAGACTCAACATGGATGAAAGACCTAAAGGTGAGACAGGAATCCATCAAAATCCTAGAGGAGAACACAGGCAGCAACCTCTGTGACCTCGGCTACAGCAACTTCTTGCTAGACACGTCTCCAAAGGCAAGGGAAACAAAGGCAAAAATGAACTATTGAGATTTCATCAAGATAAAAAGCTTCTGCACAGCGAAGGAAATGGTCAACAAAACCAAAAGACAACCAAAAGAGTGGGAGAAGATATTTGCAAATGACACGTCAGATAAAGGGCTAGTATCCAAAACCTGTAAAGAACTTCTCAAACTCAACACTCAAAAAACAAAGAATCCAATCAAGAAATTGGCAAAAGACATGAACAGACATTTCTCCAAGAAAGACATACAAATGGCCAACAGACATACGAAAAAATGCTGCACATCATTTGGCATCATGGAGAATCAAATCAAAACCACAGTGAGATACCACCTCACACCAGTCAGAATGGTTAAAATGAACAAGACAAGAAACAACAAATGCTGATGAGGACGTGGAAAAAGGAGAACCCTCTTGCACTGTTGGTGGGAATGCAAGCTGGTGCAGCCACTCTGGAAGACAGTATGCAGGTTCCTCAAGAAGTTGAAAATAGAGCTACCCTATGACCCAGCAATTGCACTACTGGGTATTTACCCCAAAGCTACCAATGTAGTAATCCAAAGGGGCACCTGCATCCCGATGTTCATAGCAGCAAGGTTCACAAGAGCCAAACCATGGAATGCCATCAACGATGAGTGGATACAGAAGATGTGATATATTTATATACATTGAAATACTAGTCAGCCATTAAAAGAAATGAAATCTTGCTATTTGTGACAATGTGAATGGAACTATTGACTGTTATGCTAAGTGAAATAAGTCGGTCAGAGAAAGAGAGTTATCATGTGATCTTACTCATATGTGGAATTTAAGAAACCAAAAGCAGAGGATAATAGAGGAAGAGAGGAAAAAATAAGACAAGATGAAATCAGAGAGGGAGACAAACCTTAAGAACCTCTTAATCATAGGAAATAAACTGAGCATTGCTGGAGGGGGGAGACATGAGGGGATGAGGTAACTGTGTGGTAGTCATTATGGAGGGCAAGGAGGGCATGTAATGTAATGAGCACGGGGTATTATATAAGACTGACAAATCACTGACCTCTAACTCTAAAACCAATAATACTTTATATGTTAATTAACTGAAATTAAATAAAAAAATAAAATAAAAACATAATGATTCTACCAATGTACATACACTACAGCAGGAAATGAGAGCTCTCCTTGACTTCTGTCTTTGCAACACTTGACAGTCTCAGTTTTGTTTTGTTTTGGGTTTTGATGTCACCATTCTTTTTTTTTTTGGAAGTGTCTCATTATTGTTTTTAACCTGCATTAACATGCTAATGTTGCACTACTTTTCTGTTGCTTATTTAGATATTCCCTTGTAAAGTCTCTATTCAAGTCTTTTTGCCTATGCTTCTATTGTATAGACAGCTCTTTCCTTATTGATTGTAATCTGTGTGGATTCTAGAAATAAGTCCTCTCTGTCAATATATATATTATATCTTCTCCCACTTCCGGGCTCACTTTTTACTCTTTAAAGATGAAATATTAATAATAAACTTCTATTAATAAATGCAAGTACTTATTTTAATGCAGCCACATTTTTCAATATTTTCCCTTATTGCCAGTTTTCATCCAGGTGATGAGACCTTTCCCTACTCTGAAACCAAAAAGATGTTCTATTTTACTTCCTAGAACTGTGCCATCTGATATGGTAGCCATTATTTCACAACTGAGATGTGAGTAGTGTGAGTGAGGGACTGAATTTTTATTTTAATATTAATAAATTTTAATTTAAACACTGAATCAATAGAAAATGTTCTTCTATTAAACACAACTTTTGGGACACCTGGGTGGCTCAGCGGTTGAGCACCTGCCTTCAGCCCAGGGTGTGATCCTGGAGTCCCCAGATCGAGTCCCACGTCGGGCTCCCTGCATAGAGCCTGCTTCTCCCTCTGCCTGTGTCTCTGCCTCTCTCTGTGTCTCTCATGAATGAATAAATAAAATATTTAAAAAAAATAAACACAACTTTTTGCTTTTTGAATTACGTTTTACTTTAACCATTAAAAATGTGTCACCTAAACAGGAACATGTAAAACATGTACCAGATTCTGAAGACTTAGTATGAATGAGATAATGTAAAATATCTCAATGATTTGTGTATGACTACATATTGAAATGATAATATTTTTGACTTTGGAGGCTATGTGAAAAATATGATTAAAACTAATTGCATCTGTTTCTTTTTACACTTTTTTAAAAAAGATTTTATTTATTTACTTATGGGAGACACACACACACACAGAGAGAGGAGAGAGAGAGAGAGAGAGAGAGGCAGAGACCCAGGCAGAGGGAGAAGCAGGCTTCATGCTGGGAGCCTGACATGGGACTTGATCCTAGGTCTCCAGGATCACACCCCTGGGCTAAAGGTGGCGCTAAACCGCTGAGTACCTGGGCTGCCCTCTTTTTACACTTTTTTAATGTGGCTACTAGAAAATTTTAAGTTACGTGTATGGCTCATATTATTTTTCTATTGGACAACAGTTATGGAGGTTTTATTATTTTACCTTTCACAAGTTAGTCTACTACCAAACTAGGATAGATTTTTGTTTATTCTGTGAGGGAGAGTAAAGTTTTATATATATTTTTTATGTTTTCCGCTTGATTCAACAGCATTCATTAAAAAGGCCAGCATTCATTAAAAAGGCCTTTAAAGGCCCTGCCCCCCTCCTTCCACTCTTCATTGCTGTAACATTCTGTCATAAATTAGGCAAGTCTGTTTTTGGACCTTTTATTCCTATTCCACTGATTGGCTTGTCCTTGTACTTGAATCACACTGTTTTCATTAAATGGTTTTATAATAAATCTTCACAGCCTGGAATAGACCTTCCACTTGGTTCTTTTTCAAGACTGTCTTGGCCATTCTTGGCATTTTGCATTCCCATGTGACTTCCAGAATCAATTAATCAATTTCCACAAGAATATTTTCTGAACGTTTGATTGGGAATACATGGAAACTATAGATAAATCCTGAGAGAATTTAACATCTTTGCAACACTGAGTCTTCAAATCCATGGACATGATACCTCCCTGAGGTCTTCTTCAATTTCTGTCCATGTTTTGTGATTGTAGTGATCTTGCACAATTTTCATTAGATATATTCCCTGGTATTCAATTTTTTTGGTGCAGTTATAAATGTTAGTCTTTAATTAATTTACAGACATTTGATAGCTTTAAAATATTGAGTCTTCTGATCTAAGAATATGTAATACACCTCTATTAACCAGAGTTCCTGAAATTTAGATCTAAATTCTTTATCAGATATTTATTTGCAAGTATTTTCTCCTAGTTAGTGGATCATTTTTTATTTTCATCACATCTTCCAAAGAATAGTTTGAAGAAGTCAAACTTACTAATTTTTCTCTTTTATAATTTGAGTTGTATTTAGGAAATCTTTGCTGAACCCAAAGTCACTAAGACTGTCTCCTGTGTTTTCTCCCAGAACTTCTACAGTTTTTAGCTATCAGGATTAGATCTATAATCCAATTCTGATTACTTTTTATGGTGAATAAAAGTCAAGGTTTTTTTTTTTTAATCTATAGATATTTCATTGTCAGCACAACTTGTAAAAAGACTGTTCTTTCCCTATTGGGTTATTCTGGCCCCTTTACAAATAATCAATTGACTATATGTGTGTGGGTATATCTCTGTACTCTTTAATCTGTTCATTGATTTATTTTATTTTATTTTATTTTTTTGGCATATTAATCTTTTTTTGTTGTTGTTGTTCATTGATTTATATACTAATCAATACTAATAACATGCACTCTTGGTTATTGTAGCTTTAGAGTATGCCTGGAAAACAGGTAGTGGGAATCATCCAGTTTTGTTCTTAAAAATTGTTTTGACTAGTTTACATCTTTTGTGTTTCCATTTAAATTTTAGAATGAGCTTGTCAATTTCTACCAATTAAGCCTACTAGAATTTTGATTGGGGCTGTTTTTCATGTATAAATCAACTTGGAAAGAATTGAAAACTATGGAGTCTTTCTGTCCATGATAATGGACTATCTATTTATCTAGGTTTTCTTTCATTTCTCTTAAGGAGTTTGCAGTGTATAGGTTCGGCATATATTTTATTAAATGTATCCCTGAAGTATTTAACTTTGTTGTAGTTGCTATTATAAACAAAATGGCTTTCTTCATTTTGATTCTCAGTTGCTCATTGTTGATATATAGAAACACAGTTGACTTTTTATATTGTCCTTGCTAAACTCACTTATTATGCTAGGAGATTTTTAAGATAGGTACTCTTTATTGTATTGAAGGTGATTCCTTCGATTCTTGGCTTACTGTGACTTTTTATAATGAATAATGATAAATTTAATCAAATGGGTTTTTTAGTAATAAAAATGTACTGAAGTACATTGGGTTTTTTTATACAGATTTGAAAATGTTATGCCATTATCATGTTCTTGGAGTAAACTCAAATTGATTATAATGTATTATCTTTTTATGTATCACTATATTGGACTTCCTAATTGTTTTTAGTAGTTTGCAGCTATGTTCATGAGAGTTATGAGTCCGAAATGTTCCTTCTTGCAATATTCTTGTCAGGTTTTGGATTCAAATTTATGCTAGCCATGTAACACTAGTTGGGAAATGTTCCATCTTTTCCTATTCTCTGGAAGAGGGTCTGTATGTTTGTTTAACACTGGTGTTTGTGTTTCAAACATTTGAACACAAGTGAAGTCTCTAGCCTAGCATTTTCTTTGTAGGGTGGTTTTTAATTGTGGATTCAATTTAATAGATATGTAAGTATTAAGATTTTCTATTTCTTCTTATGTCAGTTCTGGTAAATCATGAATGAATTTGTCATTTTATCTAAATGAATTTGTCCATTTTATCTAAATTTTCAAATTTATTGTCATAAGATAGTTTGTATAATAGTTTTCTATACTCTGTAGGACTTTTCATCCTCAATATTGGTAATTTGTGCTTTCTGTTTCTTTTTTCTTAACTACTCTTCTTAGAAGTCATCAGTGTCATACGTTTTTGAAGAACCAAAATTTTTGCTTCATTAATTTACTATTTTATTTCTGCTTTGTTTTTAATTATCTCTCATAATCTGTTCTTATCTTGATTATTTTCTTCATCTTAGTTTCTTTAGATTAAATCATTGGTTCTTTTTCTATCTTCTTAAAATAGATCTTAGGGCATTAATTCTCAATTTTTCTTTTGCACAGTGTATACATTGAAAGCTCTAAATTTCCATCAAATCACTACTTTAGCTACATCCTAGTTATGTTGTAATGCCAGATTGTTATCCTATGAGCTTCAATTTACTTTTATTTTGTCCTTGATCCATTGGTTCTCAGAAAAATATTGCCTAATTTCTACTCATTTTGAGATTTTCTGGTTGTATTTTATATTATTGATTTTTAGCTTAATCTCACTATTGTCAGAAGACATACAATGTATATTAGTTCCTTTCTTTATGGCTCTGCATAGCACCAATTTAGCAAATATTCCATGTACTCCAGAAAAGGATAGATATTCTCTAGTTACTAGCAATTTTATTCTATATATACTTACCAATCAGGTCAAATGTATTAGTAGTGTCTGCTCAAATCTTTTATGTCCTTTCAGTGATTATCACCTATACTTCGAACCAACTGGCTATAAATAGAGGCTTCCACAACCCCCACCTTGGGTTCAGTAATTTTCTAGAATGGAACAAACTTAGAGAACTACTTACTTATGTTATAATACTTATATTACATATTTTATATTATAAAGGATAAAATAAAAGATGCAGATGAACAGCCTGAACAAGAGATGCATAGAGCAAAATTTGGAAGTCTCGAGCACAGGAGTTTCTATCTGCATGTACCACCTCCCTGTGTGTGGGTGTGTTCACTAACCCAGGAGCTTTCTGGACCCTGTACTTTAGATATTTTTATGGAGGCTTTATCAGATAGGTATGACAGATTATTATTTTCCAGCCCCTTATCTATCTCCAGAGGATTGGAGGTAGAACTGAAAGTTCCAAGCTCCAGTCATGGCTTGGTCTCCCTAATGACCACCCATCTTCCAGGAGCTCACCAAGAATCACTTCATTAGAACAAAAGGTGCTTCTACCATGGGAAATTTCAAGACACTTGGAAACTCTTCACTCAGGAATGGCAAGCATTTTGGGACCTCTGTGCCAGGACTGGAGTCAAAGACCAAATATTGATGGGAATGGGGACAGAGACCAAATTATATATTTTTTGTTATTTCACACTACCCTACACTAAATAGTTGATTATCTTTTAAAGAAGTTAAAAACCAAAAAGGAAATTATTTTATATTTACCATTTCTGGAGTTCTTTATTCCATGTGTTGTTATATTCCTTCTGCTACAGAAGTTTTTTTAAATTTAAATTCAGTTAGCCAAAATATAGTTCATCATTAGTTTCAGATGTAGTTTTCAGTAATTCATCAGTTGCCTATAACACCCAGGGCTCTTCACATCATGTGCCCTCCTTAATGCCCATCATACAATTATCCATCCCCCCACCCACCTCCTCTCTAGCACCCCTTAGTTTGTTTTTATAGTCAAGAATCTCTCATGGTTTTTCTCCCTCTCTGATGACTCCCCTTCAGTGTTCCATCCCTTACCCTATGATCCTCTGCACTGTTTCTTATATTCCACATTTGAGTGAAACCATATGAAAATTGTCTTTCTCTGTTTGGCTTATTTTGCTCAGCATAATACCCTCTAGTTCCATCCACGTCATTGTAAATGGTAAGAATTCATCCTTTCTGATGGCTGAGTAATATTCCATATATGTATATGTATACATATATATATGTGATATATATATTACATCTTCTGTATTCACTCATCATTGATGGTTATCTCAGCTCTTTCCATGGTTCAGCTCTTGTGAACCTTGCTGCTATGAACTTTGGGATGCAAGTTCCCCTTTGGATCACTACATTGATATCTTTGGGGTAAATACCCAGTAGTGCAATTGCTGGGTCATAGGGTAGCTCTATTTTCAACTTCTTGAGGAACCTACATACTGTCTTCCAGAGTGGCTGCACCAGCTGCATTCCCACCAACAGTGCAAGAGGGTTCCCCTTTCTCCACATCCTCATCAGCATTTGTTGTTTCTTGTCTTGTTCATTTTAGCCATTCTGACTGGTGTGAGGTGGTATCTCACTGTGGTTTCGATTTGTATCTCCATGATGCCAAGTGATGTGCAGCATTTTTTCATGTGTCTGTCAGCCATTTGTATGTCTTCCTTGGAGAAATATCTGTTCATGTCTTTTGCCAATTTCTTGATTGGATTCTTTGTTTTTTTTTAATATTTTATTTATTTATTTATTCATAGAGATGCAGAGAGAGAGAGAGGCAGAGACACAGACAGAGGGAGAAGCAAGCTCCATGCAGAGAGCCTGATGTGGGACTCGATCCAGGGTCTCCAGGATCACACCCTGGGCTGCAGGCGGCACTAAACCGCTGCACCACTGGGGCTGCCCTGGATTCTTTGTTTTTTGAGTGTTGAGTTTGAGAAGTTCTTTACAGGTTTTGGATACTAGCCCTTTATCTGACGTGTCATTTGCAAATATCTTCTCCCACTCTTTTGGTTGTCTTTTGGTTTTGTTGACCATTTCCTTCGCTGTGCAGTAGCTTTTTATCCTGATGAAGTCTCAATAGTTATTTTTGCCTTTGTTTTCCTTGCCTTTGGAGATGTGTCTAGCAAGAAGTTGCTGTGGCCGATGTCACAGAGGTTGCTGCCTGTGTTCTCCTCTAGGATTTTGATGGATTCCTGTCTCACCTTTAGGTCTTTCATCCATGTTGAGTCTAATTTTTGTGTATGGTGTGAGAAAATGGTCCAGTTTCATTCCTCCGTATGTGGCTGTCCAATTTTCCCAACACCATTTATTAAAGAGACTGTCCTTTTTCCATTGGTATTCTTTCCTGCTTTGTTGAAGATTCTATGTTCTCTGTTCTGTTCCATTGATCTCTGTGTCTGTTTTTGTGCCAGTACATACTGTCTTGATGATAACAGTTCTGTAATAGAACTTGAAGTCTGAAATTGTGATGACACCAGTTTTGGTTTTTCTTTTTCAACATTCCTTTTGCTATCCAGAGTATTTTCTGTTTCCAAAAAGTTTTATAATTATTTATTCTGGCTCTATGAAAAAAGTTGATGGTATTTTGATAGCGATTGCATAGATTGTTCTAGGAAGCATAGACATTTTAATAATGTTTGTTCTTCCAATCCATGAGCATGGAATGGTTTTTCCATTGCTTTGTGTCTTCCTCAATTTCTTTTCTTTCTTTTTTTTTTCTTCCTCAATTTCTTTCATGAGTGTTCTATGGTTTTCTGAGTACAGATCCTTTGCCTCTTTGGTTAGGTTTATCCCAAGGTATCTTATGATTTGGGGTGCAATTATAAGTGAGATTGATCCCTTAATTTCTCTTTCTTCTGTCTCATTGTTTGTATATAGAAATGCAACTGATTTTTCTACATCGATTTTATACCTGCCACATTGTTGAATTGCTGGATAAGTTCTAGCAGTTTTGGGGTGGAGTCTTTGGAGTTTTACACTAGAGTATCATGTCATCTGCAAAGAGTGAGAATTTGACTTCTTTGCCAAGGGCAAAAAAAAAATTCTTTGAATGCCCTTTTTATTTCTGTTGTCTGATTGCCGAGGCTAGGACTTCTAGTACTATGTTGAACAACACTGGTGAGAATGGGCATCCCTTTTGTGTGTCCGTCCTTATGGGAAAAGCTCTCAGTTTTTCCCCATCGAGAATGATATTTTCTATGGGCTTTTCATAGATGGCTTTTAGGATACTGAGCTATGTTCCCTTTATCCCAAGCTGTGGAGAATTTTAATCAAGAAAGAATGCTTTATTTTGTCAAATGCTTTTTCTGCATCAGTTGAGAGGATCATATGGTTCTTGACCTTTCTTTTATTAATGTGATGTATCACATTGATTGATTTGTGAATGTTGAACTACCCTTGCAGCCCAGAAATAGACCCTACTTGGTCATGGTAAATAATCCTTTTAATGTACTGTTAGATCCTGTTGACTAGTATCTTGGTATTTTGACATCTATGTTCACCAGGGATATTGATCTGTTAATTCTCCTTTTTGCTGGGGTCTTTGTCTGGTTTGGGGATCAAAGTAATGCTGGTCTCATAGAAGGAGTTTGGAAGTTTTCTTTTCATTTCTATTTTTTGAAACAGATTCAGTAGAATAGGTATTATTTCTTCCTTAAATGTTTGGTAGAATTCGTCTAGGAATCCATCTGGCCCTGGACTCCTGTTTTTTGGGAGATTTCTGATCACTAATTCAATTTCCTTGCTGGTTATGGGTCTGTTCAGATTTTCTATTTTTTCCTCTTTCAGTTTTGGTAGTTTATAAGTTTCAAGGAATGCATCCATTTCTTCCAGATTGCCTAATTGGTTGTCATATAATTGCTCAGAATATGTTCTTAAAATTGTATTTCCTCGGTGATGGTCATGATATCTCCTCTTTCATTAATGATTTTATTCATTTAGGTCCTTTCTCTTTTCTTTTTGATAAGTCTGCTAAGGGTTTATTGATTTTATTGTCTCAATGGACCACCTTCTAGTTTCATTGATCTGTTCTTCTGTTCTGGCTTCTGTTTCATGAAGTTCTGTTCTAATCTCTATTATTTCTCATATCCTGTGTGGTTTAGGCTTTATTTGCTTTCTTTCTCTAGTTCCTTTAGGTGTAAGGTGAGAGATTGTGTATATGAGATTTCTCTAATTTTTTGAGAGAGGCTTGTATTGCAGTGTACTTCCCTCTTAGGACTGCCTTTGCTGTATTTCAAAGGTTTTGGACAGTTGTGTTTTCATTTTCATTAGTTTCCATAATTTTTAAAAGGTCTTCTTTAATCTCCTGGTTGACTCATTCATTTTTCAGTAGGATGCTCTTTAACCTCCAAGTGTTTGAGTTCCTTCCAAATTTCCTCTTGTGATTGAGTTCAAGTTTTAAAGCACTGTGGCCGGAAAATATGCAGGGCATAATCCCAATCTTTTGGTATCAGTTGAGACCTGATTTGTGACCCAGTATGTTTGATATAATTGGCTTCTCCCAAATTAGAAGCATAGATATTTTTTAATTGTTATATCTTCTTGTTGGGTAGACCCTTTAAATATGATATAGCGTAACTCTTCCTCTCTTACTACAATCTTTGGTTTAAAATCTAATTTGTACGAGGATTGCTGCACCAGCTTTAAGGTCCATTAGCATGATAAATGGTTCTCCACCCCCTCACTTTCAGTCTGGAGATGTCTTTAGGTCTAAAATAAATCTCTTATAGACAGCGTATGGGTGAGTCTTGCTTTTTTATCCAATCTGAAACCCTGTGTCTTTTTATTGGAGCAGTTAGCCCATTACATTCAGAGTAACTATTGAAAGATATGAATTTAATGCCATTGTATTACTTGTAAAGTACTTGTTTCTATAGATTATCTCTGTTTCTTTCTGGTTTATGTTACTCTTGGGCTCTCTCTTCATTTATAGGATCCCCCTTAATATTTGTTGCTTGGTGGTCACATATTCTTTCAGTCTGTCCTGGAAGTTCTTTATCTCTCCTCCCATTCTGAATTAGAGTCTTGCTGGATAAAGTATTCTTGTCTGCATATTTTCCTCATTTAGCACCCTGACAGATCATGGTAGTCCTTTCTGGCCTTCCAAGTCTCTATGGATAGGTCTGATACCAGTCTAATGTTCCTACTCCTGTAGGTTAGGAACCTCTTGTCTCAAGCTGCTTTCAGGATTTTCTCTTTATCTCTGCAATTTGCAAGCTTCACTATTATATGTCAGGGTGTTGATCTATTTTTATTGATTTTGGGAAGGGTCCTCTCTACCTCTTAGACATGAATGCCTATTTCCTTACTCAGGTTAAGGAAGTGCTCAGCTATGATTTGCTCAAATATACCTTCTGGCCCTCTCTCTCTTTATTCTCCTTTGGGTATTTCAGTAATTCTGATATTGTTTCATTTTATGGCATCATTGATTTCTCAAAGCCTCCCTTCATGATCTACTGGTTGTTTTTCTCTCTTTTACTCAGCTTCCTTCCTTTCCATCAACTTGTCTCCTATGTCACTTACTCTCTTGTGCCTCATTTACCCTAGCTGTTAGAGCATCCAATTTAGACTGCATCTTAGTTAGAGCATTTTAAATTTCAGCCTAATTCGATCTCATTTCTGCACTAAGAGATTCTTTATTGTCTTTTATGCTTTTTTTCAAGCCCAGCTAGTAAACTTTATAGTTGTTATCCTGAATTCCATTTCCAATATTTTACTTAAATCCATATCGATTAGATCTGTGGCAGAGTGTTACCTCTGGTTCTTTCCTTTCTTGTAAATTCCTCCTTCTGGTCATTTTTCTCAGAGAAGAATGGATGAATGAATGAGCACTATTAAAAATATCAACCATGACCCAAGTGAAATACACACAAGACAAATCTGAAGAGGTCAAACATCAGAAGAGAAAAAAAAGAAAAAGAAAGAAAATAGGGAAAGAAAAAAAAGGGAGGAAGAGAGAATATAATCTCACAGAGTGGACAAAACAGGGTGATCCATTTGGTCCTGAGAGTATTTTGACCTGTGTGTTAGAAGACACTAAATCCTAAAATTGTAAAGAAAGCAAAGCTTATATATATATACAAAAGTAAAACTGAATAGAGTTGAAGGAAGCCAGAAATGAAGAGTATTTCTATAAAATGTAAATGTAAAAAATGAAAGTTAAAAAAAGACTTAAAAACAAAGAGTTCCATTAGAAACGACAAATACCCACCATTTGCTTCGACGTGGATGGAACTGGAGGGTATTATGCTGAGTGAAATAAGTCAATCAGAGAAGGACAAACATTATATGGTCTCATTCATTTGGAGAATATAAAAATTAGTGAAAGGGAATAAAGGGGAAAGGATAAAAAATGAGTGGGAAATGTCAGAGAGGGAGACAGAACATGAGAGACTCCTAACTCTGGGAAACAAACTAGGGGTGGTGGAAGAGGAGGTGGGTGGGGGATGAGGGTGACTGTGTGGTGGGCACTGAGGGGGGTACTTGATGGGGTGAGCACTGGGTGTTATTCTATATATTGGCAAATTGAACACCAATAAAAAATAAATTTATAAAAAAAGAGTTGTTAAAATAAGAAACTAATTGAAAGGGAAAAAAAGAAAAAGAAATGGAAATTTTTAAACTAAAAGATCAATCAATTATGAGAAAAAAACCTTGAATTCTATATACTATTTTCCCTGAGCACTGAAGTTTTATAGTCCTGTGTGGTTCATAAGCTTGCTATTCTTCTGTTCTTCCAGTTGGTCTTCTCGGGGAGGGGCCTGCAGTGATGATTCTCAGGTGTCTGTGCCTGGGTGCAGTTGTGCCAGGGGACCAGGCTCAGTGTAAAATGATTTTGGTTGCTCTGTGTGGCTTGTGTTCCCTGCAGGGTTTCCTCACCCCTTTAAAGGATCAAAATAAAAATGACTGGCCCCAGTCTCCATCCCCAGAGCCATAGATTGTGGCCCCCTCTCTTAAGTAAACCCTTAGAGATAAGTGGTCCTCACTTTTGTGTGTGCCACAGTCTGCAGACTCCTTTTGAGGGAAGGCAGAGGGTCTGGTGTTTCTGTACTTTGTAGCACCCTGGCACGGAGAGTGGTCACCCAGTTGATTGTGTACCCACTCCACCCCTCTCAGGGAAAGGTGGAGGGTCCCCACATTCCTGTCCTTTGCAGAGTCCCCACTTAGAGACCAATTACTGGATCGGGCTATGGCTCACTGTTTATGGCAAATTGAGCTGAGAGCACCCTCCAGGACTCGTTGACTGTAACCAGGTTCCCAGCTCCAACACTCGGGAACTCCACTCGCTCAGGCACCCCCATTGTTTCTGTGAGTCTGGGAATCCTGACACCAGACTGTCCCACCTAGAATTCTGCTCTGTTTCACCACGTGAGCACCTTTCAGGCAGCAGTGTCTGTCTCTGGAGTAGATTTTTGAGAGTTCTGACTTTGCCCTCCAGAGCTGTATCACTTTCCAATAGCTGGCTTACAGAGCTATTACTTCCCTCCCCCACCATTTATCTTTAGATATCTCCCCTCAGAATCACCGCTCTGAACATCCTACCTTGCAAAAAGTGGTCACTTTTCTATTTGCAGAGTTCCAGGTATTCTTGTCTTACATATTGGGTTGAATTCATGAGTGTTCAGAATGATTTGATGGTTATTTAGCTAAATTCAAGGGACCAGATGAAACAAGGTCCCCTACTCTGCTGCCATCTTGCCTCCCCCTTATCCTGCTACGGAGCTTCTTTTGACATTTTTCTTATGTATGTCTACTAACAACAAATTATCCTAAAGCCTTTATTTTTTTCTTCATTTTGAATAGATCATTTCACTGGATATAGAAATAGGCAGGCTTTTCTTTCAACATTTTAATGATATTTAATTACCTCTTGGTTTATTTAGGTTCTGATGAGCTATCCATGGACATTCTTATCTTTGTTTCTCTGTATATATTATATCATTTTTCTTGGTCTGCTTTTTAAGATTTTATCTCTATCTCTGGTTTTCAGCAAATTTATTATCATGAGTCTTGCTATGATTTTCTTTACATTCATCCTGCTTGTGGTTTATTGAGCTTCTTGGAACTGTGGATTTATAATTTTCATTAAATTTGTATGATTTTCATTAATATTATGTCACTGACTTTTTCTATTCCCACTACCTCCTGACACTCCAATCATATGTATTTTAGAATACCTCATATTATCCCACAGATCACTGAAATTCTTTTCAGTTTTTCCATATTTTTTCCCTCTGTATTTCATTTTGGATAATTTCTATTGTGGTTATTTGATTTCATAGATTATTTTCCTGTGTAATGTTTAATCTACTATTAAGCTGATCCAGTGAAATTTTCATCTCAGATTTTGTAGTTTTCATTTATATAGGTTCCATTTAATTCTTTTTCGATACTTTTTTTACATCCTCATTCTATTCATACTGTCTTTTTTAAATACTTGAGCACATTTTTAAAATCCTTGTCTGCTGATTGCATTATCTCTGACTCTACTTTTATTAACTGATTTTTCTCTTGATGATCAGCGCATTGTCCTGCTCTTTTACATATCTAGTAATTGCTTCCTGGCTGCTAAATTTGGTGACTGTTCTGTTGTAGGGTGGCTAGACTTTGTTTCCTCATTTAAAGAGTGTTGTATATGCAATAAAAATGTTTGGCAGACAGTGTAACTTGAAGATGAATTTGTTTCTTTCAAGATTGTTTTTAAGCTTGTTTGGGGCTTTCAAGGTTGTTTTTAACCTTTACTTAGGGCTAATTTATTCATATTAGTAAAGTAGGACTCTTCTGTGGCCTCTATTCTAATGCCCCCAAAGTTAGTTTTACCCTAGCTAGGTGGAACTTGAGTATTTCCCAATCCTGTAAATAGCTTTAGAGATTATTTACCCTGTAATTTCCCAACAGTCACTGGTCCAACTTCATGCAGTTTCTCTCTATGCATCTAAAGTTTACTATTAAGCAATAAATTCAAGGGGACTTCTGTGCTTATTCTGTGTTTTTTCTGTATAGCTCTCTACTCTGCGGCAGTCTCCCTGACACATTCCAGCTGCGTACCCTCACTCCAACTCTGATCTGTTTTTTCAACTCAGTGAACCTGCTATGTTCTGCTTAGCTTCTTCCTACCTGCACTGTGGCCTGAAAAGTGCCTCAAGGCCAGAAGTTAGTGTAATTGTAGGGCTTCATTTGCTTCTGTTCTTACCTTTATCACAGTTCTGTACTGCCTGTTGTCCAAGATCTGGAAACAGCTGTTTCATATATTGTGTCCTGACTTCTTGTGCTTTGTGGTAGATCAGTCCCAGAATCAGTCATCCCGTTATAGTCAGAGTGGAGCAATGCTGCCAAGTATTTTTTTTTAACTTTGCAATTGAAAAGCAAACTTCTGGAATCAGTGGCTCTGTGGTGGAAGAGCGTAAAGGGGAAGAGATTCAGAGGTAACTATATAAATTTATGTAACATTTGCCAGAAGTTTAAGAAATGCATTATATTCAGAAATATTTTCTTCTTGATTTCAAAATAAGACTCGGTGGAACTATTAAATTTATTTTGGGAAGTTTCTACTTTAGGTTCTATACTTCTGTACGATGAAGGTTAATTAGATGGTTTCGTGAATATTGCAGTATTGTTGATTTGGATCAATGATGATGATGGGGCAGTTGCTCCTGCTACTGATGATGACGACAACAAGATTTATTTAGGCACCTCCAATGAACCAGGCACTGTGTCAGGCTCTTTCCATCAGTTCCCTTTACTCTTCCACTAGAGGGCTGCACGCTAGAAGTTATGAGCTCCAGAAACTCAGGGAGGTGATGTTAGTTCCTCAGGCTCACACACTAAGGAGTGAACACTCCATGACTACATTACTCCGTAGTGACCTAGTAGCTAGAGCCGGAGGACAATCTGAGCTCGCCTCTAATGGTGCCTCCTTCCACTACTCTGTTGCCCTCTGATGCTCTCTTCACCTGAGTTTTCCCATCTGGCACATTGTAGTGGAAAACAGTTAACTCTTTCCCTAGGGAGGCTGTGCTATTATATAGATGTTTTGCATTATTTTGCTTTGAATAACAGTATATGTAAATGTGCTCCTGGAGGTTAAAATTGTATTTATTTTTTAAAGCTTGGCCTATCCCACTGGGATAAATAGTTGAAAATAAGGGGGAGGAAAAGGCAGGCTGGAGAGAATGTGAGTCACATGGAATTGCTCCTTCTTCCCCCTTCCTGCCCAACACATACTCCTGTTAGGATATAAGCTGCCATGGCAGAGGAAAGAGTCGTACATTTCCTATCATGGAGTCCTCACTGGTTCTGATAGTCAGCGTCCAGAGCGGATTAATCCAGACATTACTCATTAACTCTGCATCAGGATGATGTGCAGGGGCAGATGTTCTTGCTGAGAAGAATAAAAGCCTCCTGTAGCACCTGGAAGACTTTAGCACACACGGTCCCCAGCCAGATCACAAAGAGATTCTAGTGAACATGGGCCCTTTGCTGCCTCTAACCATCTACCTCTTGTTCAGAGGTTGGCATATCTCCTGGACTTCAGCTCTCCCATGGGCCCTGCATTGTTGAGCCCTCCCTATCTTCAATTGCCTTTCCTGGCATTTGAATCATCACTTCGATGATGTGATAATATCTGCAAGTTGGGAAAATAAAAGTGGCATTTGTTTAGCCATAATTAATGAAATATTTATGTTGCATGAGACTATGTGATAAAACCTTAGGCTTAGAGTCCTTTTGCTTCTGATTACATTTGGGATTTTTTTTTCTATGACCAGACATTCTGACGCCAGCTCTTTTACACTGAGCAGATGTCATGTAGTAAAAATGGGTGCCAGATGCTGTGAGCCACAGAAGGGCGATTTGTTTAAGAGCTGGCTCTGACTTTTTTGCATTCAATTACTCTGCAGAACAAACCTTACACAAGCATTTAGGTAACTCAGCTAACTTCAGACAAGCATTTTAATAATAGATTTCATCTCTGAATGCATTTTAACCAACACACCATATAAATGGTGTTTAAGGAATTAATTGATTTCTGCATAATACCTTTTTTTTTTTAATATGAAAGGAGAGCTGCAAAGCTTTTGGCAGGGACCCAGAAATGTAATTAACGTGGAGGGCCAAATTTTCAGTTGCCCTTAGGTACTGCCTCTTCCGACTCACGGCAGGTGCAGTGAGGGAAGGGCAGGGAGGAAGGGAATGACGGTAAGAAGGGAGGAGGGAGAAGCAGTTTGGGGTCACGAGGCAGGAAAAGAAGCTGGGGATTCAGTAAGTTCTTCTGTTCCCATTTCAGGTCCCCAACACATCCCCATCCAAATGCAGGTGACAGGGGCCACCTCTTCTACCTCTAACACCAGCATCTCCTCTGCAGATGAAGATTTTCATCCCCAACCTTCCTTGCGGTCAAAGGTAACTACACTTGGCAAACCAAAGAGGGCCTTGGCTTGTGGGGGCCATTTACCATCCGGATTTCAGACCCAATGTGGACTCCAGCTGCAGTGGTTTCGTTAGGAGGATCACGTTTCATTTCATCTGACAGCAACCGCTTTTTACCTGGAACACCCTAAGAATTATCTTTTTTTTTTTTAACTTTTAGAAGCTCGCCTTTCTTAGAGACTCCAATTGGCAGAAAAAAAAAAAACAGACATATTTACTTAAAATCATTTGGTGACTGCAGCTCTTAAAGTGGGTTTAATACGTGGTCCAACAAGCAAACCATCGAAAAAATTACAACAAGCAGATGCATATTTCCCTGAGGGAAACACAGCTTCATTTAAGAAGCACTAAAGGCAGATTGCATGGAAAATGTTATGTTTATTCTAATCAGAAATATGAAATGAACCATGCAGTTGCATCTAGACACGGATACTCCAAGGGTCCCTGCTGTGGAAGGAGGGACTAGCTGCGTGCTGGCTAGGGAGATGGCTGTTCTCTTTGGTTCATGAACGTATTTCTGGAAAACACTTTAAACAATTCCCATACCCGTAGATTTAAAAATGCAAACACCATCATATGTCTTTAAATGTGTGTGTGTGTGTGTGTGTGTGTGTGTCATATACGTGAAGACATATCCCATGACCAAATCTCACTGTTGTTTTCTCTATCCACCGGGGCTAGGACATTTTCACTGGGACCGAGGGATGAATGGTTGGACCTAAAATGCTTCCCAGGAGAACAGAGAAGCAGTTCACTGTGCTAACAGTGTTTATTTTTTGGAGCAGTGAGGATCTGAGGAGAAAGGGAGAGAACCAAATTTATTTACTTAGACTCAACTTTTCCATGTCTGGCATTAGGAACTTTGGCGTCATCTCAAATCACTCAGGGGTTCCAGCTCCCCACGGCCCAGCTTAGAGCAAGGCAGGAGGGGCCTGGGACATGGCATGAGAGAGAGAGAGTGAGACAGAGACAGAGACAGAGACAGAAAAAGAGGAGGGGGAAGGGAGCGAGGGAAGGAGCGAGGAGGGAAGGATTGCAAATGAAAGAGAATGTGTATGGGTTTCTCGTTTCTAACTATGGGCATCTCTGATTGGTTCAGTATTCAGCACAAATAAATTTGGTGTGTGATGTTGATTCCTGGGGTTTCTTTGCTGTCCCCTCTTCCCTTTAAGTGACCTTGAGTTAAGTGTGTATTCATTAGAATACAGACATTCATCAGCCATTCTAACAGCCACTCCAACACTCATGGAGAATAAGAAAATGGAATGGCCCAAACGCATCAGAGAGCAAGACCATAAGATCTAGGGCGAGCCGTGCAAGTAGCTCCTTGTCCTCCTGCTGGCCCAGAACAGAGCCTGTCAGCACTTAAGCTTGCAGCGTGGAAAAGCTTGCCTGCTTCACCTGGCCTCTGACCACTCTTACAGGAAGGGAAGCTGACCAAAAGGATATTTCTTTCCTACTCCCCACGGGCTCACCCTGAAACAACAAGGGTTTTCCCCCCTCTGGTTTCATCTCTTCTGCTCCATACAGGTGTGTCCCCAGCCCTTTGGCACAGAGCCCAGGTCAGCTCAAATGAACCTTTGTGCAGGAAACTGGAGACAGGATGTGAACACTCCACCCCTTCCATTTGCTTTGGCCCTCCCCACCACCACTCCTCCCAAAGCCATGCCTGGACCTGGGAGACCAGGGCAGGCACTCGTCCTCGGTCCTGCCAGCCCTCTCCCTCTCTCTGTCCTTTGTCTTTTCCTTCCTTGTCCGGAGCCCCTTTCCTTGCCTCTCTGTGCTGTCATTGCCACTTTTGAGGATATAAGGACTGTGCCTGGGACATCATAAGACTAGATGAGCATTTGTGAATAAATCATCCTTCTTTTCTGTGTCAACATATTTTAATAAAAGGCAATAGTGATTTTCTTTCCTCCTCCAGGTCCTACCTAGTTCACTAACTGTTGATAAAGCAGTAGGGTTTTGGCAGCTGAGCTGTTGGAAGTGTTAAGATGGGGTGATGCTGCCAAGGCATCCCCCCCTTGAAATGATATTAAATGGTCTTAATTTAAGGGGAAACCTTGACATTCCTACAAGGCAGGGGTTTTTGACATGCCTTCACAGTATTGGGTCTAGGAAAGGCTGTGTAGACCAGCTAAAAACGTGGATGCTGGATTCAGGCTACTTGGGCTTAACTCCTGGCTCTACCAATTACTAATTGTACCATCTTGGCCAAGTTATGTAACTCCAAGGTTTGATTGACTTATCTGTACTCTAAGTGTAATGTGAGGAATACATGTGAAGTAATCAGTGTAATATCTGCCATACAGCATTCAGGATGTGCTGGGGCTTATTAGATAAATTAATATAATGGAAGCTCAAGAGATACTTGTGAGTCTATAGATTGAATTAGAAAGTCTCTGGGCACCAACTACCAGTGATCTCCACCATGCCCTCCTGACCTAACCTTTCCAGAAAGGTCCCGCCTATTTAATGGTGAGCTTCCTACCCTCCCTCCCCCACCAAATGGCCCAGACCCTCTGTTCAGAATGGCTGACAGTAAATCTGGAGGTTATCTCATAAAAATAGAGATGATATGATATGGAATAAGTTTGAGATCAGAAAGCTAAAATTTCCTTCCAAGGATGAAATAAATCTTTAAGATTCTAGATCCTAAGGAGCATTCTAGAAAAATGAAATTTCATCATTAAGATAAATGTTTTCACTGATGACCCGTAGATACTCTGAAGTCTCAAAGCTGGCTGCTTTCCTGAGGAGCATGATGGTCTCTCCATCCATAGCCATGGAATGGGTGACTCAATGACCAGGATCCACGAGTTCCTGGACATGCACACACTTTTCAGGCATAACCTCTGACCTCTGTCATGGGCCTGGATTCCTCTGGCAGTACCAATAGGATTGGCCTATTAATCCATCCTTCCCTTGTGGATTTATACTCCCTTTAATGACCAAACATCCAGTTCAACCACAGATACTGAATGCCCAGGCACCAGACTAGCTGTAACAATGTTTTAATTCCATATGTGTTTCTGCCAGCATTAAAAAGAATTCTTCAGCATGTTCTAATCTTAATCCTAATATGTAGAAAGTGAATGAGTACGCAGCAAGAAGACAAACTCACAGTAAAACTAGCCCAATTTGAACATTTGCTTGTATACATAGGATGTAGATATATGTGTATATTATATACAATTATATACACATGCACACATATATGAAAAATACCTGATTTTATTCTATTATGATCATGCTAATTTATAATATGATAATCTGATAATCATGCCACTAATAATAAAAATCATAGTATTTATGTATTTATCCCATTTTTTTTTTCAAGTATTCTATGAAGGGCATAATCCACATTCTCTCAATTAATTCTTATCACAGTCTCCATAAGGTAGCATTAAATCATTTTCATCACTTTGAAGTTCAGAAAGTTGTGTGGCATGCTGAAACACACAGCTTGGCTGGGATTTGATGCCAATTCTGCATGGCTCCGGGGCCCAGTGCTCTACCAGTATTCTCTGCTGTCTCTCCAACCAGAAGTGTCTCCTCTGCTTTCCAATATGTGGATGTGGCCACACTGTTACTTTTCCTTTCTCTGGTGTTTAAAACCTGGAAGTGATACCATCAAGATCTACATCTATTTTCAATGCATCCATTTTGAGTGTTCTGGATTTTACAAGCCCAGGCATACACAAAACCCAGTGACAATGATGACATATTTGCGCAAGCAAAGTGAAGTAGGGAAGGGAAGCAATCTTTTGCCTACCTCAAGCCCAGAAACACTTGTATCTGAATTATTTAGACACATTCCTCTATTCTCAGGTTTAATTAGGCAATGTAGACCCACCTGAGGATTGTTTAAAGATATTGTTTTCATGGTGTGTGTTTATGTGTAAGTGTGTGTGTTTCCCACCCAGGCTCATCCTTAGAGCTATGGTAGCATCTATGTAGAATATAGTTTTTGTGTTATTCTTTTCCTCAACTGAACCAAATCAATTCTCTATAAAGCCACTCCCACTTTTACACCTACATATATACCACTCCCAACCCCAAACACACACACCAGTTTCCCAATCCAGCACCTACCAGCCACATGTGGCTATTTAAATTTATATTTGAGTTTATTAAAATGAAATTTCAATTTCTTATTCATGCTAGCCTCATTTCAAATGTCCAATAGCCACATGTGGCTAGTGGCTTACATATTTTAGCACAGATATAGGACATTTCCATCATTGCCGGAAGTTCTATTGGACATCATTGTTCTAGAAGCTACACAGTGGTTTGGTTGGAGAAAGCAGAAGCCTGTGTCATTATTTTACAGATTTTAACCTCATTTTTCTCAGATACAATTTTTCTTCTCTTGGTTTTTGTAGGAGAGGAAGACCCTTAGAAGAAGAAGGAAACTGGAGAAAGCAACAAAACAATTGGTTAAGCAAGAAGAATTGAAAAGACTTCATAAAGCTCAGGTCAGAAAAACTTGACTTGAGTGAGTGAGCCTGGCATCTGGGACCTGGGAATTGGGTTGGAAAGCCCTTGGAAGTCTGTATTGTGTTAGGGGAGACAGGCTGGGGGAAGGTCAGTCTCTCTTCTCTGAATGACCAGATTCATTCTAAAGGCTCTAACTCAATCCCTGGTGGGACCATGGGGCCTGAAGAGCCTAGATGTTGAGCTGGCCCACTCCCAACTGCCTTTCCATCTGCAAACATGTGTCCTGCAAGTGAGCCTGGAATGACAGCCAACACATGGCCCTGGGAACCATCCTAAGCCCTGACTGCCACATGGCAGTGGCCTTAGTCTTATCCTCTGTGAGGATACAACTTTCTCCTGACGTCCTGACAGTGCCCCTGCTGAACAGACAATCTATTAGGAGCTGCTTCTATTCCAAGGTTAGTCAAAAACATAAGCAGCTAGCATTTCAGTATAGACTCCCGGTCTTGATTGTTAGTGCTAAACATTTCTGCTTGAATTGGTCTGTCCACGTCTGTCACAGGCAGACAAAGGATGCAGAAAGTCAAGGCATTCTCCACCTCCCTGAGGACCCCAGATGTAACCTTGAAGAATAGCAGCGTTTTAGGACAGAAGGACTTAGAATGACCATTCATATTCACACAGTGTTCCCTTCTGTTCCTTTCTGTGGTTACTTCCTTTTTCTGGCCATGTAGTCCTCCTGAGGAAGGAAGCCGCTTCACCTGAACTCCTTTACTCTTCACAGTGACAAGGGAGCCACCACTTTCACCTAGCAGACGGGGAAAATACCCACAAAGTCCCTCTGTCCCCTCTCAACTTCTGAAACAGGTTTCCTTGTGAGAATGAGATAAGTCTTGGTGATATGGATTGACAGACTGGCCATCCTCCTCCTTATGGTCTCCCTCCAGATCACAGGTGGTGGTGAGAACCATGATAGCCTTTGGTGGCCTCATCTATTAGCACTCACAGCAGCCTTAAGTCTTCAAGATTTTCATCCTTGGTTTGAAGGAACGACCACTGTATAGCCTGTTCAGCGGCCATAACAACATAGCGCACAATATGTGACTTAAACAACAGGAATTCATTTCTCATAGTTCTGGAGGCTGGAAACCTAAGATCAAAGTGCCTTCAGAATTGGTTTCTGGTGCCGCCTCTCTTCCTGACCTGTAGACACTGCCTTCTCTCTGTGCCCAGGCAGAGAGAAAGAGAGAGATGTCTCTTGTGTCACTTCCTCTGCCCATCAGGTCACCAGTCCTACAGCATTAGGGGCCCACCCTTATGATCTCACTTAACCTTAACTACTTCCTTAAAGGCCCTATCTCTAAATACAGCTACATTGGGGGTTAGGGCTTCAATATATGAATTTGGGGGAGTGGAAACAATTCAGTCTGTAGCAACCATATAGCCATCAATGCATGGCAGTCATAAAGTCATTTAAATTCCATTAGTTATTCTACATCATGCCATCAAGAGATGGATTAATAAAAACAAAATTGTCTTTAGAAGAGAGACAGAGGGCATGAAATTACAACAGTGTTACATAGATTTCCCGTCCATTTCAGATTTTGCATTAAAGGCTGGGACATTAACACTCTTAGCTGGGATGAGAAGAGCCAGGCGGCTGCTCAGGCCCGACCCCTGTTCACGTCTCTTCACAGGGTAGGAGGTACTTCAGTGATTGTACTCTGAATCCAGGGGAGACCAGGAAGATGTGGAGTTAAGAAGGAGAGGGGGTGAGAGGTGCAGGTTGGTGAGGGAGGGAGGACATGCACATTCTACCTGCCCAGACAGCTGCCAGCTGTACCTGTTTGGCCAGGTGCAAAGTCTGTTCTGCCCAGAGATGTGCCTTCTGGCAGCATGCTGTTTAAAAGCAGAGGAAATTAATGGGGAACAGAAAGTGTACATGGGAAAGGCTTTCCCCTAATCTTCCTTCCTGGTACAGGCAAGAGAGAAATAGCCAGTAGAGAAACTAAGTACATAAAAGCAAGCCCAGTCATGACCCCAAATGTTAACAGGTGCTGATGGTAAGTCTAGGGAGGGTGTGAGGTGGTCCCTTAATGGGATCAACATCTTGGGTCTTGTCTTAATAATCTGCTAGGAACAGCCACTGTGCACTTCCACACTAAGAGGCCCCTGGGTGTTAGCCCTGTGGTCCACTGAAAGAAAAGTTCCAAGCTATATGGCTGAAGATGGGAGCTGGACACATGGAGCAAGGCACAGCAAGCCCCAGGAGTTGGCCCCGGGTCTCCGGCTCCAGACCAACTTCTCAGGAGGTAGTTGCTGGCTCTTCTTGGGAAAGTGGACCACGACTGTGCTCTGTTTGCCCCTAGAACCTCATCCTAGTTTGAGTAGTAGCTGCTGCTCTGTGGATGCTATGACCAGTTGGAGGCCAAGGCTCAGAGGAGTCTGGGAGCCATGAGAACCACCTCTGGAGCCCGGCATCCTCTGCCCAAGGGCACGTCTGGTCATAGAGGACTCTTCATGTCTATTCGGGGGCAGATTGAGCTTCCATACAGACTCTTTGCTTTATGTTTTCACACTGAAGGAGGGAAACATCAAGGTCTAGTTATCTGGGAATTCAGAGGTCCTTACCCAAGGAGGGACACCATAAGGGACAGGGGCTCCTTCTTCTTCATCGACCCCCTCCTGTGACTCGGCACCTCGAGAGCCCCCGTGTGACACACAATCCTGGCATTGCAGGCCATCCAGAGGCAACTGGAGGAGGTGGAGGAGCAGCAGAGGGCCTCCGAGATCCAAGGCGTGAGGCTGGAAAAGGCGCTGAGAGGGGAAACAGGTAGGCAGCCCCGCAGATTGGAGAAGTGGGTGTGGGCCCCCGTCTGTGGTCCAAAAATAGTACCCATCTAACCCTGTTGTCACCGTGTGGAACTGATAGCGGGACCTGGGGCACCAGGTCCACAGCTGCTTCACATTTCCCAAATCAAACCGATGGTCCAGGGTGAAAATCCTAAGGAACTGGTCAGCCTGTGGGCCTTCTCACTGGTTTTCTGGCCTGCCCAGTCTCACTTCTGCAAGTGTGGATGTTCTTTACAAGCCCAGGGTTATGGGAAACTCAGGAGAACAGTTTGGGTGCTTAGGCAATGTTGGTAGTGAGTCAAAGCCCAGGGAGGGACTCAACGCCCTTGTTTCTCCCTTTCCTAGTTGTGTATCTCTGGCCGGTCATGTTCTAAACTTCTATGAATTTTTGTTTTCTCCTCTAAAATGGGAGTATTTGTGGTTTCCTTTAGAACTGATATAAAGAAGGATGCCTGGGTGGCTCAGTGGTTGAGCATCTGCCTTCAGCTCAAGGCATGATCCCGGAGTCCAGGATCGAGTCCCGCATCAGGCTCCCTGAGGGGAGCCTGCTTCTCCCTCTGCCTATATCTCTGCCTCTCTCTGTGTGTCTCTCATGTCTAAACTAGTAAAATCTTAAAAACAAAGAATTGACATAAAAATTAAATGAGAAATTATATATAAAATATATATATAAAGAAAATAAATTAGCATATTGCCTGCCTAGCAAAAAAAAATGGTAAGTGTCCCACGAATAAATAGCTTCAGACTCTTAGATCCAAACAGGAGTCCTCTGGTGAAGACCTGCCACGTGGGAATCATGCAGAGGGTGAGTCTATAGTGATGAGTATGGCACAGTTTCTGCCTTTGAGGGGTTCATGGTCCATTGAAGGATGCAGACCTGTAAGTAAATAAGCCGCACCGCAGGAGGATAAGTGCTATGATAGGAAAAAGCATTTGGGAAGGGGGGCACGGGAGCATAGTCATGAGGTTCCTCACTGATCTTGGGAGAAGGGGCTCAGGCTAAGCACCTGGAAGGGGCAACCCATTATAATGGGAACCACAGAAGGAGTAGGAGTTCACCTATTTACTTAGGAAGTGAGGAGATTGTTCTGGAAGAGGGAATGGCACCTGCAAAGGCTAAATGTGAAAAAAAAAAAATGTGAAATGCCTCAGTGAACAAGGAGCCAGCAAAGGATTCAAGGTGAGGGCTGGCCTAAAGAAACCCACATTTTTTGGAAGCTGCTTCAGCACTAGTTTACGCCTGGTGAATTGGAAGGCCCCTTAGAGTTAGCGGATGAGGGGTGGTATTGTCTCTTTAGGTTTTCGGATGTGATGTCTCTAGCCTTCTGCATTTTGGATATAACCTGTGAAAAACCAGACACTGAAAACCTATCTCTGCGTGCAGTTGCATAAACAGTATGCTATTTGTTCGCCAACATAGAGGAAGGTTAGGATTTCGATTCCCTTAAGAGTTCAGTTCTGAGAGTGATGACACCAGCAGGGGCAGACCTAGATTTGTGAGGCCGGAAGCCTGTGCAAAGTCACGCAGACAAAGTCTTGAGGGGTGTTTCCAGAGCCTTGCAAGGCCTCGACCCAGGGAGGGGCGCTGGGGTGCAAGCTTCACCAGCTGCGTGGTTACCCTGTTTCGGAGTCTCAGGGAAATGTTGGAGTCTGACTTTATCCCTCTGAGCCTCGGTTCTGGTTTGTAAAGTGGGAGGGCTCCTCATACCTGTTTCTGGGACTTGTGGTGAGCGTTGGCCAAAACAATTTGTGTGGAAGCCCTAGCATAGTACCTGGCATGGGATAGACAGTAAGTGTTTGTTCCTTTTCTTACTAAAGTACATCGTGCATTTCCTTGCAAAGATAACCCAGATCCACCTATCAGGAATAGACCTCATTGCAAAATAATAACTGTTTCCTGCTTGGAGTGAGAGTCCTGGCCTGTCCCTACAGCCATTGCCGGAACTCTCGGTACAGTGAGCCGCTCCTGTTGGATGTACAGCCATATTCCCCAGCCAGAAGGCTCTGCACTGGGCTCTGGGAAGCCACAGATTTCAGTGAGAGCCTTAAGAATGAAAAGGATCAACATGCCAACAAAGCTAGGGCCTGTTTCAGTTTCCTAGGGAGGGAAGGTGTTGTGGTGTGGAAAGTCAAATAACAGGTATCAGAGAGCCCCGTGTTCAAATTCTGCTCCATTGCATTTAGGCTGTGTGACCCCAGGAGAATCACTTAACCTCTCAGCCTGCAGATTCCTTATATGAAAAATGGAGCTAATGATCCTCACATTACCAGGTCGTTTTAGAATTAAGGGCGTTGGTGGGCAAAGTGTCTACCAGAGTGTCTACTGCCTAGCAGGCGTCGCACCAATGCCACCTGATATCGTTCTTACAAAGTATTATTAAATATCCACACACATACACTGTGAAAGAATTGACTCGCTAGTCTTCACTGCTTGACATTTAAATTCTAGAAACCATATTTTTAAAGCTTCTGAAAATCTCCTTCTCCCCCAAGTATAAAGAAAGGCTATTTTGAAGGATCAGCTAAAGAAAGCCAGCTTGTGTTTTCAAAGGTGTGTCGATCCAGCCAGAAGATGGATTCCCTTCATTCCCTTCACATCCTTAGTAATTCAATTCCCCTGTTCAGTCTATGGGCCTTTCCCTCGCCTTGGTTGTCCTTGCGTGGGTGACAGATGCAGCTCAACATGAGGCTGGAGCCTGGAAGAGTCAAGGAGAATGGGCCCCAAAGGAGACCAAATGGAAGATGTGCAAACCAGGCATCGAAATTAATACACTCCAACTTGTAATAACATTTGTGCAATAATAATATTCCCTTGCAGTTTAATATTCTATTCAGCCCCTTTAAAAGATGGCCCTGGTGCTTAATGAATGACCGATGCTTATTAGGTTAAGTTGTATTTGAGCTGGCCTGTGCTGCTCTGGTTCAAGTGATTTAATGGGAATTATTTAATAGGTATTATTAGGATAATTAGAAAATGATCACAGTTAGGCAATAATATTGAGCTATAAAGGTTGTGAATAACCAAATTTAGAGACAGGCCTGAAAACATGAGTAGTCTGTGACAGTTATGCAAGGCTCCTCTAATAATTACATGCGCCAGCCTGAAAGGCTCTTTTGTTCCTAGGAGTTATTCATTAGGCGGGCATTGAATTAGAGGAACATGCGGGGGTGCAGGATGGAGGGCAATGATGGCTGATGAGCAAAATGAAGCTTTGATGAGCTCCTAATTGTCGTGACAACAATTTCTTCTTTCTTTCCAACAGTCAGAAATAAGCTCCCCTACCCCCAGGAAGAGTTGTTCTCCATTTTGTCAAGGAAAGGGAAACAAAGAAAAACAAAAATCTAACAACCCACCCTAGATTACAAGTCACGATGTCCTTTAGGGTGTGTGTTGGGAGGTGGGCAGAAGTGTTATGGATGGATGTCCTTAGAAAAAGGGAATGGATTCCTCTGGTAGTTCCAACTGCCCAGAGTAAAGGACCAGGGTGTGCAGGGGTCTGATTACCCTGGGCCCCACCTCTCTATGAAGAGATAAGCCAAGCTTTGCCAGCCACTTAGACGCCTCTTGGTCAAGACACTGTTACCTACTGCTTTGTTATCAATGTGGTGGTCAGTGTTAAGTGCTAGAGCCATGGAATTCCCCAATTTTGCAAGAGACCGCCATTCAAATTTAGATGGTGTGGATAACACAATCTGTGCTTTCCTTCAACAGCTGGAGGCAGGTGAAATCTGATAGAAACTGAGAGCACCTTGGAAGGAGAAAAGATTTGTCCCTAGGGGCGGCATACGGGAATTACTTTTCCCTTATAGCTTTACCAACTTTGGGGTAAGGTTTACCAGCTGGTTGTCTTCATTGAGTTTGTTTGTTTGTTTGTTTGTTTGTTTGTTTGTTTGTTTGTTTGTAAGGTTTTTTGAGAGCCAGATGGTTCCTCCTTTGCAAAGATGGAGTTTACAAAGAAATAGCAGGATGTGCCAGGCTTCCAGTAGGTGGCAGCAGGAGCACATGTTATCATGAGAGAAACCACAATGAAACCCTAGCCAGGAAGAGGGAAGTAGTTTGGCTTACACTCTGTGGTTTTTATCTTTTTGGCTGCTGACAAACAAAAGAAATAATATTTCCCTTGATAATGTAACAATGAGGTATCCTGAAAAGAACACAGATACTGGAATCAGACACTTGTGAGTTTGAATCCCAATGCCATTCATAGATAATGGCCAGGAATAACAAGATTGCAAAGTTGATGGCTAAGCAAGCTAGGGATTTGGATGAGTTTGCCACAATTCTATGAACTAAAAGTAAACAGTGAAATTCAGGGCATCAGAGGACAGGAGTTTTTTTACGTAGAGTCCAGCAAACAGCAGGAACATAGCATGGTACAAGTTGCCCTGTACCCAAGCACTTCAGTGTGACCCAGTAGGCCCAGATGGCAGCTGTGCACACAGAAGATTGTGCCACAGCACAGGAGCTCAGGGCAAGGTACTTGGCAGCCTTTACAACAAGCACTGAACAAGCCAGCCCTCTCCCCAGAAGCAAGTAGTTATACAGTAGTCACACTGTGGCATCCTGACCTACTTCTCGGAATCGTCTACTTGGCTGATTGCAGGAATGACTTGGGGTTGGAGGATGGTTAGGCCTTGCAGTTTGGCACACTCAGCATAAGATATCCAGGAATGCATAGGGTCTACTGCAGATTGCATTATACAACAAATAGTAATCATCCGTTGATTATGTGTTCACCTCTGACTCCAGCCTCAGTGGCCACCCTATAGAAAGTCAGTGGCCTAACAACAAAGATGGGCCCAGTGAGAGTGAGCCTGGGATTGTCATCCTAAAGAAGCCTTGAGTTCTCTCCACTCCATGGATTCTAGGGACATCGAGGTCTCAGAGTTATGTGCCCTAGGGCATAGCTTTACACAAAAAAACACCATGACAGCAGCAAGACATGCATTTTATGTTACAAGTTAGTACATATAAATACATAATTGAATAAAATTCATCAAGAGATAATACTGAATTTTGATACATGTAAAAGACTAGTACTTTCCATTCTGTCTCATTTTTAGTGTTTGTTATGACCTATTAGGTTAATTTTTGCAACCTTCAGATTTAGAAAATATGGTCCTAATGATTTTTACCCAGAAAAATATTTGAAACTAGATTACCAAATGACCAACTCAGCGAGAAATACAGAATGCAGTTCCCAAGAAGCAGGGAGCAGCAGAATGATGGACTAGATACTATAAGAGCCTATCCACTACAACAAGTATACTTTTAAAAATATTGCTTGGCTCTTAAGTAAGTGAGGTAAGCCTCTCAGGGCCAAGAAGGAGAAGGAAGAAAAGAAGAAAAGTATGCTGAAACTTACGTGTGCCAGGAAAGAAGCAAGCATAAAAAAGAAATCCAGGGTTGCCTTGAGGATAAATATCAGTAGTTTTAAAGTTTAAGCCTTGAAACTAACAAAAAATAGGGAAGCTAACCTTGAGAGTCCCCCACTACATCAGTTCTTTTAGCTCTCTGAAAATCAAGTATAGATCCTCTGAAAGAAACTATGCTTTAGTTTTTGCTCTCAGGATTCAGACAAATTAAGTTTGATAAACTATGAGATGATAATAATAAATAATCACACAAAACACAAGGAAGTAAGCCACTAAGAATGGCAAAGACAACAAATTTAGGGCTCCTGGCTGGCTCAGTTGGTTAAGCATCTGCCTTTAGCTCAGGTCATGATCTTGAGGTCCTGAAATTGAGCCCCACATCAGGCTCCTAGCTCCTAATATATATATAATATATATATATATTAAACACAACAAATTTAATGGCCAAGATCTTCAACTTTATTAAGTACAGAATATGCTGTGTCTTATGTGTCAAACATTTACAGAAATAGTACACACGAAAAGGAGCAAGCAGAAAAAAATACTACAAACGAGAACAGGCAATCCCACCTTCACTTTATCCAGCTGTAACCACAGTCAACATTGTGAGCCTCTTGCTATGACCTACCAAGAAAGACATATCATCATTATGCAGCAGAAATGCTTAACCTGAATTTAACCAGAAGGATATAATCAGACAATTACAAACTAAGAAACAATCTGCAAAATAACTGACAATTGTCAATGCTATAAGAAAACAAAGGTGGGGAAGGAATCTAGGGACTGTTCTAGATAAGAGATTAAAGAAACATAACAGCTAAATATAATGCTATATCCTTAAGGTTTATGTTTTTTCAAATAAAAAGTTGAGAAAATGGCCAGGGATTTTTTTTAGGGTCTATTAAAAATAAATAAATAAATGGAGAGTCTGAAATTGAAAAATATATTCATTGAAATGAAAAACTCAATGAATGTGCTAAATGGCAGCTTGGACACAACAGTAGAGAGAATTAGTGAACTGGACAGTATATCTGAGGAAATGAGCCACAATGCAGCACAGAGAGCGAAGGAGATGGGAAATATGAAAGCATGGTTTGTGGACATAGAAGATAATACGAAAAGGTGTGGCATATGTTCAATTGGAGTCTTGGAAGGAGAAAATAGAGAAAATTAAGGTTATGTATTATTTGAAGAGATAATGGATGCAACATGACAACAAAACCCATTTAGAAAGGGTCTGAGACCCAATATGTGCTTTATAAATGTTAGCTTTCTTTTACCTCAAATGAGTGAAAGACATGCATCTCTAAATGCAGAGGTTAAATCAAGATAAATTTGAAATACATCCACCTTTACCTTGACACAATGAGGGAAAAATGTAGAGCATCAAGGACAGAGATGATCTCAAAGTGGATAAAGAGTAAAGATATGGGGCACCTGGGTGGTTCAGTCGGTTCAGCATCTGCCTTCAGCTGAGGTCATGATCTCAGGGTCCTGGGATAGGGTCTCACATCAGGCTCCCTGCTCAGTGGGGAGTCTGCTTCTCCCTCTCCCTCTGTCCACTCACCCCCGCTTGTGTTTCTCTGTCTCTCTCTGTCTCTCTGTCTCTCTCTCTGTCTCAAATAACTAAATAAATAAATGAGTCTTTAAAAGAAAGAGTAAAGATCTAACAGGGAACAAAATTTTTATTAACATCCCTTCTCTCAGCAGCAATAATGGATGTTACAAGACAGTGGAATAATAGTGTCAAACAGCTTTAAAAAAAAACCTCTCAAGCTAGAACAGTGTACACAGAAAAACTTTTATTTCAAAAACAAGTTCTCAATAAAGAAATGCTCATTTTTTTTTTCTCAAATGGAGTTAACTATGTATAAGCAAAATTCTAGACAATCTACTTTAAGGAGAAAAAGATAAGTTGAAGGATGATCTGAAATATGAAAGAAGAAATGGTGAATAAAAGAATAATAAACATGTAAGCAAATCAAATAAACATTGTCAATATAAAATAATATGGATTTTTAAAAACATTTTGTTTATTTATTCATGAGAAACACATAGAGAGAGGCAGAGACATAGGCAGAGGGAGAAGCAGGTTCCCCGTGGGAAACCTGATGGGAGACTCAATCCCAGGACCCCAGGATCACGCACTGAGCCAAAGGCAGATGCTCCACCACTAAGCCACACAGGCGTCCCAAGTAATGTGGATTTTTAAAACAGAACTGAAGTACTAGGCTAAAATAGATGTAAGTTTGGAGTTGAATGATTGGAAATAAAGTGTTCCAGGGCCCTTATATTGTTTAAAAGAAGGCTAAGATAATAAGTTTAAATTTTGTTAAGATATTAAAAAATACCTATTTAAATTTTAAATATAATCCATAAAACAATAGAAATAAAGTATATAACTTCCAAATCTGCTGGAGGAAACAAAGGGAGAAGAAATTTTTAAAAATAATAATCAGTCAAACAAAAATACCAACTCAATTCCAAATAAAAACAAAAGAGCACTTTAAGAAGATAAAAAGCACAAAGACATTGAAGTGAGTCCAAATATCTCAGTAATCATAACAAAAGTTAATGAAAAAGACAACTGTATGCCATTTAGCAAATCCATATAAAACATAAATACACAAAAAGTGTTAAAGTAAAAAGGATAGCAAAATTTATACTAACTAAATAAAGCTGGGGATGATTTGTTGTGTTTTAAATTCTCCATAACAAAAATACTTAAGAAGTTGAAAAAACTTCTAGAGGTAATTACATTAAAAGCAGATAAAATAGCCTTTAATACCAAAATAACGATCAGGAATAAACAGGAATAAAATTACTACATAATTTTTATTTTTTAAAAGATTTTATTTATCCATTCACTTCAGAGTGAGAGAGAGAGCACGAGTTGGTGGGTCAGGGGAGGGGGACTGGAAGAGAGACAAGCAGACTCCATGCTCAGCAAGGAGTCCTATGAGGGGCTTGATCCCAGGACCCGATCATGAGCTGAGCGAAAGCCAAATGAGAAGCTCACCCAACTGACTGAGCCACCCAGGCACCCCATATTACTACAAAATTTTTAAATGATCAACTCACCAAGGAGATATCACAGTTTTAAATGTGTAAGTATTGACTATAATAGGCTGAAAATATATAAAACAAAAAAATGATAAACTATCAGGAGAAATTTCTGCTACCATGGCAGGAGATTTTAGTGTATCTTTCAAGTGATAGTCAAGCAGACTAAACATTAGTATAAATGTGAACAATGCAACTAATAACCTTAATTTAAAAGACATTTCTAAATCCCTGTACCCCCAACTTAGAGAATGTGTATTTTTCTCAAGTTCACATGATGATTTACAAAAATTGACCATATTAGCTCATAAAATAAATCTCAGAGAACCTAAATTCTACAGACCACATCCTATAGGACCATGTACCTAACTTAGAAGTCAATAGCCTAAAGATATTTTTTAAAACCATGCATTTGGGAAGTTAAAAGATACATTTCTCATGGTTCAAAGAAAAAAATCAAATGGACATTTCTAGAAATACTTGGAAATTTAAAGTATACCAAATATGAAAAGGAGAACAGTAGATTAAAACTCAGGGGATGCAGTGAAAGGAATGTTAAGAGATATTGCCCTAAATACTTTTATTAGAAAAGAAGAAAGGCTGAAAGTTAATGAGTTAAGTTTCAACTTAATTTAGAAAAAGCAAAAACAAAATAAACCTAAGAAAGAAGATAATAAGCAGAAGGAAATGAAATAGAGAGTCATTGTAAGAGGGAAAGGATTAAGCAAGCGAAATGGTGGTACTTTGAAGAGACTAATAAAACACTAGAAGCAACTCTCTTAAACTGATTTTTTAAAATAAAATAGAAGACAGAAATAAACAAATTAGGAATGAAAAAGGCAGTACTAACCATAGATATAGCAGATTCAAAAAAATAAAAGAATACAAATGAATATTTAATGCAATTAATTTTTAAACTTGGCAAACTAAGGGTGATTTAACAATCACCATATTAACAAATGGAAGAGGAAAACCGTATAGTCTTTTCAATATAATAAGAAAATATCATTTGTCAAAATCCAACACTCATTGGGACAAAAACTTTTAGCAAAAAAAGGAACAGAACAGGATAGAATGTTCTTAGCTTGAAGGATATCTTTGAAAATGCTGTGGCAAACATCACTGTTGAATGGTAAAATATTAGAAGCATTTCTTAAAAAATCAGAAATAAAAGAAGAATGCCTAGCTTTTCTCTTCAACATTGCACGGGAGATCCTAACCAATACAATAAGACAAGGGAAAAATGGCATAAGGTTTGGAAAGGAAGAAACACATTTTTGCTGTTTCCAAATAATAGAATTATCCACATGAAAAGCCCCTCAAAATGCACAAATAAATTGTTAAAAATATGAAGAGCCTATATGATGGTGATTGGATATAAGCTTAAAATAGAAAAAGCAATTGGATATAAGCTTAAAATAGAAAAAGCAAGAAAAAGAAAAATCTCATTCTAGATCTCAGCATAAAGCAATTTAAAAACGAAAGAACAAAGACCTCACTTGCTTAGCATAAAAACATATGGTACCTAGGAGGAAATCAAACAAAAAATGTACACAACCTTTATATAGCCAATTTTAGTGCTTCATTGAAAGCCACCAAAAGACTCAAACATAATCTCACATATACAAAATCTTAATATAAGCCTACAGTAGCATTGCAGATCACAGGAAATAAGTGATTCTGGGACAAGTGGTTTTCGACTGAGGGAAAAATAATGAAATTGAGCCTTACATCATACAAACAATTTCATAAGAATTAAAGAATTTAATATTAAAAATGAAACTTGAAAAGTTAAGAAGAATCTTTATGACTTCTAGGAGTTAGTCTTTAAACATGATAAAGGAAAATAGTAGATAAGCCCCTAATTCAGAAACTACATTTGTAACTACGTATCGCAACCAATAAAGAATCAGTGTTCTAGGCTATGTAAAGAACTCTCACAAATCAGTAAGAAATAGATGAGCCCATTGTTATATAGGCAAATATTAAAAATATATATTTCACAGAAAGAATACTCCTTAGTAACTGAGAAAATGCAAATAAAGACTACAGTGAGAAACTATTTTAAACTATTAAGTTACCAGAATTTCTAAAACTTGATAATACTAAGCATGTGGCAAGGATATGATAATACTAAGTACGTGGCAAGGATATGAAACCAAAGAAGGTTTTTATTCAACGTTAGTGAGAGTATAAATACCCATAGCTCTTTGGAAAGCACTTTGGCTTTCTGATATGAAACTGACCATTTGCATACCATACTGTTCAAGAATTTCATTTGCAAGTGTATATTCCAGAGCAAAACATGAAGAACAACTTAGATATCAACAGGAAAATGAATCAGTTGTGGTTATGTTCAAAGACATCCCCCGAAGTGATTTTGACTGTTGAGGAAAAGAGGACTCCAAAAACACTGTTGTAAATAATTTCATTGAAGAAAAGAAAACTGAATGGGATGATTCAGTTCAACTTGTGTTTGTTGAGTACAGACAGCATCAGTAGAAATCAGTATGACTGCAAGGTAACTCTCTCATGGACCACATTTTAGAAGGATGAAAAAGGGGACATGTAATGCAGGATAAAAGTCTGGCTAGAACTTGTGAGTATAATGCAGCAAAGAGGCTGAATCTGGAAAAAAAAAAAAAAAACCTGTAAAGACAGCAAAATAGTGCCTTTAAAGCTGTTTCTTTTGGATTGAGAACAAGGAAAGAAGAGGCCCAGCGCCGAGGCAGATGGTGTAATGTTACATGATGAAAAAAGGCAGAATTTCCAACTCTCAGCTTTTATGTTTTCTTTATCAAGGAAAATGGTCCTCAATCTAGAAATGCTAAACATATCTAGAAGAGGGAATTGAGTCTGGATGAGAAATCTAGGTGAGAAAAATGAGAGAGCAATGAATTCAGGTTTTTAAGCCCAGGTGAAAGATGGTATACAGAAGAGTGTCTCAGGTGTGGCATTAATCAGGATTTGTTGAATGAACCAACTTAACCCCCTGGTGTTTGAAATGACTGGTAGGTATGACCTCCATCTTTGGAAACTCATGGAGAATTCCAGAACCAAAGACTAAAGGCCAGTATATTTTCTATGTTTCACATCACATGGGAAAGAAATATGAATTCTGATCCTTGTCAAAATTCTAGAAAGAATTATTAAAGAAATTGTGAATATTTAGGAAGAAATTTAGAGATTACTAGGAACCACTGGTGTTTACTGAGAAGCTGCGAAAACAAATGTCATTTCCTTTTCTGGGTGGAGTTGTGAGGTTTGCAGTGCCAATGGACATGGCAGACATTGTGAAGCTTGATTTCAGGAAATTATTTTACCAAAATTTCCTGTTAGCAGCCTCATGGACAAAATATAGACATGTGTGCTGGATGATTGGGTGTGTTTATAGAGTCTGTAGAACAGCCTCACCCAAAGCCTGAGAAGGGTCCCTAATGATGGGCCAGATGGCTCCCTTCTTGGTCCAGTCCTATCTGATGTTTTGTTCTTCAATATTGCGTAAAGGTCCAGGATGCCCATTTATCAATTCTGCAGAAATCCCAAAGCTAGAACTGTGTCAGCTAGATAAAATATTCAAAAGCTTCCTCTGTGATGGAACGAAATAAACAAGATGATATTTAGCAAGATGCATACAAAGTCTTGAATTAGGGGAAGGAAAAGCTCAGTTGCACAAATAGAGTACAGAGTCATCAGACTTCACCGCCACCAGTGTGGAAAGACCACGTTTGTGTGCAAGGTAATAAGAGCCCAGTGAGGGCACAGGGCAGCTAAGAGATCTCTATAGCCCCAGGGCTCTGGGCAAACGTGCAGGAGGGTCTCTCCACTCTTGAGCTGTTGATGCTCTCTTTGATGCTGACTCCCTTTAAGTTGCATCCTGGAAGATTAGAGGGCAAGCAGAGGTGGGCAGCCCTCTGTGACACAATGATAGATGACCCGGGGGTGCTGGCTAGGACAGAAGAACACTTCAGTGAATAACAGAGAGACCTATCTTCAAATATGTGAATGCCTTTTGTGTAAATGTTAAGTGTTCTCTATTCTCCTCCAGAGGGCAAAACTGGGCTCAGTGGCTGGAGGCCAACCCATCAAAGGCCAATGGAAAGAAGTCCTCTGTACTTAGAGTACAGGGCCCTGCGGGGAGTTCCACCTTGCAGAGAGTTGTTGTAGAGGCTGGGGTGAGAGGGAGGTAGAGGGAATTCCTGGAACAGATGACCCCTGAGGGTTCTTCCCATCGTGCATGTTATGTGATTTGAATACTATATGTTGGCAAATCGAACGTCAATAAAAACAATTAAAAATTTTTAAAATTAAAAAAAAATTAAAAATTAAAAAAAAATAAAAATTTTAAAAATTGTAAATTTTTAAATGAAGAGAAAAAAAAAGAATAATGACCATTACCATTTATTGAGCTTAAATCGCGTGCCTGGGCTGGGTCCTTGTGTGCAGAGTCCATCCCACTGCATTTCTGTAACAGATGAGAAGCTCTGAGGCTCAGGGAGGCTCTGTTAGGGTTCGAGCCCACATGGTGGGGGAGTGGAAGAGTAGAAGTTTGATCCCAAGGCTGAGTTTAAAGTAACTTTTATGGGGCACCTGGGTGGCTCAGCCGGTTAAGTGTCTGCCTTCAGCTCAGGTCATGATCTCCGGGCCCTGGGATGGAGCCTTGTGTTGGGCTCCCTGCTTAGTGAGGAATCTGCTTCTCCCTATCCCTCTGCCCCTTCTCCCTGTTGTGCTCTCTTGCTCACTTGCTCGCTCTCATTCTATCTCAAGTAAATAAATAAAATCTTTTTAACAAGTAAATAAAAGTAAAGTAACTTTTTTGTTATATGTGATGGTCTATATACTTCATCCTTTCATTCTCACCTCTGCTGCCATAGCAAGGGGCACATTGTATTCTCTTTGGCTGTGCAGTGTTGGGTTTCCCCACTGAACTGCAAGCTCTCAGTTTCCTGAAGAGTTGGTACCGATGCTTATTCATCCCTGCCCCTCAGCACCATGAACATTGCTTAGAAGATGTTGGTACCAACATGTTTATGAATTCATTCAATCGTTCATTCACTCATCCCAGAAACCTAAGGAAAAATAACATCTCGTTTATTTCTCTCCCTTTTTAATCTTTTCTGTGTAAAACTTCACTTAAATTACCCTACTCACCCACCTTGAGTGTCCGTTTGTGTTCTACAGCACAAAGTACAAGAGCCTTAGCATGATGTTCAGGGACCTCTGTACTAAGATCCTCAGACACACCGAGACCTCACCCTGCACCCCTCCATCCTCCTCGGCCCTGCCTGAGCGCTACTACCTTCAGTCCCATCCCCTTGTTTTTGCTGACACTGTTCCTTCTCCTTGGAAATGTCCTCTCCCATCCTCATCATTTCCTCTCCAAGTGTTATCCATTCTTCAACATCCCCATTCAAACACCACCTTTCTTGGGAAGCCAGCCTCGTATCCTGACCAGGAAAACCCTCCCTTCTCCGTATTCCCAGAGTACTTATTTGCTACTATGCTGTTGCAAGAGTTTCCTATCAGCCTATTTTATTCTAGCTCTTTAAATCCATCTGATCCAAAGAGTCTATTAAAAAGGGGAGGGGGGAGATGGCAGGCATTATGCCTTACTATGCCCAAATTTCTCATGATATGTAGCATTATCTGTCACTGTATCTCCAGTACCTAAAGCAATATCCAATACCTATTCAATGAATGGATTGGATGAATGAATGAATTTATGGCTGCATGGCTGGATGAAATGAACAAATGAATGACTTCATCAGAAGTCAAGATCTGCATTGTAGCACCAGTTCACCCATTAATTATAAAATCTGGGGTAATGCATATAAATCTCTCTGGACCCAAGTGTCCCTGTCAGTGACAAGGTGGTCAAGAAGACAAGGAGAGGGGCACTTGGGTGGCTCAGTTGATTGGGCATCTGCCTTCAGCTCAGTTCATGATTTCAGGATCCTGGGATGGAGCCCCTCGTTGGGCTCCCTGCTCAGTGGGGAGTCTTCCTCTCCCTCGCCCCCCCCCCCCACTCATGCTCTCTCTTTCTCTCACTCAAATAAATCAAAATAAAATCTTAAAAAAAAAAAGGGAGAAAAGGGAACTCATTTTTATGGATGACTTGCTATGTGCAAGGCCATGTGTTAGGGGTGTTATTTACCTTACATGACTGTAAGAAAGAAGGAAAGAGTGAGGAGGAAGGAGGAGTGCGATACAAGCAGTGAAAAGCCTGGGCTTACGATAAAGCCCACTTGAGTTCAAGCCCTGGCTCTGCCACTTACTAACTGTGAGCTTGGGAAGATTAATCTTTAAAAACCTCTGTTTTCTCCAGCTATCAAATGGTGACAATAAGAGAACCTACTGGTGAGTTTGTTACGAGGATTAAATGTGATGTCCCATAGAATGCACGAAGCCCGCTGACTGACACATGATCACTGCATAACAAACAGTAGCTTATTAATGTTATATTACTTGTGTGTCTTACTGTTCAGTTTAACCAATGAAGAAGCCAAAGCTCAAGGTCACGCGTAACTTCTCTGCACCATTCTCCTCTCTGCCTATGGGACACTCCAGTATAAATTTTTCTAGAATGACCATGAGCTTTGCAATACAGCCTGTGTTCTCATTTCAGGGTGAAATACCTTCATGTTGCTACTTCTCCAATATGCCCAGATTTTAACATTTTATTGTCTAAACATTTAGCATCTAACATTGCGCCTATAAAAGCAGTGTCGGTTTTCTCACGGGTATGCTTATGTTTAATAAAGGTCATAATCTAAGTTATAAGAAGGTATGAATATAATTCTCCCAGTGAGACTCAAAGCTAATAACATTTTTTCCCCCATCATTTGCCTTTTCTTTGTGCAAAAAATCAAGATACCAATCACTACTCCTCTATAATTAAATGTGGCATGGGCTTCTCTGCCCCATGAAGGGAGCCACCCCCCACCTGGGAACTCAGGAATCATTTGATTTTGGGGGAGGAAAGGGAGGAGGAAAGAGTAACCAGCAGAGTTACTAGGGTTTTCTTTAGTGGAGAATTTGATGCATAAACATACAGAAGATTTACGGAGGATGAACTAGTAGGCGAGAGAAGTTTCATTTATGGCAGGACATCATCAAGATTATATGACCCTTGGAGCTGAACTATTCATGCCCTAAATGTCCAAGAGGACCTCCCCCTAGAGCATGCACAGGTGGGTTTTATTTGCCATGCCTGCAGCCCGAGGCATCAACAGGCCATCAGGGGGCTGCCGCCTGCTGAGCCTTTTTCCGCTACAAACACAGCCCACTAAAGCAGCTCCTAAGCAGGTTGATCATGGGGAGAGAAATGCCAATCTAACGCATTTGCTGTTGATTTCTTAAGCAGATTCAGGCACACAAGATGAAGCACAGCTTTTGCAGGAATGGTTTAAGCTGGCTCTGGAGAAGAATAAATTAATGCGATATGAGTCGGAGCTACTGATCATGTAAGTAAGGCAACACAGATAACAGTGAGTCCTAAAAGCAAAGGGGGTGGGAGAGGGGTGGCTCACCCTCCCAGGTTGACGTCCCAGGAATTTTTCTTCTTGCGCATACAGAATTGTGATTGAGGCAAATTGATATTTGGCGTCTTGCATATCATGTTGGCATTAGTGCAGAGACTCTCCCGTTGTCTGTTCTCTTGGTGGAGTCCTATGGCTAAAACAGATCTCAGGTGATGGGTCTGGAGCTGGAGGGCATTTGGATAAGGTATTTTCAATCCATCCTTGTCCCTCAGACCGGTGGGGGCAGGGGATAATTGCAGTCACACACCTGCAATGAGGGAGCATGTGTCTGGCCTCTGAGTATGAACCTCAGGAAGGGCGTGGGGAGGAGATCTGCCTGGCTGTCTCCTCGTGTATTTAACGTGCTGAGGGACTGAGACTTCTCTGGCTGTGCTTTCTGAATGAGAGGTTGCAGCCTGGTGGAGATCAGAAAGTAGAGCTGGATCTCATCACACTCTGAAAGAGATGAAGGTCACTCGACCAGGGTGCAGACACATCTTTGAGAGGTAACCATTCAAGCTACTACACTAACCAGACCCCAGAATTACCCCTATGTAGTCACAAAAGTCAATAGACTCACTTGCTTTGTAACCATTCAAACTACTACACTAACCAGACCCCGGAATTACCCCTAGGTAGTCACAAAAGTCAATAGACCCACTTGCTTCATAGGGGTAAGGCTTTTACTCTAGACCAGTCGATCTGAACTGGGGGCAATTTCACCACCCAGGGAATATTCAACAGTGTCGGGAGATATTTTTCATTGTCACACCTGGGAGGTGCCTCTGGTGCCTAGTGAGGAGAGGCCAAGAGCAGTACCTAACATACTATAATGCCCAGGACACCTCGTCTCCACCCCACTCCCCACAACCACCCAACAAATAATTATCCAGCCTAAAATGCCAATAGTGTCAATAGTGTCAGAAATCTTGCCCTAGACCTATGGCAAAGCTCAGAGTAATTGAGAACACAGATCTGCTAAAGGCAGGCCAATCCCAGGAGAAAAGGGTGTGAGCTGAGTTCACCTAGTTTCTTCCCAAATCTGCCTCTCCCAGGGTGAGAGGGAGTAAGAGTGGGGACTGGGGAAGGAGGCCAGAAATTGCACTCATTGAGCTCCATGGACATGGAAGGGAAGTCCAGGAATGAAGAAGAGGGATCTTCCTTAGTAATTATTTTTTTTATCATTATTTTTTAAGTTGACGCACATGTTGAGACTCAGAGCAGCACTTGTCCTTGCCCACCTGACTGCAAAGCCCTTTTTACACAACCATATCATCTGCCGATGGACCAGATCTGAATTACAAAGTTCATTCAACAAAAATGTATCCAACAGGGACGCCTCAGTGGCTCAGTCAGTTGGGCGTCTGCCTTTGGCTCAGGCCATGATACCAGGGTCCTGGGAACGAGTACTGCAGTACTGCATCAAGCTCCCTGCTCCAAGGGGAGCCTGCTCCTCCCTCTCCCTCTGCCACTCCCCCTGCTTGTTTGTTTGCTCACTTGCTCTCTGTCAAATAAATAGATAGTCTTAAAAAAAAAAAAAAAAGGAAGAAGGAAAAAATGTATCCAGCACACTGTACCAGGAACTGTTCTAGGTACTATGGAAATAAGAATGAGCAAGGCCACAGTCCCTATCTTCTAGGATCTCATGGTTTTAGGGGAGACAGATATGCAAACACATAGCACACCAGCAAATAAGAAAACATGGCATGAGCTCCATGGGGTTTGTGGAAGGAGCAGTCAGTGTGTAGGTTTGACCTGTGAGAATCAGGAAGGCAGTGGCCCTACTGCTTACTGCTCAGTGCCTGGTTTCCCTAGTTAGCACGTGGCCAGAGGGAACCTTCTTCTCCAGGACAGGCCAGAGGGAAGAACTCAGTCATATGAGCTAGACAGAAGCAGATGGGAGCTCTGTTAAAGGCTAGGTTTCAGTTTAGAGGAAGGCCTGGTTGAACAAAACAAACATTTTTGACGAGCAACTTTGGGAAAGCAGATGCCAAGACAGGATTAGAAGCACAAGAGACAGTGGTGCCTGGCTGGCTCAGTCAGTTAAGTGGCCAGCTCTTGATTTCAGCTCAGGTCATGATCTCAGGGACCTGGGATCGAGCCCATCGTCGGGCTCTGCGATCAGTGGGGAGTCTGCTTGGGATTCTCTCTCTCCCTCTCCCTTTGTCCCTCCCCACTACATGCCCATACACACTCTCTCTCTCAAATAAATAATAAATCTCAAAAAAAAAAAAGTTCAAGAGACATGTTGGGATGAAGGAAAATTGGAGGGGGAGTTAGGGAAATCTGTAGACCCTCTGTGGTCCTAACACCTGTGAAAGGAGAGGGGGGAGGAAAGAGAATTGGGCAGAGGAGCCAGAGAACTATGGTGTTGGAGCCCCAGAAAACATCTCAGCCAGGTCAGAGGGAGCACCAGAGCAGGGACAGCATGGGAGGAGTCCAGCTCCAGGTCATTGGCTGGGGACAACATGACACCGGGTGCATTCTACACCCCACACTCAGCTTTCTGCACTCCTCCCAGAAACTTCTCTCCTAAAGGAAGCCTTGAGTGCTCCACTTCCATTGGTGGTGACCAGAGGTGGCCAAGAGAAGTTCCAGGTCAATAACAAAAGGCAGAAGGTTGAGTGTGGCTGGGATCTTGGCCCAAGTCGTAGGAGAAGTAGTAAAAATCGGGCAGCAACAACAGGGCACAGCAAAATGACCCCAACGCTGTGGCAGAGACATGTGCCCACTGTGGGTGGGGCTGGAAGGGAAGGACCCATGATTACAAACCCAGATCTATTCTGAGCCCTTGCCCTCTTCAGCGTCTCTGCAACAGGGAACCTCTCACCTCAGCCTCTCTGTCCTTTCTCAAAACATTATCCTCTTGGTTTCAGCGATGCTGCATGTCTTGTTTTGATTGGCTTTCAAGCCTTGATCACTTCCTTCCTGGTTACATCTCTTTTGTTTGGCTTCTAAATGGAGGCATTTCCAAGCTCCTGTTTTCGACCTTTCCTTTCTCTATGGTCTTCCTTTGAAGGATTCACATGACTTCAGCTACCATCTCTGAGCCCTGTGACATCTGTTTGTGGTCCTCATTCCTTCGGAGAACTCCGGAGTGGAGTTTCCAAAGGTGGGAGCCTCCCTCCACATGGCCCTGGGCCTAGCGTGTGGGCACCTTGCACACACCTGGGATGCACATGGGATCTCCCCGGGCATTGTTAAGCTCAAGAAGTTTCAAAGTGACCTTAAATGAGAACTAACTTCACCTTTTCACTTTGCTGTACTTATTGGTGGAAACCCAGGGACCTCAGTTGGACTACGCCAAAGCATCACTGACTCTTCTTTCCACGTCTCCTGCAACCAGGTGGATAGCTGTCTCGATTTTTTATGCTTCCCCCTGGGCAAAATGGCTTGCTCCTGTTTCCTTCTCTTTGTTTTGTTGTTTACTACAGTCAGAGATTGGGTAGTTCTTAGAGGTGATACTTGAAGTCATGTTGCCCCTAAAAGAGAAGGGAGTTTTAGGTTGTCATTGTTTCTCCCCTGGATTATTTTTTTTTAAGATTTTATTTATTCATTCGTGAGAGACACAGAGAGAGAGGCAGAGACACAGACAGAGGGAGAAGCAGGCTCCATGCAGGGAGCCCAATGCAGAACTCGATCCCGGGTCTCCAGGATCATGCCCTGAGTCGAAGGCAGATGCTTAACTGCTGAGCCACCCAGGTGTCCCTCTCCCCTGAATTCTACTGGTCATTTCTTAACGATCCATTCTCCAGAGGGTGGCCTGAGTGGCCTTCCAAACACCCCCTGGGATCACATCACAAGCTTCTCCATGGTTTCTTGACTTCAGCATATCCCAGCAGCCCTTCTCAGCTCCTTCAGCAGCAGACCTTTCTGTTCAGAGAGATTCCAAGACCCCAATTGTAATAAGAAGAAAAAAAAAAGAAGAAGAAGAAGAATACAATAGCTCTAGTCAAAGAGCTTATTGGCAGGGTTTGTAGGCAGATCTTCAGTATTTACAAGGTGTGAACATTTTCTTACCCCCAGGGCCCAAGAATTAGAATTAGAAGATCATCAAAGCAGACTGGAACAGAAATTGAGACAGAAGATGCTTAAAGAGGGTGAGTACAGTGATATGTTTGGGGCCCCTGTTAAAGACCTTTCTCCCCAGCAAGGTACTTGCACAGAGCACGCTGTAAATCCCAAAGCGGGGTGCTCTTTCCATCTTGTGCAAGCATCCTGGAGGCAAAGGCGGAGGCTCTATAAACATGAGGTGCAAAGGGAATGGTGCTTCTCTATCTCCCTTTCGTCCTGTGTACCTCCTTCCTGACTCCTGTCCTCAGAACTGAGCCTGCTGTGAGAAACAGCGGCCCTTCTCTGCTCCAGGATCGCTCTCACTGCCTGGTCCCCACCCAGTATGTTCAAGGAAGATGCTAGAGTATTTATAAAGTCCTCTCCATCAAAGGCCATGATGTGGTTGACAAGACTTGCATCTGCCTTAGAATCTATTTTGACTGGCAGGAGTCATTACTACCTGCTTCTTGCTCTTTCCCTTCCTTCCCTAGCAGTCCTACCTCCCCCAGGCAATCCGATGGTCAGGCCAATTAGGAAGAAGCTCTTGTACTCTGAAGGCAGAAGGGGAAAAATAGTTACGCCCGGAGACGCGGAGACACAATCCCCTTGGCCAACCAGAGCCTTATTTTGCTTTGGCCTGGTCTCTGCTCAAAGGGCTGCAATTTGCCTTGAACTACAAATAAAAAAGAGGATTCTTGGCTTTGAAATGGTAGCCACGATGCTGATGGTTTACTTAGAAACTTCTCACATGGATTTCTTTGTTGTAGTTCAGATGTATTTAGGGAAAACAGCCTTTTTGTTGTTTTGTTGGTTTCTTTTCTGCAGGGGAGGGGAGGCTGGAGAAACCAGGCGGGCTTGGCTGATACTCTCTTCCCCCACAAAGGGATTTCCCCCTGTTGCTTTATATATATTCTCAAGATGAAAACTGAGTTGACGGCATCTCAAAGCACCCTCTTTGCTAACCTGTGACTTCAAGAACAGTTCCCTGGTGTTAAATTCATTTCCCTGTTTTCTCCATGAAAATTAAAAGGCCGAGCGAGTCCCACACCGTCAAGAATGCCCATGTCAAGAGCCCTCTCCCCGGGGCCACGTGTTACCTGAGGTCCAAAGCTTTTCCCTTTTTGTTTTTCAGAGAGCCAGAAAGATGAGAATGATCTAAACGAGGAGCAAGAATTATTCAGCGAGATGATGCAAGTGATTGAACAAAGGGACAGACTCGTATGCTCCTTAGAGGAACAGCGCATAAAAGAAAAGGCTGAAGACCAGCACTTTGAAAGCTTCATATTCTCCAGGGGCTGTCAGCTGAGCAGGACGTGAGCAGGCGCAGGGCGCTGCCCCTGGATGCTGGCTGAGGACAGATGGAGCCAAGCGCACCTCACGCGCTCACAGTTCCTTTGGCGGAATCTGCAATACCTGGAACTTAAGTGATACCCTATTGCCATCTAGTCTTAAAAATGAAAATTCTCTCATATGGAGTACAGCTGCCCAAGACCCTTCCAGAGATTATAATGAAGAAAACACACAGACTGTTATGAAATTGGCAGTCACTTTGGCAGGTCTCACATTGGAGGTGACCTTGGCAGATGACCAGCATTGTTTTCCCTAGAAAGTGACACAGAGATCGACTTTCCTGCTGCTTTTATCATTTATCTTCCCGATTCATTGAGTTACACATCTTAAGATTTTTAAGAAGCTGCCTTTTCATTAATATATCCATATTTGCCTTTTTTTGCACGGGTGACCGGTTTCCAAATGTCAGAAAGAAGCAGCCGCAGTTTAAAGATTAGGTTAATATTTAAATTGTGTTTCCAGAGAAAAAGGAGAAACCTTGAGATTACTGATTACATAAAGCAAATAACTCATATAGCAGGTGTTAATTCAATCCAGGGTGAATTTAATTTACCAGTTGTATTTATAAGCCTTAATATAATATACATAAGCAACGAGAGTTTAATACAACATTTGAGCCTTAATTTTATTAAGAAAGAAAGAAGAAAGAAAGAAAGAAAAAAGAAAGAAAGAAAGAAAGAAAGAAAGAAGAAAGAAAGAAAGAAAGAAAGAAAGAAAGAAAGAAAGAAAGAAAGAAAGAAAGGAAATAAAACTTTAACTTCCTACCAGCAGGATTGTTAGTGTTCATCAAATACTGCGGGCTTGGGAAAGCTTTTGTTCTCAGAGCACTCCTTATTGCCACTGGAACATAGTGAAAAGCGTTTCTAGAAAATGAATAGTTTTCCAGTGCTTTTTTTTTTTTTTTATAACTGTTGGTGAGGGCAAAAAGGAAACTCATTTGTTGATAAAGTATTGGCGAGGCTGGTGCTGCTACTGAAACACACTCACTAGTGATCCAAGGCAAGGTTGTCTTCCCCCCAGGGGGGGTGGTCTTCTCAGGTCCAAAGAGAAGTATCTCCCACACTCTCTCCAGGGATTCCCCAGGAACTCCACAGGACAAGGACAAAACCACTTCTGACTTCACCCGGGAGCTGAGTGCAGTGACCCCGTTTACCAAATGCAGTGACCAAATTCCAAACTGGGTCATGGATTTTTTTTTTTTTTTAATGACATTTTCAATGTGCAAAGAAAGCCAGGAGGTGGAGTTTATGCACTGACAGGCGACTCCTGGGCCTTTTTGATGGTTCATATGGGAACCAGAGAAAACTGATCTGTTTTAAATAGTGATGGGTTGTCAAAAAGTATTGAATTGTTTTCCCTCAATGGGATTCTTTGAAGATTCAGTCTGTTGCTGACAAGAGACAGACTGAGGAACTCTTTGTTACATGTTTGGCCTCTCTCATTTCTGTAAGTGTGTAAATGTGTCACCGAACAGAAGGTGCTTTGCAACAGTTGGCTCTGACCGTAGACCTAATTCTCCTCAATATAAGTTGACCATGAACCACTTCTATCTGAGATGCTGTCCATGCATGCCAATCTGGCTAGCCGACCAGCCAGAAATGAGAAATGTAACTGGATTTCCCGAGCTCGCCAACTCTTTGGGTGATATCAAAAGGCAACCCTTCCACGGCATTCCAGATTCTGAGGGTTGCAGTTCTCTTTTCCTTTCTTTCTTTTTTTTTTTTTTTTTTAAGAATCAGGTCTTCTAGTACATGAATTATTCTACAAGGGAATATGTGCAGGCATCTATCTATTGAAACTGTGCCATTTCTGCTATTTATCTATTCTTATTTATTTATATATTTGTTAGAAATTGCTAATATGGTTGCCTTATAATTCTGGTTTTCCTGTGTTATAATTTGGAGAAGGCCTGTTGTCACTCATTGTCACTGAGATATTGGTATATAAGCTATTTAACATATAAATAACCCAGATGTTTGGGGCAGTGAGTTGTATAGTATTAAAGATTTCTGGAGATAGTTAAAATAATATTTTCAGTCATCAAGTATTTAAAGGTAAGACTGTGGATACTCAGGAATTTTAATTCATTTAAAGAAAAAGATATAGAACTCCCGTTTGTATTCTAGAATGTTTAGAAATACCCGAACCCAGTCTTTTCTGTCAGTTATGTGGAAGTGTGCTCTTTGGTGCTGGCGTACATGTAACAGATGAGGCTCACATGCGTGGTGTCTGAGTTGTTATTATACAAGAGAATTAATTGCCACTTATTTTAATTTGTTCTATTTTCATCTAAAAGAAAGATTCTCCCAAGAGGGCCAAGAAAGAAGGTGTTTCTTGGCTCTAGTGTTCTATTAATTGATGAGAGAAGCAATTTGTTCACTTTCTCTTCCAAAGACTGTTCTGCAGCTTAAGGCTGAGTCTTATCTGGCCAAGCTGAGACATAAACCTCATACATAACAGCCGTTTACTTACCCCGGCTTTCAGTGTTACCAGTACATGAAACCATTTCAGCGAACACTTCTAAATGTGGCTGTTGAATTATTTTGAATAGTTGCATTCCTTATTCACAATAAAGAATGTGCTAAGAGCCTCAAAATGTAAAATAGTGTACATTTTAAAGATGATTTTTTATGCAGTATGAGTGGGATTATGATGATTATGAGAACAGTTTCTTCTGTCTCATAGAAGGACATATGCGATCAAAGCTGGACAATTTAGGACTCTGGATGAGACATAAAGCCCCAGTCTCAGGTCATATTTCTGAGCCAGTCCCACACAGCTTCTCAGTTAAACTAAAGGGCTCACCAGAGTTTCAAGTTTAGGATTTTACATAAGATGGACCAATAGGACAGTTCTTAAGCTTGCCCTCCCAAGCCATTCATTTGTCGACCTAGTTGTTTAACAAACATTCTCTGATTGCCTATGGGGTTGTGCAGCTCTCAGCAGGGGCTGCCATTAGGGAAGAATATCAGGCCTCCACTCCACCCGCAAATAAATGCAAAGATTAACAAGTACCATTCCCAAATAAATACAGAGATAAAGAACTATTTTTATTATAAGCATCAGCCTATTCCGCTCACATTCGTCTCAACCAGGAAGACTTTTACCCCCAACGATTACAGCACTTCACTGGCAATACAAAGAAGTTCGTTTCCAAAACTGTGAAAAATAATAACGGGCTGTACTGTTTCATTTAAACCTTGACTCTGCCAGTGTTAGGCTGCTTGGACTCCATCAATGCTGAGATGCTGCATGGTAATTGCAACCCAGAAAGGAAGTGGCAGGTGTTTCCAACTCTGATGAGCTGCAATGAAATTGATGTTTCCTGCATTCTGGAGGCAAATGACAATTCGGCAATGTCTGTCTTCCCGGGAAGCAGATTTACAGGCTTTTCCTCCCAAACTGAAAATGGCAGCAAGTCCCACCCAGGTGGCCGATGAGAGAACTACCTCAGCAGGACAGAGGTGGCAGGGGGCAGCTGGGGCTGCCACATGAGCAGAGAGAGTGGCAGTCATCGGATGTGGTGAGCTCGAATGTAGTTTATCGTAATAGGAAGGGTCACATACAGGGGAGCGTGTACCGTCTCACCTACTGTTTATCTTCTAACCTCACTGCTGAGTGGCTTGTAAAAGATTAATCTGCTCTGACCACTGGGAACTCCTCCTGTGGGCTGAAAGGCATTACATGGGCACTGCTATAAATACTGAAATGAACCCCAAATAAATGGTTTTCTGTTAAAGGAATCAAACCATTTTCACTTGGGCTTGGTCTGGCACTTCCGAGGGTGGCGTCTGTTCCATTTCTTTATTTCCAGTGAAAGGAATGGGGCAAAGCTTTGATTTTCACTGGGGAGTCTGTGAATTAGCAGTTGGACGCTTTATGGCCACTGGGCCACCTGAAAGGACTTACCTGACCAGCACATAGGACCGGATTGGCAAGAGGAGTGAAGTCTCACCCCGAGTCTATCCTTCCCGACAGAGAAAGTGACCCTCAATGCTGGGGACACGAAGAAACAAAGGCAATCCTGGTGCCACCTCCCCATTCCTCTCCCCTTCTTGCCTGGCCCGGCCTGGTTTTGTGTTACATTCACTCGGCAGGAATGCACTGAACTGGCCTCTTTCTTCAATATGCACTTTCAAGATCACACGTTTGTTTGTTTGTTTCCATTCTTCTTCACCCCAGTGTATGCAAATTTTCATGAAATGTGGCAGCATGATCCCCCAGAATTGCTGCATCGGGGTAACCAAGTGGTCAGTCCTCAGCATTTCACACTGAATTTCCCCATTGTTGGAAAGCTTTGTCTGCTGATGGAATATTTGCAATGTTCCATATTTTTTTTGTTGAATATTAACAAAAAGTAAACAATTTCAGATAAGAGCGCCTGCTTTGCAAGCACTAACATTGCAGCAGGAGGGAGGACAGCAAAAAAGGCCAGCCACTTTTGATGGCACCTTGACTTGTTCTAATCCCCCAACAGCAGAAACAGAAAACCACAACTCAAATCTCAGCAGAACAGGGAAGAATGGAGGCATTTCCCACAAGAGGAGGTAGGAGCTATAAACTAGGCCAAGGACAGCACTTTCCAGAGCTTTGCCACTTCCCTTTCGGGACTCTGTGTCTCTGACCTGGCTTTTGCTGACTTCTTTGGCCAGTGGTGTCTCGTGTACTTCCTGAAGACACCATCTGGCCATGGTGACTGGGGTCCAGCTCATGGTTAGATGTAATATTTTTCACCTAATTTCCTAAAAGGAAACATTTAAATATCTTTAAGAGCTTCCCTAGCAGAGATGCAGGTGGAGACTCTTGCTCCTCCAGGAGTCTGGAGGCAGGTGGGGGAGGAAGGGAAATTACAGTCATGACAACTGTGACCTTGCTCCTCCAATCACACTGGCCGGGGAAAAGGTAGGGGAGACCATGGGAGTAATATGGTAGCCTGTGATGTGGACCACACACAAACAGAATCACTGGGACCCCAGGTATTCTTGCCTAGCTGGGTCTGAAGCGTCTGACCACTGCTCCTTTCTGTCCTTATAAGCTTTGCCCCTGCTGTTGTTCTTCTAGAGTGTTCTCTGTCCCTCTGTTAGACCGCTCAAGTAGGAGCTACTGATTTTAGAGATCCATCTCTACATGTAGTTGGCACTCAGCTACCGTGCTCAGGTGAGGAATCCCTCTCTACTAATGTCTACAGTTGACTACTGGACTCTTAAAGGATAGGTAACCAGGTTGCCTGTCTCCAAGATCTGGGGACACATTCCAGGATGGCTGGATCAGAGGCCATTTGAATGGCATCATGCCATGTGATCCTTGACAACACCACACCCTCAGTTCCCCATGTCACAAACCAAGGCTGTGGTCTTTCAACTTTCCCTGCCCTGATGGCTTTCCTCACTCCCCCACCCCCACCCTGCCATCTGGCTGCCTTAATCCATGCAGGCAGGACTCTTGAAGGACATGCTCGCTGGCAGCCTGGCCTTCAGAGGCCACTGCTAATACCTCCAAGTTCCCAAGAGAAACACTCACTTAAGAGTTCCACTCCAGAGCCATTTTATCTCTCACACATTCTTTTCATCCCGAGAGCACATTTCTTTCAGTGATCAAAGAAGTCCCCAGGAGGCTCTGGCTGGCTTCTCTTCACCACCAGCAACCCCCTACCCTGCCTCCCACACCCCCCCCAGCCCCCCACCCCCACCCCACCCAGCTCCCACCGCTTTGATGTGGTCAAACAACCTCGGATTATTGATTAAGATACAGACCCTTTGTAGAACCCTCTTCATGATCTGCAGGGGCCTATTTTGTCCCTTGGCTGGTATATTATTTTTGTAGGGCAGCCATAACAAAGCACCACAAGCTGGATGGTTTGACACAACAGAAATGTAATCTCTTACAGTTCTGGAGGCTACAAGTCCAAAATGAATGTGCGTTCCCTGCAAAGCTTTCTACTAAGCTTCCCCAAGCATCCCTTGGCTGATGGAAGCATAATTCCAGTGGCTGGCTGGCTGGCTGTTTCCTGTGTGTCTTCACTCATCTTTCCTCTGTGAATATTTGTGCTCAAACTTACCTCTTTCAAGGATATTGGTTTTACGGGTTGGGAGCCCATCCTCTTCCAGTTTGTCTGACATCCTATTTTAGCATAACTAAGTCCATCTGCAATGACTCTATTGCCAAATAAGGTCACATTGTGAGGTTCTGGGGTCAAGATTTCAATATATTTTTAGGGGACGCAACTCAACCCATAACAGATGGTATTCACATTTGGGAAGTATAGAACTTCCCCCAGGGAAAACCTCTTCCAGTTTGACTTTTACCTTAATTTGGGATGCTCGTTTTACTTCCATATCCTGGGCTTTTAATCTATACAACGACAAAAAGTAACATACCAAAGAAAAAGAAACCAGAATGCAAAAGGCAAGTTGCTTAAATACGACAGATACAGATTACAAATACCATTTATGAAATCTATCTGAATGGAGCACACAGACTCCAATTTTCTCTCCATTATCTTACTAGTTACTCTCTCACTATTCTTTAATGGTTACCCTACAGGCTACAACACAATACCTTGATTTATCAAAGTCCAGTATAAATTGTTACCTGTACTTCTTCCCAGTGACTGGACCTTGGAACTCTAACTCCATTTACTCATTTCCTAACTGAAATGTTTTCACTTCTGTGGATTTTAATTTGATTTCTACATTTTTAAGTTCTATAAGACATTATGATTATTTTACTTAGTTAATATCCTTTTGCTTTTTTTTAAAAAAGATTTTATTTATTTGACAGAGAAAGAGAGAGAGCACAAGCAGGGGGAGCAGCAGAGGGAGAAGCAGGCTCTCTGCCAAGCAGAGAGCTGGATGTGGGGCTCAATGTCAGGACCCTGGGATCATGACCTGAGCCAACAGCAGCACATTCTTAAGCAACTGAGCCACCAAGGCACCCCTAGATAATATCCTTTTGCATTTACCCTTTTGTTTGTGCTTTCTTCCTTCCTGTGTCACCAAGCTTCCATCTGGAATGATTTTCTTTACGTCATACGCTGTAGTTCTGTTTGGGTCTGCTATTCACAATTTTTCTCTGTTGTGCTTTTTACTTTTACTATTTTTTCTTTGTCTACCAAAGGGTAATCTTTTAGAGTCCCAAACTAAAGCAAGTGGGGGAGATTCCTGGGGGGTCCCTGGTTTGGTGGCCCCTGATCATTTGTCAACTTATCCTTGTGAGATTGGCAATTGTCCAGTTCAACCTCCCAGCTTCCCAGCTCCCTCTCCTGAAATTGGGGGAAAGAAGTCCCGGGTGATGGGCTCACTTCTCTGGGGTCCCTTCTTCTCCGAGATTGTGGCCCTGTAAGTTTTGGCAGCTTTCCAGTGCTCTCAAGATTTATTTTACGCTCAGCGTCCAGCTTTTCCAGCTGTTCTCAGTGGGGGGCTTGGCCTGTAGTCTGATGACATGAGAAACTGAATACCCCCTTCCCATCTATGTGTTAGGAATCCTGGAAGCTGTCGCATAACACTTTTGGTCACAACCCATTGATCAAAGTTTATCATAGGACTGCAATATAGTCTTTATTCCAAGGAACCATATCCCAGCTGAAAATTGTGGCTTCTGTAGATATTTGGGAGAACAGATTCTAAGAGCTATAGTATTAATCTCTCAGTTATCAGCTGTTGATCTGAAGCAAGTTATTTAAACTCTTCGAGTTTTAAGCAACTTACCTATAAAATGGAGGTAATGATACCATTTATGAGTCTCCAATGAAATGTAATAATCAACACTTTATTGAGCTAAGACTTGTTATCTGCTAGGCAGATAACAGCAGAGTAGTTTACACTCTTTTGATCCTCTCAACAACTTTATGAGGCTAGTGTTCATTTGTTCGCATTATGATGAGAACCTGAGACATAGAAGTTAAATCACTTGCACAAGATTGCATAGATGCTTGACTGCAGAATGGTGATTCGAACCCCAAACTTTCACCACTGCCTGCTCCTGCCTTGTGAATTACAAACCCCCCCCCCCCCCCCGCCCCACCGCCTTTCCTTGTTGGAATCGCTGAGGGAAGATGAAAAGACCAGGGTGGGAACAATGCTGGGTGGCTGAGGGCAGTACCTGTTCAACTAGAAAAATGATCTAAGGGAAGGTCTGGGGACAGATGTGACCTAGTCTGAGACCAGTGGATTTTTGAGTGATATGGACCATGGAAATAAAAGGGACCCTAAAGGGCATGAACTGTCATGGCTTCATTTTATTTTTTTTTTTTTTTTTTTTTTTTTTTAAATTTTTTTTTTTATTTTTATTTATTTGTGATAGTCACAGAGAGAGAGAGAGAGAGGCAGAGACACAGGCAGAGGGAGAAGCAGGCTCCATGCACCGGGAGCCCGACGTGGGATCCGATCCCGGGTCTCCAGGATCACGCCCTGGGCCAAAGGCAGGCGCCAGACCGCTGCGCCACCCAGGGATCCCCATGGCTTCATTTTATATAAAAGAACCACATACACATAGGAAACTGTTGAAAGAATATATTAAGTTCATGTGCCACGAATTTCCAAAGTGAATAACCAGTACCCAGATCAAGAAAAAGAACACTACCAGTCCTGTAGCCTCCCCTCATGCCTTCTCACCCACCTTGCCACATTCTTGTCACTAGCCTCCCTGCTAAGGCTCACTATTATCTTGATTTCTAACACCTAACAGAGTGTTAGGTTTTAAAAACAGTTTTGCCTGTTTTTGAACTTTATATGACCAGAATCATAGAGTATATGCTATTATCGTGTCTGATTTTTTTTTCACTCAATATTGTGAGTCACATCTCTGTTATTCCTTGTGGTTGCAAATTGTTCATTCTCCATGCTGTATAATGCTCCATTTTGTGTGACTATCACAATTTATTTATGGGCTCAACTCTTAATAGGCATTCAAACAGTGCTGCTACGAACTTTCTAGAAGATGTATGGGAGGGCACAGATGCCCTCATTCCTCTTGGGTATCACCTAGATTGAAATTGTTGATCATCGGGTATGTGTGACGTTCAGCTTTAAGACTGCCTTCACCTCCCTGATGATGGAAATGGAAGGACTGGAAGGGGCAACCATTCATCCAGGGACACCCAGCCACTGAGCCAGGACTGGAACCAGGTTCGCACTCTCTCAGGGCGGTATGTCTAGGTCTAGATTTCATGGAGAGACTGACCTAGAGATTCAGTAGAGTCTCACAGCAAAGCACATTTCATTTGTGAGCTGTCCTTATCATTAACCCTTGGATAAGAGGAGTCCAATGACCAAGCATGAGAAGGGCGGCTCAGCAGTAGGGCCATAATTACAGGTACTGATTTACAGTGGAGAGAACTGGTGCAGGTTCTTCTTTGCAGCTTTTAAAAGAACAGCATGAGGTATGTGCCCTTGATTAAGCAGGATTTAGATTCAATCTATTTCAGTGCCAGAGCCTATATGTAAGATGCTTTCTCAGGTACTAACTCATTTAATCTTCTGAGCAAAAACTAGATCATATCCATAAGGACTATCAACACATAATATCAAATATCAATATCATATTATCATAATAATATCAAAAGAGAGTGAACTCTGTAAGCAAACTGGAGCAATTTGGAACAGCACTTTCCAAATGCTCTATGGTGAAGAACTGATCCATCCCAGACCAATATTTTTGGAAAATACCATAAGAAAAGAATTACCAGAAAAATAAAATGAAAAGATATTCTAAATATAAGCTCCCAATTTTTATTGTCATAGTAAACAAATATAAGATTGCATTGTTGAATTCCTATAAAAGTTTCTAAACACTCTTAATTTCTGTATTTATATCGCTGAGGACCAATAACAGTTTGCAGATCAAGATGGGTTTTCAGGCTACACTTGGAGGGGTACTGATTTATAATCCACTGCTCATTCCCTAATGGGAATCTCTCTTTCAAGGAAGATTGATAATTATCTTAAAGGCAGGAAGGTTTGAAAACAAGACATCTGCAAAACGTTGAGGCCCTAGGAACCATTCATACCCATACAGGTTACTGTTTAATAGGACTTCATCATTTCACTGTCTGTATCAACAAAGCTATTCCAAAAATATCTTTCACAGAAAGGTAAGAGTTACAGATAACTTTATTCTGGGCACCTGGGTGGCTCAGTTGGTTAAACGTCTGCCTTTGGCTTAGGTCATGATCTCAGGGTCCTGGGATGGAGCCCCATATCGGCTCCCTGCTCAGTGGGGAGCCTGCTTCTCCCTCTACCTCCCTAGCCCTGCTCGTGCTCAATCATACACCCTCTCTCTCTCTCTCAAATAAGTAAATAAAATCTTAAAAAAAAAACAAATAACTTTATTATGCCTTTCAAGAACTTCTTCCAAAACCTTACCGAAATAAACGTAAGACCCTTAAACTTTTCAACAACATTAAAAAGATTATTTACTCACCAGGACGCTTTAAAAGATTTGCCTTTTTACTTACCAATCCTAAACTAGTATGATCCTTAGCCAAAATTAAACAAGCACCCCCTCATTGAAAGACCTACCTTAAATCAGATTCCAAAACCTTATAAATATCCCCTTCTGCCGTCCCCCAGTCCAAGTTGCTACTCAGACTCTGCCAAGGCAGAGCTCTCCCTACCATGGTGTACAATAAATTGAAGCTTTGTCTTCTCCACAGCTTATTTTACCGGTATTTTCTGGGAGCCAGCTTTCAACAACCAAGACTTTGTTCCTCTTTTTATTTTAGTCTTGCTTAGGTGCTTTCAAACTTTAGTATGCATAAACATCACCAAAGAGGACTGTATATGCAAAAGCACGCACACGCAAAATTTAAGAGACCTCCACGTGTAATTGGAATAGTGCCATATTTAGGACCTATGCCCTGATTACAGATACCAGCAACTGGTGGAGAAAAGAGGATGTGGCAGCTGGAAGTGGCTCTAGGTTTCCAAATATCAATGTGTAGATCAGACCCATTAAATCACCTGATGTAATCCCTGTTAAAAAAAAAAAAAAACAAAAAAAAAAACCTATTCCTTGGTTTCGCCTCGGATCTGTTATATTCAGAATTTCTGGGGATGGGGCCTGTGGATGTTTATCACCAATTCCCTACGGGGTTGTTGCACAATCAGGCTAGAGAACCACTATTTCATTTTGTAGATGAAGAAACGGAGACCCAGATAAGTGAACAGAGTTGCCCAAGATCACATAGCTATTGAGCTGATTCCCTGACAGGAGCGCCCAGGGCTGGAGATCAGATGTTGGAGATATTTGTATGTATCCAACATCCCGAAAGAGAATGATTAGTGATATAAAACAAAATCTGTTTTGGCTTCTCCACATCTCCTTAAGATGTATCAGGGTGGGAGGGGGTCATAAACTTTCCTTGCTCCTGGGTAAAATTTTAGCAGTCATCATGACTTCTCTGCTCTCTATTGGGTAAGAGGCATCGACTAAAGTATAATTTTCCAGAAAAAGAAAAAAAAGTAGAATCGTGACTTACATGAAGATAACACGAACACATTTTCCACTGGGAATCTATTGGAGGTCTTGTTAAATTTTTGTTCTCAGGAATTATTGCTTGTCCGTTTGCTGATTAGCTCAAGTGAAGGCGGATGTGTTACTTAGAGCTTTAGGAACACGTCCTAGGAAGGAAGCACGGCCTGGCCCTCTGGGGAACTGCAGTGGGTACTGGGAAGAGATTCAAGGTCCAGGCAGCTACTCCCCTATGGTTTCTCATTAGTCAGACCACCTGGCTTCTTGACCTCACTTCCTAGCTCCCTTGGTTTGCTTCTCTGCTCATCTCCTTGCACGCAGCTGAAAATGAACACTCCAGTAGTGGATCTCCAGGATCACCACCAAGTGCCTGACTCTGACAACAGTCTCTTGCTTTGCTCAGATTCTTGACTGAGCTTATCTGATTGGCTGCTCTCCAAACATTAGCTCCCTTTGGGTCAGGTGGTCACACAGGGTCCACAGGCTGTAGTTACTTGGAGGAAACACAGTTGCCAAGGGGCTGCAGTGAGGGGGAGAGACACAGTCAGGAGAGCCCAAAATTGGGGGGGAGGGAGCAAACCCAATAAATGTGCCTTTTAATCATTTTCAGCAAGAGTCCTTGAAACCTGGGGCTTGTAGCACTCCTCTGTTAGCCCAAATGAGTCTGGTTGCTATTCTGTTGCTTTCATTTAGGCAGGATAAATTTGGGGTGCGGGGCTGTTTCGCAGGAGCCCATGGTCGTACCTTCCCATTCATGTTTCCACCAACATTTGTGTGATCCTCCTTTGTACACGCCATTGAGATTCTACAAACGGGTGTTTCGTAAGAATAAGAAGCCTCAGCCCTGATGTCACGACCTTCAAACCTCTCCCTCTGGGATGGCGGTGAAGAGGTTGCCCGCAGGAACATGGATGTGCCGAAACACATTTCGGTTCACTCGCTTTCGTGGACACGAGACACAGCCTGATAACTGTACAGGTAGAAATGCAGGGGAGGAGTGAGGGTGTCACCCAATAGCTGGGTGAAGGCACTGGGAGATGGAGTAGCAGCAGGGGCTTCGGTTCGGCGGTCACTGAACCCCGATTTGTGCCAGGATCTGTGTTGGGTGCAGAGCCCGCGGAAAATGTGGCCTCCAGGCTCCAGCGCTCCTGGGCTGGAGGGGGTCCCCTCCCCCACTGCTTCACTCACACACACACACACACACACACACACACACGCCTCAAGCCCTGCAAGGGGCAGGTCTGGGGTGCCCTCCCTGCTACACATACACGCACATGCACACCAGGCCTGAGGCCCTGCAAGGGGCAGGTCTGGGGTGCCCTCCCTGCTACACACACACACACACACACACACACAAGCACACCAGGCCTCAGGTCCTGCAAGGGGCAGGTCTGGGGTGCCCTCCCTGCTACACACACACACACACACACACGCACACGCACACCAGGCCTCAGGCCCTGCAAGGGGCAGGTCTGGGGTGCCCTCCCCGTTGCACACACACACACACACACACACACACGCACATGCACACCAGGCCTCAGGCCCTGCAAGGGGCAGGTCTGGGGTGCCCTCCCCGTTGCACACACACACACACACACACACACGCACACGTACACCAGGCCTCAGGCCCTGCAAGGGGCAGGTCTGGGGTGCCCTCCCTGTTACACACACACATGCACACGCACACCAGGCCTAAGGCCCTGCAAGGGGCAGGTCTGGGGTGCCCTCCCCGTTGCACACACACACGCACATGCACACCAGGCCTCAGGCCCTGCAAGGAGCAGGTCTGGGGTGCCCTCCCCGTTGCACACACACACGCACATGCACACCAGGCCTCAGGCCCTGCAAGGAGCAGGTCTGGGGTGCCCTCCCCGTTGCACACACACACACACACACACACACGCACATGCACACCAGGCCTCAGGCCCTGCAAGGGGCAGGTCTGGGGTGCCCTCCCCGTTGCGCACACACACACACACACACACACACACACACACGCACACCAGGCCTCAGGCCCTGCGGCGGCCCGTCTGGGTGCCCTCCCCGCTCCGGGCGCCCCGGGGCGCGGGCGCAGGCCCCAGGGGCGAGGGCCGAGGGGCGAGGGCCGAGGGCCGAGGGCCGAGGGCCGGCGCGCAGCCCCTCGCAGGGCAGGGCGGAGGCGGCGCGAGGGAGGGAGCGAGGGCCGGGACCGGGAGCGCGGGCCGCCTGGATGCCTGGGATAATTCCGCTTCCGTTCGGGAAGCCGCAGCCCCGGCCCCGCCGCGCCCGCCCAGCGCCCGCTCCGCGTCCCGGCCCGCGCCGCCATGGCCACGTCCCCGCAGAAGTCGCCCTCGGCCCCCAAGTCCCCCACCCCCAAGTCGCCCCCGTCCCGGAAGAAAGATGACTCCTTCTTGGGGAAGCTCGGAGGGACGCTGGCGCGGAGGAAGAAGGCCAAGGAGGGTGAGCGCGGCCGGGGCTGGGGCCGGGGGCGGGGGCGCGGGGCGCGGGGCGCGCGGCGGGGGCGGGGGCGCGGCCTGGGTCGGGGCCGGGGCCGGGGCCGGGAGCGCCCCGCGGGTCGCCGCCGCCGCCTTCCCGCTCGGGCTGGGGGGGCCCGCGGGGTCGGGGGCGCGAGGGGGCGGGAGGGGGCGGGAGGGGGCGGCCGCGGCCCCCAGGCGGAGGCGCCCCCACCCCCACCCCCGCCCCGGGCGCTCCCCAGGCCCCTGCGAAACTCTCCGGGGCCCCGCACCGTCGCTCGTTGCCGTCGCAGGCCTCGGGGTGAGGGCGGCTCGCGTGGGGCGCCCCGAGAGCCCCAGAAGCGGAGGTGGCCTCTGGCTCTCGCCCCCCCGCCCCGGGGTGCAGTAGGGACGTGCGCCGAATGAATGAGCGGCTCCCCGAAGCGCTCGGGCCTCCGGTAGGGGCACCCCTGCACCCCAGGGGAAGAGCTGGGTTAGGGGCATCATCCCATGCAGCAGCATCGCGGTGGGACCCTTCTGTGCACTCAGGAGCTGAGGGCTCTTGTAAAAAAAAAAAAAAAAAAAAAAAAGCATCGTCTTTCCCCCACCAACCAGGGTGAAATGAAGCGACCCCCCCCCCCCCCTCCAATGTGCATGTAAGATATTTTGTCTCATTGGCAGATGTCACATCCCGGTGTTTGGTTTGAAAACCGAAGTGACGGTTCAGGAGAAGCTCTAGCCATAGATGCGTAGATAGAATTTTTCCTAGACTGCTTTGGTGGTTTGGGAATAGCCGTTTTTGAAGGCTGGGGTGGCCGGGATGTAAAGCAAGTTCCCCGTTCCTGAGTTATCCTAGAGCATCAACGAGGACTTCCGTGCTGAGAAATTGTCGGGCTTCATACAAAGAGCTACACGTCTATTTTCTGTGTTGGAGGGAGAAGCAGCAGAACGCATCCCTCGAAATGTTTTTCCTGATTTGGCTATCTTGGTAAACCGCTGCCTGCGAAGCCTACAACTGGCAGCAAATCATGAAGTCGTGGCTTAGAAAGGCCCCTTTTGCCCTCCTTTTGCCTACTGTGTTCCTCCTGTGGGCTCTCCAGCTAAGCATAAACAACTCAGAATTTCTGAAGCTCCGTGACCTACCGCGTGTGCTCAGCCCACCTCTGCGACTCTTTAGAAAAGTTTATTGTAAAATTGCAGAGTTTGTGGGGCTAGGAGAATGAGACCGATGGTGGCCTTTCACGTTTCCCCGAGTGGTTTAGCCTGTTTCCCAAAGTCTTCCCTTCACCAGTACAAGCATCTTCTGTTCCAGGAGGTGGTCCTCATAGGCATGATTTTATGGCCTGCTGGCTTCCTATCCCTTCCTTTGCATTTGGGAGCCCTGCAGGAAACAGAAGGTCTACTCAGTTGGGATTTTGAAAATACTATAGAGAAGGGACTATTTTCAGAGGTGAGGGCAGGGGTAGGGGAAGCCAGAAAGGATAATAAGGAACCTAGCGACAGACATGTGCAAGCTGTTACCACTCCTAGACCTGGGGTGTAGGGACAGAGGAGCCCACCAGAACCCACAGAGAGCTGGAGCTATGGAAGGGGGCCTGCCTGGCAGGAAGTGTAGCTGTAGAGGGACGCAGCGACTGTCAGTAATGTGCAGATGGAGCAGGGAGCCATTGGCACAGGAGATAGTCTGCGTCTTCTCTCTTCTTCCCCTTGAATCCCTTGCAGGTGCTTCTGATTGGCTGGGCCCAGTGGAAAGTCACCGGGCAAGGTATCTGGACACTGCAGTGGTAGGGGTCAGCTCCCTCAGGGCAAGGAGCAGAGCAGAGATCATAATGGGGAGTGGGGGGGGGGTGCAAATAACCAGCAGGCCCTTTCACAGTGAGCTGCCCAGAAGCCCACATAGTTTGCTGTGCTCTAGTCCTGCCCACCCAGCTTAGAACAGGGCTGTCCCCTCCTTTGTTCTAGCACAGACACCAGGTTCTAGTAATGCAGCCAAGGCTGCTTTTCCTTATTTTGTCAGCTGTATCACACTGTTCTCTCTCGTTGAGTTGGCTACCAATTTACTCAAAAGCATTTTTGTGTTGCTCCTGAACCATCCCCTTCCCTATCTCAGATTTGCGCAATTGGGGATTTAAAACCAGGTGCTAATGTTTATCTTTGCTATACTTAACTGTTAAGTCCTGATTCTGTTATTCAGCCTATTAACTAATCCAGGAGATATAAATGGTGAGTTGGCTGCTTCTGAAGAAGCCCACCACCCCCCAGCCCCGGCTGCTTGCCGCTGCAGGTGGTAGTTCTGCGAGCCCAAAGAAGGCAGCTGGGTTGGTCTGAAATGACCTGCTCTTGGTGAGCGTGTGCTGGATCTCAGTGATCAGTGCTTGACCTTTCCCAGGCCCTGCTTCAGTAACAGTAACCATCACTTCAGTAACAGTAAGGCTAGATCTTACTCTGGATCTTGTGTAAACTCACAGCTCTGTGCTTTGCAGAAACTGCTTTCTTCTATCCGCCCCCCCATGTTCTAGAACGTGATTCTTCAATGTCACTGATGTTAGCCTATCCACATATTATCCCAGTGCTTGAGCACTGAATTTTCCTGGCTCCACAGACTGCCATTCACTCACTTGACAACTGTTGTGTCCCACGGCAGGACACAAAGATTGGAAACACGTAATACATGTTAGAATAGTTAGTCAATAATTTCATATAAAAATAGGTCTTCCTACAAATACCTACTACGTACATCATAGAATGACTATAAAGTCTCATAAGACTATGTCAAAAGTAGTCATCACTCCTGTGTTTTCAATAAGAAGTAACCTTAGAGAAAATGGAGGTTAAAAGTGTGGTCTTTGGGACCAGACACCTTTGGGTTTGTTTCCCGTCCAGCCCCTTATTTATTTATTTATTTATTTTTAATTTTTTTTTAAGTTTTTATTTATTTATGATAGTCACACAGAGAGAAAGAGAGGCAGAGACACAGGCAGAGGGAGAAGCAGGCTCCATGCACCAGGAGCCCGATGTGGGATTCGATCCCGGGTCTCCAGGATCGCGCCCTGGGCCAAAGGCAGGCGCCAAACCGCTGCGCCACCCAGGGATCCCCAGCCCCTTATTTATTGCTGTGACTTAGGACAGCGTCCTTATCTCTCGAAGTCTCTGTTTCTTCATCTATAAAATGGGAATAAAGTATGTAATATGCATAGCATGATATGAATAATGAATGGTAGCTCTTAAAATTGATAGCTCAATTTGACATAGTCTTTAAAATTTGAAATAGTCTTTTTGTTTCCGACTGCAGAACATTTTACAGGTTCTGCAGACAGCCTGGTAGCTCATGACTGTGTGAAGCCCTGGTAACCCTGCTTTGGTCCCTTTGGAAATTAGAGATCTTTCCTTGCATGTCAGATACTCCTGTTTCCAAAATGTCATGTTTCTGCATTTAAAAAAAATTATCCATTTGAGAGAGAGTGCATGCGTGCGTGTGCATGAGCAGGCAGGGGGGTGCAGAGGGAGAGACCCTCGAGCAGACTCCCACTGACTGTGGAGCCACAGGTGGGCTCAATTCCACAGCGCTGAGATCATGACCTGAGCCCAAATCTGGAGTCAGACGCTTAACCGACTGAGCCACCTGGGCACCCCATACTTCAGCATTTTAGAATATATAGTCCCATTTTCATGATTTGTCATTGAAGTGGCTTTTGTTCTTCTCTGGATCTTCTCTTTGGCAGTTCCAGCCCTCCTTCATGCTATACAAAGCCCTCTTGTGTAGGTTCTTAGAATAGTATTTTCAGAGTCCTTTGCCAAAGGGCCACCTTTCATCTTTCTTTCTCCAGATCTATCCTCAAGACTTGCTCTTTTCAGGGACACCATCTATTTTTTTTTAAAGATTTTATTTATTTATTCACGAGACAGAGAGAGAAAGAGAGAGAGGGAGAGACACAGGCAGAGGGAGAATCAGGCTCCATGGAGGGAGCCAGATATGGGACCCAATCCCGGGACTCCAGGATCACGCCCTGAGCCGAAGGTGGGTGCTCAACCACTGAACCACCCAGGCGTCCCCCAGGGACATCATCTTGAATTGTATTTGCCAGCTGGAGTTGCCCTCAACTGAGAGAGCAGGAATGATTATTCCTATCACTTATCCATTTATTATCCCTTAGAGTTCCATTTGTCCAGTGCTTGAAGTGTCCAAAAAGGGCTTTAAGAATTTTATAATAATACTTGGACTTACCACTTTGGTCCTCATTGGCCTTCCAGTGTAACTGGGGAAAAATCCCCAAACTCTGCAACATATGTCTGGTTCCAGGAGTGGGGGGGAGCCCCCAGCACTGCTGAGCAATCCTCTTCTCCCCGAATCATTTTCCAGAGTGCTGCCTCAAACCCTCACTACTCAAGCTCCCCCCTACACCTTGAGATAGAAAACTGAGTACCAGGTATGAACTTGTTCAATTTCCCTTTCCTTGCCCAGAGCTACACTTCCTTTCATGCTTCTGCATGCTCCTGGCTTGCTCTAGTCCCTTCCAAAGAGGTCCCTTGTCCCCTTGTTTGTGAGGCCCTCCATTTCTGGTCCCTCCCAGACCTGGCATGGCCAGATGCCCTTGGTCTCTTTCATGGTGCTCTACCCCCTAACATTCTATAAATATGCTCAAGTCTTTCCCATTTTTTAAAAAATATTTTATTTATTTATTCACGAGAGACACAGAGAGAGAGAGAGAGACAGAGACACAGGCAGAGGGAGAACAGGCTCCATGCACGGAGCGTAATGTGGGACTCGATCCTGGGTCTCCAGGATCACGCCTTGGGCTGAGGGCAGCGCTAAACCCCTGAGCCACCCGGGCTACCCAAGTCTTTCCCATTTGAAGAAGATCTCCTGATACTGGTTTTTTTCTTAAGCTACTCAACCTCCGGTCTTGAAAGAGTTGCCGTAACAGCTTTCCCTTGCTTATCTTCTAGTCACTTCCTGACCCACTATCCTCATTCTTTCAGTAACCATTTACTGAACTCTGAAAAGACTAGTCTAATTTAAACAAGATAAATTGGTAGGTTATGTGTGTTGTATTAGAGAAGTGATAGGTGCTTGAGAGCAAAATAAAGCAGGGAAAGGGAACAGAGTGGTGAGGGTTGAGAGATGGTTGGCAATGTAAAATGGAATGGCTAGAAAAGCCTCTCCTGAGAAGGATATTTCTGATAAGGACCTGAGGGAGGTAGGGAGAGAGCCATAAGTATATCTTGGAGAAGAGCACTGCAGACAGAGGGAATGGCACATGCAAAGGTCCTGAGGCAGGAGTGGACCTGATATGTCAAGGGCCAGGAAGGAGGTCACTGTGATTGGAGGAGAGAGTGGATACAGTTGTGGAAGGTAGTGAGGTCGCAGGGATTAGACTGAGGGTAGGGGCGGGTTGCGCAGGGCGCTGAACACCATTGTATGACCGGGGCCTTTATTCAGAATGAGAGGAACAGGTTTCAGGGGTTTGCGTAGAGGAATAACATGACTGCACTTCTGTTCCAGCAGGATCACTCTGATGTGGTGCCAAGTGACTGAGGGGACAGAGGTGGAAGCAGGGAGATGAGGTCGGGGGGCAGTGGGGACAGTGACCTGAGCCGAAGGCAGACTCTCAACTGCTGAGCCACCCAGGTGTCCCTCAAATCCACATCTCAAATCCAGACCTTTCACCTGTAGTCCAGACACATCTGTCCACCATCTCCCAGGTGTATCACTAGCTCCTCCAGTTCCACATGCCCTCGAGGGCATTGCTACCTGGGCGCTTGCCCCAATCTCCTCTTCTTCCACCATCCCATCAGTTGTCTAAGGCCATGGTCTTCCCCTATCCTGGCAACCTCTTCTTAAAGGGCAAATAGTAAACATTCGAGACTTTTCTGGCCCCCGTGCCTGTCCTCAATTCTGCCCTTAAGATCATGGACAGTAAGTGATTGAACATGTGTGGCTGTGTTCCAGTAAAATTTGAGTCGTGGGCTTGGGAATTTGAATGTCATGTAATTTTCATATGTCACAAAATATTCTTGTTCTTTCCCAGTCATTTAAAAATGTGAAAACAGGGACGTCCAGGTGTGCCCGGGTGGCTCAGTGGTTTAGCTCCTGCCTTCAGCTCAGGGCATGTTCCTGGAGTCCTGGGATCGAGTCCCACATCAGGCTCCCTGATGGAGCCTGCTTCTCCTTTTGCCTCTGTCTCTGCCTCTCTCTCTGTCTCTGTGTCTCTCATGAATAAATAAAATCTTTAAAAAAATTCCAGAACGTTTAAAATAAAAAAAATAAAATAAAAAATGTGAAAACCATTCTTAGCAGGGGGCTGAACAGAAGTAGATGGCAGGCTGGCACAGCCCATGGGTGGCGATTTGCCCACCCCTGCCGTATTCCGTCCCCATGTGCAGCCCACTCTTCAGGAGGCCTGTGGATTTTGCCTTCCGTCCCTGCCTCAGCTCAGGCCCCAGAACTGCTCTTTGTCATCTTCGAGATTCTTTCATTTCTTTTCTAATTTTACCATTTTTATTTTTCACCTGAAATGTTACAATATCCATCCCGCTAGTCTCCCTGTCTCTGGTCCTTTTTTTGTTCAATTCACCCTTCATGCTTTTGCCAATATACCATTTTTTGTTTGTTTTTTTGTTTGTTTGGTTTTTTAAACACAAAGATAATGCCCTCTCGGGGCAAACTTCTTAAGCATGGTACTTAAGACCTTCTCGGTTGCTCCCCTTCTGGTCTTGCCTCTGTTTCCCTTTCAAAAATCCTCCATTTTAGCCACACCAAACCACTGTATTCCCCAAATGCATCATGTTCTTTCATGTGTTTTAACCTGTATATGTGCTGTTTCATATTTCTGGAATGGAATGACCTTCTCCCTTTCCCTATACAACAAACTCCTACTCAATCATTAAAACCCAGTTTGGATATCCCCTTCTGCTGGATGCCTTCCTTAGCTCCCCCAGGGAGTGAGGTACTTCCTTCTCTGTGATCCCTTGCCACCTTGCCCGTGGTTCTGTTGTAGCACTGGCCACGTTGCACCGTGACCATCTGTGGGTGTGCACATCACACACCATGGTGAGAGCCCCCTTCCTGTAGCCCTCCTGCCCAGCGTAATATTTAGTGCATAATGATACCGGAGTTTTCATGCAATGAATTTCCCCATATTTACCTTGGTGAAAATAATCCCCTGCTAACTGGTTGTGTAATCTTAGGCCTTTTCCTCTTTGCCCATTTCTCACATCAGCGGATTATGCTACATAACCTCTGAGAGCCCTTGCAGCTCTGGTATTCTCTGATTTCTGAGCTCTCATTTCACCAGGCTTCTCTCAAATTCAGTTTTATTGTCTGTGTAGGGTGGTCTGGGAATGACATCATCACAAAGACCTCTTTCTTTCCTCCACTAATGAAGGCACCTCTGTGTCGGGAGGAGGAGATGGGAGCCAGGATAAGCGGGCCCCGGCCCAAGGACACCTCCATATTAGGAGTCGTTGTCTCATGGAATATCTCTATTTGGTTAACAAGCACTGTTCATAATTATGTTTTAACCATTACTACAGAAGAGATGAAATCCTCATGTAAACATGTGTAAGCATCTAAAATCCATTGACCATTTACTGTCATGGAAAAAAGAACGCGTTTGGGGAAAGCTCTATACAATTTTAGTAATTAAAAAAAACGTTTAAAAATAAAATACTTTAAAAGCGGGTATAAACCTTCTGTTAAGTTTTCAGCATGCTCTGCAGCCTGAAATCGGACGAACTTCTCCTTCAAAGTGGAAGATGAAGGTGTTGTCTGATTCCTGGAGCCCCCGGGACAAGGAGGCCTCATCTGGCTTAGGTCCCCTCATCCCTTCCATTCTTTTCCCCGTGGTCTCTGGGAGGGCGGGAGCTGTGTCTGGCCTGCTCACATTGGCACTGATGTGCCTCCCCGGCACCAGGTTCTAAACGGATACCCTGCAAAATGGTGAACTAGCTGCCTGAATCAGCAGTGGGCATCTGATTCCTCCTGAGGGTGTCCCCAGGTTCCTTCTAACCCTCTCTAACCTTGGATGACCATTTTGGTCCCCTGACTCCATCCAGGCCTCAACTTCTGGCTGCGTGTGCACGTGTGTGCATGTGTGTGATGAACCTGCCTCCTCCCGCCGGGAATCTCTTTACCCTTTGTGGAAGGACATTATCACTTGGCCCTGCTCTTCAATGCTAAGCACGTGCAGGCCCTGGAGACCAGAAGTTTGGGTCCTAGTACCTATGGGCAGTGATGGTGCAGTGGAGGCAGGGAGCCTGCCGCTAAAGGGTGCAGACCGGTCTGAGTGTAGAGGCTGGTATTCTCTGTTTTCATCCCGAAAAGCTTGCTCTGTGGAGATGGCGCTGCACATTTTTGTGACAGTGCTTGAATGATGCAGGACTGAGGTGAAACAGCCTCTGGGAAGAGTCTGGGGGAGACCCCAGAAAGGTCTAGATCAAAATTCTGCAAGAGGTTCAGAATTCCTGTAATTCCCCAAAGCTTGCTGGTTCTCCTCTCTGACCTGCCTGTCCTTTCCTGAGCTTCTCAGCTTCCATCCCTCACTAGGTGCCAGGGAAATCTGAAAACCAGCCAGAGCAGGGCTTCCATCATTACTCCGTAGCAAAGGTGCTCCATCCCTGCAATGCTCCCCACTCGGACCCACCAGGGAAAAGGACCTACTCGAAGGAGAGGCTGGCCCGATGCACAGTCTGTGAATTGTAGCTGCTTTACCTTTGCTTTGGCCTGGGACCTGCATTTGCACGGAGTTCTGATCGCTGGAGGACTTGCCCCAAATCTGGTTCCACTAGCATTTACTGAGTGATAATTCTATTTGCTGTGAACACACCAGCCTGCCAAAGCCTTAGAAAAACCCCCTCTGTGGCTGGAGTCCTTCTGTTCCCTTCAAACCAGCCTGAGGGAGAAGTTAGGCCATGGGTGGAAGAAGCGGTGAACTTAATCAGTTGAAACAGAAGTAGTCTTTACTACCGTGTACTCTCTTGGGGGAAAGAAAAGTGAACTGAAATGCTTAGCATCTAATTTTTTTTAAAGTGTTTTTTTTTTTTTTTTTTTTTTCCCCATTGTGAAACCAACCAATGCTTCTGGGATTCATGGGAATAGAAAACAGCCATGCAAGTTCCACCTCCCAGAGACAATCACTATTAGAATTTTTATTTATTTCTATCTAGTCTTTTTCTTCATTATGCCTTTTTTCTTTTTTTTAAAATAATTTGTAAGTATGCCGTGTATATTATATAGATCAAAATTCTGTTATTTTTCATTTTATGAATATATTTTGTGTTGCAAATCTTAGTAAACATACTTTTTATAGGTGCGTAGTATTCATTGAGTGAATGTCCTCTTGCTTGTGTAACCATTTCTTTCAGTCTTTTTTTTCCTAGAAATAAGGTTGCCTAAAAAAACTTTTTAAAAAAATTAATAATTTTCATTGGCTAGAGCCGCATAAGTACAGTTATAGGGTCAAAGGGTGACAGTTGTCTTGCTTAATTAATACTGATAGTTTATCTTTGATAGAGAGAGAACCCTGCTTTTGGGTCTGGTAGTCTTCCCAGTAGGCTGAAAGTAAAATCAGCATTGTTAGACGGAAGGTTTCTGTTTGCTGAGGATAATGGATCAGGGGAGTGCAGATTTCCCTCCTGGCTGGCCAGTAACATGTTCACAGTAAGCTCTAGTACAGGCAGGTCATTATTCCAGAACATTCTCTTGAGGCCATCCTTTCATCCATATGTGGCCCGGTGTATCATCCCAAGTACCCACTCTTCTAAGAGGGCCCAAGGTGCCTTGGGTGCCTTCTAACAGGGCCCAAGGTGCCTTGGGAACTTCGTCCTTGAAGTTCTCCTGGGAGTTACAGCCACTTCCTGCCCCGCTGAGTTCTCACCGCTTCATGTGAGACCCAGTGAAGGTTTGGTCGAGGAGTCCCTCCTTATCTTAATCCCTTCCTCCCTACTTCCCAATTTCTGAATTCTTGGACTTGCCGCACACTCGGTAACCACAACTGGAGGGTCACGGCAAGACTGTGAGCTAAGGGCAACGGTGGACAAATTAAAGTTGCTGGGGCTGAGGATTCCTTAGGAGACCTGGTGCTTGCAAGCTGGGTCTTGAAGCCAGAGGAAGAAACCCCTCCCTGCCCCAGGCTGACATGAGAAGGGATAGGACTCGGGAGCCTTCTGAATTTCAGATCAATTTTGACAAGAGTGGGTTGGGCTGATGCCTCCAGGGCTCAGTTTCCTCAACCTGCATTAGGAGTCAGCAGTCAGGTGTCTCATTTCATCTGCTAAGAGTGGATCTGAGCCAGTTGGAGCATGTAATGATCACACCCAGCACCCCAGGGAGCATTTCTGGGGAGTCGCTTGTGGAGGCAGCCTCCCTCCCTGGGAGTGGTGTGTCAGGGCATTTATTTCATTTTTGAATCATACTCTATTCCCTTCACTCATTCCCTTATCTCTTTTAAAATCCAGTGGCCCCTCCCCTCTTCTGTGAAAAACCCCATCTGACACCGAGGAGCCATGAATGATGCTCTTCGTGAAAACGCAGCCAGTCTCCTGGGGATGATGATGATGTGGGACTACAAAAAAGTGAGGCTACTGGCCTATTTCTGCTCCCTCCGTGACACAAACCCAGGTCACAGGGCTCCTCCAAACACCAAGGCGCTCTGTGGAGCAGGCTCTGCACTTTCTTCTTCCCAGGATATATTTGTCAGTAGAACCACTGATCTGCCAATCGCAGTATTACATTGAGTTTTCAACTCAACATGAAGATTTCTTTTTTTTTTTTTTTTTTAATTTTATTTATTTATGGGAGAGAGAGAGAAGCAGGCTCCATGCAGGGAGCGTGAGGCGGAACTTGATCCTGAGACTCCAGAATCATGCCCTGGGCCAAAGGCAGGCGCTAAACCACTGAGCCACCCAGGGATCCCCAGCTCAATGATTCTAAAGTGGTTTTTGTCTTTGCCAACATGGCTTTGGCCATAGGGCATGCTGGGAGTCCCTGTGGAGAGGCAGAATGAGAGAGGGGTTCAGGAGGAGGGCTGAGGCCCCAAACTCCAAGTTTTGGGGATTCCAGGTTTGTTGGGGCAGGCGTTGAAGTGACAGGGTGCAGAGCTTCTTGGCTTCTCTTGGGTGCCTGGGTTCTGAATCCGGAAGGCTTTTCCAAGCCCAGGGTGGGGTCCCCGGTTCAGGGGCCTGGGAGCAGACACTGACAGAAACTTATTAGCAGGCAAGTCAGGACCCTGGCTGAGTAGATGCCGGGCAGGTGTAGGCCATAGCCTCAGTTTGGACACATGACTCACTAGCCCCAAAAGTGAGGGCCTGCCAGTGCCTACCCAGGAAGCCTGGGTCCTGCCTCGCTCATCCCACCCCCACCCCACCCCCCCCCCCCCTCGTAGGCTTCAGGCTTGGAAATAAGCTTTCCTCTCAGTGGAGAGGGTTTTTTTTCTATTTGCTGTAAGCCTGGGCTATCCCTGACTCCCAGCCTGGTGGGGCCAGCCTGTAGATGACAAGTAGTTAACAGTGACAGCCGGGTTCTAGAAGCAGGGGCAGCAGGAACCAACAGTTTTGATGCTGTTTTCAAAACACAAAAAGAGGGTAACGCAATTGCATTTTAAAGCAACCCAGGACACAGGGAAGCGCAGAAATAGCCCTTTGCAAGGAGTAGCAACTGCTTTTTTGCTGACAGTTGCAGGGCCTCTCTGGGTGGACTCACAGTAGCCCCTCCAGCACACATGTCCAAGTGCTTGGAGACCAGAACGATCCCCTGGCCTGCCTTTCCTCCACGGCCTGTCATTATGGTAAATTACGAGGCTCCCACGATGACTATGGAGAGGCGGATTGATTTGTTCCCTTGTGATTGTCGCCCTGCTCAACTTGGCCCGGGTGATGGGCACCCAGATTTCACACCTTGTAATGGCCCTGCCAGGGGTGGATGTTAGCACAATTGGGACCTGACGCTTCAATAAATCTGAGACATTCTGCTGTGGAGATCAAAGTTCAGAATTGCTTAAATTGGTGTTGGAGCAGGTGGGAAGCAGGAGTCCAGGGCCATGAATTGGATAGATAGCAATTGTCGTTCAATTTGTAAGGCCTGAATGTCAGCTTTTCAAATGATATGACATCAATTTAAGTGATTTGGGCTCCCAGCTACCCAGCCCATTTAGTATGACTGGTTCTGGGAAGTGTGATTCATGGTCCAGCTTATGCTCTTAAAGGGGTGGGGTGTCTGGGGGGGTTGCTTGAGGGAACCAACCCTGCTTGTACCTCCGGGGTTGGACAGTGGTGTGTGTGGAGGGTTGGTATCATTGGGTTATCAGCGTTCATGGGAGTATGGATGACAATTTCACCCCCTACTTGGATGTGTTGGTAACCCCCAAACTCCATTTCCAGCCATGACCTCTCTCCTGAGCTTTAGACTCATTAACATGTGCTTGTCATGGCATTGTTGCTTGTGCACAGAGGTGAAGCTGCATTTTAACACAGGGCATGTCATTCTCAAAGGCTTCGGATGAGGTGGGGATGTGCTGTGGTTTCTGATGGGAGCTCGAGTCTGGAGGAGAGGTGATTTGATTTTTATGAAGGAATGGTACCCTTTTTTTGTTTTTATTTATTTTTTATTTTTTTTATTTATTTTATTTTATTTTATTTTCCTTTTTTTGTTTTTATATTGCAGCTTTATTGAGGTACAATTCACCCATTTACTCAGTTTAATTCTGTGGTGTTTTAGTAGATTCAAATTGTGTGACCATTGACACAATTCTAGAACATTTTCATCACCCCAAAAAGGGACCTTGTATCCATTAGCAGTTACCCCATCTTCCCTCCCTATTCTCTTACCACCCTCCAGGAGCCACTGATCTATATCCTACCTCCAGATTTGCCTATTCTTGGACATTCCATATAAATGGAATCATACAGTCAATATGTGGTCTTTTGCAATTGGCTTTTTTCATCGAGGGTAGGATTTTCAAGGTTCATCTGTGTAGTAGCATATATGAGTACTTCGTTTCTTTTCATGACTGAAAAATAGTCTGTTAGATGGATAATACCACATTTTGTTTATCCATTCATCAGTTGATGGACATTTTGATTGCACTTTTTTGCTGTAATAAATAACGTAGCTCGTTGTTTTCATGTACAAATTTTTGTGTGGACATATGTTTTCATTTTTCTTGAGTCCAAGAGAATATGTTTCGTGTTTTAAAGAACGGCCAGGCTGTTTTCCAAAGGGGCTACACCATGTAATGCTCCCACCAGCAGTGCAGGGCTGGATCCAGTGTCTCCATATCCCTACCGACACTTGTTACTATCTTTCTTTTTTGATTGTAGCCAGCCTGGTGGGGTGAAGTGTAGCTCCCTGTGGTTCTCATTTGCATTTCCCTGAAAGGTCCTGATGTTGATCATCTTTTCATGTGCTTCTTGAACATTTGTAGATCTTCTTGGGTGCGACAGTTTTTAAGGTCCATAGAGTTCAGTGCACATCTCCTCAGTCCTGAGCATGAAGAGAGCTCTGGCTGCTAACCCAGAAAGGTACACGCACGCCAAGAAAGTCTCATCCTACACTTTTTCAGTGTTGGCAGGGAGTGCCAGAGACTTGCTGCATCCTGTATGAGGTGTAATTCGTCTTGCAGAATGACTGTATTCCTGAAATATTTCCTGTTAGGCAGATTGTCATAATTCTGTTATGCCACTGGCTTTCATTATTAAATTGGAAATTGATTGGAATACAATTTTAGGCCCAAATTGTGGATGTGGAAATTCTTGATGGTATATCATTACATTTCAAATAATAATACTAAAAACAATGATGATACCATAAGTGCATCAGGGTAAGCACTTACACAGTGCTGTATGGGCCCGGCAATGTAGCAGATGCTTTAGATATATTAATATTTGATCATCTTAACAACCCCATGAAATAGGTATTATTAGCAGCTTTGATCCTTTACAGATGGGGAAAGTGAAGGACAGGGAGGCCAGGAAACTTGCCCAAGGTCAAGGCTAGTGTACTAGTTAAGGTAACACTAGTTGCTGTAACAGATAAGCTCCAGATTCTCAGACGTTTAACATAATAAAAATGTTTTTTGTGCTTATAGCAGAACCCCATGGCATCAATCTTTTTTTTTTTTTTATTAATTTTTATTTATTGATGATAGTCACACACAGAGAGAGAGAGAGAGAGGGGCAGAGACACAGGCAGAGGGAGAAGCAGGCTCCATGCACCGGGAGCCCAATGTGGGATTCGATCCCGGGTCTCCAGGATCGCGCCCTGGGCCAAAGGCAGGCACTAAACCGCTGCACCACCCAGGGATCCCAATCTTTTTTTTTTTTTTTTTTAAGATTTTTATTTATTTATTCATGAGAGACAGAGAGAGAGAGAGAGGGAGAGAGGCAGAGACACGGGCAGAGGGAGAAGCAGGCTCCATGCAAAGAGCCCGATGTGGGACTCGATCCCGGATCTCCAGGATCACACCCTGGGCCAAAGGCAGCACTAAACTGCTGAGCCACCCGGGGTTGCCCCTCTTTTTTTTTTTTTTTTTGCAACTGATTTCTATACCCCATGTGGAGATCGAACTCAATACCCCAAGATCGGGAGTCACATCGTCTACTAAGTGAACCAGCCAGCCCCCACCTCCAGCCACCTTGATTGGATTGCGTTCCACATGGTCATTCAGGAATCCAGGGGCCTTTCATCTTACTGTTCTTCTTCTTCCAGGTTCTTTGAGTCCTCACCAACCGATCAAGGGGGCCTAGTGAGAAAGAGAGCAAGACTTCAGTGGGAGGTTTTTACCTGCCAGGCATAGACTTGATGCATATCACTTCTGCCCAATTACCCCTGGCCAGAGCTCAGTTATGTGGCCACACTTCAGTGCAAGAGAGGCAAAGAAACATAGTTGTCTGCTCAAGAGGGAAAGGAAAGGAATTTTGGCAGATACATGCATCATTTTGCCATTGCTAGCAAATGGAAGCTCTGGGAACTGAAACTGGGCAGTCTGGCTCCAGAGACTTGCTCTTAACTAGAACATTCTACTACCGTATCGTGAACAACAGCTCAAAGTTGGAAAAATGTGGAGTGTTACACCACTTTTTACTCTGTTTTCTTCCCACCTGTGTGTGTATTTGGTTGCCTAGATGCTGTGTTTGGGAATTCTATCAAAGTCATTGCCTTTCCGTACTGGGCTCTGTTCGATACATTTTACATGGTCTATTTCACTGAATCCTCACAATTATCCCCATGAGATAGGGGATTATTATTATTCCCCTTTTCTAGGCGAGGAGGCTAAAGCCAAGCACTTGGGTATGAGTCTGGGTGTAAGTAAGCAGCGTCTCTGGGCTTCAGGGGCCTTACACAAAACCACAGAGCAAGGCAGGGCTTGAAGGGGAGGTGAGAGAAGATGAGAAAGCCAAAGCCACCAAACCCCAGCTAGAATCTTGTTTGGATCCTGCTTTGGAAACATCAACTTCTACAAATGATTTATGGAACAATCAGGGAAAAACGAACGCTCACTGGAGATTTGATGACATGGAGGAATCATTATTAAACTTGTAGGGTGTGAGAGTGGTGTCAAAGTCATGTTAAAAAAGAAGAAAGTCCTTATCTCTTCCAAGTCCATACTGAAATGTTCGGTGGATGGCCTGATAACGTGCCTAGGAGTTGCTTTGGATAATGCAGCGCAGGGTTGAGGTGTAGCTGGACAACAGGGGGCCACAGATTGCTCATTATTGCAAAACGACATGGGTACATGGTGGTTTGTTGTACGAGTCTCTCACTGTGGGGTATATTTGCAATTTTCTATAACAATACAATAAAAAAAAGAAGACGACTTTAACGAATGGACTTCCTGTAGTGCCCTGGCTTGAAGTGATGGGGCTGGGCTCAGAGCATGGAACGTGTCCATTAAGAACAGCTGAGTAGGGATCCCTGAGTGGCTCAGTGGTTGAGCATCTGCCTTTGGCCCAGGGCGTGATCTTGGAGTACTGGAATCGAGTCCCTTCTTGGGCTCCCTACATGGAGCCTGCTTCTCCCTCTGCCTGTATCTCTGCCTCTCTCTCTCTCTCTCTCTGTCTCTCATGAATAAATAAACAGAATCTTTAAAAAAAAAAAAAAAAAAGAACAGCTGAGCAGCCTGGCACATTTTCTAAAGCAGGTCTTCAGGGACTGTGTTTGGGAGCCACCGGCCTGTGTTTGAATTCTGATTCTGAGATTGTCCCAGGGGCAATATTTAGTGCCGGGAGAACTGAGCCTCCAGAAGGTAGAAGTACAAGCTCCCCGGGTCGGGGGGATCCAGGCAAAGGGTGGGCTTTGCCCGGGCCCGGTGGCCTCAGCACTGGCTAGCTCTCGGAGGCAGAGCGCGGCCCGGGCCCCAGCTGCACTGTAATTAAACAGCGAAAATCCATCCGAGGCTCGGCCTTCTCAGTCGGCCAGGTCTCCGGGTCCCAGGTGAAGCCAGCTCTCGGCTGGCTGTGGGCCAGCAGGAAGGTGAGCTGCAGGCTCCCCCAAGTCCCTGCCTAGAATCAACAGCCAGGGCTCTGCAGCCCCGCTTCTGACCTGATGCAAATTAAGCTTGGCATTTGGAGATGGTATTAAATGTCCTAAATCAATATTCTAGAGGCAGGATCAGAACAATTAAAAACCCTGATTTCCTCCTCAGATTGTTGGGAGTGCATATGAATATAAATTGTTAGTTCGCTTTTCAGACTCAGCAGGTTGAGAAAGATGGAGGTCGGCCTGGTGATGCTCTGAGCATAATCTATCCCATCCTCAGCATCTTTTCCTGTGTTCACATGTATGTGACCTATGTCAAGCACATGGAGGGGTCATATGCGATGTTACATTTAATCCCTGTAGTGGACCAGAAGGTTTTGTCATCCCCACCTAGTAGATGGGCAATCAGAGGCTCAGGTGAAGTGACTTGCTCAGGGTCTCAGCTACTAAGTGGTAGAGCAAGGATTTGAGGCCATTTCTTCAAGCTCAAGGCCAAGGCTTTGCCCGCTGTAACACAGCTGGCTTTTCTGCACATCCCCACCAACACTTGCTACTATCTTTCTTTTTTGCTTGTAGCCATCCCAGTATTGTGAAATGTAGCTCACTCACAGTGCTTCTCATTCCCATTTCCCTGTTTTTTCATTCATCGATAACAATTTATTTTTCCTTCATCGATAATACTAATTACACTGATTTTTATTTCATCTTTCTTTTTATGTTTCATTCATCAATAATAATAACAATGAATGAACCATAACAAGAATAACTTTAATAATTTAGTTTCTCCCGTCTTAAAAGATGTTGGCAGTTTTTCTAGTTTGTCCATTTGTTCAACCAGCGTTTATTGAGGGGCAGCCTGATAGGGAGGTTTCTGGGCTCTGGGGTGCACCAGACTGGTCCCATCACATGTTGGCTGTGTGACCTGGGACAAGATCATCACCCTCTCTGAACCCTGGCTTTCTCATCTGTAAAATGGAATGGTATTCGTACTGCCCCTGCCCCAGGGTTGTCATGGAGATGAAAGGAGCAGATACTTGCAAAATGTTTAAAGTAGGACCCCGGTCGGTGGGCATTCTAGAAATCTGAACCCCTGGCAGACACTGTCAAGGCCCTAGAGGAAGAGCTATGTCTTTCATACTCATGGAACTCATCTCTTTTGTTTTAAGATTTTATTAATTTATTTGAGACAGAGAGAGAGAGGAAGGGGCGAGGGGAGGGAGAAGCAAACTTCCCACTGAGCAGGAAGCCCAATGTGGGGCTTGATCCTGGGATTTCGGGATCATGGCCTGAGCCGCAGGCAGATGCTTAACCAACTGAGCCACCTAGGCACCCACACCTCTTATGTTTAGTTAATAGTATTGCTCCTGTTTTTATTAAACTAGAAACAAATTTATGTTTGTGGTAAAAAATTCAAAAAAGCCAGAAATGCAAATGAAAAGGAAGGGCTTCTTTCTACTTTCCTATAGTCAGGATTTAGACTAGTGTATCCTGTAATAACAGTAATAATAATAATAATAGTATATAATTATGAATTATATGAAACAGTAGTGTGTCAAGAATGCTATTGTGCAAGCATACACACTTGTCTTTTTATGCAACTGGAATGCCGCTGTAAAGGGTGTTCGACAGTTTATACTTTTCCATTACCTATTTATCCATCTTGTTTTATTACACTTGGCTTCATAACATCACGAATGTTGCTTTTTTTTATATATATGTATATAAATTGAATGTTTGTGGCAACCCTGCATCAGGCAAGTTTGTTGGTGCCATTTTTCCAACAACATTTGCTCACTTCGTGTCTCTGTCACCTTTTGGTAATTCTTGCAATATTTCAGACTTTATTATTTGTTACGACGATCTGAGACTGGTGGTTATGGCTTGATGAAAGCTCAGATGATGGCTAGCATTTTTTAGCAATAAAATATTTACATTTAAGATATATAATTTTTTTAAAGACATAAGCTATTGAACATTTCGTAGACTATAATATACTGTAGGCATAATTTTTATATATGCCAGGAAATCAAAAAATTCATTTTACTAACTTTATTGTGATAATCCTTTATTGCAGTGATCTGGAACAGAATCTGCAATATCTCGAGGAATGCATGTGTCTTTCACATATGGATTTACCTCATTTTTTAAACGACCTTATTCATTGCCTTGGGTGTGCCATAGTTACATTTTAACCATTTCCCTATTGATGGACATTTAAGGTTTTTATAGTGTTTTGCTACTCCAGACAGTACTGCATTAAACATGCTTACAAACAAATAAAAGTGTTCTGTATCTGTTTATAATAAATTCTTAGAGATGGAATTGTAGAGTCAAAAATTTGTTAGGTCTGAATTTTGTTGGATATTACCAAATAGCTCTTGAAAGAGGAAATACTAGGGAAGAAAAATGCTACCCAAGCTTTCTTATTTTTTTTAAAGATTTTATTTATTTATTCATGAGAGAGAGACACACACAGAGAGAGAGAGGGAGGCAGAGACACAGGCAGAGGGAGAAGCAGACTCCATGCAGGGAGCCTGACGTGGGATTCGATCCCGGGACGCCAGGATCACGCCCTGGGCCGAAGGCTGAGCCACCTGGGCTGCCCCTACCCAAGCTTTAAAACTCATTTTTCTTGTTAAGAACTCAGTTTTGCAAGAGAGGATGGAAATGAAAAGTTAGCCCGATCTTTCTTTTTATCGGAAATGCTTTTCCTTGGCTACAAATTTTAGGGCAGCAAATTCTCAGGCCCCTGTCCTTGGGGCTTGGTGCAGACAGAATGTTCTAGATTTCAAGGCAAAATCCGGGGTGTGCTTCACTGTCTCTCCACTCCCCGGGCCCCCCTGCCTGCCATCCTCTGAGAGAAGGACTTGTGTTCTCTAATTTTCGGGATAAATCAGCGTCGCACTTTTCTGGGCTGGCCTCTCTTTGCTGCAGAGGTCTGGGTTTCTCACTGGAGGCAATAGTCACCCAAGAGCATCTTCCAGTGGGCATCCAAAGTGGGTGTCTTGCTAAGTGTCCACCAGCCTGGCCCAGGCCTTCCTGCCTCCTTGGGTTCCTCCAGGCCCAGAAACAGCTGGGTGCCGCCAGTGTCCTTCATTCTGTCTCCAGCAGACTGATTTCCTTTTAGGGATGACTGCTCCACCAACCCCCAGCCAACCAGGAGCAGAAAACCCAATGACGGAGATAATAAATTGCACCCAGGGCCCTGGGGCGAGGAGGGGAGAGGGATGACTCATGAGCCCCTACATCCTCCTGCTACATTCCAAGAGCTGCCTTCCTTGAGGCTTAAATCACTCCCTGAAAGCAACACCCAGATTGGACCAGACCAGACCAAGCAGAGTGTGGAGGAAGGCCAGCTGTTGTTTGCTGGCTACAGGAGGGGGATGTAGTGAGGGCCCTGGCTGGAAACAAGTCCTGGATTTTTAACTTTGCACCAGATCTTTTGAACAGCCTGGTGACCCTGGCTCCCCCTGGGAGTAAGGCACAGGGCATTCCCGTCCTCAAGTGGCCCGTGGCCTAGTCTCCAGGGATCCCTGTCTTCCTATTCCAACCACAGTGCCCTCGAGGGAGACAGACCTAATAGTATGGTGACCCTGGGCAAGTCATTTCATTTCTCTGAACCTCAGTTCCCCCCTACAAAATGGGAAAGAAGAATTTAGTACTGCTCTCCAGGGACGTTCATAGTTAATGCGGTAATTCACATCAGGTGCTCAGCATGGGCGCCAGCACACCTGAAGCACTTACTATTACTTGGTGTTATTACTACTGCCACCACTCCTCTTGACAATTCTGCAAGTAAAAAATTAGGAAATGTGGTCTGGCCGTGGCTGTCACCCCTGCCTATGATTTGTAGTAATAATAGTGAGCATTTATACAGAGCTTACTGTGTTTTAGGGCCGTATGTGTGTTGACTCATTTAATCCTGCCAAACCCCTTATGTAGCTATGCAGTAAGTCCTGTTATTATCCTTATCCTACATATGAATGTGCCCAGCACAGAGAGGTTGAACAGCTAGCCCATAGTTAGAAATAATGGAGCCAGGATTCCGACCCAGGTTTCAGCTCTAAAAGCTACTTTCTTAGCCACTGTATCGTCCTGCTTCTCGGGGTGTGCTTGTATGTTTCTCTAAGACAGTTTTACAAAAAAATAGCAGCTAAGTGACATTTGTTTTTGCTCGCATTAAAAATGTTGGTTTTTCTTATAATAGCAACATAGCGTTATTTAAAAAATTGGAAAATATACAAGGGAAGATCAAAGTATTTGTCTATGGTACTACGACCTTACTGGTAGTCTAGATAAAGGGCTGGTTCTTTTTTATTTCCCATGCTTTATGGACTGTGGTATCCTCCTGTGTGTGACTACTCTGTAGCTCATGTAACCTGGAACTCTCCATTTATGAAAGACAACGCTCAAGCTGGTCTATACCCTGTTTGCCTACACAATTCCTTGGAGCTTGTGCTTGGATATCACAGCAGCAGCAAATTGCTAAAAGTTTCTCAATTATTTTCTTGTCATGTGAAATGACACACAGTTCACAGCCTCATGCTGGTCTATGACTCATGCTCTAAGCAGCACTGACCTAGACGAACACTGTTTACATTTTAGCGTATTTATTTCCAGTATTTTCCTATGGGTTTTTTTTTGTTTATTTTTAGACTCTATACACATTTCTTTTGCTCACTACTCATTACAACATTACTGTAAACTATTCTTGAGTATAATCTTTAATGACAATAATGTAATAACATTCCATCTGGAAGATGTACCACAGATTACCAACCTAGTCCCTCTTTCATGGAGTTTGGTATGTTTCCGGTTACTTGTGATAAAAATATGATGATAAATAGTTTTAGTATAATTACTTTTCCGTATTTAACATTATTTCCATAGGATAGATTTCCTAGAATGGAATGACTGGGTCAAACAATATAAAGCCTTTTAAATTTCTTGTTAGATATTACCAAATTACTTTCTTTTATTTTTTTTTCCTTAAGGATGTTATTTATTTATTAGAGGAAGAGAGAGAGAGTGGGGAGGGTGCTGGAGAGGAAGGGACTCACTAGCAGACTCCCACACTGAGCACAGAGCCCAATGCAGGCCTCAATTTCCTGACCCTGAGATCATGACCTGAGCCGAAGTCAAAAGTCGGACGCCCAACTGACTGAGCCACCCAGGTGCTCCCCAAAATACTTTCTACACTTGATTTTAGCCAAAAGGCTGAGAAGTGATCCCCCCAAATTGTTTTCTAAAAGGGATGTGCCAATATATGCTTCCCACAGTAGTCTGCAAGAGTGCCTGTTAACTACATCCTTTTCTGCATTCATTATTATCATTTAATTAAGGGAACAATCTTAATTGTTTTTAGTTTCTTTGATTATTGATGAGATTGAACATTTTCCACACTTGTAGCCATTTCTGTTTACTCTTTTGCATTATATTCAGTTGGGCATTAGAATAAAATGTTATGACTTGGCACAGATTTCACTCCACTTTAGATCAGAAGCCAAGTAAATCCATACATAAAGTCTATACATATTGATGTATGATATTGCCATTATTGAGGTCCTTCCCCTTTTTTCTGCTGCCAGAATTAGGCGATCCTTTTATATAATCTTGATGGTGGTCCTCATCTTTAGAAAAACCCATCTGAATTCATACCTAATACCACGTACCAATAATGTAGCTAGTATGTGGTGTGAATATTTGTGTGCCATCCTCCCTCCCCCAAAATTCGTATGTTGAAATCCTAACCCCCAAGTGATGGTGTTAGTCTCTGGGGCCTTTGGGAGTTCATTTGGGGCAGATTAGTGCCTTTATAAAAAAGAGTCCAGAGAGAGCCCTTGGCCCTTCCACCACGGGAGGACATGGCAATGGGGTGCCAGCTGTGAACCAAGAAGTAGGCTCTCACCAGACACATCCATGATAAAGCCTTGATCTTGGAATTCCCAGCCTCTAGAACTGTGAGAAATGTATTTCTGTTGTTTTGAAGCCACTCAGTCTATGATGTTTTGTTGTAGCAGCACATGTGGACAAACACAGGGACTTTTCTTGAATATTTCCAATATTTGCTCTACTGTGTTTTTTTTCTTCTTTCTTTCTTTCTTTCTTTCTTTCTTTCTTTCTTTCTTTCTTTCTTCTTTCTTTCTTTCTTCTTTCTTTCTTTCTTTCTTTCTTCTTTCTTTCTTCTTCTTCTTCTTCTTCTTCTTCTTCTTCTTCTTCTTCTTCTTCTTCTTTTCTTCTTCTCTCTTTCTCTCTCTCTGGTATGATTCGGGCCTGCTTAGGAAGTATTGCATGCTAGCTTGAATTAATCAATTTTTGAAACTACTGATCCACTGGAATTTCTGATGTACTTTTGTTAACTATGGGAAAAGTCAGAAGAACTTTTGAAATCTGTGTGATTTTAGGAAATTCTAAATGCCTGAACTTAAACATTTAACCATATTCCTGTGTATATTAACAGTGTGGGCCAAGCGAGGCCTGAAGCATGACAAAGGTAGTTTGCGCTAGAGTCTGGCATTGAATGTTCACCTGTATTTCCCTTGAAGGGGCTTATTTATTTTTTAAATAACATTAGGAGATATTTATCAGTAAGGCAGGGGTATCTCTGTATGCCCCAGGGTATGGGCTCTTTCAAAGTGTATGCCGATGACAGAGTGTCATAGTCAGGGTGGGACCTAGGTGTTCCACTGTAGCCAATTCCACCTTGACAAGGCTCAGGTCCCCTCCCTGGCTCAGTAGATATTTTTTAGGCAGTGCAAAAGGCCATAATTGGAACCTGTAATGACATAATAGGCAAATGATTAGCTAAAATAGGTGGGTATTAACAGAATTTAGAAAGAAAGTTTAGTTTTATATTTAGGAAACTATTATTAAGTGTCCACAAAAAAAGCACACTATGTTCAAATTAGTTCAGAAAAACTAGGTTAAAAGAGCTTCTCTTCTTCCTACTATAGCTTCATATACTCTCTGAATTTCCAAAGCAGCAGGAAAGTTAGATATAGTGTTCAGTTTTTCCAAGACTTCTTTTGCCTATGGGATCCTATGTTTCAAAAAGCGCCTATTAATCCCTTGCAACATAGTTTTTTGCAGTACCCAACAGACCATGGAAAATGCTGGGTGGGGCCAGGCCAGCTGCTGTAGCATTGATGTTGACATTGGTCATGAATCTCGGGGATCACGAAGCTGGGGATCATTGTACTGAAGCACGGATCATTTGTGAAATAAGAGTGATAGCTCATACTTTATAAGGGTTGGTTTTTGAGATGTAGTTCTTCACCTACCAGCTCTCCTTTATGTCCGATGGTAGATCAGTAACCTTTGGGGTGCAAAAGGTATGATCACAGGTCCAGTCATTAATGGCACTAAAAGTATTTTTTCCTCTTACTAAAATAGACCACAAATAACCAAGGCAGCCCCATAAATGGAGACATTTCATGCACCTCATGCTAGAGAACTATACCTCACAGTCAGTAAGGAGAATGCTGGCCCCGGGGCATGACTGCCTGTGCCTAATCCAGCCTTGCCACCATGTGGGCATGTAGTGAACCCATCATAATCCTTAAATTCCCTGGCTATAGAATAGGGATAATTTTACCCATTAGGATTGATGTTGGGAATTAAAATGCACATAAAGTGCACAGAGTGGGTATCAGTTGAGGTCCTGGTGGGAAGTGTTGGTGCACTCTGCACTCTGTGAGCAGTTGCAGGGAGGGATGGAAGGAAGCAGTGAGGCTGGAGCACCCCGGGGCTGAGAGCAGCAGGGAACACTGACTACCCTTAGGCTTCCAGGACAAGGATGGGGGTACTGACCAGCTGCTGGGGACAAAGCTGTGGCAGTAGGAGACTAAAACAGTCAACTGCCGGCCCATGGCCCGGCAGGGAGGGGCCAGGGAGTAAACATTGTGGCCAATGGAGAGCTCAGATGTGAAGAGTTCAGTACGTTTTGACTAATTTTGATAGGTACCATGCAATTTCCGTTCTCACCTTGCTCCCCTACTACCTGTGTAACTTTTGGAAAATTGACCTCACGTGACCTCATTGTGCCTTAGCAGCCACTCTCTAACAAAGGAGATACTACTAGTACCTTCCCTGTGATGTGAGATGAGTGCCTGTCAGAGCCTGGCACATAATGAGCTCTCACTACACATGAGGTGTGGAGCTCTGCGTTCTACTTTGTTGCAGATAATGCACACGTATGCATAAGAAGGGGCTGATTTTCCTCCTGGGTCTGGCCTTCTATCAGAAAGCTTAATAAATACCTTTCTGATCTCGTGCTTCAGTTGCTGAGTCTCCATTCTGGACCTCAGCTCAGTCCCAGAAACCGGAACACATTTTTCTGATGCTTATGGTAACTTTTCTGTAATGTACTTGGCACAGCTGATAAGATATTTCTCAATCTCTCTCTATAACCCGTGGTGAGCTCTGCCCGTAAAATCTTTGCGCTAAAGCACATGTCATCAAACCCAATAGCACATGTCTCAGCTCCCCACCTCCCTCCCTCCTCCCAGAGGCCAGTATGGGGCAGCTCTAAGGTCTGGTCTTCTGTTTCCCTCTCTTTCTTTTCCAGGGTTTCACTCCCTACTCCATTCTGCCTTCTGCTTTCCCGCTTCATGCCCCCTCCTTTGCCATTTTTTTTTAAAAGATTTTATTTATTTATTCATGAGAGACACACACACAGAGAGAGAGAGGGAGAGAGGCAGAGACACAGGCAGAGGGAGAAGCAGGCTCCATGCAGGGAGCCCAATGCAGGACTCTATCCCTGGATCCAGGCTCATGCCTTGAGCCAAAGACAGATGCTCAACCACTGAGCCACTGAGGCATCCCTCCTCTGCCATTTCTATTCATCATAACACCTAGAGAAGGGGCAGGAGAAATCCTCTTGCTTTTCCAGCTTTGCCATGAGGAGCCAGAAGCCTTGGTTTTGAGGTCACCGGGATGTGGAGCAGGTGCCCTGATTAGTGCCGTAGTGGGTGGTGAGATACCATATAACCCGCAGGGAGGCTGAGGATGGGAGCGCCCTCACCTCCCAGTGCCCAGTGAGTGCCCAGAGCATTTCAGCTGTGTCTGAGGGATTCTGATGTTGGTGAGACCCAGAGAGTATCAGCCAAATACTTGAAGTATGTTGTCAGCATTTATGCAGTAGGGATGGGGAGGAACTGTGATTTATATAAATAAAGCTAGTAAGCCTGTTTCTTTATATTTAAACTAAGGGATTACGTGTGTTTATTTCATGTGAGTTTCTGAACTAAGCAAGATCTTGGAAAATACAGTAAAGGAGTTAAAATTTAGTTACTCAGACACGTTATTTATTCCTATGAAATGGCTCCAATGTCTAGGGTTAGTGCAGTTTCAAAATTTCAGCTGACCTGGACCTGCTGACTTGAGGTTGCTGTCAGCCGGCTTGTTTCGGGGCTGGTAGCCCTGTGTGGCCTCTAGTTACACCTTGTAGCTTCCACATCTGCAGTGCAAACATGTTCATTCGACAGAGCTTTCAGAGTGGAGTCTGTTTTTTTTTTTTTTTTTTTTTTTTTTTTTTTTTTATCTTCTCCCACCAAGTGCACTAACTTCTTTGACAGAAGTGGGACTGATTTCTACTTTACCAGTTATGGAAGAAGCAGAATGTGGAAACCCAGCCTAACTGGTACCATGTTTCCAATTTATTCCAGGGAGTTGTATCATGTCTTACAAACTTGCATCCCAAGTGGCTGCCTAACTAGCTCACGATTTAATATGGAGCTTTTTTTTTTTTTTAATTGGGAAATGCTTAAGAGATTTGCCAGGATCTCAGTTATGGCCTATGTGCAGTGTGTTTATTCATTTGTTCAGCAAACACTGGGTATTATTCCAGCGTAGATTACGGCCGGGTCTTGGAGTTGCAGGTTATATAGCAGGATGCTCTGGGGCACTAGTGCTTGGGGGTGAATGGCGCATCATTTGGGGAGATCAGCCCATTCCTCGCAGAGATGCTGGTACAATAGGGCATCTGGTCCCCAAGAAGTCCAGTCGTAAAGGGATTCAGGAGTATGCTCCATCTGGGCAAACCCAGGAGGAGAGAAGAGGGAAAGCCCTTGGTGCTGGAAGCCAATCCAAGAACTCAAAGTTGCTGGCAGGGAGAATTGCTCTTAGATCCTACGTCTGCAGTGGGGCCATCCCTCCATGGGCATAGGGACAGCAGCTAGTTAGGACCCTATGCCTATAATTAGGTGGGGACTGGGGAAACTGCTTAGAGTGGAAAGAGAGAGCTGAACTTGGCCCCATCTGGGGCCATGTGGGTGGCCCTGCTTACTTCCAGCTGTGGAGCTTGAGTCATCAAGTGCTCTGGACATGTGGCGGAGCCAAGAGCCTCTTTGGTCCTGGCATCTGACCCTGCCATCTTCATCTTCTCTGGAGCTTAATGATTCTGAAGCCACTGAGGAAGCCTGTGGAAGGCCAAGGAGGAGACTTCCTAATGCGATTGACACAGGATTCACACAGACAGTGTGGGGCAGTTATGAGAATCATAGTTTTATGGTTTACAAAGGAGAGACTTAGGACTGTGTCAACTACCAGCGGGCACCTGTGTACCAATTACTGGGACCCTCTTAGTCTCAGTCTCTTCATTTGTAAAACAGGGATGATAAAAGTTACTGCCTGGCCCATTTAATGAGTTTTTCCTTCAAGAGAGTAAAGGAAGGGGTAGGAAGCAGAATGGAACGCACAAGAAAGTGGGGCTGGGACAGGCCGGGTGGAAAGACCAAGAATAAAATGTTTGACTTGAGTAGCAGGTGAGATCGCCACTTAAAATTGCGAAGCGTCCCTGGCAAATCATATGGTCATTATGTTTTCCCTGATTACGTAAGGAACACATGCACAGGGTAAAAAGTTTAGGAAAGGATATTAAGCACAGAGACACATCAAAATAAACGGTCTTTTCACTGTTCTCTATCCTTGCATTATTCATATACTTACTATTTTAATAATGCTATAGATTTTAATTTAAAAATGCTGTAGATTTGGTTAGGGGACCCAGGTTTCATCAATGTGATTTATACATATATACGTTTTTAGGTTTGTTTTTACAAAAATTGGAATCATGCTGTGTATCAGTGAGGGGTCTCCAAAGAAACAGAACCAATAGGGGATATATATATAGCATATGTGTGTGTGTGTGTGTGTACACACATACACTTGTATGCTCATATACATATTCATATAAGGGAACATAGATGCACACACATGCACAAATACATATATGAAGAGATTTATTTTAAAGGGTTGGTTCACATTAGCCCTCACATGGTTTACTGAGGGCAGGCCAGCTACCTGGAAACTTGGGTAGGAGTTAAGGCTGTGGCCTTGAGGCCAAATTCCATTGTCTTTGGGAAATCTCAGTTTTGGCTTGTAACGCCTTTAGCTGATTAAATGAGATCCACCTACATTACAGAGCGTAATCCCCTTTACTCAAAGTCAGCCAGTTGTCAATGTTGACCACATCTACAGAACAGCTTCACAGCAGCATCTGGTGTTTGATTCAGTAACTGGGTGCTATGGGCTAGCCATGCTGACACATAAAATTGACCATCACATACCATATACCCCATTGTATTTTGATTTTTTTCACTTTGCATGTCATGTATATTTTTCCATAGCATGAAACATTTTATAAGAACTTGATACTTACTGTTTTCTTTTCACCCAATGGCTTTACCATGATTTACTTAGGAACTTTCCTGTTGTCAGATATTTAGATTTTATCAGGTTTTTTACTATAGCTTTAACATTGTGATAGACATCTTTGAGTTCGTTCTCTTTCTTTCTTTCTTTCTTTCTTTCTTTCTTTCTTTCTTTCTTTCTTTCTTTCTTTCCCTTCCTTCCTTCCTTCCTTCCTTCCTTCCTTCCTTCCTTCCTTCCTTCCTTCCTTCCTTCCTTTTTCTTTCTAAGATGTATGTACTTATTTGAGAGAGAGAGAGAGCACTCAAATGGGGAAGAACAGAGGGAAAGGGAGAGAGAATCCCAAGCAGACTCTCTGCTGAGCATTGAGCCCGACACAGGGCTCGATCCCACAACCTTGAGATTGTGACCTGAGTTGAAACCCAGAGTTGGATGCTCAACCAGCCAAGCCACCCAGGCACCCCAGTGTATTTTCTTTTGATGTATTCCTTATTAGTTCCTAGAATATATTATTAGTGGGTCTAAAGTCATGGAGATTTTAAGGCTTTTAAGATACATTGCTTAGTTTTCTCTAGGGCAGTCCTTTTCAAGCCGCAATCCCTGCATGGACACCACCACTCTAGCTGGGTAGCTCCTGAGAAAGGCCAATTCTTGGGCCTTTCCCTAGACCTAATGAATCAGAATCTTGATTTTAAGTAGATCCCCATGTGACTTGTATGTGCACCACAGTTTGAGAGGCACTGTCCAAGAAAATCTGTACTGATTTATAATCCTGCCATGCTATGGTCTGAATGTTGGTGTCCACCCCAAATGCATCCGTTGAGCTCCTAATGCCTAATGTGATGTTATTAGTAGGTGGGAACTTAGGGAGGTGCTCATGTCATGAGGCTGGAATCCTCATAAGTGGGATTAGTGCCTAGTAAGAGACTCCAGAAATATCCCTAGCCCCTTTTCCCACATGAGGACATGGGGAGAAGGGAAGAGCTATGAACAAGGAAGAAGGTCCTCACCAGAGAACTTGACCTTGCAGGTGCCTTGATCCTGGACTTCCAGCCTCTAGAACTGTGACCTATAAATTTCTGTTGCTTATAAGCCACCCAGTCTTTGGTATGTTGTTATAGCAGCCAGAATGGACTAAAATATACTAGAAGTATATAGAGATTTGTTTTACTTCACTCTCCTCAAAACTGGACATTGTGTTTTTCTCTTCGTTAATTTGCTACCCCCCAAATGATATCCTATTGTCCTTTGATTTTTATTTTAGAACAAATTCATTGAATAGGCTGACTACCATAGGCATTCAATCAGGAAAAAGCTGTTGATTTTCCAAGCACAGCCTTAAAATATGCTCTGTGATGTCTTAGCTAGATTGCATGAATTTCCAGTCTCTTCCAGTATGAGGGCAGTTTCATTTGGGTAATTATGTAGGTTTGGCGGTCTAGTCCAGCCTGAAATCAAAACTTCAGTTGCCCATCCAATTCCATGCTTTGCCTATTCTGTACTCAGCTGGCTCCCTGACTCAGACCTCCAAGGTGGGATTAGAGGGAGTGGGCAGCGGGCCTGGTGGGGCCTTTCACGCCTTCTCCACTGCGTCCTCCTGATGCTTCTATCCATGGCCAGGGTATGAAGGAGCGTGTTGAGAAGGGACAAAAGTCTTCCAATATGGGTACTATTGTTGTAATACTTTACCAATTATTGCAGGCTCATTGCTGATGCCCCATGTTTGGTTCTTCAGAGGCCCCTGTAAGGAATTCTTAAAGAGTCCTTCAATGTAGTTAGCTGGGTTGGGATTTCAGCCTGTGGAGCCCATGATACAATGGCCTTCCCTTGTCATGCATTAAAATAATGGCGCTCAGGGCTGTTGTTGCTATCACCCACAGAGAAACCTGGTGACATCTGTTTAAACTCCCCACAAATGACAGTTAAAAAGCAAATTGAAAATTTTGGTGTTTAAAATGTATGCAGCTGATGATTAGACTATGGAAGAATCAACTCCTTTGGAGGTTGGAATCATTCTTTTGTCTTTTTTTAGGCTGATTCCTAAAGCCTCAGTTCCACGTTGGATATCTTCAGGAAAAATGGTGAATCCACCATCCTCTCCTGCAGGCATTGGGGTGGACCTGGCCCTAGGTGAAGGCTATAGAAATACGGATTGTTACTCTTTGGAGTTGCAGAGCATGTCTCCTCTAAGGGATATGAAGGGATATTTTTAAAGGTTTCATTTAGAACATGCTTGGTGAATCAAAAATTCTTTCCAGACTTCTCTTCTCTTCTCTTCTCTTCTCTTCTCTTCTCTTCTCTTCTCTTCTCTTCTCTTCTCTCTTCTCTCTTCTCTCTTCTCTCTTCTCTCTTCTCTCTTCTCTCTTCTCTCTTCTCTCTTCTCTCTTCTCTCTTCTCTCTTCTCTCTTCCTTCCAGGGAGAGAGCAAGAGTGAAGGGGATTGAGCAGGGCGGGGCAGAGGGAGAGAGAGAATTTTAAGCAGGCTTCATGCTCATCGTGGAGCCTGATGCAGGGGTCAGTCTCACGACCCTGAGGACACCTGAGCCAAAATCAAGAGTCAGCAGCTTAATGGACTGGGCCACCTAGGCACCCCTCTAGCCAGCTTTTCAAGTTGTTTTCTAAAATCAGGAAACTGTAAATACTCACTTCAGAGCTTGGGAGAGAAGGAGATTGTCTCAGGTCCAGGTGCAGGTCACAATTCCCAGGGTTTTTTCTTCCCTCTTGGTTGCTTTCATATCCACCCTGGTGTTCCCATCTACCCTAAGGATCCTCAGCAGGAAGTGCTCATGGCCTGGAGTGTTGGGTCCTGCCTGTGTCATCCTCACTGAGGAGATGCACCTCTTTAGCCTCCTTGAAGGCCCCTGGCATGAGGGTAATGCTTAATCCAAGGGAGCAGAGTCCCAACAGAAGGCTTTGCAGAGCAGAGGTGTTGATGGTTTGAGGCCTTTTCTCACCCATGCCACCTTGTAGAGAATAGGTCTTCCTGCTATCTCATCCATGCTACCTTCCCCTGCTAAAAAAAGTCTTTCTAAAACACAGGCTTCTATCCTGCTCAAGAATCTGCCAGAGCTCCCTATCCTTCTAAAGGATAAAGTGTAAATTCCTAAGTCCAGCTTTTAAGACCCCCAGCTCTGACTTGATCTCCTCTGCTTCCTAACGTGCCCCATCTGCTGGTTGTCTTTACACATGTCCAGCCAGCACGAGGGTCTGTGGCTTTGCTTGTGCATTCCCATCTACCCCAGCCACCCTGGCCCTGCTGGTTAAACCCAGCCACTGTGGCCCCCACCGTGCTGTACCGCGTCTGGCCCGGCAGCCCTTCCTGTCATAGCAGTGAACCCTGCATCATAGGCCTTCTGGTGCATCTGATTGTTTCATGTTTCGTATTGGCTTCCTTGACTTGATTAGGAATTTCTGGTTTGCAGTGACCATGTCTCTCCTTGTCTCATTGCCTTCCTGGCCAAACACACAGACCATACTCAGTTATGCTCACTGATTGACTGGTACATGGCAGCCTGGTCAGCAGGCCCGCATCACTGTTGTACTGAGTGGGGGACTGCTCGAGAGCTGGTCCCAGCATTTCCACACCTGCACTTCCCTACTCAACCATGGGTTTCTAATGGGAAGCCTGGGGTGGGGGTGGAGGGGGTGGATTCCTTGAGAGGCTAGGTGTAGAATATAGCCTGTGTTGGAATCTCAGCTGATTCACTTTGTGAACTTGGCGTTACTCTTCATTTGCGTAGTTCACATCTGTCCACTTAAAAAATACGTATTGAGTGCTTACTGTGTGCCAAACCCTACTTTAGGGGTTGAGAATATAGCACTGAATAGGATAAAGATCTGAACAATGGGAGAGGGCCAGCTATGTGAAGATCTTGAGGGTGAATGATGCAGAAGGAGGGATCCCCAGGAACAGCCACAGAAGTTGCAGAAACTAGGAGATTCCCAACGGCTGAAGCATGGAGGTTGAGGGGAGGCTGGCAGGAGATGTGACTGGGAGTTGGGCCCCAGTCTGGTTTCCCCAGGGCCTCACAGGGCCATCAGAATGCTGTGAGTTTTTCCCAGGGACATTTGGGAAGCCATTAGAGGATTTTAGCAGTTGAGCAACATGAACTGGTTTATTAACAGAGCCTGCCTCACTGAACAGAAACTACAATTAAATGAGATAATGCATGTAAGGTGCCTAACCTGGTACACGGGTGCTTGATAAGTACTAATTATTATTTTCATGTTTTGGAGAAAAATGGTTACCTCCTATAGTTTGACCTTAAAAGACAAAGTTTGTGATAGGCCAACTATGGTGCCCCCGGAATGTCCACGTCCTAATCTCTGGAACCTGCAAATATGGTAGTTGACCATGGCAAAGGAGAATTGAGGTTGCAGGTGGTATTAAGATTGCTAATCAACTGGCCTTAAACTAGGGAGAGCATCCTGGATTATCCAGGTGGGTCCACTGTAATCGCATGGGTCTTAAAAGAGATAGAGGGAGGCAGAAGAGAGTCAGAGGGAGACATGACCATGGAAAGTTAGGGAGATGGAACATTACCGGCTTTGAAGATGAGGTAAGGGCCTAGAACCAGAAATGTGGAGGCCGCTAGAGGCTGGAGAAGGAAAGGCAATGGATTCTCCCCAAAAGCCTCTGGAAGGGAATGCAGCCCTGCTAACATCTTGATTTTAGCCCAGTGAGACCTACTTTGATTTCTGGCTGCCGGACTTGTAAGATAAGAAATCTGTGTTGTTTTTAGCCACCAAATATGTGGTGATTTGGTACAGCAGCAATAGGAAATGAATACAAGGATTTTACACCAGATACTCTAAACTCCGGGATAGTACACTCCAATATGACCTATGACCCATGAATTTTTAATTATGTTTTGTGCGCTGTCGCTTGGCGTCTGTGCTTTTGGGGGAAGTGACCAGCTAGGAGACTTGTTGGTGTTTTCCGTAACCTCTAGGGGTACCAAATTCCGAACGTGCCTCTAGGTGGCACGTTATCACCTTCAAGCACACTGGTGAAATGAGTTCTGCTCTTCATTGATCTGGAAAGGCAGGAGAAGCCACAGAGCTCAAGGTAAGAGACTGGGCTCTGAGCCCCGGTACCCTCTGGCTGGGGGGACCCAAGAACAGGGACAGCAAGGGTAGGACTGCCTTGCACTGGCTTCAGGCAGCTGCCTGAAGTCCCTCCATCTGCCTTTTCTCAGTCTTCAGGGCCCAGCCCCCAGGCCACCTCCTCCATGAAGCACCCCAGCCTACCAGCCCACCGGAAGTATTTGCTCTGAGACTCGGCCCCTCCCCGGACATGGGCTCTGGGCCAGCCTGCTCCTTTGTTCAGGCTGTGCCGGTTTTCCCTTTACTAACCATCAGGTCCTGTCTGTGGAGGCAGCAGACAGGGAGCCCCGAGGCAGGCCCTGGGCCAGGCACACATTTAGAGGCTTAGCAATGCCCGTGGGTTGATTGGTTGGGGCTGGATACAAAGGTTCCTGTGCAAGGGCTTCTTGCTTTATCCTTTTAGGGAAGTTCATTCTCTCCAGTCGGTTCTCCTCTTCCTTTCAGAGACATTGTTAGAAAAATCACAGCAAGAGGCTCAGTGCCTGCACCATTCCTTCCTTCCCACTGCGGCTGCCAGGACATTGGCTCCAAAACCTACCTCTGACCTAGTCCCTCCTCCCACCCACTCCATCTACAGCTGTGGTTTCGAATGTTTAAATAAGCACAATCGTAATAATAGTAAAACACTACAGAATCTTCTTTGTCTTCATCTGTATATAAAACTGAAAGTCAGGAGGCAGTAAAGCCTGGGGCCGTCATTAAGTGTGTGGGCTGTGGCATTAGACACGAGGTTCAGATCCAGGCTCTTCCACTTACTTGACTTCAGGCGAGTTGTGCCTCATTTTCCTCTCCTGTCAAATGGGGATGATAGTATGTAGCTGCTGGGGTTGTTGCAGAAATCCTATGTCCCAAGGTATGTAAAACGCTCAGCAGCGTGTGTGCCTGGGCATAAGTACTGCTGTTCTTGGTGTAGAAGCAGATTTTCTTTCTTTCTTTAAAGATTTTATTTATTCATGAGACACACACACACACACACAGAGAGAGAGAGAGAGAGAGAGAGAGAGAGAGAGAAAAGCACAGACATAGGCAGAGCGAGGAGCAAGCTCCATGCAGGGAGCGCGATGTGGGACTCGATCCCGGGTCTCCAGGGTCAGGCCCTGGGCCGAAGGCGGTGCTAAATCGCTGAGCCACCCGGGCTGTCCTAGAAGCGGATTTTCTAAGTTCTCATTTATAACAATTATCATAAAGCCAATCAGGGACCGTAGTTTGGCTATTTGGATGAACACAGGATTTTTTAAAAATAAATTTTATTGTTCCGTGCAGTTTCAGATTTTCGGAGAAATTGCAAGGATAGTGCAGAGGTCCCATGTGCCCCCCACCTCACTTCCCCTGCTGTTAATAGCTGAGGTTAGGGTGCACATTTGTTACAGTTAGTGTCCCAGTACTGATATGTAACCATTAACCTTATAAGGTCTGAACTTTTTCAAATTCTTTTAGTTTTTGCCTACTGATGCCTGGTTTCTGTTCCAGGATCCTGTCCAGGACAGTTAGTACATTTAATTGTCCCATCTCCTTGGGCTCCTCTTTTTTTTTTAAGATTTTATTTTATTTATTTATTCATGAGAGACAGAGAGAGAGAGAGAGGGAGAGAGAGAGAGGCAGAGACACAGGCAGAGGGAGAAGCAGGCTCCATGCAGGGAGCCCGATGCGGGACTCGATCCCAGGTCTCCAGGATCAGGCCCCAGGCCGAAGGCAGGCACCAAACTGCTGAGCCACCCAGGGATCCCCCTCCTTGGGCTCCTCTTCATGCGTTCTCAGACTTCCCTCATTTTTGATGACCTTGTCCGTTCTAGGGAGGCCTTGGCTTCTCCTGAGTGTTCTGCGAGATGGCACCTCTCTGGGAATTTGATGTCTTTCTCCCAGTTAAACGAGTGGAGCACAGCAAATTGAACAATGGAGAAGATGAAGTCCCCATGCCTGGGGGTGGCCTGTTGGATCCTTGCCCCCCACCCCCCCAGCCTGCCTCACCAGCCGCCTTGCCCTGCTGTGAGCACCCGGCTTCTCCACATCCTCCAAACAGGTCTGCCTTTGGGGCATGTTCATTCTTCTCCCTGGAATACCTTCCCTCCTCTTTCTGCCTCACTAATTCCTGGTCTCTAAGAAAAGACTCTAAGGTCCAATTAAACATGGACCTCCTCCCTGATGCCTCTCCCACTTGCCCTAAGAAGACTAGCACTGTCCCCCATGGTTTCCACAAAACCTGGTATATCCCTTTTTACATTCTCCTTCTTGGGTCACATCTTTGCCTCTTCCTTCAGCCTGGAAGCTTCTTGAGACCAGCAACTGAACCATAATCCTTCTTCCTCGTGCCCAGTGGGGGGCCTGGCACACAGTAGGTGCTCAAGAGATGCTTAACAAATGACCAGCATTGGAGAGAAACACTTTATCTGTCCCAGCCTTAATGCAGATCATGTTTGCTTTCATCCTAAAAATGTGGGGTACCCCCATAGACGACAGATGCCAGCAATGAGCCCCTGGGGTGGAGAGCTGCTTCCTCCCTGCCCCAAAGGGGTGTGAGAACATGCTGTGAGCATGGAAAGGGCCAGCAGGGGGCTCCAGGAAGCAGTTCATGAGCCCTGCCCGAGAGGAAGGCTCTGGGGTGGCTTCTGCAGCAAGCCTTGGGTCCTACAGAATTCACAAAGAAAGTGTGTCAAAAGAGAGGTCTGTTTTGCTCCTGATGTGCCAGGCTCTGTACCAAGGACAGGATGTACCAGCCTGTTCTGAAAACATGTGTGGGCCCCAGTCGAGCTCTTTCTCCCAGAGGTCTCTGCCTGCAGAAATTGGGACAAAAGATACTGATAGCTAAGAAATAATGTTTGCAGAAGCAAATGATCTTGTGATAGCCACGAGCAGACCTGCCCTGCATTCACATTTCCCAATTTCTGCCTCCACTTCAGTGTTAATAGTTCTCCTTGGATCGGAAACTCTAAATGGCTGTTCCTAAAAGCCAAGATTATCACTGAGAAGTTGAAGCCAACATTTCCAGGCTTTTTTTTTTTTAATTCTGTGAGGAAGGGGAAAAAATAGCGGAGTTAATTTGAGATAGTGAAGCCTGAATTAGAAATAGCTCTCTGGGGTCAATAACATGTATTATATTGGGCAGCCCCGGTGGCTTGGTGGTTTAGAGCCGCCTTTGGCCCAGGGCTTGATCCTGGAGACCCAGGATCGACTCCCACATCAGGCTCCCTGCATGGAGCCTGCTTCTCCCTCTGCCTGTGTCTCTGCCCCTCTCTCTCTCTCTGTGACTCTAATAAATAAATCTTAAAAAAAAAAAAAAAAAAAAGTATTATATTGTTCTGGTCGCTGATATTATTAGCGGTAGTAATAGTAACAATAGGCCTTGCATATTGGGTGCCTGCGCCATACCAACACTGCAACTGAAATGTCTGCCCATGCCAGGCATTTGCCTTGGGGCATCCAAGGGAAACTAGACCAGCATTCTCCTTGCCCATTCTTTTACAGAGATATTGGCTCCATTTCATAGACAAACTGAGGCTCAGCACTTTGATTTGTCAAGGCTTCAAGACATGACCCCTTATCAGTCCCCTAAATACACCCCAAAAGGACCTAAAATATTTGCTAATCCTAAAACATGATGAGAGGGAAGTAAGGGACAATCACACAAGACAGAAATGTATAGACATTGCAAGTAAATCCATCATTCATGATAACAAGAATGACGTCTTACTGTCCTGGGGCCATGAGTTTCCCAGCCTTCAGGATAGACAAATGAGAATACAGGGGGATACTGTTAGAATGTAATACTGTTTGTATTCAAAAGACTTTTATACTTTAACAAAAAAGTTTAAGAAGCAAAGTTAAGATGGAACCTCTAAACTCATACTTCAAGTTTTTATTTTAATCATTTGGTGCTCATCAGCACAGGTGTACTCCTTAATCTCCATCACCTGTTTCACCCATCCTCCTCTCCACCTCCCCTCTGGTAACCATCTATTTGTCCTCTGTAGTTGAGTCTCTTGGTTTCTGTCTGCCTCCCTCCCTCCCTCCCCCTTCCCTCTTTCCCTCCTTTTTTCCCGGTTCTGGTCATTTGTTTTGTTTCTTAAATTCCACATATGAGTGAAATCATATGGTATTTGTCTTTCTCTGACTTATTTTGCTTAGTATAATACTCTCTAGATCCATCTATGTCATTGCAAATGGCAAAATTTCGTTCCTTTATATGGATGAGTAATATTCCATTGTATATATACACAACCTGTCCTTTATCCATTCATCAGTTGACAGATACTGCTAAACAATGCTGCTATAAACATTGGGGTGCATGTATCCCTTTGAATTAGCATTTTCATATTCTTTGGCTAAATACTCAGTAGTGCAATTGCTGTATCACAGGGCAGTTCTATCTTTAATTTTTTTGTGGAACTTCCATACCGTTTTTCCACAGTGGCTGCACCAGTTTGCATTCCACCAACAATGCATGAGGGTTCTTATTTCCTCACATCCTTGTCAACACTTGCTGTTTCCTTTGCTTTTTATTTTAGCCATTCTCACAGATAAGAGGTGATATCTCATTGTGATTTTGATTTGCATTTCCCTGATGATGAGTGATCATGAACATCTTCTCATGTGTCTGTTGGCAATCTTCCCGGTTTTTTTTTTTAATTTATTTTTATTTTATTTATTTATTTTTTTTAGAAGTGTCTCTTCATGGCTTCTGTCATTTTTAAATTGGATTATTTGTGTTTGGAGTGTTGAGTTGTATCAATTCTTTATATATTTTGGATACTATTTATCAGATTTGTCATTTGCAAATATCTTCTCCCATTTGGTAGGTTGCCTTTTAGTTTTGTTGTTTCCTTTTCTGTGCAGAAGCTTTTTATCTTGATCAAGTCTCAATAGTTTACTTTTGTTTTTATTTCCCTTGCCTCAGGAGACATATCTAGAAAAATGTTGCTACAGACAATTTAAGAGAAATTACTGCCTGTACACTCTTCTACAATCTTTATGTCCAGTTTTCCTATTTAGGCCTTTAATCCATTTTGAGTTTCTATTTGCATGTGGTGTAAGAAAGTGGTCTGGTTTCATGCTTCTGCATGTAGCTGTCCAGTTTTCCCAATACTGTTTGTTGAAGAGACTGGCTTTTTCCCATTGAATATTCTTTTCTGCTTTGTTGAAGATTAATTGACCAGATATTTGTGGGTTTATTTCTGGATTTTCTATTCTGTTGATCTATGTGTCTGCTTTTGTGCCACAGCCATACTGTTTTGATTACTACAGCTTTGTAGTGTAACTTGAAGTCTGGAATTGTGATAACCACCAGTTTCATTTTTCTTTTTCAAGATTGCTTTGGCTATTCAGGGTCTTTCATGGCTCCATACAAATTTTAGGATTTTTTTTTTCTAGCTCTGTGAAAATGCTGTTGGTATTTTTATGGGGATTACATTAAATGTCTAGATTGCTTTGGGTAGTATGGACATTTGAACAATATTTGTTCTCGCAACTCCCATAAACTCATGTTTTAAGAGACAGACTCCTTCTTCTCGGGGTTTTGACCCAGCTGCATGTGATCCTCCCGCAGCCCTTCTCTCTTTGGGACTCTCAATCACGATTGTGCTCACAGGAGCTGTCTATCAGGAGGCCCCAAGGAGCTGGCACTGGTGGCTCCCTGTCCCGAAGGCTCTTGCATCATTTCTGAGGATGAGAATGCTAAATGGTAAAGCCCAGAACCAAACTTGGAGAACACTTGAGCCCCCAGCTGAAAGACATTAATCGTCCACAGACAGCTTTCTTAAACAAAAGAGAATTTGTAACCGGAGAGCAAAGCAATTTCTGCACAAAGCCGTGACTACAGGAGGATGTGCAAAAACCATTTGGACTTATGTCCCACATGATAGCCTCGGTCCCAGCAGAAGCCACAGCGGTTCCCAGGCCCGGGTGTGCACGGTGCCCTTGGCCTGGCTGGTGGCGGGTGCAGGCTGCCCAGCACCCCCGCAGCAAGTCCACTTCCCCATGCTCCAGACCGCCCTGTGCCAGCACCGAGCTATCAATTATTTTTCTTTGTCAAAACTTTGTCAGCAACTTCATCCCCAAAGTAGTGGTTTATTTTCCCGTTGGCAGTGTTTGCAACTCTAGTAAATAAGAGATCATTAGTCTCCAGTTTTAAAATTAAAACAGAAGAGCTGGAGATGCCAGTGAAGCATTATTTACATTTTACAGCAGCCTCCTTCCCTCGTCAGAGATCCAACAGAGTGAGTTTGCTGTGCTTCCTGCAGACTCTGAGGGGCTCCAGTAGTTGACATGTTAAATTTTTATCTTCAGAGGCCCGAAACTCCTCCTCTTTTGCTCCGGGTTAGTCTTCAATAATGTTTTAAATGCTTTTGTATTTTAGTGCCTCTGGAGGAATTTAAGCTTCTAAAACTGAGATTAAAATGTAGAGCTGGAGGAGTGGCAAGATGAGATGAGAGCATGTAGCAGCAGTTGGAGCCGGTTTGGTTGCTTTGTGACCTTTCTGTGAGCATAATGCTCCGATCTGGCAGCCAGGGAGAAAGCCCTGTCTGGTCTTGTGGCCGCAGAGAATTTCCTTTCCTTTCCTTTTCTTCTTTTTCTTTCTTTCTTTCTTTTTTTTTTTTGGTCGCCTAGTTTGTGCTTGGAAAGTGAAAATATATTCAGACGGGTCCTTCCAGACATTTGATCTTGTTGTCATAGGAAGTGAAAGGAATTGTGAGAAGGAATTTTAAAAATGGAATTGGATTCTTAGTGGTGTTTGGGCCAGTGGCCCTGTGTGCGGGGCTTTGGTGGGGGGAGTGCCCCTGGGGATGTTGAGGAGCCTCTCTTCACTGGGCCTCCAGCTTTGCTACATGAAGGCTCAGGGAGGAGAAGATCTTTTCCCCTTGCATCGGGGGAACAGATCCTATAGATTCTATGGCCGTGTATTTTTCAGAACCTATGGCTGGGCCCAGGAGCCTGCCTGGAGTCCAGTGCACTGGCCTCCGCCTCCCCACCCCAGCGCCACCCTCCTGATGGAGTCAAGAGTGGAGGGCAGGAGGTAGGGCAGTGCTCAGGACCTCACCACCTGGAGGAGGGGGAGGTTTGCTTCTGATAAGTGAGGTGTTGGCTACACTGATGTGGGTGGCATTGAGCCCTGGAAATCTCTGAATGCTCCCAACACCCACCTGGGGCCCCCAGGAGCAAAGACAGAGGGAGAAACTGGAAACCAGGCTTCCAACACAGCAGAGCCGGAAGAGTCAAGTTGTGTGTGCTATATGCTCCACTTTTCTCCTATGCATTCGTTTCTGCAAATCATAGGAGAAAGGCCTATTTTGACAATGCTGCTTTTAAGACATAACCAGCCACTGTGACTCTCAAGTGGCGTTGCCTTCCCCACCGCCACCCCCGGCCCCAGATGTGCTGTGCTAACCTGGCAACACTCCCTGACATCATCAATACTTAAATTTATTTGGAGGGATGAGGAGAGCTTTAGCCGATGAGAAACAACAGCCAGTGTTTACTCCCAAGAGGGATCGGCCTTTACATCATCTGAACCGAAGACATTTTCTGGACTGCAGTGTATATTATCACAGATCTTAATTTGAGGCATAGATGTTAGAATAATTTCATTTTGAAATATGGTGGTAGTAAAATTCAGCATTAGCGTGAGCAGTCAATAATTCAAACTTTTATTTGCTCTGATATCAAAGGGATGGCTTTCTGCTCCCATCAGCCAGGGGGCAAAAAGGAGAGAGAAATCTAGTATGTTGCTGATAATAGTACTTTTTCACCCCAATTTGATTTTTTTTTTCCCCTTAAAGAAGAAGTTTCCAAATCGATTTGTTCGGTCTCTGAAATCCACAAGAGTCCTGTAGAGCTTCCTGGATCTTTGTGGAAAGGCTCTTGGCCTCTAGCACTAAGCCGTTGGCGCTAATCTATGCATGCCTTATTAGGGGCAGAAAGTTTGGGAACTTAGGAGAACTGTTTATAATCTCCGTTTGTTTTTCCCTTTTCAACGTCTTAATGCCATGCTGCACGGGCTGCTTTGGCAAAGAGGTCTAAAGTGGAATGATTGAGGGGGAATGTTTCCCCTTGGTGAGACTGATTGACTAGCCTATGTGTAGCTTTAGAAAAATTTTCATCTGTAGAATAAATTTGGCCATTATGAACATAAATGGCTTTGTCACCCTTCAGCAGGCAGATGGAGCATGTGCTTCACATTATTAATGCAAGGCAGCATTAGGGCTGGTGGAAGCAACTTTTAAGAAAGTGGAGTCTACACGTCCCCATCTTGCTTCCAGTCCCACTGCAAAAGGCAGTCTTAAAATTGTCCAGGGTTGTAGCACAGCCCCTTCTGATGGGAATGCTCTGTGACATGAACCTTGCCAAAAACTAATGGATCATTTACAGGAAATAAGAAGTTAAAGAGGAGGATGAGTCAGTAAACTTCAAAGCTAGCTCGTTTCCACAGAACTTAAATAATGAATACCAAAAACTGAGGATTTCACAGACAACTTATACAGCTCTCTCTGCAGCTGGGACCTTCACCCGGCTCCTCCAGCACTGTTGGCTTCCAGGAAGGGTCCCTACTGCCTTGGGAAAGAAAAGAAGATAAGGAGGAAGGGAGGACAGAAAGAGAGAGAAAGAAGGGAGGGCATAGAAAAGGGGAAAGGGAAGTGATCTTGAAAGGGAGATGAAGGATGGATGGACGCATGGATGGACAGACGGATGGATGGGAGAAAGGGAAGGAGAGAGTAAAGGAAGGAAGACGGAGAAAGGAGGGGCTGAGAGATGGAGGGGCAGAGGAGGGCCGATCAGACGGTGGGTAGTGAAGTCTGATTTTGCACAAATACATTTTGCGTGGCAAGTATCCTGGTACATCTGTCGTGTGGATCTCTGTTTAGCTGATTACTAAAGTCAAATAAAATGGTGTATTTTTTAAATGCCACTGAGTCATTTCTGAGCTCATAGACAAGACGTTTAAGGAGTTCTATTTTGGAACTGCTTATAATGGAGAACTGTCTTTGAGAAAACCAAGGGCTGGTTCAGATTACAAGCACAGCACAAAAGTCTGTCACTTTAAGGAAACTTGTATATCAGTGAAACAGACCGATTAGGGAGATTTATGCAGATTATAAAAACATTTTGATTCAGCAATTCCACTTATATGAGTTTATTCTTACAAAATCATTGGACATCACGTATGATCGGACACTGATCATATGGTGTAGCATGTAGTAATACAATGTCACTAAAAACACGATGCAGTTGTATGTTATTGATGCGGAGTGATTTTCACAGAATATTAATTGAAACTTTTTCAGTGTTTTATACATATTTATATGTATGTAAATATATGTATGCATTGAGCAGACTCTGGGAATGTATACCTAAAATGTTGACAGTGATTAAATCTGGAAGGTAGGGTTTGGAGTAGTTTTAATTTTTCTGTCTGTATTTCCTTATTTTTGACAGCGAATATGTATTACTTGCCTGATATAAAAAAAACGATTGGTAGGAGAGAGAATTTTTCACTTTGAGAGAGGATTTATTAAGTTTTTTTTTCCACAGAGAAGGGCCCGAGTTCAGTTTGTGTTTACAGAGCCCCTCCCATCGCTGGGAAGGGAAATAAAACTTTCCCAAATGTCAAAATCCTGTTTCTGGATTTTTTTTTTTTTTTTTTTTTTTTGCTTTAGAGGCCCCTTGGTGCCAAGGCTTTCTTCTTGCTTCTAGCTTGACCTGAGTCTCCTCCGAGGGCTGGAGCCGGCAGGTACCCTTCCACCTTGAGGCTTGGGGCAGCAGGGCACCTCTGGCCAGGTTGGCACCCTTTCCTCTGGATGCAGCACCGACCGCTACCGACCCTGATGCAAAGTGACCATAGGCCACTCAAGGCCAGCTTGGGTGTTATACAAGCCTCAGAGTTGAGGTGGGGAGGAGAAAAACCTTGATTTGAAAGAAACAACAACAACAACAAAACACAAAGTGCAAGTCCTTTTAACATTCCTGCTGGCACACCCCTGTGGGCCCTGAGAAAAATCGGGAACTGAATTCCTGCCCTATTGTCAGAAATTCTCCTTGGAAATCGGCTTGGCCCGGTGAGAGGCCAACTTGGAGCGCAGGCCACCTACCTGGGCTTGGTTCCTGACAGATGATGACGATGCTCCCAGAGTCTGGCTGGGCGGCATGGGTTTGTTCCCTCGGCGTGGGCTTGGCGAGGCTGCCCCGGCGAACCCTGACCACCGCAGGCCTCAGAGGTCTCCCCTCTGGATCTTGTTCTTCCATGTGTTTGGGGGCTGTGGGGACCTCTGGGACCGGCTTCCTACTTCTGTCTTGTGTTCTCTTTGTTAAGTCCAGCTGGTCTCATCCCTGGGGCAGGATGGGTGTGGGAGGAGGACGAAAGACAGTTGGGATTCTTTAGCTGGTGGGTTGTGGGCCTGGACTAGAGCCGAGCTTCCCAGCCATCCCCACCACAGCCTCCCCCACCCCTAGTTCATGGTTGGGACATAAGCTCCAGCTCTGACTTGCTCTGGAGCCACTGTGATGATTGCTTTATTCTCTGTAAGGCGATCGTACTTCATTGGAGCCTAACTGAATCTTCATCCCGCCCCCCGCCCCCCAGCTTTGTGACCCAGGCAGGTCCCTTAACCTCTCTGAGACCCTGTTGCCTTACCTGTGAAATCTCAGCTCTACTGGGGGAGGAGGTGGGGTTGTAGAAGGCTAAATGTGGTAACAGGAATATGCTTCCAGTAGTGCCTCGCACACTGTCATCATCATAATTATTACTGCTGTGATAACTGACATTTATTGAAGAATGCTTTGTGCCACGCACTCTCGTAAACACTTCGGGTGCAGTAATTTACTTAATCCTCACAATGGCCTGGGAGGTAGGTAGGAACAAATCCCATTTACAGATAAGGGACATCAAACCCACAGAGAGATTGAATAACTTGCCCGGGTTAGTAAGTGAATTAGTGAAGTAACCCGGCTTTGACCAAGGAGTCCTTTTTGTTTGTTTGTTTTAATTGTGGTAAAATACACATAGCATGAAATTTGCCATCTGAACCATGTTTAATTGTACAGTTCAGCAGTGTCAAGTACATTCACGTTGTGCAACTCATCTCCACAGCTCCTTTCATCTTGCAAAACTGAAACTCCATACTCATTAAACAAGTTCCCATTAACCCCGCCACCCCCAGACCCTGGAAACCACCATTCTTTCTGTCCCCGGGAATTGACTACTTTTGGCACCTCCTATAAGTAGAATCCTGCAGTATTTGTCTTTTTGTGACTGGCTTATTTCACCTAGCATGATGTCCTCAAGGTGTATCTGTGCTGTAGCATGTGTCAGAACTTATTTCTTTTTTAAGGCTGAATAATATTCCATTGTATGTATATACCATATTTTGTTTATGCATTTATCTGCCTGTGAACATATGGGTTGCTTCCACCTTTTGGCTGTTGTGAGTAATGCTGTCATGAACAGAGGTGTATCTGCTTGAGTCCCTGCTTCCAATTCTTTTGGGTATAAACCCAGAGGTGGAGTTACTGGATCGTCTGATAATTCTATTTTTAATTGTTTTGAGGAATTTCCATATTGTTTTCCACAGCTGCTATAACATTTTACGTCACCACCAGCAGTGCACAAGGGTTCTAATTTCTCCGTGTCCTTATCAACATTTGTTTTCTGGTTATTCCAGAGCGGCTGTGAAGTGGTATCTCCTTGTGGTTTTGATTTGCATTTCCCTGATAATTAGTAACTTCGGTATCTTTTCATGGGCTTATTGACTATTTGTGTTATCTTCTCTGGAGAAATACCTTTTCGAGTTCTTTACTCATTTTTAGTCAGGTGGGGTGATTTTTGTTGTTGTTGAATTACAGTAGTTCTTTACATATTCTGGATAGTAATCCCTTATCAGATTACAGTTTGCTAATATCTTCTCCCATTCCATGGGTTGTCTTTTCACTCTGTTGGTTGTGTCCTTTGATGCACAGAAGTTTTAAATTCCGACCTAGTCCAATTTATGTACTTTTGCTTCTGTTGCCTGTGCTTTTGGTGTCCCAACCAACCAAGGGGTTCATTTGGAGTGATCGATCGTTGAAGAAAGCTGGATGGAGCAAATTCTACCCAATTTTTGTGGAAGGTAAGACACGAAGCCTGAAGCCACCACTCTGTATGGTGTTGAACAGTACAGAGAGACTTAATAAAAAAGATAAAGTGTAACTAAGGGAAGGCAATTTGGGATTGGATCTCAGCCCAAAATCAAGAGAAAGCGCCTAAGAATACTGTATTACCAGACACTCTTTGAGGGAGAAAAAAGAAAGGGTCCTAAAGGGCCAGGAGCCAAAAAAGTCCAAGTAAGAATAAAAAATTAGGAGAATATGGGGAAATGACAGGTCTTTGAGGATCTGGCTAGTGGGGTGCGCACTGGGGAAGGAATTACTGGCAGAAATTTGAGCAGGAAAGTTGACAAATTCTCCTGGCTGGGGAAAAGGGAGGTTCTACAGACTGGGTGAAACTGGATTTTGCAACTGTGTAGAAGAAAAAAGCAGGACCCGGAGGAAGCTGAGGCTGCTAATTAAGAGAGAGAGGGCTTTTCAGAGACCCAAGGAAATGACTGGGGAGCTAAATTCTTACTCCCTTTCAGCCTTCCCGGTAAGGGTTCCAGTAGCAGAGAATCTAGCACAGCCAGAGCAGGCAAGGAATCAGGAGTGGGAGCCCTAAAGAGCATACAGAGAAGCATCTGAAGCCCATGCACGCCCATTGGCTTCTGTTATTTATTTTTTAAATGGAGAGAAATAGACTGTGGCAGGAAGAACCCAGGCCATGACTGCCCCATTACAGCTGTCAAACCCGGAGAAGTGGGGCAAGTCTAACATAGAGGTAAGCGCACTTAAAGCAGCAGCAGTACCTGAACACAAGTGCCCAAGCCAGGAGGAGGTTCAGCTCGAAGGACCCTGTGCTGGGGCACAGGAGCCCAGGGGCCACCCCGCTTTGCCATGAATTTCCTCTGCCTCGGTGGTTCCTCGCATCTTTTCCTTTTCTTCTTTTTAAATATCCTCCCTCTCTCTTTTTTTTTAAATTGGAGTATAGCTGACATACAATGTGACGTTAGTTTCCAGTGTACAACGTAGGGAATCCACCATTCTCCACGTTACTCAGCGCTCACAAGATCAGCTCTACAAGATCATTGGCAAAACCAAAAGGATGCATTCTAAGCATCTGTCACCACGCAACGGTATTACAATCTTACTGTGTTCTTAGTGCTGTACTTTTCATCCTTATCAAGAAGACATAAGACACTTGCCATAGCAAGTCGATGTTGCTTCAGAGAGACAAAGATTCTTACTCAAACGATCTCAAGTAATGGGGCTTTATTTTAAGGATGCACGTTGATAAGAACTCTGAAAAAGCAGAAAAGTCAGGCTATAGGCTAAGCAGCCACCAAGCAGCAAATTGGACCTTAAGGAGGAGGGAACATGGATGGTGCTCAGAACCTAAGGCAGAAGGAAAGGCTTTGCAGGTAGAAGTTTCTGGATTTGCAGTCTGATGGGCCACCACTACAGTGGCTGTCTACTCCAGATCTTTTTTTCCATCTTTGCTTCTACTTACCCATCCTTTCTACTTGCAGTAATGATTGTTCTGTGGGCTCAGATCCGGAGCCCAAAGACTTGTTTTTAGTGCATGATGATAATAGCTAACATTTCTTGAGTGCATACTAAGTGCCAGGCACTGTTCTAAGCATTTTATAGGTCATATGTCGCTCAGTCTTCTTACCAGTCTTATGGGGCAAGAAGCATCATTATTCCCAGTTGATAGATGGGAACCACTGAGGCCCAGTGAAACATTTTGCTCTGGTCCTACAGCCAAGTAAGCAACATCACCAACGTTTAGGTCCAGAGCCTGTGCTCTTCACACCACACACTGCCTTCCAGCAAGGTTGGAAGGAGTTAGCTGTGAGAGGTCTTAGATTCCTGTTTCCTTCAGTGGTCATTCAAACAACTGTCAGCTATCTATTCATATCAACCTGTTTGGGACTTTTACTATTTTTCAACTTGTAGTAGCTCTGAGAAGTGGTACTGTTCTGAATTTACTCCATGTTGTAGCTTGATGGATGCAGGTGTTTGCCATCATGGATCGTTTGACACAGGATGGGCAAGGAGTCTGAGGATCAGATCCAACTACAAAGAATGGCCCAGATGAGGACATCCAAGCATGGTAACAGGGATTACAGACATCTCAGCCCTAAATACAAGCGTTTACATTATATCTGATTAGAAAAATCTAGGCAGAGGACGCCTGGGTGGCTCAGCAGTTGAGCGTCTGCCTTTGGCTCAGGGCATGATCCCAGGTCTGGGGATTGAGTTCCACATCAGGCTCCCTGTGAGGAGGCTGCTTCTCCCTCTCTATGTCTCTGCCTCTCTCTGTGTGTCTCTTATGAATAAATAAATAAAATCTTAAAAAAAAAAAAAAACCCTAGGCAAAGACATGGGACTGGAATTTGAGGTGGGGGTGGGAGGTATTAAGCCATGAGAATGAATGAAACTTCCTAGAGACAATGTATGAAGCAGTGACTTCAACTACATATATCAGATTCTTTGTCTAGGATTCTAAATACCAGATCCAACAACAGAATTTTATTTCTTTAATCTGCCTTTTAAAATCTCCTACCTTCACCGTGATTACAGAACAGCTTTGCTGAAATGGACCTCACAGGGTCTTAGGATACCTAACAGGGCATATCTCAATGGCACACCTGGCAACACCTAACTACCGAGGCCACCTTTTGTGGGCAGGCTGGTGATGATTACAGTGATACGTCAGACTCTCAGTGCCCTAATTGCAGTGTTTTTACTCATTTATGTATTTCAATGGAAAACAATGGCTTAAATTCTTGAACTGGAATTGCACAAATAGAACTTGGACACTCCTTAATCTACAAGATCACTGGCAAAACCAAAAGGATGCATTCTAAAAATATTGGGACCGATCATATCTTTTTCTGGTTATGTTCTCTTGGAGCTAAACTAAGCTCTCGAAATATTGGAACAGGTCAGGCCTGGAGCATTCTTGTTGAGTGGTTCATGATCTATTGATAGAATTCAAAGCCTTACCAGGTGACCATGCAAGCCAGATGCTGCGGCTTTACCTTGTCTTCTCCCTACACTGGGAAATATTCTAGCCAGGGAAGGGCTTTGACTCACAGCTGTCCAATTGTCATCTTCTGTGTCTGATTGGAAATGTTTTGCAGTCCTTTCTGTTTAGGAATCTAATGCTTATCTTTTTTTTTTTTTTTTAAACTTGCTCCATGTTGACCTCTCCATCCATAGATCTACTACTCAGTTTTTAATAACTTCATAGAATCCCAATGAATTGCTATACCAGATTGACTTCACCCGTTCCCCTGTGTTTGGACATTTAACTCAATTTGATCTTGGTTCTTATTAATCTGCTGTTGGAAACTTTGTTCACATTTCTTCCTTTCCTTTTTGTGTCTCTTTTCCTTTTGTGCATTTCCTTGGGATGTCATCCCAAAGAGGAATTAAGGATCCAAAGGTTTATGGCTCTTGTTCCATACCATCAGACAGCCTGCAGAAAACCCTGGAGTAATTTGCAGTGCCCCAGCAGTGGCTGAGTGCGCTTGTTGCCGACAGCTCTGCCAACGTGGTTTAATCATTGTCGCTTCTATTGTTTTTAAATAGATCTTCAGTTAGTTTGATGCATATTTCTTTAGTAGTGAGACTGAACACCTTCCCAGGTGCTGGCTTATCGGGTGTGCTTCCCAGTGTGCATAATGCATATATCTAAAGTGTCTGGCACACGGCTGCCACTTATTAACGTTTCTTTTTCTCTCTCTCGTTGGCTACTTGTCAAGTGGGATCTCATTACTGATGACAGTGTATGTTTATATCACAATGTAAGATTTCATTCCTATTTTGCTCAAATACCCGTTGTATATGTCATAACTTAAAACTTGTTTTGCCCCCCTTGTATTTGTTACTTTTTATTAAGGAGACTAAGTAGACTTTGAAGTATTAGAATTCACCTTTCTCTAGTCTTATGATAACTACTTTTTCAGTAGTCATGAATCTCTCTCTCTGCTGTAGCTGATGTAAACACACAATTCTTTTTTGACACTCTCTGTGTTTAATTAGTTCATTGGCCAATTTGGAAAGTATTATCATATTTGGCAAGTTAGGAATGTAATATACTTTTCATAGTGATACCAGATTGTTCCACGAGCATTTATTAAAGAGTGATTCCTTCATCCATTACTGTGATTCTTTGTTTTGTTTGCTGAATCCCAACAACTTATATCAGTGTTTAAATCCATCTCCGGAATCACTATTTGATTAGTCTTTGTCCTGGCTTTGATCCAGTAAAATTCAGTCTTGATGAAGATCACTTTATAATATGTCCTTAAATTTGATTATTATATCCTCCTCCAATCTTCTTTGGTATTATTATGTATTTATTTTTCCTTATTAATTTTGCTGGTGATTTATTACATTCTAGAACATTCTAGCAGGAATTCAATTGTTCTCATGTTAATCTATTTTTTTATGGGCTAATGTTACTGGTATTACTCAATTTTCTAAGTGAGGAGCAATGGATATAACTTTGTTTATTTAGATATTCTTTTATTTTTCCTACTATGATTTTATCATTTTTACTTCACTAGATATCTTATTCACCTAGATACATAAATTCTCAAGTATTCCATTTGTTTCAGTATTGGGCACAGTGCCATTTTTCATTGCCTTTTCTAGCTTTATATCAATGGTATGCATTTGGTTGATCTTACATTTTCTACTTTCTCTATTGTATCACCTGCAAAAAAGTGGTATTTCTAATTCTACCTTTCCTATATTTATTCTCCAATTCTCTTCCATCTTGCCTTGCAATTTTTTCTAATATTATCTCCAGTGGGAGTGCTGAGAGGGACATCTTAGGCTTCTACCTGTGTTTGCAGCTATGAGCTGCTCATGGCCATTTAAATTTAAATAAATTAAAAGTTAAAGTAAAAAAAGTTCAGTTCCTTTGTCACATTGCCACATCTGAATGCTCAGTAGACATACATGACTTGTTACAACTGTGAAGGACAGCATAGAAATAAATATTCCATCACTGCAGAATGTTTTAAGGGACACCACTAATCTACGATTTCCACATGAAGCATAACATTGAGGGGTGCCTGGGTGGCTCACTCAGTTAAGTGTCCAACTCTTGGTTTTGGCTCAGATCATGATCTCAGGGCTATGAGATCGAGCCCCGTGTCTGCTCCGCACTTGGTAGAGTCTGCTTGAGGAGTCTATCTCCCTCTGCCCCACCTGCTTGTGCTCTCTCTCTTTCTCTCCCAAATAAATAAATCTTAAAAAAAAATAATATTGAAACTCAGATTTAAATTTGTGACCTTTCTTAAGGTATCCATCTCTTCTTATTTTGAAGACTTTTTATAAGTAATTAACATTGAATGTTACTGATGGCCTTCTCAGCATCCATCAAAAGAATTCTTAGATTTAAAAATTGATTTTGGGGCAGCACCTGAGTGTCTCAGTCGGTTAAGCATTTGCGTTCGGCTCAGGTCATGATCCCATGATTGAGCCCTGCATCTGGCTCCCTCTCAACGGGGAGGAGTCTGCTTCTCCCTCTCCCTCTGCTGCTCCTCCTACTTGTGTTCTCCCTCTCTCTCTGCCAAATAAATAGTCTTTAAAAATAAATAAAAAATGATTTTTTTATATGAAGGTATTGAACTATCCTAATAATTTCCCCATCTACTGCTGGTTCTGTCTTTGTAAAATAGCTCGTGCTTGTTTATTTTTTAAACATTTCCCCTTTTGTCTACAGGAAACTATTTATGGTTTATTAAACTATATTCTTGTAGAAGGTGGTCCTGGCATATTCTCTCTCTTGCTCTCGCTTAGTGTTGTCCTCAGGTGTTTTAGATCAAGATCTTATTTACTCCCTAGTATGACTTATGTAATACACAATCTTGCCTGTATTTTGAAACCTTTTATGTGACTGATATTTGAAAATTTAGAGATGTTTGCAGAAGAACCCATTCGGACTTCTTTTAGAAATGTATGGAGGAACAGAGCTTTTTGATTTTTTTTTTTAATTCCACATAATTGGTTCAGTAAGCACCATCGAATGTAAACCTCTCCTATAAAACACAGGGCAAATTGCTGTATGGCAAGATGAACATGATATTGGCCATTGAAAAAGAAGAGGATTTTCATAGCCCCTCTTTACTGGATTCTTCAAGGCTCTCTCCCACCCCTCTGTCTCCCCAGCTTTGAACCACCAGGTCAGTCCTCTCACACATGCCCCAGTACAGTGACCACATTCCCTCATCCCAACTATGAGTTTCCTTTGCAGAGAATGCCTTTTTCCTTTTCCCCCCTCACCTCTCATTCACCCTGAGAACCCACCCAAAGTTCTTTTCTTTGTGATTTTCTGAGTGATTTCTCTCTGCCCTCATCTTAATGTGTTCCTTGAGTATGTCATTCTTTTTGGCAAATAACTATTCACAGCCTTGTCATATTGCCTAATTATCTTTTGTATTATTATGTACCTCTCCTGTGTCTACTATTCCTGTAGAGGTAGGAGTGAAAGTAGATTTCAGGTCTCTTGTTTCATTTGTTCAGCAGACTACAGGCCAGTATATAGTGCTAAGTATGTGGCAGACAGTCAGAGATACTGAGTAAGTGCCTTGATGAATTAGCAATTCTTACTCTATTACCAGGAAAACCAGCAAATTCTCTGGCCATGGGCAGGTTTCAGTAGCTTCTGTAAACTAGTATACACCTGGAGAAAAACAGGCAAAAGTGTTTCCATAAAGGACCACATTCATCTTCCCAATTTCATTCAGCCACTTGTTCTCACTCACTCAACAGGTAACTGCTAAATTATGCCCTTCCATGTGCCACATGGGGGAGATACAGGTTTGAACAAAATAAACATGGCCTCTGGCTTCAGGGCATCCATACTCCAGTAGGGGAAGATTGGTATTAAACCACCAAATAAAGACTTTGGAAGAAATTATGCTAAATGCTACAAAGGAAAGAGAAGGATATGGACGCAGTTAGCCTGGGTGGCTGGGCGAGGCCAGTCAGTTTAGGAAATGACATTTAAGGTGAGAGCTGAAGGATGGGTTACATTATATTCATATGAATGAAGAAGCCAGGTAGAGGGAACAGCATGTACAAAGGCCCTGAGGTGTGAAAGAGCTCTGTGGGTTTGAGAAACAACCAAAGGCCAGTGGATGAGTAGAGCAGGTAAATAAGTTGAGGGGAATTGATGTGAGTTGAGGCAGGTCCAGATCCAAAGGGCCTTATGGTGCTGGATTGGGCATTTGATTTCTTAACCGGTTTTAAGCAATCTGGATTATGTACATTTTAAGAGATTTTTCTAAGCCAATATATGTGCCTAGTGTTGCTCCAAGCGAAATACGTATGTTATTTAATGCAGAGAATATCCATATGATGAAGGTACTTTTAATATGCACATTTTCCACTGAGGAAACCAAGGCTCAAAGATGTTAAGCAGCTAGGCTGGAGTCACATAGTATGTTTGTAAAGGGCTCAGTTTATAACCAGGTTGTCTTGAGCCTCCAGAGCCCAAGCTCTGACCGCTGGGTGGCCTTGCCACAGTATCACTCGGCCAGTGTGTGGCTAGTGGAGTTGGGCAGTGTAAAAGCAAGCTGACACACTCGGGGTGTCTTTCAGCAGTGCAAGTGAGAGGTCGTAGCTTAGACCAGGAGGTGCTCTGTAATTGGAGAGAAACCAATGTTCTGGGGTGGGCAAGGAAAGAGAAAAGGAAACACGATACATGGGAATAAATAGGTATGATTTATTTAGACACTTTTTAAAAGCCCTTAAAGTCTCATTTTTAATTTGAAATTTAGAAAAGAGTAATCAGCAAAAGCACAGCATGAAAAGGAAATAAAAATAGGATCCGAAATGAAATGCAAATCAGACTAATAAAACAGGTTTTCCCTTAAATGATACAGTGGAAAGAAATAAAATAAGAACGGAGAAAGGAAATGCAATTATTCTAAAAGAAATGTGTCATTTGTATGGAATATTGTTTATAACTCCTTGCTAAATTAGCTAACCAAGCCGAAACAGCTAACTAAGCTAGTGAGTGAGTAAATAGCTAATGAGGCTGGTCCACAATTTAGTGTCGTGGAATCAGATAGAAAGATATGGTGCCCACTCCCCTCCCCACCTGCTGAAGTCTGACCGGTCCTCCTGACCCTGTTCAAATCCCTCCCCAAAACAGAAAAATGAAACTGTCACCATGCACACGTGGTGGTTTTAGCCCAAATCAACAATTACCAGCGGGACAGAGGGCGTCACAGTACTGGAAGCGAAGGTCACGTTACGCGCAGCATTCTCTGTTGAAGAGAGCAAGAAGGGTTTAGTCTGCTTAAGAAATGGTTTCTACCCCAACAGACACGTTTTCAAAAAGCAAGTTTTAGAGCGTGAAGGCCTAAGAATTATTTAGAAACTTATGTGGATCCCCTAGCGGGCCAAATAAAGTTAGACGGAAGTGTCTGTGGGTGAATTTTTGTTGTAAGGTTTTTGGTGAAAACCTCAAATTTAGCTGCCATGTTGTTAATTGTATTCTCTTGAGAAAAGGTTAATGACACCAAAAATGTTTGGGTGAGAAGTATAGCTCCGTCGGGTTTATCAAGTGGAGTTGGGAGGAAACCCAATGCTGGTCTCCGGGGAGCAGGCCTGCGTGCGCCCCAGAAGCTCATAGAGTCGTGAGAGCAGAGGCTGATAGAATGTCAAGTGTGGCTGCCATTCCCACCTGACGCCCGCCTTCTTCAGTGCTCCCCCATCCTGGAACTAGTCTCCCCAGCTGTGGAAAACCTAGGACAGGGCTCCCTACTGGCTACGTGACCTCCCCTAGAGGGTGGTGCCCTCGAAATGGTACCAAGAGCTCTCTGTGAGGGCATTGGGAAATTTGCAGGGTGGCTCAGATGGTGAGCCCCGAAGTAAGCCCGGGTGGAGGAATCCCAAGCCCTGTGTGTTAGGCCTTGCCAGCTTACAAATCTTAGGAGAGCAGTCTTGTGTGCGTCTGTCAGCTTTGGGTCACCTCAGTTTCCTTTTCCATATGGAGCCCCTCCTATGAAAGGAAGGAAGGTTAGTAAGGGGGCAGGAGGACAAAAAGAAACAGGGGGTGAATAACTAGGTGGTAATACTAGGCCAGTTACTCATTCGTGGACATTTGGCCTCTGGCACTGCTAAGGACAGAGCAGGGTCCCCAGAACTGTGATGACCCAATGTCTAGTCTCAAGTTAACTTCTTTAGCTAGTCAGCCGCATGTTCACAAATACCTGTGTGTCCAGACATTGGACACGAAGTCCTAGATATAAGCACCTGGTGCGTACTTGGTACTCAGCAAAGCCTGGCCACCATCACATAAGCATCTCTGTCATCCGTACGAAGCTGTGAGATCCTTGAGGACAGGCGAGTTGTTCACACGCCTCCGAATCTCTGGCTTGACAGAGTGTCTAGTGCAGAGGTTGGAGTCCGTGAACATATGTTGACCTATTGACTGACTCAGTGCAGGCATTTCGGAACACCTGTGCCCTGCAGGCCCTTTTAAAAAGCATGGAAAAAGCCTCTGAGACTGACCTTTGTCCTAACACGAGAGAGGGGGCATAAATAAAAAAAATGTTGTAAATTGAAAAGCCAATGCGGAGGCAGCATTTGCGAAGTGCCAAGTGAATAAAAAACAGAAGGAGCTTCAGGAATTTGGGGGAGGAGTAAATTATATAGGTTGGTAGGGAGAGTGTGACATGTATTAATCCAGAAACAAATCAGGTTCTGAGTTTGTGAAAAGCACTAACCCTTGAACCCTGTGGCAGTGGAAATGAGGAGAATGGAAGCCCTCCCCAAAGCATGCGTTTGCAGGCACCCTCATTCAGTTGGGTGCTGGTAAATATTTAACAACCAGCTCTCCTAAAAAAAAAAGTATGTGTGCAAATGCATATATAAATTTAAATTTTCTGACATAGTGGACTGTAGCACAAAATGCACAAATAAGATGTCCAGTACTTCCCTGTAAACTCCATAAGCTGTTTGGTTGCCACAGAATGTTTTTTATTGATTTTTGTTGAGCTCTTATACCCACGGCTGACTTGTGGGTACAATTCAACCATGATTTGACTAGTAGAATGTCATCCCAATCCACTAACTCTTTCCTAATACATTCATTGTTATTAAATCTGATAATGTGATCTGCTAAACTATTTTTCACCCTTGTGCATATTCATTAAACCGAAACCTCTTTCCGCTTCGGCATTAAGTATGTCAGAACTTACTCATTCACCAGTGACATGAACATCTTTGCTGAATCAGATAAGAGTTTTCGAATGCTGGGAGAGCATTTTCCTCTTTTTTTTTTTTTTTAATAAAAAGAATACTATTCATAATGAAATGAGTACGGATGTGACTCACTTTGAAGTTTAATGTCCATTATTGACATTTCTTCCATCACTTTCTTAACTCTAATCGACAAAACGAGAAATCCAGCCCTGACTTGTAATGTTTGCTGATTTCCAAGATGCACATACCCCCACCATGGCCAATCTTGTGGGATCTTTGAACGTGGAATTGGAGGGAGAGATACAGTAGCACACCATTATGTAGTATTTCTACCATATAGAGACTGTAAATGTAAATAACCTCAAGAGCGTGGATAAAATAAGTGATGAGTTTGAGTATTTATGACCCCTGTTTTTAAGCATAATTTAATTGTGAGTTTCTGTTTTAAATTTTAATAATGGTTGTTTTTGACAACCGACCCAATGAATTCTGAACAATTTAATCATGGAGAGCAAGTAGGAGCCGGCTCCAACATACCGCGGCCCTCCTTCCTCATGAGGGTGAGTGTCTCCTCTTTGGGTTAGGAGCTCTGTGCCTCTCTCCACCCCCACCCCTTCCCAGACACACAAGGCTCAGTTGCCCATGCTGCCTCCAGCAGAAAAACTCAACCCAGGGGTTGACCCCACGCTTGCTGCAGGGAGTCTGACACCTGATGCACATTGCTCACCCTCCTCATGATGTGCGGTGTATTCCCTGCAACTTCACCTTTCACACTCATTTCCATCGTATCTTTTTTTAAAGACGAAAAACAGGAAGGATCTGTTGTGGCTGTGACAGGGGAACAATTATAAAGAGAGCACTTGGGCAAGTTTTCCCAACATATTCTTCAAAAGCTCCCTCCTGACCTCCTGCCTCCTGAAAGAAACCTGGACCCGCACGGACGGGTCGGAGAAGTTCACGACCTTCTCGTCCCTCAACTGCGTCACATGAACAGACACAACTGCTATCACAAGCGCAAACTTTTATCAGCAAAGCAAACTTTTATTGAGAAATTTAACGAAAACAAGCTCCCCCTGGCTCCACCCTCGGCCCTATTTTCCTTTCTTAAGCAATATCCCTTTCACACAGATGTGGAAAAGCTGCCAAGTGGGAGGCGGGAGAAAAACCTGTCTGCCCCACTCCCCAGGCTGACTCACGGCAGTTTATTTTTGCACTGGTCGGTAAATAGCTGATCTCCCATTGGAACCAGTGCCCCCTCGCCTCCTGCGGGCTACCTGGCCCCTCCCCAGGCCCTACTGCTCCCCCCGGCGCCCCCCTCCCCACCCCAGTCTAGAGGCAGCAGGTGCCTCCAGACCTGTTCCCACATCTGATGGGACCAAGCCCGGATTCTGCTCATTGTTAAGTATTTTGACTGTACCCCTTGCCTGCATCCTCCGAGTCCCAGAGTTTGAGCCACAAAACACCCTGTGTGTTCAGCCCCTACCTCCAGATCCCAGCCAGAAGGCCAAGGCCTACCTTGTAGCTGGGGAACCCATTTTGTTTTTAATGGAGAAGAACTCAGTAGCTTGGAAATCCAGAGAGCATTGTCATAACCCAAGGCCCCTGCTCTGATGTGTGTGCCCTGCATGGCCAGTCCACGCCTGGTTCGCAGGTAGCTTTACTCACTTCTCCCCCACAGATCAATTCCTTTAAAACCCTGCGTGCTCTCACTTGCACCAAAATAACCCCAGCCCCACCAAACCAGGGCCTTACCATCTATCTGTTAGACCTTCCAAACATTGACTCTGCTCGACTGGGCCCTATCATGCCTGTATCCTGACTCCTTGTGCCACCCCGTGCCCTACCTCACCATCTACCAACTTCCCTGACTCGTGTTACTCTCTTTGCTGTGCCATCAGAGCTCTGTCACAGTGCCTCACTTGCCCAAGGAGACTTTTTCTCCTCTTTTGCTGTGGGTTCCAAACCTGAGTGCTCATCCAAACCCAGTAGTTTGTTGGGAATTCCCAAAATTCCCAACTTTCCCTGTTCCAGCTATGGCTTTGGCCCTCATAGAGGTAAGGGGACTAGTTTACGTTGGGATCTCCTGCCTCTTGACCAAAAATCATAACAGAGATGGAAGAAAAAGGATTCTGCAAAGGAACTGCAGTGTAATCAATATCCAATCATAATAAAATCATTTTTGCATTGCCGTGAAGTGTTTCCTACTTTGCTTTGAGTTGTGGAATTACCACTGAAGTCGGGTAATTAAATCATGGGTTTTGTTTTGTTTCTTTTTTCTCATCTTCTTTCTTGCCTGTTGCTTTAAAAACATTGCTCACAGATGTTTAAGAATTTGTATTAGAAGTGAATTCCAATAAGAGGCCTATGAACTAATTATTCAACCTCGTTCAGTAACTCTTTTTAAAAATGATGTACATGTTTAAGACAGGAGTGTTTTCCAGTTGTCGTTTCATGAGATAAATGTGTTGGGAAATGAAGAGAGTATAAATAGATGTGAATGTCATTTTATCTAATTGAAGATGAATGCTGAATTTTAGGAGCTGTTGTAGAATTGAGTCCTGATTCCAACTTGCCTTGAAAGAGATTTATGATCATGGGATACGAAGCGTTGTCTCCCAAGGACTGTCCAGGTGACCATTAACTCCTTCAGCTCAGTAGTCTACATTCAGAGGAGCCAGCCTGCAAGGTGGATGGGGGAGGAGGGAGGGATGTTGCAGATTGTTAGGTCAACAGAACAACAAAAGAACACACCAAAAAACAACTGCTTCCTCCTGGCCGTGGGATGTAAAGTGGTTTGACATCCTAGGATAGAGCCACATTCTATCCTGTGTCTGTTTTGCCAACTGGCCATCCCTTGGGCTTTTATATTGTCTTTTTCTGTTCATATTAAGATTTTCCAGAATGTTGTTTGAAGAGGGAATTAGTAGTAGTTCCAGCACTCTTGATTTTAGACATTATTGTTGAAGCCTGGCACAGCCATTGTGTTTGAGCTTGTTTTCTACCCTGACCTCTGAAAACCTTTACCCAGAATACCGACTGCTTATGTCTGATCTGTGGTTACACACAAAGGAGATCGTGGTTAGAAACGAGGGCTCTGTTGTGGCTGAGACGCTGGAAGGTGCTTCCCTGCTGGAATACTGCAAGGCAGGTTTTAAAATATTAAAAGGTGTATTAAATTGAATTGTTTTGATGGTTTTAATACGCTTAGATGTTGCTAGGGAAAGCTAGAGTTCTTAATGACCCACTTGAAGAATGAAATGCCCTTGAACCTCTAGGTCAAATGCTGAATTCCTTCTGCAGGTGGAAATGCTACACCTTCCGAGGGAGGCCAAGTCTCATTTTTGTGATGACCTTACCCATTTGAAACTTTCCCGGAATCTCTTATCATTAGCTCCCCACCCAACGGATGAAAAACACCATCTGATTTCCAATTTTTCCCATCTCTTATTTGAGTTTGCAACTTTCTTGAATAACAGATGGCCAGAAAATGTGTAAGCCCAAATAAAAGCAAAGCATGGGTTTAGTGTGTCTTCACTGGTGTCAGTTGCTTTTTAAAATTAAAATTATGTAAATGATCCCTCGGCTTTAAGTAGGAGAGAAATGAAGGAAACAACCCCAGCACTTGAGAGTGTTTCAGTTTGGGTTCTGTGTGTAGGGTTTTTTTTTTTTTTTTTTTAAAGCTTTTAATGTTTCCTTTTAAAGAGAAAGAGAAGAGGCATTTGGTAGAAGCATTTTGCGAGTTGCTCATTCACAAAGCACACAGAGTTTCACCGGCAGCCAGCCTAGAATATTAAGGCTGGCAGAGACCGTACAGCTCCTTGTTTTAATTGACTTGAGGAGGGAGGAAAAGACCAGAGGAGGGCCTGGCCGCCCTGGGTTTGGCATCTTTCTTACCTCAAGGAGTTAAAAGTCTGGGGCTGAGCGTGATCAACCAGATGGTCTTTAACAGTAACAGGGTTCATATTGTTTAGATTATCCTGTTGCAAGCACCGTGCTTCGTTTACCTTTTATGGAATAAAGTGTGGAAAATTGACCACAGATGTAAGTAACCAAGAATGACGGGGAAGCTGTTGTTACCAGGCCTCCTCTTTTCTCTCCAACGCTCCTGATCCCGCAGATAAAAATACAGAGAGAAATGGGAGGCGGGCCGAAACCGAGCTTGCTCTTACGCCTCGATGCGCGGTCTGAGCACCGTGGGCCCTCTCTCCTCCGGTCCCCCAAAGCCACGGCTGGCCCTGACACTCGCGCGCAGGCTGCCCTCAAATTCGGATTTTCCGAGTGCCCTCCAGTGAAAGTAGCCTACCACGTAAGCGGTTTTTCCATCCTGTTCGGAAAGGCAGGGGGGCAGCCCGGGGCTCGCACTCGCGGTGCAGCCCCATGATCCCTGCAGGGGAGAAGTCGGGGGTGTTTTGCAGCCCGAGGAGCGCCGATAACTGCATTCCCGTTGCTTTGATCGCTATCTCAGCTGCGGGCTGCGCCAGATTAATGAGAACGAGGCCCTCGTCATTCCCCAGGATGGATTTGCGAGCTCCACGGACGGGCTGGCTCCCCGGACGGGCCGGCACACACGGAGCTTGTTGAGACAGGCCTGCGCTCTCCTTTACGGCATGCTTTTTAGGATTATAGAGGCATTTATGCCTTCTTAAACCCTCCGAGGAATATTCTCCAACCCAAGTAATAAACTGGGTTTAACGAAGTCCTTTTGTTTTCGCTGGCCTCCCTGCTCTCCTCCTTCCCGGTTCTGTGACCCTTGCCAGGCCGGTGGTGACCTCTGCCCCTGTCCTTCTCTGTGGCACTTTGCTGCCTTTGCCTGGAGTCAAGTGACGGGCCATCTGCCTGCAGGTCTGGAGGCAGAGTGAGCCCCTCGGATGCCAGGGGCCCTCAGGAAGATGGGCCCCCTTCTCGTGGCCGGCGTTCCCTGTATGCGGGGCCTGACACAGGATGGGGCCCGCTCCTCTGTCTTCTCGGCGGCCCCTTCTCCTGCCAGGCTGTCCCCCTGGATCCCGGCTTTCCTGTCAAGGAACGCCCCAACGTCAGACCCCCTTAGCCCCTCCACCCATTCCTCACACACGTTCGCTGGAAACCCCGGCCTGTCTCCCTCCCAGGCTTCTCTGGTTTTCCACGCACGCTTGCCGTTCACTGTCCCCCGTGACCCCTTGGAAACCTCTCCTTTTAGGTGGAGGTGCCTGGCGAGCCCGCTCCCCGCATCTGTCACAACGTCCCCGGGGCTGATTCGCATGCTCTGAAGACGTGGGCGCCTGGCGTTGTCCCCCGGTCCTCCCGTCCTCCCTGGGGAACTCTGTCGTCGCCCCCGGTCTGTCCACTGGCCATGTGGTTCCTCTGTCTTCTCTGCCCCATGACAGTGCTGTCTGCTCGCCCACATGGCTTTGCTGCCAGGCTCCCGTCCGGAGTCACCGGCGCTTGCCCTCTGAGCTTCCCTTCCCTGACTGTGACCTTCCACATGACTCCCTCCGCCTGGCTCCACTTCCTGGAAGGACCTCTAGCTCCTGACCCTCTGTGCCCCCAGACCCTCAGGCCCCTCTCACCCAGCCTGGTGGGTTGTGGGCGATGTGGGCCACATCCTCCAGCATCCTCCCCCACCGCATCCCGCTTCTCCTTCCTCTCCTCCAACTGAGCAATCCCCAGCCTGAATCAATTCACACGGCCTTTATCCTGAGCCTGCTGCGTGGGCCTGCTCGCAGCCGCTGGAGATAATCACTTAATCTGTCTAAATTACTTGGGACAAGCCCCCGGCTTCTAACATTACCCCAGCCCTCAGTGCCACCCCCGGTCCTCTCCTCAGCCAGCTTCTTCTTCCCTGCTTCTCTTCCCTGCTTCACCAAATGTTGGGAAAATTTCCCAGTAGTGCTGCTTTTTGGTTTCCACGAATGCCTCGAACTGCAGTCTGGCTTCTGCCATTGAAACTGCTCCATCGAAGGTTACCTGTGACCCTCTAATCAACCAGTTTTCCTTCTTTATCTCACAGGGTCTCTCTTTAACAAAGGTTCAGGGGTTGGAGGCCTGGGGGACCATGGGAGACACCTGTCAGAGCTGAGGAAGAAGAGCTGAACCCTTGTTCCATTTTCCCTACTGGCTCTCCCTTTTGTTTCTGCTTCCCAAAAAGTGTTATTCCCTTAGTTCCCATCCTCTGTTCCCTCTCTTCTCACCCTAGCCAAGAACCTCATCCTGTAATATGGGAAGAAATGGAGAGGGTTGACCCTACCAGAGGCCACTTCTGAAAACATCCTTCTCATTAAATGCGGATGGGAAGTGAAATGCCCCAGCTGATTGGCTAGTGCTTAGCAGTCTGCTTCTGAAATGATGGGCATGAGTCCCAGGAACGAAGAGTGTTCATGTGGGTGGTAATAGTGAGTGTCAGGGCCCGTGGGCTCTGGGTGGGCAAGCCCATGGCTTTCGCAGAGGGTTTGGGCCACCATGTTGGGTTGTTTGCATTCTCACCCGCCATCGGGGATGACGAATGGGAAGAAGTCATCCTGGAGACTAGAGAAGAATTGCCATTTCAGAAGTTGGGGTGTGTAGTGGAAACAGGTGGAGTTTGGATTTAGAACTTATGCTTCAAATCCTGCCCTCCTCCACCACTTGTGTGACCTTGGGCAATTGACTTCTCTCCTGGCTGTGTGCTTCGGTATTCATGGGCAGAGCAGATAACATTACCTTCCTCTTCCCAGGATTAGGGATAATGCACATATTAAGAAGATGATATTATTTGTTAGACTGAATTCAGTGAGATGATTGAGCTGATATAGGCATATTCTCTTAAGCTAACCATAAACCTGACAAAACTAGCAACTCATCAAAAATAGCTTAATCCCCTCTTTTATGGCACTAGGTTCAAGAGTCAATGGAGAGCAGGAGCAGAAGTGGTCCCTGCTCTCAGACTGATTGAAATCACACACCATGCAGCTAGAGCCCATTCAGTAACCATCTCTCATCCAGGTTTCATTGATGTTGGATGGCAGGAGTTTTGGAGTTGGAGAGATGATGAGTGTGGGTCAGAGTAGATGGGAAAAGTGGCCTGGGAGCATCATTGACGGCCTAGAACAGAAATGTCATGTCAGTACAAAGCAAGTAATGAGTGATACAGTCAGAGGCTTCTGCTAAACTTAGGTGGGAGAATTAAAATTGATGCCAGAGGCCCCAGGGAGCCACTGAATTTTTTTTTTTTTTTTTTTTAATGATAGTCACAGAGAGAGAGAGAGAGAGAGGCAGAGACACAGGCAGAGGGAGAAGCAGGCTCCATGCACCGGGAGCCCGACATGGGACTGGATCCCGGGTCTCCAGGATCGCGCCCCGGGCCAAAGGCAGGCACTAAACCGCTGTGCCACCCAGGGATCCCCGCCACTGAATATTTTTGAGTGAGAACATGATGAAATGGTGTTTTAGGAGGATTCATTTAGCCTCCTTATATAGAAGACATTTTTGTTTGGGAAGATGGAGCCAGGGAGGCATTGGATGGACTGTTGAAAGAACCAGAACCTGATTTGAAGACATACAGGAGGGTTAGGTCAGGTCAGGAAGAAAAGATGGAAATGCAAACTATTTAAAAAAAAAAAAAAAAAAACAATGAAAATATTAGTGACAAATTTTCAAATTCTTGATGGATACTGACCAGTTGTCCTACAATTTAGCTCTGTTACAACATTGTTTACCTGGAGTTAGCATCAGATCCTGCAGGTTAAAAGCTCAGTCCTATAAGACTGTCCTCCCACCCCCAATTTAGATGCTACCTGTATTTCTGACTGACCTAATATATTTAGACTGAGGGCTCCCACGATCCTTTCCTCAAGCTCAACTAATTGTTAGGGTGGCTCACAGAAATCAGAAAAACAGTTTACTTACTAGATTACTGGTTTATTAAGAACATAACCCAGGGGGGTGGGCACCTGGGTGGCTCAGTTGGTTAAGTGTCTGCCTTTGGCTTAGGTCATGATCCCAGGGTCCTGGGATAGAGCCCTGCATTGTGCTCTGCTCAGTGGGGAGCCTACTTTTCTGTCTCCCCTGCTTGTGCTCGCTTGCTCTTGCTTGCTCTCTCTCTCAAATAAATAAAATCTTTAAAAAAAATAATAATAAAGATGATGACCTGGGAAGAGCCAGGTGAAAGAGATGCATAGGGCAAGGTGTGGGGGATGGGGTTCAGAGCTTCCATGCTGTCTCTGGGTACACCACTCTCCCAGTGTCTCCCTGTGTTTACCAACGGGAAGCTCTCCAAACCCTGTCCTTTTGGAGGGTTCTATTACATAGACACAATTGATTAAATCATTAATCACTGGTGATTGATTCAACCACCACACCCACCCAACTCCCAGAGGTCATGGGGTGGGGTTAAGTGCCAAACTCTAGTCACAAAGTTGGTTCCCCTGGCAACCAGCCCCCATCCTTGGGGACTTTCCAGAAGTCACTTCATTAACATAAATTCAGGTGTGGTTGAAAGGGGCGTGTTATGATATCAGAACTTTGCTCTTAACACTTAGGAGATTCCAAGGGCTTTAGGAGCTCTGTGCCAGTAATGGGGATGAAGACCAAATATATATTTCTTTTTATAAATCATAGTTTCACACAATTGAAAGCAAAAAAAAAAAAAAAAAAGGATTTAAAAGTAACTCCAAAGTTTCCACTGGGATGAAAACTTTTTTGTGTGATAAAATATAACAAAAATTTTACCATTTTAGCCATTTTTTTTAAAGATTTCATTTATGCACAAGAGACAGAGAGAGGCAGAGACACAGGCCAAAGGAGAAGCAAGATCCCTGAGGGGAGCCTGATGCAGGACTCGATCCCAGGACCCCAGGATCACGCCCTGGGCCAAAGGCAGGCGCTCAACTGCTGGGCCACCCAGGTGCTCCCCATTTTGCCATTTTTAAGTGCACAGTTTAGTGGCATTAAGCATGTTCACGCTATTGTGCTACCATCACCACCAAAGAAACTTTTATGGCAATTTGACATTGCTGCGGCATCTGAGCATGTGATCAAAGTGCTTGTATTTTTGTATGCTTTGTTATTTCAACTTTTTCTGGTAATTTATTTTATCATATATTGCAAAATACCAGTCTGCAGTGATTTGGAAATTGAAAACAAAACAAAACAAAACAAAAAACGAAACCAGTCCTTTTCTTCAGATTGCTTGATAAACACTCTTCCAGAGAAAGGAGAAAGATAAAGCGTCCCTGGAAAGGAAGAGGTGAGGTGGAGGAAGGATATGCTCTCCCCTCCTCTGCCAGGCAAGAGCTTATACATTCTCAAAGCTCGACTCCTGTGTCCTTCCCTCCAAGAAGACTTCTCTTGCCAACCTCCCCTTCACCCCCAGGCCTAACCAGAGACTAATCAGCCCTCATCCTGCCACTGGCTTGTGGACATTATTTCTCTTGCTGTCATCACTTATTCAACAGTTATCCACTAAGGGCCTCCTCTGTGTCCAGCATGCTACAGACTCTACTTAACATTATTGCTAACCCCTGAAAACCCGTTCAAGGTAGGGATCTCCATTTTGTGGAAGAGGCTCAGAAGATTGAGTTATTTGCCCAAATGAAGGCAGCTAGTCAGTGTCAGGATCAAATTTTGAACCCACGGCTTAAATCCCCCCTGCTCTACACAGTGTTGAGGCTGGTGCTCCATAAATGTTTGTTGGATCCATTCTAAGAAAACTTGGACCAAGGTGGGAAGAAAAGGGAGAGAAGTGGCAGTTTGAAGTTAGGGATTGGCTCAGCCAGTTCCTAGGAAGATTGAGGAAGAATGCAGCTGAGGTATGCACTATGGAACCGCGGTGGCCCATGTCTCCCGGAGGGCCTCATGGCCAACGAAAGAGAGGGGCTGTGTGGGTAAGACTGCGTTTAGGATGGAGAGTGGACAGGTTTGGGGATGAGGGGCAGAGGAGACCCCCGACACTGGTTCTGGTCCTGGGGATATTGTGAACAGTAACTACTGATTTCTGAATGGAATGGGTCCTAATACACTCTCATCTCCTGGGACATAAGGATGAATGGGGAATGGGACCATTTCTTAGCCAGTGGTTCTGCTGATTCTTCCTCAGAACGATGTGGTAGGAGAGAGGACGGAGGGCCTGGCTGTCTGTGTAGGGAACACCCTTTTGTACCGATGCTCTTCACTGCATTTACCATTACTGCTTGTGGACTTCACTCTTGGTTTGGTTCTCAGGCTTCCCCTTTAGGAAGTGGTTGAAAGGGATCCCTGGGTGGCGCAGCGGTTTGGCGCCTGCCTTTGGCCCAGGGCACGATCCTGGAGACCCAGGATCGAATCCCACGTCAGGCTCCCGGTGCATGGAGCCTGCTTCTCCCTCTGCCTGTGTCTCTGCCTCTCTCTCTCTGTGTCTATCATGAATAAATAAATAAAATCTTTAAAAAAAAAAAAAAAAAAAAGGAAGTGGTTGAAACATGATTGGGTTAGCCAGTGTTGGTCTTAGCCATCCCCGGGGCATGAAGTCATTGTCTACCTGACTTACCGTCTTTGGGAATGGAACCACCCAGAGGCCCAGCTGAAGGGCCTGACTTGGGAGGCCACGCATTAGGCCTTGTTTGGATCTCTGTCACTACATCACAGCCAATTCTAGTGGTTTTCCAAGGTCCATATCAAAGCCTCTAGACCCTACTTGTGTTGGCCTGTGCTGTCTCTCGCACCTCATTTCCTGTCATTTCTCCTTGCTTCTTCCTCTGCACCAGCTCCACAGGTCTCCTTGCTCTTTACACACGCCAAGTCGATTTCCATCCCATAGCCTTTTCACTTCTGTTTCCCCTTCCTGAATGTTCCTTCGGCCATGTATTTTCATATCCTCCTTCACTCTAATCTCTGACCAAGTGCTCCCCTTCCCATCAGGCCTTCCCACCTATTTACAAACAGCACTTCCTGTTTCCTTTATTCTGTTATCCTGCTCTCTTTTCCTTAATAATCTATTACTGCTGGCATTAACATATGTATTTGCTTGCTTTTTCATAGTCTCTCCCCTTCACTAGAACGTGAACTCCCTGTGAGCAGTTTATCTTGTTCATTGTTGCATGCCTACAGCACCTAGAATGATTCTTCATACATTGTATGTGCTCAGGTATTACTTGCTGAGTGAATGAATGACCAGTGACCAGCTTGTCTCTCAGGAATCTGAACGAAGAACATAGTGATTTTCTTGGTTGCTGATAGGTTCTGGCCATGTGGGGTCAGATGGGCTTGGGGCTGAAAACCATGTTCATCACATGTAAGCACAGGAAGCCAGTCAAGGTCAAAAGAGAAACTGAGCTAGGGCGCCTGGGTGGCTCAATTGATTAAGCATCTGACTCTTGATTTCGGCTCAGGTTGTGATCTCAGTGTCATGAGATCAAGCCCAACATCAGGCTCCCTGCTCAGTGAGGAGTCTACTTGAGATTCTGTTTGTCCTTCCTCTCTCTCTGCCTCTCCCCTCTAACATGTGTGTGTTTGTGTGTGTGTGTGCGCTCTCTCTCTCTCCCCCCCAGAATAAATAAATAAAATTTAAAAAAAAAAGGAAAGAAAGAAAGAGAAGCTAAGGGGAGAGAGCCCAGGTGTCCCTGAAAGGGGAAGAGAAAGTTTTGCCGGCTGGGGGGCTTCTTTCTTTCCTGTTGTATCCTAACCATATTTTTGTTTTGCTCACTAAATTGTCTGAGAATTTGTATTAGTTTTCTCTGCCTGCAGGACAAATTACCATAGATTTGGCAGCCTCAGGCCACACCCGTTTATTATCTCACAGTCCTGTAGGTCAGAAGTCCGGGTGGGCTGGGTTCTCTGCTCAGGGTCTCACAAGACTGAAATTAAGGTATTGGCGGGACTAGCCTCTTATCTGGAGGCCCCAGGGAAGAATTCTCTTCCAGACTCCTTCTAGCTTGTTGGCAGTCTTCAATTCTTTGCAGTTGTGGGATTGAGATCCCTGTTTCCTTGTTGGCTTTTGGCAGGAGCTGCTCTTAGCTCCGAGAGCCCACTCTCAGCAGCTTGCCGTGTGGCCCCCTCCACGTCGAATCACTCCCACAGCTCTCTGACTTCCTCTTCTGCTAGCAGCAGGAGAAAACTCTGTCCTTTTAAAGGGTTTGTGTGATTAGGTTAGGCTCTAGACTTGCCTGGATAATCTATTGATTGACTCAGAATCCGCTAACCAGTAACCTTAATTACATCTGCAAAATTCCTTTTGCCATGCAACCTAACGTTATCAGAGCGTAGCATCTCATACCGCAGTCCTAGCATTAGGACAGAGAATCTTAAGGGATCATTTTAGCATTCTGCTTACCACAGTATTTATTTTTAAATCTCCTTTAATTAATTAGGGAGATAAAAGGCAGCGGTGGTGGGGGGTCCTGTCATATGCAATGAAAGAGTAATGGCCATAGTCCACAGAAGGCTAGCCTTGGGGGCGTGGAGGTGGGGGGTTGCAGTTATAAACTTTGTCTTCCTGACCTCAGATAAAATTGTAGTTCTTTATTTTTCCTCTGGAATAGAGTTCAGAATATAGAGTGTGAAAGATTAGACCATCTGCCATATTTCAGATGCCAAAAATAATGAAAATAGCTCCTTGCCTCCAAACCCTGGTAGAAAACTTTTTTTTTTTTTTTTTAATGCTTTTCCTTGCAGCTCACTGTCCAAGTGAGATCATTGGTGATCCCAAGCCTTTTCCCATGACTTAACTGATGAGGAGAGGACCGCCCAGCTAAATCTCATAGAATACATTCTGAAGGTAGTTGGCTGAAAGCCTTCAGGCTCTTATTGGAATGAGTGGTTTTGGTTAATCCACACCATGAAGCTGAAAAGCTATTATGTATGTATATTTTTGTCCTGAGGTATTATCAAGGAATTCCATATAGAAGGAAGGAAATTATGGTTTGGGAATGAAACAAATTTTTCAGGAAAAATGCAAGACATAAACTCTGTTTCCTGTAGATGTAAATCAGAACAAGTTTTAAAGCCATTTGTGACTCAGAGGCCACTCACCCAATCTGCTTAGGGAGGCAGGAGGAAACAAAAACGGTTACATTTTGGTGATTTTTTTCCTCTGCTGCTGTTAGCTCTTCCATTTGTGTGATGTGACAGTTTTCCAGAACACTGTAGGAAATCGGTGATATGGAACGGCTCTCCAGGTCCCTGCCTAGCTTCAAACAAGGGATAGTGGTAGCTGAGTGTCAAGCATAGCATGTGGTAAATTGGAAGGAATCGCAGGGGGAAGCTTACTTTGTGGAAAATTGCCAGCAGGTTGAAGGGTTGTGAGATTATCGAATCCTAGAGAGCCTCAGAGCTGGAAGGGGCCTCACCCCTTGTAGGCTAGTGGTGCCCCTTATTTGATGCACAGACTGGCTCAATAACACAGAGACAGGAGGGCACCAGCTCTGCTTGATCCTACTCTTTAGAGTGACTGAGAAGAAATAAAGAGGCAGCGACTGTGAATGAAGATAAGGAGTCCTAGACCTCAGGTCATGCCCGGTGCTGCGCTGGGGGACCCGGCACAATTGAGTCTCGGTGTCAATTGGTGATCCTGATACCTAGCTATCAGGGTTTTGGAATTAGGTAAAATGTGTGTGCAAGTTTTGCAAACCATTAAGCAAATGTAAGTTATGTTATTAGTGGTGTTAATAGGAAGTGTTGAGACTCTCACCCAGGCTGGCCGATGGTCAGTGTCTGCAGAAAAGGCACATGGAGCCCAAGGTATAGGAAATCCAGGGGGAAACATTGTGTTTTCAAAACCAGTAAGTGTTAACACCTAGGAGCTTGAAACTGCTTTAAAAAGGGAGGTGGGAAGAACCAGTGTGCTCCCCAAGAAATGAGATGCCAAGCTTGAATCTTAGGACCTGAGGAGACAAGAGCCTGCCCTGGAGCTGCCTAGCCCTTCAATGAAATAAAGGCAATTTCCATCGCCATTGGACAGTTGTATCCAAGTGGTCTGTGTTACTTGTTGACTTTTTTTTTTTTTTAGATTTTATTAATTTATTCATGAAAGACACGGAGAGAGAGGCAGAGACACAGGCAGAGGGAGAAGCAGGCTCCCTGCAGGGAACCTGATATGATCCCAGAATCCCGGGATCACACCCTGAGCCGAAGGCTGACACTCAACCACTGAGCCACCCAGGCGTCCCTTGACTTGACTTCTTTAAACGTGTCTATCACAAACTGTTTCCTCTGTTGGGTGACACCTTACCCCTTGCAGATGGAGGATTCAAAGATAGTTGAACCCTTGGCTTTGGGCCATAACAGGGTTAAGTGCATTTGTTCCTTTCTTTATTCAGATATCATTTATTGATGCCACACTTGCTCAACCCTATTCTGAGCCCCAGGGAATCAGAGGCAGCCTAGTGGCTGTCGTAAAGGAGCAGGTGTAGCAGAACTTTGGCTTTCCCTCCCTTGGGCCCTCAGCCAACAGTGATTTAATGTAGTCACTACTGCTACTGATTTCTGTACCTAAGATCTTGCTTCCAGACATACTTCCTCTCCTCTGCCTTCAGGTTTCAGTTTGAGCCCTGCTTCTCCTTCAGAGCCTTACCAAATCTTCTCACACACGTGGATCACCATTTGCCCATGGTTTCTGCCCTAAAGTCTACTGTCTCTGATTGCCTTCCCATTAGCGTCATCCTTCTCAGCCTGGTTTTGACAGACCTGAGCCTGGCTTTATGGGTGCTTGCCAAGCTGAACGTAGGACTTGTCACTTCCAGCACTGTGGGGCAGCTGCAAGGAGGCAGGTTTGACTTTCCTACTCCCCGACATCTCTCCGCTTGTGGTTTCCCTGGAGAGTGGGCATATCAGTGTTGCCCCCAGGTGGTGCGGGCTTGGCAGAAATGGAATCCAGGTTGCCAATGGGAACATGCAGTAGGGCATCAGGCAGTGCTGTGGTTAAAGGTGGATCAGCAGAAAATGGAGGAATTGCGGGGTACTCCAGACAGTACCATGAGCCCAAGTTCAAGGGCCAAGGTGAAATGAGTCTCGCTGCTGAAGGCTGGGCGACCAGGAACAGGAAGCTCTAATAATGATCAGGCAGTGCTTGTGATGACTGATCCTATCTTTACGTATAATGACACTCCATCCAGAGTGTCTTAAATGCATTATATAGTCTCTGGCATTCTGGTTGTTCCTGAAGAAAGGAGTCACTGGCTGTTCCCAGTGTAGGTGAACCTTAAGGCCCTGGCTTGGGGGAAGGGAAAGCAGCTGAGATGGGCTACAGCGAGGACAGGAGAACTTCAGGATTGCAAGGTGGTGTGAGCAGCTGGGTTGTAGCGCCTGTGGTCTGTCCCTGGTGGAGCCATCCTGAGTCAGTGAGTGGAACTGAGAGATCCTTTCCTCCATGAAAGGGTCAGACTTCTCAAGGCCTGAGTGGTTACCAAAATCCAGAGACAGGAGAATTGGGCCACCTCGCAGACAGAGCCTATGTCCTTGGGTCATGATGACTCCACAGCAAGGGAATCAGGAAATGAATACCCCCAGTTCCGTTCTCCTTCCTGGTCTCCTTGGGGGCACTTCCCATTGCTCTAACTTCAGCTGAAGGCAGAAGGCAAGCATGCCCATTAATGCAGCCACTCCTGGATAGGAAGCAGGGTAGGAAACGAAGAGATGGAGCTGGAGGGACAACAGTAGGTGTTTGAAACATAACTAATTCTAGATCCTTTTCTCTGGGGGGACTGACCCTACTGACATCCTGCCAGCTATAGTAAGGCTGGGCTCAGGACTCAGGTGAGGTGGAGCCTCAGGCTAAAAATCTCTGTTGCTGAGAGACAGGAGCTGAGAAAAGAGGGCTTGGCACTGTACCTTTAAAGTGACAGCTTGCTCCATACATACAGGGCCATATGTCCTCAATTTTCCAGGACGGTCTCAGTTTCAAATATTCTGTCCCATTTTTGCCCATAAGAATACTGGCACTTGTCAGATCACATGCTCCAATTTTTGATTCAGAAAATATGGTCACTGTATCCTTATACCACAACAAATGCCAGATGGCTTAAAGAGCTAAATTTTTTTAATGGTATACTTATCCCAATTGTTGAGAAAAGACAATTTTCTGACTATTGAAGCAATTGAAGAAATTATCAGTGACAAGTTTGATGGGTTCAATTACATTTAGAAAAGAAAACACCCCCTTTTTTTGCACAAAGAGAATCAACAAAACTAAAAGATGAAAAGTGAAGCAACAGATTGAGGAAATAGTTGCAATAAACATCACAGCTAAAAACTTAATATCAGACACTTTGGAGTTTTATATAAGTCTTAAAGGGCACAATCAAGACTTCATTGGACAGATGGTCAAAGGATATGAGTAGATAATTCACACGAGCGAAACATTCACTGCAAACAAATGTCAGGGAGGGATTTTAATAGATTCAGGTTAAAACAACTGTGAGCTACACCATCACACCTATCATGTTATCAAAAATAAACAAAAGCTATAAAATATAACATGGCTAGGGCTCTGTGAATACATACATTGCAGAAGGCATTATAAGTTATCTTTTCTTTTTCCTCCTAGAGAACAGTGTGATGATATGTAACATAGATCACAAAAACAATCAACCACTCTGACCCAATAAGCCCACTTTGAAGCTATGTCCTAAGGAAACGATACTATTTAGTTAAATAAATATTTATTTTTATATAAATTAAATCTCTCTATATATAAATTAAATATATATGTATTTAAGCTGGACCAAAACAACCAAAATCACCAACAATTATGTGATATATATATATATATATATATATATATATATATATACACACACACACATATGTTTTACCTACAGTGAAATATCCCAGGTTACCAACAATTGTATGATGATTAAATATAATAGTGTAGGATAAATAAAATTAATATTTTACCATTAGAATACCAAATATGTTCACCCTGTGAGGAGGGAAGATATGTTTTAAAATGTTATTTAAAATGTTAAAATTTATATTTGAAGTGTTAAGTGAAAAAATACAGTGAAACTCTGTGGCAGTACTGATTGTGGTCATGTGAAAGCTAGCTTCGTCTAATCATAAGGATCAGATAAAAGTTTAAATTGTATAGTTCCTCGGTTTCCTATAGTAAAAGGGTATTCTGTGGTGTCTGGAAGATTGCTGCATTATTGTGGGTTTAGACCGTCTAAATGTAGCCAGATTTTCTACAAAAATAATGAGAAGAGTCGGAACAGGGCTCTGACTCCGGTCTTCTGTAGATTGTCTTGGGGTGAATGCTGGTTGCTTCTTTAGCTAGATCTCCATTCAGAGGGGTATCTGCTTCCAGTATGGCGCTGTATTCCTCGTCTACAGAACCCTCTGGTCTCTATCTCTTGTTCGTTGTGTTCTGAATGTGACCCGTGAGTGTCCGGGCACCTGGTTCTAACAGGTGGTGGAGCTTCCTCCTGTGTGTTACTCAGATCTTCAAATGTAGCAGTACATACTCAAGCATAAAATCTTATCAAGTTCACCCACATAAAGATCATTCTAGTTACCCCCACTGAGGGGGGAAAGCCAGTACAATTTCTAGTGTCTATTTTTTGTGGTATTTTTAAGGCCTTAAATGTTTATCTGTTAAAAGGAGGATGGACAGGGAGAGAGGGTTCATTGTGCAAATGTGAAACTGGCAAATCCCATACTCCATGTGTACCTCCTACAAACGTGCGACCAGTGGTTGGACTGTTCCATCTTTGGCATACCTCTTGTCCCCAGCAGGAAGAGAGAGGCCAGAGCACACTGCTGAATCCCATGCCCTGCAGCCCAGGTGCCTGTCTGGTGGGGTACATTGAACTTCCTCTGGGAAATCCAGGTCCCAATGGAACCTTGTCATTGGGGCAGCGGCTCCCATAAAGTATAAGTGCTTAGATGCAGACCCCTTGAGAGTGTGGGATTCCACAGCTCATTTTCTCTGTGATCTCAAGTCAAGTGCTTGACACCTGAATTTTCGTAGCAGAAACAAATCTGAGGAAGGAGACTGAGGATAGTTAAGAGTGCTCTGAGTTCAGTTGCTAGGTCCGGATGTAGATCCCACATATATTATGAAAATGTATAAAAGGTGAAAGAAAGAGAAAAATAGAAACCCTGTAGGGTTCCAGTTACCTATCACAAAGACCGCTCCTGGTTGTCAGGGAATGGACATGAGTTTTGAAGTCAGCAGGACACCGTTCAGATGCCTTACTGCCCGCCTCTTCCCCATACAAATCATGTTATGGACAAATGTCTACCTCTTAGGTCAGTTGTGAGTTAAAACTAAGTACTTCTGTGTAAAGCACATAAATGAATGTATAGTACAGAATAAACCTTCAGTAAATATTAGCTTTCCTCTCCTTTCCTCACCCAATAGGGTGTCTAGCAAATGGGAGGTGCTCCATTTATCATGTGTATACATTATCACTGAGTCACATGCACAGAGCTGCCGTCTGATTCATCTACCAGACAACACAGATAACCAGACACAGAAAATATGATTCTGTCGGTTGTTTTGGGGCAAAGCCAGTTACCAACAACAGAAGGGGAGAGGCAGGGAGGGATGGGACCTGGATCTGACTCTTTCCTCAGTGATAGGGTTGCACTCAGATTGCTGGTCCACATGCTAACAGTGAAGATGCAGTCCAGCCACCATGGGCTACAGCAGCCTCTGATCACCACCCCAAAACAGCAGCAGCAATGTGTCCAATGAAATAGTGGGCTATCCCATTGGAGAGACTGCGTACAGCAGGAGGAACTTGAAGAGAAGATGCTCAGATGTGCAGAAAAGCAGGCGGCAGCCTCGAGCAATCTGACTCTAGGTGAGGGTACTTATGCAGGGCAATGGGATGGAGTGCTAAGCAGATTCTGGAACAGGGATCAAGGCAGAAGGTCAACAATAAGAACCTGGGTAATGCACTGGGACTGCCTTTAGTACTGGAATGATGCACTCTATTGGGGTCAAGACAGCCCCAGATGAAGTTGGATCCTGATAACTGAGGCAGGAGTGAGTTACACATGAGGATCAGAGGGTCTCAGTCATGGGGATGAGATAGGATGCAACAGCTGGGAGTCCGGGTGGACCAGACATTATATCTCTTTGAAGGCAGATTCACTTGTTGCTACTTGATTTAAATTTGGACTCACCTCCACAGATGTCAGTGGACATTGGTCCAAAGTTCCTCAGGGGTGACCTTGAAGGTTCCATTTCCCTGGCCCCTTCCCTTCCCTCCCTCCCCAGCTTATCTAAATCAGTGTAAGGTACCACCTAGCCAAGAATTTCTAGCAGGATTTTAGTGAAAGAAGAGAAGCATACATAATAGAAAAGTGTATTTGATATATTATGGTTGCTTTAGTTTGGATTTAGTTTGATGTTTGTTTTGAAACCTCAAATCTCAGTGAAGTGATTTTATGTTTATCAGAAGGGACATAGATTCAAAATAGTCATGGAGCACTGTTGATGGCTCCTCCTCTAAGCTGCCTTCGCTGGCTTTCTATTGACAGGCTCCTTCATTGACCTCCTGTTACTTTTTCCCTCATGACCACAGAGTCTAGCCTTTATTGCTTCCCTTCCTCCCGGCACATTATACTTCCCGGCTGGACCAGTAGTTCTCAAAGGGGGTGATTTTTCCACCTAGATGACATTACACCATGTCTTAAGACATTGGTGGTTGTCATGACTGGGTTGGAGGGGGGATGGATGCTCCTGACATTTAGCAGGTAGAGATCAAGGATACTACTAAACACCCTCCCGTGCACAGGACCACCCCCTTCAAAGAACAAAGAATTATCCAGTCCACAACATCAGTAGTGCTTCTATTGAGAAATCCTGGGATAGATTGTAAGCATATGATAAGCTGACATCACCACTAGCAACGAACATTTATCAAACTCTTACTGTGTGTCAGGCATCGTTCCAAACATTTTCTGTGTATTAGCTTATTTAATCTTTTTTGTTAGGCATTACTATTACTCCATTTTACAGATGGGAGATCTGAAACATGAGGAAGTTAGGTAACTGACCCAAGGTCACACCGCTAGATAACTAGTGAGGTCGCTCAGCAATGAGAATAGTCATAGTAGTAGCAAATGGAATTTGTATTAATATGTATTCAGGGGGACGCCTGTGTGGCTCAGCAGTTTAGTGCCTGCCTTCAGCTCAGGGCATGATCCTGGAGTCCCGGGATCAAGTCTCACATCAGGCTCCTGACATGGAGCCTGCTTCTCCCTCTGCCTGTGTCTCTGCCTCTGTGTGTGTGTATGTGTGTGTCTTTCGTGAATAAATAAATAAAAATCTTAAAAAAAATGTATTCAGCCAGGGGCCTCGCAGGTATTGGTCCATTTCATCTTTGCCACAATCCCCTGGGATAGAGATCCTATAATACCTACTTCAGATATGCAGAAACTAGGACTCAGTGGAGCTTGCCTTAGAATTATGTATTTGTACATTTTTAAAATTAGTATCCATCTGGGTAATGCTGCACATTCATCCACACTGCACTGTGATCCTGAGAATGCAGAGACCCTATTGCTTTTTTGCTCCTTGGAGTAACCCTACTCTTTGGCTCCAGATCTGCCACAGTGATTGAAGGAGAAGGTAATAGAATGGCAGGGTGTTGGATGCCCATGGACACCCTCCACCTTGGTGCTCTCTTGTGACTCCTGCCCTCCACTGGAATTCAAAGCTAATCCTATGAAAGGGTCTGGTCCTCATCACCATGTTGAGTCCTAAAAGTGGTGGGGACAGATCCAAAGCAACCACCACTCTGGCCTCTCCTGGCCTTGTCAAAACAAGCAGGAGCATCTGTTTACAGCAGCTAAAATAATCATGATCATATTAAACCCCAGATTTCCAGGCACCTTTGAAAATTTTTATGACTTTGCTCTCAGAGGAGAGATGGGCTCTCTTGTGGCTGGGTACTCGTGTCCCTACCTAATGAAATTTGATGACACATGACGCTAGGTAGAAATACTTTTTTTTTTTTTCTCTTCTGATATCTGGATATTTTCAGAACTTAGATAATTTTATCCTATTTACATCAAACAGGCAGGTAACTCTAGACTTTTATATCTGTATTATTTCTTGGGAGGTATAACGTGATTATGAATGACAGTAATTGACATTACATGCTTTAATTAAATTTCCTTTGCTGTGAATCAAAACCTTTTAGTCCAGTCCAGCAGTGCTATTTCTAGACTTCTCTTTTACATACGCTGATGTGTTAGGCAGCAGGTATGACATAAATTTACTTTTATAAATTCTGCATCCCATTGACTAAATGAGATAATAATGTGCGAGGTCAACTGAATGCCAGCCACCTGATCCTTATGAATCAAAATATGTTAGCTAAATTTGCATACTTTGTGCCTTTTAGGTTTGGGCACTTTGAAGAATATGGTGCTGCTTAAAGGATAATTCATAAGGCTGATAGTTGCAAAAGGCCCAGTTTTCTTTCTTTTTTTTTTTTTTCTTAAGATTATATTTATTTATTCATGAGAGACACCGAGAGAGGCAGAGACACAGGCAGAGGGAGAAGCAGGCTCCCTGCGGGGAGCCCGATGGGGGACTTAATTCCAGGACCCTGGGGTCATGCCCTGAGCCGAAGGGAGACGCTCAACACTGAGCCACCCAGGTGCCCCAAGGCCCAGTTTTCAAATGATTATGGATAACATGGTAATTACGTCCCAGGATTTCTCCTTCCAGAGCTTTTAGGTGGTCTGTAGGACCTTTAGAGTACCCCAGATAGCCTCCTGTTCCCCGTGACACCCAAATAACACTTCCTCTGCTATCTAGAGCTGTCAACTTGCTAGCAGGAACCACAAAGGAGGGTCTGGGCCAGTTCTTCCAGCCTAGCCCCACTGCCTTCACGTAGGAACACAAAACACCTGCCTTGGAAAACGCACATGCAGCATTTCTGAGGCATCTGGTTCTCCTGAGCTTTGAGCATCCTTGAGCATAGCTGCAGCACTGTCTCCCAGCACCATCCATACCTTGGTCTTCAGGGTCAGATGGAACAGGAAGTTAAAAATCCTCTGCTTGATTGGCTGTGGTGCCTCCTTCTAGCCCAGAGGTTTTCCCTAGGATGGATGCTCAGTAAGGCCCTCATTGGCTCCTTGCTGAGTCTCTCCCTTCCCCTAGGGCAAGGGTCCTGGAGGACCATCCATAGTGGTGTGGGCATCCCTGCTGAGGTCTTCCCTGCCTCTCCCCCATGATCCAGCATCTTGGGAACAGGTCCTGTGTCACTGCAGAACTCCACCAGGGCACAGATGAACTGGTCCTGGCGTATGAGGAACCCATTTAGCCCAGTGCCAGTGATGGGGCCCCTCCCTGCTTCATCTGCAAGTGAGACAAGTGCTCAGCACCAGGGCCTACCTCCCCCCACAGGGCTTTGCATTAGACCAGCCAGCCAACAGACTCAAAGGGCCACAGCGACAGATACTCAAAGAAGTGAGAATTTTCTTCTTGTTCACAACACTTGCCTAAGATGGTAAGTTCATGCCTAGAAGAAATATGCAGATACCCTCACACCTTCATTATCTCACTACAAGATTAGGTTCCCTCCTGAAAGGACAGGTCCTCCACAACAAAGCTGAGAGAAGGCTGAGGGCACAGTTTAGCCACTCTGTGTCCAGGGTGGCCTGGGGTCACCCAGCTGTACCTACAACCTGCCTCTGCCTAAGGAGAGGAGATCCTTATGACCTCGAGTCTGTAACCGAATTAAGAAACTCCAGCTAACCCCAGATGAGACTCCTTCGCAGCCCGCGGCAGGTGACCCCTGGAAAATACAGAGCCCGACCTCCGTATGCGCCCAGCTCTGACAGGTAGCTCGAGGCGTATACCCAGGCTGCGCAGAAACAAGCAGGCCCTCTGGATTTCCAGTTGCCAAGAGGCGAGAGGCAGGATCCTGTTCGCTTTGCAGCAAGTCTATGAGTCTCATGTGGCATGATATTAAATTATATAGGCAGCCACTTGTTTTCAACTGATGCACTGAGCCGAGAGTTGTATCAAGCAGGCAGCATTGTCCTCAGGAAACAGTTGAAAAGATCCTATAGCTCCGCAGACTCTCCAGACCTCTGAAAATTGGCCTGACGAGAGAGGAGTGTGGGCCTCCGCAGGGAGTGGTCAGCTCTGGGCAGAAGGTACCATGCTTGTGGCTGAAATCCCGGACCATGGGCTGTGGGGCGCTCTGCCCTAAAGGTATGTCAGAGCCTGGACAAAGTTGCACATGCGGCCGTGGGGGTGGTTCTTTGTTGGGGGTGCCCTGGTCAGCTCCTGGCTCCTCTCTGCTGTTGGGGCTTCTGAGATGATAGGGGCCCCCTCCTTTTGTCTCTGAAGGCTGTTTGTATCTCCCTGCCCTGTATTAGCCTCACTCTGTGGTTAGAGATAACTCTGGAAGGATGGGGTAGGAGGGTGCGTGTGCGTGTGAGAGAAATGTTTAGGGGTGAGGGGACGAGATGGCGATGGACAAAGAGATGAACAAAGGAATCAAAGACTTAGGAGAAAAAAGCTGTGCCTGATTTCGCTGCTTGCTGTCCTCTGCTCCTGCATAAGGTTAAATCTAAGTGGAGAAAGAAGCTTTTGGCCTCTTCGAGCAATTAGATTGCTAAATGCTCCTAAGACCTAACAGCCAGCTCTACCCCATAGCTGGAGTGGAGAGGGTGTTGTAATTCTCATTAGTGACAGTAATATGAATAGGACAAAGATCTTACTTGACAAGCTCATAATCGATAATGCCTAATGGGCCTTTCCAATTCCCCAAATAGTTTGGGATAAATCTATTAAGATGGGGACTGAAATGGGTTTGATCGATGTGCATGCAAGTTCTTGGCAAGACTTTCCACTCTGTTTCCACCCAGATTTAACGTGGTTTGACCATTCACACGTTTGGGTTTATGGCTGGGCTGAAATGCCTCTTCATGGATTTTGACAGGTTAAGGGTTCTATCAGTTAGGCTCCTCAATCCAGGTTCTGAGAAGACCACAATTAATAAAGGAGTCAAAAGAGTGATGATGAGCACCTTTTGGCCACATGGGGACCCGAGGGATGGTCATGGTGAGTGAGCCTTCTCGGTTCCCCCGAAGACTGATAGGGGAGATGCGGCTCCTCGCTGGGCTTCTTTCATCACAGATTGGCAGCCCACCTCCAACTGATGGATGTATCCACCCCAAAGTCATTCATTTGTACCTGCTGGGAAGCAGTTGTGTTGACAGTCACAGCCAGAGAAAATAGCAGCTCTGCGGGGAAAGGAGGTCTTGAGGGATCTGGAGGTTATAGCTGACCCCTGGGGTCCTAAGAAGAGTTGATGTTGGCCTTTTCATTGGTTGAGTTTGTGGGGGGAGCAGACACAGAGGGAAGGAAGCTGTGAAGGGGGTCCTGGGAAGCCCCTGACAGGTGTTCTGTTGTTGCCTCATTTCTCCACGCAAACCCAGGGGGGTGATTATTTTCCCCAATATTTACTAGATATTTATATTTTTTTCCTCCATATAAATCGCCACTTAATGTAATTGAACTTTCCTTGGGGGCTTTGATAGACTGTTATTATAGATTTTTATAATGAAGTCTTTATAGGGACGCCTGGGTGGCTCAGTGGTTGAACATCTGCCTTCGACTCAGGTGGTGATCCTGGAATCAGGGGTCAAGTCCCACATTGGGTTCCCTGCGAGGAGCCTGCTTCTCCCTCTCTCTCTCTGTCTGTGTCTCTCATGAATAAATAAATAATTTTTAAAAGTCATTATATATTAAGAATGTTAATCTCTGCTCATCACATTAGTTGCATTTTTTCTAGACTGACCTTCTTCTCAGTTGTTAGCCTTTATCTGCCTCTTTATTTTACAAAAAAAAAAAAAAAAAAAAAAAAAAAAGCCTGTGGTTTCCTTCTGCTCTCCACACCCAGAATCTAGTTCTTAAGTACGATGACAAAAACAAAAACAAGAACTTAAGATACATGCCCAAAAGGAGAAAGAATAGTGTAGCACACCCCAGAGAACCCATTACCTGCTCAAACAATGATTAGTCCATGGTCAACCTTGTTTTGTGTTTACCTCCCATCTGACCCTCAGCACCCACCAGAAGATTCCTTTGTGTTTTGTTTTGTTTTTAAAGATTTTATTTATTTATTCATGAGAAACACAGAGGGAGAGGCAGAGACACAGGCTCCCCGTGGGGAGCCTGATGCAGGACTCGATCCCAGGACCCCAGGATCACGCCCTGAGCCAAAGGCAGACGCTCAACCACTGAAGACTCCTTTGCAGTAAACCCCAGAGAGATCATTTCAGTACACATATCTCATTTGTAGCTCTTAAAGATGAAGATTCTTTTTAAAAACACAATTATATTACATGTAGATGAGAATTTAATAATTCCTTAGCATCCTCAGCCATCCGGTCCCATCTTCTTGATTGTTTTTTTAATTATACTTACAGTTTGTTGGAATCAAGTGAAATGAGTCCCATGCACTGTGATTGGGTGATACTGTCTTACGTCTTTTATTCCTTGGTGTTGAAAAAACCTATGGAGTTGCCCACAGACTGGATCTTGCCAGTTGCATCTTCATGGTGGCAGTTAACATGTTCCTCTAACCACTGCATTTCCTGAATGTTGGTGGGTAGATCTAGGACTGATGATGGTCTGTCTCTCTGGGGGTCGGGGGAAGGGGAGACATTACATCTGGCTGTGTCTAATTTGTGGGGAGCTATTGGCCATTATTGCCCAGATACATTAATTCCTTAGGGGTTTCCAAATGGTTACACTCTAATTCACTCATTCTAAGAAATTCTAGTTTATTCTATCATGATTTAATTTTAGATTTTTTCCCCCATTATTTACCAGTTTTCAAAATGAGTGGGTTCCCTAACTTCCTCCAGAGGTGATTGGAGAGGTGTCGTGTTGAGTTTTGTTTTTTCTAGTATTATTACTATTAACTCATGGATTTAAATATATTTGGTGCATTTTGATCTATTGCCCTTGTTATTCTTATTGACGCTTCATTTTTTCTGCTTTTAGCCAACAGAAGCCTCTTTGATAGGATCCTACCTAGTGGAAATTCATAGCTTATTGGCTTCTGGCAATAAGACACTCCAGACTCATCTTGCGTATTTTCTGCCTCATATCTAGAATCAACCATCTCTCCAGGGAGCCCTGATTCCTCTAGGGGGAAATGGTACTATTATTTATAGGCCATAATGCAGATGCTATGGGTATTGAGCACTATTTTTTTCCACCTCTGAGATTCATCCAACCCATAGTCACTGCTATCAGCAGCATTGCTGCCCATGAGGGCCATCATGGCTGTCACCCCTACTGCCATGACCAGAGAGCCCTCCCCTTTCCTAAGTGTCCACCTTCCAGGCTCCATGACACCCCTGAGATGTTTCTTCTCCAGCGTGCTGGGGCACCTTCACTATGCCACTTGCTCCAAAGCATCTTTCTGCACTGGAAAGCACTCACGGGCTTCTTTGTATTCCCTCCTTCACTGTGCTGTCTCTTCTTCAACTGTTTGAAACCCAGGATGAGGGGATAGATCGTAATTTCTTAAAATCTCCTCCAACTTTGTTTCTGAGCTCCTGCCAAAGTCATTCCTATTTTCCCAGCTCATCCCTGAGCCGTCCCCTCCTGTGCTTATACACGTTGCCAGCACACACTGGGAAGAGGTTAAGGAGGCACTGAACGTGCACAAAGGCGTGTCCTGCAATGCTGGGCATCAAAGCTTCATCATAAACCTGTGAGCTAAGTGTCATGGTTTCTATTTTAGAGGGGAAGGAAAGTCAAATAAGAGAGCTGGAGCTGAACCAAGGTCTATCTTTCTCCAGAGCCCAGGCCAGCTTAGACTGCCTGAGGGCAGTACATCCCAGGAAGACTTGTGCTTAGATAGACCCACTTGGGAACTTTCTACAGCCAGCCTGCAAACTTGCAAAACTCTGCTTTTCTTACCCTTGGGTGGTACCCCATTGCCTTCAGTATTCAATCTACATTTTGTATGTTCTGGCCCTTGGCTTACCTCTCTAATACCCCACAGACATATTACTCTCCAACAATCTTCCTGAAAATGTGCTTGTTCTCCTGTTTCCAGCTCTTTGATATGCCTTCCACCCTCTTCACCTACTCTACCCCCTTGAAGAAGAAAATAAAACATCTCCTTTGAGAAGCTCTTCCTAATTTGTACTTCCAGATAAGTTAAGTCATACTCCTGTGGCACCCACGGAGTGCAATGCTATACTCTGGGGCTGGATTTTATTCATCCCTTTGAGCTTAGGGCCCGGCACAGTGCCTGGCCCAGGAAGAGTTGCTGGCAATGCTGGTGAATGCATATTTCAACAGATGAAAGAGTGGGTGGTACCTGCTATCTCACTCTTGGTCACATGGGTATAATGTTATCTTCTCTTAAATGGTCTTGACAATTTTTTATGGCCTCTTTCACTCTATACTTCAGTCCTGCATCTTTATTTTGTCCACAAGTTAAATTGTGCCATGGGCCCTGAAGATGCACTGGAAGGAGGCTCCTAATACATTCCCTTGCACATAGTCAAGTCTCAATAATTATCAGTAGAATTGAATCATATGGGAGGGTTGCACAAAAGGAAGCTACCATGGAAGTGTCTGGCGTGCAATTAGCAGAATCGCAGACAGACAGTTAAAGCAACTCTCATTTACAACAATTTGTTTTAATAGGTTTTCTGTACAGATTTGCTGTCAACATGGATTGTTGGTTTGCGGCAGGGGTGGGGGGGGGGAACACCACCAAAAAAACAGGAAGTCACAATGGTCCTTGTGATACACAACGACCAAGCAGCATTTTGCCACTTCTGGTGTGATGGTCTCAGATTTCCAGCTTGGGCAGGGACTTAGTCATTGATGCTGAAGAGGAGTCAATGTAAAGCAAAAATACCTTGCAATGTCTCGGACCCCCACACTCAGAACTGACACACACATGCCCTCTCTGCTCCCTCCCTTGCGTGTCCCTCTCCTTACCTTCTCTTCTTCAAGCCCGGACCTACCCAGTATGAATGTCTGGCTCTGAAGTAGAAGATTCTAAAGAGGTTTATTTGGCTCTGCGACTCTTTTGGAAGGGCAGACTTCTCAGGGGCCAGCATTGCCGCACTGGTCATTCATTCAGTAAACACGCATTAAGCACTAATTGTGTAGCGGGTGCTGGCAGCATGGTGGTGGGCAAGGCCTCAGTCCTCTCGAAGCACTCAGGAGAATGGAAGAGACAGGTGTTCTACAGATATGCACACGGAAGTGTGATTATAAATGGTGGTAAGTGATATGGAAAGAAGAATGGAGATCTGTCCACAAAAGGGTCTGGCACCACCGTCGTCATGAAGCCCTCTCTGATCCCTCCTGGCACTCCCCTGTCACCTGGAGCCATGCCTCTGTTGGCTCTTGGCCCACAGAGACTCTGGGTACACATGATCATAGCCCCTGAGGCAAGGGTTCATTCTTTCCTAGAATAGTGTGTGGTATACATGAGGTGCTCAGTCAGTGTTTGGGGATGGAGGGAAGGGAATGAGCACTTTTACTGAGTCTCCCTTCCATCAGGTGAGGGCATCATAGACTTCCCTGGCACCCTAAGGGTGTGATGATGAAAGATCCTAAGATTGTGATGAAGAATGACTTCAAAACTGCAGCTTTGTCCCCAGGAAGGAGGCATCTCTTCTCCAGAGGGTTGTAGAGGACGAACCATGCACAGGGCCTGGCCTGGTCTGGGGCAGGAGATGAGCACAGGTTACATCTCTGCCTTCCAGAAGTGTCCCAGCATGGAGTCCCGCCCTGATGGAAGCAGCCTGCTCACCTAGCAGAGTAGACCTGAGCGAAGGCAGGGGCAGGACTCACATCCCGCTCATCTCTGAATCTCGGCCTGGGCACAGTGGAGTTGGGACTCTGGAAACATTTATGGTGAATGGCACTGGCTCAGGATCCTAATACGAAGAACAGGATTCTGCAGCCTCATCGTTCTTGTTTGCTTCTTCCTTGGAGAAGAAGGGTGTGTTCTCCCAGATTTTTTCCTAAAAATATAGTCTCTCAACTCCCTCCCTGCCATCTCTGAGGATTTCTCTCCTGAGGGGAAGGGAGAGAACCCTGGCCCCCTATTCCCTGGGTGAGCACAGCTAGACCTTGTGAGGCACATCTCAACCCTCGGCCCCCTTTTGTTTCAGCCCAGCTGTGACAGACTGTTTGGCACAAGCAACAGAGCCCACCACTATCTGGCACCTCCACTTTTCTGTCTGAGGGCTGTGGCTTCTGAAGGCCCTCGGCCAGCACCCAGCATAGCCTGGAGGTGTAGAAAGCTAGCACCCTGTAGGGAGCTTCACCTGCAGGGAGGTCTCCTGGAGACAGCCTCCAGGTCCCTCCAAAAGCCTGCATGGGAGCCAGGGCTCAATTGCCCACGGGTGAGCGGCTCAGCAGCATGGGCACCCCTCACTCCTGGGTCTCTGTATCACTCTTTGCCCCTCACCCCCTTTATCTGGGGTTCCCTCCTGCTTTCAAGAGACTCCCAACTAAGACATTGGGGAAAGGGGGTGACTAACTGTTCAAATCAGTTTCTAGGAAACTTGTCAGGCAAGTCTCTTAAACTCTGGACTTTAGCTTCCTTACCCATGAAAGATGGAGAATAGCTTGTGGCTTGACTCACTTGGCCTCGTATCTAGTTCCCCAAGGGCACCCCATTCTGCAGTCGCTCGTCCCGCCGACAGAGACCCACTCATCCGTCATAGCTGAGGGATGACTCAACCTTCCCGACTCAGCTGCCTCCCCCCACAACTGGAAAGCACCTAAGTGTCCAACAGTTACGGAATGGTTAAGTAACGTTCGTTGTGTACCTTCGATAGAAATTGAGAACCCTGTTTAAAGTGATATTTTTGATGGCATAAGGAAAGGTAATGAGATTATATGCTATGATAAAAGGCTATAGAGTGATATACACTGTGTGTGTGTGTGTGTGTGTGTGTAAAACAGAGAAAAACTGGTAAAAATATATAACGTGTTAACAGAGTTTATCTCCAAGCAGTAGGACTATTTTCTCTCTTTGTTTTATATTTGCAAAGTTCACTTAAATGAGCCTGTTTCTCTTTTATAGCTAGAAATAAATCAACCCATTATTTAAAACAGAACAAAAATCCTGCTCAAATATCACCTCGTTTTTAATCTGTTTTCAGAGAGGCTGAGCCTCCATAGAGTGACCAAACTGTAGGACCTTAACATATGCAAGATGATCCACCATGAAACTTTTTCCTAGCTCTACGTGGGAATGCAGAAGTGACCATGTTCTAGATGTTTTCATTAAAAAAAAAAAAAAAAAAAAAGCCATTACTTAAAATTGAGACAACCTATAGTGTAGTGTTAAAGATGTGAACGCTACAGCCAGCTGGCCCAGGACCCACTGAGTCTCACTTTCTAGCTCTGTGGTCTTGGTCAGGTTACATAACTTCTCTGGGTCTCATTTTCCTCATCTGGATAATGGGGATAATAATCGTACTTACTCATTGGATTGTTGGGAAGATTAAATGCGTTAATATGCGTCAAAAAAAAAAGTGCCACACTTCCACACATAGTACAAAGGAAGTCCAGTGCAACTGTGTGCGTTCTCTTATGATCATCATCATTGTTCATTTGAGAGAGAGTTCCCACGCTATGCTCCTTCAGGATAAACCTGCAGACAAATCCAGGATTAGTCCACTAGAGAACTGAGCCAGTCAGGACACAATTATGCCATGTTCACTTGCTGGCCACACCCAGAGCTTATTTCCACGGAGGCCACCACTTGGGAATTCAAGTGAACCAGTAGTCGATGTGGTACTTTTTAAGCAGCATTGGGACACTGCAAAAATAAACGACTGGCTGTTCAGGATTCAAAAATAAGAAAGATACTGACATGAAGGTCTAAGAGCCACAGAGAATGAAATGAGGACAGGAAACTTCACTCAGGTGGCACACAAAGATGGAAGCAAGTGAGGTGCAGAGGCCAAAGTGCATCCTGGGCCTCTCTTGCCCTCTCCTGCGTCTCCCTACACACTCCTTTGGTGCTCCCTCCACTCTGGAAGGGCACTCTGCCCTCAGGACTTGGTTCAGAACCACAGCAGGGGGCCTTAATCATATTGCATTGCAGTTTGTGTGTGTGTCTTTCCCCTCTGGACCCCAGCTAAAGCATCCTCCCAGCATTGACTGAATGCTTCTTGTGTGCCTGGCCCTGTGCTGGGCTCTAAGTACCACCAAAGGTAACTGTCCTTCAGGAACCTACTGACCTTAGAAGAGAAGTCATTGTTTATCTTTGTATTCATAGCTTCTGGCTCAACCCCTGGCACCAGAGATGCCCATATAAGTTTAGGAATGAAAGACACAGGAGTGCCAATTCCATCCTGGTTGTCCCGGGTTGCTCGTTGTACCCCATATGATTAGGCCATATTCCAGATCAAGTTCTGTGGTCTCCCCCAAAGTTGTTGTAAGTGCTTAGGTATATGGATGCACATAGGAGTACACACATGCACAACTGCTTAGAGTTATTCTTTATCAACTCTCAGGCTGGCACATCCATACCATCTTCTGCTTGAGTAGGAGTAGGTCTCCTTTAAGACCAAGGAAATAGTTCTGGTTCTCAATATAAAGCAATAACAGGACATAGCATGGCAAAAGACAAACAACAATGACATATTGTTCCCCTGGACCCTCTGTGCCTGTGTGGTGTTTAAATTCCCATGACTTACTTGAGGCCTTCACCAATGTTTCGGTTCAGATTGCTTTGACTGCCCAAAGCCAGCCAATGATGCATCCATCTCCCTCCTTGTTTACTAGTAATTGGAGGACAGCTGAATCACGTGCTTGGCCGAACAATGAATAAATGTCCAGGGGCCATTTGCTTGGCAGCCTTCCAATTCTGCAGAGACTATAAAACTGACCAAAACAAAGACTCTGGTGGAAACTATAAGACTCGTAAAGACTGTAGATCTCCCTGTCAGCCCCCATCACAACACCAGCCTCTAAGTTCCTTTTTCTGGCTATGCTCCAAGGGCCGGATTTCAGACCCTGGTGACTAAATCACTTGTCAAGTAGAGGGGAGTGTGTTGAGACCCTGACAGTCTGCTGGGGCCACCATGGGCTGGCTCCCATGTTTCCCTGATGCTTTATATTATAGCTGCTGAAACAAGTATCCTTTTAGTTAAAAGTAATAAAACTCCTCTAGTTTAAGGGCTGGGATGGAAAGGTTTGGAATTTTGAATTTTCTTTTGGCAATCTCACATGGAGGAAAAGTGAACCCATATGTTGTACCCAAGGGTGAGTATTAAGAACAGAACCTGCCTCTTAACCAAGAATCTCGTTGCAGGCAGAGTAATGGTCCCCTTAAAGACAACTGTAGCCGAATCTGTGAATATGTTACCTTACATGGCAAAGGTGAAATTTTGGTTGCTAATCAACCCAATATAGGGAGATTGTCCCAGACTGTCCAGATAAGCCTGGTGTAATCACAGGGTACTTAAAAGTAGGAGAAGCAGCAGAAGAAGCAGCTCAGTAATGCAGCATGAGAAGGACATGGCCCCCAACCCCACTGCTGGCTTTGAAAATGGAGAAAGGGGGCCACAAGCCAAAGGATGCAAGTAGCCTCGGGAAGCTCAAGAAGGCAAGAAAATAGACTATCCCCTAGAGTCTCCAGAAAGGAGCGAGCACAGGCCTCCTAACAGCCCTCTTGATTTTAGCCAAGAGAGGCCCATGTAGGACTTACAACCTACAGAAATGTAAAGATAAGTCTGTGTTGTTTCAAGCCACCGATTATCTGTTATTTGTTACCACAGCAATGGAAAACTAACACAAAAGCCCGTGGTGTAAAAACCCCCATCAGGGACCATGGAGAAACATAATTTCCAGAGCAATTGCAGAGACAATCATTAAAATCATTAATGAGGCCAGTGGACTTTCAGTGATGATTGTCCTAGTGGGAAAGCAGAAATGACCTTGCCAGGCATCCTTAAGTTATGAGGACGCTTGGTCTTCTCATCTCAGCCCTGGAAACAAACACATAAACTATGTGCTTTCCTCCTGGAAACTTCGGTTCCCACTTGGGAATGAGCACATTTCGCACTTGTAGGGCTTTGAAGTGGTCCTTGTGCTTTGCCTCCTGTACAAATGATTCTGTAGGGCTCAACTACTGTTGGGTAAATTACCACTGTCTCCATGGTGATAAAGGAAACTTGTGTGTCCCATAAAATCATGGATTTCCTCCCCCAGGAATCACTATATTTGGTTGGAAAAATAGCAAATTCGGGTTGATTTTTTTTTATAGATTATTTTTGCAGGAATTTTAGATTTACAGAAAAATTACAAAGGTAGTACAAAGAATTCCCCTATAACCGACATGCAGTTTCCCCCCTTATTAACATATTAGGTACATTTAAAATTCATGAACTAGTATTGATATATCTTCTTATTAACTAAAGCATAGAATTTATTCAGATTTCCTTAGTTTTTATCTAACGTCCTTTGCTGATACGGACCCAATCTAGGACACCACGTTACATTTAGTCATCATACCTCCTTAGGTTTCTCTCGGCTGTGACTGTTTCTTTATTTTTGATGACCTTGCAGTTTTGAGGAGTACTGATCAAGCATATTTTAGGATGCCCATCTACTGAAATCTGTCTAATGCTTTTCTCCTATTTAGTCTGGGCTCCTGGGTTTGGAAAGGAAGAACACTGAGGTAAATGCCATTTTCACCACTTCACCTCAAATGCCATGAGTTATGACTATGAGGTTGACCTTGATCACCTGGCTTAGCTAGTGTTTGTCAAGTTTCTACACTGTAGAAAGTTGCTCTTTCCCTCCTTTCCATATTGTACTCTTTGGAAGGAAGGCCCACATTTAAGAGGCAAAGGATTATGCTCCCCTTCCCTGAGGTCACAGAATCTATGTAAATTATGTGGAATTCTACAAAGGAGATTTCTCTCCGCTTCCTCATTTACTAATTCAGTCGTTGATATCAGTATGGACTCATGTATATTGGTTTTGTGCTTTTGGTTATAATCCAATATTTATTTATTTTGTTGCTCAGATTATGTTCTAGCTTCTTTCCTTTCTGGTTCCAGACTCATTTTGCAGATTCCCTTTCCAGGCCTAGAATTCACCATCTTTCCAAAAAGCTCTGGTTCCTTTTATTGGAGAATCATACTAGAAACTAAGATGCTAGGCATATATGTTCACTGCTACTTGAGGGCCATTACTTTTAGGACTTCTCAGCTAATAGAGTAAGAAACTAACCCAAGTATGTATAGTTGACCCTTGAACAGTGTAGGGGGTTAAGGGCACTGACGACCTCACAGTCAAAAACATCTGTATATAACTTTTGACTCCCCCCCCAGAACTTAACTACTAATAGCCTACTGTTGACTGGAAGCCATAAGAATAACATAAACAAAACAAAACAAAACAAAAGAATAACATTAACAGTCAATTAACACATATCTATATGTATTATATACTATATTCTTAAAGTAAGATTGAGAATTGAAAATGTTATTAAGAATATCAAAAGGAAAATACATTTACAGTACTCTAGGTATATTTATTGGAAAAAAAAAGTCCATATATAGATGCACCAGGCTGGGCTGGGACAGGGACAAGGAGATGATAGTGGGCTTGGCTCCGAGATGGCGATGTTTTATAGTCTAGTGGCCTCAGCTCAGCAGTGGCAGTCACTAGGCACACCTGTGGGGTGTGACAGCAGCCTGGAGGCACAGTACAGCCACTCCATCTGCCTGGAGGTATACCTGGCCTGTGACCATTGGCAGCTGTGGCTACCTCTGCGTACACCAGCCCTCAGGAGGCCAAGGGGCTGGGGTACTGCCGCAGAAGAGGGGTCCCTACCCAGCCCGAGAGTGTCTGAGGTCTGTGGCCAACCCAGTACAGCCCTGAAGCCTGAATGATTCAGTGCAGGGATGCAATGGGCATGGGGATCCAAGCACAGTGCCATTCCTGCCCTCTGAGCACGTTCCTCCTCTTCAGCCCAGCCTCCTACCTGCCAGCCCTGGGTGCTGGCATATGGGTGAGCTACCGCCCTGCCCAGATCTAGGGCACGTAGGGGCTTCTGACAGCCTTGGGGAACCTCTTCAGCTATTCAGAGAGCAGCAGGTGCAGCCTCTTTACCAGCTGCCTTTGATTTGGTAAGGACTGGGGTGAGCCCTTATAAATAAATGCCTTGTGGCTTTTGCTGTCAACTCAAAAACAAAATGCATAAAAGTGGAGTCATGCAGTTCAAACCTGTGCGGTTCAGGCTCATCTGTACTCCTGCCTCGCAATATTTCCATATATAACCATCTGTTTCTATATTAAGCTAATCAAGAAGGTTTACTGATATCTCCACCTCTAATCCATTACCATGTAGATCATCTTCACCTTTTTCCCTGCTTGTCTCCCCCTCCCACTCCAACGGTGAGAAACTTGGCTCCTACCATCTACCATCCGTTTCCTTAATTGTTCAATACCAGTGTGCATGTGTGGCAGTATCAGAATTGTTGACCTCCACCCCCATGAGAGATAACTTTATCAACTAGACTACATGCTAATGTGCAGTTCCTTCTAACTTTGATTTCAGAGACACCACTCATTTCCAATAATACTTAGGTCAGCACCGTCCCGCTAACCCCTTTCAGTGAGATGGTCTCATACGTTTGTAATACTGTTGGGTTCTATTATCACAGTCTGCGTCCCATGCTTGGAGCCCCCAACCTCCTAAATGATTTTTTTAATTTGCTTACCTTGAGGTTTACTCCCCATGCTAAAAAAGTTCTGTGGGCTTGACAAATGCATAAATCATGTATCTATCATTATACTATCATAGTTTCACCTTCTTAAAATTTTTCAGTACTTTGCCTATTCAGACCTGCCCCCAAACCCCTGGCAACCACTGATCTTTTCACTACCTTTACTGGATGTCATATCATTGGAATCATACATGTGTTGCCTTTTCAGAGTAGTCTCTTAGGAATCATATATTTCAAGTTCTTCATGTCTCTTCATGGCTTTATTGCTCATTTTTAAAAATCACTGAATAATATTTCACCATGTGGATATATCACAGTTGATCTATCTATTTGCCTATTGAAGTATGCCTTGGTTGCTTCAAGTTTTTGGCAATTATGAATAAAACTGCTATAAACATTCACATGCAGGGTTTTGTGTGAGTATATGTTTCAAATCAAGTGAATACGAGGAATACCAGTTGCTGGATTATATGATAAAACTATAGCTTTGTAGGAAACTATCACGTGGCCTTCCAAGATAGCTATATTATTTGACATTCCCACCATCAATGAATGAGAGTTCTTGGATGTGGCTTCACATCTTTGCCAGTATTTGGTATTATCAAGTTTGGGGGATTTTAATCATGCTAATAAATGTGGTGGTATCTCATTGTTTTTGTCATTCCATAATGACAAATGATGTTGAACCTTTCTTCATGTTCTTTTTTGCCATTTCTACATCTTCTTTGGTGACGTCTGTTTAGAGCTTCCCATTTTGATTTGTTTTCTTAGTCCATTTTTAAAGTTTTTTTGATGTTTTGCATATAAATCTTTTATCCAATCTATGTTTTGCAAATATTTTCTCTAAGTCTATGGCTTGTTTTTTTATTCACTTAATACCTTTTGCAGAGTCAAAATTTTAATGAAATCTGGCCTTTCCATTTTTCTTTCATGGATTGTCCTTTTGTGTTGTATGTTAAAAGTCACTGCCAAACCCTGCGTCACATGGGTTTTTCTCTTCTATTTTTTCTAGAAATTTTTTAGTATTGTGTCTTATTCTTAGGCCTGTGATCATTTTGAGTTAAATTTTGCAGAAAATGTGTGGCTTATATCTAGATTCACTTTTTACATGTGGATGCCCAGTTGTTCTCATACCATACGTTGACAAGACTATCCATTCTGCATTGAATCACCTTTGCTCCCTTGTCAAAGATGAGTTGAACATTTGTGTGTTGGATCTATTTCTGGGTTCTCAATTCTGTTCCAGTATACTCTTTTGCCAATGTCAAACTGTATTAATTACTGTAGTTTTATAGTAAGTCTTAAGGTTTGGTAGGGTCAGTCCTCCAACTTTGTCAGTTTTCTTCAGTATTGTGCTGGGTACTGTGGGTCTTTTGTCTTTCTTGTAAGCTTGAGAATCGGGCTATTGTATAACCACAAAATAGCATGCTGTGATTTTGAGTGGGATTGTATTAAATCTATGGAGGAAGTTGGGAAGAATTGACACCTCAACAAAATCAAGTTTTATAATTCATGAATACTTCATTTACCTAAATCTTCTTTGATTTTTTACATCGAGTCTTATCATTTTCTGCATATCCATTCTGTATGTATTTTGTTAGATTTGTATCTAAGAATTGCATTTTGGGGTGTTACTATAAATAATATTGTGTTTTTAATTTCAAATTCCAATCATTCATTGCTGGCATATAGGAAGGCAAAGGACGTGTATTTTTTTTTACCTTGTATCTCTAACCTTGCTATAATTGCTTACTAGTTCTAGGAGTTTGGAGTTTTTTGTTCTATTTTGGTCAATTAGTTGGCATTTTCTACACAGATAACCATGTCATCTGCAAAGACAGTTTTATTTCTTTGTTCCAATTTCTATACCTTTTATTTCTTTTTTTAAAAAAGATTTTATTTATTCATGAGAGACACAGAGAGACAGAGACATAGGCAGAGGGAGAAGCAGGCTCCCTGCAGAGGCCTGATGTGGGACTCGATCCCAGGACCCTGGGATCACGACCTGAGCCAAAGGCAGATGCTCACTCACTGAGGCACCCAGGTGCCCCTATTTCCTTTTCTTGTGTTATGGCACTAACTAGGATTTTTAGTATGGTTTTGAATAGTCATGGTGAGAGGAGACATCTCTGCCTTGTTCCCAATCTTAGGAGGAAAGCATTCAGATCCACACCATTAAGTATGATGTTAGGTGTAATTTTTTGATTGATGTTCTTTCAGGTTGATTCTTCACATAGACAAAAACTGTAGGGGTTTACTGACCAGATCATTGTCAAGTGAGTTGTCTCTTGCTGCCCAGAACGTCTGTGGGGGCCCTTGATCCATTTAGGAATTAGGGGAGTTTTAGTAGCTTTCAGAAGGACCAGAGATTAATCATCAGAGTCTTGATATGGATCTAGAGCAGCCCAAATATCTCACTGGTGCCCACTTACACTGAAGGGGAAAGAACGTCCTAGCTATTCTCTTGCCTTCCCTTGGTATGTCTAGTTTGGTTTGGTGGTTGTTTTGTCTTGTAGACACAAGGAGCATGGTCCAGGGAGTGCTAAGGAACAGATGAATTCATGACCCCTGACCCTCTGGACCACACCTACCTATTTGCTCCTCCATCCATAGCCCTCCCTTCCCACCTACATTCCCAGTGCTCAGGCATAATCATCACTCTCAACACCTACCCTGTTTTTACTCACCTTGATGGCATTTTTTTTACACTTGTGTCAGAGAAAAATCTATAGTTTTCAAAGTCCATCTCAAATCCTCCCCAGTCTTGCATCCAGAGCTACCTCTGTTCTGCCTGAGGCCCCACAGCCCTGTAGGAGCTCACATGGTTCTCCCTCTGTGCAGCATCCTGAATGTTGTGTTTATATGTCTGCCCCTCCCACCATCTGTGAGCAGAGTGAGGCAGATCCCTATTTCCCAGGCCTATATTCCCAATGCTGGCATGAGGTCAGCTTCAGAAGAGGTGCCTAGTGATGTTTACTAGTTGAATGAATGAAATTACTGGCTTTGCATAAATGGACCCTTTTGTAATTTGCAAAACCTCTGTCTGTCCTTCTCTCCATTCTTGTTGTCCCTGTGGTATTCTTTGGATCCCTGTATGTATTCTGAAGTATAAGAGATGCCTGCAGCTATTCCGTTTCTCATGGAAAAAAAGGAAAAGAAAATTATCATTCATTGTAGACTTATGCTATTCATCTATCAACTTTATAATCCTGGTGTCCTGTGTATTAAATAGGGTGTTTGAGCTCCAAGCCCCAGAATATGCCAACTCAACTAGCTTAAACAATAAGGGAGGGATCCCTGGGTGGCTCAGCAGTTTAGCGCCTGCCTTTGGCCCAAGGCATGATCCTGGAGTCCTGGGATCGAGTCCCACGTGAGGCTCCCTGCATGGAGTCTGCTTCTCCCCCTGCCTGTGTCTCTGCCTCTCTCTCTCTATGTCTTTCATGAATAAATAAAATCTTTTAAAAAAAAAATAAGGAGCTGATTATATCTCTTATAACAGGACACATAAAGCTGGAGTGGTTCCAGGGATGGTGGCCCAACAGTATCAACAAGAACCCCTGTTTTTTTTCTCTACCAATCCTAGCATATTAGTTTCTTCTTTGGATTTGGGCTAGCTCACCTCATGGCCACAAAATGGCTGCAGCAAACCCAGGCATAGCATCCCGACATAATAATGATGAGAAGGAAAAAGATACCTTTTCTTCTTTGGGCCTTCCTTTAAAATGAAGGAAAACTATTAGAGGCTTCTAGAAATTTTTTCTCACTGCTCATTGTATCACAGGGCAGTGCTTGATTCAGTCACTACCAAGGGAATTAAGATGATCATGATTAGCTTAAACCAATCAGGATCTCCCCCTCGAACTTAGGAGGGAGAAGTGTACACCGAAACAAACTGAGGGGTCTTTGAGCAGGAAAAAAGAGTAAAATAAATATTAGTTAGGAAGCCAGCAGTGTCAGCTACAACATTGTTTTGTAGAGAACTGTTTTAGACTGAGTTTCAGGGAGGTTAAATTGCTTCCTTAAGGTCCCACCGCTGATAAAAATAGAAGTTGGATTCAAATCCAGCTCTTTTCAACTCCAAAGCCCATCCTTGTACTTTCTCTGTGGCGCAGCTGGACCCAGAGTCAGCCTGCATTTCCCGGAAAAGCCAAAGCCCCCTTTCTGATGGCAAGCACTTCAGGCAGGAGTTGAGGCAATCACCCTGCTTTCCCGAGCTCGACCTTCAGCTGGGCATTTAATCTGTTTATTAAGTTATGACTAATGGCACTGCGAGACACCAAGGGCTGCACATTCAGACCTAGTTTTAGATTGTTAGTGGAGGTTCAAGGGATAAACATCATATTCCTATTCTGTGCCGAGAAAATTCAATTGCAGCTCTTTTCTCTTTCAGAGCACAGGGATTGGCGTGGGGCTTCTGCTGGGTCCTGCTTGGGTTTAATAGAAATGAAGCCTCCAAAGCAGGCGGGCTGTTTTGGGAAAGTGGCCACTAATGCGGCCCCATGGGGCAGGGGCCAGGCCTGAACTGGGCAGTTTGCATATTCACTTTTACAAACAGTTGGCTCAGAGTCAGCAGTTAATGGGATGGGAATGATGTTCCTGTACCAAATCATTTCCTGAAAAAAAAAAAAAAAACACATTTCCAATTGCAAACATATCTCAGCCTTTCTTCTAGGGTTTGTTATGTCTCTGTGAGTGAATTAAAGAGGCAGGGTAGAGGGGAGTGTTTCTGACTGGGGGTTTTTCATCTGAAAACATTTTAACAATGATGTACACATAAAAAAGATCCTGTTCAGACCCACCTTTAGGAGGCCTTGCAAATATTACATTTCAAGTCACATTTTAGAGGTGTAAATATCTCCATAGTCACAAATTGGCTCTGGCCGCATGCACAACAGTCTTGGAACAGATGCGGCTTTTCTCTGCTTACAAAGTATAAGCACACACATGTGCACACAGGGTCAGGCCAAAATTTATCCCCCCCCCCCTCCAAGAACAAGCTGGAATCTTTCTTTGCATCCTCTGCACTGCTTTGGCAGACTCTGGCTCAATTCTTAACCTGTATAGTTGAACGGTGGTCTTAATGGTTTGGGTTATTCATTTACTCAAAAAATAGTTTTTTAATTTTTTAAAGAGATATTTATTTGTTTTAGTGCATGCGAGCAGTGGGGAGAGGCAGAAGAGGAGGAAGAGGAGCGGAGAGAGAGAGAGAGAGGCAGACTCCCTGCTGACACAGGGAGCATAACTGAGGGCATGATCTCATAACTGAGATCGTGCCCTGAGCCCAAATTTCGATTCAAAAATTCAACTGACTGAGCCACTCAGGTGCCCCACATAATATATTTACACAATTCTTACCAAGTCCCCGGCACTCGTCTAAGTCCTTAATATATATTAACTCATTTAACCTCACCAATCCTAGGAGGTAAGGTAATATTATCACTCCCATTTTGCAGTTGGGAAAACTGAGGTATAAGAAGTTAATGAACTTGACTGAGGTCACAGAGCTAGTAGATCATGGCTTTGAATGTAGGCACTCTGGCTCCTCTTTGGGGATCTAATAGTGAACAAAATAGAAAAAGTGCCAGTCTTCCCACAGTTTATTTTCTGGCACGGGGGAATAGACAACAGACATATGATTAATAATTATTTCAGGGATGCCTGGGTGGCTCAGCAGCTGAGCGCCTGCCTTCCGCTCAGGACGTGATCTTAGAGTTCTGGAATCAAGTCCTGCATCGGGCTCTGCTTGGAGCCTGCTTCTCCCTCTGCCTGTGTCTCTGCCTCTCTCTGTGTCTCTTGTGAATAAATAAATAAAATCTTTTTAAAAATTGTTATTTCAGATTGTGATGAGTGTTCTGAAGAAAATATAACATGGGAGGGAGCAGGGGGCTAATCAGAAGGCCTTGTAGGTGTGAGTAAGGAGTTTAAGCTTTATTCTGATTGTAATGGGAAGCCAAGGAGAGCCTAAAGCAGAAGAATGTATGATGCTATTTACATCCTTCTAGATCATCCTGACTCTGCAGTGGGAAGGAGACAGGGGTGGGGAAGATGCTTCGGAAAGCAGTAGACCGGTTAGAAGGTGATTCTGGTTGTCCAGGTGAAAGATAATGGTGGCCTGACCCAGGATGTGGTGGTGAAGACGGTGAGAAGTGGTTGGCATTGGATCCTGGTTTAGAGGTGGAGCCCGCAAAACTTGCCAATGTATTAGATGCAAAACATGAGGAAGAAGGAGAAGTTAAGGGTGGTTTTTTTGGATTTTGGCTTAAACCATTATATAAATGGTGATGCCATTTCCTGAAGAAGAGAAGAACCGGGAAATGACGGTCTTGTTTTAGTGATGTTATGGTGGGGGTGAGGGTGTTGACAATCATTATGTTTCGGATGTATACATTTGAGGTCTCTAATAATGGACAAACAAGGAGACATCAGGTAAGCCTGGAGCTTGGGGTCAGGCCGAGTGAGATTTAAATGTGGACATCATCAGCCTTTGGGTATATGGACTCAACCAGGACAACACCATCCAATTGAATTTCTGGTAATGATGGACAGCGTTACATCTGTGGTGTCTGGCATGGTAGCCACGAGCCACCTGTGGGTCAGTGAACACTTGCAGTGTGGTTGGTACAACAGAGAAACCGAATTTTTAATTCATTTAAATGTGCATAGCCTCATGCGGCTGGAGGCTACTGTACTGATAGTGCAGACCGGAGGTGGACTGTCAGTAGAGAAGGTTCTGGGCAGGAGCTGGCATCTTTACCAGCCAGTACACCCAGCCTCGCACCCCCATTTAAGCATGACATACCTCCACTGCCCAGTGCTTGCACAGCAGTGCTTGTTCTGGGGTGGAAATCTTGCCGCTTTGGGAGAAACAGCCTGGAAAAGAAAGCAGACTGCTAGTCTGAAGAGGAATCGTGGAAGAAATTGTAGGAGTCTAATGCAACCACAGGAGTCCATTGTTTTCCACTAGAAAGCAAATGCGACCCTCTGCTTATTAGAATCATTTCAGCCTTGAAGGTGTGGCTTTTATTTTTCAGCCGTGCTTCATGGGGAGAATGGCAGAGAGTGGTGGGTGTCTGTGAATTTGCAGATTCAAGACCGTGACTGGCTGATATCCCATGTGAATGTCAAGAGCCCACAGCGACAGGACTAAATACCAGCTTCATAATGCAAGTTGTGTCTCTTTAGGGTAGAGTGTGTTTCACTCTCTTTGTTAGGCAATCTCGTTCCCAGTCCAACTGCAAACATCAGTGAGTTTGCTAATATGAAAGGACTCTTTGTAAGTGGCTGCCTTGGGCTCAAGAGTTCTTGCAAGTATATGCTGGCAGTCGAGGAGGCCAGAGTCCATAAAAAAATAAATAAATAAAATTGGAAAGATGGGACATTGCTTCTATTAAGGTTGATGGCTGCTGCCATATTAGCTCTTTGAGAGCCCTTGGTGACCAGTGCCTTCAGAGAAAATGGTCTTTCTGTGCTTAATTGGTGAAAAGTAATTATCCAAACTGGAAGTGAATGGAGGTGAGGAGATTTCAGTCACTGATTTTAGAGGGAGGTGATCCAAGGTCAGTGCCCAGCAAGTGCCCGTCACACAGTGGTTTTGTGGTAGGGATTTGTTTTTCCCTAAGGCTTCATTTCCGGGGGGCGGGAGGGGACACATAGAGGGGAGCAGGCTGGAAGTCTTTAGTGGCCATTGACCTCTTTCTGTTTTTTTCTTTGAGGAAAGTGGAATTGTAGATTTCTAGGATTTGAAAACAGTGAAAGGACTCGCTGGCCAGCCAGTGGAGCTCTTGACGTTCAGTTGAGGAAGTGGACTTGCGAGGGGAGGCCCCCAACTCATTAGGGCTGAAGGACAGGACCGGAGCCCAGAAAGAGGCTGGATTGAGGCATTCTCGAGAACAGCAGGCTGGGGTAGGGTGGAGTGAGAAGAGATTATCCTCATCAGAAAAATACTCAGGGAAGCCAAACAAGGAGAGAAGGCGGAGGAGGGTTGCTCCAAGGATGGCAATGGCTTACAATGGAAATGTAGCCTTGGCTTTGGTGACCTTGTTCACCCCAGTGGTTACTGGGCACCCAACGTGCACCGGACAGCAAGCCCTGGAAGGGGAGGGGCAGGCAGGGATCTGAGAGGGCAGTGCCCACCTCACTTGTGTTTATCCTGAGCTCCTGTCTGGGAACAAGCAGCGGCCCCTCTGTGTCCCCCAGAAAAGAGAGTGAGGTGATAGTTGGAAGAGGGGCCATGAAGGGGCCTGCTCGGTCCTCTTCACGGGGAGAGGCAGGGAATCTCCTGCAGGCTGAGTAACAGCTGTCACACGTAACCTCAGTGGTTTCAGGAATGGCAATCTCCAACACGCTTGTCATCCATGGGCACAGTGTGACCCTGCCTCTGTTCTCCCTGCAGTATCAGAGCTTCAGGAGGAAGGCATGAACGCCATCAACCTGCCCCTCAGCCCGATCCCCTTCGAGCTGGACCCGGAGGACACCATGCTGGGTAACTGGGTCTCTTGTTCTCTGGGTTACCCTCATGCCTTCCAGCAGAGCCACCCCCACTGACTGCCTTTTTCTTTTAAAGAGGAGAATGAAGTGCGGACGATGGTGGACCCAAACTCCCGCAGTGACCCCAAACTGCAAGAACTGATGAAGGTAAGAAGAAATTAGCCTGCCCCAGGCTCAACCAGCATCTGTAGAGCCCCTGCTCTGGGCGGCCTGCACCGAAGCCACTGCCGAGTGAACTGGGAGTCCTGGGCAGTCATGGTCCCGCAGGTGGACAACTCAAATTTAGCAAAGATGGGACATGGGTGCTGCCCCACAAATGGTGTTGGTCACAAGCGCTGGAGAAGTTAGCACAGATGAGCTCACACGTGCCAGGGTCTTAGAGTTCATACAGTCTTCCCACTGCTTTTCTCAGGGACCCTCGAAGGCATCCTGCAAGTGGGACTGCATATCCTCCCCACTTACCCATGAGGCAAATGAGTCTTAGAAAAGCCAGTGGTTTGTGTTTGGTCACAGCTGAGGAGAGGAGATGGAATTCAAGCAGAAGTAGATGAGATTAAATGAAGTAGTGTACGTTGTGCCTGCCATAGGGGCTGGCGGGTACTCATCCCCTGCAAAATGTCCATGCCATCCCCCTTTGGATTCCTCATCCTCTGTTTTTCTTCTTCAGCTTCTCCAACCTGCCCTCAAAACAAGACAGAAAGGCACTGGATGCCAGAGTGGTTCGTTCAAAATGTGAACCGGATCCATCATTTTCCTACTCAAACCCTGTGTATAGATTCCTACCAACTGAAGGTTGAGGCCCATGCTCCTGAGGGTGGTGGTATTTGGGGTCTCATACTCTAGCTGCCTCTCTAGCTGTCCCTATTAGAGTCTGATGACTGGTCACCACTACTCAAACCCTTCTATCTCCTTCACTAAATGGTGAGGTGCTCAGGAGACTCTTTTTGCATCATTGTACCCCCAGGATCCAGCACAGAATGTGACATGGAGCAGCTATTCCTAAATGCTGGATGGGTGGGGATAGATGGAAATGGCTGGCTGGAGGGAGGGAAGGAGAGAAGGGTAAGGAGGGAAGATCCTATGGACAGTAGAACAATGTAGAACAATGTACTGTGAAGGCCCCAGGCTCCACCCAGGTGTGGGAACCCAGCCCAGCTACTGCCCCTGTTATAAAGGGAATCTGTTTATACTCAAAGGAGTCAAATGCAAAGGGTGATGTTCCGTGTGACTCCTCAGGCAACTACTCCAAAATTGTAGGTAGTTGCCTGAGGCCTGTCCTCAGGGGAGGGGACAGAGCCCAAAGATCCCAGAGGAACCTTCTTATGCTGAGGAAATTGCTCTGTATCTTGGTTGTGGTGGTTACATAAATGACCAAAACTCACCAAACCATAGCTTTAATATCAGTTAATATCAGTTAATTTTACTGTATATAAATAATATAATAAGCAAATGAGCTGAAAAAATTTAAAACAGAGAGCAATGGACTTGGACCAGCTACAGTTTCCTTATCTGAAAAAATGAAGTGAATGATCTGTCCCTCTCAGAGGTATTGTGCAGATTAACTCTACGAGATGCCCCATGGAATGGCTCCGCTCGGTGCTTGGTGCAGAGGGTGCTCAGGTAATGGCAGCCGCTAAGAGAGACACGAGAGAGGAGACCGCACTGGCCCCACGGAGAGGTAGCTTGGGGCCAGGAGATCAGTCCCTTAGAGGGGGATGGAGAGTTCGGTTCCTGTGTCTGTCCATGATCCACGATGTGACCTTGGCAAATATGTTCACTTCTGTGTGTGATCTCCCCTCCTGAGCATGGGGGTGACAGTAACCACCTGGCCGAGTGTCATAATGAGGGAGAGCTTTATTCATTCGTAAGATGTACCTCCACCAATCTTTTGGCCTTTGCCATACGTAATTCTTTTCTGCTATCTGAACTGGGAAGTATCTTCCTCCTCCATTTTGGAGGTGGGCAATCAGAGGCTCAGAGCAGAAACTGGCCTGCCTTAGATTCATAGATTGTGGACATGCACAGAGGCTCCTAGATGACAGAGCTACACAAATCAGTTAGTGGGTAACTAACCCCAGTTTATAGACCTCCATACCATTGCCTGGTACATCCCTTACCCCCAAACACCGTGTGAATGTAGCTTGCCATTGGGGTAAGGGATGGTAAGGGGCCACAAGATATTAACAGAGACACTGCTAACAGGTGTCACCAGCACTGGAAGCTCTTGCACCAGAAAAAGAACAGGGTCCCCAGGGCTCACACCATGTTGTGACCACATACTGAATCACAGGGGCCAGTTCTGCTTTCCAAATCGGAAGCTCATTTAGATTTTAACTGTCCAGGATAAGAAAGCTAATCTATAGGAAAATACGAATGACTTTTCTCTTATTCGATCTCTCTCCCCGGTAGGTATTAATTGACTGGATTAATGACGTGCTTGTCGGAGAAAGAATCATTGTCAAAGACCTGGCTGAAGATTTATATGACGGACAAGTCCTGCAGAAGCTCTTTGGTGAGAAGGGGGTTGAGTGTTGCGGTGGAGATCTTTGATCTGCAGGTGGATGGCTCACCGACTCCTAGTTAGGGGCTTGTTCTCAGTTTACAGCAGCTCGTGTGCAGTGGACTGTAGATGTGTAGAGTGTGGGATACAGACCGGTGGGGCGTAGAGGTGTCCTTCTGGAATCTGTTTTACACGAATGAATGGCAGAGGGAGTTCAATGACCACATGGGGCTGTTGCTCCTAGCAGTCGAAGGCCATCAGCTGGGGAGATGAAGATTCCAGTGAATACTGGAAAACATGCCTTACCCTCTCCAGAAAGTTGTGTATTTGTGGCCTCTGTAGGTATATTTACGTGTGTGTGTGTGTGTGTGTAAGTATATGTTTGTATACCTCTGTCACCTGTGGGTGTGTGTGTGTGTCTATATGAGTGTGTGTTTGTGTGCATGGATGTGTACTTCTGTGATCCATGGACCTGTGTGTATGGGTTCCTCTGTGTACCCTCTCTAGGTCAGGTGCAAGTATGTGGGAGCCTGTGCCTCTGTGATGTTCGGCCTCTGCGTGTCTAGATGTGTTATGTCTGGGAAGGTGTGTGTCCATTCACAGTGTTCCCATGAAAAATATAAGGCCTCCGGGGAAAGAAAGGTGAATTCAGGGGTGATCTCGGTGTTGAAAGGCCAAGTTCAGCCTGAATTAGTTTGAACTTTCCTCAACTGCTCCCCATTTTCTCTCTTGTCCCAAACCTCTGCTCCAGATTCTAGACTTTCATTCCTAGCTGTCCACTCAGCTGTGTGCACCTCACACAAAGCTCATCTACTTTTCCCAAGATACTCCTTGACCTCTGAGTTAATAGAACCCCTTCTCCCTCTTTCTTGCCACTTCCAGAGAGGTGGGAGGCCTCCAGGGTGCATTTCTTCTTGCACCCATTGTCTCCCTGCCACCTTCCCTTGTTGGCACTACTGAAACAGCTTCCGACCTCACCTCTGTGCCTCCCCTCTCACTGGCCCCAGCCCACTCGCACGGCACCAGCAGAGGAGCCTCCTCCAGACTCAAGTCTAGTCTTGCCAGTTCTTGCCCTCCCCTACTAGGGGGACCCAGGCAGGCCCCATGGCACCACATTCAGACATATCCACAGCCACTACCAGCTGTCTTCTCAACCTCAGATCCAGACACCTTCACACGTGTGGTTTTTGTAATGTAAGGTGCTGAGTATCGTGCCTGACACACAGTGAGTGTCCCATCAATATCTTTCATCATTTTCATTAGTACTAGCTTTATTTTTTTAAAGATTTTATTCATTCATTCATGAGAGACAGAGTGAGAGATGCAGAGACACAGGCAGAGGGAGAAGTAGGCTCCCTGTGGGGAGCCTGATGCAGGACTCGATCCCAGGACCCCAGGATCATGCTCTGAGCCAAAGGCAGATGCTCAACCACTGAGCCACCCAGGCGCCCTGACTTTATTATTTTTGTGAATACCCTTGTTGTGTTATTAGGTAAATGTCTGTGGGTTTCTCGAGGGCAGGAACACCACCTCATACTCATTTATCCAGGCTTCTCCAGTTTGCCTGCACATATTGCCTGGCACTTAATCAATGTGTATTAAATGAACGAATGATATAAATTCTAGTAATTTCCAGGAAGCTAAACTGATTTGGTACCCAAACATCAATATTAGTGGGTGTTTAATATTTAAAGGCTTGTAAACACAATTGAACACAGAGAGGAAAAGGCTTTGGCACGTGTCCGTGTGGAAAAGCCGTGAGCCTCAACTGAGCATCTCCTTCTGCGACTGCGGCTTTTAACTCCCCCCGCAGATTTCTGGTTGGGATCTGAAAGTGTCTCGAGATGCTCTGTGTGGGGCTTTCAAGGCAAGGGTGGAACGTGGCCATGGAGTGATGGAACATGGTCATGAGGTAATCTCGCTGCTGTGAATGGTTCCAGAACCGCCCAACATCGCGTCCGTGTGGCCCCGAGTCAGGCACAGAGCAGTCACATTCGATTATTTCAGATCCCAGCCTTCCTGCTGAAAAGGTGATGATGCTTTTTGTCAACCTAAGTTTAGACCCTTTGTAGGTCGATGGCTGGGCACACATATTAAAAAGCTATATAGGCAGGCTAGCCAGCTGGAGAGAACTGGTTTACTGGTAAAAATATGCCTCAGTAGCTCCTGGGAAGAGTCAGTCTGGAGATAGTTTGGGGACCCTCTAACCTCAACTCCCCCTCTGGCTGTTTTGCTATCTTCCTCTTTCCCAGCAAAGTTTCTCAAAAGAATATTTGGCCCTGTATCTGCTTCCCCACCATTTATCATTCCCCGCTGAGGTACAAGCTGGGTACCACCCCACACCTCCACCGGCTTTCCCTTCTGAGGTCATCATGTCTATTCTGGTGACGTCCTGTGCTGTGGCATCCGACACTACTGAACATCTGGCCCCCCTTCCCCAGGGCAGGAGGTTCCTGGGATCTCATGCCCAGTTCCCTTCTGCCTCTGACACACCCCGCTTCCCCGATTTCATCTGCCTTTCTTCTCTGTGTAATGGTGGCCCCTTCTCTTATTTTCTCACATCCTCTTCCTGGGTGTTTCACCTCCTTCTCCATTTCAGCCATCACCTCTCTGATAATCACTCTCTGAAGGTATAACATCTTTTCTTTTTAATATCTATTTGACAGCACAAGCAGGGGGAGCAGCAGGCAGAGGGAGGTGGGAGGAGCAGGCTCCCTGCTCAGCAGGGAGCCCAATGTGGGGCTCGATCCCAGGACCCTGAGATCATGACCTGAGCTGAAGGCAGACACTTAACCGCCTGAGCCATCCAGGTGCCCCTGTAAGGTGATCTGCTTTCTAGGCATACCCACCTGGGTGTCACACAGGCACCTTGGAACCATCCCAAAAGCTGCTTATCGTCCCCCTCCTCACCAAAAGACATTCTGCTTTCCATAGCCATGCATGGTGTCACAACCACACTGCCGTTGCTCCGATTAGAAACCTGGGAGTCATCCTCTCTTGCTCCTTCTCTTTCATCCCTCATAGTCTGTCCCAAATTATGACCACCATATTCCCATATGTAATGTGTCAAACATCCCATTTCTCAACCAGGTAGTATGTGTAAAGCACTTAGAAAGTACTGGCTCGAGCTCCCTTCAGCAGCACACATACTAAAATTGGAACTATACGGAGAAGATTAGCATGGCCCCTGTGCAAGGATGACACGCAAATTCATGAAGCGCTCCATATTTTTTCAGGAAGTTTCCAATTGTCTTGATGTTAATGCCTTGCTAGAGGGAAAAGCAATCTTTAACTTGACAGTGACAAGACCTCCAGTATCTTATAGGTCTTCCTTAGCATATGAAAATCCTTTTGAAATCTCTGTTTTTGCTTACCTCCCCCAACTGTGCATTATCTAATCACAGGGGCAGGGCCAGGGCAGCAGCTCTTTCTGCCCACAGGTCCTGTCCCTGTGCTTTGATAAAACCACCATTTTGCTCGAAAGAAAGAAAAAAAAAGAAAGAATGAATGAATGAACTGGCTTCCTACGTGCTAGGTTGCTGGAGCTTTCTCCACCATCTTCCAGTCCCACTGCTGCCACCTTAGCTTCTCTGGCTCCAAAAATCCTTTTCTCTGTGGTGTGCCGCTTCCTGCCTTTGGTAGACCTCTAAGAGCTTCCAGATCCTCTTTAGAGTTTACTATTTATCTTAATATTAAATAGGCCATTTGTGAATGGGATTTTAACTTTCATTTGAACTAATTTTGGACTTAGAGGTTCAGAGAGAGTACAGAGTTCCTGACCCCCCAGCCCAGTTCCCTCTAATGCTAACGTCTTACCTGACCACAGTACAAGGACAAAACTAAGAAATCAACCTTAGCGCGATACTTAACTAAGTTACAGAATTTATTTGGATTTCGCCAGTTTTTTACATTCACGTCCCTTTTCAGCTCTTGAATCTAATGCAGGATCCCATGTTGTATTCAGTTGTCAGGTCCCCTCCAACCTGTGACAGTCTTTGTCTTTCTCGTCTTTCATGACCTTGACACTTTTGAAAAAGGGCTGATTATTTTGTAGAATGGCTCCCAACTTGGGTTTGTCTGATGTTTTCTGATGATTAGATGAAGGCCACAGAAGTGACGGGTCCTCAGTGTATCTTATCAGGGAGTACATGATGTTAGCGGGTCTTATTACTGGTAAGTTAACCCTGATCACTTGGTTAAGGTGGGGCCTATCAGATTTCTTCACTGTGAAGTCACTATTTTTCTTAGTAATCCATGTATTGAGGGGCAAGGGAGATCATTTAAGATTATGCAAATATCTTGCTTTCCCTTAAATTTAAATAAATGATTGAAATTATCAACCCTATTTTATACTTTGTATTGTATATTAGTCAGCGTTCTAGAGAAGCAGAACCAATAGGAGACATACGGAGATAGGGCCGGAGATAGAAACTAACAGTGTGCTGGGCACCATTCAGGTGAGCCAGGGAGGTCTGGGAAGGGCCATCCACATCATCCAGAAGATAAGAGGGTACGTGTTCTGCCTTAGAGGCTGCTCCTCATGAGCCTGGCTGTTTCTCTGTACCTTTGGTGTTGCTACCAGGGAAGACGCAGATGCTGGCCATCCGGGCCTGCCTCTTTCTGATGCTACCCCCACCCTCTCACATCTCTCACACCAACAGCTCCAGCCCTCTCCACACCTCAGGACAAAATCTTGCTGTATTTGCATCCCCAACACCTAGGCAATAGACAGGACTGAGAGAGGCAGGAGAGGAAGGATTCTAGAAAAATGCCTACACTAGATAATCATTTCATGGGAACATAACCTTTCCTGACTTAGGATAGCTCTGTGAGTTTCCTTAGGGTATGTTTTATTTTACTGATTCTTATCTTTAAACATGTGCTCCCCTGTTTAGAGGGATGAAAGTCATAAGGCTCTTCCCTCTGGTTTTCACAATTGCATATGCCCGAAACAGGGTATTTTTTTCAAGCATGTGACAGAGAAAGGTCCCCTGGGCATAAAGGTTCTGGAGGAGGGTTTGTTGGTTTTTGTTTTTTTTAATTTTTTTTTAATTTTAGTGTGTGTGTTTGTCTTTGTCCCTGATAGACCCTAGAGAGCACCGACCTTACTTACTTACTTACCTAGTCTTACACTTACTTACTTACTTACTTACACTTACTTACTTACTTACTTACCTAGTCTTACACCGACCTTACTCTTGTCAATTAATATTCATTAAGCAACAACCATTTCATTTGCTACATGCTAACTGCTGAGTTTAGGGATATAAAAGCAAACATGTTGCAGGGTAACATACATTGTAACACAGGGCCTCCCTGTAACTCATGGCCTAGGGGCACAAAGGGCTGTGGGATATCAAGTAGTTTAGGAAAGGTACCTTCAAAGAGGGGACATTTTGAATGTAGCCTTGTGGAAGGAGAATTTCAACCAGGTGTAGAGGGAAAAGAACATTTTAGCACAAAAAGCTGCTGGTACACCCTTGACTTCCATGGAGGCAGAATGTTGTGCAGACAATGAGGGCATGGGAAGGTGATCATCAAGATTAGTTATGCAGGACGTGTGGCTAACACAGATGAGACCCAGCACCTGGACCTTGATTTCTTACACCAGTCTCCAATAATAGAAACCAGGGTATTTGGAGAATTGGCAAACTCTCGGACTGGAGCATTTTGCTGTGCCAAAAAGAGGGTCTGAGAAAGTATATGTATCTGTGGGGAAAGTATTCAAGATCAACCTAAAGCAGCCCCATTGGCTAATGGTGGAAGAATTTGAGCACATAAATGAATGACAGTAATAATGGGTTATAGTCCAAAGTGTAAAATCAATATCCCTAAGCTCATGTTGATATAAATAGCTAAATAAATGAGAGAAAAGGGACAACTCTTTCCCACTGAATAATTGTAAATTATTCACATATTTACAACCCCCTCAAAGAAGTAAAAGTTTGAGTGGTTTGCATTTTAGTGACTGGCTTCCATGATTATGGTATGGAGCTGGGGAAGGCAAGTAGCTCTGCAGTAGAGAAACAAGGTACAGACCCTGCTTTGACCAGGTGATCAAAGTTAACATCACCAATGATAAATCACATTGATAGCATGTACCCTTGATACGATACAATGAAAAGAGCACTTCACTTCTGTGGTTTTCCTCCCCAACCCATAACCTCAGTCTAACACTGAGAAAAATATAGGAAGAACTCAGTGCTCCTCAAAACTGTCAAGGTCATGAAGAGCAAGGAAAGTCTGAAAACCTATAAAAGAATAGAGGATGCTAAAGGTGACAGTGATGAGTAGGTGTGAACAGAAAAAGGACATTAGGGGAAAACTAGTGAAACCCAAAGTATGGAGTTAATATTCATGTACCAATGTCAATTTAGTAGTTGTTAACAGTGGGTGAAACTGGATTCAGAATATGAAGGAACTGTCTGAACTATAGTTTTTAGCTTTTCTATAAGTCTAAAAACCATTCTAAAATGAAAATTTTTATTTAGAGAAAGAGAAAGAGCCTGCATTATAGACAACCTTGAACAAAGAAGTTTAGACTACATTGGGTGGGTGGCAGTAGTAACTGCTGATGGCCTGTGAGCCAAGTGACATGATCAGAAATGGGGCTTTTGAAGATGATCTAGAAGCAGTAGAGGAAGTACCAGCACAGCATCTCCTTGTAATGATGATGTCAAACTAGAGGGGGGGCTGTATGGATGGGGAAAAGCTTCCAGAAAACCTAGCGATACAAGGAATAAGCAACTAAAGGAAACTGGTGGATGTTGAATGGGGATGGCCCCATGAATCCCAGGGAGAGCAACATCTTGAAGGGTTTGATCATATTGGTTTTGACAGTCACTTCCCCACACCCAACAGTAAGTAGGCTGAAGTAGAAACTGTGAAAACAGAGAGGAATGAAGAGAAGGACAGGAGACTAAGTTCCAACCTTGGCTCTACCACTACAACATTTCTCTGCAGCTCAGGTCACTCTTCTGTAAAACCAGGATGATGGCCTCTACAACCTCACAGCTGAGCTAATACAGTACCACTAGCCACGTGTAGCTATTAAAAGTAATCAAAAGTAAAAACGTATGTACTTAGTCACACCAGCTACACTTCAAATGCTTGATAGCCACTTGTGTGTGTCTAGTGACTACATTCAGAGAGTGCAGAAATGAATATCTCTGTCATAGCAGTAAGTTCTTTTGGACAGCACGCTCTAAGGTCTTCCTGCTCTAACAGTCATTGATTCTAGAACACTTGCAGGTAATGCGTACTGCTATTCTTAAACTGGAGGAGGCATTTTTCTGGCCTCAAGCTGGTCACCCAGCTTGAGGCCAGGATAGAAAGGATCTTCTTATTTTTTTATTTATAAGTAATAGAGAAGCTCTCTCAAATTTCTTATGAAGTGGAAGTGCAGAGCTGTACATATGGTATGTCACTGTGTGTGGGAGTTGAGGGACACCTCTAATGCTTGAGTTTGTAGAGAACATCTTAGGGTAATAGTCACAATTAATTCTATAGAATGGAACCAGGGAATCTGGAACTACAATGGGAAGAAGGGACTTAGTAATTTTCACAGCTTGAATTTTTTCCATGTTTATATATTATCAACCCTATTTTAAAAAAATACAAGGGTTTTATATATAAATTTCAGTAACAGATGTGAAGTAACCTATCAGATGTCAAATAATACTTGATACATTTCAACAGCTATCCCACATAAACCCATAAGAATAGGGAACTACCTAGATATGATGGTGAAAACAATGAATATATTAAATAGTGAAATATCAAAGACATGGTATTAGGGACAAGTCAGAGATGACGGCTCTCACTACCATTATGTTTCGGATATACTACTTAATGTAATAAGAAAAGGAAATAGATTTTAGTGTTCAACATTGGCTAACTAGGTGTTAAGACAGATCCTCTTGGCATGTTTTAAAAATCTGGGTGACTTTAAAAATATTTTTAAACTGATATAGAAGGGAAGGAAGTTCTTCTGATGCCAGAATGAAGGAAGTGTAAATCTAGTAAAATAAGTATTAATTCCTAATGGCCTGTAGCCTAAGGCTTAATAGGTCACACATGCAGGGTCAAGAGAAAAAGCCTGGATGAAGTTGAATCAGAGATTCCTGAATAATGCCAAGCATCTCTGAAGGGCAACAATTCCAGTGGGCATACTAGAAAGTCTCGTCCTATAGAGAGTCAGTAAGGATAAATGTCCCACCTTGGATATACATGAAACAACAACAAAGTCTGCCCTTGATAATTCTTTATCAAATGTCTGTACCCACACAGATTTAGGAGTAGGATTCACACTACTTATGTGGCTTTAAAAGCCCCAAGATGGAGGGATCCCTGGGTGGCTCCGCGGTTTAGCGCCTGCCTTTGGCCCAGGGTGTGATCTGGGAGTCCCGGGATCGAGTCCTACATTGGGCTTCTGGCATGGGGCCTGCTTCTCCCTCTGCCGTTCTCTCTCTCTCTCATACATTAATTAATTAATTATTTTTTAAAAAGCCCCAAGATGGGAAGGAGAGAGGAAGATGGCAGAGTAGAAGAATCCTGAGCCTGTATCGTCCCACAGACACATTGAAGAAACAACTAATATGTAATACAGCTCACTCTGAAATGACCTGAGACTTGCAGAGCAGATCTCCACAACTAAAGGCTTCAAGAGAAGGCCACATTGAGAAGGATAGGAGGGGAGGAGACACAGGAGGGACCCTTGGAAAACCCTTGGAACAGTGATGACCCACATACAGGAGGGATATTACAGGCACTCGATGTCCTCCCCGAGGAGTAAGGAAACCAAGCCTCAAATCTATCACCTCTGGCCCTGGGGACCTATACCATGAAGTCCCCATAATGTCTAGTTTGAAAATCATTGGGGTTTAATTCTCAGGGCAGAGAGTGGGGTGGGGGCAGGTGGTAGGAAGCTAAGCCTCTGCTCATAAAGGGCCAGCACACTGTATCACTTGACCTGAGACCCAGCACAGAAATAGAAGTTTCAAAAGTGCCTGGGATATACATCAAGGAGAATTATTAATAACTTTAGGACATGTGCCAAAGTGAGGTAGGTATCTGCAAGAGCTTTCTCTGAAAATAGAGGTGCTGGCAGGCCTCATTTTTCTTATTCCCCTTCAGCCTAGCTAGCTGGGCATTTGTAGAAACCAGTTCTGACACTTTCCATCTACCTTGTAACCTTGCAGCTCCTACCACACCCATGGGGCAGCCCCAGATCGTACCAGTGTCTCTCTAGAGCGACTCCTTCCCCGGGGAGGGGGGAGCTTGTCCCACCCACCATCACACCCACTATAGTTGCACTATAGTTGCAGCCAGCCATGCCAGGGGCAATTGTTGCTCATCAGTGTGCCTGCAGCAGTTGCATCCAAACCGCAACAGGAGGGCATATGTAGCACACATGGAGGACACTCGTGGAGTACCTGTTTCTGGTGACTAGAAGGATTGTGCTACTAGACACCACAGGATGCATTCTACAGAAGACTGCTATTTTCAAGACCAGGAGGCATACCTGACCTACCTAATATATTGTAAGAAACACAGAGAATCAGAGTAAAAGGAATATGATCCAAACAAAAGAAAAAGACAAAAAATTCCAGAAAAACAGCTAAACAAAATGGAGATAAGCAATTTACCTGATGAAGAGTTTAAAGTAGTGGTCCTACTAAACTTTACTCACTGGACTTGAGAAATGAGTGAATTAAATCATGGGGAACTTAAACAAAAGAGAGAGAAAATATGAAAAATAACTAAGCAGAGCTGAATAATAACTGAAAAGAAAAACACCATAGAGGGAATCAACAATACAGTAGAGGATGCAGAAAAATGGAGCAGTGATCTGGAAGACAGAGTAGTAGAAAGCCCTCAAGATAAACAATAAAAGGAAAAAAAGAATTGTAGAGAATGAGGATATGTTAAGAGAATGCTTCATTATCAAGAATAATAACATTTGCATAATAGGGGTTCCAAAAGGAGAAGAGAGAGATACGAGGCAAAACTTAACTTCAAGAAATAATAGCTGGAAACTTCCCTAACTGGGGACAAAAAACAGATATCCAGGTCCAGGAAACACAGAGAACACCAAAAATTATGCACCCAAGGAGGTCAACAACAAAACACATAGTAATCAAAATGACAAAAAGATAAAGAGAGATTCTTAAAAGCAGCAAGAGAAAAGTGAACAGTTACACACAAGGGAAAACCCATAAGGCTATCAGCTAATTTTCCAGCAGAAACTTTGCAGGCCCAAAGAAAGTGGCATATTATATTCAAATTGATGAAAAAATAAAATCTACAACCAAGAATACTCTATTCAGCAAGGTTATCATTCAGAATAGGAGAGATAAAGAATTTTCCAGATGTGAAAGGAATTCATCACCAGTAAGCTGGCCTTACAGTAAACATTAAAAGGACTTCCTTAAAAGGAAAAGGCCATAATTAGAAATTTCAAAAAATATGAAAAGAAAAAATTTGACTGCTAAAAGCAAACATACACTAAAGAGAGCAATCACTTTAAAGCTGGTATGATGATTAAAACACAAGAATTATAAAATCAATTATACCTTTTAAAAAAAATAGTCAAGGGACTCAAAAGATGTAAAATATGACATCATATACATCAAACCTGGAGGGGAAGAAGTAAAAATGAAGTTCTTTTAGAAACTATTGAAACTTAAATGACCACCACCTTAATATAGACTGCTATATACTTAGGATGATATATATGAACCTCATGGTAACCAAAAACCAGAACCTCTCTTGGATAAAAGATAAGGAGAAAGGAATCCAAGTATAACACTAAATAAAATCATCAATGACAAGAGAACAAGAAAGGAACGGAGAACCTACAAAAATAACCAGAAGACAATTAACAAAATGGCAAGAAGTACATACCTATCAATAACTACTTCAAATGTAAATGGTCTAACTGCTTCAGTCCAAGACATAAGGTGGAGGAACGGATTAAAAAATGAGACCCATCTGGGCACCTGGGTGGCTCAGTTAAGCACCTGCCTTTGGCTTGAAGGGGATCAAGCTCCACATCGGGCTCCCTGCTTAGTGGGAAACCCTCTTCTCCCTCTCCTCCCCACTCCCACCCTATCTCTCTTTTCTCTCTTTTTCTCAAATAAATAAATAAAATCTTTAAAAAGATCATTAATATGCTTCCTACTAAAGACTCAATTCAGAGCGAAGAACACATAAAATGAAAGGATGGAAAAAGATATTCCATGCAAATAGAAGTGAAACAAAAAAAGCAATACTTACATCGGCAAAATAGACTTTAAAACAGAGATGGTAGATTCTGGTCCAAGATGTCAGCTTAGGAAAATCCTCAACTATTCCACAGGCACACCAAATCTATACCTATTTATAGGGCAATTCCTACTGAAGAACTTAGGGCTGACTGAACAGCTGCACAACAAAAGATAGACCACATAGAAAACGGCAAGAGAGACAGAGACATGACAGATGCTGTGAATTGCATTGGGGAGGGACAGTACTAAGTGACCAGGAACAGATTTCTCGGCCCTGGGGCATAGAAAAAAAAAAAGGCTGCATTTAAAAGGGCAACTAGAATATAAAGGAACCTGCCCTAGAGCCCTGCCAAATGGCAAGAAAGCTTCTGGGACTTTCTCTATAGAGAAAAGTGGAAGAACTCAGAACTTCAACAAGGAAATAGAAAATATTTTTTAAAAATCAGTTGAAGAATAACTGAAATGAAAAATACATTAGAGGGAATGAACAGATTGTAGATGCAGAAGAATGACAGCAATCTAACAGACATTGTCATGGAAAAAGCTCCCAAGCTTAGCAGAAAGGAAAAACGGGAGGGAGGGAGAGAGGGAGGAAAGAAGGAGGAAAAAGAGAAAAATTGTAAATGAGGGTACGTAAAGGGGAGGTCTTAGTCAACATCAAGCACAATACAATTTGTATTATAGGGGTCCCAGAAGGAAAAGAGAAGGAGAAAAGGACAGAAAACTTATTTTAAGAAATAAATGAAAACATTCCTAACCTGGGTAAGGAAAGACATTTAAGTTCAGGAAGCACAGAAACCCCCAAACAAGATGAATCCAAGGAGGTTTACACCAACACCACAACACATAATAATTAAAGAGAATTTTTAAAGCAACAAGGGAAGGGTACCTGGCTGGCTCAGTTGGTGGAGTATGTGACTCTTGACTTCAGGATTGTAAATTCAAGCCCCACATTGGGTGTAAAGATTACTTTAAAAAAAAATAAAATATTTTTTAAAAGTGAATAAATGCAGCCACAGAAAAGAAAACTGTTACATACAAGAGAAACCCCATTAGGCTATCAGCTGGTTTTTCAGCAGAACCTGTGCAGGCCAAGAGTGGCATGCTATATTCAAAGTGATGAAAAGAAAACACCTACAACCAAGAATACTCTACCTGCCAAGATGATCATACAGAATTAAAGGACAGATAATATGATGTCCTGACAAACAAAAGCTAAAGGGACTTGTTTGTGTGGAGAAGAAAAGGCCATAATTAGAAGAAAATTATGAATAAGATGTAAATGTCACAACATACACATAAAATGTAGAGGAGAATGTATAAAAGCAGTTCTTTTTGAATGTGTTTGAACTTAAGTGACCATCAACGTAACACAGATTGTTGTATACTTAGATTGTTATATATGAACTTCATTATAACTTGAAGCCTATCATAGATACAGAAAAAATAGAAAGCAAAGCATAACACTACATAAAGTCATCAAAAACAAGGAAAGAGAGCAAAAGAAGAAAGGAACAGATAAAAACTATATAAACCACCAGAAAACAATTAGCAAACTGGCAATTAGTGCATACTTTCAACAATTACTTTGGATATAAATGGTCTAAAGGCTTCAATTAAAGACATAGGATGGCAGGATGGATTTTAAAAAAGAAAGACCTGGGGTGCATGGGTGGCTTAGTCACTTAAGTATCTGCCTCCAATTCAGGTCATAATCCCAGGGTCCTAGGATTCAGCCCCCCATCAGGCTCCCTGCTCAGCTGGGAGCCTGCTTCTCTGTCTCCCTCTGCCTATTTGTGTTTCTGTCAAATAAATAAATAAAATCTTAAAAACAAAACAATACCAATCTATATGCTGCCTACAAGATACTCACTTTAGAACTAAAGACACATAAGGAATAAAAGTGAAAGGATGGAAAAAACTATTTTATGCAAATGAGAAAAGATGGCAGGGGGTGAGGGAAGCCAGAGTAGCAATTTAAACATCAGATAAAATAGACTTAAAAACAGACTTTATTAAGAAACAAACAAGGGCATTATATAATGATAAAGGGATCAGTCCAACAAGAGGATATAACAACTTTAAATATCCATGCACCCAATTTTGGAGCACCTAATACATAAAGCAAATATTAACAGAAATAAAGGGCAAACTTGACAGTGATATAATAATAGTAGGAGACTTTAACACTCCACTTACATCAATGAGTAGATAACTCAGGCAGGAAATCAATAAAGTAATAATATCGGGGCATCTGGGAGTTCATCAGTTAAGTAGCCAAGTCTTACTTTTAGCTCCAGTCATGATCTCAGGGTCATAAGATTGAGCCCCCAGTCAGTCTCTGTCCTCAGCACAGAATCTGCTTGGAATTCTTTCCTCTTCCTCTCCCTACTCTAACTAACTAACTAACTAACTAACTAACTAACTAAATAAATAAATAAATAAATCTTAAAAAAAAAAAAAGGAAACAGTATCTTTGAATGACATATTAGACAGATGGACTTAACAGTTACATACAAACCATTTGATCCAAAAATAGCAAAATACACATTCTTTTCAAGTGCACATGGAACATTCTCCAGGATAGATCACATGTTAGGCAACAAGTGTCAATAAATTTAAAAAGATTGAAGCTGCCATATATGGCATCTCTTCTGACCTCAACAGTGTGCAACTAGAAATCAATCACAAGGAAAAAAATGGAAAAAACACGAACACATGGAAGCTAAACAGTATGCTACTAAACAACCAATGGGTCAATGAGATAAAAAAATACATGAAGAAAAATGAAAATGGAAAAAGAGCAATCCAAAATCTTTGGGAACACAGTGGAAGAAGTTCTAAGAGGGAAATATAACAATAAACAGGCCTACCTCAAGAAACAAGAAAAATCTGAAACAACTTAACCTTACACCTAAAGAAAAAGAACAAAGCCCAACGTTAGTAGAAAGAAATAAAGATCAGAGGAGAAGTAAATGAAATAGACTAAAAAAATAGAAAAGAGCAATGAAACCGAGAGCTGGTTTTTTGAGAAGACAAAATAGATAAAACATTAGCCAGACACATCAAGAAAAAAAGAGGATCCAAGTTAATAAAAAAAATGATACAAGTAACAACACCACAGAAATACAAAGGAATATAAAATACCATGAAAAATTATATGCCAACAAATTGGACAACCTAGGAGAAATGGATGAATTCCTAGAAACATACAATCTTCTAAAACTGAATGAGGAAGAGACAGAAAATCTGAACAGACCAATTCTAGTACTGAAATTGAACCGGTAATCAAAATTCCCAACAAAGGCCAGGACCAGAACAATTCACAAGCGTATTCTACCAAACATTTAAAGAAGAATTAATACCTGTTGTCCTCAAATTATTCCAAAAAGAAGAGGAAGGAAAGCATCACCCTGGTACCAACACCGAACAAAGACATCACAAAAAAAAAAAAGAAAACTTCAGTCCAATATCCCTGATGAACATAGGTGCAAACAACCTCATCAGAACATTAACAAACCACATTCAGCAATACATTAAAAGACAATCATGACAACTACATGGGGTTATTCCAGGGATGCAAAGATGGGTCAATACCCATAAATCAATGTAATACACAACATTAAACTGAAGAATTAAAAACCATATAATCGTCTCAATAGGAGCAGAAAAAGCACCTGACAAAATTCAACATCCATTCATTAAAAAAAAAAAAACTCAAGAAATTGATTTAAAGGGAACATAACATAATAAAGTTCATGTGTGAAAAACTTCAGCTAACATCATACTCAATGGTGAAAAACTGAAAACTTTAAAATAAGAAACAAAACAAGGATATCCACTCTTACCACTATAGAAGCAGAAGTTTTAGACATTTAGCACTCAGAGAAGAAAGAAAAGGCATCCAAGTTGGTAAGGAAGAAGTAGAGATGTCACTATTTGCACATGACATGATATTGTGCATAGAAAATCCTAAAGACTTCACTACTAGAATAAATGAATTCAGTAAAGTTTCAGGATACAAAACCAATACACAGCAATCTGTTGAGTGTGTATACTCTAATAACAGTGTGTATACACTAATAACAGATAACAAAGTAGCAGAAAGAGAAAGTAAGAAAATGATCCCATTTTCACTTGCACATAGGAGAATAAAATATCCGGGAATAAACTTAACCAAGGAGGTGAAACACCTGTACTCTGAAAATGATAAGACACTGATGAAAGAAACTGAAGATGGCACAACAAATGGAAAGGTATTTCACACTCACGGATTGGAAAAATTAATATTGTTAACATGTTTATATTATCCATGGCAATCTACATATTTAATGCAATCCCTATTGAAATACCAACAATATTTTTTCACAAAAATGAAAGAGAAAATCCCAAAATTTGCGTGGAACCACAAAAGACCCCAAATTGCCAAAGTAGTCTTTAGAAAGAACAAAGCTGGAGGTATCATAATTCCAGATTTCAAGAGATACTTAAAAGCTGTAGAAATCAAAACTAATGGTATTGGCACAAAAATGGACACATAGATCAATGCAACAGAATAGGGAGCCAGAAATAAACCCACATTTATGTAATTAATCTATGACAAAGGAGGCAAGAATATGCAATGGGGAGAAGACAGCCTTTTCAATAAATGGTGCTGGGAAAACTGGACAACTACATGAAAAAGAATGAAACTGGACTGCTTTCTAACATCATACACAAAAATAAACTCAAGGTAGATTAAAGCCCTAAATGTGAGACCTGAAACCATAAAACTCCTCAGAGAAAACATAGACAGTAGGAGGCTGGGAAGGTGGTGATGGTGTAGGAGGACCCAAGATGACCCAAATACTAGCAGAAGAAACTCCATTAAAGGTAGAGAAAAGCCCATATCAAAGAAAATAGGACAAGCAGAGACATAGTTTGGGAGTGAAACATACTGTGGCCATCTGCAATTGGGAGGAAGCTAGGAGTGTGAAGAAACAGACTATCACACCAGAGAGCCCGTATAGGAAGACAAATCTCCATATTTGGCATTGAAGGCAAAGGGGGCTGTATCTCATGAGTTCTTACTACTAGTAGACTTAAAGCCTAGAACTTTAAAAATCAGCAAGCTCTGTTCCAGGAGAGTCTGGAGGCCGTTAGGAAGCAGAGTCCCAGCCCTTAAAGAGACAGCAAGATGAATAGCCCATGGAAATACAGCAATTTGAAAAATGCCTAGGGCACACAGGAAGGAGAGTTATTTACTCATTTCAGAGCATGGCCCAGGAAGACAGGTATCACAGAGAGATCCCTCCAGGAACAAAGGAGCTAGTAGCCACCATTTACTTCCCCTGCCCTTCAGCATAAACACACAGCTCTCTACAGGAACCAGCATAACATCTACACTCACTACCTAATGTGCTTACACCAAGCCGTGCAACACACACACACTTCAGCGGATCCACCCTTCCCAGGCACACTTGCCTTAGTACTGTGTTGCAGGTTCCCTCCCAAGAAAACTGATGCAGACTCTGCCAATGCTACCTCTCCTGACCCACGTTTTGCAGGGCCTCTGTACAGTGGTGGCAGGTCTTATTTCAAAAGCAGACCAGTTCATATCTTATTAAATGCGCCACACATGGCTGAAGACCAAAAACTCCCCACAACAGGCAAAAAGAGCCTCTGTAGATGGCTAGACTGAGGGAAAAAATGGAAGACACAACAGTAAGGCATACACAACACACATAGGAGACACTTCCTGAAGCACCAAGTCCTGGGAAACAGAGGACATTGCACTTCAGGGCATGATAGGACAGGCCATTACCTTCAGAACAGGAGATTTAGCTAACTTTCCTAACACAGAGAAACAGAGAGTTAGACAAAATAAAGAGACAGAGGAATATGTCCCAAGGGAAAAAGTAGGACAAAACCATAGTAGGAGACCTAAGCAGAATAGATAGAAGCAATATGTCTGATAGAGAATTTAAGGTAGTGATCAAGATACTCACAGGACTTGAGAAAAGAGTGTAGGGTATCAGTGAGACCATTAATAGAGACAAAAAAAGAAAACCCAACCAGAGATGAAGAACACAATACATGAAATTTAAAATATACTTGGTGGAATAAATAGGAGGCTAGAGGAAGCAGAGAAACAAAATAATGACCTGGAAGACAGTATAATAGAAACTAACCAAGTTGAGCCTGTGAGAGAAATATTTATGCAAAATGAGAATAAATTTAGATTTAGGGAACTCAGTAACTCCATCAAGTATAATAAAACTCACATAGGATCTCAGAAGAAGAAAAGAGAAAAGAGGGCCAAAACTTTATTTGAAGAATAGCTGAAAACTTCCCTAATGTGGGGAAGGAAACATAGCCAGATCCAAGAGGCACAGAGGTCCCCCAACAAAATCAACCCAAGGAGGTCCACACCAAGACACATAGTGATTAAAATGCCAAAAAGTAGTGATAAAAATTTTTTTGAAGGAGCAAGAAGAAAGCCTGTTACATACAAAGGAAACCACATAAGGCTACCAGCAGAATTTTAGCAGAAACTTTGTAGACCAGAAGGGAGTGGCATGATATATTCAAAGTGCTGAAAGGGAAAAATTTGCAAGAATACTAAGAATACTCTATCCAGCAAGGGTACCATTCAGAATAGAAGGAGAGATAGAGTTTCCCCAACAAACAAAAGCTAAAGGAGTTCATGTCCACTAAACCAGCCCTATAAGAAATGTTAAAGGGGACTCTGAGTGGAACAAAAGGACTATAGGTAAGAGTAAGAAAAGTAGGAAGCCCAAAAGCAGTAAAAATAAGTGTGTCTGTAAAAATAAGTCAGAAGATTCACAAAAGGATGTAAAATATGACACTAGATATGTAAAATGTGGGGGCAAGGAAAGGAGTGAAGAATGGGTTCAAACTTAAGTGACCATCAACTTAATGTAGACTGCTGTATGCAGAAGATGTTATATGCAACCCTAATGGTAACCACAAATTAAAACCAGTAACAGATATGCAAAGAATAAAGAAAAAGGGATCCAACTATGTCACCAAAGAAAGCCAACAAACCATAAAAGAGGTCAAGACAAGGGTCAAAGAAAAACTAGGAAAACCACCACAAAATAAATAATAAAATGGCAATAAAAACATATCTATCAGTAATTACTTTGAATGTAAATGGACTGAATGTTCTAATCAAAAGACATAAAGTGGGACACCTGGGTGACTCAGCAGTTGAGTGTCTGCCTTCTGGGATCTGGGATTGAGGCCCACATTGGGCTCCTTGCAGAGAGCCTGCTTCTACCTCTGCCTGTGTCTCTACCTCTCTCTGTGTAGGTCTCTCATGAATGAATGAATGAATCAATGAATGAATGAATCAATGAATAAATACGTTTTTAAAATATATATATTATATCAGTATATATATATATATATATATATATATATATATATATATATATATATATATATATAAAGTGTATAGAGTGAATTAAAAAATGAAACCCGGGCAGCCCGGTGGCTCAGCGGTTTAGCACCACCTTCAGCCCAGGGTGTGATCCTGGAGATATGGAATCGAATCCATATCAGGCCCCCTGCATGGAGCCTGCTTCTCCCTCTGCCTGTGTCTCTGCCTCTCTCTCTCTCTCTCTCTCTCATGAATAAATAAATTTTTAAAAATCTTTTTTAAAAAATGAAACCCACCTATGTGCTGCCTACAAGAGACTCATTTCAGAACCAAAGACATTTGCAGATTGAAAGTGAGGAGTTGAAGAAATATTTATCATGCAAATAGATGTCAAAAGAAAGCCAGGGTCCCGTACCTATATCAGACAAAATAAACCGTAATATAATAAGAGACAAAGAAAGACACTATATAATAATAAAGAGGATAACCCAACAAGAAGATAAAAGAATTGTAAGTATTTATGCACTCAACATTGGAGCACCCAAATACATAAAACAGTTAATAACGAACATAAAGGAAACAATCAACAGTTATACAATAGAGTGGGGGACTTTAACACCCCACTTACATTAATGGATAGATCATCCAAACACAAAATCAACAAGGAAACAGTGGCTTTGAATGACACCCTGGACCAGATGGATTTAACCAATATATTTAGAACATTCCATCCTAAAACAGAATATACATTCTTTTCAAGTGTACATGGAACATTCTCCGGAATAGATCATATATTAGGCCACAAAACAAGTCTTAACAAATTCAAGATTAAATGAACACAAATACTTGGAGGTTAAACAACATGCTACTAAACAATGAATGGTTCAACCAGGAAATCAAGAAGAAATAAACACATAGAAAAATAAAAATTAAAAGAATGGTACAAAATCTTTTGGATGCAACATGAGCAATTCCAAGAGGGCAATTTATATCAGTATAGGCCTACCTCAAAAGCATGAAAAATCTCAAATAAATAACCTAACCTTACCTCTAAAGGAGCTAGAATAAAAAGAAAAAAAACAAAACCCAAAACCTGCGGGGGGGAAAAAAAGGAAATACAGAAGATTAAAGCAGAGATAAGTAATACATAAACTAAAACAAACAAAACAAAAAAGCCCTAATAGAACAGATGAATGAAACCAGGAGCTAGTTTTTTTGTTTTAAAGATCAACAAAATTGATAAACCTCTAGCCAGACTCATCAACAAAGAGATTGAGAAAGAACTCAAAATCCTAGACAAAACATGAGAAATAATGACACCATAGAGATACAAAGGACTATAAGAGAATATTGTGAAAAGTTATACTAACAAATTAGACAACCTACCGAAACTGAATCAGTAAGAAATAGAACATTTGAACAGACTGATTACTAGTAATGAAATTGAATTGGTAATCAAAAAACTTCCAACAAGCAGAAGTCCAGAACTGGAGAACTTCACAGGCAAATTCTACAACACATTTAAAGAAGAGTTAATAACAATTCTTCTCAACCTATTCCACAAAATAAAAGAGGATAGAAATTTTCCAAATTAATTCTAGGAGGCCAGTATTACCCTGATACCAAAGCCAGATAAAGACACCACAGGAAGAGAGAACTGCAGGCTGAGTATCTCTGATGAAAATATATTAAAAAATGCACAACAAAATACTAGCAAACTGAATCCAACAATACATGAAAAAGATCATCATAATCAAGTGGGATTTATTCCTGGGATGCAAGGGTAATTCAATATTTGCAAATCAATCAGTGTGATACGCTGCATCAAGAAGAGAAAGGATAAAAACCATATGATCATTTCAATAGATACAGAAAAAGCATTTGACTAAAGTACAACATCCATTCATGATAAAAACTCTCAACAAAGTAGGTCTAGAGGGAACATACCACAACATAATAAAGGCCCTATATGAAAAACCCACAACAAATACTGTACTCAATAAGAAAAACTGAGAGCTTTCCCCCTCAAGTCAGGAACATGACAAGGATTTTACTCTCATCACTTGTAAACAACATAGTGCTAGAATTCTAGCCACAGCAACCAGACAACAAAAAGAAATAAAATGCATCCAAATTGATAAGGAAGAAGTAAAATGTTCACTATGTACAGATGACATGATATTATATAGACAGAACCCTAAAGACTCTATCACAAAACTACTGGAGCTGATAAATGAACTCAGTAAAGTCACAGGATACAAAATCAATGTACAGAAATCTCTTGCATTTCTATACACTAAAAGCAGCAGAAAGAGAAATTAAGAAAATAATCCCATTTACAATTACAGCAGAAAGAATAAAATACCTAGGAATAAGTTTAATCAAAGAGATGAGATGCCTGTTTTTTTTTAAAAAAACTATAGAATATTGATGAAAAAAATTAAAGACAACACAAAGAAACGGAAAGACATTCCACACTCATGGATTAGAAGAAAAAATTCTGTTAAAATATCTATACTACCCAAAGCAATCTACAGATTTAATGCAGTCCTATCAAAATATCCACAGCATTTTTCACAGAACTGGGACAATCTTAAAATTTGTGTGGAACCATAAAAGACACCGAACAGCTGAAGCAATCCCAAAAAAGAAAAACAAAACTGGGGGTATCATAATTCCAGACTTCAAGTTATCTTACAAAGCTATAGTAATCCAAACAGTATGGTACTGGCACAAAAATATACACATAGAGCAATGGAACAGAATAGAATACTCAGAAATAAACTTACAAATATGGTCAGTTAAATTTCAACAAAGCAGGTAGGACTATCCAGTGAGAAAAAGACAGTCTGTTCAACAAAGTATTCAGAAAACTGGACAGCTACGTGCAAAAGAATGAAACTGGACAACCTTCTTACACCATACACAAAAATAAACTCAAAATGGATTAGAAACCTAATTAGAAGACCTGAAACCATAAAAATCCTAGAAGAAAGCACAGGCAGTAATTTCTCTGACACCAGTCAAAGCAACTATTTTCTAGATAGGTCTTGTGAGGCAAGAGAAACAAAGGCAAAAATAAACTATTGAGTCTACATCAAAATTAAAATCTGCACAGAAAAGGAAACAATCAATAAAATTAAAAGGCAACCTATGGAATAGGAGAACATATTTGCAAAGACATATCTGATAAAGGGTTAGTATCCAAAATATATAAAATATATAGAGAACTCAACAACCTGAAAACACGATCTAATTTAGAAATGGGCAGAAGACTTGAACAGACATCTCTCCAAGGAAGACACACAGATGGCCAACAGACACACACACACACACACACAACATGCTCATAATCACTTATCATCAGGGAAATGCAAATCAAAATGACAATGAGATATTGCCTCGCACCTGTCAGAATGGCTAAAATCAAAAACACAAGAAACAAATGTTGACAAGGATGTGGAGAAAGAGGAACCCTTTTGCACTGTTGGTGGGAATGCAATCTGGTACAGCTCCTATGAAAAACATTATGGAAGATCCTCAAAAAATTAAAAATAGAAATACCCTATCATCTACTAATTCCACTACTGGATATTTACCTGAAGAAAATGTGAACACTAATTTGAAAAGATATATGCACCTCTATGTTTACTGCAACTTTACTTACAATAGCCAAGTTATAGAAAGAACTTATTAAGTATCTATAAATAGATAAATGGATAAAGAAAATGTAGTGTGTGTGTATGTGTGTGTGTATATGTGTGTGTATATATATATATATATATATGCAATAGAGTATTATTCGCTATTAAAAATAATGTGATCTTGCCATTTATGACAACACAGATGGGCCTAGAGAGTATTATGCTAACTGAAATATGTCAGAAAAAGACAAATACCATATAATTTCACTTATATCTGGAATCTAAAAACAAAACAAAAACAGAATCACAGAGAACTAATGGTTGTCAAAGGGGAGGGGGACGTAGGGAATGGGGAAAATAGTTGAAGTGGATTAAGAGGCACAAACTTCCAATTTTAAAATACTAAAGTCATGAGGTTGAATGGTACAGTATAGCAAACATAGTCCATAATATTGGAATAACTTTATACAGTGATAGATGGTAGGTACACTTATCATGGTGAGCTTTTCATAATCTACATAATTGTTGAATCACTGTTATTCACCTGAACCTAATATGTCACCTACAATTAAAAATAAAATTAAAATAAAAGTTTGCTATATTTCCAAGAAAAAAGCCCCAAGATTGAAATGTAGTTAAAAGTTATTCCAGGGAATCCCTGGGTGGTTCAGTGGTTTAGCGCCTGCCTTTGGCCCAGGGCATGATCCTGGAGTCCCGGGATCGAGTCCCACGTTGGGTTCCCAGCATGGAGCCTGCTTCTCCCTCCTCCTGTGTCTCTGCCTCTCTCTCTCTGTCTATCATAAATAAATAAAATAAATAAATCTTTTAAAAAAAGTTATTCCAGATTATTAGTGCTTCCCAGGGCAAAAGCAAAATATGTCCTTTTCGAGGAATGAACTTCCAACCTAGGCCACAAAGAGCTCCCAGAGACAAAGTTTCAAAGAAAGTTAAAAATCAGAAATCACAAAACACATGAGAAGCAACCACTTTGAGCAAAGATCAACAGAATAATAGACTGTAAACTCATCCCACAAATGCTATATATTAGCAACTGATCAGTTATTAAATATGTTTAAATATGTCAAAATAAAAAACTTAAAAAGGCTAATGAAAGGATTATTTTTTACAAGCTATTAGGGGCACCTGGGTGGTGCAGTCAGCTAAGTGTCAGCTCAGGTCATAATCTCAGAGTCATGAGGTTGAACCTCAAGTTGGGCTCTGCACTCAGCATGGAGTCCGCTTAAGACTCTCTCTCCCTCTGTCCCTCCCCCATACTCATTCACTCTGTCTTAAATAAATCTTTTTTTAAAAAGTAATTATCAAAATTGGACAAGTCAATGTGAAAGAGAACCAAACAGAACTTCTAGAAATGAAAAAAAAAAAAATATATATATATATATATAATATATAATTAGAAACCTCAATGGATCAGACACAGCTAAAGAAAGAATTTGTGACCTGGAAGTTGGCACTGAAGAAATTACCCAGAAGGCAATGTAGAGACAAGAGTGCCTAAAATAAGAAAGCGAACTAAAAGAGATTTTTCTAAGAAAATCTAACATATAGCTAACTGAAATTCTAGCAGGAAAAGATAAGGAAAATGGAGACAAGGCAAATTTAAAGATATAATAAATGGGAATTTTCTAGAATTGATGAAAGATATGACTTCTCAGATTAAGTTCACAGGCTCCCAAATATGATAAATAACAATAAATCTATACCTACACACGTTATAATAAAACTTAAGAACACTGAAGACAAAGAAATGACCGAAAGCATAGAGAAAAGGTAGATTACCTGTAAAGGAACAACAGCGTGAAAGCTATCTTCCCTCAGAAGCAATAGCCAAAATATATTGAAATGAAATCTTCAAAATTTAGGAAAAAAATGTCATATGTTACCCAGGGAAAAAAGCTGTTTTCAAAAAAATGAGACTCTTAACTACAGGAAACAAACTGAGGGTTGCTGGAAGGGAGGTGGGGATAGGGTAGCTTGGTGATGAGCATTAAGGAGGGCACTTGATGTAGAGTGCTGGGTGTTATATACAACTGATGAACTACTAAATTCTACCTTTGAAACTGATAATACATTATATGTTAATTAAATTGAATTCAAATTAAGAAAAATTTTTAAATGAGAAAATGAAGTCATTTTAAGCAAACATAAATTGAGAGAGTTTACTTCTAACAGATCCTTACTAAAAGATATCTTTAAAGGATGTATTCCAGGAACAAGAAAACTGAACCCAAAAGAAAGATTTGAAATGTAGCAGAAAATGATGAGGAAAGGTCACATGGTGGGTTGAATAAAACTAATAAAACCATGCCAGTCTAGTCAACTAATATGTGACAAAGGAGGCAAGAATATACAATGGGGAAAGATGGTCTCATCAACAAATGGTGTTGGGGAAATTTGACAGCAACATGCATAAGAATGAAACTGGACCACTTTCTTACACCATACACAAAAATAAACTCAAAATGGATTAAAGGCCTAAATGTAAGACCTGAAACCATAAAAATCTTACAAGAGAACATAAGCAGTAATTTCTTTGACATTGGCCATAGCAATATTTTTCTAGATATGTCTCCTAAGATAAGGGAAACAAAAATAAACTAGGGGTATTACATCAAAATAAAGAGTTTGTACAGTGAAAAAAAACACCAAAAAAAAAAAAAAACACAAAAAAACAAAAAGGCAACCTACTGAATGGGAGAAGATATTTGAAAACAATATATTGGATAGGGTGTTAAAATCTAAAATATATAAAGAACTTATACAACTCAACCAAAAAAAATCAGATAACTCAGTTAAAAACAGGCAGAGGACCTGAATAGAACATTTTTCTAAAGATGACATGTAGATGGACAACAGACACATGATAAGATACCCAACATCAGTAATCTTCAGGGAAATGCAAATTAAATACATATTTTTCCAAAGGAAACAAAAACACTAATTTGAAGATCTATACACCTCAATGTTTATTGCAGCATTATTTATAATAACCAAGATATGGAAACAACTCAAATGTCCATCGACATGAATGGATAAAGAAGTGTGTATATATATACGTATATACAATGGAATATTAGCCATGAAAAAGAATGAGATCTTGCCATTTGTGACAGCATGGATAGGCCTAGAGGGTATTAGGCTAGGTGCCATAAGTCAGACTGAGAAAGCCAAATATCATATGATTTCACTTATGTGGAATGTGAAAAACATAACCAATGAATAAACAAAAAGCAGAATCATACCTGTAAATACAGAGGACAAGTTCATGGTTGCCAGAAGGAAGGGACAGAGGATAGGCAAAATGAACAAAGGAGAATGGGAGATACAGGCTTCCAGTTATGGAATGAATAAATCATGGGAATAAAATGTACAGTATAGGAAATATAGTCAGTGATACTGTAATAGCACTATATGGTGACACATGGTAACTACACTTGGGAGCATAGCCTAATGCACAGAGATGCTGAGTCACTATCTTGTATACCTGAAACAATATAACATTGTATGAACTATACTCAAAATTTTTAATAAAATAAAATAACTTATAATTAAAAAGATCACCATGATGGGTAGATTGAAGCAATAATTATTCTGTATGTTAGTAAATTGAACACCAATAAAAAATAAATTAAAAAAAAAATCACAATAATGTCTAAATTATTGATTTAAGAAATTAAGATAGAATCCCAGACAACTATAACACTTAAGTCAGGAAGAGTGTGATTCAAGTCAAAGTATCCTCTTAAGTCCTGTATTATTTAGTATACAAGCTAAGTGCAGTAAGTCAGACTCAGAAAGCCTGTATTGTTTCTATTTCAGTTAAATACACATGGCAAATTTTTTAGGCTAGCCACTAAAATAATAAAACAGAGTGTATAGCCTCCCTACTAGTAATTGGGGGAAAAAATGAAATGAGAGAGAATAGAAACCTTCATCCAAAAGAAATCATACCTGTGGAAGGGTGGATAAAGAACCAGAAAAAGCAGAATAATAAAAAGTTGAAAATAAGTTGGGAGAAGTGGATCCAAGTATATTGATGAACGCATTCAATATAAATTGACTTTATCCATTTAAAAGACAAAGATTGCCAAACTAAATAGCCCAACAACATCTTGCTATATGCTATTTATAAGAGACACTCTAAATTTATGGAAACAAAGAATGATTTAAAGAGTGGAAATAATTAGGGGCACCTGAGTGGCTCAATCAGTTAGGCATCCTCATGGTGGTGAGTTCAAATCCCACATTGGGGGACACCTGGGTGGCTCAGTGGTTGAATGTCTTCCTTCGGCTCAGGGCATGATCCCAGGGCCCTGGGAAGAGGTCCCACATCAGGTTTCCCATGGGGAGCCTGCTTCTCCCTCTGCCTGTCTCTGCCTCTCTCTGTGTGTCTCTCATGAATAAACAAATAAAATCTTTTTTAAAAATCCCACATTGGAGTGGTTTAAAAAGTGGAAACAATTACACACACTAGACTAATACTAATTAAAAGAAAGCTGGGGTAACTATTTTAATATCTGACAAAACAGACTTCAAGGCAAAAAGCATTACTATAGAAAGTCTTTACATATTGAGGAGACTAAAGCTACTAGGAAAATACATTTTTAATCTAAATGTTCTTTTATGCATAACATTATAAAATTGACAGGATTACAAGGACTTGATAAATCTTCCATCCAGTGTTAGATTTTTAACATATATCTGTTAATAACACATTAAGAAAAAAATTCATAAGGATAGAGGAGATTTGGAGAATATAATTAACCAGTCATACCAAAACTAGAGTATTCTTTCTTTTCAACCGTATATGGATGGATCACTTACAAAATCTATGTCCATAAAGTGTGTCTCAACAAATTATTATAAAGACCAAACTCTCTGGCCATGGTACAAAAAAAAAAAAAAATCTAACAAAGCCTCTCTGTATATTTGGAGACAGAAATGTAATAACTCAGGAATCACTCATACTGAAAAGAGTATTTTATGTACTCTAATTCTCTGAAGAACGGTTACATTAATAAAGTATAATATATATAGTATCTGTGTTTGTTAGAACATCCCAGTTTTTCTACCATTCAGGGAGTTGAGTTTATTCTGCTCTGTCTTGATACTTCAGAACTCTTCGAATACTATTTTATTGTTTTCTAAAAATAATCTCTCCAAAAGCACATTTGGAAGCTAAATTCAAAAACAAGTGAAAGAGTCACAAAATAATCCTGAGAAAATTTGCTAAATAGCATCCTATTTCAAAATCATGCCTATTACTTTATAACAAGTTAAACTAATGATGAACAATTTGTAGAACTATAGAAACATGAAAGAAACAATTTCATGGAAGAATAAAATTTCAGCAATAGAAAATTTTCATGTAGCTAGCTGAAATTAGTTTAATAAAGAGCAAAAGAGAAAAACCAGGGGTTTTGAGAAAGAAATTATCTTTAACTACTTAGCAACAATGACTGAAATTACTATTTAACTATAGGGATATTTGAATGGAACTGTTAAGTTTTGAGGGTTGAGTGTTTTAAAAATAAAGTAGGGGATAGAAATAGCAGAAGAGGTTCTCAAATCTTTTATTTGAAAATGTCATAAAATTGAAATAAATGATATAAGCTTACAAAATAGAAAGAACTATGTTTTATCTTATTTCCATACCCAAAGAGTGCTAAAGACTCAAACAATAATAGAACTAACAAGGAGATTTGGTAAGATGACTCTATTTAAGAAAATCTGTAAGGCAACAGCTTTTCCTTTTACTGGCAATAATCAGTTGGTAACACACACACACACACACACACACACCCAATGTTTATTGAAACTTTAATACAGGGGCTCCTGGGTGGCTCAGTCTGTTAAGCATCTGCCTTTGGCTCAGGTCATGATCCCAGAGTTCTGGGATGGAGCCTTCATCAGGCTTTGCTCAGCAGGGAGTCTGCTTCTCCCCCCCCGGCCTGCTGCTCCCCACCTACCTGCTTGTGCTCGCTCTGTCAAATATATAAATAAAATCTTTTTTTAAAAAACCTTTAATACAAATAGGAAAAAGGTGGCTTATAACTATATATCTACAGAGGAATGGTTGAATAAGTTATGAGTCTTATGTGGATTTTTTAAATGAGTTATATCAATATGTACTGACATAGATGCTCATATGTTTGAGTGAGACATGTATCATATAGAGAAATGTTTAGAAACTAAAAGGATAATAGAAAAGATCAATGAAACTAAGTTGTTTTTTAAGAGATAAACGGAATTGACAAACCTTTAGCTAGACTCACAAGCAAAGAAAGGACTCAAAATCAGAAATGAGAGAGGAGTTTTTACAACTGATACTACAGAAATACAAAGGATCATGAGACTACTATAAAAAATTATACACCAATAATTGTACAACTTAGAAGAAATTGGTAAATTTCTAGAAATATGCAACCTAACAAAACTGAATCATGAAGAAAATAAAATCTTAACAAACTGGTTATTAGTAAGGAGATTGAATCAGTAACCAAAAAGTCCCCAACAAACAAAGTCCAGGACCAGATGGCTTCACTGGTGAATTCTATCACACATTTAAAGGAAAATTACTACCAATCCTTCTCAAACTCTTCTCAAAAACAGAAGAGGAGGGAACACTTCCAGGCTTATTTTACAAAACCAGTGTTACCTCGATGCTAAAACCTCCTCGTGACAAGGATGCCACAAGAAAATTGCAACAACATCCCTAACGAACATAGATACAAAAATCCTCAACAAAATATTTACAAAGTGAATTCAACAGTACATTAAAAGGATCATATGGGGACACCTGGGTGGCTCAGCGGTTAAGAGCTTGCCTTTGGCCCAGGAGACCCGGGATCGAGTCCCACGTCAGGCTCCCTGCATGGAGCCTGCTTCTCCCTCTGCCTGTGTCTCTGCCTCTCTCTCTGTATCTCTCATGAATAAATAAATAAAATCTTTAAAAAAAAATAAAAGGATCATATGCCATGTTCACGTGGGATTTATTCCAAGGATGCAAGAATGGTTCCACATTCACAAATCAATCTGTGATTTGCCACATTAACAAAATGAAGGATAATAATCATATAATCATCTCAATAGATGCAGAAAAAGCATTTGACAAAATTCCACATCCATTCATGATAAAAATTCTCAACAGAGTGGGTACAGAGAGAACATATCTCTACATAATAAAGGCTCTATATGACAAGCCCACATACCCGATGGTGGGAAGCAGAAAGCTTTTTTATCTAAGATAATATATAAAAATGTGTTGCATTTCTATACACCAAGAAACAAACTATCAGAAAGAAATTAAGAAAATAATCCCATGTACAATCACATCAAAAAGAATAAATACCAAGGAATAAACTTAACCAAGGAGGTGAAAAACCCGTACACTTAAAATTACAAGACATTGCTGAAAGAAACTGAAGATAACAAACAAATGGAAAGATATTCTGTGTTCATGGATTAGAAGAATTGATATTGTTAAAATGCCTATACTACCCAAAGTAATCTACAGATTCAGTGCAATCTCTATTGAGATTCCAATGGTAGTTTTCACAGAATAAGGGGATGGAAGAAATTGGCTTCCAGTTATGAAATAAGTCATGGGAATAAAAAGACACAGCAGAAGGAACATAGTCAATGATGTTGTAATGAAGATGTATTAAAACAAATGGTAGTTACATTGTAGTGAACATAGCATAATAAATAAACTTGTTGAATCACTATTTTGTACAATTGAAACTAATATAACATTTTAGTCAATTATATGCAAATGAAAATAGATAAAATAAAGACATTGCCCAGAAAAAAAAAATAGAACAGAGGATCCAAAAATTTGTAAATTTGTATGCAACCACACAAGACCTTGAATAGCCAAAGCAATTTTGACAAGGAAGAATAAGCTGGAGGCACCATGCTCCCTGATTTCAAACTGTATTACAAAATTCCAGTAGTTAAAACAGTACGGTATTAAAAAAAAAAAAACAGTATGGTATTGGCATAAAAACAGACACATGTTAATGGAACAGAGAGCCTAGAAATAAAGCCACACAAATATGGCCAATTAACTTATGACAAAGGAGCCTAGAATATAGATTCTTCAATAAATGGCATTGGGAAAACTGGACAGCCACATGCAAAAGAATGAAAGTGGACCACTATCTTACAACATTTACAAACACTAACTCTAAATGGGTTAGAGAATTCAACATAAGACCCGAAACCATTGTATACATAAACCACATCTTCTTTATCCATGTATACAATGGAATATTACTGAGCCATTAGAAACGACAAATACCCACCATTTGCTTCGAGGTGGATGGAACTGGAGGGTATTATGCTGAGTGAAATGAGTCAGTTGGAGAAGGACAAACATTTTATGGTCTCATTCATTTGGGAAATATAAAAAATAGTGAAAGGGAATAAAGGGGAAAGGAGAAAAAATGAGTGGGAAATATCAGAAAGGGAGACAGAACATGAGAGACTCCTAACTCTGGGAAACGAACTAGGGGTGGTGGAAGGGGAGGTGGGCGGGGGGTGGGAGTGACTGGGTGATGGTCACTGACGGGGGCACTTGATGGGATGAGCACTGGGTGTTATTTTATATGTTGGCAAATTGAGCACCAATAACAAATAAATTTATTAAAAAAAAAAGACCCAAAACCATAAAAGTCCTACAAGAGAACATAGGCAGTGATCTCTTTCATATTGATCTCAGTGATTGTGTTTTTGGGTTTGACAGAAAAAGCAAAGGCAAAATAAAATAACAACAACAAAAAAATAAGTGGGACTTCATCAAAATAAAAAGCTGCACAACAAAGGAAACCATCCACACAATGAAAAGGCAACCTACCGACTGGGGGGAAATACTTGCTAGGGGTTAATATCAAATATATAAAGAACTCTTGAAACTGAATGGAGGGAAAAAAGGAAAAAAATACAATCTAATTTTAAAATGCACAGATCTAAATAGACACTTTTCCAAAGAAGACACTCTCAGATGGCTAACAGACACATGAAAAGGTACACAACATCAGTAATCATCAACCAAAACCACAATAAGATACTACCAAACAGTCAGAATAGAATGGCTAGTATCAGAATGACAAGAAATAAATCCTGGCAAGGACATGGAGAAAAGTGAACCTATATGCACTGCTGCTAAGAATGTAAATTGGTTCAGCCATTGAACAGCATGAGAATTCTTTAAAAATTAAAAGTGGAAATGCTGTATGATCCAGTGAGTCTACTTCTGGTCATTTGTCTAAAGAAAATGACAAAGCTAACTTGAAAGATATGTGCATCCCTATGTTCACTGCAGCATTATTTACAATAGCCAAGATACGAGAACAACTTACACGTCTATCAATAGATAAATGAATAAAGAAGATATGGTGTATATATATTTATACAGTGCAGCATTATTTGGCTATAAAAAAGAATGAAATCTTGCCACTTACAACAACGTAGATGGACTTTGAGAACACTATGCTAAGTGAAATACCATATGATCTTACTTGTATGTTGAATCTTTATTAAAGAAAAAAAAAAACAAGCTCATAGATCCAGAAATGGCCAGAAATAAGGGGTTGGGGTGGGGGGACAGAGTGGGTGAAGGTGGTCAAAAGGTACCAAAAAATGAGCTATATCCATATATATTGACAAAAATACTCATGATTTATGTTTGAATGAAAAAAAAAAAGTAGCCAGAAATCTCACTTTCATTAACAGAGAAAGAATAAGAGAGCTCTTCCTGTTTGTGTGTGTGAGCATGAAAAACTATTAATAAATTTTACTTTAAGATATATTCTATCTGGGATGCCTGGGTGGCTCAGCAGTTGAGCATCTGCCTTCAGCTGAGGGCGTAATCCTGGAGTCCCTGGATCGAGTCCCACGTCAGGCTCCCTGAGTGGAGCCTGCTTCTCCCTCTGCCTGTGTCTGCGTCTCTCATGAATAAATAAATAAAATCTTTAAATATATATATATATATTCTATCTACTCAAATCCACATAATACCAATGTCAGTGCCAAAATAAAATAGCCAACAAAAATTAAAAGCAAAAAAAGAAACCCAAAGCATAAAAAAGTAGGAAAAAAGTAAAGCAGAATTACATCATCTCAAAAATTAGTAATGCAAAAGAAATTAGCAAGCCATAAAAAGTCTTCTCCTCAATAATGCCAGATGCTAAAAAACAGAATTTTTTTAATTTTAAGAAGAAAGCATTATAATGTTAGTAATGTGACAATTAAAAAATCTTGGCAAAAACAAAAAAATGAGTGTTTAGTGGGTAATGTCTAAAATCCAATTTTTAAAAAATGAAAACAGAATGGACACAGTGCAAAAAAAAATTATTGAGCTAGAAAACAGACTCAGAGACCTAAGAAGTCCAATGCCAGCTGAAGGTTATAAATATAAAAGATCACAGGCAATGATGTACCACATCAGGGCTGGCCAGAGTGGTTCTGACGCTTCCTCTCCTCCCCCACCCCCCACCAGGACCTCTCCCAAGACACTCATCACTATCCTAAGCTGGCGATCTTTTCCTCTCAGCCAGGAGAAGGCTTCAGAAGTTTCCTTAACCTAGCACTTTGGGCAGCCTCTACCAAACTACCAAAATTGTGATTGCAAAATAAAATGAAAACAACTTGTCATTTCTTCGGTAGGAGAGGATCCAAGATAAGAATTCACAGTCTAAAAATGGAAAAGGCACACATGGTCTCTTCAACTTGAACAATCAAGAGGAAGACATTCAAATATAGGCTTATTAAATCCCAGATATTGAGAATTAAAGAACGATGGCCATAAGCAACTAAAGAGAAGAGAAAGAGCACACTCAGGCCTTCACAGACGAGAAGAGCCTGAGCTCATTCTAACCAGATGCAGGAAAGAATTCTTAAATCCACAGAACCTACAGAAATTCTCCAGTGGACAATCTCATCTTCAAAGAATTAACCAAGACATATTTGACCTGGATAAGCTACAACTACTGAAAAACAAAAGAAATAAGCTACTTAGGGGACTAGTCACATAAATTTTAAATTTTTTTGTATAGTAGTCCTTTAAAATAAAGGAAAAAGACATTTTAAACATATTTCAGAGTATCAATTCTACCAATCCTGAATGAGTTGTGGAGAGTAGAATTAGGTGAATCCAGCAGCAGATAACATTCAGAAATGCAAAAGTTGTCCTAACAGATAAAAATTTAGAACGATGAAATGATTAGACTGTGTTTGCCTTTAAGTGTTACGGGGACATGCCAGTGCGTGCAGGAACAACTGATTTCAAAACGTACCATTTTTAAAGTACCACTCAGAAAAAAGAAAAATCATTTAAACTACTGTTACCCAAAGCTTTTTTATTCCCTAGATGTTTTACTTCCTACTTTTTGAAAGTGTTCTTCTAGGCTGAGACCTGGAAGTGGCCACACTGTGAAGGGCTAGGACCCAGTGCACACACGTGGAAGCAGTGAGATCTCCTGTCTTCCACCTAGCTTGCACAGCTGTAGAATGCCATCAGCTCTAAGACACTCTGATTTCAGGGATGTTAATATATGGGAAAGAAAGTAAAGAAACAATGCCCTCGAATTCATGAAACAGGACACATCGAATAAGCTACATTCTAGGTGGATTTAAAAGGAAAGAAGGTGGGGCACCTGGGTGGTTCAGTGGTTGGGCATCTGCTTTTGGCCCAGGTCCTGGGATCAAGTCCTGCCTCAGGTTTCCCACAGGGAGCCTGCTTCTCCCTCTGCCTATGTCTCTGCCCCTCTCTCTGTCTCTCTCATGAATAGATAAAATCTTAAAAAAATAAAAATAAAAAGAGGTGCTTAGAAGAGATAAATGTGATTAAGCATGACACATACTACAGAAATGTGCATACTACAGAAATGTGCAAAAGGGTTTGAATAAAGACCCCTGCCCACAGGAGGCACACAGCCCCCCTAGTCATGGCTCAGAGTACACTTAGAGAAGGCACACTTGAAAAGAAGGAAAAATCTGGAATGGTGGAAAAGGGTTCAATGATGACAGGCTGGGTTACATACCTCACTTCCCTGCTCCTGGGAGCTTATCGTGTGGGGATACAAGACACAGTCACAAGTTTTCACAGTACTGCTGCCACTAGTGCCACCATCACATGAGGGGAGAGCAGTGTCCCTCACAGAGCAGGTGCTCAGTATACACTTGTGGGGACAGGGGATGTGTGAGTGCAGGTGTACTGAGTAGATGCATGAGCACAGGTGTGCGTGTGAGCGAATGAACGAGCGAGGAAGCACGTGAGTTGGGGGTGTCTGTGGCTAGAGATAACAGCCACTGTCTTTCCCCCTTGGCATCCCAGAGAAACTTGAGAGCGAGAAACTGAACGTTGCTGAAGTCACCCAGTCAGAGATTGCTCAGAAGCAAAAGCTGCAGACCGTCCTGGAGAAAATCAATGAAACCCTGAAGCTTCCTCCCAGGAGCATCAAGTGGAACGTGGACTGTGAGTTTTACAAAGAAGGATGGGGGCTATGGTCCCCAGCCCAGGATTTCCCCCAAGAAGCCATCCAGGAAGCTGGCAGGCCCGGGGCAGGGGAGGGGTGCAGACCCATTTATCATTGAGCAAGACGTGCCCTTCCTTAGAGGACTTCTCTGCATGGCTGGGAAATAACCCAATCCGGTGTGCCTTTCTGTGCAGGGCGGTTTGTAGCAAGCTCATATGAGATTGGGAAGAGGAGGAGACTCCTCTGAGCTACTTCTGAGCCCCAGCACAGCTTTGGAAGCAGCTGTGTGATCAACTCATAGAGGCTTCAGGAGGTGGGGATCCCTACATGCAGGCAGCTGAGGAGCAGGGGAGCAGGAGCTTGGCTCTGTCCTGAAGCCCATGCCCTCCCTCTCAGCCCCTCGTTTTCCAGAAGGAGCCAAGATCTGGCTGAGGTTGCAGGCCCTGGAGCAGCATTTTCACATTCAGATTTCACAGCTAGTGTAGCTCCTGAATCTGGGGAAGTATCAACTGTCCATTCTGCTGCTGCCTTAAGGGCCCGCCAGTCTAATCTGGACAGGATGAGTCTGTAACAGAATCAGCATTAAATCAGCAGATTGAGGGATCCCAATGGCAACACCAGATTTCTCAGAAGGGGCCCAAAGTTGTTTTGTTCTTTGTAAATGATGAAAATAAGAATTCAGATTAATAAGATGATTTAGATTGCGTTCTCTGCTTTTAAGTATTAAGGGGTTAAGTATTAGGCCTTCTTGCTCCCAGTTTATACAACTTACAACGGACAACTTTCCTCCCTACCAAAAACAAAAAACAAAACAAAAAAAAAAATGCCTTTCCAACTTGGGAAAGAAAAGGAAATCTTTACCCCTTAACTTAGAGGCTCAGTAGCTGCCAGACACAACCTCTTCGGCAAGTTTCTAGCATCTGACAGCAGAGGCAAGACACCAGGTGTCTCCTACAGCATAATCACATCTTCGTGCGCACCACACACAGTGCCTAACAGGTCATCCTCTGCCTGACAGAGAGAAACACCCAAGAGCAGGAGGAGGAGAGGCCAAGACCTGGGCCCTGGATGTTGCCCCCAGTGCAGGGGCTTGGGGTGGGAAGCGCTTGATTATGTATGTAGGAGCTGCATCTACAGTTTGGAAATCCACCACAGTCATGAGCATTGAGGTCTTCTGATAAAGACGCCTGCTTAGTTTCATTTCATCCTATTTCCTACTCCCTGAATATGGACCATCTCTATATACTCCTCCAAACAAAACACCTTTTCACTTACCAGAGAACACAGCTTGGGAAAGACTGAGATAGAAGAATGGAACTTTTTAAGATTTATTTATGGGATCCTGGGTGGCTCAGTTGGTTAAGCCTTCAGCATGGGTCATGATCCCAGGGTCCCTGAATCAGGCTTCCTGCTCAGTGGGGAATCGGTTTCTCCCTTTGCCCCTGCCCCTCACTCATGTTCTCTCTCTCTCTTGTTCACTCTGCTCTCTCAAATTAAAAAAATCTTTTAAAAAAGATTTTTAGGATTAATTTATTTCAGGATTGATTGGTTTCAGAGATTGAGAGCAAGAGCAAGTGGAAGTGCACACATGAGTGGGGAGGAGAGGTAAAGGGAGAGAATCTCCAGCCCCAATGTGAGGCTCAGTCTCATGACCATGACCTGAGCTGAAACCAAGAGTCAGACGCTTAACCAACTGAACCATGCAGGAGCCACAGAAGAATGGAACTTTTTAAAGACACTTCAGGACCATTGTCTTCAGGGGCTTTTAATGATTTGTTTGGTTCATATTTACCTTCATTTTTATAGGGAAATATATATGAGTACAACAATCCCCTGTATTACTGTTCTCATCTAGCTATTTCCATTTTTTGCCCACTACTGTCCATATCCATGCATATTTTTACTTGATGAGTCACATTCTGGTGTTTTACTTTCTCTTAATATTAGATCATATTTTCTATATTCCCGTGTGATCTTTGTACTTACTTTTGACAGCTGCTTCTATTTCATGGGGGAGATAATCCCATAGTAAATTTAAACCCTATGTTGACGTTGATCCTTTTAAGATATTTGCTCGCCTATGGCTACCATCAGATGGGGCCAAGCCGAATGTCTTATGTTGTGTCTTTTTTTGCTTCTCTCAAATTATTCCCGTCAGATGGATTTCCAGAAGGGAGATGAATTACTGGGTCAGAGGGATAATTATCTCCGTGGCTAGCTCCCTGCGATGCCTGTTTGCAACCAGCAGTGGTTTCTTCCATAATGAATATGGTGGGCCCAGCTCTTGGTGGGGGAAGTTCAATCCCTCCTGTTCTCCTCTGCCTGTTTGACATTGTATCGTCTTTCCAGTCAGGATTAAGGTGGCAGCGGCAGCCCTGAGTTACGAAGGCTCTTCATGTAGGGCTCTAGAGGGTTCTTCCTTAATAACAATTTTCGTTATTAAGAATTTACAAAGATAAAAGAAATTTAAATGTTAGCATCTAACATATTTATGGTTATGCTGTATGCTTTGTACTATTCTAAGCAGTTTACATATTTTGATCCTCATAATCCTCACTCAACCATCTGAGGTAAGCATTCTGTTATCCCCATTTTGCAGATGGGAAAAGAGAGGCAGAGGGAGGTTAAGAAACTAATCTACGTAGGCTTCATGAGGCTGAGTATTGTTGTCTCTTCACTATTGAATCCCCAGGATCTAGAAGAGTGACTGGCACTTACTAAGCACAGTAATATTTGCTAAAGGAGTATCATTGTCCAAGGTCACACAGGTGTAAGTGGTAGAGCCGGGAGTGAGAGCCAGAGAGTCTGGCCATGGAGCCTGTGCACTAAGCTGCCCACCCAGAGACAGGGACTTACCAACCGGTGGTGTGCTCCATCAAGTCATGCTTGTGTTTGTGTGTAAGAAATAGATAAATAATTGTGTGTTTATGTACTTATGAAAATGTATTTTATTTTTACAAAGATGAGATCAGTCTGTATATATTTAGAAGATGTATATCTTTACAGATCATTAGTCTGTCACTTTTAACATTATGTAACAGGACCTTGTATGAATGTATCATAAGCTATTTAATTAATGATGGATTTTGAGACTGTCCCCCCCCCGCCCCGCCCTCCCGCCACTATCATCAGTATAGCCCGATGAGTTCTCTCTGCTTGTAGCCACATTTCTTTAGGATAAATACCTAGGAGTAGTATTTTAGGGCCAAAGTATATGTACATTTCTAAGGTCATAATGCATATTGTCAAATCGCCTCCAAAAAAATCACACCAATTTCTATTTCCATCACAACTCCTATTCGGAGGACTATTTCTAACTCGGCAGCTCCTTTGACACTGTTTTTCCACTCTTGGTACAGTGACTAAGTGCCCAGTTTATACAGTAGAGCCTTGGCCTTGCTCTAAATCTGCACATTGCTGTCCTGACTTGAGCGCAAAAGCACAGTGGCTCTAGATTTTGTCTAGCATCAGGCAAAATGCTAGAGCGTCCTGGAGACACTCAGATGTGGCAGTGAGAAAGGTACCCAAATATCCACAGGTTGTTAGGATTTATCTTAATGGAGAAAGACGACATATCTTTATCCTACAGAAAACTTTGAAATAGGAAACAATCATATTTTCATTTTTTTTAACATTCCTTTCCGAGTCCCGGCCACAAGCACATGTTTGTATGTGTGTGTATATACACTTACATATGTACATATGTATTTCTATATGTATATCCATAAATGTATATGTTCACATTATTTCTATTGTTTCTGTTTAACATTATGTTATTAATATTTATAGCTACATTGTTTCAACAGAGATTTTCAGTGCATGGAAACTATTCCATTATGTGGACATACCATGATTTATTAAAGCAGCGATTATTAAACCATGCTTGACCCAACCTAATGATTTGCCAGGAGGAACTCAGGCATCACTGAGGAGAGAAGCAGCTGTGGGTGGGCTGCAGTTAGGACTTGGAGACCAGAGCACTTGTACTTTTTTCATCTGTTTCGCCTAATGGCTCTTAAAGAGTTTCTCTGCTTAATAAAACAAAAATTAAAAAAAAAAATTTTTTTGAAAACCACTGGTCTAAACTACCCTCTGGTTACTAGACAGTGTTTTCCAGATTTTTTTAAATGATAATATATTACATGATAATTAACATCTTTGCACATGTAGCATGTGTGTGAGAGGAAGAGAGAGGGTGAGGGAAACTGTAATTACTTCTTCTGAAAAAATTCCCCGGAGGACAGAGCACTCATCAAAAGAGACTGGCATCTGAATGGTGCTTATAAAATAGCTCTGTGTTGCTTAGTGAGACCGTGAAGTACAATGTCACCAGGACTTAAGAACAATCTTTTCGGCCACACCTGCTCTAGCATTATGTTTTGTCATTAAAAAGGAGAGAGTTAGCAAATGTCCTTACAATCCGCAGTGACTGGATCCATGGTATGGCCATTGGGATCAGAAGAGCAAACCCAATTATGCATCTGCCTGGCAGCAAGCACACCCCGTCAGCCTCCTTTTCGGAGATTGTAACTGTGGGGTAAAACTTTGGATGATGCCCAAAAGCCCAGAACTGAAACTGTCTTCTGGAAGGCTGAGTTAGGAGCAGATCATCTCTGTTTGTTGGTGTGGGGAGCTGCTGCTCATAGTCAGTCAGTGGAAAACCTTCTTTGAAAAAGCAGTGATAACAAGTAACTCTAATGAATTCCCAAGGAATGTCTGAGTCATTTCCTTTTCTTGGTGATTTCTTAAAGCTTCTGTTGAAACAGATTCATCAATCCCAGGGCAGACCAAAGGACACCCTAATAATGGGCCCAGTTTGTACTAAGTACACAAAATGAGCATTTTTTTGTTCTTTCCTTAAATGCCTCCCTGTAAAAGGAGCCCGTGAGGCTGGTAGAGCTGTGAAGGCAGGTAAAGTATCTGGTGAATCTTTCCTTTTGTGAGAGAGAAGAGAAGGTTGGCATGATTTAATCACCTAGGTGCCAGGTATTGTATTTTCTTATAAATCATAATAAAAAATATCAACTGTTCCTAAGCATCTGCTATGTACTAGAAGCTTTGCCTATATTATCTCTGAATATTCGTACAACTCATATTTCTGCATAGGTACTATTATTCCCATTTGTGAGGATGAGCAGATTGAGGCTCAAAGTCCTTGAGTGGCCTACCCAAGGTCATGAAGCAGGAAACAAATACAGAGCTTGTCAAGTGAGACCCATTACGTCACAGTGTTTTTCTACTCTCTCTCCTCTCTACTGCGAAACGACAACTCATTGGTTGCCCACCCTTCCCTATTACAAGTGGTTTAACATCTAGCATGCTGCTCAATAGCTGTAGAAGCTAGTTGGGTCATAAACATCCTCTCCCAGCTATTCCCCAAGGGGCACTGCCTACACTGACCATATACAGTACTCAAAAGAGCAACAAAACCCTTCAGATGCGTCATGCCTTCCTCAAGGGACTGTAAGCCCTGAACAAAGGAAAAGATCCAGTGTTCCTGACTCAGTGTGCATTTATGGAAGACATGTTTTGCATAGAGCCTTGGGACATGGGTAGCAGTGATAACCCAGAGAATTCTCAGTCAAGTGGGAAGGGAAAGAGGATGCAGAGCAGACATACTCATGGTTGTTAGAATAGAATGAACAAAAACATGGGGGTGGCAGAGGGCTGATCTGATCTTAAAATTCAGCAGTTATCCGGGTTCCAACTGGAAACTTGAATTAGAGTGGAGAGGCACTATATTGGAAATCCAACAATAGCATGTTCCAAGAAGCAGCTCCATGGGACTTAGCCAAGAATGAGGCGGCCTAAGGGGGAGGCCTGTGAGACCCTTAGTGGAAAGGGGGGGTGGATGATAAAAGGTACATTGGGTATGGTACTGCTACATTTTTAATATCTGCTTATATTTGCCTGGAAGAAGATTCTCTAATTTTTAAATCATCTTTTATTTCAGCTGTTCATGCCAAGAGCCTGGTAGCCATCTTGCATCTGCTAGTTGCTCTGTCCCAGTATTTCCGGGCACCAATCCGACTCCCAGATCATGTCTCCATCCAAGTGGTTGTGGTCCAGGTAAGATGGCACTACAAACATCTGTGCCCTTAAAGAGGTATAGAGGCCGAGTTCATATGGGAACTAAGGCAGCCTGGGTAGCTTCTTACAAGCAGAGTGGAATCAATGCTGAGTGTTCTTGGTGTGCTCTATGTTGGAAAGCATGTTAGTGCACTATCTGATACATGTGGGCAGCAAACAGTTACATGTGCAAAGGGTGGAAGAGCAAATACTTGAATATGGGCTAGCCTTGTGGGGGGGGCACGCATCTGGGCTTTATGTGTTTTTATCAGGAGGTGTCTGTGTACTGTATATTTGAGGGTGTGAGGTGTATATGTTTGTGAAGTGTGTGCAATAGAATCACAAGAAAGGTATATCCCTGGGTGTATATCCTGCAAGCCATGGAAAATCATTTTTTGTTCATAAACAAACGAGGCACAGATATTGGGGAGAGGCAGATACCCATGCATGTGTGCATGTGTGTTTGAGAGAGCCCCTGACTGGCTGTGCCTGTATTCAGGGCACTGCTGCTTTTCACCTGCCCAGAGAAGTAAGGCTGGGATCTCAGGTCATCTTTTCCAGATTGTTGGATGGAATTTCCATTCACATATGGCTGTGTAATTTCCACAATGAAGGTGTGCTCTCTCCCTGTGACTCTCTCACTCTGCTCCTAACCCCATTACATACTCAAATTCAATTTCATTTTCCAACTTTATGCCCATTTAGGAAAGGTCAGCATTCTGTTTACTTGTTTCTGTTCTTTTCAAGTAAACATGCTGCAAGGGAGAACGCCCTAATGAGCAGCTCTCTGGTTAGCCAGGGCTCTGGACGAGAAAACAATATGGCGGCCCTGCCATCCCTTGGTGAGGATGAGTCTTGAGGGCTGGTAGGCTTTGCCTGACCCCACCAGGCCAAGTCTCCAGGACAAAAGCTAAGCTTTCAGGGATCAGATGTTAGTGGAGGGAAAGAGGATGTGAGGTGCTCCTCAGCTGCTTGGCCATGCCCTGGTGATAAAGTATTTCTTCCACACCTTCTGGGTGAGTACCTAACTTGCTAAACATCAAGGAGATATAATAGGAATGGTCACCTTGGCCCTGCCTGCCAGGAGGCAAGACCACACCTAAGGAGCAGAGAGAGAGAGGGTGACCAGAGGGCCAGGGTAGGTGCGAACGTGTGTGGTTCAGATGCTAAGTGCAGATACAAGGAACTAACTGGCCTCACGTATTGAGCATTCAACTGTGGCAAGCATTTATGTCTGCTGTGGATATGTGACTAGACCAGAGCATCCTGGTACAAGCATCTTACCAGTTAATCCAAACCATCTTTATTGTGTTATTTTCACCAGTATATAATGTTTACATTCATTTCTTCATATTTTCTAAAACTCTGATTCAAGATTATGGGGTGGAATCTTCTCGAAACATTGATCACTGTAAGCCCACATCTCATGCCTTATTTTGAGCTCAGGTACAGGCCATCAGTGGAGAGTTTTGTTAGCATGAAGGTAAAAAGAAGACAAAGTACACAGAATGGCACCTATGCATGTCAGGTCTTATGGAATATTTTGCTTTGTCAACTTAAATAGGCGCAGAAGCAGTACTCAGAATTAGCCAAAAGACACTGACTGAACCACAGATTTCTTGAGGCAAGAAATAATAGATCGAGGTGAATCCAGATGCTGGGTGAGGGGTTATTTAACCCAGATTTCCTTTCCATTCTATACAAAAGTATTGAATTCTGCTTGAAGTTGAAGATGAGTTTTTATGTCTATAAAGAGCCTCACAAGACAAGGACACGAATTCCATTAGCCCCATGTGAAAATTATACATATGTTGAAGCTGCATTGGGAAAAAGTCTTGATTTATCCTTATTGGATCCCTTTTAAATGATATCTCTATTTTTCTTTTTTACTTCCTTTTCTGCTTTGATGATCTGCTCTTCCTAATCTAGTGCAGATGTACTCTTGGCGTTTATCCAGCTCCACCTTTCCTTCCATAAAAGTATTTTGCAAGGACACTAGTTTCTGTGGCTATTGGGAATAGAAGAGAAGGTTCTGGAAGTTTGGGCAGGAGGGCAAGAAGGCAGGTTCCAGCTGAAACACTCATGCGTGGAAGCTCCCTCTTGATATTCTTCTCCACCTTTGTAGAAGATGAACTTGCCCTGACTACTGCTTGCCATCCCCGGACTACTGTCCTCTAGGTGTCTGGAAGCTGGCTGTAGAGCCTGATGAAATGAATCTCCCTCCCCACATGGATCAGAAGGTCTTCCTGAGCCCTAACATTCCTTCACTGGCTCCCCTACCCACACAAGGAGGTTTAAACTCCAAACTGGCACCCAGTTGACTCTCCCCTGACTGATGGCAGCCACTGTCCCTCCACACAGTCTCCCAGACACATCTGTGCTCTCCTGACTCTGCCTTTGCACTCAGGCCATCCCTTCTGCTGGAATGCCCTCTCCTCTGTGTTTTGTTAAGTCCCACCTCAAGGATGCCCTCCCCTTGGAAGAGTTCCCTCCCTGACCATCCTAACTGAACGTGCTGGCTCCAGTCCTGCATTCAGCACTTCCTGTCTGCATGGGATGACCACATAATTGATTACACTTGACGCTTTTGAGGGTTGAGGGGGATCCTGCTGTGATACTGAGCTGCGCCATCCGGCGTAAACCCAGACTGTCTCTTGGCCATCTTTCTCACATACCTGTTTCATCTACCCCATTTTACCCTGTGTTCCTCAAGGTCAGAAGTCATGTCAGATGTTGCATAGCATTTGCACTCAGTCCAACATAGGTTCTTGTACAGAGAACACACTGATTCATGAAATAAATTGATGGGAGGAGGTAGACAGATGATGGACGGACAGACAAATGGATGGATGAGAGGGTGGGTAGGCAGATGGGTAAGTGTGCGGGCTCCCAAAGGACTCATTACCCTTTTCTCAGAGAGTTAAGCCAGTTACCTGAGGACTGCCTGCTTACAGAAAACCTTCCTCATTTATCCATTAAAAATAAAAACAAAAACTCTCCCTCTGTTTAAATTCTCCACATCGACCTCCGTCCTCCACCCCAGCCCCGCTGTTAAAAGTGTTTCTCGGCTCTCCTCTGTGGCCCCAGCTGGAGGGCAGACACACCCTGGCCTTCATTTCCATTTGGTTTACTGTGGATTACTCCAGGAGGCAAACAGTTTGCTTCCAGCAAAATGTCTTCCAATAAAGAAAGAAAAGATTCACCATCCCAGAAACAGCCAACTTGTTTGGAATAAACACTAATTGCACTTAAGTATGAATGGTATGGTCCAATCCCAGGAAATCGGGGACCTCGTTTTGCTTCTGGCACTATCTCCTCTCTGCTTTCGTTTCTTAAACACCAGTAACTTTCTCAATAGCAGGAATGCTAATCAGTTTTTTTTTTTTGTATTTTTCTAAAGCATATTTTTTTTTCTCCTCCTCCCCACCCGCCTCCCCACCCCCGTTTCAGAAACGAGAAGGAATCCTCCAGTCTCGGCAAATCCAAGAGGAAATAACTGGTAACACAGAGTATGTCAACACCATTGTTGCCAGCGATTCTGTAATGGAACACAGATGTTTCTCCGAAATTCATCCATTTGCTGATATTTAGTTTTCATTTATTGGGATTGCAAGAGGGATTAGACTTCAGCCAATGATTATAGTTTAGCCTTTTCCATGCATTCAAAACATGCCTCTCAATGCTTAAGATACAAACTTGGGTGGGGAAGTGGGGAGAGGGAATTAGCAGTGATTGAAAAATTCTAATTTTGTGGCACTCCAGGAAAAAAAGTGTGCCCAAAAAAGCCAACCAGCATGAAATCGTCATGCCATAAACATGGGGTTGAATTTAAAGTGTGAACCTTCAAAAGGACATTTTTCTTCTTTTTCTGAATCTGATTTATTTGGTCACGTGCCATGACCCAGAAAGCCCTTTCCTGCCTCAGAGTGGTGGGCTGGTGTTTTGTGTTTTTCCATTTCTGTGAAGCAACCGGGATCTCAGAACATGTTAAGAGGTTTGCCATGGGGCAGCGAAGTTTGTTCTTAGGTAGAGAAAGCAGGTCGCTGGGGTCTTGAGATCATGGGGCAGGCCTGAGCCCCAGCCACAGAGTACGTGTTCAGCATCCCCTGCTGCCCCAACTTTCCTCTATGTTCCCTTGAACAAGAGCAAAGTGGAAAGAGCAGGGAGCTGTCAGCCAGCCTGACTTCAGAGGCCAAATCCAGGCTGTGCCACTTGCCCAGACCTTGGGTTTCTGTATCTCAGAACTGGGGAGTGTTTTCCTAACCAGAGAGGTGGTGAGGATTCACTGTGGTAACAGCGGGGCCCTGAAGGGCTGTCTTTCCACCATCACAGCCGACCCATGCCTTCCAAGCAAGGAGGCACCTTGCTTCCCCAGTGGTGGCTGAGGGCGGTCCCAGGTGCTGCCTGTCTGGACCACACCATGCTTGTGTCTTCATTAGGCCCAGGGTTGGGCACAGATGGGCAGGAGCCCTTCCCAAGAGGCCCAGTGTCTGGCCCGCGAAGAACCCATTGGGCAGCCCCCACATCACTCTGGGAGCCGGTCTTGGCAGCCAAGAGGGCAGCTGATACACAAGGCACACCAATCCCTGGCCTGGGTCCTGTGTGGGGTGGGAGGAAAGCTCCCTTGGCCCCGGCCTGCCCGGCAGCCTCCCTTGACCCCCGCTTGACCCCCCTCCCTTGACCTCCCTTGACCCAACATGAACTTGGGTTGTACAGAGTAATCACGCCCAGCTGCTTACCATGCTCCCTGTGGTTTCCCCCTGCCACCCTCCCACACAGACACGAAGGTGGAGGTGAGCTCCAACAATGGCAGCACACAACAGTTTATGAGGCACTTTCACACTTGTTGACGCTCACAATACATACACAAAGCAACGCCTACACCTCCTAAGACCCCACATCCCAAAGATGGAGAAGCAGCTATCCTTGGTCTATCCAGCAGTTAACTCCAAGTTCACTGTTCTTTCCATTACACTACCCCCAAGTCATCATTTAATAGGTGATAGACGTACAGTTAGAAGAAATCAATAGGATAGGAACCAAAAACACATTGAGAACAAGTGTATCAAGCACTTACTATATACTAGGAATTATGCTAAAACCTTTCTACCTATTAAATCATGTAATACAACATCTACTGAGCTATTTACCATTACCATCCTTGTTTTATAGAGATAAGAGAGCTGGGGCCCAGAGAGGTTCCATAGCTTGCCCAAGGTCACACAGCAAGCAAGTGGCTCTGTGAGATGTAAATCTACGTCGTCTGTTCTAATGCTCATCCTGTTAGTGGTTTGCTGCTTCCCTGCTATGAGTATGGTTCCAATTCCTGCCCTCTTTGAAAAACTGATTTGGAGTCAATGGCAGGTGCAGTCTGGTGGGAATCACAGAACGAACGGGACAAAGACGAAGTTGATGTCCCCAGGCAGGTGCCCACAACACTCTGGGCAGCGCGATGGGTGGGAGTGTTGAAACCCCGAGTCCGACATTCCTTCCCAACTATAAGCAACAGTGGGATTTTACTTGAAGCAACAAATAGTCCTTCAAATATCACTCATACGAGGCTTTGTGCAAACACCAGCATATCTGTGTAGCAGAGGGAAAAAACAGGTGGTACTGGGGCAAAGGCTACTGACAATTGGAGACCTCGTGCAGAACAAAATGCCAAGGAAGGGAGCTTTGCAGGCTCTTCAGTGAAGGGCAGACAGAGAAGACTCATTCTGTTTTCTTTCTCTTTCTCCTGCAGGGCTCTTTCCGGAAGGCATGGTGAGTTGCATAAGATTATCCTCTGGTGCTGGTGGCTGCCACGGGGGCCTAGTTAATTCTACAGCAGCTGGGAAGAACAGGCACTCAGCCTGCTTCCTGCGTGTGTGTCTGCACCAGCCTGGTGACGGGGCCACTTAGGAGGGAGGGTCTGCTTACTGGTGGGGGGAGAGGAAAACCAGCCACAGTGGCACAGTCTTCTTCATAAGCACCTGGACCGTGGACCCTGCCAGGCTCCAGAGGGGCCCTGGGCCTCGGCAGGGCAGGCATGTTCTAAGCGTGCTGTGGAAGTAGAGAGGTGCACGTACACACTCAGGACAGTCCACTCTCCCCCTCAGTCCAGCCTTCTAGAAGCCGTCTTGTCCCTCTTTCCTTATCACACGTCATACCCGCTCCCATTTCCCAGAACTTTGCGTTTGTTTATACAGTCTGTGAATGTTTGAGACCTCAGTCACCCCTCTGGCAGTCCCAGATTTACTCATCGGTGCAAGAGCAGGAAAAGGCAGGCCCTAGGACCACCAGACTTCCCATCCCCAGGCCCCTCCTGGACATTCTTCTCATTTCCTGCCTCCAAATTCTATGCACTATTTTACTCTGAGTTCAGAGAGCCTGGGGGCTCCAGCAAGGAAAGCAGGGGGCATGGCTTTGCCTCTTTCTACGATCCCGTGTTTACTGTGGATAACGTGTGAGATACCCCAGTAACGCTAATAAACTCAGATCGGCAGACACTTCAAAGTTTACAGCACACAGGCACATACATTCTTTTCTTTCATCCTCATAGCACGCCTGGGGGAGGTTTACCTTCAGATGGCATTTTACAGAAGCAGCAACTGAGGCACAAGGGTTGAAGTGACTAGGTCACTCAAGAGGAAGAGCACACATTCTGTCGTGGGGCTCCCAGGCTTCCCATCCAATCGGCCGTGCACGCTACCATGATGTTCGGCGTGGCTATCCTGGTTTGGAAAATTAGGGGGTGAAGTGATTTGGTATTTGGATAACTTTCTGCCTCCAAAAAGTTTCGGAAACACTTTAGATCTATGACTAAATCATGATGTAATGGATATAAATACTGAAGAGAAATGACCACTCACAAGTCAGACTGCCTGCCAGGGCCCCTCAACCTCAGCCCTAAAGAGGGTTGACCTAGAAAGTGGGGGGGGGGGGGGCGGGGGGGGGGAGAGAAACAAAAATCCTCTAAGCTGAGAATCAATCCCGAATCCCTGCCCCAAACCCAGCTTCCAGAGTTCCCAGTATTGTTTCATGCACTGAGGTATTCCAGGAGCGGCTACCTTGGCTGGGCTTTCTCACCAGGAAGCAGGTCTTTGCTCCACTTTACATTTTTCTGTTTTTCCAGAACGTGATGCCTTTGACACCTTGTTTGACCACGCACCAGACAAACTCAATGTAGTGAAAAAGGTGAGCAAGAGGTGCCTGGGAGGGAGGGGAAGGAGATGCAGCCAAACATTAGACCCCACTCCAGTAGCTTGCAAGCTTCCTGAAACTGATGTCCTCACCGGCTCTCTGCGCTCGGGGCTTTCCTGCCTGATGCACACTTTACAGTCTTGTTCCTACTGGATGCCTTATCTCCTCCCTTCTTCTCCCATCAGGATGACAGTGTCTCCTGGGGGTTCTGAGGCTGTAAGCACCTTGTCTTCCCACCCACACTGCACCATGGGCCAACCAGGCCTCCTCCCTCAGACCTCCCTCCTCTCCAGACACAGGCACCTGCCCCAGACGGTCTAGAAGAAGGGATCCTATGAGGACATTTCTTCTCTGGCCCCTCTGCCCTGGGATAGGACACTGCACCTAGCATTTTGCTCTTTTGGGACTTCCTGCCCCTTTCACAGCCCTGAAACTGGCTATTTGAACCACACAGTGCATGGGACCACCAACATGGGGGCAGTCCTCTCCCGCGAACTCAAGGAGCTTTGCAGAAGAGCCTCGTAGGCTGCTCGTTCTCACTCAGCTCAGGAGCGATCCCTGGCTGGCACCCTTAGCTAGGCCTTGTCCCACACTGTTATCACACTGGTCCTTGTCCTCACAGTGGAGTCACAGAGGTGCCTCCAGGGTCTGACAGTGGCAAGGGTCTCCATCTTCATGCCTGGCTTGTGCTTCTCTTTTAGACACTCATCACTTTTGTGAACAAGCATCTGAATAAACTGAACCTGGAGGTCACAGAACTGGAAACCCAGGTGGGTAACAAGCCCTAAGTGCAGCCATGGTTCTAAGGGCCCCATCCCTGCACCGCCAAGATGGCTTTCCATACTGATGCTGAAGCTTTCCCAGGAGGGACGGGGATTTCTGTTCTTCTCAGAGGGGTGAACTGCATGAAATGTTGACTTTTTTCTAATTTTTTATTTTGAAAAGTTGCAAGAATATTCTCATGAATATCCATATACTCTTCACCTACATACACCATTTGTTAGCATTGTTAGCTAAATGCTAACAGAGTTAGCAGAGTTTCTTTCTCTCCCTCCCCACCCCACCCCCAATGCTTCAGGATACATCTCTAAGAACAAGTATCGTCTTAAATAATCACATTGCAATTATCAGATTCAAGCAATTGCAACATCAGGATGTTGATCTATTTAGGTTGAACCACATAAAGTTGCTGATATTTGACTACTTTTGACAATATCATCTGAGTCAAAGAATGTAGTTGTCTTAATATACTCAGGCTGCTTTTATTTTTTATTATTTTTTTAATAATAAATTTATTTTTTATTGGTGTTCAATTTGCCAACATACAGAATAACACCCAGTGCTCATCCCGTCAAGTGCCCCCTTCAGTGTCCGCCACCCATTCAAGCTTTTAATGGTCATTTCTCTTTAGTCTTTTTTTAATATAGAACAAATCCCCAGCCATCTGTTGCATGACATTGATGTTTTTGAAGAGTACAGGCCATTAGGTGCATAGGATATCTCTTTCTTTTCCCCTCGTGATTAGATTCAGATTATGCATTTTCAGGGACAGTTCCACTCCAGTAACACTGTGCTCTTCTCACGCACTCTGTCCATTAGGCCGTACATTACTGGTGACAGTAGCTGTAGTCACTTGGTTAGTCTCCACCAGCTTTCGCTACTGTAAAGCTTCCTCCTCCCTTATAATTAATTATTATCAGGAGATACTTTAAGACTGTCTACTGTACCATTTCCCAACCCCTTTCATCTGTGATGAACTTTTTTTAAGACTTGAGAAAGAGAGTGAGTGAAAGAAAGCGTGCGCACACATATAAGTGGGCGGTGGGGCAGAAGGAGAGAGAGAAGCAGACTCTCCCACTAAAAAGGGAGCCCGATGTGGGGCTCGATCTCAGGACCCTGGGATCATGACCTAAGTCAAAGGCAGACGCTTAACCAACTGAGCTACCCAGGTGCCCCTGTGATAAACCCAAGTATGGTTTTGAGGATGTGGGCACCTCGTGTTATGTTTAAGGCAATTCCCAGATCTGTCACTGAGCTCTGCCTGTGTCTTGTGTCTGCACTCTATAAAATGAGCTTTAGTTACTCTTTTGGAAAACAAGGAACCCTCTGGAAAAGTGATAAGCCCTTGAGAATGCTAGAATGATTTCTGAAATTCCCACTTCAGTTTTCATGGGTAAGGTGTGTTAGGAGAGGAGCCTCTGCCAGGGGTCTGTCTGTGGATCAACCACCCAAGTCATCAGAGCCATCAGAAAGGGGTAGGACAGTCTAGGTCAGTAGCTCTCAGAGTTTTCTGAGTTAACCCTGACCCTAACTCAAGGTCTTCCCCTGAGTAGACAGATTGGGTTCTTTTATTCTCAGTCCAGCCACCACTAAAGAGAGGCCCAGAAGTTAACTCACTCCGTGGGAGGGCCTTGATTCTGACACAGATGCCGGGGTCTGTTCTTCTAATATCTGCCCTGGTATAGCCTGGGATGAGTCAGGCTTGGGCCCTCCCCCACTGGAATTGAAGGCCAGCTGGATGGAAGCTGCTCCTAGGTCAAGTCCAAGACCAGCCAGTACATCCATCATGAAGGCTGAGTCACAGGCTGGTTACCCAGCAGAGCTCAGACTGGGTCCAGCCTACATTCCAGGCAAATCTGTCTAGTTTTAAGTTTCTTGAGATGATTCTAAGAACGTTGACCTCTTGAAAGCTCCTTAGCACCTGGGGCTTTTGCCCATAAAGATGTGGGGGGGCTCCACCTCCTTTAAGAAGTTCTCTAGGGACGCCTGGGTGGCTCAGTGATTGAGCATCTGCCTTTGGCTCAGGGCGAGATCCCAGGGTCCTGGGATTGAGTCCCACATCAGGTTCCCCACGGGGAGCCTGCTTCTCCCTCTGCCTCTGTCTCTGCCTTTCTCTGTGTTTCTCATGAATAAATAAATAAAATATTTTTAAAAATAAATAAAAGGTTCTCTAATTTGAGGTATGCATCTGACCTCTAGGTCTTTGTTCTCCATCCATGGAACACCTACTCAGCCCAAACGTCCCCCATCCCACAGGCCCTCACTGCCTTCACAAAGCCCAATACACATTCTCCTTGTCCTCCCGTCAGCAGAACACCTGCACCTCCCACTTAACCCAGGAGTCTACTGCTCTTCAGACCAGGTTCCCAACTGTCCTTGATGGAAGCCACCAGGCTCTAAGCCTCTGGCTGTGACGCTCAGCACACAGTTGTTCTTTGTCAGCAAGAGCCAGCAAGTCATATCCTGACTGCTTTGCCGTCCTCACAGATAGTAATCGCAATCGTTAACATTTAGTAAGTGCGGCCTACATGCCGGACAGTGATGTAGGCACTCTACATACATTAATCGGTTTATCCTCAGATAACCCCATAGAGTAGGTACTGTACCATCATCATCCCACTTCATGGATGAGAAAAATGAGGCACAGAGAATTTATGTAACTTCCTCAAGTCACACAGCTAATAAGCAGGACAGCCGGAGGCCTAGCTGCAGAGCCCACGTTTGCAACAGCCACGCTGCTGCCTCCCAAACAGCAATACGGTGAGAGGTGAGGAAGGAGAATGCCCAGGCCCGTAGGACACTAGACTTCTTTCTCTGTTCATGAAACAGAAGTCACCCTGGCGTGGGCCTTGGATCCCCTCTCCCTCCTCCCTCGCACCCTCTCCCCTGCCAGCTACTCCTGCTCCTCCCTCGGGCCTCCAGGCAGTGCCACCTCCAGAAGCCTTCCCTATTGTCCTCAGCGGGAATAGGGGGCTTCTGTCAATGTCACACAGGCCAATGTGCTTCTGTCCATCAGAGTGGCTGCTGCCTTTCCTCCGCATCTGTCTCCCTGCTAGACCCGAGCTCCTCAAGGGCAGAGGCCGCACCTGACCTATCTCTGTGGTCCCCTTGCCGGGTCAGGGATGGGCGCAGGGTCAGCGTGCAGTACACACTGGATCAGCCCAAACCAGGACATGGGCTGCGGCTCCTGTGCTGGGCCAGCTGGATGCGGGGCGGGGAGGGGGGGGGGCGGGGGCTGCTTGCAAAGCAGAGCTTCCTGCCCGAGGCTACCACCCCTCACCCCCTGCCAGCAGCCCGCCTGGGGGGCAGCCTTCCAGGAGCTGACATGGCAACTGATGAGCCCCAGGGTAGGGCTTGCCTGGGGGGCTCTAGGGCCCAGCGCCTTCACCTGGCCTTGTCCCTCCAGTTTGCAGATGGGGTGTACCTGGTGCTGCTCATGGGGCTCCTGGAGGGCTACTTCGTGCCCCTGCACAGCTTCTTCCTGACCCCAGGACAGCTTTGAACAGAAGGTAAGGGGAGGGGACATTACGGGAGGCCTCGGGCCGCATGGCCCACTGTCGTCCGCCCACACCCTGCTGGGGCCATGCAGGGAAAAGGCAGTGGCTTCCCGTCTGCCCAGAGCCTTGGGTTCTGACCAACAGCTGAGCTGGGCCCTGCAGACCCCCGAGCACCCTCAACGGCTCTCCCTTCCCTTGCTGTCTGGCCCGGCGCCCTAGCTCCTGCGGGGTGCACGGCCCAGCCTCCTCTCCCCCCAAGACCTGACGGGCAAGGTGGCCGCAAGGCTGGCCAGGCCGGAGGCTCACGCTCAGCCGAGTTCCGATGTGGCTCCCGGACTGCCACCGCCTGCCCGCCAGACAAGGGACATTTGGTCCAAAGCAGAAACCACTCTGCCTCTTGAACAGGTCTTGTCATCTGATCCTATCTCAAAGTTTAAAGTCCTGGCAGTTGACACGGGAACACAGTAGGACAGGAGGATGATCTTGAACTGCTCCGGGGACCTTTCACCAACAGCCAGCTGGGCCCGGCCAGCTCCACACGGCCTGCGCATCTTGGTAGCTTCTTTTCTCCTCCAAATTCAGGCCTCGTTTTTACCCGGCCTCTGCCCTTCTGGCTGTCGTGTCGACTCCTTCGCTTCCCAGGGTCCAGGAGTCCGTGCACCATGACCCAGGCACTGCGTTTCTCTTTCCAGGTCTTGAACGTCTCCTTCGCCTTCGAGCTCATGCAAGATGGGGGATTGGAAAAGCCAAAACCACGGCCAGAAGGTACTTTGCTCTTCCCTGGGTTTAAGACTCAGAAACCCTTCCCCTGCACAGGTCTTTAGGGCACAGGGCAAGCCTCATGTTTGACATCAGGGGAAGGGTTTCTTCTCTGAAATCGTCTTTGCCATTTGTAGGCGGAGGTGGGACGGAGCATACTGCTCAGTCCTGGAGGTCCTTTGTGAACTACAAATAAAGATCCCATGCACAGGATTGCAGAGGAGGGCGGAGCCAAGGTGCCACAGGAACTGCCCTGTGCCTAATTTCCAGGTTCTTCTGTCCCTGGACAGGATGCTGACCTGTCAAATAACTGCGTCCTGGCCAGGCAGGGGTGGGTCCAGGGGTCCCCACCAGCAGCTCTGCTCTGAGCATAGTTGCCTTTCCTATTCTTTGCTCACTCCAACTCTGCCCGAAGAGGAGGCCTGATTTGTTGGGTTCATACTGCAAATGTAGGGCTGAATAAAAATGCAGAAGGACCAGACTGCTCAAGCAGCCCTTCCCTGCTCACACTTGGAGCTGTGTGCATTTGTGCATATGGGAGGCACATCTCTCCCGGGAGTCTTCTTGGTACGGACATTTATTGACTTACCAACTGAAATATTCCATTTTATCAGCACTGGTGAGTCAACACTGTGTTGCAGATAATTTTCTGTTTTCCATTCGTGGGCCTTTTTGCTTGCACTTTCCTAATTGTTTAAAGGAAAGCGGACAAGTAAGGATTGGGTGTGTTCCCTCCCCATTGCTGTGCCTGTTCCTCCACCCATACCTCCACATCAGGAGGGGGGTGCATGCTGTCTAGGGGCACAAGACCCCGTAGATGGTGATATGCCAAGAGGGGTGGGCTGTTCCTGACCTCAACGCACTTGCAGCCCTCAGGGGAGAGAAAAGATATACCTGAGTAACCACAACAGAATGACAACTGCCATGAAAGAGGTAGAGCTAAGAGAGCGAGATGTGATATCACATCCATCTGGGTAGAGACGGTTTGGTGGAGATGGTGGCAGCGGGGCTCAGCCGGGAAGAGTAGATAGGGCTTTTATATCTGGAGATGGGGACAGAGGCAGCAGCACCCCAGATAGGAGGACAGCATAAGCAAAAGTCCCGTCTGGAGAATGGGGAGAAGCTCTGTTTGTGAGACAGCAGAGCCTGTAGCTTAGCTCCTGACAGCCCTGGATCTGGGCCCCACCCTAACAGCTGTGTGGCCCTGGGCAACTTACCTACCATCTCTGAGCCTCCTTTTTAGGTCTGTACAGATGGAACTCCTAGAGACATGCACCTGGCAGGATGCAATGGGATGATGTCTGATGCAGAGCACCTGGCACCTGATAATGAATGTAAATAATTACCTATTGGGCTGGAATAGTAAGAGTACGAATTGAATAATGGTTGGTGAGGCTGAAGCGAGCTGGTTTAGGTCCTGGAGGGACTTGATGCCAAGGCAGAAAGTACAGACCTTATTCTGTAGGCAGTGGGAGACATGGGAGGTTTTTTTTTTTTCTCTTATGTTTTTATTTATTTGAGAGAGAGAGAGCACGCGTGCATGAGCAGGGGGTAGAAGCGGGGGAGAGGGAGAAACAGGTTCCCTGCTGAGCAGGGAGCTTGACGAAGGGCTCCATCCCAGGGCCCTGGGATCATGACCTGAGCTGAAGGCAGACGCTTAACCAACTGAGCCACGCAGGCACCCGACATGGAAGGTTCTTAAGCAGCCCAATGATGTGATCAGAGCTCTGTTCCAGAGAGATCATTTGCAAGGCAGCGTGAAAAACAGATATTTAGCAGCAGGGCACCATCAGCGGCGTTGGGGAACCCAGGAAGAAAAGCCAGCTTGGCAGGGGACATAAGGATGTCAGCCTTGGAAACCTAAGGCATTGACCAAGCAGAACCGGAGTTCGGGGAAAAGATCAGGGCCGGGGTTATGTAATTGGAAGCCTCCCGCTTAGTGGAAACCCAACAACACGAGAGCATGCAGGGAAGAGTAAAGGGTGGAGGACAGTATCTTGTGGGCCTGCCTTTACTTGAAGCCGGAGGGGAAAGCAGGATAACCAGAGAGAAGGGGTGGACTGTGCAGATACGGGCTGGCTCCCCGGGTCGGGCCTCGTCACAGACCTTGCTACCTCAGCTCTGGCCAACAAGAGCCAATCCTTTATTCTGTCACCAGGCGCCTGGTCACTGCCAAGGCTGCCATCGCCAGAGGGCCCCTAGCAAGGTTGGTGTCCCTCTAGGGGCCCTCTCAGGCCAAGGTCACTCTGGCCATCCTAATGCCCTGTGGCCGGATGACAAGCATCCCGCTTCAGAGTAAGAGACTGCAGGAGAGTTCTGGCCAAGGTTTCTGTTTCCGTGTTCCATTGGTTCCGTGAACCATTTAATAGGAAACTTCCTGGTCATGAATCAGAAGTACTCCCCCGCTACGTCCATTTTCAGGCATTCATTTCCCTTAGAACAGAGAGTTTTCCCAGTATCAATTAACCGATAGGGATATTTCAGCATTTAGAGGACATTTCTTGTACAATTAACTGACTGAACTGCTTAATATGAAACTTCCTGACCCATGCAATGGAAAAACACATCTGTTTTATTTGTTCTTACGCTGGGCATCATGCCCATGCTGAAAATTTCCAGTGCGTAAAGAATTGAAATGGCATTTTGTGAAGTTGTACTTGGGGAGAGGTGTATACCCCAGCGTTCCCTCTGCCCCCGTGCCTCTACCTGGAAAGTGAGGTTCGGTAGTAAATGCTGCAGACTTTACAGAAGGTGCCAATGTGGGTAGTTCTTTGAGGGTGTTTCAAAATCAAATTGGTTGTGGTGGAGGCATTTTATTTTTCATGGCAAATGTTTTTAGGGTCAGGAAAGTGCATTGTCTGCCGTGCTGTTTGACATTCAAAGTTCCGTCGCACCTTGAAATCTCCTGGGAACTGGGTGTGCATCCCAGATGACTTTTGGTGCCCAGGCTTCAATAACTTCTTGTAGCCCAAGCATTAGCACCAAGCTCACGGCCAATGAAGCAGTTGAAATATTGGCATAAAGCTGGTGGCTTTTTATTTAGGACATCATACCTCCTGTCTTCCATTGCACACACCTACCCTGTTATTATTCAAGTAGACTCTTCGCTGGATATGGTCAAGACTCTGACATTCTAGCCAAGTGGGGACTCAGAAGATAACCTAGTACTCGCCAGGAATGAAGCCTGTAGGTCAGCCAGCAGGCTGATGGGATATCTACAATTTAAAGAGTCGAAAAGTTGGGGCCAGACTTCAAGCAATGCTAAAAAAAAATCCAGACAGGTGACAGCCGCTGAGGTCCAAGTGATCGATTCATTCTGGAAAGGACTTGGGTAGTGGCTGGAAATACAGAAAATAGCTCCATTTCTCTTCCCCTTCCCTAAGGAGAGACTGTGCAGACCAGATAGTGGCACAAATTTAAACCTGACAATATCAAGTGTTAGCAAGGACATGGAGCAACAGAAACGGCTGGTGTGAACAGAAATAGAACCACTGTTGAACAATAGCTTGTCTTTATGTAATACGGTTGAAGATTTGCGGTACCTTATATGGTAGGCAGACTGATGGCCCCCAAAATGCTCACACCCTAATACCCCAGGACCTGATCATATGCTACCTTATATGGCAAAAGGACTCTGCAGATGTGATTGAGGATCTTGGGGCATCTGAATAGTTCCGGAATAATCACAAGGGAAACAGAAGGCTCAGCGTCAGCGTGATGCAGCATAAGAAAGACTCAAACAGCCATTGCTGGCTTTGCGGGTAGAAGGGGTTACAAGCCAAAGAATGCAGGCTTCTGGAAGCTAGCCCCTAGAAGCTAGAAAAAGCAAGAAAACTGATGTCGCAGGAGTCTCCAGGAGACATTGCAGCCCTGCAGATGCCTTGATTTTATCCTAGTGCAGCCTATTTTTGGACTGTGACCTTTAGAATTATAAGATAACATGTTGGGGTTCTTTTGTAGTCACCAAACCTGTGATAATTTGTTAACAGCAACAATAGGAAACTAATACACCACCTGACACAGTAACCCCACTCCTAGGTAGGCATGTCCGTACACCAGGAAACTAGGCCCAGAATATCCACAATAGCCTAATTACAGATCATTATAGTTCTATCTCAATAAAACCAATAACACCTCAGAATGGTTTACAAAAATGAACAGCTCACACCACCCAGATGAATCCTATAAACGTAAGAAAAAAATCGCAAAAGACGACATGTAGCACAATTCCATTGACATAAAGCATGAAAACAGGCAAAGCTAAACTCTGCTATTTAATGGTACATACATTGCTGGTGGAATTATGAAGGAGGAGGAGGAAATAGTCACCATAAAAGTCTAGATAGCGGTTACCTTTGCCAGGTGAGAGAGGTTTGTGACCGTATTAACAATGTTTTGCTTCTGTCGTGGGTGGTGGAGGCACTCTTTCAAGCATTTAAAACTGCACATATATGTTACATGAACTTTTCTGGATGTTTGTCACCTTTACATTAAAAAAAAAAAATATATATATATATATACAGAAAATAGCAAGATCAGCAGATAGGGTAGCAGGCCAACACCAACATGACCCATCTGCAGAGCATGGGGCCTATCCCGGTGGGGAATGGGGAGCAGAAAGGTAAGGGAGGCAGAGACTGAGGATCCACTAGATCCATCAGGATGGGGCTGGAGGCTGGATTCACCCCACTCGAGTAGAGTAGCCAGCCTGTGACTGCCCAAATTATTCCACCCCCCACCACCTGGTGGCACTGAGCTACCAGGTGTCTTCTCACCTTGGTCAAGAGATTTGGGGACCCAGTGGGGAAGCTCAGAGAAGGAGCCTCAGCAACTGTCCCAGACTGGGATGAGGGACACTGCTGGCACAAACAGGGCCATGGAGGGCACGACCATACAGGGCCCTGTCCCTCTGGGTAAAGATGGAGTTGCCACTGTAAAGAGAGCTCCCCTTCCCTTCCTTTGACTTCGGCATCTTTTAGAGGACCATGAACCCGTTGTGGATGGTCATCTAAGAAGAGTCACTAATGCCACCAGGCGAGAGGAGCACACACTGAGCCTTTTCCCTTTGCCCAGAGGCTGTTTTCTCCCTGGAGTAGCCTTGGGTCTGATTTCTGTGTCCCCTGGCGGCAGCCAGCCAGCCAGGCTCTGCTCTGGTTGTTTCTAACCAGGAGCCCCACCGACCAGACTGCTCCCGGGGAGAGACCCTGGGCCAGCATGCAGAGGCCATCAGAGCAGTACTGAGGTACTGATCACACAGTTTATTAGGCCAGGACTCTCCAGAGCCTCTGTTTATATAGCATGGAGTCACAGTTCATTCCCAGGAATCCAGAGCCCCTCTCCTGGCTGACACAGCCCATCCACTGCTGGGAACTGTGTGGCAGTTGGCTTCCTTGATGAGAACAGACAATACGCAGTGTCCCTGGCTGTATTCACCCCCTACCCCTTCACCTGGCAGTGATGGCCTATAGGATTAAGGGACTCCGGTTTCTTAGGGAGCAGGGCCTAGTCTCTATGAAAGGCTCCCCCTGGAGTTGTGCAGTACACGGGCTGCACAGCTGTACACAACAGCTCTGTTAACAGGCAAAGACGGCAAAGGGGAAGGGAACTACCATTTAGGGAGCCCTTCATGTGTTCTAGATTTTTTTTCATAAAACCCAATTTTACCAGTGAGGAAACCGATTCAGACAAGTTAAATGACTTAACTGGGTTACACAACTATCATGAAGATGGGCTTCAAGCCCTAGCGGGCCTTAAAATTAAATCATCAGCTTGAGACCTTCTCCCATAGTGAACATTTTCCTTCTCCAGAAACCTCAGAACTCACCTGTCCTTAAAAGGGGAAAACAAGTCCTCCTGCCTCCATCCCTGTCTGTCTTCCATGAGTATGCCCTACCCCAAGTTCCCCCTTGGTGGCCAGGCCCACTGCCTCCATTGCCTGTCTGCCCATGTTGTGAGTAATACCTCCCCCTGCACCTGGCTCTGCTCCCTCCCTGAGTCCCCAGTTGGAGCCATGTGCCCGGGAGCTCTTTACCCACTTGGGAGCACGTAGCCCTATTGGCTATCTTCTCTTCCATGAATTTCCTTCCTTGGCTCACGTGACCCTGGGCAATCATTTATTCATCTGTCTGTTCATACGCTTTGAGGTCTGTGCATGCCAGGTACTAGGCCAGGTGCTGGAGCGTGCAAGACTGCCTGTCTGTGATCAAGGCACACACAGTCCAGGGAAGAGGCAGACCGGGTCAAATGAGCACACGAATGACTGATTTAGGACCGGAGTGAGTGCCTTGAAGGGGAGCATGGGTGCTTTGAGACCCTAAAGCAAGGTACCCTCACCCAGGCCAGGTGTCAGGAAGGTTTCCCTACGGTGATGGTACTTTGAGCTGAGGTCTGCAGAAAGATGAGGAGTCAACTATCCGGGGAAGGTAATCTAGGTACACGGCGTGTGCAGAGGCCAAGATGATGGAGAAGTGCAGCCATTGCCAGGGAGTAAAAGGAAGTCCACATGACCTGTGCAGAGTGAATGAGGGGAAGTGTGGCCTGAAGTGAGACTGGGAAGGTGGGCCGGGTTCACATCATCTCTTGCCGAGTCACGATTTAGGACCCTAGCTTAAGTGAAATGGTTGGATACATAGTCCATACAAGTTGTGAGCTGCACAACATCAAGGGGCACCATTTACGTTGCACCTATGGTAACGATGCCCTGGAAATATGAACAACACACCCTGAAGTTGTGCAGTGTACATCCTGCACAACCATACCCAGAGACTGAACAGACTACCTACAGTGGGTCGCATAGATTAGAGAGGGCAGGAGGCTTTAAGGAGCCCAGTTAGGAGCTTGTGGCAGTGGTCCCAGCACCACCCTACCACCCCTGTCATGCTCACTCCCTTGCTGAGCTCCTCTGTCCGTCTCTCCTTTCCAATTCCTTCTCTGACTTCTTAATGTTTGACTTGAGTGGAACTTAAGAACCACTCAACAGCAAGCAGTCAGGAAAAGCAGGAATCAGCCCACAGGCCATAGGCCTCCACCTGGCAGAGGGTGCCTTGGATGGGCAGGGTGGAGTAGCTGGAGAGGGCCTTATGTCAGCAGAGGCCCGATATGTGCCTGAATCCAACCGACATGGGGGCAGAAAGGGAAACTGAGCTCCAGGCCTCCCGAGTGCTCCCAGGAAGGCCATCAGCACGTCCATCAGCGGGAGAGCTTGGAGCAGGGTCTGAGCCCAGCTGGGATGAGGTCGAGAGGGGGTCGCAGGAGCCCTGGACCCTGGGGCCTGAGCATGCTGGCTGTGACAGCCACAGCTGCGAGGGTCCCCAGGCTAAGACCTGCAGGCCACAACCCAGTCCATCGGAGCCACTGGCCTCCCGCTTTGCCTGCTCTCCAAGAGACCCTGTTCCTATTGACCCAGGCGTGGCTAGAGCTCGGATGTCTTCCCCAATCCCTTCCTTCCCGGCTTTGAATCCCAGAGTACTTTTTATTTCCTCTTCCATCATTTATTTCATCTGACCTTCTACACAGTCAGGTTTTTAAAGATCAGTCTTAACTGTGCAAAACACCACATATACAGAGAGGTCCATAAGACATAAACGTGCAGGTCCAGGAAATAATATCCCACAAGCCACCATGTCCCCACTACCCAGCTCCCAGGTGCTCCTTCCAGCCACAGAATCCTCAGCCTTTTCCCTAAATGTTACCACTGTCCCAACTTTCATAGTCATTGAGCTCTTGCCTTTTCTTTTTTGGGTTTTTCTGTTTTGGTTTTTTTGCTTTTCCCAATTTTTTACTTAAATGTGCACTCCTAGATAGTAGGGAGAATTCTTTGTGTCCACTTTACTCTGGTTCTTCAGAGGACAGCTCTCCAAGGGAGTGAGTGCAGGCCAGGGGTGGAGGGGACATGGGCAAGGAAGGGGCCTCGCAGGGCAGAGGAGCTTCCAAGGCCTCGAGGGGCAAGCAGAGAATGAAGGTGACCAGTAAATAGAAGGGAAGGAGGGAGGAGATGGTTGTATAAAAGTTTGGGAACCCATGCCAGAGTTTTCCTGAAAACACAAACTCCCAGCCTCAGCTGCCTTGCTCCACCCTCCAGTGGAAGCTGTCTGTCCCCCGATGGCACCTGCTTACCGAGTACTGTCTGCCCGGTGGGCTTCTGTGCCCCTGGCCCTCCACACAACTCCTGGCTGGCTCCTCCTGATGGAGGAAGCTGAAGGCAAAGGAGCCCCAGGGATAAGCAACACTCAGGAAATGGGGCAGGGGCCCCTCACCCGAGATGTTTCCAGAGCAAAGCCCACATGCTCCAGGGTCTGCTTCATTTCCACGAGAGGCGAGACCCCCTCGCCCAGCACCTCTGCCCCTTGCCGCCCCTGCTCCAGATTCTCGCTGTACACACCGCCCATCTTTCACCACCCACCTGCCCGTGGCTGTCTCGTGGGGGGTGCTTTTCTCTCCCAGCCAGACTGGGAGCTCTTCAGGAGCAGCAGGTGATATCCAGGGGGTGAGGCGGCGGGACGTCCACCGCAGGACCACGCTGGGCACAGGAGGTGGGTGGTGGAAGGAAGGGGACAAGGACACCTGCCGTGGGCTCTGTGGCCCCACTGAAGCAATGTGTGTTTTTGTTTTCCACACAGACATTGTCAACTGTGACCTGAAATCCACACTGCGAGTGTTGTACAACCTGTTCACCAAGTACCGGAACGTGGAGTGAGGGGCACACCGGGCCACTCCCCGACCGCCTGAGCCTGCTAGTTCCTGCGTCCAGCTCTGTGCTCTCCCACCAGCCCAGCTACCGCCCAGGATAGCAGGCCTGAAGTTAGGAAGGACGGATCCGTAACTCAGTGGGCCTGCTCACACCTCCCAGGCCCTGGGGACTGACTGGCCGTTGTGCCCATCCTGGTGCCAGGTCCAGATTTCCTCAGTGTGATTTGGGAGCCAGTTTAGGCCCAAGAGACTCCCCTCAGAAGATGAAAATAAAGGTAATGGTCCCCATTTAATGGTCGTAAACTATGTGCCGGGCACCACGCTAAGTGCTCCAACGTAGTCATGATTCCCACTGAAGCAAATATTATATATAATCCCCTTTTACAGATAAGGAAACTGAGGCTCAGAGAGGTTCAGTGACTCGCCAGAGGCTGGCATCTGTTTTCCTTCTTCGAACATGTTTGCTAATAACTAGCCCATCACAGTACACTCTGCACATTCTATGGTTGGGGGGTGGGGTGTGCACCTGCACTCTCCGAGATGGAAAAGCCACCCCCCCCCCCACCTCACCACAAGGCGGGCTGTGTCAGGGCTTAGTGATTCACACTGACATCAGCTAATCCAATTTAACTCAATTAATTGTGTGTGTGGCAGGAGTCATGTCCCTCAACTACTTTGTACAAATGAAAATTACTCTTAATTCCTTCAGATTTGTAATAACCCCATACTCTGGTTTCAGGGTGACATTTGGGAAGAATTCTGTTTAAAATTAATGGAGTGGCACATTCTGCAGCCTTTTTGCTTGATTGCATGTAATGGAAGTGCCCTATATTTTCCTGCAAAATAAGGACTCAATTCATTATCGTTAGGCAAATGTACAATATACTCAGGCACCAGAGAGCTGGGCGCAGGCCCATGTGAGCATGGCTTAGGAAGTAGGGCTCTTCAACAGGGACCCTTGAACTTTAAAGAAAGGAACTCCTTTTTGCCTTCTAATTGATCATTTAGACCATTTCTGGCTAAGTCTGCCCACATGCAATTACTGGCTAATTCAGGCGAGGAAAAATGTAAGTCATTTAGACCCAAGCCGAGCAGTCTCCTTGCGTGGGATTACTCGTGGGGTTTGTGGTTACTTGTATCTCCTCTCCATGAACCCAACTTTGAAATACGGGGCTCTACTTGTCCCGGGCTGCTGGGTTCTGTGGGAATAGTAAAGGGGCTGAAGTGGAAATGACCAGAAGGGCAGGAAGCATGGGGAAGCACTTTTGCACTTGACCCCAGACAGAGGGATAGTACTGAACATCTGCCCTTAAATGGACCAAGGCCATGGGGTAAATAACTTGTTTTGATGTTACATCTTCAATATAGAATTTTCCTAAACACGTCAGATGGACACCAGCCTGTATACCCACCCCAAGTCTGTGCTGCTCTGTCACTACTTTCAGCTCATTGCCCAAAACCCACCTCTGGCTTGAGGAATTTTGATTTCTGTCCCCACCGCCGCCACCCCCTACCACCAGCTAGTCCTCCCATATTGTCCAAAACATTTCCTTCCAGCTTCCAAACATTTCCTGCTCTCTATCTATTGCAGTAACTCAGAACCCATGAAATTTAGACGCACCACCAATTTCTGCGGATATTTTGCTCTAAGAAATCAATTGTTACTCAGCATAATGAGCTTTTAAGGTATATGGACAATGCACTCTCGTGCCAATTTATATAGAAGGATACAATTCTTTTTTACGTGATTGACGAAATGTTACGTTTTTCATTAGGAAACACTAAATCGTGTAATATTTCTGTTTGTGCTCCTTTCAATTCCTGACGGCAAATCAAGATAAACTATTGCTTTGTCTCTTTGAGCAGCCTGAAAGCGGGATGAAATAAGAGGGATGCATTCATTTAAACATGCTTTGCTGTACGAATTCTGTCTCCTTTGTCGTCCTTTTTTCTTTACGTTCAAGCTGCAAATGTACAAAGTGCAAGTGGCCTCAATAAGAGCCCCCCTCTCCGCATTTTGCATTTACATGGTCTGGAAACACATCAGAACACTGGGAAGGTTTTAAACAACAGGTCTCGAGACCGAGGTCTCTGCCTCCAGAAACCTAGGGCCTCAGGTCTGTCGTCTCCCCTCATCTGGAGGTCTTCCTTTAGATTCTAGGATCTCCTGCTTAATACACAATGGTGGTTTTGAAGGTGGAGAAAGACATCAGGACAATAAATAAACCAAACTTCTCCCTCTGCTCTTTAAAACAAACAAACAAACAAAAAAACAGGAATCAAGTCTCTGTGGGCTTACTGGGGTTTTGTGTTGTTATTGTGCCTTTTCTCTTGTAAATTCATTGATATTTTTAAATAGTTCATATATAAATGGTACAAAATTCAAAAAGCATGATGGGTATATCTAGTAAAAAACCTAAATCTGCCTCCTTCCCCTCGCCCAGCAGCCGGTAACCCTCCCCAGAGGCAAATATTTTTATGCATTTTGCATATTCCAGAGATTCTCAGGCCATATAAAGCATCAACACACTTAGAAAATCTATCTTTGTTTTGTTTTTTGTTTTTTTTTTACATAAATAGCGTATCATACATACTGTCAGGCACGATGACTTTTTTCGCTTAATACCATATCTTGGAGATTTACACTGGACATTAAAACTTTTTCAAGTGAGACTATGAATGCTTTATAAATCCAAATGCACATCTCTGGTCTGCTTGGGCTAGGAAATGAAAGCCCTCCCTGGGAAGGAGGGAATGCTGCCTAGACTGGGATTTCAAAAGTTGAAACTGAGATCCAGTGGGTTGGGGGGGGTAGGGGGTATGTTACCAGAGACAGACTCATGCAGCCTGTACTGAATTTTTTTTTTGAAAGGCCTCCTTTATATTATTATGACGAATGTGTACAGTTTAAGTTTTCATTTGTACATATTACTATGGCTACTAATCTGTAATCGGCTAAGTGGTAATGGTTACTAAATAATGTGTGGATTCTGCTGCAAGCCCAGCAATGCTCATTTGTTCTACCAGAAAACTCCCATTCCCCATGTGCAGGCCCACAGTTGACATTCCCCAAATCTGGGAGAAGACTCTCTATCAGCACATTATCAGTGGTCCCTTGAGTTGGTTGCAACTTGCAATGGCTACATTCAGTACTTCCTAATTACGAATTACTGTTAGCTTAGCTTTATCATTATCAGTTTATTTTGTTGTGGGTTGCTTGGTTAACCCTACATAGTATACTGGAGCTTATTTGCATCAAAAGTATTCTGGAACTGTAATTTTCCAATAACCAGACTCTTAAGACATGTATACACTGTGGTTCAAATATGAATTGTCCATCCTCCAGTGCTAAAGCAAATGTATACATAATCCACTTCCCCCAAATTATCACTAATTTATTTTTCCACTGGAAAATGAGACTAGATGGAGTCAGTAGGTCAAGCGGTTTTGTCCTACCTAAGTAGGGGCTGATCAAAAATAATTTGAGACCCATTGCATCTAAGGCAGCTCCACCTCAGGAACCCTACGTACATAAAACATCCTAGCTATTCAAAAGGGATAAGTCCTGAAACCTTCACCACTGCTAATACGGCGTGCAATCTCTGCCCCCACCCCAACATTCTCTTAGGTCTATTGGAAAATTCAAGAATACTAAGAATAGGAGGACTGCATTGAAATCAAATGCTGTGTAGGAGAAAGACTCACTTGGCCACTAAGGGACCAATATCCACCCACCAGCTTCCCAACATCTGCAGATTCAAGTCTCCACAAAAGACCAGTTAGTATGTAGGAGTTGCTCACTGTGACAATTACAGAGATCATATCTGCAAACACCAAGCTGTATCTGCAAATACCCAATTTTGACTGCTTTCTCCTCTCTTTTACCTGAAGAATATAGACCCAGGCTAGCTCCAAAATGTGCTCATGCTCCCTTCTTTACTAGAGTAATGAGTGCACTTGTGAATACGTGCACAGCCATCCATGAGGCATCCATGAGCAACCCCCACACCAAGCCTGACAGTCCTGAGTGTCAGACTTCCCAAGTCAGAAGCCACCAGTGAAACAAGTCTTAAAGTACATTTGCAGGATGTTAATAGATGTTAAGTAGGGGGTGTGTGTGTCACATTCAAATAAGTTTGGGAAACATGAAGCTAAAGAAAATTAAACTTGCTTCCTACAGCTTTGGTTTAGTTTTTGCTTTTTGTGTTCTAACTGGGAGTGCATCTCAGAGTATCCTGCACTGGTGTCTATTATGACCCTCTAGAGACAGACTAGGGCACGTCCAGATTGCATCTGACCACGGGACCTATTTGCACGCCTGAGAAATTTGCAGGTGAGTGCTCTGTGGAACTCATCAGTTCACTGAGCCAGTTGACCAGATAGCCAACAAGTATGTGCTGAGCATCTGTGACGTCTTAGGTGTGCTGTGTCAGGCGTCAACAGAGGCTCACTTGCAGAGCTCACTTGGGGAGATGCACAAAAAGTCATCACAAATCAGCGGTACCTACAAACTGTGTTGGCCACTGAGGACAAACACAAAAAACTGTGAAAGAGGTCTCATTTAGGTTTTGAGGTCAAGAGAGGTCTCTGGCAACATGACGTTTTCAAGGGCTTGCCGGTCAAGGGAATGGCACAGCTGAGGACACCAAGCCGGGAGAAGACTTGGCTCCCTGGAGGAAACTGCAGAAAGCCAGGACAGCTAGAGTACAAGGAGGGAGGGAGGGAGAGAAGAGGTACCAGGTCAGAGGTAGCAGAGGCCTGTGGGTTTTATAAGAAAAATGGGAAGCAATGACATATAAAAGCCTTCTGGCCACAGTGTGAGAAAGCTGGAGAGAGCAGTCAGCAATATGGGGTCTGAGAGTGACCGGCCTTCTACAAACCATGGTGACAGCTAGAGAACCAAAGAGACCAGGAGAGGAGATGGAGCCTCTGCCCACCCCTAGTCTGGTCGCAAGCCCAAGCTGGAAGCCCAGGTGTGCTTAGGAGAGCCTTATCCTTCATCTCCCCAGGGCTGCTGGAAGGGCAGGGGGTCCTAAGCCATCTCCAACCTTCCTGCATTTCTGTCCTCTGAGAAGAGGAAAGGGAGACCAGAAGACTGGGCGGGCAGGGCTGTGTGTGTAGAGCAAAGGGAAGGACCTGCAGCCAGAAAGCGATCCCTGGGGCCCAGAGCTTCCAACCTTGTCACCACAGAGGACCGCTGCTGCCTACCAGAAGTGGATCACTCAGGCTTCACAGTTAGGGTCTTGTGAAATACCTTTCATTCCTATGGTATATTTATTTTCATTGGGAGTTTTGAAATCCCAGAAATATCCCTGGAAACCCCCGCTGGGGAGCAATTTGGCGGGAAACCAGTGCAGTGGGTGCCTGCCCCAGCAGGCCACCTCTCCCCAGCAGGCTCCGGGGGCCCGAGCCATCCAGGCCTCGGCTCCCCTGGGCCTTCCGCGTGCAGCACACGTGGGCCGTGGCTGTGACGCTGGCATTTCAAAGGGCACTCAGGAAATTCTGAGAAGCCCCGAGGATTAAGATAAATGAGGTTTTATCGGTGAAACAGCCTTTTCATTTCTTGTTATCGATTTTCATGTTTTCACATCTTCCGATGCGATTTGCTGGCCCAGGGTCGCATTCCAAGACACACAAACGTCATTAAGGCAACCGTTTTAAAGAGTGCCATGTTTTATTGGGGCGGACAGGCCAATAGATAAATAGTTAATGCGTTGCACATTTGCTTGCTATGGGAGACGGGGTTGGGACCGTGCGACTCTGAGCCCTTACGTGGCTTCCCGGAAACCCCGACAACGGCCTCGCCAACTGCCCACAGAAACGCAGGGCCTACCCTTGGCAAACGCCAGCTAGTGTTTCTGAAAAGAAGCTCCTGGAAGCCTTTCCCCACTCCAGCTTCAGAGGTTACCCTGGCTTTCCTCATTCATCATGATATTGGAGAATATAAACTCTCATGGAACTGGGGGCAGTTGGCTTAAAATAACGGACAGGAACATGGTGACCAGCGACCAGCACGCGCTAAGCTAGGTTCCTGAGGCCTCGGAGGCCTCCTCTCATCCATGTTCTGAGTCTGCGGTTAAGGCCGCGCGCTCATGAGTGGTTGCATCCTCTATGCGGCCCCTGAGCCTCGACCTCCTGCATCTGTGGTTCTCTCAGCTAATCCCCATAACGCCCCACTCTCTCACGTTGGAGTTGCGTGTTGTCCAGACCCATGACTAGGTCTGTCATTGCTGTGAGAGACCAAGCTCACCAGCAGCCACCCTGAGCAGGGGACCTGCCACATTTCTTTCATTCATAAAATTCACCCACCCGGATCCAAAGGCTTCCTGAGCTGCATGCCTTCAGTGCTATTTGTCAATAAGATACAGAGCTTCCCCTCCTGTTCTTTTCATGAGGGTTCCCGTCCCCACACGATGAGAATGCCCTAGCATTGACGAACGGGACACCAAACACCAGCGGACAACAGGAATCCCAGTCAACACCCTGGGCCAGGCCCCAAATACACGTGATCAGAATGCAATCAAGTCAGGGAATATTTGTGGACTCTGAGCTAGGCCCCTTTCTATGGACAAGATGGGATCTGGAATACAGGGTCCCTTCCCATCCCCCAAATGGATTCCTGCCTCCCAGTGGAGGTGAGTGACAGATGCAGCTCATCTAAAATAATTCAGTTCCATGTCACTATAGACCAGATACCTCTGAGCTTCCCTGGGTAGATTCGCCCAGAAGATAACCCAGCCTCAGCTGCAGTGTAATCTTTAGGGGCATTTGCCCTCAGGATCCGTGGATTTCACATTCCATACAGATTTGCTGCTACAGGAAAACATACAAGTCACCCTAAAGCCAAATGGAGATTTAGGGTCATTTGTCTAAAGTCTTGGTTGTTGCTGAGAAATCAGTGTTTATTCCACAGACTGCAAACGACCAGCCGGGCCCTCAAAAAATCCAGGCTGGGCTCCCCTGCCAGTCATGGGGACTCTGTCCTGGCACTCAAAGCTTGCTTGCCTCTCCAAGTCACTCTTTAGTCAGCCCCAGTAGTGGACATTTTTATTCTTGCTCCCCAGCATGGAACTGCTGCAGAAAAAAAAAAAAAAAATCATAGAACACATACCAGCTGACTACTCAATTGCCACTCGCTGCTCCTTGCCTTCCTTGCCTTGCCTCATAGTCCTCTGTCCTCTCTCCTGGATTCCCTTCACCTCCCCAAACACCTACTCCCTACCTTCTCCTCGGGCCCCTCCGCCTCCTTCCTCCCCACACCAGGTCTTCACCTCTTCCTTAACCAAGAAATCAAAGCTGTTTGCTTCCTGTTTTTTCCATAGCACCTCAACATCTCACTTCCTCTCACTCCTTTCCACCCGAGTTCCTAGGCTCCCCCTCCTTCCACCTGCCTCCTCCGGCAGCTTGGCTTTTTACTCCAGACCGTGCAGATGCCTACGGTGGAAAACAACTTGCACCCGCGCCAGTTCTCCAGGCAATTCCACCTTCTGTCCTGGTGGACACTCTCCTAAAAGGATACGGATCCATGCTAGTTCCACTTCCTTTTATGAAGCCCTAGAATCCACTATTAGTTTTCCAGCAACTGAAATTGCTCCCTGCATGGTCAGCTCTCCACGCACAGAGCTGGCCCCGACCCCCCTTCTCCTGGCTCTGCAGCATCTGACCATGCTGTCCACCACCTCCTTCTGGGAACTGCCTGCAAGGGTTGCACAGACACTACACTTTCCTGCTTCTCTCCGATTCCCTGGCTGCTGCTGTTTGCTCCTAGCTGGGCTTTTTTATCCTCTCCCCAGCCCCCAAATGTGAATGCTGCCCAGGGCCATCCTCCAGACTTATGTCTCTGCCGGCTTCCACCATGGCCTGCTCTCCTCCCCAGCCCCCATCTCCCCTGGAATGGGCTACCCCATTAGCCAACTTGGCACAACCGAGCACATCCACACTGAATTTTTATCCTCCTCACACCTACTGCTCCTTTAGACACGCCTTGTCTCTTCAGAGGCGTCATCTCCTTCCCAGGTGCTCTCAGACGCACAAAGGAGTTCTGGATTTCCTGCTTCCCTTCCTGAGCTGCTCCTCCACCACAACCCATCAGTTCTATTGATTGCCTCTTCATGAACCACCTGTTGTACATCAATCTCCTCTAGGCCCCAAGTAGTCCCCTAATTTAGGCCTCATCTTCTCATGCCTGGATGTTGCAATGACCTCTTAACTAGTTTCCCTTTGGGATGATCTGTCCTGCTCCTGTTCCCTGCCTCCAGGTCTTGAGACACCCCTCTCAAATACTACTAACAGTGGTGCTCCTGAGCACTTCCAGTGTGGACTTTCTACAAATAATCTGAGTCCTCTCGACAAGACCGTGAGGTACATCCTGTTACCATCCTCATTTTACAAAGGGAAAGATAAAGGCCCAGAGATTCAGGACTTGACACAGCTCTTGTACCTCTGGGCAACGCAGCTGGGCTCTGGAGTTCAGGTTCTTACCTCTTGAACTCACTAGGTCTCCCTGAGTCCCCTCCGCAGCTTGCCCATCCATAAACCAGAATTCCTTTGCCTATTCAAGGCTCCTAGCATCCACTTCTCTGCTGCCTGGCCAATCACTAACTAGTTGCATCCAGACAGGCCCGTCTGTTTGTCAGGGGACCTCTGTTTCCTGGCACCAGCTGTTCCCCTTTGCCTTGTTTTTAAAAGGAATTCCTGAAGCAACCAGGCTCCGACTGATAAGGTGGTCATTCATTTATTCATTTGTTCAATAAAGATTTAAATATTGCCTACACTGCCAGCCACTGCTAGGTGCAGGATGTTGCAGAGAACAAACGGGCATGGTCCCATCCCCGTGTGTGTACGGTCTAGGGACTTCCAAGCCCTGCTAATTCCCTCCGACCCCCGATTCAGACGCCACATGGAACCGGACTGCATCTCCTCCCGTGCTTCTGCTCTGCTTGACCCCCCTCCAGCCACAGTCCCTGCTAGGGTCCTGCTAGGGAGCTAGAGGGCTCAGACCCCCTTTGCTTGCCATGTATAACCCATGTTTTGCCAAAGCTAAGGATGTTGCCAGGGGACAGAGGCTCCCTCTCAGGAAAGCTCAGCTCCAAGCTCCTTTCTAGTCAGGAGGCCATGATTCAGAGATGAGCTCCAGATGAGCTCCAGTGGTCAAGGAACGACTCCAGACAAACTCTTGTTGGGTCACAACGATGTGTCAGGCACTGGGTTGGCTTTTGCAGAGAACTGCACAAGCAACCTCTCAGACAGGTGCAACTGTTATACCTATTTTATAGAAAACAGAGGTTCAAAAAGAAAAAAAAAGAAAACAGAGGTTCCCAGCTGAGACTCGAACCTGGTTCTGACTCTGAAGTCTTTATTCCTCCCACAATCCCCTGCTGCCTCCATATTCCTATCATCCTAGATTTCTGGGGCCACACGGGCTGGGGATGGGGGTCAAGAGCAACATCAGTGGGGTTTGACTCCAGCTGTGGATGTGTTCCTTCTCACATCTCAAATACTGTGTTTCCTCCTGACTACGTACTCGTCTAGTTAGTTGGTTGGCAGAGGGGGAAATGGTGAAGCTTTCCTTAACTAATTCCTCTGAGTGAAGAAAGACTTAAAACTCCAGAGGTGTTATTTTGAAGGTGTTACATTCTGTGTCTTTTCTTGACAAACACTTGGTTGTTTGAGGTGCTCTGGGAAGGGGTGCAGGTGTTAAGGGCTGAGGGAGCCTCATTTTCTCTCCAGCAAAGAAGTGGCCTGCCCTTTGCCCTGGAGTGGGGACTTGGGGGCTGTCTGGCCTTGGGCAGAAAGCAGGGACAGGCTGAGCATGAGACATGTGTCTGGAGGGAGGGAGAGAGCCAGGGGGAATGGGGGGGTGGGGGTAAGGCGACTGAGAACAGCCAAAACTGCTGACATCTCACAGGTGAGGCTCCCACAGGCTGGACACAGTTCTGGCAGGAGGACTCCGGGAGGTAGGGCTGAGCCTGGGAAGGAAGCAAGCTTGAGGTCAGAGGGAGGGGACACCATTCAGAGGGGACCAACCAGCTGGCCTGGGAGCCCCATGGGAAGGGCTGGAGGCAGGAACCCGAGCATGTGAGCTGGACCAAAGAGCCAGGGAGGAGGGCGATGCCCTGGGTGCCCAGGTACTCCAGCTAGACCCTGGGTCTTTAGCAGCCAGACCTTTCCAGGGCTGCCACCCATGAGCCGTCCCCTCCACCCTGTCCAATCTCCCTCCCCTCCTGGCCCCCACCCCGCAGCCAGAGTTGACTTCAGGGAAGGTCTGTGGACCCTGCAGCAGGGAACTTAGAGGCGTGGGGACAGCCGTCCTGGCGCACAGTCCAGGCCTGGCCCGTGCGTGCACCGATGCCCCCCACAAGTCTCCGCTTCCTGCATTCACGACCAGGACTACTCACGCTGGCCTGGCGTGGATGCTCTAAGTGGGAGAGGCCACGGTGATGCATATTTACAATAACTCCATCAGATATCTCAAAACGGAATTCCAGGGAAGAGCAAGCAAGCCACAGAGCAGCCATCATCTTCCGACAGTTTCTCGAAGTTTCAGGGAATCAAGTTACACTGACCCAGGATGGACCCAAGTGCTCAAGCCCATATTTTGGGCAGAGCCAGAAGCCCTGGGAAGTTCTATTTAGAGCAAAGCACGCCCGGCACGCCCGGCTGTGTGTCAGTGGGCCACTTTACCCCTCTGAGCCTCTTTCTTTGTAGTGGGATGTGAGCGAGGCCTGTCACTTGTTCAGCGTGGGGCCTGGTGGGGCCTGGTTCTGCTTGCCCGGCTCCGGTGTCTCCTTCCCGCCTCGCCCTCTTCAATCTTACAGCTGTGCTCCAAGTGTGCTAGTAAGCAGCCCAGACTGCGCGGGACGGCCGTGTCACCCGGGGCTGGTCAGGGAACCCAAGGGAGTGCTGCTGCGGACCTGGGGCCCAGCTGGGAGTTGGGGTCACGGAGGAATCCTCACTGCTCATCGTTGCAAGCATAGGACCAGAGTCTGCAAACACCGTGCTTGCTCCGCTCCTCACACACCTGGGGCAAGCACTACTAATCAATCTGGTGCTCTTCCTGGCCGGTGACGTCCGCAGCGGAGTGGGAGGGGGTGGGAATACAGAAAGGAAAGCCATCTGCCATTGTGCACAGAATTTACAGCTTAGGATGCCAATGCGGGGCTCCTAACAAGTGCCTAAATGCTCATCACTAGCCCTATTAGGGTCAGATGCTCACCCCTAGGCCACTAGGGGTAAGGCCAAGAGGCAGATCTATGAGAAGATAGTAGCTACCATTCAAACTCAAGAGAAACCAACAGCTCCTAGAAAAAAAAGCATGTTTTTCTACTCAGATTTTTCTCCTCTAGAAAAGCCACTGCCCTAGGTTCTCCAGGGTACCAAGCCATGTGAGAAATGAGCAAAAACAAACAAACAAACAAACAAAAACCCAGAGATGTTAAATGGTATGGCCCAGATGACCCCTCTAGAAAGGGCTAGAACTGCCAACTTCGGTTTCTGTGCTTTTTACCGTTGGGCAGGCAGCAAGGTTTGCAAGCACCCATGCTTCACTCAGCCAACCTCACAGAGGCCCAGACCCTGCAGCCAGAGGCCAGCCCTGAAAAGTGAGACCCAAGGAGCCCTTGGCCGGGATCTAAGAGAGGAGAAGCAACCACAATGAAATCCAGAAGGCTCTTTAGAGAAGCCTGCAGTTTGGGAACAATCCCGCTAAGTCATAAATGCTTCAAATTCCTCAGCTTTTGCCTTCAGAATTTCTGGCAGCCCCGTGCAGAGGGCGAGTATTCACGGACAGACACGGATTCTCCTCCACTGGGAAAGGCCAGGCCAGGCCAACCGACCGAATCCCTCCTCTAGAAAGGTGCAGAGGAGGGGAGGGCTGTTGCTGGGGTGCCTACGGCTCCCACCCAGATCCCCCTTGGGCCCGGCGTTGATGCCTCCCCTCTCCCCACCTCTCCCAGTTGCTCCCGCTGCACCCGCAGCCTCAGCCAGGGAAGCCCCCACCCCAGCCCAGGGACACAAGGACCAGTACCTTCCATCCTTCCAGGGTGTCTCGGCGCTCGGGTGAGAGGACGGAGCCCCTCTGGCAGGTGCCGGGCAGGTTGGCTTCTCGCCCCCCACCCACCACAGCTGCCTCCTCTTAGGTGCTGTTGGTCCTGTGACCTGCGCTCCCGACAGGTGTATCCCACTGCATCCGGGCCTGCCAGCAGGGTGGACACCCCGCCCAGGGCCCCAGAGCCGGCAGCGGCTAAGCTGGCCCAAGGAGCCTTTGACCTCACTGCCCTCTGCTTTTGCGGGGTGATATTCAAGTTCCTTACGTGCTTGACACCCACTGGTGTATAAGCATGTCTCCCAAGCTTCACAGTCCCATGGGTGATGGCTAATTAGCGTCACATTTTACAGATGTCACAAATGAGTTAAATGAGGCCAGATCTGTGCCACTCAAGTCTGTGTTTTTTGCACTTGCCACACTACCTCTAGCTCTCGGGGGGAAATATGGGGTCTTCGGATTGATTATGATGCATGTGACCCCCCGCCCCCGCCACGGGTCCTGGCCCAGATGTGGCCCATGTGCAGAGTCACTCCTGCGGGTCAAGTTCCCATTCATTCCTCGGGGCAGCCCTGCCAGCCGCCACTCCCACCCAGAGGTGCCAGAGGTTGTGGCATCAGGATTCAAACCAAATGCCTGGCTGCTCCCCAAGGATGTCCCCAAAGGAGACAGAAATATGTTACACTCGTGGTCTATATACTAGACTAAGAATTATTGCAACTCAAGATGGGACTTGATGACCAGGCAGTAGGATCCTTCTAGGATGACACACGATGAGGGAAATACGAATGCACAAGCTTCATTGCTAACGGCGCCTGGGTGGTTTAGTTGATTCAGCGTCCAACTCTTGATCTCAGCTCAGGTCTGGATCTCATGGTGGTGGGTTTGAGCCCCGCATGGGGGGAATGAATGAATGAATGAATGAATGAATGAATGAAACAAAAGCCTCGTGATATACCAGTGGGGAGAGAGAAATGAAACAAGGGAAATGGGCAGAAAACCAGGAGGACAGGCCTACCGGTCCCCGCAGGTCCCTGCTCTGCTCCCCGTGTGCACACATACCCCTGGGCCCTGTGCACCGCAGGCAAGGTCCAGCCTCCTTCAGGCCCAAGGTCCAAAGGGGCACCCTCAGAGCCCCAGCGACATTATTTTACTCATGCCTGGTGGCCGAGGTCTAAGAGGCTGTGGATCTGAGCAGTGGCCTATCACCATACCCCCAACACACCAGAGTTCTGCCTCAGTTTCTTATTTCTCCCAGAGAATTGTTACTGATGTTGAGTCCGAGTTCCCTGACTGAGGTTCAGACAGCATCCCCAGCCCAGGCTTCCTTCTCTAGGGGTCAGGAGTAAGGGATGTCAGTATCTCTGCTCCAAAATCTGGCCATCACTAGTGGTCCTCCTCAAGGAGACAGAGTTCCAGAACTTCAGGACTGTGGAGGATGCCAGAGCTCTGGGGATGGGTTGCCCAACCGGGAAGGGTGGTCAGAGGCAGGAAGCACTGTGGCTTCTGAAGCTCAGACAAGATTTAGGTGGGTAGACCTGGGAAGAGGCTATCCTCTTGGCAGACAGGGTGGCTAATATCCATCCATCCCTCTGTCCTATCAGGCAGAGAGGGACGGTCTGGCCACCTGCCCAGCTGGTGACCAGGAGCTTGGCAGACTCAAAGCTTCAGGGAAATCCCTAAAGTTCAGGGCTGAGCCCCAGGCCAGGAAAGACCCTTGAGGGTGGGGCTCTAACTCCTAGACTGAAGGACTGGGCTGCATCTGGGGGAGTAATGATGCCCTTGAGAAGGTGGGGCCAGCCAGGGTGAAAAGTGAAGGGTCTTGACCCAGGGATATTCATGCATTTAGTCATGTTGACCTGAGAAGAGCCAAGGCTAATCGATCCCCAAAAAGTGACCCAGAGTAGGCAATGGTGTACCCAGGAATACACTCAGGAGACCTGTGCTCAGTCTTGGGCAGAGGGGTCCAGGCTGGAGAGCACGGCTGGCCCTTCGTGAACAAGGAGTCACGAAACCCTTGTTCAAAAACCGGCTCCACCCTCCCCTGTTGCCAAGAGACCTTAGGTGAGTCACTTCACCTCTGTCTCAGGTGAATCCCCGCAGGAAATGGATGGACTGGGACACCTGGGTGGCTCAGCAGTTGCACATCTGTCTTTGGCTCAGGTTGTGATCCTGGAGTCCCAGGATCGAGTCCCACATTGAGCTCCTTGCATGGGGCCTGCTTCTCCCTCTGCCTGTGTCTCTGTCTCTCTCTCTCTCTGTGTGTCTCTCGTGAATAAATAAATAAATAAAATCTTTTTTAAAAATTTAAAAAGGAAATGGATGGGCCACTCCAAAGGAGTGAGAAAGATGAACAATGGAACTGTTCTTGGGAATTTAATGAAAGAATGATTTTTAAAGTTGGGGGCAGGGCTGAGGGAATCGCTGAGGTGTGGTGACATGCTGGAGACAAGTAACACTGGGCAGCCAGCGCCATGCCAGGGCCAGGGGCACAGGAGTCTTGTGGGGACCCAATAAGACCTGTAGCTACAAGGGAGGTACCGCTAGACAGGGGCTGTGGCTTGCGAGGAAGGAATCTACTTGCCACCAAAAAACTGAGGCCAGGCAGGAAGGAAGCAGAGCATGAACCCCCTCCTTTCTACTCCAGCCTTCCAGCCTTCTGCCCAAAGGCCAAAGGAGCCGAGCTGTTGCAGCCTCCTGGGGCACAGAGAAGGGGAGAGAAAGCAGGGGCAAACTGGGACTATTCAACACACCCTCTGAAAACATTTTCTTATCCAAAAAAGAGGGAAACAATACCTGTCCTGCTTGCCTACCAGGAAGCTGTGAGGATTGAGCAGGAGGTTCAAGCTCCAGGGGAGGGGGACTGGGTGACTTCTGAAAGCCCATCTAGCTCTCAGAGCCTAGGATTCTCAGCAAATAAAATCACTAGGGAAAAGGACTGAGCAGAACACCTGGGTCAGGAGAGTAAAGTCTGGGGCATCTCAGGAGAGCCCGTCTGGATCCATAGCAGAGCCCAAGCTTGGGCTTGAGCTGAAGTAGCCACCACAGTAGGAGCCAGTCTCCTTAGGAGACCGTGGAAATATGGGGAAGTATAGGTGTGGTTAAAAGGCCAGGTTCAAATTCTGGCTTTGCCCCTGACTAGCTGTGTAAGGGAAGGTACTAAATCCTTCCTGTCTTACCATCCTGAGCTGTAAAAATGGGAATAAACTCTCGGAGGCCTGTTATAAGGATCATATTCAAGGCGATGGTATATCACCACGCCTGGCAGACGAGGTGTCCTCGTGGAATAGGAGCTCCTTCCCTCCCTAGGGACACAGGCCACAGCGAGAAGCAGTGGAAATCAAGGTGAAAAAGCAAGTGAGCTGAGGATGTCTCGGGAACCGGGTTGCCTACAAAACCAGTCCCCCAAAGGAGGCTTGGGAAGGTCCTCAGGAGCCCTAGAAATGTTGTAAAACAAGTAACATGAGACCAGCGAGTGACCCGATGTGACTGTCCACAGATGACTCAGCCTGGGGAGGAAGGGCACTGTCCGTGGTCCAAAGCACGTACCAGCCAAAGCCCCAGGTCCCCCTGCAGCTGGCTCATCATGTCTCAGTGAACACATGCTTCTTCAAAGGGCAGCCAGCGGCTTCCAGGTCCCCCGGTGGCTGGGACAGGCACGGAGGGCCAAGCCGTGAGCGCCGTGAGTGGGTGCTGTCTTCCTCATCAAGCCGAAGGAGGGACTCCGGTACCGAGGACGGGGCTCCGGATAGAGCCAGTGGTTCCAGACTCAGTGCCAGCTCCCCGGTTGGGGGAAGCTCCTCCCTGAGTGTCCTTCTGTCTTCTCTCCTCTGCAGAACGAGAGTGTAATAGTCTCCCCGAGGACTCAGAAAGAGCACGGGGAAGAGGGAGGAGAGTGTGCACCCGAGGGTGCGGCCCGACCAAACAGCAGTGCCCCTGCTCGAGCTCCCCCCAAGGCAGCCGCTGCACAGAAGCCACAACAGAGAAAGGACTTCTATCAAGGGCCCCGGGGAAGAGCTAACTCTTGCCCAACCTGGAGCAGGACGGAGCACACACGGATTGAATTGAGAACACAGACAGCCGGGTCCCCAGACTCTGAGAGCCACGGTCATGGAAAGAAAAGAAGTCCCCCCCTCTCCCCGCCCCCCCTTCCTACTCTTTGGAGGGTGGGGGGGATGACATCTGAGTTAGATTGGTTCCTCTCTGGGTGTGCTTCTTGGGACAGCAGCTCCCAGAACAATTCCTGGCTCCTTGCCAGCACTCAGGCAGCGCTCGTGCTGTCCTTCCTCCGCAGGACGCACTGCCATCCACACCCAGGAAGACCGACGCTCACAGTCTAATACTTGTGCCCAACTCTTTGGAGGAGGACTCCTTCTGGAAGCAGCCTGGCCCTAATGCCCTCGACAGCACCAAGGCCCCAGGCCCTAGCACATCTTAAAGGAGAGAAGATCACGCATCCCAGGCCTAGGATCCTTTTTTTTAAAAGATGTTTTATTTTATTTATTGATGAGAGACACCCAGAGAAAGGCAGAGACACAGGCAGAGGGAGAAGCAGGCCCCCTGTGGGGAGCCCACTGTGGGACTTGATCTCAGGACACCAGGATCACGACCTGAGCCAAAGGCTCAACCACTGAGCCACCTGGGTGCCCCAGCCTAGGATCTCTTGAACTCAGCCCTGGGGTCAGAAGGGGCAGTCTGGACCTTCCTCAGTCTGTGGTCTCCTTGCCCCACGTCCTATGCCCCATCCCTTCTTTTTTTTTTTTTTTTTTTAAGATTTTATTTATTTATTCATGATAGTCACACACAGAGAGAGAGAGGCAGAGACATAGGCAGAGGGAGAAGCAGGCTCCATGCAGGGAGCCCGATGTGGGATTCGATCCCGGGTCTCCAGGATCGCGCCCTGGGCCAAAGGCAGGCGCCAAACCGCTGCGCCACCCAGGGATCCCTGCCCCATCCCTTCTATTCCAGCCCTCTGGACCCCGTTGACAAGGGGCAGCTCTTCCTGCAGTTCCTGAGCATCACAGCTGGGCCAGGGCCTGGAGGTCCAAAAAAGATCTAAGATGTGATCCTTTCCCTCAAAATGCTATCCCAGCACCTGTAAATACGTGTGGATGGGAACAGAAGGGAAAGAATAGGAGTAAATGTTGAAAGAACACGAGTTCGGTCATGGAGGACCCCAAATGTCAAGCTAAGGGACTATCCTTGTGCTGCATTCAGAGAGCAGAGAGGGTCTCTAAGGTTGTCCAAGCAGGGAAGGGATAGGATCCGGTGTGCCCGTGAACAGAGGGACAGAGGGGCCCCATCTGCTCTCTGAGCCTGTGTCTCCCAGGCCTCCAGAGCAGGGTCATGTCAGCTTCTCCAATCCACAGAGTCCGGGTGCCAGGCTGCCTTTGGTCTTGCTCTCTGACTCACTTTATCCTCAGGCCCCTCACCCTTATTGCCAGCATGGCCAGAGGATTTTGATGGTCTTGCTGAAGACCAGGAGTCTCCCAGACTGCACAGTGCCACCATGCAAAGCTTAGAGCACTGGCTTGGAGACAGGCGAATTGGGTTTTAGAACCAAATTTCCTTTCTGAACGACCTGGAACAGGTCATGACCCCTTTCTGAGCTGGGTTCCCATTTCCATAGGATAGCTGTGCTCGTTGCTGTGAAGGTACAATGAGATCCTGTGTGTCAAGGCAGCTGGTGTGGGGCCTGGGGACCCAGAAAGAGGTCAATGAAAGCTCGCTGAATGTGAACCTGACTAGCGGTTCAGGCTGGGGTCTCTGCAGGAGGAAGCCCAGCCAGGCCCCGCCCAGCTGGAGAAAAGTTCCCTAACTGGGAGAACTCCAGGGATCACCAGTATTCTGAGACCATATCAGGCAGTGCTCTGACCCCTCTGCTGTCCCGGGGGGTGGGGAGCGGCCGGGGCTCCACTCCAAGGGTTTATAGGCTATTAATAGTTGGTGGCAGCGGGGCTGCAGGCCACTGTCCAAGAGACTCCTCTTTCTCCCCTGCTCTCAGCTGTGCTGCTCTTTAGAAGCACTTAGAAACAGTGGTGTTACTGGGAAAAGCTGGTGGGGCAAAGAGCGTGAAATCTTCCCTGGAAAAGACCACCACTTGCCCCAAACTATTTCCCAACAAATGTCTTTATATTTCAGTTCTCTGTTTCCAGTAAGGTAAACAAAAGCCTTTCATTTCTGCTCTTTGTGTTGAGTTTTTCTTGAAAGTAATGATCTATAAATAGGACTTCACATTGAAAGGCACTTTGATGGTTTTCTCATTCAACCCTTATCCTGAGGTAGGGGCTGCTTTTATCCCCATTGCGTAGGTAAGAAAACTGAGTTTCTGAGACCTTCTGTGATTGAGCCGGAGCCCCAGGATTGGTCACGGAATCACCGGATCCTGCTCAGGACGTCTGCCTCCAAGCCCTGCACTCCTGGTGTCGACCACAGCCTGTCGCCTCCCTGAGGAACTCCCTCCCGGGGCTCCACAGGGTTCCTTTCTGCAGAGCGCAGGAGCAGAGAATTCCAGAGCTGGAAAGGACCTTCTGCATTTCCCACACAAGGCAGGAACCCCTCCTATAATATTCCTGGGGGATGTACGTCATGTTTCCCGGAAGAGGAAGTGAGGGGAACCCACTTGAACAAGGCCAGGAAGGAGTGTATTATCTAGGTGGCATTTGCCTACAAAAAAGCACAAGTTGTGACCAGATTGGACTAAGCCATGAGGAAAACTCATCTACATAACACGTAGTCCAGCGCTGGTTAATTTAGTGACTCCATGATGTCATCAGGGACCCAGGTTCTTTCCTGCATTTGGCTCAGCCACCCTCAGGGAGTGTTTCTCTACTCGGGCTTACAATGGCTGCCTTAGCAATAGCCAGTAGATAGTGGACACGTTTTTTTGGTGGTTTTTTTGGAGGGGTGAGGGGATATTGGTTTGTTTATCCTATGTATCTTCTTCCTCACAGCCTTTAGTGATATTCCCTCCTCATGTCTCCTCGGCCAGGACAGAGCCTCATGGCCACCCTTAAGCCACTCACCGGCAAAGCAAAGGAGATCGCCAGAAAGCCGGACCTGAAGAGTGAGGACTGTGCCTCCCTGAATTATGGAGTGGAGGCCTGGAGTTCTGGGTACAACCAGGGTTCCATCTGCAAGGAAAAAGAGGAGGATGGTTTGGGGGAGCTAACTCTCTCTGACCTTGGGAGATGCTGTTTTCTCAGACTTGCAAGTGAAAACCACTGAGATTAAGAACTCCATGAACTTGAATCCTTGTCTGTTGGTCTTTGCCCTGCGTCTCACACCCTGCTATAATCGCCAAGAGGTTCCAAAACCATGCCTTACCTGTAGGTAGAGCTCAACCAACCAGCTCAGTTTAATGCAACAAACATATAGGGGTTCCCTGCAATGTGCCAAGCGGTTTGTAAGGTGCTGGAGATACAAAGAAGACCTAGGCAGAGCCTCTACGCTTGAGCTTACCATCTGGTACCTTGTGGTTATCATCATCCTTATTATTATTAAATAGTACTGTTCTTGTTATTTTCAACCAACATTTACTCAGCACATATAATATGCTAGACATTTTGGAAATATATAACATTCGTGGCAGGGCTTGGGATAATTTTTGTATCCTGTTTGGCAGATAAGAATGCTCAGGGACAAAGAGTTACTTGCCCAAAGTCTCACAGCTCATGGGTGCCCAAGAACAAACTCAGGTGTACCTAAGTCAAAGACCACCTTCTTTCTGCCAACTGTATTCTCTGTGCCTCTCAACCTACTAAATACTCTAGCTTACCAATAGAAAGAACAAAAGAAAGAAAGAAGAAAGAAAGAAAGAAAGAAAGAAAGAAAGAAAGAAGAAAGAAAGGAAGAAAGGAAGGAAGGAAGGAAGGAAGGAAGGAAGGAAGGAAGGAAGGAAGAAGAAAGAAGAAAGAAAGAAAGAAAGAAAGAGAAAGAAAGAAAGAAAGAAAGAAAACATAACGTTAAGCCCATATATGAATATGTGGGTCCCAAAAGTTTTCATAAGACCAATTTTTGTATGTATCTCCTTGTCTTTTTTGCTCTACTCAGTGGAGATTGCCCCCCCTCTACCAAGACCTGCAAAATTGGGCAGTTTTATCGTTTTCTTCTGGCTTCCAATACCTCACATTAAGTTTCCAACAAAATAATCAAGAGATTAAAATGTCTCCTCTCCCTTGGCTGGAGACTTTGCCAGAAGAACCCACCGTCAGGGAAGTGGGACACTTCTTCTCTCTTTACTTTGTAGATAATGAATTTTCCTCAGGTCAGAATCATTGGTGAGTCATTTCTGGAATCCAGCAATTCCACCATTTTGAATGTCAAACTTCTTTATCAGCAGCCTTCTGGAGCTGCCTCAGGTTGATCCAAAGAACATGTTCTTAGATGCCACTGGTAAAAATAAAAGACGTTTGTTAACCAGCTTTGCTCAGAAGTGTCCTTCTTGACATGTCATGTGGTTCAGGACCCCACAGCGCCACTATGAATCCATCCTCCTCTTTTTCGCCAACATAAGCTGCTGGATGTTACTGAGGTGGACTCTGCTCAGAATCCATCTCGCTGCCCTGTCAATGTTTTGCCCTAAAGCAGATCTGCTGCCATCCTCGTAGGAGTCCAGAATTTGGGGGGCAGGCAGTGAGCCACCCATGGAGCCCAAGAAGCCTGTTTTAAAAAAATTATAAGAAATTCAATAAACAGCTCTCCCTAAGCCTGTCATTTTTTCCACATACTCTACCCATCTACCTCTACCTTCTCTCATCTGGGTCTCAGTTTCCTCCTCCCTTTTGTTTGCTTTAGTTTTTCTTGTCCCAGTCTCTTTTCCTGGACTCTAGGTAAGGCCTTCTTGCCCATGGTTGTGCTATAGCCTAACAAGAGTCAGCAGAGGCCTGAGATTGAGGCCACAGTCAGGGTCAAATCCAGACACTTCTACTCCCCAACTGTAAGGCCTAAGATAAAGAGACTCAAACTTTCTTTCAAAGACCCAATTTTCTCCTTAGTAAAATAGGAATAATAGTCCTAGTTCATAGTATTCTTGGTGGATGAAATGGGATCTTTCATGTATATTGTCAAATACACAATCCACAGTAGTCAGCATCATACCACATAGCCCACCTAAGTAGACTCACCAGTGCTTGATAGAAGTTTCTTGAATTTATCTGAAATAACATTTTCTAGATTTTTCAGGCTGTCCTGGAAGATTTCCTCCATCACCCCATCTTGGTTTTAAAAAAAATCAGAAGTAGGGCACCTGGCTGGCACAGCTGATGAAGCACGTGACTCTTGATCTCAGGGTCATGGGTTCAAGCCCCACCTTGGGTGTAGAGTTAGATTGCTTTAAATTTTTTTAATTTCTAAAAAAAATTTTTTTTGAATTTCTTAAAATTAAAAAAAAAAAATCAGAAGCTTGAATGTGGAGGAGGGACTGGAGAGGGCAATGAAGTAAGCCGGATGCTAGAAGCCCGGATTGCCTTTGGCTCAGTCTGGATTTGAGGGAAACCTGGAATTACTGCGATTTCATCACAGCAGCTGGTCCAAGATAAACCTGCCAGAACCGCTCAGAGGCCAGATCTGGATTGCAGTGATAGCTGGGGCCTGCTGAGAAGCAAGGAAAAACTATTTATCTGACATTTTTTCAACCCCAACCAAGAATTTTCTTTGGCTCCAGTTGCTGTTGGGACCGTTTTTCATTTGCATGGAGCTCATTTGAGGATCTGTGCCTCTGACGGTGGAGACTTCTTAGAAAGACTTCCATTTCCCTCCCTCCTTTCCACGTGAGCCTGTCTCACGATTCAGAAATAATTATCCATCCAGAAAAACTAATCCCTGAGTCTTGTACACGAATTGTGCCAGGACCTCACCTATAGGTTCTCTCTGATTCAGCTCCACGCACAGCCTGTGCAGGCCTGAACATCAGCAAAGATGGCCGCCAGAGAACATTTGCCCTCCTTCCAAATTGGCAGCCTTCAGCTCATTGAAGCCATGTTAACTGATGTGGCACATTTTAATACATTTCACTGTCTCAAGCTGTGGCAGCAAATTGAGAGTGTGAATCTTCTTAACAGCTGCTCCTAGAGTGGCTGTCTGGAATCTCTGCATCCTTGACTCGGTGGTGCCAACCAAAGAAACACTCGTCCATGTATTCTATATCTTGGAGGGGTTTTAAGATAGCCCCATCTGAGTTAAAATGCCACTGCTCTTGTAATATTATTATGCAGACTCTACACTTTTCAAACAGGTAGCATTTGGGGAGTGGTATAAATATTCTAGGAATTAAAATAGTGAGTTTTTTGGGAAAAGAAAAAATGATCCAGAATGTGTCCAATCACATCAGCATTATCTGCTTCCAACCAGGCACTTTATTCCAATGATATTGTCCTAGGAGCCTGTTGCAGGTCTTTGGTTTATCATCCTTAGTCAAAGTTAGGCACGGAGATGGTCTGGCTGCGTTGTTGCCATAGCCAAAGATTAGAAACAAATGTTCATTGAAAGGGGACTGGATGAATCAAGTATGATACATGCAGTCAATAGAATGGCAAATGATCATTAAAAAAAAAAAAGTGATTCACCAAGAATAAACAGTAGGTGTTATTATGAAATAATAACCAAGAAATACAGTTAATTAAATCTGAAAATACCTAAGATCCTGGTCATACTAATCATCTCCAGCAGGAGATCTAGGGACAAAGGCTCAAGAAGTTTTTGTCAATTTTGTTCGTGCTTGAGTTTTGTACCGTGTGTTACCCGTATATGTGGTGATTAAATGGTTGGTTTTCAAAAACCGTATTCAGGGTCTAGCCCAAAGAAAGTCCCCCTAACTATATAATTCAAACAGTTATAATCACAGGAGCTCTCATTTGCTGAGCCGTTACACGGTATCGGACTTGTGTTAGGGCCACTTACACATTTCATCTGATTTTCCCTTCAAAGCAATCCTATGAAGTAGATTGTACCATCTTCGTCTTAGAAACAAGGACACTGAAGCAAGGAGTTTAGGAAAGTTGCCTGAGGTTACACAACCCACACCAGGCTGACCCAGGATTCAAACCTAGGTCAGGCTAACTTTTTCCATGGGTCCCCAAGGACCTTCTCTGCTCAAACACTCAATGAGAGTGCATCTCATCACTCTGTCCCCCAGGGCCCAGCAGAGCGCTTGGCACACAGGAGGTGTCTAATACATGCTGAGCGAATGATAAACAGAAAGCAAAACAGTGAGAGCAAGACTCAGCCAGCAATTCCCTAAAAGGAATTTTATGCATGTTTGAGCATCTTGGAATTGCAGGATAATGTCCCATTGCGATTACTTGGAAGGCAACAACCTTTATTTAGATGGTTATATTCTGCTGTGTTTGCTTTAAAAAAAAAAAAAAATTAGTCACATTGTTTTTAGTCACACCTCACAAAGCCTCATTACTTCAAAATGCCTTTCTGGAGGAAGATGATTTCACAACAAGGAGAACCAGGGAATGTGGTTTTCATTAGGCTACCTTTAAAAATAGCTGTTTTCCAGATAGGATCATAAGAATAAATAAATACTTCTCTTGCCTTCTATCATCTGTGCTTCTTTATGATTGTGGGGAAAGGCCAACAAGCTTGACCATTCATTGCAGGGTGAGTGTGGGACCCAAACGGTTAAACAGTCAGCCAATCTGGCTTCCTTGCTGCCTCCCAGCCAAGGAGATGAATGGAATGTTCATGAGGTCGCTTGGCAGGGGCCCACATTCCTATGGGAACTGTTGCAGCAGTGAGAGCTTTGGGACCCGGAGAGGCAAATGTGTGGGAGTTGTGGAGCAAACTGCAAATGCTTCGAAGTCTCAGAAAAATGCATGGAGCGCCATTGGTCCAAGGATGCTTTGCAGAGGACCAGCAAAGTCTCCGCCCTTGCTCACACTGCAAATAGAGACAGGAACTGGCACCGACCAGTTCTTTCCTACAGCTGCCCCGGCCTTGAATGGTACAGGCCACTTCCAGCACTGCTGCGGATATGAGTTCATTAAAAGAATCTCATCAAGGAGCCCCACTCCTTCAGCTGATCTTTAGACTCGGTTCCACTTTGCATTTTCCAAAGAAAATGACTTGAGGGGAATATGCTCAGCCGCCCCTCCACCCACCCCACCCTTCCTTTTCCCTCCCCCCATCCCACAGCTGTCCCTGTCCTTCCCCATGGAAGAGGACTCAAACCCAATGCATTTTCATTTTCCTCAAGGACTTCCTTGTGTCCTTTAACACGCACTCCAGAGACCAGGTGAGTCGCTAAAATTGCACATCACAACTCCCTCCGGCTTTTAAAAGGCTACATCTGATCCACAGCGATCATGATGGAAGCTGGATTTTCCTTCTAAAATTAGAAGCCTATGATGATCACAGTTTCCCTCAAAGAGCAGCTCACAAGAAAATTTCTTGTGACCACACTAAAAAAAGAAACTTGAGCCTAGAGGCTCTGTGTGTGTCCCCAGAACATCTCTGGTACCAGCCCTCTGGAGAACTCCTCCAGGTCTGCGGAGGGAGCCCTGTGTCCTGATTCCCTCCCCCACTCCGTGGCGTTGGTACCAGGGAGTGGGAGCACTTGAGCAGACTTCTCTGTAGTAACTGGGCTGTTGAGAAAGGACTTTATTTCATCCACACACCATTAGGCTAGGGAATGGAGACACTGGAAGCTGTTTGCACCATGCCACCTTTTCATTCCATATCCAAAGGCTAAGAGACAAACCAATAGGCCACTGGTTTTATTAGTGAAGCCTTAACCTAATTAAGGCCACTGAAAGGAAAACTAGCTGCCTCTCCCAAAGCCAGGAAACCAGGCTAAGAAGCTTACAAGGAAGGGACCATTTGGGGGGGAAACAGTCATGTCTAGGGTAGGAAACAGCATCCTGACTTCGCTGGTACCACAGCACACTAACACTTTACAAGCCTTTTAGGACCAGCACAGAAAGAATCAAGGAAATAACATGGCATGGAAGTGACAATAATGAGCTATAATGATGAAGTCATCTGCTCTGCCTATAATCTGCCTTCCAGAGAAGCTGCATTCCTTTGGCCACGAGAGTAGCCCTGGGCTATAGCATTATCTGAAGCCTTGCTCCCCACCCCTGAGATAAATGATCATAAGTGGACACCTGACCCAAACTGAATAATCAGATCCTCTAATCCAGGAGTTTAGATTTGGGGTCCAGAGATGCTAGATGTACCACTTCATCACATGAATTAAAGAGATGCAATTTGGCAGCAGTGGGGAAGCCATCTTTTATCCTGTAGATGGAAAAGCCTGAAACTCTCTCTGTGGAGAGAAGGAGGGGAATGAACTGACCAGGTGAACAGAGAGAGAGAGAGAGAAAGAGGCCCTGAAAGGCCCTGAGCCCTGACCAGGTGAACAGAGAGAGAGAGAGAGAGAAAGAGGCCCTGAAAGGCCCTGAGCCCAGCTCCTAAAAGTATCTTTGTTCAGACCTGGTCACATCCTTAGATTCTTCAAGGATTGGATTCTCCACCCACTCTTTTTTTTTTTTTTTTTTTTTAAGATTGTTTTATTTACTCATGAAGGACAGAGAGAGAGAGAGAGAGAGAGAGAGAAGCAGGCTCCATGCAGGGAGCCCAACGTGGGACTCGATCCCGGGTCTCCAGGATCAGGCCCTGGGCTGAAGGCGGCGCTAAACCGCTGAGCCACCCGGGCTGCCCTACCCATTCTTGTAATAATCCCTCTCCCCATTTTTCTCTGGTTAAGCTGAAATGAGTCGGTTCCAGTTACTTACAACCAGAACATTGGCTCCAGCAGAAGCACAAGAAGGCCCACAGGCCAACGTAGGAACAGCAGGAGTTCAGGTGCGATTGGCAGGGTAAGACTGTCTACCTGAGCACCCGGATGAGATTGCAACGCTTTACCTGGTCTGGGCTGCCCTCCGCAAACCCCAGTGGGTTTGTCGTTGTTGCTTTCTCACACAAGTAAATCACACACACTCTCTGTTGGTAAAGTTTCAAACAACGTCAAAGGATCTTGAGTAACTACGGAGGTCTCTCTACTTCCCCAGCCTTAGGTCCTACCTCCAGGATAACCCTTGCTCGTGCCACGCTTTATGCTAGCCGTCAATTGGAAGACACATCCCTGTTCTGGAGATGTTAAAAGATGGAATCAGATACAGCAGTGTATTGAGTATCTTTCCAAATATTCTGTTTTCCACGTTTCTGCAGATTTTTGTAGGGTTATTAGTTTTGATCATTAATAGACTCATTCTAAGCGCATTGTTCTGCATCTGCCTTCTGAACAACACTTCCCAGAGCATTTTCCTTTCCAGTAAAAGACTTTGTTCCATCTGCTACTGTATCTCCAGTGCCGGAACAGTACCTGTCACATAGGTAAGAACTCAGTAAAGATTCAATTAATGAATAACCAGCTTCCTTTGTTCTTTTAATGCCTCTAGGTCTTCAATGGTATTTATTCAACCTTTCCCCATTAAAGCAATCATTTTGATTACTTCCAATTTTTTTTTTACCTTTATGAGTAATACTATTGTGAACATCCTGGCCCCCACCGTGTTTATAAAACGGCAGTAGTTACCACACCTGGGTGCTCCCTATGCTAATATAAGTAATTTATATGCATTAACTTACTTAATATCCACAAGGGCCATTTGAGGTTGGTGCTGTTGTTAGCATTCCCATTCTCCAGGTAACAAAACTGATTCCCATTCTTCAGGTAACAAAACTGAGGTTGAATGACTCACCAAAAAAAGTCAGCAGGGAATAAGCAAATAGGCAATGATTTAGCTGCCAGGGAACCTTGCTCCCAAAGGTAAAGCCAGACTCATATCACTGTCCTCCTTTGGATGAATATTCCAAGGGTGAACTGTTGCGTCTGAAAGAAAGAACATTTCACACCAAAAATTCTGCCCCAATTAAATTCACTCTCACGCCGTTTGAGAGGAACTGCTCTCCAACACCCTTGCCAATAACAGGTGTTAGCAATTTTTAAGTCATTTAAACTTACAGCTAAATACTTCCTGGTCTACTGGGACATTGATTACTGGCCATTTGTATTTCTCTATGAATCACCTGCTCATTTTCCTTGCTCATTTTTTCTATTGGGTTCTATGTCTTTTAGTTATTGTTCTTTAGGAACACTGAATATTATTACAATCGTGGCAAAAGTTTCACCTAGGCTGTTTTTTTGATATGATATATTTTGTTACTCAAAAGCTTTTTGAATTTGGTGTAATCAAATCCATCAGTTTGTTTCTACATATGGCTTCTGAATTTTGTGTCCTTTCCTACTCACAATAATAGAATATTCTTATTCTTTTTGTCTAACATTTTATTTTTATGTTTAACTCTATATTCCATCTGGAACCTATTTTAGGATGTAACTTGGGCTCTAACTTTTTAAGTGGAGACCCAATGTTCCTATCACTATTCTTTGATGTGCTATGTTTGTCATAATTAAATTTCCATAAATACAAGAGTCTGTTTCTAGACTTTCTATTATGCTTCATTGTCTTAATGGTCTATTCCTGAGCCACAACATGTGTGTAAAATGGACAAGCACAGCTGGCACAGAATTAACATCAATTATCTTCTTCATCTCTTCTTAACCTCCTTATATTCTTTTTTCTTTTTCACAGTTTCAATCTATACATTCATGCCTATGTTGCTTTTTATGATTTAGAATCTTTCACCCTGGATTTTAGGGTACATATCTGACAACTCTAATCTCTAATGATGTGAGATAACATGGTCACTTAACCAAATCATTTTTATAGCGGGATAGTTGTATATAACATAGCTTCCTTCCAGTCCTATTAAGCCAGCCAATATCTTCCATTGATCAGAATAAGAAACAGTTGAATTTCTTCTTAGAGTCCTTGGAGATGAAATCACTTACAAATCTACTTGTTAATCATCCTGTTGGCAGCTGAATCTGAGGTTTTGGGAAAGGATGCAGAGATGATTCCCTCCCTATCTTGGCTACATGTGCCACTTGTGCCCTTTCTGTTGGTTGGGTCAAATGACGTCATTCAGTGCCCCCCTCCCATGGCCATGTGGCCTGCCATGCAGTTGCACAGGTATCCTCACCAGCCCCAGGCTGATGGATTCTCACTCAAGTGACCCACATTCCATCTCTGCCCCTTCTCTTAGGGCTGTCTCTTGAAATAAAGGTGACTTTTCTGTCACCACATTCCAGTCCAGTTCCAGTCTCCACAGTGTCAATGATACCATGAGGTCCTTCTCAAGTACTGAAGAATCACATCAAATTTGTTCTGTAAGTTACCTCCCTACACTGGTATTTCAATATTTGGGGCCATAATAATCCAGTTCCCATTCCAATTGTTCCTCCATATAATGCAATAAGGCTTCTAGCAAAGAGTATGGCCCTGTCAGTCAGTATGGCTATGCCTGAACCCAGCTGCTCCCCTCAACAAGCTCAACCTCAAGCTTCTGTCCACCTCAGTTTCCTTGTTTGTAAAATGGGGGTGATAATGGCAATACACCCATGTTATGGAGTTGTTGTGAGACTCAATGGATTAATAATTGTAAAGGACACAGAACGGCACCTGACTCGTGTATAAAGCCCTGGAAGTATTTGCTAAAACAAGTAAAATGATCCATAAAGCCTTTCCTGCATTTTCATTAATCTTCTCATCATTCCAAAATTGACTTATTTTTCTCTTAAATATTTATGTGAAAAATATTTAAATATATCAACTAGTCTCAGAACATATATTTTTCCCATCTTCCACAGATTTCTGAGGTTGACAATCTCAGAGAAAGAATAGTAGTAAAAATTAAAATAACTATAAAGAAATGTGTGATGTCTGTATGAAGAAAACTTTAAAACTGAGGAACTAAAAGGTTCGCCTGAGTGGGTAGCAAGAGTCGATATCATGAAGATGTCAATCATCCCTGAGTTAACCTGTAAATTAACTCAACAAAAATACCAAAAGTTTTTCAGAATTAGATAAAGAGTCTCTAAAAGTTTATGGGAAAGACAAGCATATCCTGGAAAAGAAGAGAAATGAGAAGGGCACTATGCTAGCTTTTTAACAAAGCCTAATGTGGTCTTGGCACATGAATCCACAGGCTGACCAATAGAACAGAACAAGAAACGAACCCTTGATGTACAATAAAGGTGACATCAAACCAGTGAGGAAAAGTGAACCATCCAGTGGAGGTGTTGGGGCAGTTAGTAGTCATCTGGAAAATCCACATATGGTTCATTCTCATTGGCAGCAGTTATATTCTATAAAGACACTGCAAACACTAAATTAGTGAATACTGAAACATTTTCACTGGGAGAAATAAAGGGTTAGGTTTCTGCAAGCCTCTGGTCAAAATGTTTTCATCAATTAATCAATGCACACCTTGTTTTAGGTATCTCTGTTTAAAGACACCTTGTCAATACACATTGTTGGGGCACCTGGGTGGCTCAGTCTGTCAGGCATCTGCCTTCAGCTCAGGTCACGATCTTGGGGTCCTGGGATCCAGCTCCACATTGGGATCCCTGCACAGTGGGGAGTCTGCTTCCCATTCTCCCTCTCCCTCTGCCCCTCCCCCTGCTCTCTCTCTCTCTCAAATAAATAAATAAATCTTTAAAATATATATATACACATTGTCAACTCACTAACATTGACCTCATGGCCAACAGCACGATAGCTCTTGCCTGAACAAAGTTTATCTAACATACATATTTTCTCCATAAGGCACATCATAGCCTTCTGTGCTTGAAAACACTAAACAGCACCTCAGTGCTATACTTGGGGGCCATTTTAAACTGCAAAATCACCAACAAAGTGTGCAAAGATATGAAAAATGTTGCACTAAATAGGCCACAAAAAGCACACTCATCCACAGGACAAAAGCTGAAACACAAAGGCAGAGTGTCACCTTGTTCAGCCTTAGCTAGGAACATGCATGTGTTAGGCAACTCAGATTTGTGGCAATCCTTGTGTGTCAGCAAAGGCACTGCAAGTATTGATTTGGGGTTACAAATGAATTTTAGCAAGGAAGTGAATTTGTATATACAACATCTGTAAATAATAAGAATAGACCATAGTTAGATCCATATCTCATATTGTATTCTAGAATAAATTCCAGAAGACCAAATAATAAAATAATCATAAAGTAGTAGATCAAACTAGGGGAGAATATTTTTTTAGGATCTTGGAATGGGGAAGACCTTTTTAATTAAAGCACAGAATCGAAAAGCCACAAAGAAAGATTGTTAAATTTGACTACAGTAAAAACTAACAACAACAAAAACCCAACAAACTACTCTAATGCAAAAAAAGAATTACTATAACCAAAGTCAAATTTAGCTTACTAAATTATGAAAATAGCAAAGGATAAATGACAAATCAGGAAAATATTTGCAATTCATGAGGGCAGAAGGCTAACCTCCCTTGAACATAAAATATCCAGACATAAACAACAAAGAGGCTAAACTCTAATAAAAAAAATTTTAAGGACAAAAATTCACAGGAAAAATATATAAGTGGTTCACAAAACACATGAGAAGATGATCAACTCAATTCATAATAAAAGGAATGCATACTGAATCTATACTTACTAGTTCTCACTCATCACACCAGCAAAAATCCAGAAGATTTTAGAACAGGGTGACACTGCTGAAGAAATGTGTATTTTCATACATTTCTACTACAAGTTTTAACTGGTACAACCTGTAGAGAAGACAACTTGCCAATAATTATGATAATTCAAATGGATATAATCTTTGATCCAGAAATTCACTCTTAGGAGTTTATCCTATACTTTGGCACATGTAAAATGACAGGCAGACAGGGTTATTTACTACAACATTGTCAGCATTACCCGAAGGTTAGAATGTCAATAAGATGAGAATTAAATATAACATGATTATTTATACAATGGAAAACCATACAGCTGTAAAAACATACGATAAAGCTCTTTATGGATTAACACAAAAGGATCGCCAAGATATACTGTTAAATAAAGAGCAAGACACAGAAAAATATTTATGTTGTCCCTTGTGTAAAAAAGGGGAAAGGAAAAAAATTAGGTGCTCTGGCTTACATACAAGGAAAAATTTGATAAAAAGATTGTTAAGAAACTAATAAAAGTAGCTACCTATAGCGGGAACTGAAGAAATATAAGAATGAAGCGGGAAGGGGATTCTTTTAGAACTCCCGATCTTTGACTTGTGGGAATATATTCCATATTTAAAAAAATTAAATAGAACTTTCTACTTAAAAATGGAAGCAAGATAGATTGCATTATAAGATAAAGGCACATTATCCACATGTCAGTACAAAAACAGAAAGGTAATTAGAAACTCTAGGAAGGAAACAAGTGAAAAAGCTATATAAGAAAGTCCTAGTCCAAACTGGAAGCAAACTAAAATTCACACTGTTCTCTGTAAATGGTATGCGATATGCACAGTGAATCCATTTAACCTCATTGTTTACAACAGGGTTATTCTGAACTCATCTCTTCTCTGAGTCCTAGATTCTTGAGTAGCCAAGTCAGGTCAGTGGGCCCCAATTTGAATTCAGCCCAGCCTGTCACACCCTTGATGAAACTAAGATCAATGACATTCAAAAATAAATTTATCATAACTAGAAAATCACTATTTGGGCCAGCCACCTTGTCTTTTTATAAAATTACTAAACTATTGAAATTAAACTGAGTCTAACTATTAAAGATTTTCTTTAAAACACAGTTCCTAACATATAATAAGTATAAACTATAGTCTCACTTTGTCATTCAATCGGCCCCACCAGGCTCTGGGATGATGATGTCAAAAGTCTATGGAATAGTTTCATTATCTTTATGAAAAGCTCCCGTTATTTGCTTTCTCTCTGCCATCAGTTACATCTCATTTTCTCTCAACTCTCTTGAATTTCCAAGGGTTGCCATCCAGATTCTCTCTACCTGACTCAGCCTCTGAGAGTTTCATGTGTACAGTGGAAGTCTTGGTTTATTGATGCATGTTTGTGTTTATGGCATTTCATCATGGAATAGACCTAAAAGCAAGGGTTAGCAAACTACAGCCCATACATCAAATCTGGCCCATGGCCTGATTTGTAAATAAAATATAATTTGAAGATGGTCATACCCACTCATCTACCTATTGTTTATGGCTACTTTCATGCTACAACATAATTGAATAGTCGTGGTGAAAGAACACATGATCCACAAAGCCAAAAATATTTACTATCTAGCCCTTTAAAAATTCTGCTGAGCCCTGTTCAAGAGTGCTCACATCTGGCATCCAGCTAATTCCCACTAACAAAATCAGACAGACATGATAGCACAATGTTGCCTGGAGCACCATTAAAAATCCTGCTTTGGAGATATGTAAATATAGATACAGATAAAATTATCATTATTATCATATAAATAAGTACATAAATGTGTATGTATGTAAATATGTATATACATATATATGTAGAGTTGACACTTAAATAATGAAGGGATTAAATAATGCTGACCCACACACACACAGTGAAAAATCTGCATGTTACTTTTGACTCCCCAAAAACTTAGCTACTAATAGCCTACTGCTGACTGAAGCCTTACCAATAACATAATCAATTAACACGTATTTTATATGCTATATTAAAGTAAGCTAGAGAAAGGAAAATGTTATTAAGAAAATCATAAGGAAGAAAAAATACATTTATGGTAGTATGTTTATCAAAAAAATCTACAGGTAAGTGGACCCACAGAGTTCAAACTTGTGTTGTTCAAGAGCCAACTATATACGTTGTGTATTATGTATAGTAGCATACTCTAACTATAAAATAACAGTAAGGCTAGGAACAAAATGTTCATTCAAAGAGACTATAATAATTTTACCTTTTTCTTCTTTCTCACAAGTATCCAATATGCTCTACACACCTGAGAGGCAGCATACTTTAATGGGAAAAAACAGATCCAATTAAAATCAGCTCTCTTACATTCTGGTTCCCTGGGCTCCAATTCTCCTCTCTGGACCCTGGGTCACTATTACCTTCCCTAAAGAAAGGGTCAGTGATAAACCACAAGTGCCCTGCACATAGTCAGCACCCAATAAATGGTGATTATTAGTTTCACTAAACCTGTCCTCATCTACCTTATCCCATTCTTCTCTTCTTGTTTTTTTCATTCCCTGGTACCATTACCCAACCACCATGTATTTTGATTACTGACAATCTCTTTATTAATATTCTTTCTCTTACCTATACTTAGATACTTATTTTTTAACTTCAAATTATTGAAAGCTGTAAGCCTCAATAAGTTTTGCCATTAACTAGCAATCAAAAAGAAAATATAGTTATCTGGAAAGTGTGTGTGTGTGTGTGTGCACGTGTGTGTGTGTATGTGTGTGTAGTTAACACTATAAAATAGTTTACATGTATATTTTTAAAATAGCTAGCACCATAAGAAATAAAGAGAAATTTCCATCCTAGGAAACTGAAAATTGGAATAATAAATATGGGAACTGATTATACAAAGGTTTTAGAGGAAGGAAAGAGATGCTATTTTTAGTAATCTAGGGATTTGGATTTTAACACCCTGTGAGGACAGAAAAGCCCTATTAATGCTAGGAGTTAGAAATGAAATATCACCTTCTAGCAAAAAAAACTATCAGCAAGCAAAGATCATAAGAAAGTTTGTCAGTGTTTTCTTAGGCTCTAGACTAAAAAAAAGTCTCTCTTGGCAATGAAAAACTGGGTCCATACCATACGTGGGCTCGGACTTTGACTTTACATTCTCCATATGATTGGGGGACATCGAGGATGTCCAATGTCTAAAAACAATCGCTTCACATATTTTGTGAGTCCATCTTTATTTTCTAAAAATATTTTATTTATTTATTCATGAGAGACAGAGATAGAGAGAGAGAGAGAGGCAGATACAGGCAGAGGAAGAAGCAGGCTCCACTCAGGGAGCCTGATGTGGGACTGGATCCCAGGACTCCAGGATCATGCCATGAGCCAAAGGCAGACACTCAACCACTGAGCCACCCAGGCATCCCTGTGAGTCCATCTTTAATGGTTTTTATCCATGGGAACACTGTGCAGCTGATAAATTAACATAATCTGGTAGAAGGAAACACTAAATTATCTGGAGAGAGATGCCCTCAACACAGGCTGTATAAGATGTTGGCAGAAAAAAGAAGAAAAGGAAAACCACAACTGAAGCTGAGCTCATAACAAAAAATAACAATATTAAACACTCAAAAACATAGATCATCATGATTGACAGTATGCACCACTAGAATATAACACAATCACCAGCAACCTTATATACAGCATATCCGTAAAATAGATACTTCTAAAGTTATTAGATAAAAACTTACACTTGGGACCAATATAGAATAAGAGAAAGTTGTATTTTCCCTTCCATCTGAAACAACCAAAAGAAAAAAAGGACGAAATATATTAAACAATGGTTTCCAGATATTGGACATCAGTTCTCACTGTGACACCTGAGAGAGAGAGAGAGAGAGAGAGAGAGAGAGCGGGAAGTCAGGAAAGGAGCCCAACAGTTGCCACAGATTACTGCTTGGAGGGATTTCCAGGCTACAACAGAGGGTTGGAGAATTGAGGCAGAGGTTTGCAGGCTCTGTGAGGTGAGAAGAGAGAGCTGGGAGAAAGGGAGAGCTGAGTGCCTAGAGCATACAAAACAAGGAACCAGCACAAAGAAAGATATACCAAGAGTGCACTCCAGAGACCATCAGAGCCTCTTAAGTCTTCAACCGGGTACATTTTGTGCTTGTGGGGAAACTGCCCAAAAGCTGGGGAAAGAATCAACCAAAAAAGGCAGAGGAATCAATACCCAAAGCTCACAGAAAGCCAGAAAGAGTTCATTTTCCTGGCAGCCAATGTGAAAACCCTCACAATTCAAGGACATTGAGTAGAACACTTGGAGTGATGATATATAAGTAATGATATCAAGATTTAGAACAAAGATTATTGCCATGGATAAAGAGGGACTAAAGGAGTCAGTTCATCAAAAGGAAATAATTCTTGAGTTAAGAAAAGGTAGCTAAGAGCCTGGGCAAACTAAGGTGACATGCATTTGTGGGACAAGAGAAAATGGAATCTCATGGATAGAGACCTGCAGGGATCTAAAAAAGCATCCCCTTGCCTTTTAAGCTGAGAATAAGTATGTGTTTGTGACAAGACTAGCCATAGCTGGGGAAAGAACTTCCTAAAAGATTTAGAAATAATAGTGGCCATTGCTCATGTATAGAGCTCATGCTAGAAACCTGTTGTTTCATGCTAGAAACATGTGTAGTTTCCTGATCCCACCACCCAAGCTGGGAAACTTTATAATTTTCAGAGTGTGAAATCTCTTTTCTCAGGAGTGGGGACTTATCAGTCCTCTGCTGTGCACTACTTCAATTTTGCCAAATAAATTTTAAAAGCAAAACCAGAAAGGATAAAACTGTTTCAAGTATCTCAAGTAGGCCCCAAAGCAAAGGGGAAGAAGTAAAATATTCAAAAATGCATTAAGGAAAAATTCATAATGTATACAACCCAACAAAAATTCCAGATATAAAAGTGAAAGAAGGGCACCCGGGTGACTCAGTCAGTTGAACATCTGCCTTCAGCTGCCCATGGTCCTGGGATCAAGCCCCACATCAGGCTCCTTGCTTAGCAGGGAGTCTCTTGTCAATCTCCCCCTGTCCCTCTTCCCTGCTCATGCTCTCTCAAGTAAATAAATAAAATCTCTAAAAAAAATAAAAGAGAAAGAAAACAAGACCCACAATGTCTCATTAATAAATTAATAGAAACCAATCAGAACTGACACACATTAGAAGTAGCAAACATTAATACAGTTACTAAGCTATATTCTTCATGTTAAGACGTTAAATGGAGATGTGAAAGATATTTTAAAAAAACAAATAAAGCTTTCTAGAGAAGAAAATTGCAACATGTATAATAGAAAATACACTGGATAGAAGTAATGGCAATTTAGATTTTGCCAAAGAAAAGGCTAGTGACCTGAACATGGAACCATGAAAACCATCTAAAAGAAGAAACAGAAAGAATTTTTTTTAATGAGCAATGGGAAAATGGTAAGTGGCTAATGTACCTGTAATTAGAATCCCTGAAGAAGAGAAAATGTAATAGTAGGAAAATATTTAAAGAAATAATGGCCATATTTTTCCAAAATTTGATGAAAACACAACAAATATGAGGAAAACTATATTGAGATCTACCATGATTAAATTGTTCAAAACCAATAACTAAATAACTTAAAAGCAGCCCAATTACAAAAAAAAGAAAAGAAAAACCTAAAACAAATCATTATAGAACTTATGTGGAAACAAAGCTAACTTGCCAGAAACAATGTGAGAAGATAACAAATAACATCCTTAAAATACTGAAAGAAAATAAACTGTCAGCCTACAATTCTATACCCAGCAAAAATACCTTCCAAAAAATAAAAGTGAAATAATTTTTTTCAGATTTTAAAAAGCTGAAAAAATTCTCCACCACCAGATCCATACTACAAGAAATATGTTTAAACATCTTTCAAGCAGAAGCAAAGAGACATCAGATGAAAATACAGATGTACACAAAGAAAGAAAGAGTATTGCTAATGGTAACCACATACACAAATATATAAGATTCTCCTCTCAAATGAATGCCTGTAAAGGTAATTGACTCTTTAGACAAAAGCAATCACTATTTAATGGGGGTTTAACAATTATGTAAAAGTAAAATATATGACAACAATAGCACAAAGCTTAGAAGGAAAGAAGTGGAAGCTTATTACTGAAATGTTATTTTACTATATATGAAGTGGTATAACATCACTTGATTACAAGGTACATGACTAACTTCATAGCCTCTTTAGAATAAATATTTCACCATATAAAGTAAAATGTAGATGTCTTACAACCATTACCTTTCTATTTCTTGTTTACAGTTGTCAAATGTATTACATCTAGATGCATTGACAACTTTATAGTATTTGATTTCAGCTGTCAGACGTCTTTTAAAATATTTAAGATAAGAAAGAAAATACATACAAAAAGAAAAATCATCTATTCCATATACTGAGGTATTTAACCATTTCTGTTACTCTCCCTTCATTCCTAAAATTCCAATGATCTCTCTAGTATAATTTTCTTTAACCTAAAGAACTTCCTTTGACACTTCTTTAAGACCAAGTCTAGTGGTAATGAATCCATTTTCTTAGCGCTTATTCAAATGAGAGTATCTTATTTCACATTTCTTCTCAATAAATATCTACTGGATAAAGAATTTAGATTAGCAGTTTTCTTCCCTTAAAGATTTAATTCCACTATTTATTTGGCTTTCAAGATTTCTGATAAGAGGGGATCCCTGGATGGCTCAGCGCTTTAGCGCCTGCCTTTGGCCCAGGGCGCGATCCTGGAGACCTGGGATCGAATCCCACATTGGGCTCCCGGTGCATGGAGCCTGCTTCTCCCTCTGCCTGTCTCTGCCTCTCTCTTTCTCTCTCTCTCTATCATGAATGAATGAATGAATAAATCTTTTAAAAAAAAGATTTCTGATAAGAAATCCATAGTCTTAGTAATTATTATTTTCCCCCAAAGATACTGATGCACTGAAACGCTGGAACACCTGCACCCCAATGTTTATAGCAGCAATGTCCACAATAGCCAAACTGTGAAAGGAGCTTTGGTGTCCATCGAAAAAATAGATAATGAATAGATAATGAATGAATAGATAAAGAAGATGTGGTCTATGTATACAATGGAATATTACTCAGCCATTAGAAACAACGAATACCCACCATTTGCTTCGACGTGGATGGAACTGGAGGGTATTATGCTGAGTGAAGTAAGTCAATAGGAGGACAAACATTATATGGTCTCATTCATTTGAGGAATATAAAAAAGAGTGAAAGGGAATAAAGGGGAAAGGAGTGAAAATGAGTGAAAATATCAGTGAGGGTGATAGACCATGAAAGACTCCTAACTCTGGGAAACAAACAAGGGGTAGAGGAAAGGGAGATGGGGGGGTTGGGGTGACTGGGTCACAGGCACTGAGGGAGGCACTTGACGGGATGAGCACTGGGTGATATGCTATACGTTGGCAAATAGAACTCCAATTAATTAATTAATTAATTACAAAGTATTATTTTCTTGTTTGAAATATGTCATTTTTTCTTGGTTGGTTTCAGAATTTTTTACTTTTTCTTTGGTTTTCAAAAGCCTTGTTATGATAGATATATAGTCATGGTTGTTTCAGTTTATCTTGTTTGGGATTCGGTCTTTTTTTTTTTTAAGATTTCATTTATTTGGCAGAGAAATCTTTTTTTTTTTTTTAAGATTTTATTTAGGAGATCCCTGGGTGGCTCAGCAGTTTGGCGCCTGCCTTTGGCCCAGGGCATGATCCTGGAGTCCCAGAATCGAGTCCCATGACGGGCTCCCGTCATGGAGCCTGCTTCTCCCTCCTCCTGTGTCTCTGAGCACCCCCCCTGTCTATCATAAATAAATAAATAGATAGATACATACATACATACATACATACATACATACATACATACATAAATGTAGAGAGAGAGCAAGCACAAGCAGAAAAAGCAACAGAGGGAGAGGGAGAAGCAGGCTCTCCACTGAGCAGGGAGGGAGCCCTGATGTGGAGCTCAATCCCAGGACCCTGGCATTATGACCTAAGCTGAAAGCAGATGTTTAACCAACTGAGCCACTAGCACCCCAAGGTAGTTTTTCATCATTATCTCCTCAAATACTTTTTCTGAACCCATCTTTTCTTCTCTTTTTCTGAAACTCCAATGACATAAATATTAGACTTTCTTTTTTTTTTTTTGATAGACTTTTTGATACCATCCCACAAGTGCCTAAAATTCCTTTCTGCTTTTCGTCAATCTTTTTTTCTTTTTGTTTTTGAAATTGGATAATTTCTATTGCTCCATCTTCATATTCACAGACTCTTTCTTCTGTCATTTTCTCATCTAATTAATTTTTTATTTTAGATATTATAATTTTCAGTTTTAAAATTCCCAATTGGTCCTTGCAGTTTTTATTTCTCTATTCATTTCAGGAATATTTACCTTTACCTAATGTAGCATAGTTACAATAGTTGCTTAAACTCATTGATTCCAATGTCTAGAGCATGTTGAGATTACCACCTGTTGTTGTCTTTTCTCTTGAGAATTGACCACACTTGTCTGATGCTTTGTATGTCAAGTAATTTAGGATTATATCCCAGATAATTTAATATTGTATTGTGAAGTTCTGGGTTCCATTAAAATTCCCTTTAGAGGATTGATTTTGGTAGTAAATCTGATGAGATTCAGACTGTAAATTCAGTTTCAAATTTCAAATTTTAAAAGCAGTCAAAAAATGACAAGAAATCTACCAATTGAAAATGGCACTAAGTCCACATGAGTTTAGAAACAAACTTTGTCTAAGTTGTAGCACAAATTATAACAATTCTAGTCAAATTATTTTTTTAATTCAGATTATTTCAAGCCACATAAATATATAGAGAACTTCCCAGCTCATCTTATTAGCGAACATTGTAATAACCAAATTGGTTAAAGATAGCACAAAACAAACTAAGAAGATCAAGATTGCCCATTAATTTAGAAAGAACATTTCTAAACAAAGTATTAGCAAATAAAATAAAGGAATATATAAAATAGTAAGATAATATAGCCAAAGGGTTGCTGCTAGAGAATCAAGGGTGGTATGCTAGCAAGAACTTGATTAACATAATTCATTAGAAAGAAATCAAAGGAGAAAATCCGTCATTCAGCAACCATTAAGATACTCAAGACTGATAAATATTAAAAAGCAAAAGGAAGAGAGAGATCTTTTGATTATCTTTTAAGTCTCTGGATTCTAGTTATATATGATCAATTCATTTGTCCTTATTTACATAAACCAATACGATTCTTTTTTTTCCTTACTTTGAGTTGAAATGCTGTCGGTTGCAATTGAAAATATATACTAATCCAAATATCAAGAGAAAAACTATTAGGAAGTAAAAGATTTTTCAATAAGGTAGTCACATACAAGATAAATATTTTAAAGTTAATAGAGAACCTTCGTACATTGCTAGTGGGAATATAAAATAGTGTAGCCACTTTGGAAAACAGTTTGGTGGTTTTTCAAAAAGTTAAACATGAAATTGCCATACAACCCAACAATTCCACTCCTACATATCTACCCAGAATAAATAAAAACATATGGTCACACAAAGACTTCATTTAAATGTTCAGAGTAGCATTATTCATAATAGCAAAAACTGAAAATAACCTAAATATCCATTGTTGGTGAATGGATAGAGAAAATGTGATATAAACTCACAGTGGAATACTATTCAGCAGTAAAACAACAATAACAACAACAACAACAAAAAAAAAAAAACAGCAAAAACAAAACTAAACTACCACACAGGCAACATCATAAATGACCTAGAAAAAAATTATGCTAAATGAAAGAAAGCCAGATACAAGAGACTACATATTTCCATTATATGAATTATCCAGAAAATTTATAAAGCCAGAAAGTGGATTCCTATTTACCTGAGGCTGAGGATGGGAGCTGGGATTAACTCTAAATTGGCATGAGAGATCTTATTGGAGAAAGAAAAATATCTAATTTATGGTGATAGTGGCATCACTCAGCAGTGTTACTAAAAATCATTGAAATGCACACTTGAAATAGGTGAATTCAACGATATTATAGAATTTACCTCAGTAAAACTGCTTAAAAACCAATAGCTAGGAGCACCTGGGTGATTCAGTGGTTGAGTATCTGCTTTGGCGCAGGTCATGATCCCGGGGACGTGGGATCGAGTCCCGCATCAGGCTCTCCACAGGGAGCCTGCTTCTCCCTCTGCCTATGTCTCTGCCTCTCTCCGTGTGTCTTTCATGAATAAATAAATCAAATCTTTTTTTTAAAAAAAGCTAAAAGCTAATAGACTTCTGATAAACAATAATCAAGTTAAATATGTGATAGAAGAAAACATTCCATTCACAACTACAGAAAATTATAAATTATCCAGGAATAATGTAATAAAAATGTTCACGATTTATAAGAAACCACAAGATTCTAGTAAAAAACATTAAGCCTGGAATAAATGGAGAGTGGTGTTTTGGTTTAAAAGTAAATTCTATCATCATAAATTTTTCTTAACTTAAAACATAAATTCAATGTATTCACAACCAAAATCCCAGCAGGATTTTTTTAGAAGAAGGAATTTGAAAAAAATGATTCTTAACTTCATCTAAAATTATAAACATGTGAAAATAGCTGGGAAAATCCTTTTTAAAAAAAGAAGACCAGAAATGGGATCACGTCCTACAATACATTATCATAAAGCTACAATCCTTAAAATAGTACAACAGAAAGCATAGATATATCAATAGAACAGAATAAAAAGTAAATTAGCAAATAAATATACGAATTTAATATATTATAAATCAAATTTCAAAGCAAAGGGAGAAATACAGAATATTCAACGCATGGTGTTTGGACTGGTGTCAAGTCATTTGGAAAAACATAAAGCATGATTCTGACCTCACTTCGTGTGCCAAAATAAAATCCAGATGGATGCTATTTTTATCATAGTTGAGAGGACTTCTCTGAGCATTTCACAAAGATCAGCGTGTATAGAGAAAAAGATGATAAATTGGATTCATTTTAGCTAATAGTATCTGAGCCTTCATCCCATACCAGGCACTTTGCTAAGTATTTTATAGCTACTAATGCATTTAATCACACAACAGCCCTATGATGTAGACACTGGTAGTAGCCCCATAAACCGACCTATTTTTGTACATCCTGATAGTATCTCAGCCTCACCTCTCTCCTGGATTCCCAAATATTTGCTCTGCTTCACTCACCACCCCAGCCACAGACCTTCATGTAGGCCTTGTGTGTCTGCTGCTTGAGGCTAGCCAGTCACCTACCTAGAGTCTATAGCTCCTCCCATATCTGTAGACTCAGATGAAATGGCCCCCAGAAGGTATGGGATCTGATTGCCTACAGCAGCCAAAAAGCCTGATAATGCAACTCAGTGGTGGGGAAGAGTGAACTCCCAGTGGGGTAAATGCTGACTAGTTAAAGACAGAAAGCAGGAGGATAAACACTTTCCATGGACATGGACAACAGGACAGCGGCAGGATGTGACAAGTATAAAATTTGTAAACACGGATTAAACTTCACACATTACCTCCGGGTTTGATCACAAATCTCATCGTCCCATCTATAACTATCTGACATTTTCTAGCCCCTAAAATTTTTTTACCAGTTGAGTTTATATTAATAGTGTGTGATTTCTACTTCATAACTACACTCTCGTCAGAACACCTATACCAAACATTTCTATTGGTAAAATACCAAAACCCCATTCTTTGGCCTCTTGAGGGCTAGTTATCCCAAATAACAGGCAACTGTAGTTTTGTTGGTTTCTTTTTTAATTTCAGTGTAATGAACATACAGTGTTGTATTAGTTTTAACTGTAGAGTACAGTGACTCAACAATTAAGTGTACTCTTAATCCCTTTCACCTATTTTACCCATCCCCCCTCCACCTCCCCTCTAGTAACCACCAGTCTGTTCTCTATAGTTAAGAACCTGGTTTTTTGTTTGCCTCTTTTCTTCTTTGTTCATTTGTTTTGTTTCTTAAATTTCACATATGAATGAAGTCATATATTCATATTTCTTTGACTTCTCTCACTTAGCATTATACCCTCTAGATCCATCCATGTTGAACCTTGGCAAGGTTTCATTCTTTCTTATGGCTGAGTAATATTCCACTGTGTATGTGAGATATAGATCTCACATTTTCTTTATCCATTAGTCTATCAATGGACACTTCCGCTGCTTCCATAATTCGGCTACTATAAATAATGCTGCAATAAACATAGGTTGCATATACCCTTTTGAATTAATGTTGTGTATTTTTTTGAAAAGATTTTATTTATGTATTCATAGAGACACACAGAGAGAGAGAGAGAGAGAGAGAGAGAGAGAGGCAGAGACACAGGCAGAGGGAGAAGCAGGCTCCATGCAGGGAGCCTGATGTGGGACTCGATCCAGGGTCTCCAGGATCACACCCCGGGCTGCAGGCGGCACTAAACCGCTGCGCCACCGGGGCTCCCCCAATGTTGTGTATTATTTGAGTAAATACCCAGTGGTGGAATTACTGGATCACATGGTAATTCTATTTTTAATTTTTTGAGGAACCTCCATACTGTTTTCCACAATGGCTGCATTCTGACCAGCAGTGAATGGAGGTTCCTTTTTCTCCACATCCTTGCCAACACTTGTTGGTTTTTATCTTTTTTATTTTAGTCATTCTGACAGGTGTAAGGTGGTATCTCATTGTGGTTTTGATGTGCATTTCCCTGATGCTTAGTGATAGTTCCATCTTTTTGTGAGTCTGTTGGCCATCTATATCTCTTCTTTGGAGAATGTCTGTTCATGTCTTCTATTTGTAATTGGATTGTTTGGGTTTTTTGGTGTTAAGTTGCATAAGTTCTTTATATATTTTATATATTAACCCCTTATCTGATATATCATTTGCAAATATCTTCTCCTATTCAGTAGGCTTTTTGTCTTGTTGTTGGTTTCCTTTGCTGTGAAAAATCTTTTTATTTTGATGTAGTCCTAAGAGTTTATTTTTGTTCCTGTTTCCCTTGCTTAGAAGATGTATCTAGAAAAGGGTTGCTGTGGCCAATGTCAGAGAAATTACTGCCTGTGCTCTCTCCTAGAATTTTTATGGTTTCAGCTCTCACATTTAGATCTTTAATTGATTTTGAGCTTATTTTTGTGTATGGTTAAGAAAGTGATCAGTTTCATTGTTTTGCATGTCGCTGTCCAGTTTTCCCAACACCATTTGTTGAAAAGACTTTTTCCCATTGGATATTCTTGCCTCCTTGTCATTGATTGACCATATAATTAGATTGTTTCTGGACTTTCCATTCTGTTGCATTGATCTAGGTGTCTATTTTTGTGCCAGTACCACACTGTTTTGATTACCACAGCTTTGTAGTATATCTTGAAAGCTGGAATTGTGATACTTCCAGTTTTCTTCCTCTTTTTCAAAATTGTTTTGACTATTCAAGGTCTTTTGTGGTTTCATACACATTTTAGGATTACTTAGTTCTAGTTCTGTAAAAATGCTGTTGTTTTTTTTTAATTTTTTTTTAAGATTTCATTTATTTATTCATGATAGACATAGAGAGAGAGCGCGGCAGAGACACAGGCAGAGGGAGAAGCAGGCTCCATGCTAGGAGCCTGAGGCGGGACTCGATCCCAGGACCCCAGGATCGCGCCCTGGGCCAAAGGCAGGTGCCAAACAGCTGAGCCACCCAGGGATCCCAATGCTGTTGGTTTTGATAGGGATTGCATTAAATCTGTAGATTCCTTTTGGTGGTATGGACATTTTAACAATATTTTTTCTCCCAATGCATGAGCATAGCATATCTATCTGTTTGCGTCTTCATCATTTTCTTTCATCAGTGTGTTATAGTTTTCAGAGTACAGATCTTTCACTTTCTTGGTTAAGTATATTCCTAGATACTTTGTTTTCTTTTAATTCATGAGAGATTCAGAGAGAGAGGCTGAGACATAGGTAGAGGGAGAAGCAGGCTCCTCAAGGGGAACCTGATGTGGGACTCTAGCCCAGGACTCCAGGACCACTCCCTGAGCCGAAGGCAGACGCTCAACCACTGAGCCACTCAGGCATCCCAGTACTTCATTATTTTTAGTGCAATTGTAAATAGGACTGTTTTCTTGATTTCTTTCTCCAGGGAACTGCAGTTTTAATCATTATTGTTCTTTCGCTTTTAACATTGGCTTTGGACCTTGCCCTTTTCCCAGAGATGAAACCAGTGGTGTCCTGATAAATGTTTAACCACCAAATATGAGGAGGGCAGAAGCTGATTTGTACCATTTGCTGACTTCCATGGTGTAAATACTCCACAATAGACCACCTTGAGAGACCTGCATAATATCACTGAACACAGGAAGAAATGCACAGTGGCACACCACTACATGTATTTTTACCATTCAGTTTCAGTCAATATAAACAACTCAAGAGCACAGATAACAGAAAATTATAGTAAAATCATTAAGAAATGGTGAGTTTCAAGTTTGTATTATCTTCATTGTTAATATAACTTTAAATTATAACTTTGTAAAATTAAATTTTTAATAATGGCTGCAGCTAATAATTAGTTCACAAAGTTTCTGAAAATTTAAGTCAGTCCTTTTGCATTGGCACACCACTGAATTCAACCTGCCAAGATTTTTCATGGTTCCAATTTGAACTTAACTTCCCACAAAGATTTCTCTGGACTCTTTGAAGGTGGGAGGCCTACATATGCCACACTGGATTCCTTAAGGCTGCCACACTGCACAATCAGATGCCTACATCCTGACCTTTCTCACCCAAGCTATAAAGTTCCCTGGAGATTACATTGTATTCACAACTTAGGTCATTTCCCTTTTTTTTCCTTGAGTTAGAAAAAGGGAGAAATATGCCTACTAAGTTAAACCTAAAACTGTTATATAGAAATTGTAAAAGTTAATTACATTGGCTGATTAATACAAAAAGACATGGGTCTTAAGCCTTATTCTGCTACTTACAAGCTGTGGAATATCATTCAACCTCTCTGAGTTTCAGTATCCTCAATTAGTGAAATAGGAGTAATAACCTCACACGTGGTTGTGAAGATTAAATGAGATAATGTCTATAAAACAGCACAGAGGCTGGCACTGAGTAAGTGTTCAAATAGTAAACTGCTATTTTCCATTTTTAAAGACCAGCTTTAGATGGGTACACTTACAATGCAACATATGAAAGTTTAGAAAATCAACTTCTGATTAACTAGTTAATTACTAAGGCAAAATGTCTTCCAAAAATCACATTTTTTACATTATTTCAATATTCACGTGCAAATATTAAAACTGTGAATATGTTCTTCAGCCACTAAAACACCCAACTCGCTTTTCATATAAATGCAATGGAAAGGTACATCCATTTATTGGTTTTCCAGGCATGGGAAACACAGCATTTAACAATGTTGACACAAGTTTTGCCCTCGTGAAATTTATGGCCTAGTGGGGAACACAGAATATAATCACACAAATATATAATTTCGTGCTGAAATTGAAGAGCAAGGAAAAGATGTTACGAGGAACTGCTTCAGGCATATCTTACCTAGTCTGGAGTGTTAGGGAGTTTTCTGTTAATGAGAGACATTTAAGCTAAGATCTAAATGGTGAGCAAGAGTTAACCAGCCACAGATGAGGAAAATCATTTCATGGTGAGGGATCAGCCTTTGCAGAGACATTGACACAGGAGTGAACTTGGTGTCTTCAAGGCCCTGAAGGATAGGAGCCGCAGAGTATAAGCATAAAAGAAAAGCTACATTTGTTATTAATAATAACTATATTTGCTATTTCCTCCTCACCCACTCCCTACATCACCTCTCCAACTCTAACAGGGTAGATCCTATACCCTAAAGAACCTTGTGTGATATGTTTGACTTGCACCCCTTTGCAAGTAGAAATTGGAACCACAGTGAAATCAAGCTTAATTGTTCAGCATACTAAAGGAATGGGAAATTTAGAGTGACCCAGAGGAAGAACCTGGGAGCCAGTGAAGCTGCATGCTGTATTGGGAAAGTACCTCTAGCTAGTGGCAAAAGCTTGCAGAATATCGGAGGCTAGAAGGAGGGGAGAGGCCAGGGTATTGGCTGCCTATCTCTCTGCCTCCAGCTGGGTCTCCAGCAGCAGCTACATCTCCACTATAACTTCAGATCCTGCCAGATAGCCCCTCCATCTTGGTCCCAGCTCCCATCAAGAAGGCTTCACCATGTTGCTTAGCTATCCCTTGATGGTACCAAATTCTAGGCTTTGGAAACCATGACTCTTCTCAGTGTTCTTTCAATTCTAAGGAAAAGTATGTCTTCCCACTATTCCTAAATCTCTGGTTACCTCAACTTCCCCTGTTTCCTTACTATCCAAAAAACGTGATTAAGGAACCAGCAGTATTGGCTTTGCTTGGGTACTTCTTGAAAATGCAGAATCACAGCTCTACTCCAAACCTATTGAATTTGAATTTGCATTGAAAAAGGTCCCAGGTGATTTGAATACACATTAAAGTTTGAGAAGTAATGTCCTATTTGTGTCTTCATGAAGACCATCCCCTAAGGAAAAAAAAAAAAATGCCTGTATTTAAATTCCCTCTGTTTGAAATGCCTATATGGTTACTGCTTCCTGACAGGACCCTAATTGACACAGTCAAATTTTTGAGTGTTTTATGTTCAAGTTTGTTTTTAATGCTTACCATCTACCCTTTTATTTATTTATATTTTTTAATTTTTTAAGATTTTATTTATTTATAAGGGACACACAGAGAGAGGCAGAGACACAGGCAGAGGGAGAAGCAGGCTCCATGCAGGGAGCCTGACATGGGACTCAATGGCAGAACCCCGGGATCATGCCCCCGGGCTGAAGCCGGCACTAAACCACTGAGCCACCCGGGGTACCCACCACCTACCCTTTTATACAACAATTTAACCCTCCCGGATTATTTAGATTCATCTATCACTTGGTTTCTCTGACAAAAGCATGGTTAATATTTTTCCCTTTAAAACTATACAGACATTGCTCAATTTTCTTAAGTTAATCAATGCTGCCAAAGAAAAATCTGATTTTGCTTCCTTTGTAGATAATCTGGGGTTTTGTTTTTTTAAATTTATTTTGCATGCATTCTTACAGAATTTTTTTTCTTTTCCTTAAAATTCAAAAAATACCATCAGGAATGTATATTAATGTCACTAGAACATACCAAACCATATTGATTTCCAGTCTCTGGCCTTTCTTCCTACTGAAGAATAGCTTCTCCTATTAAAAGTTAGATTCTTATTTTTGTTTTTGTTTGTTCTCATTTTTTCTTCAGGAACAACTCAATTTTATAAAATTATGTCCAACACTGATATTATTAGTCTTACTTTTGGAGTTGGCTTGCAAACTCTCTTTTTATCTCAAACCATTGCTGACAAAACTCACCCTTTTACAGAGAGACCAGGACTTCTTGGATCTCATTGAAAATAATAAGGAAATGTCTTTCAAAACCTTTTCTAACCCCTGTAATAAGTAATTTTTAGAGCTATAACTTTCCTCTGAGCCTAGAGAATAATTTTCCATTTCTTTTATGCTATGATTTGTATAGGAATCCTTTTTTACTGTTGTCTTATCCTTAAACAAGGCCCAATCTTTGCCAACAGGTGGGAACCACAGAATCTCCTTGATTTCTCTCCCTGTGCACAAGAGTATGAGAGTATTCTTGTTTAATATCTAGACTTAGGACAGGGATAGATGTACACAGCCCCTAGTCCAGGGCTGGGAGGTAAGCATCTCATTGACTGAGCAGGACTGAGGTGAGCTCTCCTCTCTCCCTGATGTTTGGATCTGATGATTCCATTAGTTCTTTTGTCTGAGCATAAAAAACCACATCCTTTTTCCTGACTCTTCCTCCACCACTAGCCATCTCTACCTACTGCAGGGTTGCCAAAACTCTACCATTTCTACCAGAATGTACATTTTAAGAAATACATCACATGTCCTGTGAATTGTAGCTTTTGGATATGTGTGAAGTCAAATTTATGGACATGAGAGCATAGGACCACATCTATCAAGCTCAAAAGATAATCAATCCCCCAAAACAGAAAAGATGTAGCTGCATAGTTTGTTGAGATTTGGGGTCAGTTCAGACTCCTTCCTGAAAGGGGGTTCCATGTTTTCTAAAAGAGAATGTAGTTCAGGATGTGTATCTTTATTAATAGTACAATTGGAAGAAATTCCCTCCCACACATTGGCATATGTTCTCTTTAGCTTCCAATGTTTGTCTTTTTTGCATATCTCCATGGATATTTTAATAGAAGAATATCAGAAAGTATATATGACCCTGCTAATCTGCTACCATCACAACAATCATAAAGGCTAACATTTGTTGAGTACTTACTGTGTGCCAGGCATTGTGCTTAGTATTTTGTATATCTTATGTCATGTTCATCCTCACAATAACACTTTGCTGTAGGTGTTGGATGCAGCCTCCATTTCTGTAGCTTCATGTTTTCATGCAGAAGGATCTCCATTAGAATAAAACTCATGACCTCCTGTTCACCCCCTCATCTCCTTGGGGAGAGTCACTCATCCCATTGGCAGATTGGGGGAAAAGGAACTGGACACACATGGCTGACCCATATCCACGACCCCACTTTGATCTGTCTACCTAAAGAAAAGATACACTTTGGTCTGCTTGGGAAGCCTCAGAGTAAGCTTGGTGGAGCAGATCTGTGACAGGAGAGAAGCTGGTGGCTTCCTTTTCTGCCTGTGCCTGGTGAATATGTCTAAAATTGGGGCATAGTATTAGGAAGCCCTTCATTTCTAAAAATTCAAGTTTTTGAATGCAGCTTTATTAGTATAAAGCAGCATTGGATATTTGTCTATCTAATTTCTGCCCTTTCAATTAGCTCAATCCTATATGGGAGAGATGGGAAATTATTAAACTCTTAAAAATCCCCAAAGTAGGTATTAGTAGTATCTCCAGTTTAAGTTAAGTAAACACAAGCACTGAGCCAACTTCTCTGAGGTTTCCCAGCTCATTAATGACAGAGCATGGATTCTTACTCAGTTCTGTTTAACTCTAGAGCAAACATTCCACCATCATGCCAAACTAATCCCTGCAACTTCATTGTTCCCACAGCTGACCTTTGTAAAATCTCATCAGGCCATTAAGACTCAGGGATAGCATTATCTGAGGAAAACCCACCTATCCCTCAAAACTCTTCTGTGGAGATTTCCCCAATTCTCCTGGACAAAGTTAGTGAGTTCATCCTCTGTGCTCTTTGTAAAGCCTTCTGTTAGAGTGAAAGTTCTTTCAGTTACTGATTTATTCATTCATTTATCTTCCTAACCATAGCATCTAGCACAGAGGAGGTGCCAGTTCAATTTTTGTTAAATGATTTTCATTGAAAAAGATTACTACCAAATTCTCCAAAGCAGTCACTCAAGTACAGGGTCTACACAGATTCCAGGATAGACTGAGCTGCCCTCCAGCATTATTTAAGTTACAGGGCCTCCCTCTGTTCTATTTAATTTGGAGGAAAGTTTTTGTTTTTGTTTTTGTTTGTTTACATTCCTTCTATTCTTGCCCATAGAAGTTGTTTCAGGAGGCAATAAACTGGCAGCAATATGATGTCCATTCGCATTGTTTTACTGCACCTGGTTTAATCTCACCCTGAATCACCACAAGAACCCAAAATAATTACAGCATTTACAAACATGAAAATAATAACTAACATCCATCAAGCTTCTAGCAGGTGCCAAACACATGGGTTGTACAAATTAGCTCCAAACACCACAAGAAGCCTGTGAGGAAGTGTTATCATCCCCATTTTACAAATGAGAAAACCCAGGTTCAATGAGATGAAGATATTTAACCACTGTCACCCATCAGTAAGTGGTGGAGCAGAGGCTGAATCAGTGCTGTCCGGCTCCAGCTGGATCTTTTTCTTTTATTCAGTGTCCTCCAGAACATATAGCAGCTGTTGTAATGGTTGGAGAAGGTAATGCGTGGGAAGGAGCTTGGAAAACAAGAACTAAGCACGTGTGAAATTATGAAGTTGAGAGTATCGGCAAGGACACTGTGATAGCAGCCCTAGGAGGGGAGCATATTGATCTGGCTGGAGTTGAGGGGCATCTCCTATTATGTAATTGCTCTGGATTCAGTATTTCTGAAACAGTGGAGATGCAGACCCTCCTTTCTTCATGAAACAGTTATCACCTCTGGGAACAAAGACAGGCGAGCTTCATTTGGTTTAAGCCAGTTATTTTCTTTCCAGACAAATGAAAGGGGGATGGTGGTGGTGTCCACTAGATGTCAGGTCCCAGGCATTGATTGATTCCGGACCCTGCTCTGAGTGAGAGCAGTAACTTACAACACATGCTGAATGTTTTTCCATTTAAAATGCATTTCAAAAATATAATAGGCCTGCATGCTTATCCTCTGAAATATAGCACAGCAGAATGTACAGATTGTTACATATGTTCTGAATGTTTCACCAGACTCCAGAGGCAGAGGAAGGCCTTTTTTTCCTCTCATTTACCCAATAAACACTTGTTGAATGATTTCTATATGTCAGGCATTGTTCTAGGCCCTGAGGAACATGACAGGGCCCTGCTGCCGAAAAATTAAGACTAGAGTAGGAGACAGACCTGTAAACTAAGTTTTTAAATATCATGATACAATATGTGTGCAATGATATGAGTATATGAAAGATAAAGAAAACTTAATGAGAGAATGATGCTCTCCACCATTAGAGTCTCCTTCCAAGAAGAGCTGACTTTTGATAACCAAATAGGAATATTAAGCCCCAATCCTATTTTACACCCTGTCCTCTGCCCATTTGTATCTGCTGCTTGGAAACATGCTGAAATATTATTTATTATTTTAATCGCTATTTATTAAGTACCTACTACATGCAGAACACTACATTAATATTTGTGCAGGATGCAAAGAAGAATAAAGTTCTATCTATTAAATCCATCAAAACACATTATATTAGACAAAATAAGACATGTTCCAAAATAATAGAAGAATGAGCAATAGTGGGATAGCAATAATAGAAGAATGAGCAAAGAATTGCAATAGTTTGCAATAAATAGCAAACATTTATACAACACTGGAGATGAAAGATCAAGCGGACAAAATGTAAACTCTGAATCAGTAGGCAGAGAATGGGATCAATGATCTAAGCTTTCACCTTAAGAAGCTAGAAAGAAAAGAGTAAATTAAACCCAAAATATGCAGAAGGAAAGAAATAGTAAAACCAAGAGCAGAAAATGGTAAAATTTAGAACAGATAAACAAACAAAACCAATGAAAATAATAACTGGATCTCTGAAATGATCAGAATTGAAAAAAACTCTAGCTAGACTTCTGAAGAATAAAAGAGAATAGATACAAAGTGCCATTCAGGAATGAAAGAGGGAACATCACCATAGATATTGCAAATATTAAAAAGATAATAAGGAAAGATTATGAACAATATAATATCAACATATTGGATAACTTATATAAAGTGGACAGATACCCTAAAAGAATGCAACTTACCAAAACTGACCCAAGAAGAAATAGAAAATTTGAATAGACCTATATCTTATTTTTAAAAATTAATTTATAACTAAACACTGCTATGAAAATGTCTATGTTTTCCCAAAATTCATGTGTTGAAATATACATATTGTATAACTCCACTTATATGAAGTTCTAAAAAAGACAAATCTGATCTATAGTGACAGAAAGCAGATTAATGGTTACCTGGGCTGGGGATGGAAATGACCACAGAGAGGCACAAAGGAACATTTTAGGATAATGGAAATATTTTATATTTTGATTATGGTAACAGTTACAAGGTATATCCTATGTGTCAAAAGTCATCAAACTGTACACTTAAAATGAGGGTATTTTAAGTTAATTATATATAATTAGAGTTGACTTAAAAAGAAAAATATTTTTTAACAAGAAGGAAGTATAATATAAGAGATAGATCATAGACTGGTAGACAGATTGGGTACAAATCTCAGCTCTTTATATCCCAGTGATGTGACTTTGGACTGACCACTTTACCTCTATGATCCTCAGTTTTCTCATCTATGCAAGTGAAAGTACTGATAGTTATAATGAGGAATAAATGTATATATATTTTTCCCCTCAGGATATGATACTTAACCATGTTCCAATAACATTAATCCTCTTCTATTTAATTTCCACCATGGAGATGAAAGAACCGGAAGGCTGTGGTATTTCTTTGAGATGTTTAGCAAGTCCTTTGGACCCAAACAGTCCAGAAGTAATTACGGCCCCGAGTCACAGATCAGGCCAGCAGACGCTACTTTCTTCCCTGGATAACAAGACAAAACACAGGAAATTGTGGCTTGGCAGGAGTTCTTAGATAAAAAGAAGGCATGTCGGACAAACCATAGAGAGGGAGGAAGATGGGTAAGGAGCAGGGAAAAGAGATACAAGGAGAACTATGGATAATAAGGCTTTTCCTTTCTGCTGTGATTCCAAGTTTTTTATTCAGTTCTATGATTGATAGTGTCTGTAGGTAACAAATAATTACTGTGTTCAGTGCAGGGTAGCCTGGTGGAAAGAAAACAGCCTTTGAAGTTCTCAGCGCTGGGCTCCAGTGCCAGCTTTTCCATTCCCTGGGTGTGTGATCTTTGGCAGGAGAGAGAGGGCTTCTGAATCACAGTCTCCTCATCTCTAAGATAGGGATAATGGAAGAATTAAGCTCACGGGGGATTAAATAGCACAGGCTTCCACCAAAATTGATTAGACTCGTGGTTCTCAAAGACAGGAGTTTGAATGTTGACCAAGAATAGGTACAGGCAGCACAGACCTCTGGAGCCAGTCTCCCCAGGGGCAAGGCCAGATTGGATGAGAATGTCCCTTTGGTAAGCCAATTGGTGAGGCTCAGAGGCCCTGAGCAATGTGGGAGAGTATGCAAGATTTCAAGGGGTGATGAAAGGCTTTGTCCTCCTCTGTGCCCTGGTCCTCAGCCATGCGTCGGCCCTCAGCTGAGTCCTCTATCACTGTGTGTCCCCTTAGACCTGGAATCCCAGAGCAGAATGAGAGTGTAACATCCCCCTGGGGAAGCACTCCATCACAGCTGGGTATGTTCTGTGAAGGGTCTTACTGGGTTTAGGGAATGACCTCTCTTCTCCATGGGCTGGCCAGGGCCTCCTGGCCCAATGGGGACTGGGTGCGCCCCGCAGCGGCCACCAGGGGGAGCCTGGGCCGGGAGCTCTGGGAAGATGGACTACTCCAGACATTGTCCAGGCAAGGAGAAACTTGAGAGGGCTGGCATTGGTTCGTGCGAGGACCTCATTCCATGAAGACTAGGATTCAGAGAAGGTTTGAGAAAGGAAAATTGCTCAACGCTGAAGGAAAAAGAAGTACGGAACATCCTGTTATCTCCGCAATCTCCTCACACTGGTTGAGAGACTATTCTGTGTCTTTCCCATGTGTCCTTTTAAGAGTCATCTCAGGGACACTTGGGTGGCTCAGCAGTTGAGCATCTGCCTTTGGCTCAGGTCATAACCCCAGGGTCCTGGGCTTGAGTCTTGCATCCCCATGGGGAGCCTGCTTCTCCTTCTGCCTGTGTCTCTGCTTCTCTGTGTGTGTGTGTGTCTCTCATGAATAAATAAATAAAATCTTAAAAAGAGAGAGAGAGAGAGAGAGAGAGAGAGAGAGAGAGTCATCTCAGAAGCTATGTAGTGCAGTGGAAAGGACAAGGGGCAGAAGTCATGGATTCAGGACTTTTCAGGTCTCTCCCTAGTCTACTTCTCTGAGCCTTTGCTAATAATGTCTATTACCATTCACTGGCTGTTCCATGTGTCTTGCCACCAAAATTTTTCACATGTAATCCTTATAGTATATGAAGGAAACGTTTGGTATTCCCATTTTATAGATTAAGAAACTGAGACATAGGAAGCAACTTGCCCAAGGTTATAATCCAGTAGAGTCTTTGAGATCATTCTGACTCCAAAGTTTATGCTGAAGTACTTTCCTATCTCCAGTATATTCTGTTTTCAAATAAGCCTCAGTAATGATGATGATGATGCCTTTGTCACATATCTTGCCTTGCAAAGTTGAAAGTAATTCAAATGATTATTTATACTTGAGATTATATCAAGGCAGGAGCACCTGGCTGGCTCAGTCAGTAGGGCATGTGACTCTTGATCTCAGGGTTGTGGGTTCAAGCCCCTTGTTGGGTGTAGAGATTCTTTAAAAAAATAAAATCTTAAAAGAAAAAAAAGATTATACCAAGGTCACAGAGAGACTGTGAGTTTCGGGTGTAAGAGTCCCTTCCAGAAAGGGCAGTGTGTGATAGGAAGAGATCTGTGGAGAGGGCGGGAATCAGGACCGTGATCATGAGCATGACCTTGGCTGGGTCAGAGCCCGGCGCAGAGCACTCATAATGGCAACAGCCATTTGCCCCTGCCTCTCCCTCCCCTGGCACTGGTGCTGAGGCAGGAGGCCCTGTCTGTTCCGGGACACTCCTCCACCCAGGCAAGAGGACTGCAGTCCTCCAATGGAGAATCTGATGAAATAGTTCCCTCTCCTTGGCTCAGCTATGCAAGCCAAAGTAGCCCATCAGTGAATTTGTTCTTCTTTTGACATTCACCACATCTCCCTCAAAACACAGCCCTTCCATCTGTGCAAATTCTAAGCCCATTCTCCTCCCCTTGGCCACAGGAGGTCAGAGACTTCTAATAGCTAAAATGTGGAGCAACCTAAATGTCCATCCATAAAGGACTGATTAGATTAGTCATCCTTACTTTGTTAGCTTCGTCACCTAAAATCCAATCATAGTTAAAATAAATACAACTCAAACTGCCTGAGGTCAAAAGAGGGGTTTATCAGCTCCTATAGCTGAAAGGCTCAAAGATATATATGTAGCTTGTAGCTTCAGGTACAATGGGATCCAAGTATTCAAACAATGTTATCAGGAACATACCTCCTCCCATCCCTTGTCTCCACTTTCTTCCACATTCTCAGGCAGCAAAGACAGCGCCAGGATTTATCCCACAAAATTCACCACCGCAAAAGGTAATGAGTCTCTCATGCACTAGTTTGAGCTGTGGCTGCCCATTTCTGGACCAATCTCTGTGATTCAGACCAGGCCAAGTCTTAATCAAGGGAGAGATATAACATTTCAGCTAGACCATTATACTTCTAAAAGAGAACATGATAAAATCTTTACAGCGTTGGAGTAGGGGAACGTTTCCTTAAAACACCAAAAGAGCAATAATCACAAAAGGGGAAAAAAAAACACACACACACAAACTGAACTTAATCAAACTTGAAAACTGTTGTTTGAAAGACACCATCTGAAATGAAAAGGCAAGACTCAGACTAAGAGAAAATAACTACCCCTTAAGCAGTAGAATAAATTTGCCATTGTTAAAAATAAGTGACACACACACACATGCAAACAAAAATAAGTGACACATCTCGATACGAAAAGATCTTTGAAAAGGAGTTCTAGCTTATTCTACATCTCTATCACCTAAAATAGTGCACAATCAATGTTTGTGGAGTTAATATCGTTCAATAAAAAAAATAGTGCTATGTCCAGGTTGATCTCATTTATGTCAAAAACAATATTTTGTAGAGATGTGTAGATACACAGAAATAGGATTGGAAGCGGGGAAGAGCGACCTGGGCTTTTCTCACTCCTTATGCTGAGGTAGATGTTAGATTTTTCACTAAAATAAACAGAAAAAATAAAAATCGTAAGGCTGTCTTACTTAGGGGCCTGGCCTTTCAGTCCTCAGGCTGTGCCCTGCCCGGAGCAGAGGAGCCCTACCTCCTGGTTCTGGGAAATACTCCAGACTCTGCCTCCCCAGGCCACTTCAAAGTTTCATTCATGGTTGATTTTTCAAGTTTTAGTTCAGCCTGTACACAACTGAGCTTCTTACTTTTGACCCAGTTCCTCTGAACTGACAAATTGATTGCCTAGCTTTTAATTTGCTTTTCCTGTGAGATGCTTTCTCTCCCATCATTCCGTCAGACCATCCATCTCAGCTCTTCTGTGAATGATACTTCAACCTGTCATTGACCCAAGTTCCTTGGACACTAGATCCCAATCTAGCCGTGTCCTCGGCAGAACAGGATGCAGAATCAAGCTGGGTCTCCTATGAGGATGAAAACTTGGCAAGGTGCCTTCCAGCCACTGGAATTCTGTAAGATAAGAGTGTAAGGAATAGCTACAGGTGTTTGACACGGTTACTGTTTTCACAGAATATGAGCAGAACAAAGTTTCTTTATTATTCCCCTTTTAAAGAAAGGAAGAAATTGAAAACCCTAAGTTTAAAAACATGCCCTAGGGCACCTAGGTGGCTCAGTTGATTAAATGTCTGCCTTTAGCTCAGCTCTTGATCTCAAGGTCCTGGGATGGAGCCCCAAATAGGGCTCCTGGCTCCTGGCTCTGGGAGGAATCTGCTTCTTCCTCTGCCCCTCCCCCTTTCCCTCCCTCTCCCCCTGGTGGGTGCTTGCTCTTGCACTCTCAAATAAATACAATCTTTTATAAATAAATATGTACATACATATACACCCTAGATCATACAGCTAGTGAGTGGCTCCATTTCAAACTGAAGTTTCTTTTTTTTTTTTTTTCTTAAGATTTTATTTATTTATTCATGGGAGACACAGAGAGGCAAAGACAAAGGCAGAGAGAGAGGCAGGCTCCCTGTGGGGAGCCCAATGCAGAAGTAGATCCCAAGACCCTGGGATCATGACCTGAACTGAAAGCAGATGCTCAACTGCTGAGCCACCCAGGCATCCGTCAAACTGAAGTTTCTTTGATTAACGTGTGTTCCCACTTGTTCAACTCCTCCAAGCAGCTACCAAGGAATATGAGCAGATAGCAGGATGCTGCTTAGCCCCAAGTCTTCCCATGAAGATTTGGAACAGAATTCAGCCAGAGAAAGGAGGAAGTTTCTACCCTAATCTTATTGTCCTTGCATACCCCACAGATGATGTTGCTTTAAGAGAGAGTCTAGGTACTAACCACTGTGAGCAGAGGGACATCCTACCACCTGGAATGAGTCTCGGGTTGACCTTATGAAAACTTTAAGTCTATGAAAAAAGAAGCTGATGATCCAAAAGAGCTTGATTATTTCCTCGCTCACTTAAGTCAAGAGGAAACATAAGGGACTTTAAAAAGTGCTCCAAGAAAAGCAAGTCAAAATGCAAAAATGTGCCTTAAGAATAGTAGGCTCAAGTGGCAGCCCTATATACTATGTGACCCAATCCCCCATCATAGTTGACTGGACCAGAAATGGACACCTAAAATTGAGCTGGTCAGACTCTACCTCCTGGCTCAGATGACCTAAACTCAGGAACAGTTCAAGAAAGTGGGGACACAACAGACTGAATATTGAGAAAAATTAGTGAAAAGTCATTAAACTGAATGGTGAGACTTCCCAGAACATTAGAAGCCAGGAGTGTACCTCTGCTCAAGAGAAAGGACCTACTTATACTGACATTCTGATGTCTCGATGTCTCCTCAAGGAAATGGCCAGGTTACCCCTGAGCGGTGAAGAAGTCCACTAACAATCTCTCTCTTTCTCTCTCTCTCTCTCTTTCCATACACATGCATGCACAAGCACACATACACACACACCTCCAATGCAACTAGTGCCTTGTGTTAAAAATATATTTAACAAAAAAAAAAAAAAAAAAACAAGGCTCACCAGACATTTGGAGAAAGCTTATGTTTTAACATGACAGACTGTGGCAAAACATAGAAACACGAGGAAGAAAAGAACAAAGGAAGAGAAAGAGTACAGTAGAGAAGTCAGAAACAATTCAAGAAATGAATAAACTCTTAAATATTATAATACACATAAGAAAATGGCAGGTGAGATTAAAGTGAGTAATGTAAGATTAGATAAATAAAAGCACACATCTGAGAACATCTATAAAAAATGAATTTGTAAAAAAAAAAAAAAAAAATTTTAGAGAAAGAGTACAGGCCAGAGTGGTGGTGGGGCTGGAAGGGGGCAGAGAGAGAGGGAGGGAAAGCATCTTTAAAAGGCAGGCTCCACGCCCACCATGGAGCCCAAGGCAAGGCTCCATCTCACAACCTTGAGATCATGACCTGAGCTGAAATCAAGAGTAAGGCTTAAGCAACTGAGCCACTCAGGCACCCTGGATTTGTAAAAATGTTTAAATGTACTGAGACTGTGAATAACTGGGAACTGCTGGACCAAGATTCAGGAGAGAGCAGAAACACAGAGGTAGCTAGGAACTCGGGGCCACTTTAACCTAGAGATACCAACTCCAAAAAAAGTATCTTAAAATAACAAAAGTTCATTCTCTCACAGTCCTGGGGGCCGGAAGTCCAAACTCAGTCTCATTGGGACAAAATCAGGATGTCAGCAAGGCCACATTGTGCTTCCAGAGACTCTAAAAGAAAACCTATCCTTGCATCTTCCAGCTGCTGAAGGCCGTTGGCATTTTTGGACAAGTGGTGACATCACTCTCCTCTTCAAGGCCAGCATCTTCAGATCTCTCTCAGGCCCATCTTCATATGACCTTCTCTTCCCTGTGCCTCATCAAACCTCCCTCTGCCTCTCATATAATGATAGCTGTGATGGCCTTTCTGGCCCATCCAGATATTTCAGAACAATCTCCTCATCTCAAGACCCTTAACCTAATCACATCTATGAAGACTTTTTTTTTTTTTTTTTCCCAAATAAGGTCACATTTACAGGTTTTAGGGGGGAGATTAGGACTTGACATCTCTGGGGGACCATTTTTCAGCCTATCAAAAGTAGCATCAACATCAATTATCTAGTAATAAATATAATGAAAGGTGTGCAACACTGAAGACCACAAATGTTTTTGAGAGAAATGAAAGTAAATCTAAATAAATGGGAGGATATATCATTTTCATAAATGAGAACTTAACATTTTAAAGACACCCATACTTTCCAAAATAATCTGTAGATTGCATCCAATCCTGATTAAGGTGTCAGCAATGTTTTATTAGGGGAAACTGACAGGCCATTTGGAAAATGTGTATAAAAAAGCAAAAGCGGAGAAGAGACGAGACGAACTTGAAAAAAAGACCAATGTTGGAGGACTTAAAGAACTAGATGTCAATAAAAAGCTAAAAATATAAACACATTCATAAAGCAACCGAATTCTAAAGCAGCATTTTTAAAACTCTTAATGTGTGTAGGGGAACCTGGTAGGCATACCATTTAAATTCATTTTTCTCATTCACTGCCCCTCACTTTGCAGAGTGAGCAAATCCATTGCAGTGAAGGCTTTTGCTTATAATAAGCAGAAAAAGTAGGTGCTCAGAAAATATTCACTGAATTGACTCTCCTAACCCAATTCTCTTTGCAATTTTTAAAATAATAAATATATCAACAAAAGGACTAACACCTTCCTCTACGTGTCCATTAGTGATTTGGGGAAATGACAAGTGATCATATACTAAATTTAGATACCAGATATTAGTTATCAGGTGAGTCTATCAAGATTTTTTCCCAATCTAATTATCAATAGACCAAGAAGAGAGCGGGACTGATTTTGTATTTCAGCTGATATATGGAAAGCACATGGATCATTCAGTAATTCCCACAGGTTAGGTATATATTTTACATCAGTACCTTTATCTTCACAAATGGCCCTGATACCTCACTCTATTGTGATTGAGCAAACAGTACTAGCTAGTCATCTGAAATCAGCTGCCTATACCAATAATGGCTCCATTGGACATTATCTTTCTATTGTGGCTCCTAAAATTAGTATTTCTTTCTGTTATAATGAAAAAAATAATCTCCATTGATTGCAAAAAGCAATGCCTGATATTACAGCATGATTACCTCCGGAATAAATTGAATACTGTATTGTCCAGTAATAATTATCATGTTAAAAAGATTTTAGTCTACAAAATAGGAAGAAACCCTGTCAATTAGATAATATCCAATAAACCAATAACCAAAATGTACCAGTGCATTAAACATAATTAGCCTTAGATTTGAAAAAATATTCAGAGGCAAAGTCAAATCTTTCCCTGGGAAGATGTTATGATTGCCAAGCAGAGCTATAAGTCACCTCTGTCTCTAAGGCTGACTGAGGCTAGAAAGAGAACACAGTGTTTAAGAACATGGTGTAGAACAAATCTGCTCAACAAAGTGGACAAACATAAAAAAAAAAAAAAAAGAAGAAGAAGAAGAACATGATGTAGGTCATGTTTTTACTTTTTATTGTCCTTTCTTCCCACTGTAGTCAGTACAGCTCAGGTCCTTGTCATATAACACATGTATCTTAGTACATACTTAGCACCCTCATGACGAAATACCTCCCAAAGACTCCATCTCCCAATACCATCACATCAGGCTACGGGTTTCAACATATAAATTAGGGAGGGTGGGACACGGGTATTCAGTCTATAGAAATATATTCCTATCTCCAGGCTGTGTCTCTGCCCCTCTCTGCGGCACACCATAATCAGGTCATCAAAAAAGCCTAGAGTCGTCCTCTGCTAACTTGATATTCCTTGCCTCAGTTAGGATTGGTTAGGTTATCACACTACAGTGAACATCTCCAGGTCTTAGTGGCTTAATGTAACCAAAGTTTCTTCCTTGCTTATGCTGCACGTGTGCTGCTGGCTGGCAGTGGGGCTGTACTCTCTGTAGATACTTGACCCAAGGGGAGGAAGGCTATAATGGGTCATGACCCCCACAGCTGAAGGAAAGAGGAGAACTTGGGAAATCACACTTAAATCTTCCTGGGAGTGACATACATGATGGCCACTCAGGTTTCTTTGGTCAAGGCAAGGCCCACAGTTAGGGCTAACTTTAAAAGGGCGCAGGGAAATGCTATGCTAGCATGTGCCTGCAGAGAGAGATGGAATATCGTGAACAGCATAAATAACTCCCATTGCTACAAGGAGACTTTAAATCAGAGAAATATACAATCTTATGGGAAAAGTAGAGTAAGGACCACTGAAATATCTTGTAAATATTTTAAACTTACAATCATTTCAGCACACCAAATAGCATTAGCTTTTAAATACGTATTAAATTAGCAATAAAGATTCTATACAATAAATTCCTTAGTATCATGCCTTGCTCTCTGGAAAATTTAAATTTTTTTTAATTTTTATTTATTTATGATAGTCACAGAGAGAGAGAGAGAGGCAGAGACATAGGCAGAGGGAGAAGCAGGCTCCATGCACCAGGAGCCTGATGTGGGATTCGATCCTGGGTCTCCAGGATTGCACCCTGGGCCAAAGGCAGGCACCAAACCGCTGCGCCACCCAGGGATCCCGCTCTCTGGAAAATTTAAAATTTCTCTCTTTAGGGCAGCCCCAGTGGCACAGCAGTTTAGCGCTGCCTGCAACCCAGGGCATGATCCTGGAGACCCTGGATTGAGTTCCGCATCGGGCTCCCTGCATGGAGCCTGCTTCTCCCTCTGCCTGTTTCTCTGCCTCTCTCTCTGTCTCTCTCTGTGTCTATCATAAATAAATGAATAAATAAATCTTAAATAAATAAATAAATAAATAAATAAATAAATAAATAAATAAATTCTAATGTTTAGATTGGCTAAGATGACTAGCTCTCTACAAAAACTTTAAAAATCCTCTTTCCCCTTCCAGTGTTGCCACTAGGAAACAGCTGCCTAAGCTCTCTTGGCAGCCAGGTATAGAGCAAGAGTTTTTGGGTGTTTTTTTTTAATATTATGATCGTTATTGTTTATGTTATTTAGAAAACACTTAAAAGCAGGGACGCCTGGGTGACTCAGTCTATTAAGTGTCTGACTCTGGGTTTCCGCTCAGGTCCTGATCCCATGGGTTGTGGGCCTGGATCTTCGCATCTGCATCCGGCTTCTCCTCAGTGGGGAATCTGCTTGAAAGATTCTCTCCCTCTACCCCTTTCCCACTTGTTCTCTCACTCACTCTCTCTCTCAAAATAAATAAATAAGCCTTTAAAAACAAAAGAAAAAGGAAACACTTATAAGCACATACTACGTGCAAGGTATAAATAAGCGTTTGACAAACATTAACTCATTACTGGGATAGCAATCCTATAAGGTAAGTTCTATCATTATTTCCAGTTTACAGATGAAGAAACTAAGGGTTTGAAGAGTTGAAGAATACAGAGGAAAACTGCCAGTGAGTCAGAGATGGGATTCCAGCCCAGGAAATTTAATTCCAGAGTCTGTACTGTCAACTACTTCATTATCTTTCCTCTCGGATCAAGGCCTTTAAAAAGCAAGTGGGGCTTCTCTGTCTGGTCTGTGATCTCAGGAGATAATAGCACCACACCATTTCTTATAGGATCCTAAGTTTCCGATTAGCCACAGGGAAGCAGATGACCCACTGACCACAACTCCCATGCTAGACTACCATATGAATTTAAAAAAAAACAAAAAACACTTCTTTTGAACACACTGAAATGTGCATTGTTATAGCATCTAAAGTTTTCCCCAACTGATAGACATGGTGAGCAAGACCCACAACAAATGGTCTTCATCCAGGGTCTGGAGACCTGGATTCTAGTACTAGCACAGACTCTGACTTAATATATGACTTTAAGGATGCATCTCTTTTTTTTTTCTTTTAAGATTTTATTTATTTATTTGAGAGAGAGTGTGAGAGAGCACAAGCAGGGGGAGGAGCAAAGGGAGAGGGAGAAGCACACTCCCCAGTGAGCAGGGAGCCAGATGCAGGGCTCTATCCCAAGATCAGAGGATCGTGACCTGAGCTGAAGGCAGATGCTTAATTAACTGAGCCACCCAACTGCCCCAAGGATGCACTTCTTTCCCTCAGGCCACATTTGAAAAGTAAGAGAGTTGGATTAGATCAACATTTTACCATCTGTACTTCCTGGAATATTCTATCTTGACTATGTTGCTTGAACCTTCTTGAAAACAGGACTCCATGGCCAAATAAGGTAGGGAAATATTGGATACTGCATCTCCCTTCAGAGATTCATATTGCATATTTGCTTAAAGAAGACTTTAAGACACCCTTCCATAAAGACCTGGTGTCTTCCATAAAGACACTATTCACCATATGGATATGACCACAGCTCTTAAATTTTTTTAAATTGGGAGACATTTATTAATATTTAGTGGGATATAAATATACTCAGAAATGTAGTTCAAGGAATGGTGGACTAGAATCCTAAAGCCATTCCAAGTTCTAAAGATGCTCTGCATGGATCCCTGAATTTTCCATACACAGCTCCAATCAGGTAAGTTCTTCAATGCTACACACATGCAACATATATCTACACTTAGGTCTAGGAATGTCTCACCTTGTTTAGTAGAGGTGACAAAATGAAATTAATCCCAGAAATTCAAGGTTGGTTCAACATACAAAAATTAATCATGAACAAAACACATTATCATCTCAATAAATGCAGGGAAAGCTTCAACAAAATCCAACACCTTCTTATGATAAGAACAAAGTAGAAATAAAGGGGAACTTCCTCATCCCGATTAAAGACATCTATAAAAAAAATTCACAGCTAACATAGTTAATGCACAAAGACTGACTCCTTTGCCTCTAAGGTCAGGAACAAGACCAGGATGTCTGTCTCACCTCTCCTAATCACCACTGCAGTGGAGGAGCTAGTCATGGCAAAAGGCAAGAGAAACAGGAAAGGAGAGGAGAGGAGAGGAGAGGAGAGGAGAGGAGAGGAGAGGAGAGGAGAGGAGAGGAGAGGAGAGGAGAGGAGAGGAAAGGAAGAAAGAAAGAGTCATCATATTAGAACAGAATCAGGAGCCCAAAAATAAACCCATGCATATATGGTAAATTAATTTACAACAAAGGAGTAGAGAAGATACAATGGGGAAGAGCTAGCCTCTTCAATAAATGATGCTGGGAAAACTTGACAGCCACATGCAAAAGAATGAAACTGAACCATTATCTTACACCATACACAAAAATCACCTCAAGTGGATCAAGGAGTTGAATGTCAGCCTGAAACCATAAAACTCCTGGAAGAAAAAAATAAGCAAAACTCCCCAGCATAGGTCTTGACAATGATTTTTTAAAATCTGACACTGAAAGCAAAAGCAACAAAAGCTAAACTAAACAAGTTGGAACTATCAAACTAAACGGCTTCTGCACAGCAAAGGAAACCAACAGCAAAATGAATGGGAGAAGATGTTCACAAATTATATACCTGATAAGGACTTTATATCCAAAAAAAAAAAAAAATATATATATATATATATATAAAATGCATATAAGGTGCTGGTTAAGTGTCTGTCTCTTGATTTTGGCTCAGCTCATGATCTCAGGGTTGTGAGATTGAGCCCTACATCAGGCTCTACGCTGGGCTTAGAGCATGCTTGGGATTCTTTCTCTCCCTCTGCCCTTCCCCTTGTCTCTCTCTTTCTCTTTCTCCCTCCCTCCCTCCATCCCTCCCTTAAAAAAAAAAAAAAAAAAGAATGCACGTAACTCAATAGCAAAAAATACCACCCAAATTATTTAAAAATGTGGAGAAGGTCTGAACAGACATTTTTCCAAAGACATACAGATGGCCAATAGGTACATGAAAAGGTGCTTAACATCACTAATCATCAGGGATGCCTGAGTGGCTCAATGGTTGAGTGTCTGCCTTTGGCTCAGGTCATGATCTTGGGGTCCTGGGATCGAGTCCCACATGCTTCTCCCTCTGCCTATGTCTCTGCCTCTCTCTCTGTGTCTCTCACGAATAAATAAAATATTTTAAAAATATATGACTGATCATCAGAGAAATACAAATTAAAACCACAATGAGACATCATCTTATGACTCTTAGAATGGCTATTATCAGAGACGAGAAATAACAAGTGTTGGTGAGGATGTGGAGAAAAAGGAACCCTCGTGAACTGTTGGTGGGAATACAAACTTGTTTAGCCACTGTGAAAAACTGTATGGAGTTTCCTCCAAAAATTAATTTTGGCCTGTCAATTTCACTCCTGGCTATTTATCTGAGGAAAATGAAAACACTAAGTTGAAAATATATATGCACCCCTATGTAAACAGCAGCATTATTGCAACAGCCAAGATATACAAATAATCTAAGCATCCATTGATAGATAAATGGATAAAGAAAATGTGATACACACACACACACACACACACACACCCATAAAAAAACAAATGAAATCTTGTCACTTGTGACAACATGAATGAACCTTCAGGGCATTAGATAAGTGAAATAAGTCAGAGAAAGACAAATACCATATGATCTCACTTATCTGTGGAATGTAAAAAACCGAGCTCATAGATACAGAGAACAGATTGGTGGTTGTGAGTCAGGGGATACAGCAAAGATGGAGGAGAATTGGGTGAAGATGGGCAAAAGGTACAAACTTCCACTTATAAAATAAATCAGTCATGGGGATGTCATGGTGACTATAGTTCATAATATTATATTGTATATTTTAAAAGTTCTCATCACAAGAAAAAAACTATGTATGGATTCGATGTTGACTAGATTTACTGTGGTGATAATTTCTCAATAAATACAGATACTGAATCATTATGTTGTACACCTGAAACTCACATAATTTTATATGTCAATTATGCACTCTGGGAATTAGATAGTTATACAGTGGTGATAGTTATACTTATTTGTGAATATATTATAAATCACTGAATTGTACACTTCAAAAGGTGAATTTCATGGTATGTGAATTTTTTATTGAGAAAGAATTGTAATAAAAACTAAAAGTCATGCTCACTCCTTGGAGGGAATCCCAGCAACATGACTTAGGGCAAGATCCTTCATTTTTGCGGCATCATTTCCCCATTTGACAATTCAACTCAGTCCCATCGTCCCCACAATTTGTGATGAGGTCAGCATATGCACAGAGCTGAGCCCCATGATCTCGTCCTGTTCCTACTGTTAGTTGAATCTGAATCCTTCTTCTTGTTTATAGCACTGCACCCTGACCAGTCTAGCATCATCCAACCCACCAGAGGTCTTCAGATTCTTCGGTTTGATATGGTTTTTATACACCCTCTTCTCCTTTCTGAAAGTTCTCAGCAGGGAGGAAAAATTAACAGTCTTTGGGGACCTAGTATGTGCCAGAGTCTGGCAAGAGACCGGACTTACTTTAGGCCTCCAGACAATGCCCTGGGCTTTGTGTATGTATCTTCACCTGAAAGGAAAGGAAGCTGAGGCCTGGCTCACAATATTTTCTCCAAGTCATGCCATCCAGGAGACCAGGGGTGTTGGATTTAGACAGGCCTCAGCTCAAATCTGCCTCTTAGTAAATCTTGTGAGATCGCTCATGGGTTTCCCAAGCCTTCTAAGCCTCAGTATCCTTGTCTGTACAACAGGGACAACGGGAGGACCTTTGTTGTGGAGCGGTTTTGAAATTTAAATGAGATGCAGAAGATGCACTTAGCACAGATCCTGAAATACATGTTAGCTATTGTTAGTTTACACGAGGCTAAGTGGTGGCTAAATTTGGACTAGAAGTGAGATAAGTGGCATTCCAAGTCCCCTCCTACCTCTCCATGTTGCCTCTTCTCCATACCTGCCCAGGTCAGCAGGGAGAAGGACGAAGAACACACTGTTGATAGGAGTCCACATCACGTTTCCCTCAAACTTGTCAATCACAGCATATCCTTTTCGGATGTTCACGCAGACACACACACACACACACACACACACACACACATACACACACGCACACACACACAGAGCTTTCTTGCTATTTCTGAGTAGCCAGCCCAAACAGCGTCATGGAAAAATGGATGTAGCTTAATCCAGCATTTCACTGGAACATCCCCAGGGTTTCACTTGCTTGACCTTTCATAAAAACTCTGAGCCACAATCACAAAGCTTGCACAAACCTCTCCACTCCCTCCGTGTCTTCTCGTAAACTGGCTTCTGGCCTCTCCCAGCTACATCTGGTCTCGCTGGAATGTGCTTATCAATCTTACTCCAGGGGAATGAGACCAAACAGCCTGGTGCCCTGGTAGCTGAGGCGGCGTGTACAAGCTTGTGACATGTCATCAAGTGGGTTGACACGGGATTTCAATATTTTATCTTCTGGTAACTTCCCTCACACTCAGAATTCCTCCGTACATGCACTCGCCCTTCCAGACTCCTTCTCTTTTTCAGTGTCAGGCCTTCTTTCTCTTCTGTTCAGTCTCCTAACATGCATTGAGCATTAGCTCTCACGATGCTCATTATGAAGTATTGATATTCTAGTTTACTGTAATCCCTGGGCCAGTTGGGCTCCCTGGTCCAACTCACCCAAGGGACTTGCCATTGCCTGGGATACAGCTCTGAATGTGGGGAGAGGGCTTCGGGGTTGGACAGGCTTGGCTTTGAACCCAGAGTTCTTCTGAGAGAACCTGAATCAGGCCCTTCACTTGAACCTGGCTTCTCATCTGTAACAGATAAGCTATTCATACCCGCCCAGCCAGCCTTTCGGTGGGAAATAAATGACATAAGTGGCGCCATAGTAGTTATTAACAGTGTCATTGTCTTCATTGTTGTTGTTCTGAGGTTGCCAAGAGCCACCTGACATGGACAGGGGCCCATTTCAAAATATGTTCTCTCTGCAAACTATTACTTAGTTGCTTAAAAAAAATTAACCATGGGATGGCTCAACCTCAAGAGCGTACTCACCTTTTATATCCAAACACACAACTTCTAGGACTTGAGTCTGAAGACAAAATCATGGATGTGAGGCAGAGATTTAGCTATGGGTTGACCATCACATTATTGTTTAGAATACTAAAAGACTGAAAGCCTTGAACTTGAAAAATGAATTCTTATACAGATAATGCAAGCCCAACTCCCTGGGCAACTAGCAGCTCTTTAAATGCCATAGAAGAATGTCAACGACATGGAATGTTGGCTACAATGTATAGAGCTGAATAAATATAATTGAAGTTGCGAAAAGCAGTTTCAAAACAGCATTTAGAACATGGTCTTGATTTTATCTGAAGGAGGATCTGGAGAGGACATCTGAGCATATACAGAAAAGGCCAAGATGACCATTAAAATGTTCGAAGTGGATAGTCTTTTTTTTTTTTTTTTTTTTTTTACTTTTTCTCTTCTGAATTGTTGGTAATGAAAATATGGAGGAAAAAAGTAAAACATTTGGTAAAATTGACCAAAACATTCCTCCAGAAGGGTTGCACAAATCCTAATACAGCTTGATGACTTTATCAAAATCAAGTGAACACACCCGTGTAATTAGCGCTCTGATCACGTAACATAACTTGCCACCACCCCAGAAGCCACCCTCTTGCCCAGTCCAGTCACTGCACACCCTCCAAGGACAACCACTATCCTGATTTCTAATAGTCTTGACTAGTTTTCTTGGATTTTAAGCATTTACAAATGGACTCACCCTTTGTGCTTTAGGTCTTTCATGCAGCGTGGTCCGAGAGCCTCCGTGTTGTATGTCACTGTAGCTCATTGGTCCTCACAGCTGTTTCCTGTTGCACAAACACACAAACAGTTTATCAGTCTGTTCTTCTATCAGTGGACGTTTGCGTCATTACTCACTTTTGGCATTATGAATTGTGCCACCAGGAACATTCTTACTCTCTTCCGGTGAACTTAGGTACACACAGAATTGTTGGTCATGGGAAATGGGTATACACAATTTAGTAGAAGCTGTCAAACTGTTTTCCAAAATAGTTACTCCAGTCTACACTTCCACCAGCAGGGTGAGACTTCTGGTTTCTCGACTCCAGTGACTTGTCCCTACTTGGCATCGTCTGGTGTTTTCCTTTTAGCCATTTCTAATGGCATCACACTGAGCCTTTAATTTACATTTTCCAAATGACTGGTGGAGCTTAACATCATTTCAAATGTTTACTGACCACACTGGTATTCTCAGGTTAGGTGCCCGTTCAAGTCCTGTCCCCATTTTCTATGAGCTATCCCTGTTTTTCTTACTGACTTGTCAGAAAACATGCATTCTGGGATGCCTGGGTGGCTCAGAGGTTGAGCATCTGCCTTTGGCTCAGGGCGTGATCCTGCAGTCCCAGGATTGAGTCCTCACATTGGGCTTCCTATGTGGAGCCTGCTTCTCCTTCTGCCTGTGTCCCTGCCCCTCTCTCTCTCTCTCTCTCTCTCTCTGAATCTCTCATGTATAAATAAATAAAATCTTAATTAAAAAAAAACATGCATTCTGCACACAAGTCCCATACATATAGACACATGTAGTACAAATGTCTTTTCCCATTGTGAGGATTTTATTTTTTTCATTTCTTAGTGGTGTCTTTTGATGAAAAAGAGTCTTGATGTTAATGCCCTATACTTCCTAGGACCTTGCTATGTCCTCTGCCATGAGCAAGCCCTGGTCTCATGCTTCCCACACCATCCAGAGGCTGGGAAGGCAAACCCATGTGCAGAACAAGAAGCATCTATCCCCGTGAGGATGAGAAGCCCGTCCTCCCAAGATGAAAGGGGTGGATCGTGCGATTACCTCACATAGTACTACTTTTGTTAGTCTGGATCCTTGAGAGAGAGATGCCAAGATGGAATTACATATGCAAAGATTTTGGTTTAAGGAAATGGAGAAGGAGCTGTGAAACCCCAGGAGATCATGAATGCACGTGTGTTGGAGTGAGGGAGCAAAGTGTGGATAAAAGCATTCAACTGCCATGCGGTCTATGGGAGGCTCTGCAAGGCCATTAGGGAGCCCGTAAGCCCAAGTCAGGCGTCAGGGATGTCTCTCAACAACCGGGAATGGATGTGCACCGGTACCTTTGCCATGTGCAGTCATTCCCGGGAGCAGCCCACGGTCAGCACGGTCACCGCGTGCATGCACACACACACACACATGCACACACACACATGGTCATGGATTTCAGAGCCCAGGGGCTGGGCCTTTGGCCAACTACAGCCCCTGTGAGTGGAGCTCTGCTAGGCACTCTCACAGCCTCTGCCCCGGGAGCCGAGTTCAGGAGATGCAGGCCGAGGTAACTGAGGAAGGTGGCTAATGCCATCACTGCGGGGGAATACCGAACATGATACGTCTTTCCTCTTAGACATTAGGCACCTGGCAAATTGCACAGAGCTAGAGAATGAGCAAGCAGATTTTGGGTTGCCCGGCTTGGAACACCAGGGTGTGAGTCCGGGAAGAGTTCATGGGACAAGGAGTTTCAGGTGGCTCCTTAAAGGAGATGGAATAGAAGAGGGGGCACCTGGGTGGCTCAGTGCTTGAGCATCTGCCTTCAGCTCAGGTCCTGGGATCGAGTCCCTCATCGGGCTCCCTGCAGGGAGCCTGCTCCTCCCTCTGCCTGTGTCTCTGCCTCTCTCTGTGTGTTTGTCTTGAATAAATAAATTAAAATCTTAAAAAATAAATAAATAAATAAAGGAGACAGAACCGCACCAGGGGACTTGGGCATTTCTGCACCTCCCTGCTCTGTCTGCTAGTAGTTTATGGAGGAGGTGGAGAGCCAAGAGGGAAGGAAGGGAGAGAGAGGCCTCGGGTGGGGGCCCACGGGCCATTCCCAGACCTAGGGCCCTCGTTACTGAAGCGCCTTCTCAAACACGGCAACCCAAGGGTGCTGACACGTCTCAGCTGTATTTATCTCCACAGAGCGCACTAGGTTCTCCCAACTTGAAACCAAATGTGGCCCGAAGTGATCTGTATCAGTGTTTCCCTAAGAAATGTAGAGGGAAGCCTAGGTGCATTCATTATACACACGAGTGAGCTTGCGCACATGCTTGTGCAAACACACATGCTCACACACGGCACAGGGGGTGCGAGCAGTCGGATGTGGCCAATCACAGGATCTGTGTTCCGCAGTCCGGGAGGGCCGCGTGGGTCCGTGAGTCAGGATTAAACACCATAGCGACCAAGTTACTGAAGCTTGCCGAGTCAGGCAGCAATTTCGGCTTAATAGAGCCCTTAGGTCTCAATAAGTGCTTTGAAATCCACACATCAGCATGCGGTTCTCATGACTGGGGAAGCCGAACTCCAAGGGCAGGACCGACACCCTCTCCCTTGAACACTGGGAGATGCCAAAAAAAAAAAAAAAAAAAAAAAAAAAGGCCTGTGGTTCTGCCCCCTTGTCAGCATTTATAGATAGATACGCATCTAAAACTATCTTTTTAGTAATGTCCCATCACCCACACCCACTTCCGGGAGTGTCACAGCAGATTGGGCTGGTTTGTGCACAAGGGCACGGTGTGGCCCCCGAATTAAAATTCTGCATTTGCTAACTAGGCTGCTTCTGACCCAAACAACCAACCAGAAAAAAAAGTGCCCTTTCTCAAGACACTTTTCCTCTATATGCCTGAAAATTGTCCTAATATACTAACTCTGCTAAGCAATCGACAGCCAAAAAAGTGGTTGTGCTAAATATGCAGATTAATGAGGTCTACTTTATGAATGGAAGACGTGGCAGTGGACAACCTAGACAACTGTTCATGGCAGCCACCTCAGATTTGACGCCCAGGAATGGTCTTTCCTCTGCCCTTTGTTTTCACACTGCTGAGTTTCACACACTACATTTAAATGGCTGCTATTCGTTAGGAAAACAGCTATTCAGACAGGCCAGAGTTCTGTGCCAGGAATTTCACATTGGTAGACACTCATGGTCTATGGAAGAGAGCCCTGGGAAGATGGAAAGGCAAAGAATTCCAGAATGGGAGGTACTCAGGAAACCTCAAACAACCTGGGAAAGCAAAGGGCATGAGTTAGGATGAGTTCCAAGCAGCCTAGAACACTGTGGCCCAGATGTTCACAGCCTGAAACCTGCTCTGTGCCTGGCTTTCTCGCTTGGCCCCTGCCTTTCTGGCTCCTCTCACCTCTCCCCTTCTCCTTACTCCCAGGTCCCTCTGCAGCAGCAAATGTGGCCACTTGAAGAGAGAGGTTATTGCTTGGGTAACAGTGGTACCCAGCACTGAGAAAGGGAGAGCTCTCTCCCGCACCCAGAACCAGTGGGTAGTCACCAGGTGGCCAAGCCCAGTCTGGCCAGAGACTGGCCGGGGATGGATGCCTCTCACCCTGCAGGGCACTGCTCAGAAGCTCCAAACATAGTTTTCAAAAACACTGATCCAGGGTTCCAAATCAGTTTTTTTACATTTTATTTATTTGTTTGTTCATTCATTCATTCATTCATTCATTCATTCATTCCTGAGAGACACAGGGAGCGTGAGGCAGAGACAGACGCCGAGAAGCAGGCTCCATGCAGGGAGCCCGATGTGGGACTCAATCCCGGGACTCTGGGATCATGCCCTGGGCTGAAGGCAGACACTCAACCGCTGAGCCACCCAGGCATCCCATCCAAATCAGTTTTTAAATATTTTTTTCTTTCATATTTAAAATAGTACTAAACCACCATGCAAAAAATAACAAAAAGAATAATGAAGAAAATAGGTTTCCCTTAATCTCATTAACTGGAGAAAAGTTCTTTTTTCTTGTTGTTCTGTTTATAGAAATAATACGCATAGTCACTGTAGAAAATCTAGAAAATAAACAGAAATATTAAGGAAAACATTTTGTATATCATTTTGTGTCATTTTGGTGTGTTCTTTCCAGTCTTTGGTCTATGTTCATTATTTTAAAAGCATGGGGTACCAGGGTGGCTCAGTTAAGTGGCGGACTCTTGATTTCAACTCAGGTCATGATCTCAGGGTCATGAGATCAAGCCCAGTGTTGGGCTCCATGCTGAGTGTGGAGCCTGCTTAGTATTCTCTCTCTCTCTCTCTCTCCCTGTCCCTCTGCCCCACTTCCCCCCCAAAAAATACAAAGGAGATTATACTGTGTATATGGTTGGGGGGTATTTCATTTTTATTCTATGAGCATTTTCCCAGTAATTCTGAAAGATATTTCTATTTCCTTTTTGCTTTTAAATTTTATTTTTATTTTTATTAATTTCTCAATGGCTTATATGTCCACATGGCAAGCAATTTGAAAAATATGAAAGAACCTAATATGAATAGGTTTTCCTTTCATTCCTTTTCCCCAGAGAAGCCATTAATAACTTTTTGTTATTCCTGAGATAGTCTATAAATTTAAACATACACACACACACACACACACACATATGTGCCAGACTTTTTTCATTTAATCTATTTAGAATATAGCTCCATAGCAGTCATGAACTAAATGAATTCCCCCATTCTCATTAATGCTGGGCTTCATAAGTGTACTTACTCTATCTACGCGATGCTCTACTGGAGGTGCTAGGGTTGCCCCCAGCTCTTGTCATTTAAGTACAAATCATTAGACACAAATGCAAATGTATCTGCAGATAAATTCCTAAAAGTAAAATTACTGAGTCTAAAAGTTTGCACATTTAAAATTTGCTAGAAATTGCCAGTTATCTTGCAAGAAGTTTGCAGAATTTTCCCTCCTGCTTGCAGAGTATGTGGGCTTCCTAGGTGGCCCTGATAATCCTCCCCTGGTGCTCAGTGTTCTCTTCCCACACTGAATCAGAGCTTTTCGTCTTTAAGAGGAATTGTACTTTCTCCTCTGTGAACTATGTATTTTTCTCTAGATAGGTCATTTTTCATGGAGACATAATATATGAGTTAATGTGACTGATTTAATGTTTAATGTGACTGATTTAACCATCCCTTTACTGTTAGACATTGAAGTAGATTTTCTTATTTTTGCATTCACAATACTGACAAAAACATCCCAAATCTTTGTCCCTACTGATCATTTCCTCAGAGGAGATTGTTATAGAAGGAATTACTGGGTCAAAGTGCAACGTGAGACAGGATATGGTAACAGAGCCGTCTTTTAATCTGTCTTGTTTTTTAAGGCTCTTTCCCTACACAAGCTGGCAAATCCCTTTTCACAAAAGTTTTATTAACATATATATTCCTACCTGCAGTACCCATCTCACCCTCACATGCCACCAAAGCAAATATTATCATTAAAAAAATATATTACTGGGGCACCTGGGAGGCTCAATCAGTTGAGTTGTAACTCTTGATCTCAGCTTGGGTCTTGATCTCAGGGTTGTGAGTTTAAGCACTATGCTAGGAATGAAGCCTACTTTGAAATATATATATGGCTCATCTAAAAAATGGAGCATGGGAACACCTGGGTGTCTCAGTGATTGAGTGCCTGCCTTCGGCTCAGGCATGATCCCAGGGTCCTGGGATCGAGTCCCTCATTGGGCTCCCCTCAGGGAGTCTGCTTCTTCCTCTGCCTATGTCTCTGCCTCTCTGTGTGTCTCTCATGAACAAATAAATAAAAACATTTAAATGAAAGAAAGAAAGAAAGAAAGAAAGAAAGAAAGAAAGAAAGAAAGAAAGAAAGAGGAAAATAAAAAAGAAAAGAAAGAAAAGAAAAAAGAAAAGAAAGAAAAGAAAGAAAAAAGAAAAGAAAAGAAAAGAAAAGAAAAGAAAAGAAAAGAAAAGAAAAGAAAAGAAAAGAAAAGAAAAGAAAAAAGAAAAGAAAAGAAAGAAGGAACATGGCCTCCTACTGCCAACATTGCTTTTGGAAAGCATCCTCACTGAAAATCCTAACTGAAGTTGGGGTTGCATCAAGACATGATTATTCCTTGGGCCACCTCGAGGCCTCTGGCACCGTCACAGATTCCCACTGTCACCTGGGTGTCCCCTAGAGTGGACCCATTGGATGGCAGCATCAGCAAAGGCAGCTGTTAGGGCCGTGAGGACCATTGGATCTGGGCTGTCACCGCTCAGAGCACAGGCCACCACGGATGCCAGGTCTCTGGGGCAGCTCTGACTACACACATTCTGGTCATGGTCCCACAGGCCCACGCAGGCTTGTCAGATCTTGGGCCCCCAGGTAGGGCAAGGAAAATGTGGACACCAATCTTTTTTTTTTTTTTTTTTTAATTTTTATTTATTTATGATAGTCACACAGAGAGAGAGAGAGAGAGAGAGAAAGAGGCAGAGACATAGGCAGAGGGAGAAGCAGGCTCCATGCACCGGAGCCCGACGTGGGATTTGATCCCGGGGCTCCAGGATCGCGCCCTGGGCCAAAGGCAGGCGCTAAACCGCTGCGCCACCCAGGGATTCCCCTGTGGACACCAATCTTACACGTGCATTTCCTCGGCCTCCACTCCCCGACCCAGGAGCAGCAGGATAGGCCACGGCCGGCAAGCAAGCCGTCCCCCGGTGGAAGGGTGGCAGGCTGATGGCCTTAGCTGCTAGCAGAGGGGTGGCCGGCTCCTGAAGGGAAATCCCAGGCCCGAGAGCCATCAGCTTCCCCTTTGGGGGGGGGGGTCGGCCCCCTCCAGGGCCCAGGAGGGAGCTCAGGTGGCGCGGTGCCTGCCCCCTGCTGCTGAACACCCACGATCTACTCTGAGGTTTCCCTTCCGTCCTGCCCTGGGCAGCCTCACAGGCTCACAGCCGGTGCACCGGCCTTGGGACCAGGGGATCGCAGGCCTTCCCCAGACCCCCGAGGGATTAGTACAAGTAGGAAAACAGCCAGCTCTGCACCTCAAGTTAATTCAGACACTTGGGCCAAGGCTCAGCTTTCTGGAGACTGTAGCTAGTCAGCAGCCCTTTTCGGACCCATACAGGTGGGGACCATAGTGTCCACACAAAACCAATCAGGACGTCTACCAAAGCAAGGTTACTTCTTATCCTTTTTAAAAACTCTTTTTAAAGTAGGGTTATTTCTAATTGTACTATTTCAGAAATTCTACTAAAGGTAAGAGATTCTTCAGCTTTTATGTGGGTAGGGACTAAGTTCTCAAAATACTGAACTTTAAAAAAAATTATTCATATTAGAAAGCATATGCACGCACATGCACACGTTCAAGAGGAGAGGGTGGAGGGAGGAGAAGCAATCTCCAGTGGATTCTCCACCGAGCTTGGAGCCTGATGTGGGGCTTGATCTTGGAACCCTGAGACAACGACCTGAGCCGAAACCAAGAGCAGGGCGCTTTAACCAACTGAGTCACCCAGGCGCTCCTTGGGATAATCTTTATCTTTCTTTCCAGGAACTTCCTGGCCTTTCCCTAGTAAGCAGAATCATCCCTGTTGCCTTAGGAAAAAGGGTTTTGGGGGGGCGCCTGACTCAGTTGGTGGAGCACAGGACTCTGGATCTAGAGGTTGTGAATTTAAGCACAACTTGGGTGTAGACATTACATAAAAATAAAATCTTTAAAAAAAGGGAAGTGAAGGTTTTGAGGGGATAAATTCATAGAGAATTAAATATTAACCTAAGTGATGGTGCCAATAGGCACCTTCTCTGCATCTGCCACATGGGTGTGTGTACGTGCACGCACACACACACACTAAACATTATCAGCTTTTCCCTACACATTCCAAATAGGAACACAATTAAGTCAAAACTGAACTAATGGTGCAAACTCAGTTTCTAGACATATCCCAGTCCCCACTTCCTCTATAGAAACCTCGTTGCTCCCACAGGTTCCCACTCATCCCAAAAAGGCAAAGCAGGATTGTACTATTAAGTGATTCTATTTTCAGTGGTTCAAACAAATCACATAGTAGGCCCCCTCCTGCCCCCCGCAGGGCCTGTTGAATGGAAACAAACCTTTGTGTGTTGGTCTTGGTTCTACTGGCATCTGCCTCATTAACCTGTTGAATTTCAAAAACAAACAAACCCCAAACCTCCAAATATGTGAAGAAACGATCACGTTTTGGGGCATCTGGGCGGCTCAGTGGTGGAGCATCTGCCTTGGGCTCAGGTAGCGATCATGGCGACCTAGGATCGAGTCCCACATGGGCTACCCACATGGAGCCTGCTTCTCCCTTTGCCTATGTCTCTGCCTCACTCTCTGTCTCTCATGAATAAATAAATAAAATCTTTTAAAAAAAGGAAAACTATCACATTTTATCTAAATATTTTCCAATCTAAAATTTCCAACCCCTTCAACTACACTCCATGTGATATTCACTTGCTTATCATTCATTCATTTATCCAACCAACCCTCCATTCATTGAATAGTTCCCTATTCTGGCCCAAGCACTGTGACAGTCAACTGAGCTACAGCATGGATCACGGAGTGACAGACAAATGAGAACTGTCACAGTGGCAATAGCTTCTATATTTTATTATTTTTTTTTGAAGATGTACTTATTTATTTGGGGGTGGGTGGGAGAGTAAGGAGAAAGTAAGAGGGAAAGAGGAACCGAAGCAGACTCCACACTGAGTGAGGAGCCCGATGCAGGGCTCAATCTCACAACTCTGAGTTCATGACCGTGCAATCATGACCTGAGCCAAAACCAACAGTCGCACACTTAACCAACTGCGCCACCCAGGCACCCCAGTTTCTGTATTTTATTAAATAATAATTTCAAATGGAAATAGAACAAAAAGATCAAGTCAAGAAAGCCTAAAGAAATTAATCTGCTTTGGTATCTTAGTAATACACAGATCTGAAATTTAGAGCCAGCTACATTCCAAACTTGTAAGTCAGTTATTTAGAACGCAGATCTTGTCTCCCATAGGTAGAAACAATGGCACACAGAGGTTATATGCTCTATCCCTAGAAATCTAGTGAAGGGAGAAACATATACTGAAACTAATATTCTGTACATTTCCCCACTGAGTACTGTTAGGAGGCATTCTGTGTCTACACACGTGATGGTTGAACAAAACTAAAACAACAAAATTCAATAAGAAAATTACTTATTTTCCTAGTCACTTAGGATATGCAGATATTGTTCATTCAAAAGCCATTTATTGGGGTTTATTTAGAAAAGGATGAACAAACATATTGGCAACATTCACAGAGATTCTTTTTTTTCTTTTAAAGATTTTATTTATTTATTAATGAGAGACACAGAGAGAGAGAGAGAGAGAGAGAGAGGGGCAGAGACACAGGCAGAGGGAGAAGCAGGCTCCAGGAAGGGAGCCCGGTGCGGGACTCAATCCCTGGACCCCAGGATCACACCCTGGGCCAAAGGCAGGCGCTAAACCACTGAGCCACCCAGGGATCCCTGTCACAGAGATTCTGAAAGGAACTTCTGGTCACTGTCAAGGCATTCAGAGAGTTATACTACTTTTGGTTGTAATTTTACTTCTGAATGCACTGTTTCTCTTGTCCTTGATATAGGTGCATTTACAACAATATTTGTGCACTGACTGGCATATGCATGGCCATTTGGGAGCTCTAAGCCAAATAGAACCAAGACTATTATTGAGGAATTTTCCAGACATAACTGGGAAAGAGCTAGAAAACAATGGGAGGAACTCTAATTGCCCACAGCTATGTAACTGACTAAAACAATTATCCATGTACTGAAAAAAGAAATAAAAAGATTTATTAAGTGTCTACTTGTGCCAATAAATAAGACAGACATGTTTTCATAATTCTACATGAGACAAAAGGAAGATGGGGATGGGGAGGAGACATGAGTCAGCATATTCCCTGTGTTGGCCTCCACAAGTTTCCCTCAGCCAGGATGTCTTTGATTTCAGAGAGAGACCAGAGGAAAAAAGGGAAGTAGAAAGCTCCCTGTTTATGTTGGAGTTATCAGAAGTATCCTCCCGCCATTCTCATTGACTTAAGGGTGCCTGAACTGGGCATCCAAACTCCAAAAGAATCTATATGCCCTGACCAAAACATATTGCCTTAGAATAATTGCATAAATTGTGAAGAGATGAAAAGTAAAAAATAAACAATAGCAACCATTGCATTCTTCCCCCACTTTATACTACAGGATAATCCAGCATTGTTCTCTATGTTAAAAGGCTCATTAGTAGATTGCTCACTTTATCAGTCAAGAATTATTGAGGTCTTTGGGAATACATGAGAGAAAATAATTCCTCAGGGAACTTAAAATCAAATAGAGAAGGAAACATTATTGAATAATAAACAACTCATAACAACAAATTAAAGTATTACAGGTGTGGAAAGGAATGTTCTAGGTTCAGGTGGAACATTACACTTACTAATGTCAGGACACAAAGAGAGGACTTTGGTGGTGCTTAGGCTGAGTTCTTAACAAGGAGTAGAAATTAGCCAAGTAAAAAAAGGCTGACACACCCAACCACAGAAATCAGAAAAGAAAAAGGAATAAAAGGCATCTGAATTGGTAAGGAAGTAAAACTTCCACTATTTCCAGAATACATGATACTATATGTGGAAAATCCTGAAGATTCCACAAAAAAATTACTGGAACTGATAAATTCAGTAAAGGTGCAGTATACAAAATAAATGTACAGAAATCCATTGCATTTTTACCCACTAATAATGAAGCACAGAAAGAGAAATTAAGAAAACAATCCCAATGACCATTGCACCAAAAATAATACTTAGGAATAAACTTAAATAAGGAGATGAAAGAACTATATTCTGAAAACTATAAAACACTGATGAAAGAAATTGAATACAACACAAGCAAATGGAAAGATATTCCATGCTCATGGATTGGAAGAACAAATATTGTTAAAATGTCCATACTATCCAAAGCAATCTACAGACTTAATGCAATTCCTATCCAAATACCAATAGCATTTTCCACAGAACTAGAACAAATAATCTTAAAATTTGCATGGAACCACAAAAAAAACCCTCCAAATATACAAAGCAATCTTGAAAAAGAAAAACACTGCTAAAGTATCACAATCCCAGATTTCAAGTTATACTACAAAGCCATAGTAATCAAAACAATATGGTACTGGCACAAAAATAGGCACATAGATCAAAAGAACAGAATGGAAAGCCCAGAAATTAACCTATGCTTATATGGTCAATTAGTCTTAGAAAAAGCCAGAAAGAATATCCAATGGGGAAAGATGGTCTCTTCAATAAATGGTGTTCAGAAAACTGGACAGCTACATGCAAAAAAATGAAACTGAACCACTTTCTTACACCATACACAAAAATAAACTCAAAATAGATTAAAGATCTAACTGTGAGACCTAAATCCATAAAAATCTTAGAACACAGGCACTAATTTCTTTGACATTAGCCATAACAAGAATTTTCTAGATGTCTCCTGAGAAAAGGGAAACAAAAGCAAAAATAAACTATTGGGATTCCATTAAAATAAAAAACTCCTGTGTAGTGAAGGGAACAACCAAACTAAAACACAATCTATCGAATGGAAGATGGTGACATTTCCCAGAAGAAATTAGTATCCAAAATATATAAAGAAGTCATACAACTCAACACCCCAAAACCAACTAATCCAATTAACAAATGGGAAGAACCAGGGAACTGGGTGGCTCAGTTGTTTAAGCATCCTCCTCTTGATTTCAGCTCAGACCAGACCATGAGATTGAGCCTCATGTCAGGCTCTGCACTCTGTGCAGAGTCTGCTAGATATTCTTTTCTCCTCTCTCTTCCTCCCTCCTGCTCCTCCCCCTGCTTGAGCTCTCTCTAAAATAAATAAATAAAATCTTCTAAAAAAATAAAATAAAAAATGGGCAAAAGACATGAAAAGGTATTTCTTCAAAGTGGGCATACAGATGGCCAACAGACACTGAAGAAATGCTCAACATCACTAATCATCAGGGAAATGCAAATCAAAACTACAATGAGATATCACCTCACATTCTGACAGCAGAATGCCTAAAATCAAAACCACAACAAGTGTTGACAAGGATGGTGGAGAAAAAGGAAACTTGTGCACTGCTGATGGGAATACAAACTTGGTGCAGCCACACTGGAAGACAAATAATTAAAAATACAACTACCCTATGATCCAGTGGTCACACTATTGGGTATTTACCCCAAAATATAAAAACACTTAATTTGAAATGATATATGCATCCTTATGTTTATTGCAGCATTATTTACAACAGCCAAATTATGGAAGAAGCTCAAAGGTCCACTGATAGATGAATGGATAAAAGGATAAAAGGTCCACTGATAGATGAATGGCTGTGGTATGTGTGTGTGTATATATATATATTACAATATAATATATATCATATATATATATTACATTGTAATATTCCATTATAATGGAATATTACAATATAATAATATTATATAATTTATATATAATGGAATATTATGGAATTATAATGGAATATTACTCAGCCATAAAAATGAAATCTTGCCATTTGCGACAACACGCAGCTAGACAGTATACTGCTAAGCAAAATAAGTTAGAGAAAGACAAATACTATATGTTTCACTCATATGTGAAATTTAAGAAACAAAACAAATGACAAAGGGGAAAAATAGACAAACAGACTCTTAAATGTAGAAAATAAACTGATGGTTACCAGAGGGGAGGTGTGTAGGGGGATGGGTAAAATAGGTAAAGGGGATTAAGAGTACACTTACCTTGATGAGCATTAAGTAATATATAGAATTGTTGAATCACTATATTATACACCTGAACCTGCTTTATTTTTTTAAGATTTTATTTATTTATTTATTTGAAGGAGGTAGAAGGAGAGGGAGACTCTCAAGACTCTCAAGCAGACTCCATGAGTGAGGAGCCCAACTCAATCTCATGGCCCTGAGATCATAACCTGAATCAAAATCAAGAGTCAAATGCTTAACTGACTGAACCACCCATTTACCTCTTGAAACTACTTTAAAACTGCATGTTAACTATACTGGAATCAAAATCACAGGAAGGAAGGAAGGAAGGAAGGAAGGAAGGAAGGAAGGAAGGAAGGAAGGAAGGAAGGAAGGAAGGAAGGGAGGGAGGGAGGGAGGGAGGGAGGGAGGGAGGGAGGGAGGGAGGGAGGGAGGGAGGGAGGGAAAGGAAGGAGAGGGAGAGAGAGAGGAAGGGGGAGGGAGGGAGGGAGGACAGGAGGGGAAGAAAGAAAGAATATGGAAGAAAGAAAGGATAATACAGATTTCTAAGCACATAAAAGGTAAATAGGTCCTAAGGAAGAAGAGACTTTGACATGTTTGAGGAACTAGGAGAGATCTTGTGTGTCCAGTGGGACACAATTGGCTTCAATTTAGATTAGAAAGATAGGTTGGTCAAATTAAGAGTTTTTAGACTTTATTCTAAAAACAATGGCAAATCAATAAATTCATTAAACTACTTTAAATTAGAAGGAATAGTTTCAGAGCAGGAAAATTATTGATAAATTTCCATCTTTGAAAGATCATTTTTATGGGTGGGACTTCCAGAATGGCAAAGAGCTCAGTGGACACTGTCCCCAGTAAAACAACAATTTAACTAGAGAAAATGATTTTAAGAAAATGACAATTTAAAGTCTCTGAAAATTGTCCTAAAGATGTACAGCAAATGGAGAAACGTTCAGTTAAGAAAATATTAAATCTTGGTAAAAATAGTCAACCACCATTCACTCCTTTACTCACTCCCAGTACCCGGTTGTATGAGCCCTACCCCCAGGTTTTCAAACTCACACTGAAATACTTGTCAAGAAGCAGTCAGGAAAGTGAGGACTCCTTCTTCCCTACATTTCTCAGTCTGAAATTACAGGTTCAACCCAGTAAGGGCATGTTGCTGGGGTTTCTCATCCATCACCACAGTCCTCACCTACCGCCAACCTTGTATTGCAGAAACTCTATTCCAGACAGGCATAGCCAAAAGGACCAGACGCCCTTTTTCTATCCAGCACCCACTCCCAGGATACAAACTCTTCCCCAAGCATGAAAGGCTGCTGATTCAGGGACTCCTTTCACCTCCCACATTCACCCAACTAACTACATGTACTCAAATAAGCAAAATTTCCGTGTCTGGTGGGTCAAGCTAAGAAGACAAGGGATTGACACTCCCCAACCCCTGAACCCAATATCCTCTTGTACAGCAGGGTGTCACCAAAATAAAAGTAGATCTCCATCCCCAATTCAAGTACAGTGGCACAAGGGTTATGCCCAGGGGGAGAGGTGGGCTAGGAGATAAAGAACTCTGCAGGTCTGCCTAAGGGAACTGAGTGTTTGGAACAGATAGTGGAGAATGCCACGCCTAAGAAGATTGTCAGAAAATTGTGACGATCAGATGGAGAAAAAGGAAGAGGAAGCTGGTAGCTCCATTATACAAGCCAACTAGCAGAGCAGAAAAAAGTTTAGTAGGGATTGCCAGGGAAAGAGATAGCCACAAAGAGGCCTCTGGGATCATGATCAACTCTGGTGTCAGGAAGGCTGTGTGCATGTGCATCGTTGCACCCACACAGAAGCAATCAAAGGTAGACATGTGGGAGACCTGAAAGCATTCCCCAAGCCACACACAGGCCCGTCAACACAAGGTGAAGCTTCAATGGAACAAGGGGATTAAAGAAAACATCTCACCAAACACCAACTGAACAATAAGCTACTCTGCCCCAGAGATAACTCCTAAGAAGCCAAGTTTAAAAATAAAATCACACTCACCACTGGCAATCTGGAAGCATGCATGGTGCACATGTAAGTGTCCCCAGGAGGGATCAGAGAAGGAATTTCTAAGTTACCTGTCCCTGGCTGAATATGGTCGAAAAATGTAAACTTCCTGAATTATGATAGCAGATTACAAACTACACACATTTATTAGTAAAAGGTTAAAAAACAGAAACAACAACAACAAAACAATCCAAGTGGCTAAGGGAACTAAAGCCTAACCTTTGACCAATAAGTGACTTATGGTGGCCAAGAAGTGATCCTTAGGAATTCAGGCTAACAGATAAAACCAGAGGTGGGGGTGGGGGGATCTGTGTAGGTAGATTAGAGGCTGCACTATACAGGAAATACAAATTTTGCACAATTAGTTCAGCCAACTCACTAAAGAAATAGACAAACAAGCAAAGAAAAATAAACAACAACTCCCTGGGAAGGGGAAAATAAGTATCCAAAATGGTACAATATAATATCTAAAATATCTAGTTTAAAAAAAAAAAAGATAACATGTGAAAAGAAACAGGAAAGTGTCGCCCCATATATAGGAAAAAATGCAGGCAATGAAATCTGCCATTCAAGGGCAAACAGATGTAGAATTAGCAGACAAAACTTCAAAGCAATTATTACAAATATGTTCCAAGAATTAAAGGAAACCTCAATTAAAGAATTAAAGGAAAATATGACAATGTTCATCAAAAAGAGAATATCAATAAAGAAATTATTTAAGGGACGCCTGGGTGGCTCACTGGTTGAGCGTCTGCCTTTGGCCCAGGGCGTGATCCTAGAGTCCCAGAATCAAGTCCCCTGTCGGGCTCCCTACATCGGAGCCTGCTTCTCCCTCTGCCTATGTCTCTGCCTCTCTCTGTGTGTCTCAAATGAATGAATGAATGAATGAATAAATAAATAAATAAGAAATTATTTAAGAGGCACCTGGGTGGCTCAGTGGTTGAGCGTCTGCCCTTGGCTCAGGTCATGATGCCGAGAGTTAAGGGATCGAGTCCCACAGCAGACTCCAGGCAGGGAGCCTGTTTCTCCCTCTGCCCCTCTCTCTCTCTCTCTCTCTCTCTCTCTCTCTCTCTGTGTGTGTCTCTCATGAATAAATAAACAACAATCTTTGGGGGAAAAAAAGAATCAGTGGAATTCTGGAGTTGAAAAACAACTCCTTAAGTAACAATAATCAAAGTAAAAAATTAAGTAGAGTACCTCAGTAGTAGATTTGAATTGGCAGAAGAAAAAAATCCATTAATAGGTAGACACATTAATAGAAATTATGCAATCTGGGGGCACCTGGGTGTCTCAGTCCGTTAAGCATCCAACTCCTGATTCTGGCTCACGTCATGATCTCAGGGTCATGAGATCCAGCCCTGCATCAGGCTCCAAGATCAACAGGGAGTCAGCTTGAGATTCTTTCTCTCCCTCTCCCTCTGCCCCTCCCTGCCTCTCTAAAATAATATTAAAAGAAGAAATTATATCATCTTTTTTTAAAGAGTTTTTTATTTGTCAGAGAGAGCTCACACACAAGCAGGGGAGTGGCAGACAAAGGAAGAAGCAGCTGCCCGATGAGCATGGAGCCTGATGTGGGACTTGATCCCAGGACTCTAGGATCTTGACCTGAGCTGAAGGCAGATGCTTAACTAACTGAGCCACTCAGGTATCCTGCAATTGCACAATCTGAAGAATACAGAAGGAAAGAAAAGAAAATTAACAGAGTCTCAAAGAAATGTGGGACATCATTAAGTGTACCATCCAATATGTAATAAAAGTATCAGAAAGGAGGGAAAGAAGGAACAGGGGGATCCCTGGGTGGCTCAGAGGTTTAGCGCCTGCCTTCAGCCCAAGGCGTGATCCTGGAGTCCCGGGATCAAGTCCCACGTCAGGCTCCCTGCATGGAGCCTGCTTCTCCCTCTGCCTGTGTCTCTGCCTCTCTCTCTGTGCCTCTCATCAATCAATAAATAAAATCTTAAAAAAAAGAAATAATTATTCAAAACATTAATGGCAAATATTTTCTGAACTGCTGACAAACATTAACCTACTACTCATCCAAGAAGTTCAACAAACTCCAAGTAAGATAAACAAACACATAGAGATACTTATTTAAACACATCATAATCAAAAGGTTAAGATAAAGAGAAAATCCTGAAAGCAGGAAGAGAAAATGTACTCGGCGTGTACAGTTGACCTTTAAACAACATGGGTTTGAATGCATTGGCCCACTTAGTCGTGGATTTTTCTCAATAAATACAGTACCATACTGTAAATGTATTTTCTCTGCTTCAGGATTTTCTTAATACCATTTTCTTTTCTCAAGCTTATTGTAAGAATATAGTATATAATACATATAGCATTCAGAACATGTGTTAATTGTGTTATTAGTAAGGCTTGCAGTCAACAGTGAGTTATTCATTGTTAAATGTTGTGGGACTCAAAAGTTATATGTGGCTAAACAACCAAAGGGTCGATAAAGAAATCAAAGAGGAAATTTAAAAATACAAGGAGACAAACAAAAATGAAAATACAACAGTGCAAAACCTTTGGGATCAAAAGTATTCTAAGAAGGAAATTTATGGTGCTTGTGGTGCTGTGTGGGCCCATCCCAAGAAACAAGAAAAATCTCCAATGAACAACCTTACACCTAGGAGTATCTAAACAGGGAAAAACAAAGCCCAAAACTAGTAGAATGAAGGAAATAATAAAGATTAGAGTGGAAATAAGTGAAAGACTCTGAAAAAAAAAATAGCAAAGATCAATGAAATCAAGAGCTGGTTCTCTGAAAAGTTAAAGTTGGTAACTTTTAGCCAGACTCAACAAGAAAAAAAGAGAGAGGACCCAAATAAATAAAATCAGAACTTGGCGAAGAAACAGCAACCACAGAAATATAACGAATTATAAGAGAGTATTATGAAAAATTATACACCAACAAATTGCACAACGTAGGAAGACTGGGTAAATTCCTAGAAGTATATAATCTTCCAAAACTGAATCAGGAAGAAATAGAAAATCTGAACAGACCAATTACTAGCGACAAAATTGAGTCAGTAATCAAAAAACTCCCAACAACCAAAGTCCAGGACCAGATGGCTTCACAAGTAAATCCTACTGAACATTTAAAGAAGAGTTAATACCTGTTCCTCTCAAACTATTCCAAAAAAAAGGGAAAACTTCCAAATTTATTCTATAAGGCCAGAATTATTGCTATCAAAACCATAGATACTAAAAAAAAAAAAAAAAAAAAAGAAAAGAAAAAAAAAAACTACAGGTTTTCTGATGCACAGAGATGCAAATATCCTCAACAAAATATTAGGAAGCTGAATTCAATAATACATGAAAAAGGTCATTCACCACGATCAAGTAGGATTTATTTCAGGTATGCAAGTGTGGTTCAATATTTGCAAATCAATCAATATGATACATCATATTAAGAGAGGGAAGGATAAAACCATAAAAATCATCTCAATAGATACAGAAAAAGCACTTGATGAAATTCAACATCTATTCAGGGTAAAAACTCTCAACAAAGGAAGCAGAAAGGGAACATATGTCAATATAATAAAGATTTTATATGATAAATCTAAAGCTAAAATTATACTCAATAGCAAAAAGTTTAAAGCTTTTCCTCTAAGGTTGGGAATAAGACTAGGATGTCTACTCTCTCCATTTTTTTTTAAACATGGTCCTGGAGGTCAGCCACAGCAATCAGACAAGAAAAACAAATAAAAGGCATCCAAATTAGTAAGGGAGATATAAAATGGTCATTATTTGCAGATGACATGGTACTTTACATAGAAAATCCTAAATATTCCAATAAAACCTATTTGAATGAATTAATGAATTCAGTAAAGTTGCAGGACACAAAAATCAATATTCAAAAGCCCATTGCATTTCTATACACTAATAATGAACTATCAAAAAGAAAAAAAATTTTAAATCCCATTTATAATTACACTAGAAAGAGTAAAATACTTGGGAATAAATTTAGTTAAGGAGGTGGAAGACCTACACTCTGAAAATTATAAGACACTGATGAAAGAAATTGAACGTGATGCAAATATATGTATACCATGCTCATAGGGAAATTAATATCATTAAAATGTCCATACTACCCAAAGCGATCTACAGATTTAATGCAATCCCTATCAAAATACCAACAGTACTTCTTATGGAACTAGAACAAATACTACTAAAATTTGTATAGAACCACAAAAAACCTCAAATAGCCAAAGCAATCTTTAGGAGAACAAAGCTAGAGCTATCACAACCCTTGATTTCAAGATATACTACAAACCTACGATAATCAAAACAGCATAATACTCACAAAAATAGGCACATAAATAAATAGAACAGGATAGGGCCCAGAAATAAACCCACCCCTCTATAGTCAATTAATCTACAAAATAGGAGGCAAGAATATATAACAGGAAAAAGACAACTTCTTCAATAAATGGTGTTGAGGGCAGCCCAGGTGGCTCAGCGGTTTAATGCTGCCTTCAGCCCAGGGCCTGATCCTGGAGACCCGGGATCGAGTCCCACATCAGGCTTCCTGCATGGAGCCTGCTTCTCCCTCTGCCTGAGTCTCTGCCCCCCCTCTCTCTGTGTGTCTCTCATGAATAAATAAATAAAATCTTAAAAATAAATAAATAAATACTGTTGAGAAAACTGAACAGTTACTTGCAAAAGAATAAGACTTAATAACTTTCTACACTATAAGCAAAAGTAAACTCAAAATGGATTAAAGACTTAAGCGTGAGCCCTGACACTATAAAAATGCCTAAAGAAAACATAGGCAGCAATATCTTAGACATTGACCTTAGCAACATATTTATAGATATGTCTCCTCAGACAAGGGGAAAAAAAAAAAAACTATTAGGACTACATCAAATAAAAAGCTTTTGTAAATCATCAGCAAGGAAATCATCAACAAAACAAAAAAGCGACCTAGTGAATGGGAGAAGATATTTACAAATGATACACCCAAAAAGGGGTTACTATCCAAAATATATGAAGAACTTATACAATTCAACATCAAAAAATGAATAATCTGAGGGAAAATGCTAACAATTCCACATCAAAAAATGAATAATCCAATGAAACATGCTAACTCATCATTGGGGAAATGCAAATCAAAATCACAATGAGACATCACCTCACACCTATCAGAAAGGCTAAAATCAAAACGACAAGAAATAACAACCATTGGAGAGGGTGTAGAGGGAAAGGAACCCTAGTGCACATTTGTAGGAATATAAATTGGTGCAACCATTATAGAAAATAGTATGGAGACTCCTCAAAAAATTAAAAGTGGAAATACCATTTGATCAGTAATTCTACTGCTTGGTATTTAACAAAAAAAGTCAACACCATTAATTCAAAAACATACATATATGCCCTCTATAACAAAGAACAGACTCTTTTTGTCCTGTTTATTCATTTATTTTTAAACATTGAGATATATGGGGCATCTGGGTGGTTCACTTGGCTAAGGACCTGCCTTTGGTTCAAGCTGTGATCTTGGGGTCCTGGGATCAAGCTTTGCAGAGAGCCCCACAGGAGCCCCACAGGAGCCCCACATCAGGCTTCTCCCTCTCTCTCTGGCTCCCACTGCTTATTCCCTCTATCTCTCCCAAATAAATAAAAGCATAAAATCTTTTTAATAAATAAAAATTGAAATATAATTGATATATAACACTATTCATTTCAGGTACAACATACATATTGTGAAATGATCACCATATTAAGTCAAATTATCATCCATCACCACACAGGTGTGCTTTTTACCTGGTGATAAGAACTTTGAAGATCTGTTCTCTTAGCAACTTTTAAATATGTAATATTATTAACTATGGTCATCATAAAAACAATTTTATATATTTTTCACAATTTCATTTCTGTCTTCCAAACAGACTCAAATATAGAGAGCAAATTGGTAGTTGCCAGGGGCAAGGCAGTAGAGAGGAGACAGGCAAAACAGAAGAAGGGGATTAAGGGATACAAACTCTCAATTATAAAATAAGTCACAAAGATGAAAGTACAGTATAGGAAATATAGTGAATAATACTGTAATAACATTATATGGTGACAGGTGGTGATTATACTTACCACAGTGAGCATTAATAATGTATAAAATCATCAAATGTGTTGTACACCTGAAACTAATATAGCATTGTAAGTCAATTATAGTTTAATAAAAGAAGTTATACGTGGATTCTGGACTGTGGGGTAGGGGAGGGATAGTACCCAACCCCTTCATTATTCAAGAGTCAACCGTACTAGGCAACCAATAAGATTAACTGTTGACTTTGTATTAGAAACAATAAAGGCTACTGGACAATGAAATGACATATCCAGAGTGCTAAAAATGTTTTTTTAGAGAAAAAATGCTGTTAATGAAATATAACAAAAAAACTATTTTTTGAAAATGAAAGTGAGATAAACAGTCTCATATGAACAAAAGTTAAAAGTAGTCATCACTAGTAAATGTCTTACAAGAAGTCTTAATGAGAAAGTAAAATAAAAGAAAATTGCCCAGCATGCTTGTTCCTGGCTTCAGTTTTTCTTAAAAGTGAAGCCAGCGCAGATCAGGGTGACATGCAAATTTATCAAGATGATAAAGAGGAGCACTGACTGGCTTAGTCAGAAGGGCATGGAACTCTTGATCTCTAGGTTCTGAGTTCAAGCCCCATGTTGGGTGTAGAGATTAAATACATTTTTTTTAATGTTTAAATAAATAAAAATAAAGGAAGATAAAGAGACAAGACACTCAATTTGTTTTATGAATCTAATAAAACATTGGTACCTAAACTAGACAAGGAGAACATAAGGAAAATCATAGACACGTCTCCAATAAATCCAGACTCAAAGTCCTAAAAAAAAAAACTGGCAAATTGAATACAGATATTAAAAATTAAAAAATCATGCTTAATTGGGTTGATCCAAGAATACATAGATGATTTTGCATTAAAATTCCAATCAACTGATTTACAACATTAATAGATTTTCAAAAACCATATTACCTTCCAGTCTGATATGTTCCAAAAGCCTCTTCTACAAGCTCATCTTTGTTGCAACAAATAATATTAAGCAATACTGCTTTTACTACTTCAAGTTTTTAAATTATTTTTAATTGTGGTAAAATACATTCAACATAACTTTTGTTTTCTAAACCATTTTTAGGCATATAGCTCAGCAGTGTGGAGCACAGTTACATTGTTGTACATTCAATCTCTAGAACACTTTTCATCTTGCAAAACTGAAGCTTTGTACTCATTAAACAATGGATGCACTCCATTCCCCCTTCACCTTTCCCCCAGCCCCTCGCAGCCACCATTCTACTTTCCATCTCTATGAATTTGACTACTCATGTAAGTAGAATCATGTGGTATCTGTCTTTTTGTGATTGGCTTATTCCACTTACCTAACGTCCTTAAGGTTTATCTATGGTAGCATACGGCAAAATCTCCTTCCGGTTTAAGTCTGAATAATATTCAATTACATGCACATGCTGCATTTTGTTTTCCTATTCATCTGCAAATAGACACTTGGGCTGCTTCCACCTTTTGTTTATTTTGAGTAATGCCTCTATGAATATGCGTATACCACTATCTCTTTGAAACTATACTTTTAGTTCTTTTGGGTATTCAGAAGTGGATTTGCTAGAGGAACCACCATACTGCTTTACTCTGTGGTTGTACAATTCTACATTCCTATCAACAATACACAAGGGTTCCAGTTTCTCTATATCCTCATTGACCTTTGTTATTTTTTGCTTTTTAAATAGTAGTTACTCTAATGGGTGTGAGATTGTACCTCATTGTGGCTTTTAATTGCATTTTTCTAATAATTAGTTATGTTGAGCATTTTTCTTTTTTTTAAGATTTATTTATTTATTTATTTATTTATTTATTTATTATTATTTGAGAGCGAGAGAACACAAGCAGAAGTGACAGAGGCAGAGGGAGAAGCAGGCTCCCTGCTTAGCAGGGAGCCCAAGGCAGGGGTCAATCCCAGGACCCTAAGATCCTGACCGGAGCTAAAGGCAGACACTTAACAGCCTGAGCCAGCCAGTGCCCCTGTTGAACATTTTTTCATACCATTTATAAATCTCTGGAGAAATGTCTATTTTAGTCCTTTGTCCATCTTTCAAACAGGTTGTTTTCTTGTGGTTGAGTTCTTTAAATATTCTGGATTTTAACCCATTATCAGATATGTGATTTGTAAATGCTTCTCTCATTAGGTTTCTTTTTTACTGTTGATTTGTCCTTTGATGTCCAGAATATTTCAATTTTGATGTAGTCCATTTAACTATTTTTACTTTTGTTGTCTGTGCTTTTAGTATTGTATTAAACAACACTTTTTAAATGTAGATATCAATTAGGCAATGTTGGTGGTATATAAGGTGAGGTCTCCTATCTGGGGACAGTAGAAAAAGACTCAGAGTGAATTAGTTATCAGAGTTATCAAGCAGCCTTTAGAATAACTATGACTAACGCGTAAAAAAGAATAGAAAATCTCAACAGACAACTGGCTACTATTTTTAAAAAGCCAAGTAGAAATTCTAGAAGTGAAAAATAAATTGTAACTGAAATTAAGAATTCAATAGATGAGGCAGATTTGACCACAGCAAAAAAAAAAAGAGAGAGAGAGAGAGAGAGAGAGAGAGAGAGAGAGAGAGAGAAGATTAACTAGAAGTGAAAATATACAGGGTGAAAGTCAGAGAGGAAACAACTGGAAATTATAGAAAAGAGTATAAATGGAGTATAGGATTCAATGTGAGTATCTAATACACAAATAATTGGCATCCCAAAAGCAAATGAGAGAACAGAAACAGTATTTCAAGATACACTAGTCCTGAAATTTCCAACCTAATGTGTCATACTAAAACACAGATTCAAAGAGTTTTCCAAACTTCAAATTCCAAATTTCAAATAAAAAGAAAACTGTATATCAAACTGAATTACATTGTCATTTGTAAATTATACCTCATTAAAGCTAAAATAAAAAACACAGCTAAAAATCAAAGGCAGAGTAAATAAAAGCAAATAATGGGCAAAAAGGCACATTACCCACAAAGAAAAATATTAAAATGTAGTTGCCTTTTCAGCAGAAACTATGGAGGACAGAAGACAGTGAATAGTATCTTCAAATGTTGAAATTTTAAAGAAATCTGCCAACTTAGAATTTTATCCTCCAAAATTAAGACAAATATTTTTCAAATAAACAAAAGCTGAGACATTTTGTCACCAGAAGACTTGTACTACAAGATAGACTCAAGGGAGTTCTTCAGCCTGCATTAAAATGACCCCAGATTGAAACATGGAACTGAAAAAAAAAGAAAGAAATACCACTGGAAAGAATAAAATGTAGGTAATATAAATGAATTTTACCACTTAGAAAAATAATGTCATGTGAGGTTTAAAACGTAGGTGATAACAAAATACGTTACAACAACATAAAAGATAAGAAGGTCATAAATGGAATTAAACTATTATAAATTGCTCCATATTCAGGAAGTGGTATAAGTATTAATTAAGGTGGACTTTAATAAATCAAGAGACATATTGTCATTGATCTGGCAACAACTAAATGAATAACTAAAGAATTATGACTCAAGTGCTAATAGAGAAAGAAAAGTAAAAATAAGAATATCTTGTTAATCCAAAAGAGGGCAAGGAGGGGTAATGAAGAAACAAACAAGTAGAATGAACAAATGGAAAATAGGAGGATGGTAGTCTTAAACTCAATTATATTACTAAGTATATACATTAACTATAAATGGATTTTTAAAAAGGCAGTTTAAATATAAATATTGGGGTGCCTGGGTGGCTCAGTTGGTTAAGCATCTGCCTTTGTCTTGGGTCATGATCCCAGAGTCCTGGGATGGAGCCCCAGATCAGGCTTCCTGCTCAGAGAGGAGTCTGCTTCTCTCTCTCTCTCTCTGCCTCTTCCCCCAGCAGAGGGCTGGGCGCTCTCTCTCTCTCTCTCTAAAATAAATAAATAAAATCTTTAAAATATACATATATACATAAATACTAAAAGACTGTTTTAAGAGACCAACCATATAAGCTATTCACATAAAATACTTTTAAATATAAAGACAGATTGAGAGGGAAAAAAAGAAAAAAGGAATAAGATGTAAGTACTAACCCAAAAAGCTAAGATATATCTTATAAATATATCTTAAATATATTTAAAATAAGACTCTAAGGAAAAATACTAGTAAAGGTAAAAAGGAAATTTCATATGATAAAAAGATAAACAGGAAGATTAAAAACTCTAAACAGGTATGCATTTAATAGCATAGTTTCAAAATACATGACACAGAAGTTAATAGAACTAAAAGCAGAACCACACAAATCTATAATTACAGTTGGAAATTTTAACAAGCCTCTTTAAGAACTGATAAAACAAGGAGACAAAAAAAAAAAAAAACAAGCAGACAAAAAACTTGGTAAGGATATAAGAGATTTGAAATGTGTGATTAAGCACCCTGACTTAAAAGACATTTATAGAATAGAATAGCACACTGAACAACTGTACAATGTACATTTTCAACCACAGGTAGACTATATACCAAAATATACTATATGGTGAATCATAAAGCAAGTCTCAACACATTTCAAAGAATTAAAATAATACGGAGTAATGCTTCTCAAACTTTAGATATCAGCATAGAAATCAGTTAGGATCTTGCAAAATACAGATTTTGAATTTCCAACAAGCTCTCAGATGATATTGATGTTATTGGGCTCGTTAACTACACTTTGAATAGTAAGAATACAGATCATAAAATCTGATCACAGTCAATTTAAACTATACGTCAATTTTATAAAAGATTATTAGACAATTCCTAGAGATTTCATTTCAAGCATTTACTTTTGAATAGCTCATGGATCAGAAAAGAAATCACAATGAATATAAGAAAATATTTTAAAAAGGGTAATAGCAAAAAAGAAATACTACATAAAAGAACTGTTAGGAAACAGTAAAGCAGTGCCTAGAGAGAAATTTTAAATGTTAACTGTATGAATTACAAAAGAAAGAAAGGTTGAAAATAAATTATGAAAGCTTCCAACTGTTGAGGCTAGAAAAGGAACAGGAAATCAACCTAAATAAAGTAGAAAGAAGGCAATAATAAAGATAAAAGCAGAAATCAATAAAATGGGAAGCAAGCACATAATAGAAAAATATAATAAGATCTGTTTCTTTGAAAAGATTATTAAAATCAATAAATCCACAGAAAGGTTGATGGAAAAAGAAGAACCACAAATTATGAATTCCAAGAATTCTTCAGATCCTATGATACAAGGGTAAGAAAATATTAGAAATGAATTTACAGCAATAAATTTGACAATTATAATAAAATGGATATAATCTTACACAAATAAAGGTTAACAAAATTGTAGGGTGCCTCAGTTGATTAAGCGTCTGCCATCAGCTCAGGTCCATGATCCCAGGGTTCTGGGATTGAGCCCTGCATCAGGCTTCCTGCTCAGCAGAAAGTCTGCTTCTTCCTCTCCCTCTGACCCTTCTCCATTCTCTATCTCAAATAAATAAATAAAATATTTTTTTTTAAAAAGTTAACAAAATGGAAATGAGAAGAAATAGAAATTTTGAATGGTTCCATATCAAATTTTTTAAATTCCACTTTGAGTTTTAAAACTTTCTCCAGAGAAAACTCCAGGTTTAAGTGTTTTTAGTCTTGAATCCTTTTATATACATAAATATTACCAATTTTGTAAAAACACTCTTTGAAATCTAGAAAACATGAGACTTCCCAATTCATTTTATGAGTCTGCATAATCTTAAAATTGACATAAAATTGATCATAAAATTGACATAACATCAAAAGGACATTACATGAAAGGAAAATTATAAATCACTATCTCGCAGGAAACTAAACACAATGATTCTATATAAAATACTAGCAAATCAAGTACAGTAATATGTAAAAAAGAATACTGAACTTGTTCCAGGAATGCAAGTGTATTAGTTATCTATGGCAGTATCATAAAAAGTAAGTATTGGCACCTCAATACTTAATGGTTGAAACAAAAAATATTTATTATCTCATAGTTACTCTGGATTAGGAGTTTGAGAGTTGCTCAAATGGATAGATTTGGCTTTCAGAGTCTCTCCTGAGGTTGTAGTCAAGATGTCAGCTGAGACTACAATCATCTGGAGGTTTGATGGAGATCAGATAATCTGCTTCGAAGGTGACTGATTTACATGGTCTCTGGCAGGAGGCCTCAGTTCTTTGCCTTGTGAGAAAGGGCACAAAAGGCCACATATTTTTATTATTCCATTTATATAGGACTTCTAGAAATAACAAAATTGTACAGACAGAAAGCATTTCAAAGGTTACCTGGAGTCTGGAATAAGAACAGAACGAACTGCAAAGGGGAACAAGGAAACTTTCTGGGTAATGGTTTGTGATAATTGTTGCACAAGAATGTACATTTTCTAGAACTCAAACTATTTTTTAAATTGGTGAATTTTTAAAAAGATTTTTATTTATTTATTTGACAGAGAGTGAGAACACAAGCAGGGGGAGCGGCAGAGAGAGGGAGAGGGAGAAGCAGAATCCCCACTGAGCAGGGAGCCCTACGGGGGGGCTCAATCTCAGGACCCTGGGATCATGACCAGAGCCAAAGGCAGAGGCTTAGCAGACTAAGCTAACCAGGCACCCCCAAAATTGATGAATTTAAAGTATGTAAATTGTGCTTCAATAAATTTGTTAACCCATAAGCAATAGAATTCTCCATATTAACAAAATAAATAAGAAATGTCTCAATAGATGCAGCATAAATATTTGATAAAATTTAATACCTATGGTTTCACAGTGGATTGAGCATCAGACTTTTGGTTTTTGCTCAGGTTGTGATCTCAAGTCATGAGATAGGGCCTGAGTAGGGCTCTGCAGTCTGCTTGTCACTCTCCCTCTCTCTCTTCCTCTTCCCCCTCAAATGAATAAATAAAATATTTGAAAATAATTTAATAATTATGACAGCATAGGGAACATAGTCAATAGTATTTTAATAGTGCTGTATGCTGACAGATGGTAGCTATGCTTTTGGTAAGCATAGCATAATGTAGAGACTTGTTGAATCACTATGTTGTACACCTGAAACTAATGAAACATTGTTTGTCACCTAAACTCAACTTTTAAAAAAAGTGGTTTAAAACATTCAACACCTATAAATGATACAATTTCACAGAAATAGAAGAGAACCTCCTTAATCAGATGAAGAGATTATTACCAAAAATAATGAAAGAAAAGGAAGAAGGAAAGAGAGAGAAAAAAAGGGAGAAAGAGAAGGAGAAAAAGAAAGAAAAAAAGAAAGAGCTAAATTTAAAAAGACTGACACCAAATGTTGAAGATATAAAACATTTGGAAATCATATATTGCTAGTGGTAATGGAAAACAGCACTACCACTATGATAAACTGTTTTGAAGTTTCTTATAAAGTTAAACATAGACTTACAACAGTTCCCGTCCTAGGTATTATCACAACAGAAACTAAACATTATTTTCACAAAAGAACTTGTATGAAAATGCTGATAGCAGGTTTATTTGTAAAACTCCCAAACTAGAAACAGCTTAAATGTTCACCAAATAGGAGAATAAATAAAAATGTATGGTATTTGTGGCATAGTGAAAATATTCTTCTGAGCAAATAAGCCAAACATGAAAGAATATATGCTCTACAATTCCATGTGTATGAAATTTTAGAACAGGCAAAACTAAAACCATGACAGAAATTAGAACAATAGTTACTTATGCTCTATGTGTAGTGATTGAAAGCAGGAGAACTAATGTTTTGGAGACATAAAAAAAGTATCTTAAATCTTAATTAGGGTACCAGAAATATGAGCATAAAATTTATTTAATTATATACATAAGAGCTGTACATTTTTCTTTGTACATTTTGCTTTGATTTAAAATACTTTTAAAAATTATATAAACACTTGCTACATTCAGGGCATCTGGGTGGCTCAGTCAGTTAAGCACCTAACTTTGGCTCAGGTCATGATTTCAGGTTTCTGTGATCAAACCCCACATTAGGCTCTGTACGCAGTGGAAAGTCTGCTTCTCCCTTTCCCTCTGCCCCTTCATTCTCTCTCTCTCTCTCTCCCTCTCTCTCTCTTATATAAATAAGTAAAATCTTTAAAAAAGAAAAAACATTTGCTACATTCTCAGTCATAATCAAATGTGAATTACTTATTCTTCATTGGTTATATTCTTTTAGCTAGCCTCTAAGTTTACAGTAGGTCTTACTAATGTGAAGCTAAAAGATATATTTAAAAAGTGATTCTGAATATTATGCATGAAGAAAAACACAAAAATCTGTAATTGTAATCCTACTCAAAGATAAAATATTGGATGTTTTCAGACTGATTTCAGAAATAAGGCAAGGGTGCTCATTATCACCACCTTTATTTAGTTTTGTACTGGAGATCCTAACCAATGCCATAAGGCAAGAAAAGTAAAAATAAAGAGTAGAAAAGAAGAATTAAAATTGTCCTTATTTATAGAAACAGGATCGAGTACACAGATAACAAAAAATCTACATGAAAACTGTTAGAATTATTTATTTTAAGATTTTAATTTATTTATTCATGAGAGACACACAGAGAGAGACAAGTATTAGGCAGAGGGAGAAGTAGGCTCCCTGCGGGGTGCCTACTCCTTGATCCTAGGACTCCAGGATCATGACCTGAGCCAAAGGCAGATGCTCAATCACTGAGCCACCCAGGTGCCCCAACTGTTAGAACTATTAAGTAAATTAGTAAATAGCTGAATACAGAGTTAATATGTAAAAAAAAAATGACTTCATTTGCACATACCACTAACAAACATTTAGAAACTGAAATTAAGGAAGTAGTATCATTTACAACAAAGACATCAAATATATAAGAATAAATCTAATGAAATACGTTTAAGATATTTACATTGATAATTATAAAATATTACTGAGAGAAATTTAAAACATATACAGGTGTTTTCAATATTCAAAATTCAATGCATGTAATCCACCATATTAACAGGCCAAAGAAGAAAACTACATGATCATATCAGTTGATGCAAAAATAAACATTTGACAAAATTCATTTCCCAATTATGATTAAAAAAGAAACATTTGAGCAAACTAGGAATAAAGGGGCCCTTCCTCATCTTGATAAAGTCTATAAAAAACTGAACAGCTCATAGCATACTTATTGGTGAAAGACTGAATGCCTTCCATTTAAATTAAAAAACAAGAAAAAAAACTTGCTTTTATAATTTTTTTTTTTTGCTTTTATCATTCTTGTTAAACAAAATACTAAAAGGCCTAACCAGTACAATAAGACAATAAGAGGAATAAGGCACACAAATTGGGAAGGAAAAAATAAAACTGTTCCTATTTGCAGATGATACAATTATATATGTAGAAAATCCCAAGGAATCAGGATGCCTGGGTGGCTCAGTGGTTTAGCACCTGCCTTAGGCCCAGGGCAGGATCCTGGAGTCCTGGAATTGAGTCTCACATCGGGTTCCCTGTGTGAAGCCTGCTTCTCCCTCTGTCTTTGTCTTTCTCTCTCCCTCCCTCATGAATAAATAAATAAAATCTTAAAAAAAAAAAAAAAAGAAAATCCCAAGGAATCAAAAACAAACAAACAAACAAACAAACAAATAAATAAATAAATAAAGCTCAGCAAGGCCACTATACAGGGCAATACAAAAAAAAATCTATTTTATTTCTATATACTAGAAATGAACAAGTGGAAAAAATAAAAAATACAATGTCAATTACAATCACTCCAAAGGAAAATATAATAAATGTAAGCTTATTAAAATTAAATATTTCCAATCAAAGGACACCATCAAGTGAGTGAAAATGTAAGCCACTGGCAGGAATAGTTGTTTGCAGTGTACATATCCGTCAAAGGGATCCTATACAGAATATAAAATATGTCTGGCAAATCACTAAGTAAAAGTTAGGGGACTTTCCCAAAAATGACCTAAAATTTAAACAAGTAGATCACAAAAGAGGATGACCAAATCACTAACAGACGGGTGATGTGAACAATATTGTCAATCATTGGAACAATGCATATTAAAACAATAATCAGATGCTACTACACCTACCCTCCAAAAACATAGGTAATACCAAGTGTTGATACTAACATGGAGCAACTGGAATGCTCCTACATTACTGAGGATGTTTAAATTTGTCTAACCACCATGCAAAACTATTTGGAAATATCTATTAACTCAGAGTCAATTTATACTCTGTGACTCTATAGCAATTCAATCCTGAGTATACCCAACAGAAATAAATGCTTATATCCATCAAAAAGACATCTAAGAATATTCAAAGCAAGATTATTCACAATATCCCCAAACTGGAAAGCATGCCAGGGTACATCAGCAGAACAGATCAATATAGATCAATATATGCCAATGTATATCAACAATAGATCAATAAATAACAGTAGGACAGATCAATAAATAGATCAACATAGAATAGATCATACAATGGAGTTCTACACTGTAGTGAAAAAGTACTAATTGCTAAATGCAATGAAATGGATAAATCTTTGAGACATAATGTTGGGAAAGCAGAAACACAAAAGAGTAAATCCTATATGATTCTATACATATGAAACTCAAGAACAGGCAAAAATAATTAATAATGATGGACATCAGTACATACTGAGGGTATTGACAGGGAAGGAGCATAAGATGCTCTTCCAGAGTACTGAAGACGTTCTATATCCTAATCCAAGTAGTGGTTAGAAAGGTTTATATACAGGTAAACCCTCATTTTAGCTTTAAAGTTAAGATTTGTGTATTTTATGGTATGTGAATTACCAATCTGTAGGTTCCCTCACACATGAATCTATAGTAATTTAAATAATGTAATGTAAACAATGTAGTAATTTAAACAACATACACAAATGGATCAGTGTCCTATGATAAAGAATTTAGATTCAGAGATATGGGAATTCATATTATAAAGCAGTATTTATTTACATATCAGTAGGCAAAACAAGAACTATTCAACTATGTGGTTTTGAGATAACAAGTAGCCATCTGGGAAAAAATTAACTTGAGTGCTTGCTTTACACACCAAATGAATTTTGGATAGATCAAGTGTTTGAGGGGGATCCCTGGGTGGCGCAGCGGTTTGGCGCCTGCCTTTGGCCCAGGGCGCGATCCTGGAGACCTGGGATCGAGTCCCACATCGGGCTCCCGGTGCATGGAGCCTGCTTCTCCCTCTGCCTGTGTCTCTACCTCTCTCTCTCTCTCTCTCTGTGACTATCATAAATTAAAAAAAAAAAAAAAAGAATAAGATCAAGTGTTTGAGTTGAAAAATTAAAACCATATAGTAGAGAAAGCCTTCCTAAATATGATATAAAACACAAATGTCACAAAAGATTGATAAATCTGACTCGTTATAATATTATCCGTCACAAAACCTTTAAGAACAAACCAAAAGACAAATAAAAAGTTGGCGAAAATATATTTGCAACTCCTGTTAACAAAGGGTTCATTCTTCCAATATATAATAAGCTCCTGCAAATTAGCTAGAGTATGAATCCAACAACCCCAGAGAATCATGGGTAAAAGGATATGAACAATTTTCATAAGAAGAAATATAGTCAAAAAGAAGGAATGCAGTTAGCTATAAAACATAGGAACATATTATTTAAACTTATTCATAATAAGATTTAAGGAGATAGCATTTTTTAATCCACTGGATTAGCTAAGATAAAAAGTTTAATTTTTAAGGGTAGAAGAAACAGGAGACACCTGGCTGGCTCAGTGGTTGAGCATCTGCTGAGGGCGTGATCCCGGGATCCTGGAATCAAGTGCTGCTTTGGACTCCCAAGCGAGGCTCCAAGCGAGGAGCCTCCTTCTTCTCCCTCTGCCTGTGTCTCTGTCTCTCTGTCTCTCACGAATAAATAAATAAAATCTTTTAAAAAAATAGGAGAAACAGAAATTTTCATACTGTTTATAGGCATATAAATAGCTGCAACTTCCGTGAAAAGGGATCTGACAATATATCTCGAAACTAAAAATTTACATATCTTCTGGTCCAGTAACCCCACATTTGATAATACATCTTATACATATCCACACACTGTATCAAATAATGTTCAAGGTCATTTATTGCAGTATTATTCGAAATCCAAAAGACTGGAGAGAATGTAAACGGCCACTAAATAAGCTACCTCCACGCAAAGAAATATGCATCATATAAAACAGAGAATGAAGAGTTTTCTATATTGGTGTGAAACATTCTTCAAGGTACATAGTCATATTTTTAAAAAACTAAGTTGTAGAAAATTCATCAATACAAAATTGGATGAACAAGGCAATCAGCTGCAAGTTTAGAGGTAGGGTAGTAGACAGGGGCTCAAATGACAATCGATCCAATCAGTGGCATGGGGTAACAATTGCCCACAGCACAGACAAGAACCTTATTACCCCCACCAATACAGACACTGTGGTGACAGCCAAGGGCCCCCCAACAGGAAGGTCTAACAGTGACAACTATGCTAGTTGAGTCTGGTAGTAACTGGTCTAACAGTACTGTTAGAAATGTCAGCAGCCTTTACTAAAGTTATTTTTTCTGTTAACATGACAAAAGATTGTATTTTCTGTTGGTCATAGTTTCACATCTGATTTCAGAGAGTAGATTATTAACTTTTTGGAACTTGTGACTTAAAAAAAAAAAAAAAGATCTCATTAGAGATGTGATGGTTGCTAGGAATGAATATTCCCCCTAAAAACGGTGTGGATTATATTGCTTGACTTCTACCTCAGATTCTTTCTTGTTTCCATGACTTAATTGTGCTTTGAAGGTGGCGTATCTTTTCCTTGTTTGATCTCCAGGAGTCTAGTCTTTGTTTGACACAGAAATAAAAAAATTTAAAGTAGAAAACGCGTGCTTTTCCTTTGTAAAATAAGGATCCAAATACTCAGATGTGCTCATTCCTATATTTGTATAGGAATCATCAACTCGTGAATGTACAACCATGCTTATTTGTGACATTTTGTACGTAACATCAGCAGTTGAAAGCTGAAAGTTAAGCAACTGTAGGATATTTCTTTTGGCTTTTGTTGTTAGTGATCGTGGTATTGTGTAATTATTTACTCCAGGTGTTAGCTCCACAATCATTTAAGTCTCCTTTTAGAGAGTAATCAAGAATAAAGCTGTAACATGAAGAAGGAATCCTCGGTTTCCGTGTCTTGATCTAGCAATGGGTGAAATTAGGGCAATCATTTTATGCAAACTGTAACGCTTTTTGCTAATTTAAACTTTCATAGCAGGTCAAAATTCACATGTTATACAAAAGCTTATCTCTGTAAATGTTTCCCTTTTGCAGCTTCTTCTTCTGTAAATACTATGATGCTATAAACTTCCTTTTAGAATGACCATTTTATTTCAGATCATTTTAATGCCCATTAAATGGTTTTATTCAAATAAAATATTTATAAGAAAAAAAAAACTGGATAGATATGAAAATATGACATAATCCACATTGAAAAGAAATTAGACTCCAACATGGCTAGATCTCAGAAAATTTCAAAAATGCAAGTCACAGAATATGATGCCTAGTATAATGTCATATTTAAGAATTTAAACACATACTCTGAAAATAATACAAATATAATTCATGACTAGATATATGAACAATACCTGGCACTATACACAGCAATTATATGATAGTGGTAGCTTCTAAGGGAGAAGGAAATTGGAAGAGATTTAAAAAGTTTGGAATTGGTCAGTAATCTTTTCCCCCCCTCATTTAGAAAACAGAACAGTATCAAACTCACACCTAGGACTTGGCCTGGCACTTTAAACTTTCTCACGTAATCACAAACACACAAAAATAGCAACATATTTTTAAAACATGCACTTAAGTCTTTCACAGGGATTTGGGCTCAGTGCTATAAGATGCAACATGCATAAAGAATGGCATCACTTCTTTACTATATGAAAATATTTTATAAGACTGAGAATCATCATATAAGTGACAATATGAGCATTTTAAAATATATTTAATGATTTCTCATATAACAATCTTCTTTTAAAGATTTTATTTATTTCATATAACAATCTTATTATGTTAACATATGTAAAATTCATGGAGTTTTTTTGTTTCTGAAATTCTAAGAATTTTACTGATAATTCCAGTTGAAACTGTCTGAAGTTGCCTAAACTGAAATTAACAAAAAAATTATCTAAGAACCCAAAGACCAAAGGAAAGTTTCATTTGGCTTTATGATCAATAGAAACAAAGTATGTGAAACACATTTTTTTTTTTTTTTTTTTTTTTTACAGATTTTGTATATTTATTTGATAGAGAGAGTGGCGGGGTGGGGGGAGGAAGAAGGGTAGACAGGGAGGGGCAGAGGGTGAGGAGCCCAGCAAGGAGACCAACATGGGGCTGGATCACAGACCCTGAGACCCTGACCTGAGCTGAAACCAAAGGTTGGTCACTCAACTGACTGAGCCACCCAGGTGCCCGCGCTGTGAAACCCTTAACTGTAACAACACTATTAACGATTTTGCTGAAATGAAGGCAAGAAAAACAAATTTGGTAGAAAATACACAATTATTCATAAATTATATGTTTTAGTTTCTAGCCTAGCTTCTCCACTGTTACTTTTTTTTTAAGATTTGTTTATTTATTTGAGAGAGAAAAAGAGAGAGAGCATGCAGTGAAGGAACAGATATATTTTAGTTTATTATCTAAATATCACAAGCTTATCAGCAAACTCCTACACAGGAATAGTAATAAAATTAAATCTCTTTATTATTTACTAAGTTTTTAAAGTATAGCTTTATAATTTTTTTGTAATAAAAATACATCTATCAGTGTAGGAGGTTAAAATATAATTTAATAGTTTATTGGCTTGGTTTGGATCCTAGATATTTAAACATAAAGTATGTGGACCTCTATTTTTAATCTATCCTAGACTATGAAAATGTAAGTAACTGTCTAGAAGTAAATATGACAAAATGTGAGCAATTTTCAGTTCTAAGTGGTGGAAACACAACTATTTTACATTAAGCTATTTGTTGTATTTTATGACCAGTTAAAAATTTTTAAATATTCAGTGGTTAATTTTAGGATATAGTACATGGAAAAAAAAAAAAAAAGGATATAGTACATGGGTGATCCTTATTTTCTTCTTTATGATTTTCCCAATTTTGATATAATCGACATGTTTTATTTTTGAATCAACACACACAAGAAAAGCATTCTATAATGTAAGCCAACAGTTTGGAATGAAGGCAGTTTTAAGAACCTGATCCTTGTATGGGCCTGTTTAAGCTTTTGAATATTTAAAGGAAAAACTGCTCCAACAGGCCCAGTCACTCCTTCATTGACATGTGCCCAGTAGCAACTAGGACAGGGAGTTGGGATGTAGAGGTTAACAGGAGAAAGTTAGGACAGATCTCGTCAAATCAGTGGACTGAGAGGAAAACAAACACAATCTAACAGGATGGACAGTGACAGGGGTGAGTTGGGGAACCAGCCATCAAGGATCTTAGGGTGCGTGAACTCAACCCTGCCTTATAGGGTATGGTTGTCCAGTGTTTTAATTGTAGCCAGTGTTCCTCCACAGCTGGACATTATTTTTTAAATTTTATGCAATATTTGCTTAGAGTTACTGGCATATTTTTAAGTATGTTCATCATTAGTTCATACTCCTCACATTTCCATATGGGTTCATTTTTCCCTTTGGCTGAGGTAAAGCCCTTCAAATTTCCTTCTGTGAATATCTGTGGGTGGAATAATCTCTCATATTTGTATCTGTTTAAACTTTTTTCCTTATTTCTAACACATTCTTGAAATATATAATATATATATTTAATTGGTTTAGAATTATAGTTTATTTTCTCTCAGCATAATGAAGATGCTACGCTTCTAGCTGCCATCAGATTTGCTGTTGAAAAGTCAATCACCAATGTTGCTCCTTTATAGGTGATGTGTCTTTTGCCTCTCAATGTTTTGAAATTCTCTTCTGAGGCACCTTGGTGGCTCAGTTGGTTAAGAGTCTGCCTTCAGCTCAGGTCATGATCCCATACTCCTGGGATCAGCCTGGTGTCAGGCTCTCTGCTCTATAAGGAGTCCGCTTCTCTGTCTCGCTGACCTGCCCCTGCTCGTACGCACACTATCTCTAAGAAATAAGTAAAATCTTAAAAAATAAAAAATAAAAGTAAATGAAGTAAATCTCTTTTAATTTGGTGTTTTTCAGTTATCTGATGATGTGTCTAGAGATGAGTTTTGTTTTTATTCATCCTGCTTGGGATTCACTGGAATTCCTGCACTTAAAGATGTTTTCAACACCTCTGAAAAATTCTCACTTACTATGAATTTGAATATAATCTTATTTTCTTTATCTCTTTATAAGCAGCTTTACTGATATATAATTTATATAACCAAAGTTCACCTGTTTAAATTTTATAGTTCTTAGAAGGACAAATATGGTTAAAATGTCTATAATACCCAATCTACAGATTTAATGAATCCCTATCAAAATACCAACAGCATTTTTCACAGAAGTAGAAAAATAATCCTAAAATTTGTACAGAACCACAAAGACCCCAAATCGCCAAAACAATCTTGGAAAAGAGCAACAAAGCTGGAGGTATCACAATTTCAGGTTTCAAAGACTACTACCAAGCTGTAGTAATCAAAACAGCATGCTACTGGTATAAAAACAGACACGTAGATTAATGAAACGGGATAAAAAGCCCAGAAACAAACTCACAATTATATATGGTCATTAATTTTTGACAAAAGGCAAGAATATGCAATGGGAAGAAGACAGTCTCTTCAACAAATGGTGTAAAAAAATGAAACTGGAGTGCTTTCTTTCACCAAACACAAAAATAAACTCAAAATGGATTATAGATCTAATACGAGACCTGAAACCATAAAAATCCTAGAAAACCACACACACAGTAATTTCTCAGACATGGGCTGTAGATGGGTCTCCCTAAGCAAGGGAAACAAAAGCAAAAATAAAATAAAAAGCTTCTGCACAGCAAAGGAAATAACCAAAAAAGTCTACCTACTGAAAGGAGAAGATACTTGCAAATGACATATCTGATAAAAAGTTAGTATCCAAAATATATAAAGAACTTATGCAACTCAACACCAAAAAAACAAATAATCCAATTAAATAATGGGCAGAAGATATGAAAAGACATTTCTCCAAAGAGAAATGTCAGATGGCCAACAAACACAGGAAAAGATACTCAACATCACTCATCATCAGGGAAATGCAAATCAAAACTACAATGAGATATCACGTCACACCTGTCAGAATGGCTAAAATCAAAAACCCAAGAAATAACAAGTGTTGGTGAGGATGTGGAGAAAAAGAACCTTCATGCACTTTTAGCAGAAATGCAAACTGGTGTAGCCATTGTGAAAAACAGTATGGAGTTTCCACAAAGAATTAAAAATAGAACTGCCCTGTGATCCAGTAATTGCCCTACCAGGTATTTATCCCAAAATATGAAAACAATAATTCAAAATGATATATGCACCCCTATGTTTATTGCAGCATTATTTACAGTAGCCAATTATAGAAGCAGTCCAAGTGTCCATCGACAGATGAATGAATAAAGAAAATGTGCTATGAGTGTAAACACACACACACACACACGGTGGAATATTATTCACCCATAAAAAAGAATGAAATCTTGCCATTTGCAGCAACAAGGATGAAGCTAGAGAGTATAATGCTAAATGAAATAAGTCAATGAAAAATACCATGATTCCACTCATATGTAGAATTTAAAAAACAAAAAGGGAATAAAGAGAGATAAACCAAGAAACAGACTCTTAACTATAGAGAACAAACTGATGGTCACTAGAAGGGAAGTGTGGGAGAGGATGGATAAAATAGGTGAAGGGGATGAGGAATACACTCCTCATGATGAGTACTGGATAATGTATAGAATTGTTGAATTACTATTTTATACACATGAAACTAATATAGCACTGGACGTTAACAATATTGGAACTAAAATGAAAAAACTAATAAATTAAGTGTGTAGTTCTATACAGTTTGGAGAATATTTAGAATTGTACACCATGATCATAATTTTGGACACTTTACCTCCAAAAGAATCCTTACACCTGTTAGTAATCACTATGCATTCCTACCCGACCTGCTCCTGCCTAGTCCAAGGAAATCACTAATCTACTTTCTTTCCCCATAGATCTGCTATTTTGGACATTTCATAGATCAGACTCTCCTAGAAATTACATATAAGTAATTACAATGTAGGATAATTTGTTAGGGGTTAATTTCACTTACTATAAGGTTTTCGAGATTCATTCATGTTGTAGCATATGTCTGTACTTCATTCTTTTTTATTGCCAAATAGCATTCTATTGTATGGATATACTACATTTTGTTTATTCACTTATCATTTGGGTTATTTGAATTTTTTGGCTTTTGTGAATATGCGGTCATGAGCACCTGTATATAAGTTTTTGTGTGGGTGTATATTTTCATTTCTCTTGTGTAAATACTATGTAATGGAATTTCGAGGTCCTATGTTAACTCTATGTTTAGGATTTTTTTTGAGGAGCTGTCAGACTGCTTTCCAAAGTGGCCACTGCACCATTTTCCATCCCCAGTATCCCAGCATGTGATGCCTCAATTTTCCATCCTCATTATCCTTTCTGGAAATATGACTAACTGTATGCTAGACATTCTCACTTTTCCAACATAACTCATAACCTCTCATTTTCCCAATCTCTTTATATTCCAAATATAGATCCATTAACTCTATTATCCAGTTAACTAATTCTATCTCCAGTGGTAGAACCCATCTTTCAAATGGGTTTTTTACTTTCAACTATTAAAAATTAAATTTTGAGAATTTCTATGTGGACTTTTCTCCATTCTAGCAAGTTATTCTATGCACGTATTTTAAGCTTGTCATATATTTATTTAAACATATTGTATTAGGTAACTCAGGCTGCCATAACAAAATACCATAGACTTAAACAACAGACCTTTATTTCCTCACAGCCTGGAGGCTAGAAGTCTGAAACCTGGATGCCAGGACAGTAGGGTTCCTGGTGAGAGCACCTTCTTACCAAGGGCTCAGATGGTGGAGAGCGCGCCTGCTTTCTGGGGTCTTTTTCTCTGAAGACACTAATCCTATCAGGATCCCATCCTTATGACATTAAACTTATTTCCTTACCCCTAAACTGTCACATCAGGGGTTAGGGCTTTACCATAAAATTCTAAGGAGACACAACTCAGTTCACGACATATACTGAATTTGGTTACTCCAAAGGGTGATGGCCTAGTGTCTGAACACATAAAGGCTCTGTTTCTACCTTGTATTTTTTTCTGCTGTTTCTCAAGACGATGCTTTGCTTCTTATTATTTGTCTTACAATGAGTTTCTCATTTTTGTTGGAACTTCATCTGTAAGAATTTTTGGAGGCCTGGATTGAGTTTGAATTTTTCCAGGAAGGATTTTCAGTTTGTACCTCTCCGTCAACCAGGGGTCTAAAAATAGGGGATTGCTTTAAATAATACCATCAGCTTGCTTTTTTCCCCTCCAAAAAACTGTGTGAACCCATTTGATGGCCCATTTGTGGTTACGAATTTTCAGATGATTCTTTTCCCTGACATCCAGAACCGAGGACAAGTCACGCACCAAGTTTTTTTCCTGCTGTGTCCTTTTTTCAGTAACAATGTTTTTCTCTTTCCTCTTACAGTAAGAGTAGAGTCCCAGCTTTATGTCAGGGTCTCATATATGATTCATTTTTTGTAGTTCCCAGCCAGCTTTGCCTTCTATTTCTCCATGTACCACCTATTAAGAGGTCAAGTTCTTTCCAGTTCAGATAAACATTTAAAATAATGTTTAAAAATATTTTTTTTTAGGGATCCCTGGGTGGCTCAGCGGTTTGGTGCCTGCCTTCAGCCCGGGGTGTAATCCTGGAGACCAGGGATCAAGTCCTGAGTTGGGTTCCCTGAATGGAGCCTCTTCTCCCTCTGCCTGTGTCTCTGCCTCTCTCTCCCTCTCTCTGTGTCTCTCATGAATGAATAAATAAAATATTTAAATATATATATATATATATTTTTTTAAACTAACATTTTTATCATTTAATTAGGAAAGTGTGGCAAGTGATCACTCAAATGGCCCCAATGAATTATGCCTCCCTGTGTCGGTGCTCCTTTGCAGTGTAACTCTGCGGGTCCAATTCCTCCCATCGAGAGCTGAGGTCTGGATCTGGGCTGTCCTGGGACTTGCTTTGACTAATAGAGTCTGTTGTAAGTGATGTTGTATGACTTGAGAGGCCTTTTTGCTTTTGCTTTCCTGGAACACTTCCAGCATCACTTGAGGTCCTAGATGAAAGACCAACATGAGCAGAGCGGCCAAGCCATCCCAGTCATCTCAGTTGGGACCTCAGACATGAGAGTGAGGACATCTGAGAAGGCCTTCTCCACCCAACTCACTAGCTGAATACAGTCACATGAGTGAACTCGGGTGACACAGCCGAGCCTCCTAGCCTATCCGTAGAATTACAAGAAATAACAAATTATTTTTATTTTAAGCCACTAAGTTGTTATCTGTCAATAGAAAACTGATGCAAAGGATCATTTAGGATATATAATCCACAATACTGCTGGAAAAGTATGTCCCCTGTGGAGCATAAGAACCTAAAGGGGTGAGGAGGGCAATTACATTGGGAGGACAGAGGCAGGAAGTGGCGAAGAGAAATTGGTTACAATAAGGGGGTTGATCAGGTCATATACGAAGAATAATGGGAGCCAGTTTTCTCACTGATGGAAAAGGGAGTTACAAATATGGAGTAGAAAAAACTGGAATGAATCCAAAGGTATTTGACCAGAGTTGGAGATACCAGTATAAACTCGTGATTAAGTAAGAGAGAAATATAGATGTAAGTATATGTGTGATTACATACATATATTATTTAATTATGTCCATTAAGATATACCGAGAAAAATGGGACACCTGGGTGGCTCAGCAGTTAAGCCTCTGTCTTCAGCCCAGGGCATGATCCCGGGGTCTTGGGATCGAGTCCCACATCGGGCTCCCTGCATGGAGCCTGCTTCTCCCTCTGCCTGCGTCTCTGTCCCTCTGTGTCTCTCTTGAATAAATAAATAAAATCTTTTAAAAATAATATACTGAGAAAAGTAACACCCCAAAAGCACTGAATCAGAAAGTGGCAATGTGCTCAAAAAATGATGGGCCACGTCAAAAGGACATGGAAGCCAGTTGAAGGGGCTCTGACTGGCCAAATATGGTATGATTTGATCATCAAAATAAGTGATAATAATGGATTATAACCCATTGAATAAAATAAGAGTCTAAGCATCTCTTCAGATATTTTGTTTGTTTTAAAGATTTTATTTATTTATTCATGAGAGACACAGAGAGAGAGAGAGGCAGAGACACAGGCAGAGGGAGAAGCAGGCTCCATGCAGGGAGCCCAACGTGGGACTCGATCCCGGTCTCCAGGATCACACCCTGGGCTGAAAGTGGTGCTAAACTGCTGAGCCACCTGGGCTACCCTCTACAGATATTTTAAAAAATGAACAAAGTGAAAGTTTGGTGAGACACAGTATAGTTACATGCTATCGAAGTATCTCCCCATAAATTACTTATTAAGCAGAGTGGCTTAACAGTGGAGAAGCATGAGAGACACTACCTCAATCAAGTGGTCACACTTAACATCACCAATGATGTGACAAATTCCCATCAGGCATGGCATAACAGCATGCAATGAGAAGAACACACCATGACTACTGTTGGTATGCCTGCCCCAAATGGGAAGTTGTATCTAATCATGAGGAAACAGACAAACCTATATTAGCTGGCTATTGCTGAGTCCAAACTTACCCCTAAACTTTGTGGATCAAAACAATATGTATCATCATTCAGTTTCTGTAGGTCAGGAATACGGGCACAACTTGGGTAGGCTCTGGCTTAGGCTCTTCTCTGAGGTTGCCTGAGAACTCACTTCCAAGGTGGCTCATTCGTATGGCTGGCAAGTTTGTGTGACCAATGATGAAATGCTTTAGTTAATCTCCATGTAGGGCTTCCCTGCAGGGCTGTTTGAACATCCCCATGATTCAATGGCTGGCTTCCTCCAGAGCAAGCAATCCAAGACACCGAGGCAGAAGCTGCAGTGTCTTTTATGACCTAGCCTCTAGGTACACGTCATTTCTGTAGTGGTCCACTGGTCATACAGGTCACCCCTGATTCAATGTGGGAGGGGACTTACATGAGAACATGAATACCAGGGGATGAGAATCATTGCAGGCCATTTGGGAGCCTGGCTACCACAAACCCAAATGAAAGGACCAAGATAGCTGACATATAATCTTCAAAACCATTATAATTGTGAAAGTTAAGAAAATGCTGAGGAACTGACTCACATTAAAGGAGACGAAAGAGACATGACAACCACATGTGACACGTGATTTGGGATAGGTCCTTAGCTCCCTATTAGAGAATTGGGAAAACCTGAATTCAGTTTGAAGCTTATAAGTGTCAATTTCCCAATTTAGGTGTTTGCATGGTTCTTGTTTGGAGGAAAGACACAATAAAGAATTTGGGGGTGATGGGGTGTCATGTCAGCAACTTTCTCTCATCTTTTCTGAATATTTGAGATTATTTTTTAAAAAGATCTTATTTATTTGATAGGGAGGGAGAGAGAAGGGGAGGAAGGGAGAGGGAGGAGAGAGAGAGAGAGAGAGCGCGCGAGCAGGGGGAGCAGTAGAGGGAGCTGCAGAAGAGGGAGAAGCAGACTCCCCGCTGAGCAGAGGGACCAAAGTGGGGCTCTATCCCAAGACCCTGGGATCATGCCCTCAGCCAAAGGCAGAGACCCTGAGACACCCAGGTTTCCCATATTTGAGATTATTGGAAGAAAAACATACATTCTGTTCAAACCAGTGAAATAATTCAAATCATTTAAAAATATTATATTGAAGTTCTTTAACTCATAATTTTTAAAATAGACCTTTTTTTTTTAATAGACCTTCTTTTAAAAGTCACAGAGCTTTAATCTTGGGAAACACAGAAAAAGCCAAGGGAAAAAAATAATCTATAATCTATAATATTTTAGCATGAAGCTCTCTGGGCTTTTTTCTGTGCATACATATATATTCACATATATTTTTTAAAAAATTATAAACATGATATGCTGTTCACAAATTTATCATAAACCTATCCTCCAGCCAGTCATATTTTGCTACAACATAAAAAGAGATTACTTACCCACTTTTATACATCCAGTCAGCAATGAGGCTGAGATTCAGGACAAGTTTTGCCTCTCTCCACAGCCTATACTTTTTCTCCCTGCATTCCCCTCCCCTGCCTGCCTCCTTACCTTCCCCCAACCCTGCGCTGCCTCCCCACCTCCTTGCCCCCAGACAGGAAAAAAAAAAAATAGCACAGATTTCTTTCTCACCAACCAAAATGTATCAATAATGGCACTGATGCTTACCAGCTGTGTAGCTCTGCAATTCTCGGCACCCATTCACACCTGTCTTCCCAGGCTCTTCCAAAGAGGTGTATTATTTTTTAATGCACCGACTTCATCCTCAGGGCATTTACATAGCTAATTGCTGTCACAGTCCCCATTTTATGATATTCTTTTCATATTTGAAATAGTGCGGCATGGTTTGCCACTGGCCCCTTTTGAACTGATGATGGGATATGTCTGGGAATGAGTCAATCAACCATTATTTGAATATCCGCGATGCACAAGATTCTGCATTCTTCTAAAAACTTAGGAGTGCAAAGATGTAAATGCTAATTACTTGCCTGGAAGTATTCTGAAATTCAACTAGAGAGAGAAGAGAAATGTCCATACAACAGCACACAGTAGCATCAGGCAGTCTGTGCTCAGTGATGTCTGGGCTTTTATTGTCAGAAAGATTTCCTCAGCCCCCATTGGTGGAGGGATGTTTGTGGAGCAAGTTTTTCTGGCAAGAGAAATAGTAATAATAAAGATATAGTGGCAAGAATGTTTCAGACTTGTGTGGTGGAGAGTGAAGAGATGAGTATGGCTAGAAGGTGACAGAAAAAAATGGGCAAGAAGTTAGGCCAGGGGGGTGCCTGGATGGCTCAATTGGTAGAGCATGCGACTCTTGATCTGGGGGTCATGAGTTCAAGCCCCACATTGGGCATAGAGCTTACTTAATAAAAAAGTAAAAGACAAAATGGGTTTAAAAAAAAAAAAAGGCCAGGGACTGATGGTGGAAAGCCTTGAATGCCACTTTAAGAACAAACTTTATCAAATGGGAAGCAATTGTGTGGGATGAAAGCCAGGCCCTGGGTGGAAAATGAGAATGTAGAGTCTTTCTGCAGACAGCTCCCTAGAGTCAAATGGTAGGAAAAGGAAGGGGAAGATGAGATGAGCCAAAAGGGTAAATTAAAATTATTGACAACACTGGGGAAGCCATGCGTACTTGAAAGCTGGGAAGACAGTGCTGGTGGAGGGAAAGATGGAAGACAACAAAGGGAGAGAGAACCATTAGCAAAGTGTGTTCTCCAGAGAGGTGAAGGGGAGCAGAATCCAGAACATCCACGTTGATGGAGAAGTTGGGGAAGAGCTTATCTTTGAGAAGGAGGGAAGTCACATACTCTGAGGCAGGAGGGATGGAGACTGGCTTAAGTATGGAGATGGATGTGGAGTGGAGAAAAATGTAAAAGATGTGTTGTCCTGGGCTGAGCCTAGGCTCAGTGGGTTCAGGGCAGCGGACAAGGAGTGGTCTGGTTTGGAGAGTGATGGTGATGGTTTAAAATGAGATCAGTGGCTCAGAGGATAGATGGGAAAGAGGAAGGAAACCTGATGAGAGAGTACAGACCTGCAAAGGCATATCCATGCCCAGATCCCCATGATGTGGAGCCATTTCTCATGAGCAAGTTGGGGCTCTCCTAGGGGTGGATAAATTCCTCCAGTCCTGGCTTTGTCTTCTCCCATAGCCTTGGAAGTCTCAGGGGCTAGGATTTCCCAGGTTCTCTGGCAGCATTATGCAGGAGAATTTTCTGTAATGATACAAATGCTCTATATTTGCACTTTCTATTATGGTAGCCAGCCACCAGCTACCTGGTGGCTTTTGAGTACTTAAAATGTGGCTAGTGGGATTAGGAACCACATTTTGAATTTTTATTTAATTTGAATTAATTTAAAAAGCGCAAATGGCTAGTGGTCACCTCATCGGACAGAGCAGCTACTGAATAGCCCCTTTCTTCTTAGTGGAGGAGATAAGAGCAGTGGAGGATAGAGTTCAGACAGGAGATTGTGCTATTGAGAAGCATTAGTTTTTCCAGAAACTACTCTGGTTGGCCTTCCCAAGAGGAGGTTTGCAGTTTCAGAACTCCACATCACCTTCTCTATGCTCGTGATAAACAGACTCACAAGGATCAGTTGTTCTGGAGAATTTTTTTTCCTGACCAGATTCTGGAGAGGTCTTTAATGATAGGTCTGTCCTTGAATCCATATATCTGGGAAGTAGAATTAGCTATCACAAGGGATATGTGGGATATGAGGGAATGTGGAAGCTGAGGAGATCATTTCACTCAGGCCAAAGGAGCTTCTGTTGTCCAAGGAGGGAGTCTGAGGTCCTACAAAAAGGAGGCCTAGAAACAGAGACCTAGATTCAAACTGTGGTCCTCAAACATGTTATACAACCATTTTAATTCCACATGTATAAAATGGAAAGAATGATACCTACCTGAAAAGGCTGCTGCAGGTGTTACATATAATTAATGACATTCACATTTAGTCTTTTTAAAAATGATTCAGCTATTTGAGAGAGACCGAGTGAGTGTGTGGGGTGTGGGGAGGGGCAGAGGCAGAGTCTTTTAAGCAGAATCCTCACTGAACACAGACCCTCCCATGTGGGGCTCGGTCTCACGACCTTGAGATCATGGCCTGAGCAGAAATCAAGAGTCAAAGTCTTAACTGACTGAGCCACCAGGCACTCCCATATTCATTCTGCATTGATTGCTCCCTAATATGAGAGGTACTAGGAATAAAATGGTAGGCAATGCAGGTATGATTCTTGTTCCACTATTTCACTGCCTTATGTTCTAGTGTGTGAAGATAGGCATTGATCAAACAATCGCAGAAGTATACACATCTCTATAATATAATTATGTTCCATAAAATTACAGACTGTGATAAGTCCAGGAAGGAAAAGTACAGGTGATGTGATTTCTAAAATATGTTTGCAGACTTTTTGACACTCTCCCTCTAAAAGGTAGTACCTAATTCTTCTCCCATTGGATGTGAGCCAATCCTAGTGATTCAGTTCTAATGAATAGAATATGGTAGAAGGGATGCTATTTGGCTTTTGAAGCTAGTTCATAAAAAAGATACAGCTTTTTTGTCTCTCTTTCCTTCCCCTCCACCTCCCCTCCATTTCTTCCCACTTTCTCAATGTTTGAATTCAAGTCACCATGTTGTGAGGAGGACCAAGAAATATGGAGAGGTATATGTACAGAGAAACTGAGTCCTCTTACCAGCAGTCAACAACAACTTGCCAGCCATATGAATGAAAAGTCTTGAAGGGGAAACTCTAGTCCCAATCAGACCTACGGGTGACCACATTCCCAGCTGACATCTGACTGCAATCTCATGAGAGATCACAAGCTAGAACCACCTAGCCAAGCCATTCCCAAATGCCATGCCTGACCCACGGAAATTATGAGAGACAATAAATGATAATTACTGGCTTAAGACATTAAGTCTTGGAGATATTTGTTACCCAGCACTAGATAACTAATAAAATAATAATTAAAAAAAATCACGTGATAAAGTCTGGGGTATCAAGAAAAACAGGAGAAAAAATTTAAATAAAGAGGTGGAGGTGGAGGAAGATATTCTAAGGAGCTGTATTAACACAAACAAGGGCCTGGGGGCAAATGATCAGTTTGAGAACTAAAAATTATCCAGGGTGCTAGGAGCACAGTTGAGTGGAAGAGAAGCAGGATGCCTGAGTATGGAGGGAGGGGTTCAATCATGCAGAGCCATGGAATAACTTTTTCGAAATGTGGTTGGACACTCTTAAAGAAGTTTTAGCAGTTAGAGATGCATTGAGACTGACAACTTGGTTTTTGGTGCTTTTCCCAGGGATGGGAAACACCCGATAAGGACGATCCAGTGGAAGATCATGGTTCTGTTTGACATGCTTTTGAGATGCCCAGGTTATGTTGTCCAACAGGACACCAGATGTACACATCTAGAGTTTCAAGGAGCCATATGGATTGCATGTGCATGTTTGAAAGACAACAGCAAACATATAGTGATGGAAACCAATGGAGTAAATTGGTAAAATCAACTGGAGACAGGATACAGGATAAGAACAGAAGAATGCCTCGGATCTAGAACAACGCAGTTTAACAACTAGCTAGTGGAGGACGGGTCAGTCAGGGAAGGACGGTGAGATACAGCAGAGGTATAGGGAAACTGAAATTGTGCCAGGGAGAGAGACTATTACAGAGAGGTAATAATCAACCATATCAAATAACCCAAGGTGAGGGTCAATGAAAGGCCCACTGAACTAATTCAATTGAGTCTTGAGGGCTAGAAAAACATCTCTTTTGAGGGAAGAAGTGATGGAGACAAAAGCCCACATGGACAGGGGCAAGGAATAGCGGGAGTTAGAGAAATGGAGGAAATGAGGTCAGACAACTCTTTTCAGAAGTTCAGTTGAGAAAGAGAGGAGAAAGTAGAAGATTCAGATGAGGTTAGAGTTTGTTGTTTTGGGGAGGGAGGGACACCTGAGTGGCTCAGCAGTTGAGCATCTGCCTTCAGTTCAGGCGGTGATCCCCGGTCCCCCCGGGATTGAGTCCATGAGGACTCAATCCCTGCAGGGAGCCTGCTTCTCCCTCTGCCTATGTCTCTACTTCTCTCTCTGTGTCTCTCATGAAAAAATAAATAAAATCTTAAAAAAAAAAAAAAAAAGATGGGAAGGAGACCTCTGTCTGTTTAAATGTTGATGGAAATGATCCCATAGAGAAAGAAGTTTGTGATTTGGACAAGAGGATTATGAAAATGAGGTGGGGGGGCATGAAAGGATTCAGAACAAGGTCAAACCCTGGGCACATAGGCGGCATTGTGATATTAGTGGCTCTATTTAACACTTATTTTTAACTTAAAAAAATTGTAAATTACAACAGATGCGTATAAAAGAGTCTAAAACAAATACAGTAGTCCCCACCTGCCCCTTATCTATGGTTTCTGTGTCTGGTTTCAGTTACCCAAGTTCAACTGTGGTCCTGAAGCAGATGATCCCATCGTCAGAAGGTCAATAGTAGCCTACCTCTACGTCCCCAATGCCTGTGCCATTCACCTTGATTCATCTCATCATGGGTGTATTTTGCCCTCTTACATCATCGCAAGAAAAAAGGGTGAGTATAGCATGGATATTTAGAGAGCTAGAGAGACCACACATAGCTTTTATTACAGTGTATTATTGTAATTGTTATATATATATATATATATATATATATGATTTAATTTATTTATTTGTGAGAGACATAGAGAGAGGCAGAGACACAGGCAGAGGGAGAAGCAGGTTCCCCGCAGGGAGCCTGATGAGGGACTGGATCCCAGGCCCCCAGGATCACGACCTGACCCAAAGGCACCACTGAGCCATCCAGGCTCTCCATGCCTAATTTATAAATCAAACTTTATCATAGATAAGCATGTATAGGAACAGATATAGTATATATAGGGTTCAACACTATCTACACCTTAGGCATCCACTGGGGTCTTAGAATGTATCCCCTCAGATAAAGGGGGACTTCTGTAGAAAGCTTAACGGGTCATTATAGTAAACAACCATATAACCAGACAAAAACAGAGCATTGTCTATATTTCAGAAGCCCCCTCCCATGTTTATTTTTCTTGTCCCAATGCCCTATTCCCAGTGGTAAGAGTTCATGTTCTTCTATTTTTTCTTTCCGGTTTTACCACCTAGGTATATATCCCCAAATAATGCTGCTTAATTTTGCTTGTTTTTGAACTTTATATAAAACAATTGTACTATATGGATTCCTTTATTTCATGTTTCTTTCAGTCGATATATTTTTAGCATTCATCCATGTTGTTGCATGGACTTTGTTGTCAGATCTGTATACTCTTCTGATGTATGATTATATCACAATTCATTTATCCTTTCTGCTATTACTGGACATGTAGGATGTTTCTTTTTTAAGTTTCGTGATCTCCTACTTTTAAAAAATATTTTTATGTATTTTAAAAATTGTTTTTAAGTATTCTCTATGCCTGCTGTGGAGCTTAAACTCACAACCCCGAGATCAAGAGTCAGACGCTCTACTGACTGAGCCATCCAGGCGCCCGTCCTGTTTGGGGTATTACAAAAATACCACAACAAACATTCTTGCATGTGTGTCCTGATGCACATGTACCCGAGTTTCTCTTGGCTGTATTCCTAAGAGGAACGTTTGGGTCCTAGAATATGCCTATCTTCGACTTCATTAGTTAATACCAAACTTTCCCAGAGGTCATACCAATTTATACTCCTATAAGCTACTCAACTTCACTAGAAATGAGACAAACTGTATCATTAATATTAATAATACATCTTTACTGATTTTGCAAAGAAGTATCTTCCTGAGCCAGGTGCTTCCTTAGGGTAAGTGCTAACCTGCCAACTCTTCCTTTCTAGCTTGGGGCTGATTGAGTTCTATCTCAGCATGACATGTTACCATTAAGTGGATCATTGTTTCTCTTATGTGTTACAAGTGAGGTTCTTCCTTGGTTAAGACTTGGAAGTAAAAAACTCTCTTACATTATAGGTAATACATATAATTGTTACATCTTGCGGTAGATCACCCCTGCACATGGTTGAACTTTTACAGTTAGCATAGTGCTGCATTTGGGTGGCTAAGTGGAAGATTAAGAGCATGAAATATGGACCTGGAGGACTTCCTGGGTTTGAATCATCATTCTGTACTTTCTAGCTGTATGATCCTGCCCAAATTATTTCACCTCAGTTTGCTCATCTAGAAGATGAGAAAGTACCTACCTCGTAGGGTGGATGGTGGGGCTTAAATGGTGTAATTAGTGAAAAGTACTTTTAAAAGGTGCCTGGCATCCAATTGCTTTGCTATATATCTGTTATAGGTTTAGGGGCAGTAGAGGTCAGTGTTTATGAACATGGGCTGAAGTTAGAAGGAAATCAGGTCTTGGCTCTACTCTCTCCGGACTGCAGATCATTGGATGAGTCATATAATCTCCCCATACCTCAGTTCCTCACCTGTATAAACGGAGATACGAATCATTCATTACCTTGTACAGGTGCTGTAAGGATTGAAATGGCAAATGAAAAGTACCACGTGCTGAGTGTGGGTGTTGCACACCCTAATTGCTGTCATTTTAGCAGGTGGTAGCTACTGTTCCTGCCCTCAGATGCTGGGGGTGAACAGCTGCTGGGCCCTGACATCCATCGGTCCTATACACTATCCAGAGGAGTGTAAAAATGTGTGGAGAGATAAAAAAATTATTCCCATTTGTGTGTAGGTCCCGGGCGATGTACACTTGGGCTCAGGTATGGCGTCATCCCAATACACCGGTACCTAAGGAATACAATAGTGTGTCTGGAGCAGGGAATGTGAGGGTCTTAGGGAGGAAATATCTAGTTGAGTAGCCTTCTAGAAGAGGTTTTTAAGATAAGTCTCAAGAAACATCCATACAAATGGGAGAAGTTGGAGAAAATACTGGTCGTAAAAAGCTTTGACTCTCGGGTCAAAGTATTTTTCCTTAATTCAGCAAGAAATGGGATATTTTGTGTTGTTGCCAGGTGGCTGTGAGACGGGAGCTGGAGTATGAAAAATGTCCAGGTGCACTAGGCCAACAAACGGTGGTTTAGCAACCCCACTGTCTGGCTTGCACTGCCATCAGACTTTGGTACTTTTAGAAGATGATATTTGGAGATGGATACGCCTACTACACTTTTAATGCCAAATTAGTTATGTTTTTCTAACACATTTCCAAAAACCAGGGCAAAAGCGGCTGAGGTCATTATTGCAAACCTCACTGTATCACCTCATTGTTGCTTGCAAACTAGAGATAAAATGCATTAGTATGTACCTGTGGTGGCGGATACCCACACACGTGAGAAAATAGTGTAGAAATACAGGCTCACACAAATGAATACGATTAAGATTGGGGGAAATGTCAATAAGCTGGGTGGACTGCATCAACGCCAATATCCCGAGTGTGATATATTACACTTTTGGAGAACATTACCACTGGGGAGAGCTGGGCAGTGAACAAAAGATTTCTCTGTCCTCTTGTTTTTTTTTTTTTAACATGTTAATCGGCAATTACCACAAAAAAGTTCCAATTAAAAAAACATTAGTAAAAGTCATGTTTTGTAGAAAAAGTGCCGTAGTAAGTCACATTCTGCTTCCCTCCATTGTCCATGAATTTAGGGGATCTAGGGACATATAAAATAGGCGCCATCGTTTACGTTGGGGAAGGGAGAGCCAGGTGCCTAGAAGAGGTCAGCAGTACAGGAGCTGCATTGCTACTCTGATCTCCGCGCAGCTGCCCAGGACAACCACGCAAGGCTTTAGGGGGCCGACTGCACCCGGCGGCTTTCGGGTCTACCCACCGGGTCCCCGAGGTCCCTTTTGCGCCTCCAAAGGTGGCGTTGGGACCTGCTCTTGCAGCGTGGAAGCGCACGGGAGCGGCTGAAGCGGCCGGACGCAGCCCTCTGAGGTTCGCGGGGCGTTTCCACCCAACCCACTCCTTTCGAGGAGTACGACCCCCGGGGCCGAGGGAACCGCGCTCGTGGAGCGGGTCGGGGAAGCCCGTGCGCAGGGCGGGGCCGCCAGCAGCTCGGATCGCGCTCTTCTCCGCTACGTGCGAGGGCCGCCTCCGCCTTGCCACGGGCGCCCCGAACTTTCGCAAAGTGTCGGAGGGAGGCCGCGGCGGGCTGCGCGTGCGGGCCCGGGAAGGCTCCACCGCGCCGCCCGCCGAGCCGCCGCCCGCGTTTCCAGAACAGAAACTTCCCTTCCCCGAACCTGCGGGCGTCCGCGTGGGGGAAACTGAGGCAGGGCGGGCGGGCGCGGAGCGCGCAGCTCCCGCCCCGCGCGGGGAGCCCGGGCTTGCAGGGGTCGCCGCCGCGCGGACGCGGGCACCTCGGGGCCGCCCTCCGCGCCCTCCCCCGCCGCCCCGCCCCGCCCCGCCCCGCCCCGCTCGGGACAAAGCCGGAGCCCGCGCCGGGAAGCCGGGAAGCCGGGAAGCCGGGGGGCGGGGGGCGGGGGCGGGGGCGGCCGGGGCGGCTCCCGCGCGCGCCCCGCTCCCCCGTGGGCGCCAGGCTCCTCCCCGCCGCCCCAACGGCGATCGGCCGAGCGCGGCCCGCCCCGGAGCCCCATGACGTCACCCGCGGCGGCAGGCCCCGCCCCCGGCCCCGGGCGGCAGGCCGCATGACGTCACCGAGGCCCCACCCCTCCGGAGCGAGTTCGGTCCTGGCGTTCATTTCATTCCTGTCCTCATTCCGAACATTCTTAGCATCGCTCGCGCCGCGCCGCGCCGCCCGAGCCGAGCCGAGCCTCTGCCGCCGCCGCCGCGGCCCCGCCGCCCGCCGCGGGCGCCCCCAGCACTTCGCAGACTCGCTTCCCCCCCGCGGGCCGGTCCGCGCGGCGGGGCCCGGGCCCGGGGCGGCCGCGGCGGGACGCGGGCCATGCGGTGAAGCCCCCGCCGCCCCCACCGCCCCCACCGCCCCCACCCCGTGCGCCTTCGCCCGGAGCCGCGGGCAGCCGGGCCCGGGGCAGCAGCGCCGCGCGGCCGAGGGGTGGGGTGGCCCGGCCCGGGCGCCGGGAGCCGCGGAGGGAGCCGGGCGCGGAGCTGCGGGCGGGGGAAGCGGCGCCGAAGTTTGCCTCCGACTCGCCGGGCGCCGCGGCGGCTCCCTTCGCCGAGGTAAGTTGGCGCGCGGGGCTGCGGCCGGGGCAAGGGGGGCGCGGGGCGCGCGGGGCAGGGGGGGCGCGCGGGGCAAGGGGGGCGCGGGGCCGGCTCGGGCCGCTCCGCTTTGTGTGCGGCGGGCGGCGGGCAGGCGGCGGGACCCCGCGGGACCCCGCGCCCCCGCCCCCGCCCAGGTGAGCGCCGCCGCCGCCGCCGCCGCCGCCGCCGCCGCCGCCGCCGCCGCCGCGCGAGTTGCCGGGACGCCAAGTTGGGCCGCGCGCTGCCGAGCCCGCGCGGCAACAGGCGGCTCCCCGGCCGGCCGCGCCCCCCGCGCCCCGCGCCCCCCGCGCCCCGCCCGCACGCGCGCTCACGCGCACACACACACACGCACACGCACACGCTCGCAGCCTCGGGCACTTTGCACGGGTCTCTCGGGGAAGTCAGAAGTTCGGAGCGGCGCGGGCGCGGGCGCGGAGGGCAGCGGGCGCCGCCTCGGAGCCCCGAGCCGGCGGCCCCCCCGACCCCCCTCCCCGGGGCCCCCTCCTCCTCCTCCTCCCCGGAGCCCCCGCCGCCGGCCCCCGCGACCCCCCCGCCGCCCTCCGCGGCCCGGGGTCCGGGGTCCTGGGTCCTGGGTCCTGGGTCCGGGGCCCGGGGCCCGCCGACCCGCGGGGTGGCCGCCGGCGGGGCTCGCTCCTCCCCTAAGATGAAAGCAGGCACGGGCGCCTGTGCCGCTGCTCCAGGACCGCCGCCGCCGCCGCCGCCGCTTCATTGCACATTCAAGTGGAAAATTTTCAGGAGTCAGCAGAAACATTGTGTCCAAAAAAGACTGAGTCGCACTTACCACCAAACCCTGGAGGAGACTCTCCCTGGAAAACTTCCCTTCGGTAGGAAATACTGGGGGATTTGTTTGTTTATTGGAAGAGAGAGGATCCCCAGGAGAGCAGAAAAATCAGGGGGTACTTCTTAGTCTTTGTTCGCAGCAGCAACACTGTTTTTCCAAAGTCCAGAGGCCCGTTTTCAAGAAAGTTCAACTTCCACGAGTTTCTCTTTTCTAAAATGCATTTGTGTGTGCGTGTATGTGTGTGTGTGTGTGTGTACATGTATATATATATAATTTTTTTTTTTTGAACTGAAGGAACATTTTTAAATGAGTTGGAAACAATAGGGGAGCTCACCCTTGCCTTATTCTTCCTCCCACGGAAATAAATAAAATCCAGATCATCATTTTCTTTGCTTTTTAGTTGTCTTTCTTTTTTTAAAGATTTATTTAAGGTCTGAATGGTGTCACTGTATAAAAATATTTATGAAACAATGAAATAGCAGCCACCAGCATTTCTCAGGAGGCTTGTTAACTTCTCAGAAGCAAGTGGCTGCCTGTGATTTGCAGAAATGAAAATTGACCTCAGTAAGCGCTGGAAACTTAGAGACAGATGATGTTCCAGGAGCGGGTAATGTAAAAAGGCCTGTTTTAAAAACAGTGCCTTGGAGGGAGCCCAGGTCCTGGGATGGAAAGGTCTGCGAAACCTATCAGGTTTCAAAATGGTTAAACAAGAGAATTTAAAATGCTGCAGATACTGCAAAGGAGCAGAACACTTAGCAGTTCAGGGCAACCACCTGTTTCTTCCTCCCCACCCTTCTCCTTGATGGTTTCTGGAAGTTTTGGTGGTCTGATCCGTTTGCTGGTGTGCTGAGTGCCTGCAGGTGGTTACCTGAGTAGAGCGATCCCTTCGGGAGCATGTGATCTGACTGCATTGTCAAAGCAGGCAGTGGGCTCCTTTCTGTGTCGCCCGCCGGGGACTCCTGCCGGGGTGTCAGGCACGGGGGCACTCTGAAGGCAGTGCTGGGGCAGCGTATCTCGGGCTGTGTCCAGAGCTTCATCCTTTCACTATTGGGCTTGTGCCCTTTTGTAACTAGCACAGACAGTCTTTGGGGCCAGACTTAGATCCAACTTTGGTTAAGAATCTTTCCTCTTCAGAGGGAAATAGTAGAACTCATTACAAAGTGACTCAGGAAAGACAAATGGATTAGTTGAACCTTTGTCAACAGCGAGGTTTTGAATTGCTGATTATTTTTTTTGGGGGGGGGAGTGGGGGGAAAGGCTTATTTTTCTAATCTCAGTATTTCCATAAATGGTCACAGATATTTTTGTTTAGTATTTCTTTGTATGTGCAACTCGGTGTTGAGCTCTCAGGTTTCAGATTTTAAACCGAGTTTGTAATTCTTTTATTTGTTGTTGGTATTGAAAAATGAACTGATAAGCTGTGTTCCTGGTTCTTGCTGATGGTATAAAAGTGCCAACGTAGACCATTTTATTTTTAAAGTATTATTTGATCCACAATTTTAGGGGAATATTAGAATAGTCTTTTTTTTTTTTTTTTTTTTTACAATTTTGAAACAAAACCAATGTGACACTTTGCCTTGACTGTAAAATTTTTTTTTGAATATAAGATATAATCTTTGTATAGATTCCTCCTCTTAGTGATCTTTCATAAAGTAAGAAATAGAACTCCATCCAGAGAACATGCTTGAGACATTGATGGAGGTTTTTTTTTTTTTTTTCCCCTTTTCCCAAAACATAAACCAGGACTCATCACGACATATACTTAATGAGATTTAATTTAAAGAGGGAGTGCAACCTAGTTTAGTTTGAGCCGGATTGAAACAAATTTCTCAGGGAGAGGCTGCTAGGCGCTTCCTTGCATTGTGGTACAATGTGTGCCTAGGCCCCAGCAGCAGACTAATTATATGTGAGGGTGGGTGGGGGGGGGGAGGGGGCACTCTGGGAGAAGTCAGCTTCTTCGGTTCCCTTTTTTGTCTCTGTTACTTTATACAGGGAGAATTATGCATTCATACACTCTGGGGACCAATGTCCCCTTTTATTAAGAAAAAGGACAAGCAAGTCTTAAGGAAGAGGGTGTTTGAATTTTTTTTTTTTTTTTTTTTTTTTTTGCTGCCTGTGCTTTAGTCATTTAGAAACAGTTTTGAGTTCCGACGCTGCAGAACAGTGAGTACAGGAGGGCATCTCTCAATGGGAAAATTTGAGAAGAATATACTTGTAGTGGATCATCCATTTCTAGATCATATTTGTTATATTTTCAGGAGAAAAGTATGTAACAGGAACAGTGAGAGAATGTAGATCTCAGATGTTAGATAGGCCTTTGAAGAAATGAGCTGTACTATTAACCGTGTTTGAAGGTTCCTTGTTTTAGAAAGGGATCGATCTCTCCTACATGGTCAAACCAGAGCCTGTGCATCTGTGGGATTACTTTTCTCTCTAATCTCATGTATTATTATGCGTTAATTGTGAGCATAATTATACTGCCTGCAAATGAAAATCGTAGTGTTTTATCACTCAAAAGGTTGGTGCAAATAACTGCGTTTGTGATCCAGTGTAAAGTGACCGTGTTCACATGCAGACAGTAGGTAGATAACACTTTCAAGCTTGTATTTTGGGCACGTTGTCTTGTTTCCAATAAAGAGATTGCGAAAGAATAAAAATGCTGCTGAGTGAAAGCTGTGCCTAGGGGTTGGATCCATTTAGTGATAAAACTTTTCAGGTCTGTTTTTTTCCCCCAAAGACTGAAGAATACTGTCCAGAGCGAGTGTCCGGCTTTCTCGGTCGCCCGGCAAGGAAATCAGAGTCCACCTTTCTGTTGACCAAGGCGCGCACTACGGCTTCCTCTTTAGAGTTCAGAGACTGGAACTGCCGCAAGCGCTGGTGTCCTACTTCTGAACTCGGCACAAAAAAAAAAAAAAAAAAAAGTATATTGTAAGCTGCTTGTCCTTTGACAAACTTGGGCTCTGCTGCTGGGCTACTGGACTGATTGATGGCTAGAATAATCTTTGATCGCTGCCCGGTGCTTTTTCTTACTTTATCTGTAGAAGCCACAGATTGCCCTGTGGTATTTCAATCAGATCCCAGATCATGTTTGAACAATATCAGTGATATATTTTACTCTTTCACATTCACAAAGGTGATACAATTAAGTAATCCAGGTCCAGGTCCGTGTTAAGCCCTTAATGTGTCAGGGTTGGGCTTTCTGACAAAGCCCAGTTTAGTCCCCCTCGTATTGTGATGACTGCATACTTCTGAGATCTGGGAAGTTTGGGCCTTCCCTCTTCTGGAATAGTTTGTGGAATGCCCGAATATTCGGATCTACATATCTGGAGTGTTTCTGTGCGTGTTTTTATTTTGTTTTGTTTTCAAAGCTGGGAGCTATTCAGAGTCCCCAGCCTGTAAAGAGTCTCGTCCTAAGCGTCCTTGACCCCATCCCATATTGGAACTCACAGTTGAAATTCAGCCATCTCTTCAGATAGGTTCAGCCTTCCTCATGGTGCCGAGTAAGAGAATTTTGAAATAAGTATTTTGGGCAGCCCGGGTGGCTCAGCGGTTTAGCGCCGCCTTCGTCCCAGGGCCTGATCCTGGAGACCTAGGATTGAGTCCCACGTCGGGCTCCCTGCATGGAGCCTGCTTCTCCCTCTGCCTCTCTCTCTCTGTGTCTCTCATGAATAAATAAATAAATAAAATCTTTAAAAAATATGTATTTTTATTTTAGTGAAAGCAAATAGGATGCCTTGAAGGGTGGGTTTTGAGGATGGTATTTCTTACAGGGTGGGTCCCTCTGAGCTCTTAAGTGCTGTCACTGGCTTTTTTGCATGGTTGGGAGGATTCTCAGAAAATAGTTTCCATAGTCTGGGAGTCCTAGCTGTGAAACCACTGGTCTCTCTCCTGATTGGAAGGGGGAGGGGGAATCTTAGAGGCTGTTCTCTTTCTACATGATTGTGGCAGGCCAAGGGAAGTCTCCATCCTGGCTGTACTCACCCCCCCCCCACGCCCCCACATTTACTATCCCCCATCAATATTTACTATCCTGATGTAATGCTTTCTGCTCTTTTTCACATTCGTTTTTAAGGCTCTGTCCTAGGATTTCATTAGCAGTGTTAGTTTGAGCAATAGGACCCAGCATCGGAAAATGGGTTTAAAAGAAAAAAAGCAGCTTATTAATGAACAAGTTAAGCACCCCCATCGTCTCCAGTGGGGAATTCTGGTTGCTTTTAGGCGTCTGACAGATTTAGATGTATGTGTACAGTGACTGAAACACTATTGACTCGGAATATACAACAATGACGAGTGCTGTTGTTTTTACTGATATATAAACTGAAAAACTGCTGCTAATGGTGGGAAATGTTAATTATGTGAGAACATATTGAACTTATATTCTCTGGCATGAACTTTTAAAAAAAATGCATGAACTGCGCCGCTTTTTTATAGGCACAGCTTTCTAATTATCATAATTCAGTTCAGCTCTGCTCTTGGATGGAGTTCAAGTGCAATCTCAATTTAACTTGAAAGGAGTTTTTTTTTTTTTTTTTTTTTAACTGAGAATGTTTAAGAAAATTTGAAAAGTTCATCCAAGAATGTTTTCTGCTTAGGTGTTGGTAATTGTGGGGGGGATGAAAATGAGTGCTTTTCTGTAATAATTAACTAGATCTGAATGTTAGATTGACTGTCCTTTTTTTTTTTTTTTTTTTTTGCTTTGCACTGTAACCAAACCTGCATCTTGTACATTTTTGCACAACCGGATGCTATGTGTTGCTGAGGTCTCTTTGAAAACCAGTGTCTTTTACCTAATAGGTAGTAAACTATAAATAAATGAATATTTTATTACCGTTAATGATAAAATCTCTGTGAAGAGAGGAACCTCTTTAGAGGGTAGGGAGTAGAAAGCAATAAATGCAGAAATCTTACGAATTCATTCAGCGAGAACCACCATTAATCTTGGATACCAACCAAGCCTTTAGAAGGTGCTATCTGCATTTGTTTGTTCATCTTTACATCTTGACCTGATGGCATTCTATGACAGGAGGCATCTTTGACAGCGTTCATTCCACTGCCTGATGTCCTTTAAATTTTCTGCGACCTTAGAGCCTTTTCCAAGAAAGAAAGAAAAAAAAAAAGTTAATGAAGCCCAGGCGCCAAATCCTCTGTGGAATCAATTTTAATTGGAAGAAAGAACAACTTCAGCTGGACCTTCCGACTTTCGTCCAGTTCTGACTTCTGCTGAAATGCAAAGGGAGCCCGCAGAAACCAAATGACTTCATTTGCTCTGGCACTTAAGAGCCGAATTCACTTCCACGGTGGTGAAATAAAAGGAGCCAAGTGTTTTAAATAGCCACTCCCCGAGGCCCGCCCGCCCGAGTGTTTTGAGAAAAGCGCATTGTCTGCTTGCAGCTCTCGCTGGGAGCCCGCCTGGCTCGCCCTCCCCCACCAGGCAGCTCCGTTCCCGGGGCTGACATCTGGTTTGCTCTCTTCACCTGATGTATACCTGGGTGCACACATTGCGCGCACGCACACACACACACACACGCATCGCGGGCGTGCGTGTGTCCTGTAGGTAACGCATATTTTTGATGTCGAATGTGTGCTGTGTTGCAGGCCCTCCTGGGATGGTGGGGGAGGCACGAGGCTAATAGCGCAGAATAAAATGTAAACACAGCAGCGGCATCACATGCCGCTGCTGCTGGGTTTCTGTCCGACGGTGCTCTCCGGGTAGGCGTGCCTATTGTTGCGGCCGCAACAGGCGGCAGAAGTTGGGGCACCATATGGCGGATGTGGGCCTCAGATAAGCTGTCTGGTAATTTAGCTTATCAATAGCATTTTGATATGCTTCATTTTCAGATCACCCATCCCTGTGGCTGGGGATGTCCTGGGGGCTAACTGATTGCAGACCATTGAAACCGTTGTGAGCGATGCTTCCTTTGGTGGAATCTCTTTCAGCCCCTTCCCCTGGCTGCCTTTTCATCTCAAAGCCTTTGGGAGACCGTGGTGGCTGGAGTCAGAAAGAGCCCCCCATCAGCTGAGGGATGGCAGCCCCGGCCAGAAATCTGGAACCCTCAGAAGACCTTAGCAAGTGTTTTCATTGAGAGCAAAATGGAAGACAAGCTACCTAATAGCATTTTCTTAAAAAAAAAAAAAAAAGATTTTATTTATTTATTCATGAGAGGCGGAGACATAGGCAGAGGGAGAAGCAGGCTCCTCGCAGGGAGCCTGATGCGGGTCTCGATCCCAGGACCCTGGGATCACAACCTGAGCCAAAGGCAAGATGCTCAACCACTGAGCCAGCCGGGTGCCCCTCCAATAGCATTTTTCATAGAGGCAGAGCTGAGAAATTCCCGTAATTCAAAATCTGCCTTTGTTTTAAACACCGGAGAGATAAGATAAGGCCGATATTGTTCTTTCTTAGCTTGGTAAAAGGTTTTCTCATTTTGTTGCGTTTTCAGAATACCTCCCTAATTTCCTTTCACCTTTGAGTTCTACCTTAATCATAAAATATAAAATTGATGGGTGACCTACATAACTGGGAACCAGGAGAAGAGTCATCTGTGATTTGGAGGCAGAAAGAGGCTTCCTTGATGACTAAGAATTGTTAAAGAGGGCCATGCTTCTAGAACACTTCTACACTGTCTTTCCTGAAGGAAAACTATTCTTCCAGTGGGGAACCGCCAGAGGGACTCTTGGCCTGAGTTGCTGGAGCTGACTCAGGGTTTCTGCACACAGTAGGTGGCTCTGTGGAAGCTTGGTGATGTGCATCAGCATGTGCTTATCAGCCGAGTGAGTCTCATTCATCAAATATGTGTCCCCACTATGCACCAGGCACCTGGGGGAAACCACAGTGAGACCCTCCTGCCCTTTTCCAGCCCACCCTCCCTGGATGTTCTTGCTCACCTTTCCAGGGCTCTCTCATCTTTTCCCACATTTTGACTTCTGGGTTTGTGATTCACGGTACACAGATCCTTTTGTGTGGCTAATTCAGGATGATTCTGACTCAGATCCAGGTGAGAGCTCCTTCCACTCCGGCCCCTGTGCCTCTGCTGCACCAGTGTTCCCACCTGAGCGCGTGCACGGTGACCTCCACAGATCTTTCAACAGCCCAGCCCGGACATTACCCCTGGAGATTTAGGGGGGCTGGGCTGGGTACAAAGTTTCTGTGGTTTTAAGAGGTCCGTGGTGGTGTCCACCTCTGGTTGGGAACCTTCGCTTTAGATATTCTAATTCTTCTGATCCAGTCAGTTTAAATTTGGCCATCCCTCCTCCCCACTCCGAATGGACTTTCTCTCCACCTGTATTTGTGAACAAATACTGAATCTTTATGGAATTCACTAAGATGTAGTTGGTTTTAAAAATACAGCTGTACAGGATCCCTGGGTGGCGTAGCGGTTTGGTGCCTGCCTTTGGCCCAGGGCGTGATCCTAGAGACCCGGGATCGAATCCCACGTCGGGCTCCCGGTGCATGGGGCCTGCTTCTCCCTCTGCCTGTGTCTCTGCCTCTCTCTCTCTGTGTGACTATCATAAATAAATTAAAAAAAAAATACAGCTGTACAAAAAGATAAGGTTGCATCTTTCTATGCAGGAAAAACAATAAAACGAACAAAACCATCTTCCCCGTGTTTGGCAATCATCTGTTACCCCTTGGGAGTGTAGCAGTTGATTCCAGATGTGATTATAGAGGTGAGGTGTGTGTCAGGCTTGCTGGCAAGGGTTTGAAGGGGCTAATTCTTGTCTGGCTGCTTGCAGAGGCAGTTTTACTTTCTGGTAGTGAGGCTGCTCGGAGAGCTCCTCAAGTGGTATCCCTTGACGTAGCAGAGCCTGACGGCATTCAAGAGATGAGCCTACTGCTGCTACACCAGGCCTGGCTTTTCATTCTTCTCACTTCCTTCCACCTTGGGCACATTGAAATCCAGATGCTCCCCGTTCTGTGTAAGATTGCTACTTGCCCCTGCATGTTTAAACATTTACAGGTGCTCCTGGGTGCCGGGGATTTGGCGATCCGCAAAGGTGGTCAAAGAACAGTGGTAAGTCAACACCCCTGCGAAGTTTGTAGTTTGGCAAGGGAAACAGGCCTGTAGAGAGATCATCACGATCCAGTGGGGAAGCTGTATATCTCGTACTGCCTGCGTTCCACTGTGCAGCTTTTCTTATATTTGAAGTTGGGATGTGCCCTGCAGTCTCGGCTGGCCGGGCAGTGGCCGTGCTCAGCAGTGTGGTTGCATACACTCATGCAAGCCTGAGGGACAGGTGCAGGAGAGGGAGAGAACCCAGGAGCCCACGCTAGGGCATTCCTAAGGACGGTCTCGATGTTGCCAGTGCTCTTGGTATGAGGGTGATACTGTGTGGAAAAGCACAGACGTTGATCTCTAAGAAGTTGTCTTAGGTGTATCTTACCTGGTTTATTTTGCTTATTTATCTCTTTCTGTGCATGATCGCTGTATGATAAAAAAAGTTTCAGTCTGTATGAAATTCGATTTCTGAGTGATAAGTCAGCATTCTGGCATGGCTGGTTTCACAGCAATATTTCTTAGAAATAAAATCATTTTGCATTTTGCAACTATTGGTGTGTTAGAGCTGATGAAAAGTTGAAGAATGGTGTTTGCATCGCTCTCCAAAAGGATCTGAGTGATTTTCTATTATTGAGAGAGGTGGTTTTGAGGGAGTAGTTTGGGAAGGGGCTTTTTCTTTTTTTTAACCATGTGTAGTTTTTAGGAGCATAAATTTCCTTATGTAACATCAGAATAAAGGGAAAGTAACACAGTTGTCTAAGTGCTCTTGTGCTCTTGATAATATCCAAACAGCTATATTGCTCAGTGGTAGAGACTGAGGAAACCTTTGCAGAGAAAGTGATGTTGAGGGCAGCCCGGTTGGCTCAGGGGTTAAGCACCTGCCTTTGGTCCAGGGTATGACCCTGGAGACCCTGGATTGAGTCTCTCATGTCGGGCTCCCTGCATGAAGCCTGCTTCTCCCTCTGCCTGTGTCTCTGCCTCTCTCTCTCTGTCTTATGAATAAATAAATAAAATCTTAAAAAAAAAAAAAAACCTTTAAAAAAAAAAAAGAAGGTGATGTTGAGGGGCCCCTTGGTGGCGTGTCAGTTAAGTGTCTGCCTTCAGCTCAGGTCATGATCCCGGGTTCCTGGGATTGAGCCCTGATTCAGCTCCCTGCTCTGGGGAGCCTGCTTTCTCCCTCTGCCTGCAACGCCCGCTCCCCCCCCTCCCCCCCCCCCGCCCCATGCTCTCTCCTTCTCTGTTAAATATATAAATACAAAATCTTAAAAAAGGTGATATTGGAGTTGGGTCTTGAAGGGAAAGAGTTTATTTTTTGCCAGATGCCATTTTGGGAGTAGTGTGGAACTAAGTCCTTTTTTTTTTTTTTTTAAGGATTTTGTTATTTATACGTGAGATACACAGAGGAAGAGACATAGGCATATGACATAGGGAAAAGCAGGTTTCCTGCCGGGAGCCTGATGTGGAACTCATCGGAGGACCCCAGGATCATGACCTGAGCCAAAGGCAGATGCTCAACCACTGAACCACCCAGGTGTCCCTGGAACTAAGTCCTTAAAAAAAAAAATGACCCCCTCCCCCCCGAAATACTCTCTAGAGTAGTGACCTCAGCCTTCAAATACTGATAGAAAAGGTTTATTGCCCATGAGCTCCTACAGATCTGAACCTATAGATCTGAAACTTGGCTCTGAGCAATTAATTGAAAGAAGTGGAGGGAACTGGTTGACAAGGGGAGTGGAGTTAGGAAACTTCCTGACTCTGGTTTGGAAAAAAGTAGTATAATAATGTAGTTTTAAAAATTCAGATCCAGAGTAGGACACTCCTTAGTTGGACTTGGCTCAGCCACTTACTGGTTTTGCGGCCTTGGACAAATTGCTCTCTGAGCTCTGGTGTCCTCATCTCTGAATTTCAATATAACACCTCTTGTAGGCCTGACACATAATACATGCTTAGTAAATACCAATTTCAGATGTTATCTTGAATGCCAGGTCTTCATAGATTTCCTACCAGGTCAGCCTGGACAGTGACTCTTGAGGAACACCCAAGGCCGAGGCAGAGTTAATTAGAAGAGCTGGACTTCAGGTTGCAGGCAAATGGATTCAAATGCATGAGTGGCTGAGGTATCCCGTGAAGTCTGAGACCATTTATTGCTTTGAACCATCCTTCCTCTATTAATAAATGATGGAGGAAACCCATCAGTAAATATATAATATGTGAGGTTGTTTTTTGCCAAGTGGTACTATGAATTAAATGGAAATGCTTCCAAGGGTGGGTAGCATGGTGTACCTTTGTCCACCCGAAAGAAGGCTACTTCTTAGACTCTTCCTTGGAAGCTGCACTCCTAACTCGGGGATTGGGTTCTTATTTTTTTTTTCTTTAAAGATTTTATTTATGAGAGACACACACATAGAGGCAGAGACCTAGGCAGAGGGAGAAGCAGGCTCCATGCAGGGAGCCTGATGTGGAACTCCTCCCAGGACCCAAGGATCACACCCTGAGCTGAAGGCAGATGCTCAACCACTGAACCACCCAGGTGCCCCTGGGGATTGGGTTCTGAAAGTTCTCTTAGATGATTGCATGGAACTCTTCTTCTCATAGATTGTGCTTGGGGCCCTGGACCTGCTGGGGAGACCATTAAGGAATTGTCCCTGGAACCTTGAGGGATCAAGCTTCAGGTATGACAAAATTAGAGGCAGAGAGGTACCTCTCCCCTACTTTTGCTGCCCCTATTGTGCTTAAATTTTTTTTTTTTTTTTTTTTTAAAGTAGGCTCTGTACCCACTGCAGGGCATGAACTCACAACCTTGAGGTCAACTTGAGCTGAGATCAAGAGGCAGATGCTTAACTGAGCCATCCAGGTGCCTCTGCACTTTTTTTTTTTTTTTAACTTTCTTTAGTATTTTATTTTTAGAGTAGGCCCCACATTCAACGTAGAGCTTGAACTCAGAACCCTGAGATCAAGAGTACATTCTATACCTACTGAGCCAGCGACACGCTCCCTTCCCATCCCAGTGGACTTTTTAATACCTGTTTGGGACCAGGCAGCTTTTCTGCTTTTGGTTTCCACATCTGGAAAATGGAACTGTTGCTACCTACTTTGAAGGGTTGTGGGAAAGCTAGGTAAGAGCTACCTCAAAAGGCTAGACCTGCCGTTGTGATTGCTGCTGGAACCCAGACCATCCTATTCATCTCAGTGCTCCAAGCTCTGAAATGAAATCTTTGCCCCCTGTATTAGACGACGACGACGTCGTCGTCGTCTTCTTCTTCTTCTTCTTCTTCTTCTTTCTTCTTCTTTCTTCTTCTTTCTTCTTCTTTCTTCTTCTTTCTTCTTCTTTCTTCTTCTTCTTCTTCTTCTTCTTTTCTTCTTCTTCTTCTTTTTTTTTAAGATTTATTTATTTAATCATGAGAACAGAGAGAGAGAGAGGCAGAGACACACACAGGCAGAGGGAGGAGCAGGCTCCATGCAGGGAGCCTGACGTGGGACTCGATCCCTGGTCTCCAGAATCACGCCCTGGGTTGAAGGTGACGCTAAACCACTGAGGCACCCGGGTTGCCCTAGACTCCTTTCTGTGGTCCTTTAATATACTCAAATACTGATTCACACTTGTGTGAATGGCAGTCCATCCATTGTTGTTGCCAGTGTATTTGTGTATTACAGAGGATGCTTGTTAATCCAAGGTGAGTGTCTCTTTGGGTTAGTACCCAGGTATACCCTGGATAGATGAGCTGGATCTCTTCTGGAAGCTGGTGGGTTGTAAGCTGTGTTTTCAGAGTCTTCTGTCCTAAGCTGGTCAGCTATACTTCAGGGTGTGTCAGTGTCCCCATACTTTTTGACATGAGCCACTTCCAATGACTAGTCTGAGCCAGGCAGGTGTGAGCCTGGGCTGGGGACCACCTGCACTTTATGGACCTCTCCTGTTGTCTCTTAACCAGGGTATATGGAACTCAGAGTGACTGGTTTCCCAGCCTTCAAATTAAGAATTAAAATTAAGGATTGTTGGGGCGCCTGGGTGGCTCAGCAGTTGAGCGTCTACCTTCAGCCCAGGGTGTGGGACCTGGGATCGAGTCCCATGCCCATAGAGCCTGCTTCTTTCTCTCTCTCTCTCTGTGTCTCTGCCTCTCTCTGTGTGTGTCTCTGGCTCTCTCTCTCCCTCTGTCTCTCATGAATAAATAAATAAAATCTTAAAAAAAAATTAAAGATTGTTAAGAGATGAATGGACTTAGGGGGAAGGATAGAGGCTTTTGGAGACAGGCAGGCTGACCGTTGAGGAGAGGAGGGAGGCACATTTAAAGACAATTCACGACCTGTGAATCTACTAAAAGCCACTGAATTATAGAATTTTCAAGGGTAGATTTTATGGTATGTGACATATGTCATGGAATCAATACAGCACTGAATCTGGTTAGCACGCTGTACTCACCATGGCACCCTCCTGCCCCCCATGAAATGTGTGCATTTGTTTTGCTGGTCAGATGATTAAGGTTGATACTCAGAGTGACGTCCTAAAATAAGTTTATGTTTCTGCTTGTTTCCTGGTTTTAGTGAGGGGCCTACAGGTGTCCATTGAAAATATCTAAGGTGGAAGATGCTTTTACTTGAGGAAGAGTAATTTCAATAATGCAGAACGACTTGCTCCTTATGATAAATGTTGATTGCGTTAACTGCCCGAGCGCCTTACACTGAAGCAATCCAAGACCTTGATAGATATCAACAAGGAAAAACTGGGAGTTCGGGAGATAGACCTGGAAGGCACTTGTAGCCACAAGTCCAGTGCATCGTCAAATCTGATTTTTTTTTTTTTTTTTAAGATTTTATTCATTCATGAGAGACACAGAGAGGCAGAGACACAGGCAGAGGGAGAAGCTGGCTCCCTGTGGGAAACGACCCTGGGACCCTGGGACCCCAGGACCCCAGGATCACACCCTGAGCCAAAGGCAGGCATCCAACCACTGAGCCACCCAGGCGTCCCCGAATCTGATTTGTAAGTTGACTTAAGATGAGGAAGAAAAGAACCCAGAACCAGGTTAATTTATACCCCAAAGTTCAAGTTCTGCTCTGCCCGGTTTTTCCTTAACTGCAATTTGGTCTTGTTCCTGTGTCCTCCCAGTTACCCTCTGTCTTCCTCCTAATAACTGTTTATGACAGTTTTTATTCACTGGTATTTTGTAAAGGGTTGTCCTCTTCCGTTCCTCATGGCTATGTAACAACTTGCCTGATACAGTCCTGCTCCTTATCTCTGAGCCTCTGAGCAGTAGTTCATAGCACCCTCTTGTTACCCTCAAATGCCCCAGTTTGTATGAAAAACTACAGTCATTCTACTATTAGGAAACTATTGAGGAAACTGGACGACCTCCTTTAATTTAGCAGAATAGAGAGAAAATCTTTGGGTAGGAGGTCTTTGCAGCCAGGGATTGAGGTCCTGACAGTATTATTCTGGAAGGCATGTCGCCGGCTGTTTCTGAGACCAGAGCTTTTATAGAGCTTTTCCTATAAACCTGTGCTAGTTTTAACCAAATTGCTTCAAACCCTCTGCTGTTCTGTAGATCAATTCATAATGTATTTTTTTTTAAATGTGTCCATTCATAGGAATGATTCAGCATTGGTTCATTTCCTTTTTAGACTAGCAAAGTTTAATTGAGAAGTTTTTCCCAGTGGAATGCTGAAAGGTTTGTATTGTGTGAAATCCGGGGATTTCAGATTATATTTTAGGACTTGTGGTCTCAGTGCTCTTGACATCCCTAGGTTTCAGGCTTGCTTGTCTTTGCTCTTTGGGAGACTGCGGGATCATGTCCTATGATGTACCTAAATATATAAGGCAGGTAAAGTAGAATGGGATTTAAGAAATTTTAGTACTTCGGCTAATACCAAAAGTAATTGTAACAACACCGCTCAGTTCCAGGTGGTTGTTTTGACACCATTGTTTGTTTAGTTATTTTATCATGTGCTTGAGGCAGTAACTTGGGCAGGTGTTCAGTCTCCTGTGGTGTCTTTCAGGTCTGGCCTTTGCTGTGGAGCTCAGAGATCTGTTTCCTTATTGGGGCTGTTCATAGGGAGAAGGCATTTTTCAGGGTCCTCTACAGGTTGGGGTCTCGGTCCCTCTACTTCCAGCCGTGTGGAAGGGAAGGCTTGGTTGGACAGTCCCTGCAATTGGGCTGTGCCCTTGACCAGGCAAGTCACCTGAGAATCTTTGGTTCCCTCTGGAAAGGGATACTGGGCCACCTTGGCCCCCCAGCCCGCTTTGGAGGTGAGCTTTTAGATTAAGAAAGAGCTAGAATGTGAGAGCCTAGGCAGAAAGGTCCTGGAGGACCATGTCTGTATCTGGGTCATTCTATCCACAGCCCCACAGTCCCCTCCCAAAGGCAGGGTTTGTGGAGGAGGGGCGGCACTGCTGAGTCCCCTCTATTAACTTGTGGTTGCTCCAATTCCCAGGCCACTTGGGAGGATTTGGGAAGTAAGGAAGACTGGCCAGGTTCTGTCCTGAGCCGGTTCTTCAGCATCACCTCATTTAAACCTAAGAGCTCCATTTGCAGTTGAAGGAAGGGAAACTCAGAGAGGTTTAGCACCCTGCCCAAGGTCACACAGCAGTTTAGCACCCTGCCCAAGGTCACACAGCCAGTGTAAGGGGGAACAAGGGCAGTGTGTGAAGCCAGTTCCTGGATCTGGCTTTTAGCCACAGCTGCCAGGCTAAAAAGATGGCATATTAAGTCACTTGTCAGGTTTTATTATTCTGGCATTTGTACCAAAACCCTAAAAGTACACAATAACTTTATTTTGTGTTCTTGGTGGCCTATTTTACTCTGTCTTCAAAACAAACATGTGGCTAAGGTCCTAAAAAATTGAGTGAGACCCGGTCAAGCTTTTCATCGGGGTATTGTCAACCCTTCATTTTGTCTTGAGGACGGCAAGAGTCACCTGCCCTTTGTTTTCAGTCCTCAAAAGACTGTGGGGACCAGTACCCCTCACCTCTCAGACTGGGTATACTGGCCATTGAAAATGAGAGGGTAAGGCTCCTGGGGGCTGAATTGATCCAGACTCCTTTATGTATGTGTGGAGGTGAGGCTGGTGTGGTTTGGAAGCCTGGGTTGATGATCCATATTGGTGTGTGTGTGTGTGTGTGTGTGTGTGTGTGTGTGTGTAGGCTGATGCTGTTTGAAACCCTGGGACTGGACCTGCCAGTTTCTCTGGTTTTTCTCTGGAATGTGCTCTGTTGGCAGACTGTCAGAATAAATTAGCTACCCCCACCCCAACCACCTGAAGACCTAGATATGGAAATGACCTCATGCTGGGGGTAGGATTTAGGCAGATGACCTTGACTTCACTGCTTGATAAGTGGAGGTGCTTGGGAGTCTGGGAAGATGGGATGAATTCCTCCTTCCCTTCCCTGCCCAGGTGACCGCCCAGGTGATGGGGTGGAAAATATGCCTTAGGCTGTGCTGTGGGGTGGGCACTGGCAGGGGCTGAGAGGAGAAAGGTTCATGGACTTGCTCAGAGCCCTTAATAATCAGGCCTTTGAAAAATATAGTAGGATCTTCAAAATGGGATTGCTAATGGGGTTGCTTTGACATCTTGACTGGTTTTTAGTGAGAGAGTAGGCAGGTTGATACTCTTCCTGTTCACTGGTCCTGGTGACTCTGGTGCAAAAGGGCAAGTTGGGGCTACTGATGGTCAGTTTCTGGAACTTGTGCTCTTGTCTTTCCCTCCTTCCCAGGCCACTGGTTTGCTCCCTTTTCAGAGTCTTCATATTTTTTTTTTCCCTATGCCTTTTGGGTACTTCTGCCTTTGGCCATCTTGGTCTTGCCATAACTTTGTATAGTTTTCTCTAGTGTTTGGTGTGTTTAGCAAAGTAGCCTAAAAGAATGGCTTTGACGTCAGACCCTGCTTCCAGCTCCAATCCTGCTTTTACTGGGGATGGGATCGCCAGTAAATTATTCCATTTCCTAATCTGAAAAATGAAGAAAATGCTAATGTGATAAAAGAGGATAAAATATGGTGAATGGCCCGCAGTGAGCTTTGCCAGGGTCTCCCCGAACTGGTTCTGTAGTAGTCCCCTACTTCCTCCACCTCCAGCCCCTGCTCCATGTTTCTGAGGGTTTTGTCCCTGCCAGAAAGTCCCCCCCACATCCCATCCGACCGGAGCTCATTTATTTGCTTTTCCATCTTCCTCTCTGTTGGGTTTAGTTTTAAGCTTTTTCCCAGCTTCCACTCTTGCTGGATTTCCTGCTCTTTTGTTTTTCTCTCTTCAGACAATTTCCCTTTTGCTTTCACATTTTTACACACAAGACACGCATATACACACATGCGTGCGGCCTAGACTTTCCCCCCTTTATCCTCTGCTCTTATCACTTGGAGATCTAAGAGAGGGACTGTGCAGTTGCCAGAGTTTCACCAAAAATGGTCGTCAGAAAAGCACCACTTCTCGATTCTGCTGTCTTTTTTTATACTGGAGGCCATTGAATCTTTTGGTTTATGAAATTATCAGCACTCTCAAGAGTTGTTACTCTTCTGAAAAGACGTAACTCGTTCTCATTCTCATTTTTATGAACTTGTAGAATTACTTTTCTTCCACTTACCTCTCTGACCTTGGGCAACCTCTTTAATCTTTTTGAATCTCCGTTTCCTTACCTATAAAATGGACATAGAAGTGCCTTCCTCTTGGATTATAGCAAGGGTTAGTACAGTGCCTGGTGGAGGAGATAGGGTCCCATATATTATCATCACTGGCTGATCACCATGTCTGGGTGATCACTGTCACCCAATAGCTGAGAATTAGAATGCCAAGGACCTTTCCCTGTAGCATCTTTCTCTGTGTGTGTGTGTGGGGGGGAGGGTGACAAGAAAAGTATCTTTTTATATTTTATTTCAGATCATCAATATTTTTATAATGGAAAAATTCAGTACGGTAGAGGGCAATGGACCTCCCGTGTCCCATCATCACTTAGCAACAGTCATCAGCTCATGGCCATTCTTGTTTCTTCTAAACCCCTGGCTCCTCTCCCACTGGATTTTTGTTCTGAAGCAATCCCAGATGTCATACCATTTCATCTGTAAGGCTTCCAGTAAGTGCTTAAAAACTATGACTCTTTTAAAAAAAATACTAACTGTAATATCATCATAACATTTTAATAATAATTCCCTGACATAAAATATCTATCTATAAAAGTCACCATTCAGATTTCCTTGATTGTTTCATCAGTGTTTTCCCACAGTTGGATTTGTTTAAATCCAGGTCCAGACAAGATCCACAGGTTATATTTGGTTACTGTGTTTCTTAAAACTCCTTATAGATATCTCTCTTCCCACCTTTAGTTTCCCCTTGCAATTCAAGCCTCACTGTGTCTCTTGAGTTCACCTTATTCTGGACTTTGCAGCCACATTCTCAGGGTGCCATGCATCATGTTCCACTATCCTCTGTAATTCCCATAAATGGGGATTTAGATTTACAAGCTCAATCTGGTTCAGTTTTAATGTTTTTGTTTGTGGGTTTTTTTTTTTTTTTTTAAGAATATGTCCTAACTAGTATTTCCACAAGAGGCACGTAATCATAATGTGCAGTTGTCTCTTTGTTTTATTAACAGCCATTGGTTTATGGTCTCTGCTTGTATCTGTTAGTTCTTATGGACTTTGTAAACTGGTAATATCCCAGTCCTCTTGTTTTTTCTTCATTTATTAGCTAGAATACTCTTATAGGGAGAAATGTTCTCTTACCTGTTAATTGGTTAACCTGGTGTATAGTCTGCACAGGAAAGATTTCTGGTCTTGTTTTTTGTTTATCATTATGCAATCATAGATTTTAAATGATTGGATGCTTTTGAATACATTATAGTTTCTCTTATTGATATTCAATTTGAACCATCTTTGGCCACTAGGAGTTGCTGTTTTTTGGTGGGCTCCTTTGTCCTTTGGATGTGACCCTGATATTTTTGATAGCTTCCTGGTATCCATTCTCTTCTTGTGTGTTCTTGACTTAGAATGAACCATTTCTGCTGGGTTTTTGGTTCCTTTTAATGGAAAATGGTATTTCAAGGCTATGGTGTGAGCACTTAGGGTCTCTGCTTCTTCTCCCCCTCCCCCTTTTTCAAAAATGGATCCCACCTTCCAGGTCAGCTTGTTGATCCATGATAAACCCTTTCCTTGCACACTAGTCTCATGTTGGCTCCTTTGGTGCTCGGTTGCCATTTCCATGCCCTTGCTTGTCCACCTGTCCTTTTTTCCCCTAAGAAAAAAGGCCAAACCAAGGAATTCCCCAGGGACAGTTCATGGTTTGGCACTCATCGCAAAGGCCAAAGCTCACATTAATTTAGGCTTTACAGAAGGCTTCAGTCAATGCCATTGGTCATGTGCACCCAAGAGTTTGTTCTGCTCCTTATTTAAATAACCAGAAGGTGAGAAATTCCTTATCTTATTACCTCTCTGAGCCATTCAGACTGCAAGCTATATTTTGATGAGATTGTTGGGGTCATTTACACACATCTGTTTGAATAAATATTCCTTGAATGACGTTTTGTACCTTCCCCTCTTGAAGTGTTTAAAATAGAATATATTTAATCTCTCAGTTGTTTAAAGAATTTATCATGAATATATTATTTTTATAGGCAAAAAAAAAAACATAAAAAAACACCAAAACAAAACCCTAAAGCTTGTGGTTTTGGGCAGATTTATGCAGTGGAGTCCTTAGAACATAGCAAGTGTTGTGCTCTTGTGGCAACACCATAGTAAGCCTCTAAGCCTAAAATGAGTGCTTTTTTTCTTTAACCAGTCTGCCGTTAAGAGTTATTTTTAGTAATTCCTATCTTTGTTTCTTGGAAATTGTTTTGATATCCATGTTGGTGCATTGCAGAATATGCACTTAGGGGAAAAAGTAAAAATTAAAAGAAAGTTAAAAGCTCATTTTAAGGAGAAGCGATGGTACAGTGCTCTCCTCAGAGGGTCCATTCAGCCGTGGAGTTTAGGCGTCAGTAATACTTTTTTTGTTTTGTTGATGAAACAAAGCCATGTGCGATCAGTCCAGCCAACACAGCCTCACAGCAGAATGAGTGAATAGTCCTGAAATTATCATCATTCATGACATCCCTGAGAAATTAACCAGCGTCCTGCCTCTGAAATTTTGGATACACACTTAGAAACTGCTGCCGTCCCTGCATTTTATTTTCATTGTTTTTTTTTTTTTTTTTTTTTTTTTTTTTAAGGCAGTGAGCTTCATTTAATGGTTCCTCTGTACCAAAGCAGAGGACAGCATTGTAGGGGCTTGCTCCCTCCCCTTTCCTCCGTGGGCACAGAGAGAGGGCAAGGAGCCCTGTCATTCCCAGGCAGGCAGGCCTCTGTGCCCGGAGGTAAACTCCGCTTCACAAAGGGAATTTTCATTGTGGTCCTGTGGCTCTCTGACATAGTGGAGGCTTCAGGAGGCCAGTGGTAAAAGCTACCAAAGAAAAAGCTGGACCGGAGCCACTGACGTCATGTCAGTAAATCTGTTGGAGGAGCCCCGCCGAGCAGCGCCTGCCAGCCAGCCCCTGCACTTTGGCCTTGCCTGGTCAACTGTTCTCACTGTTTCCTCCGCCCCCCACCCCCCAACCGGCCTACAGTGTTGTTTTCCTTTTCCCCTCTGTGCGCTGCTGGGCTGGTGTTGAAACCTGTAAACCCTTTGAAAGCCATCCCTGAAACTGGTCCTGTGTTTGATGCCGTCCACTGTGGGAGAGAAGGGGAAACCCTACTGATGGGCAGGGGAGGATTGAAAACTTATCCCTATAATGGGACTTCTGGATGATGAACGAATCCGTGGGGACCTGTGGGAAGCAGCCAGAGGCACGAGCTCCCGACTCTGTACTTTTAGAGAGCTTTGCTCTTCAGTCCTGGGCGTGTGTGTGTGTGTGTGTGTCCGTATGTCTGTCCCCATTCGTCCGCTCATGCATGCATGTGTGTGGTGGGGTGAAGAGAACAATGTTCAGAGGCAGAGGACGGTGTGGAAGTCCTGAATTGCAGTGTTCTGTAGAGGGTGATTTAAGAGAATGAGTTCCACTAGGAGTCCTTTATTGCCCATTACTCATTGGTCAGCTAACCCTCAACCCTCCGGTGGTTTGCAACTCTTTAACAGTTAAATCCAGAGCTACATGCTTCTTCACATCTCGGGTATTTAGAGTCACAACCCCAGATGCGCCTGAATTAAAATATTGCTGTGCTAAATCTATTTTTACATCTAGGGGAATGACATCTAAAAATAAGCCTTATCCCACCTGTTATCCACTTTTGGGAAGTTTGCTGTCAAGTCACAGCCCACAGACCAGGCTTTTGATCACGGCTTCAGATGGGATGTCCGCACACCACTTTTCCTGCCGTTGGCGTCACTTTTTATTTCATTAAACCATCGCCCTCCTCGCTATTTTGCTGTGAATACTCATTTGCAAATAAGAGTGAAGCATAGGTTCAGGTTGGTTTTGAAGTTCCTGAGTCTTAGGGTCAGAAACATATTAAAAGCAGTATCTTATCCATGAATCATTAGATGAGTCAGTTCCTGAAACCACTACGAGCCTCATAGTTCTTGGCTACAAGCAAAAGCAGGAAATCCAGGCTTCAATAACTTCCTTTCCCGGTCCTGGCTGTAGTCGCATTGGTGGTTAGGTTCTGCTGCCTGCCTTTGTAAGCGGTAGGAAGATGTATGTCTGGGGAACAAAAGCACTCGAGTCAATTTACTGAAACTGTTTATAATTTGTGGTCTCGATCTGAATGCGAGGCTGCCCTGGCATATACCCTGCTCTGCTGTGCAGCCCCGCACGCTGGGCCAGGGAAGGGGGCCGGCTGGGTCCCCTGAAATGCCCCAACGAACGCGAGGCGAATGTTCCAAGGAGCTTTAATGTTCCAGTGAATCTTCAAACTTGTGGGCATGGAAGCAGACATTAGGCAGAAAGCTCTGGAGTCCATATGTACAGCTGAAGTATCAACTTCTTTTGTTCTCTCCTTTTGGAGAGAGGGAGGGTGAAGGGAGGGAGGAGAGAGAAAGAAAGAGAGAAAGAAAGAAAGGAGAGAACACACCCATGCCAGCCCGCCCGAGCCCTGGCTTGTCTCTTGCTTTTCCTTGCAATTTACTTCCTTGCGAACAGGGTCTTTTTTTTTTTTTTCATTCTTTTTTTTTTTTTTCCCCTTCTTCCATTTAATTCCTTTTGCAGTGTTGCAGGCCAGTCTCACTCTTACTCAGACTTCAAAATCAACCAGGTTTTGTTAAGTACTTGAAAAAAGTATTCACATGAAGTGTGTATCCCCCGGTGCAATGGGTGCAGTGGACCCACAGCAGCTTCAGCTTCTCCTCTTATGAGCAGCTTCCCCTTGTCTGTGTCCCCGAGACGGAGCAGACGTGTAGGTTGGTGTCTCTACCCGTGGGGCTGGTGCTCGCCACGGCTTCATGCTTTGCTTGTGAATTTATGGACTTTTTCGATCTTGAAAAAAATTAAAATTGAGTGTGATGCGTTTTCATTTATCAACTCCTCTGTTCTTTTCCAACGCTAATTGGTGTTAGCCAGCAGTGAGAGGATGGCACTGAACTTGGACTCTTTTTTTTTTTTTTGTCCCACGGGGTCTATGTGTAGTCACTGGAAGTTCTGCTAGAAGTCTAAAAATAGAGCGGGTGGGCAAACTCTGTGAAAGAGATAAGGAAAAAAGAAGAAGGAAAAGTGAAGTGATGAGCGGAAAAGTGAAGTGATGAGCGGTCATATACTGATGCTGTCTTTTACCTCGAGCTTGTTTCCAATTCATGGCCTGCAATGACTCAGAAAGGTCAGATTCTGTTTCAGCCTTTAAAAAGGATGAAATAAAAGCAAATGCAAAAGTTTGCCGGCCTTTTTAATGAAGCTTGGCTGATTCAGAGCACAGCCAGGCTGGTGAGTGCCACTTGGTCCTTCCTTGTCATTTGTATTTTGTGTTTGGGTAATTCCCTGTTCAACTTCAGGCTAGACTGCAAGGTTCGGATCAGCTCTTGAGAAAGTGAGGCTCATTTTGATTTTAGACTTTTGACTGAGGGTCGTAAGATCAGACTTTGGTTTTCTGGATTTCAGGCTTGTAAAAAAAAAAAAAAAAACCCTTAGTCCTAGGTGAATCTGTGAGGAGATCACTGAGAAGATACTGCTCGGATCGACGGATCGACGTGCGAAGAGTTACCGTCTGAACTTGGAAGAGATTTTTCCTTCTGTTGTGAAAGATGCAAACCCAATTATTTTTATTTGTCCTTCATTGATCAGAGAGTAACTTCTTTTTAATGTAGATTTCAGGCTGGGAATAAAGACCCAAGCTGGATTGCTTACCTTCTCGGGACCAAGTTGTTCGAGGCCTGAGATTGATTCACTAATTAAAATCAATGTAAATGGATTTGTAAGCCTCCTGTAACAGATTATCTTATTAGCAACCACACAGAGCAGCCTGCGATCTGTGAGGAATGTGTTTGTTGCCCGAGGTGAAATAGCCCCCCACTGACGGACTCTTTGGGGCTTCTTGATGCTAAACCGAAGGGCTTTTGTAAGGAGGGAGCCAGCCTTGCTTAACCTTTACCCTGATCGGTTTCTGCCTATGGGAACTGACTTTTAGTATGTTTGCCGCAGAAAGCTTCCGTTCCGTGTACCCGTGGTCCACGTGTCCCTGCGGTGGCTGGGTTTCTGTCCCACCTTTGCATTCATGATCTCAAGGACATTTTCGTGTGTTGACCAGGTTCTGCTGAGAACCTTCCTCCAAAGAGAAACGGAAGAACCAGAAATACCTTCCCATTTGATAACTAAACAACAAAATGCTTTTTTTTTTTCCCCTCCGACCCAAGCAACCAACCAGCAAGCTACAAAGAAGACATTTATCTGTTATTTGAGGATCTGGCTGTACAGCTGTGCTTCCTCGGTGTGAGGATAAGAAGGCAAGATGGTACCTTTGGAAAACCTTGTGGCTTTAACAAAGGTCAGAGTTCATTAAGCTGTCAATTGGATTGTCATTTTTCTGTAATTGTGCCAGACGGATGGGTGTCCTCTACCAACTTGCCCACCTCCCCTCTGATGTGTGGATCAAGGGAAGGACCCCTTACCCAAGCTGAGTTCAACTGTCTCCTGAATATTTTGGGATTGGGACAGCAATCCTCGCTTGTCTTTGATGTTCACATTACAGTTCAAAATCTGATTGGGGAGGTGGTTGACTCGGGTACAGAGAAGCATGGAATAAAACTACTTTGCAGAGAGAGAAGAACAAAGGGGTTGTGCAGAGCAGGAGATGAGAGGCCTTGGGAAAAGTCTCAAGTGAATGGTTTTCCATTTCCCCTGAGGGCTGGCTGCAGTTCTTGATTCAGGGTCTTCTGATAGACCCCTTGGCCTTATAATGAGCCAATGTTCTCCTATCTTTTCTCCCCTCTTTACGTTAGTGGGAGTGTGTTACTGTTAATTGAAACCAAATGTTCTCTGGCCAACTAGTTGCTGGGAGATAGGCCCTGTGTGGTGGTCTGGGGAAGCCCTACTCACAAAGGCAGGTCCTTGCCATAGGTAGTGCATGGCTTCTGCTTCGTTTCAGGGCTGTGTTCTGGACCCCATTCTCCAGGGTGGGTTCGGTCTCGGGGAATGTTATTTTGTTCCCTGGGTGTTTAGCTAACGATGTAGTAACAGGATCACCCTTTAATTTGTGTCTCCAGCTGGAGCATTTCAAGGCCTTCCTTAGGCTTTTCTGCTGCCTGATTTGCCTTTTGGCTTTAGGTTGTATGGTGCTTCGTTTAAACGTGGCTGGTGAGGAAATTTCCCCATCATACCCCAGGGCACTGGGATGATCTGGTTGGCTGAGCACCTGGAAAGAGGCAAACCAGGTGTGTCATTAGACCGAGTGGCACCACCTCTGGCTTCCTCTCCTCCCATCTCTGATCAACGTGGAAAGCATGCTCTTCATGGCCTTTGGCAAATGCTTCCTGATGATAAATCCGATGTGTATATTGTGCACGTGCTTTGAACTTCCTCCCGGGGAGTCTTCCAAATTCGTTGGATTAGCAACTGGATTCAGTGGCAGATGCCTTCTTGAGGAGACCAGTAAGGTGTGTGCCCTTGGGGATGGTGTCAGATACCAAATACCTGCTTCTTCCACTGTTCCCCAGGTTGGGGCGGGGTGTGCGTGTGGCGGGAAGGCAGTGTAAATGAGCAGGGAGGAAGATTTAGACGAGATTTAACGTTTAGAAGTAACAAAGTCGAAGCTGTTAAGATAGAATTTGTTTTGGAAAATCCTTGTCATGCACATTAGCAGACATATATGAAGTATTTGTTGGCGTCTTTTAAAAGTTGAAGCTGTTTTTAGTTTAGGCTTGATATGACATGTTATGTCCTATTCATTTAGTTGGTAAAGTTTAGTCTGTATATTTAGAAAATAGAAACCTGGAGAGTTTTTTCTCCCATCAGTCGAGAGGTGGTGGGGAGGGGAAACTTTGTAGAACGTTATCAGGACGTGGATGTGGGAAGTGTGTTCCCAGGGGTCCCTTGCCTAATAAAAAATAAGATTCATCTGATGCTTTACAGTTCACATAGTTCTTTGAGTAGGCTAACTTGCTCAGCCCTCTCCACAACTTGCCTTTCACAAGTGAGGAAATGGGGTTTCAGAGATTAGGAGGCTTGCCCAGGATCCTACAGCCAGTGAGCGGGTGAAGGGCAGCCGAGCGCGGAAACTGTCCCCAGGATGCCGCTGAATCATGCAGGAGGCCGCCTTTGCTGTGCACTCTCCATCCTGCCAGCTCTGGAGTGGGAAGAGGATGTGTTAGGACAGCTACGGAAGGGTGACATGGGCGTTGGGGAGGGCATGCCGGTGGGGTCTGGGGACAGGAAAGTTACCAGTTCAGACAGGTTTCTCTGCAGTGTTCAGGGCACGGAGAAAGCAGGAATGCACTCATGGTCTGTCCACTCGATTGCAAACCAGGCTGACTGTCTTCCTCATGCAGGGAGGGTTTTGTTTTGTTTTGTTTTTAAATACCGATTCCTGCAGTTCCTGCTGGATCTTCTAAGTCAGACTGGCCAGTGGTGATGCTTGGGTTGGGGGCCTTCTGAAACCTTTCTGGGCGATTCCTGTTAAGGTATCTTAATTCTGGCCCCAGGTTTCTTATCTAGGAAAGTTCTATAAAATTTAGCTACTTGATGTCTCTAGGGAGCTTGTTAGACCAGCAGGATCTGAGAGCCACCCCCCGCCCCCAACCTCCAGACCTGCTGAATTAGAATCTTCATTTTAACAAGATTCCAGGTGAATGGTAAGCACAGCTAGTATCTCAGAGAGACCTCAGGGGACTGTGGGATGGGGTCATTGCACATATACATTCTAGGGTCGTCATTTGTCTTTTGAGTTTCCTTGTTATATAACTTGTCTAATCAGAAATTGATTTTAAATCAGATTTATCAATATTTCCTTTATGGCTTCTAGGTTTTTCATTTGCATGCAGACTGTCTTACTTTGAAATTATTACTTTTTTAAAAAAAGAGAGGTCATGATATACTTTACATAGTTGACTGTGGCTAGAATTCTTTTGGTGTACGAAGAGTGAGGCAGGGAATCCGGTCTTTGATACCTAATGCTTGGCTTGTCCCAACACTGTTCCTTCAGTCTTTTCTCCAAGGATCTATACATTGAAGTCATAGGTGTTCTGTTATCTACCGAGAGCCTTAATTACCATCGCCCTGTCATGGGTTATGATATCAATAGAGCTACTCATTTTTCATTACTCCCCGTTTTAAGATTTTTCCCCCCTGCCTTTTCTCACCAGTTTGGTTATCTAAATCTATTTAATTTTAGAAACCCTTTGTCTAGTTCAAAATATTTTTCAGAAACTATTTTTATTGGGGTTCTATTAAGTTTATAGATGATTATAGCCTCATTCTACTTTTTAAAATATTTTTGTCTTTTCTAAATTATATATACTAGTTATTCAGAACATTTTCCAGTAACAGTCATGCCAGCCTTTGTAACAGCTATTTTGAAAGTTGTAAGAATATCTTCTGCGGGCTTTTATCTTTGGAGAGAGTCTCCCTAACCTGATTGTCTTATCCAGTAGGTGTCTATTCTCTTTCCTCCTCAGCTCAGCTACTTGTTATTTGTAATCACTGTGTCCTGTTCATTTGTCTCAATGAAATTAGTTTGTTGATTATGACTTACCCCCTAGATTGTAAGCCCCACAAGGGAGGGTTCCATGTCTCTTTATGGCCAGTGTGATTGCTCAGTGTTTAGGCAATTTCTGGCAGTTGGTGCTCAGTAAATACTTTAAATGAATTGGAATGAAAGAAATCCCAGTAACCAGAGCTTCTGGCCCGTTAGTTGAAGATTAGTTTTGTGTAGAATTGTGTAGACTTGGCTCTCAGTTTGAATTCAGCCTACCATTTGAGAAATTATATATGGCATGTATAAAGTGAATGGTGGTTTTTTTGGGGAAACATTAGTTATCTACCTCTGAAAGGAAGACAGGCCTGGGAGTATTTTCATCTACAAAAGCTGACAAGGTGGTCTGAATTCATTATGGAGAGGGTGGGGTTTGGTGTCCGCTGGTGTGTAGCACAGGCCTTGTCACCAAGCAGGTCATTTTTTTGGTGAATAATGCTCCGCCTCAGATTCTGTTACTTAGAATATAGCAGCATCTCCCTTTTAGAGTCTTCTGTTTATGTTAAATTCTTTTTTTAGATTACTGCAAAGAACGTTGGATCTTTTTTCTGTTTCTAAAAGTCCCTTAGAGAAATTAATATCTCCCATTGAGTAGAGCCTTTCATTTTAGGCACAGATACCTGACTTGTGAGCTCCTTATGGACAGGGACAGGATCTTCATTCATTTTAATAATGTTAACTAACATCCAGGTGCTTGAAAAATGCTCAAATAGCGAGGGACACCAAACTAACAAACCTGCAATTATATTTTGAAATTATTTAAAAACTGACATTTTATTGGTGGATTGCAGTGGAAAGAGGTTCTGCATATATTTTAGTTTCTGCTAGCATCCTTAAAGTCACATTGGTCTTAAAACCTTTTCCTCCTGTGATGGAATAATTTCTAGAAATTGTATTTCTCAACTCTCAGTATTTCCCCTCACTCTGAGGTGAGAAGGGTGGGATATTTGGATGGAGTTGGTCAGTCACTTAAAACGCTGCTGCCTTTGCTTCTTAGTCTACTATTTCAGGTCTATATTTGGAATAAATTGAAACTCCAGGAGCATTTGAGGCCTTTAACACATTTGGTGCCAAGGGTTCTGGTCTTATAGATTATAAGTAGTTCAGTTGATTGTTCCTTCAATTAAAAAAAATATTTTGAAAATAGTCATTGTGGCCATACTGCTTGCCCTTGCAGTTCCCTCCTTGAGCTCCATTTGAGGGTCTGTGGAAGACTCACCCTGGGAAGGACAGAGACAGGGATCTGTCTCTAGCTAGCACAGGCCCACCTTCAGTTCAGCTTTGGAGCAAAACCCTAGCAGTCCCCGCTGGGGCCCCCGGTGTCTCACCCCCTTTGAATTTGTGTTTGCTTCTTCGTGTGTACCCTGTACACTATTTGAAGAGAGTGTGTAAGCCTGTTCTGTTTTCTTTAATAAAACTGCATTTATCCTTGTGTGGACAGATTGTGTTCTTAGAATCCACATTCTTAGAGAACATCAGGAACCGTTTACTTAGATTTTCCCCCCCTTTCTTTAAATAAAGGTTTCCTCTGACTTATCAACTCTAAAACTGTTGAAAGCTGGCAGAAAAAGTTGGTTGAAGGGAGAAGGCACTATTCTGGAGCATTTTAATTTAGTAACTATATTTTGGAGTGATAAGGGCTCTTACTTTTCTAAGGACCTATAGCCAACAAAGTATGACTAAGATCTCAAATCTAAATCGGGCCTTGCTTTTGATCTGGGAAATGGGATGTTTGGAAAAACCAAACAGGGAGGCTTGAATAAATGAGGTGCCACCATATTGAAAGTTGTTTTTAAGTAAAGGGGGAGTTTGAATAATTGGGGCAGGTTGTGCCTGGGAGTCCTCCCTGTCTTCTTTGAGTTCAGAAGATGGTGTGAACTTTCAACTTAGTGCATGCTGGCATCTGTATTCATGCTGGCATGCTGAGGATTGAGAGAATGAGATCTCTGTTGATTCAAGGACCATCAAGGAAGCAGGGTAATGGGAGAGATAGCTGTGTTAAGGAGATTTTTCCAGTCTCCTGTGGTGAGTGATGTGATGTGGTGGGGAGGTTGAGGGTCTGCTAGAGAAGAGACTTGGGGGCTGGGGGTTCTGAGTTTGGTACTACCAAAGCTAAAACAAAGACAGCTTACATTGGGAATGTGAGCTGCTTGTCCTCTGGACCACTCAACGTAAACAAGATGAATTTCTGTATGAAGTCCCAGTGAATGACAGTGTAATGCAGGAAATGTGAATGTCCCACAGTTGCCTACAGGAGCCCTTGAGAGCTAGTGTTCTCACCCCCGTGTCTCTCTGGCTGGCTCCAGAACCCTTCTTTTGATCTGTTCATGGGCTCTATAACTGGAGGCCTGGGGGAGGGAAAGCCAGGCTCTGGACTTCCTTTTCCCCCCAGAGTGCCCCAGAGTGGTGAATTCTGCTGTCAGCACCGGGAGGCTGCCTCCTGGTCTGCCCCTTGAACCAGACCCTTTGGGTGTTCAGCAGCCTCAGCTGTCAGTGGTCCCGGGCTGGTTCCAGCCTGCAGCCATGCAGGGCGCCAGTGTTGGAATTAATCTGGCTCTTACCATCTGGGAACATCAGGGACAGGTAAAGTAGGGTTTCCCTCTCCCTCGGCTCATCCCCTAGACTGGTCCCTGTCACAAACCCCCTCCTCTGCTTCATGCCGCCCATCTGCACAGCGCTTTGGGCCTTACTGCCCTGTGGCCAAGTCTACTGTCCTGTTCGATCTTCAGAACTGAGGGTAGAACATGTGAGGCCTGTAAGCTTCATTTTAGGGATAGGTTTGAGGCTCAGAGAAACGCACCTGGATGTGTAAGGAGCAGAGTCCAGCTGGGGACCCTGAGTCTTTGTTAGGTGCTTATAAGGCTGAGTTGGCACCTCCAGCCAGCACTGCCTTTGTCCCAGGCCCCAAGCCTCTATGCAGTCTCTCTCCTGAGAACGATCTCTCATATCAGTGACTTCTTTCCATTCCCTCTGAAGCCATGACCATCTTCTCTTGTCTGGGTTTCTCTAGCCGTCTCTGAGATGATCTTCCAACTTCAGTGTCGGCTGTGGTTAATGAAGTCGCTACACTATCATCATCATTACCCAGCCATACTCCCCCCCCCCCCCCCCCCCCGTAGTAGTTCTTTTACACCTGGCATTATACTTAGCGCTTTGCAATTTGTTTAATTTTCACAATAATTCTGTGAAATAGGGGTAGGTGGTATTCACATCCCTCCCCCCACCCCATTTAATAGAAGAGGAAGTGGAGGCTCAGAAATGAAGTACCTTGTCCAGAGTTGTGCAGCCAGTGGTTTTCAGAACTGGGATTCAAACCCGGACTGGCTGGCTTCTCTTTTAGCTGCTACACCTGATCCTGGAGTCAGATTTCTCAAGAGCCTCCTCTGGCCTGTGTGCCAGTGGCGTGTCCTTTTCAGCCTGGTTTTTGAGGGCGCAGCCGTGTGATCTCAGTGTTGTCCTTCCAGCCTGGTGTCCTACACGTGGGGTCTTGTCATTTTACACATGTGCCATCCCCGTGCTGTGCCCTGTACCAGGAGGGCTTCCCTTAGCAGAGAATGAGGACTTTGGTGTCTGGCTGTGCTACCAAGGATGTGTGTGACATTGTGCAAGTCACTCCCCCTGGCTGAACCAGGGTTTCCCTGCCCAGTCCATGGCGGCAGTGTCCCTTCACACACTGTGGTGTGAGACTTAAGTGGTGCATGGCACATGCTCAGGGACAAGTTCCACCTTTTCTGTTGGGTCTGTCAGAGTCTTCTCTGCAGCCACCTCTTCCAGGAAGTTTTCTGGAAGAAGACTTCCTCCTTCCTCCTTTACCGGAAGAGGATCTTGACTTTCTTTGGCTCACCGGTGTCTTAATGGCACCCTTACTGCCCAGTGAGCTTTACCATTCTTTTTTTTTTTCTTAAAGATTTTATTTATTTATTCATAGAGACATGAGAGAGCGGCAGAGACACAGGCAGAGGGAGAAGCAGGCTCCATGCAGGGAGCCCGATGGGGGACTCGATCCTGGGTCTCTAGGATCATACCCCAGGCTGAAGGCGGGCGCCAAACCCCAAGCCACCCAGGGATCCAACCTCCTCTCATTTTCAAGTCCAGGCTTATGGGGTAGTGCAAATTTGCACATCTATCTTCTAAGCAAATTAGTTACACCCCCAAATCTCTGGAATCAGAGTGGCCCTGGGTGTGCTTTCATTTTATTTTACTTTATTTTATTGTTATTTGGTGAAGGCTATTTTAATAATTATTTAAAAATTTTTTATTTTGAAATATAGTTGAAATACAATATTATATTAGCTGCAGGCGTAGAACATGGTAATTCAGCAGTCATATATGCTGTGAAATGCTCCCCATGATAAGTATAGTCACCATCTGTTGTCAGACACTATTATTACAATATTATTGACTTTATTTTCTATGCTGTAGTTTTCATTCCCATGCCTGACTTATAATTGGAAGTTTGTATTTCTTTGAAAGATTTTATTCTAGAGAGAGAGCATGTGCAAGCATGAGCAGCGGGGAGGGGCAGAGGGAGAAGGAGAGGGAAAAGCAGACTCCCCACTGAGCAGGGAGCCTGATTGTGGGGCTTGATCCCAGGACCCTGGGATCATGACCTGAGCAAGAGGCAGATGCTTAACCAACTGAGCCACTTCTGGCGTCCCAGAAGTTTTTATTTCTTAATTAACCCTTCACCTAGTTCATCTTATCCCCTTTCTCTCCCCCCTGTGTCTGGGGACAGCCAGTTGTCTGGATTTATGAGTTTCTTTCTGCTTGTTTTGTTTTTTGCATTCTAGATATAAATGAAATCACGCAGTGTTTGTCTCTTCTTTCACTTAGCATAATATTTTCTAGGTCCATCCATGTTGTCACAAATGGCAAGAGTTCATTCTTGTTTTAAGGCTGGATAATATTGCATTGTATGTACACACCAAGTATTCATCCATCCATCATCTATCAGGCTGCTTCCGTATCTTGGCTGTTGTAAATAATGCGGCAATGAGCAAAGGGTGCGGATAGCTTTAAGAGCTAGTGTTTTCCTTTTCTTTGGTAAATACCTAGGAGCAGAATGACTGGATTGTAGGGTAGTTCTATTTTTAACTTTTTTGAGGAACTTCCATCCCGTCTTCCCCGGCAGCTGACCAGATTGCAGTCCCACCAACAGTGCCCAGGGGCTCCCTTCTCTACACATCCTCGCCAACACTTGTTATTTCTTGTCGTTTTGATGTTGGCCCTTCTCAGTGGCATGAGGTGATATCCCATTTTGGTTCTGATTTGTGGATGTGCTTTTTAAAACACTGCATGGGTTTTAGAGCGTGGAAAGAGGTGTGTCAGAGGAACCTGGCTCCCGCCGAGTCAGAGGCCTGTACTTATCCTCTGTTACGGCTGCTTCAGCGTTGTGGTTGGTTGGTTTGGGGAGCTCCCCTCCATGTACCAAGACCACAGGAGGGTCATGTGTATACTGGATGGGCTCCGCCAAGCACAGGAAGGGAGAGTGCAGTGTGACCACTCAGTTTGGTATGTGGAACTGCCAGAGGAGCCACTCTTTCCCCTCTGAGAAGTTATGGGTGACCGAGGTGTCTGAAACCAGGTGGCCTGCATCGTGTTAACTCTGCTGATGAGGAAGTCCTGGTACTCTCTCCCACCCTCCTGGCCAGCCACTCCCACTCAGTATATTCCTTGATTTCAGCTGTGCTCAACTGTCTGCTGCCTCCCTGCCCTCTCCCACCTGCAGCTATCTGCCATACACTCTTGCCCTTGTCCAGCTCGTTTCTTTTTTTTTTTTAATTTTTTTATTTAAAAAAAAATAAATTTTTTATTTATTTATGATAGTCACAGAGAGAGAGAGAGGCAGAGACACAGGCAGAGGGAGAAGCAGGCTCCATGCACCGGGAGCCCGATGTGGGATTCGATCCCGGGTCTCCAGGATCGCTGCCCTGGGCCAAAGACAGGCGCCAAACCGCTGTGCCACCCAGGGATCCCCCCAGCTCTTGTTTCTAAAGAGAATGTTCATCATTTCACAGAAGCCTTCCCGGCTCCTACAGGGTGTTATAACTAAGCCTGCCTTCCTCTCCCTTAGTCCCCGGTGCTGTTCTCTGTGTTAGCATCGATCACAGTGCCCTCTGTGTTGGATTTATCCCTCTCAGCCCCCCTGAGGACAGGAACCTTCTGTCCCACCTGGTACACAGGAGCTCAAAACCTGCTTCCCAGGTCAAAATATTTGGATGTGATAGTAATAGCTGACATTTGCCAAGCGCTAGCAGTGTTTTATGAGCGGGTGAGTCCCGTTTCTGGTGGTGGTCACTCGTTTTTGGTATCTTCAAGTTCTCTTTGAGGATATTGCAGAGCTGTCCGAGAAACAATATAGTATTTGTGCTAGCAAAGACCTACACCATGCGTCTGTCGAGCCGTTGGCCTTGCGGAGTAGATATCCAGTGGGTGCCTTCCTGTGGGATGACTGAATGAATGAACCAGTAAACGGATGAAAAGAGCCTCCATCTTCCGGGAAGGAAAGAGAGGTAGAAAGGACTAACCCTCTACTGCCCCTGAAGCTGAACTTTGTGTTTGGCTTGGGGTTCGGAGCAGGAACCGAGCTGACTGAGCTCTGGGCATCCACATTTCTTCTTTGTAGTCACTCCTGCTTTGGAGAGCCATCAGGTCTTCTGTGTCTTCTTACACTTTCCTAGACCCCATGTGTCCCCCGCCCCCACCTGCTTCTTCAGAATCCTAGAATTCTACGACCAAGATTCAATCAGATATGGAAAATATCTCATGGCCTCAAAATCCTCACCTCATAATCCTCTGAAAATAGTTGGTGTCGTTGTAGCATGATGCAGTTCAGAGAAGCACCCGAATGCTGGCCCTCATTAACCAAAGCCCCAAGGCTGGATTATACATGCTCTTTTTTTTTTTTTTTTTTTTGGATTATACATGCTCTTGAGATCCCCTTGGTGGAAGAGTGGAGGAGGCACTTGTCAATGTTTTGCTCGTATTTGCGTGCATCTCTCCAGGCAAACGATGAGAACGACCAGTTCTTTGAAACACTTGACACGTACAGAAATGAAGAAGATTTTGCCTTATATTGTGAGAACGAGGCAGCAGAAATTGTTGCAGTGTGGGTTTGTTGGGTGTCATATAGATAAATTCTGCTTATTACTTAGCCTTCTAGAATGGTGCTGTATGTGTAATATACAATGTGTATATTATACTAAGATCTTTTATGAGTTATTTATGGTAATAATTCTTAGGGGGGTTTACTTTTTTGTACTGCAGTTTGTGCACTGCTCGAGGAAAGTTTCAGTTAAAATATGTCAGAAGAGGTGATAAATCGTTTTTTTCACATTGGCTGACGAAATCCATCGCCTGAATCTCTCAAATATAATCTCACTTTTGCCCTTGTGTATCTTGCTGAAACTTTTAAAATAAATTGAATGAGCTCCATTAGGCAATATGGGCTTGTGTTCTCACCATGCTTATTTACAAAGGCTAGTTGAGTGTCAATGATGAAATCGAAACTTAGTTTGAACTTAATGTGCGAAACAAAATAAATTTGAGTCTTTTGAAGTTTTACATAAATATCTGTCAGAGCCTGGTACCAAGTATCTGGGGATTTTTAGAGCTGACCTCATTGAACATTGAATTATGTTGTAGGAGATACATTTTAACAGTGTTTTCCTCCAGAAATAAAAGATTTAGCTGGCCAGTGAAAGTACTTCAACTCCCTCCAAATTGAACATTTTCTGATAAGAAATGTTACCCAACTTTAAAATAAAAATTTCCTGTTGCGTTTCTGGGTTAGTTTAGTTGAATGGATTTCTGAGGCTTGGCAAGTAAAAGGTTAGAATAGTTAACATTTGCAACTCTTTGTGAATCAGGTATTTTGGTATATGGTTGACAAAATAAAAGGGAAACATATTAGGAGCTTCGTTTGTGATTTAAACCTATATGTTCATGAGAATAGTTTCATTGTATTTATAATTACTGTAACTTAAAATTTTATTTATTTAAAGATTTTTATTTATTTATTTGAGAGAGAGAAAGAACATGAGTACATGATCGAGGGGGATGAGGGGAAGGGAGAAGCTGACTTCCTGCTGAGCAGGGAGCCCAGGACCCTGACCCCAGCTGAAGGCAGATGCTTAACCCGCTGAGCCACCCAGGCGCCCCAGTGCTATAACTTAATTAAGGAATTTAATCCCACTTTGTATCTGTTTTCTTACACATCAGGGTTATACATAAGGTTTCCTCTGAAGGAGGGATGATGATGCTGTTCAAACCATCGCTGTAGCTATTTCTCAAGCAGGCAGTTGGCAGTGTGCGTGTTGACTTGGTAACTTGTCGCCAAGCTCCTTTCTTTCCTGGCTCGTTCTAGGACCCTCAGGATTCTCTGGGGGTAGCCAGACCAGATGCGACACTCTGGATGCACACATCCTGCAGTTCATGAACGCTCCAGGCTCGAGTTGGAGGGTCAGCCTGGCTAATGCCTGTCAGGGAAGCAGTGGTCACGGTGATAGCTCCTGACATTCTCTGCGATCGTCCTCTTCATCCCCATTTTACACTGATGGGAAAACCAAGCTAAGAAAAGGCATGTGACTGGCCCAAGGTCATGTCTTGACCTTGACCCAGGAATCTTTTCACCATGCAAGATGTTGCACTTGTAGAGCTCAGTTGCTGTGTCTAGGAGGAGAGTTTTAGTTTATCAGACTGTCTCCAAATCATTGGCTAGTTGGAGATTTTCCAGAAAGTTTAAGTATAGGAAAGAAATGATGTTTGTGGCAGTTTTTCTTTAGCAGAAGCATAATGCCAGCAGAAGACCTGTTTACTCGTGGTGCTGTATTTTTGTGACCACGTGTTTGTCTCACGGTTTGTGGAGAAAAAGCAGTTGATGTGTTTGTTCTTTTTGGAAACACTGGACTGAGACCTAGGGTCACCCCTTTCACTCCTCCTCATGCTTTTGCTTTGGTGGCCAGCCAGCTGCCTGCCTCTGTGTCAAAAACAAAATCCCTCTACCCAAGGACACGGTGGAGCTATCTGCAAGCCATTTTAAGGCACATATTCAGATGTAGTGATGACATTTGCATTTGTTTTCACAAAGTGTACACCGGAACTTAACTTCACTCACAGGCAACCTTCTCAAGCTTAGCTGAATCACTCATAGGTGATTTTCTCTGGGCTGTACTTGTTTAGTCTTTTTAAAAAGAGATTTATTTATTTATTTATTTGAGAGAGAAAGAGCATGAGCAGGGGGGGAGGGGCAGAGGGAGAGGGAGAAGCAGACTCCCTGCTGAGCAGGAGCCTGATGAGGGCTCCATCCCAGGATCCCAGGACCCTTGGATCATGACCTGAGCTGAAGGCAACCACTTAGCTGACTGAGCCACCCAGGTGCCCCTCTACTTGTTTATTCTTCATGTATGTGCATCCTAATCTGCTTCTGCCCACAGCAAAGATGGCTAGAGGGGGCCATTTGTGCTCTGAAGTAACCAGGGGCCTCTGCTAGAGAGAGAGAAGGTGAGAGCTGACGGTGTGGGCAGAGGGGAGCACGGTAGCAGGCACATTAAAAATGCATGTTAAACTGGGGTCTCTGAGCCCTCGTTTGCCCCATTGCTTTGAGTGGTCAGCCCGGTCATCTAGCACATGGGGCACTCGGGGTTCATAATACGGCTGTGGCCTTTCCGAGGCACCCTCCTCTGTTTCAGAAGACAGGGAGGAATTGTAGAAATGGTCTTTACAAAATGAAGAAGTTTTGCTGCTCAAAGCATTGATCAGTATTCATACTGAAACTCTATTAACAAAGAATAGTTTTCCCCTGGGACCCCGGTGACTTGAAGTCTTAGGCTACACTGATTGGTGGCAGTGGGTTTTACTTAAACACAAACAAATTTCCTTTTGTTCAAATATGTGCCCTTGGTCCTAGCTCTGCTGTCTCTCTTTTCCCGCTGTCCCTTAGGGGACAGGACTGCTGAGCAGTCCTACATACCTTAGGCCCTGCAGCTGTTCTTTCTGGGGGCTCTCCTGCCTGTGATCACTTTGCTTTGTGGTCAGAGCCCAGAGCCAGGGACCTCCGTGTGGAGTGTGGTCCTCACCCGGGGCCTGTGCAGTTATGGGTGCACCCCACTAGTGCAGTCCAGTGACCGGGTAAGGCTTTGAACCCTGGGCAAGAACAGAACTTTGCCTGTTTTTCTTGAAGATGCAGGAATCGGTGAGTATGGAGCAGTGCCATGGACAGTTTTGTGGGTCAGAGACTGTCCTGCTGAAGGTTTATGACTCCATCATGCAGAACAGCCTTGGTTGAGGTGAGGGTGGAGGAAAATTTTATAGCTTCTGACAGGAGTTTAAATCGTATGGCTTTTCTGCAGGCCGTTTTGACAGTAGGGATTGAAGTGTTGGTTTGGGACACCTGGGTGGCTCAGTAGTTGAGCATCTGCCTTTGGCTCAGGGTGTGATCCCAGAGTCCTGGGATCGAGTCCCACATTGGACTCCCTGCATAGAGCCTGCTTCTGCCTCTCTGTCTCTCTGTGTCTCTCATGAATAAATAAATAAAATCTTAAAAAAATAAAGTGTCATATTTCCATTCTTATGACCATCAGTTCCACTTCCCAGAACTTAGTGAGAACTTAGTTTAAGGAAAGAGGTATCTTAAGTATGGGCAAGAGTGGCCCTCACTGTACCGTGTGGTGACAAACTGGGACTTTAAAAAAAAATCATTGATAAAGGATTAGCCAAGTAAACTTCAGTAGAATTGCGTAGTGAATATTATGAAGCTGTTGAAAGTGGTGGGGTTGACTTCTGTATTAGGGTGGAGAGATGGCTGAGGGGTTACCTGAGGGTTCCAGGTCAGTGTGATCATTTTTCTGTGTGTGTGTGTGTGTGTGTGTGTGTGTGTGTGTACAATGGGGTACATCTTCTATCATGCTTTTATATGTATTGATTGGGAGGAAGAATCTTAATCAGATGCTAATGGTGATCATTTATTTAGGATTTAGGATCATGTGAGGCCTCTCATTTTCTACCTCCTATATTTCTGAGTTGTTTGAACTGTTCAGAAATGGAAGACCAGAAAAATGAGGTAAACTTCAGAAAGGCAGCCAGTTTGGGCCCTTATTGCAGTTTTCCAGTTCTTTGACTTACTGGACCCTTTCTCATTTCCTTGGGCACCTGGGTGGCTCAGTGGGTTAGGCGTCTGCCTTTGGCTCAGGTCATGATCCCAGGAGTTCCCAGGATCGAGCCCTACATTAGGCTCCTGACTCAGCAGGAAGTCTGCTGTCTGCTTCTCCCTCTACCTCTCCCCTTGCTCATTCACTCTCACTCGCTCTGTCAAATAAATAAATAAAATATATTAAAAAAATAGAAGGGAGTTTTTATACCTTTTAAAACTTTATCACTGTAACATGTCTCTCCTCCTTTGCCCCTTAAACTTGTGCAACAAGTAATGAGCAAAGAAATAAAGTATAAATAATTTGTTAATAAAAGGGATGGAAGTCTGTACGTGTGCTTCATGTTTATAATACGGCAGCCATCACCGGGTATCCACTACGTGCTGGGTGTGTGGGTTACAGGGGTGAATGGGACACGGCTCCTTGTTCTTCGTCCTCTCCACGAAGTGAGGAGTGCGGTGATGACAGTGGACGTGATTATAAACCAGATGACAGCTGCTGACTGGTGGAGGGCAGCCCTGCAGCCACAGCGAGAGCGCAGTGGTTCTGGTCACACAGTCCTTCCGCAAGGGGCAGGTGCCCCTGTCTGGCCAAGCACCGTTCTAGGCCTGGGGATGGAGCAGTGAATGAGGCAGACGAAAGAGAGAACGAGAGAGCAGCAGACCTGTCTTGATGATCACGATCAGGCAGTGATGAAGAGGAGTGACCATGCTTGCAGGCATTTGTTCTGCGTGCGTTAAGGGTAGGGGGTGCAGTGACGATGTGCAGGGGAGACGTGGGTGTGAGCAGCAGGGGAGGGTGGGAGCGGCGGGGTTGCAGGCAGAGGCCCCAGCTGGCCCTGCTTGGGCTGTGAGTCCGCAGCGGTGTTTCCAGGGCTTTGCTGGAATGACGTGTTGAGGAGTGTCGATGGTATCTGTTGGTGACTGGCCGGCCTGCAGGACTTCACCTGGGAAGAGATGTGAGATGGTTAGTGGTTCAGAAAGTTTCCTCTGCCTCTGAGGCTGGATTGAAAGGGAAAGAGACAGGGATTCCAGGGTGCGATCATGGGGAGGCCACCACAGTGGCTCTGGAAGGAGGTGGTCAGGCCGCGTCAGAGGATGGGAGGAAGAAAGAAGTAGTACAATGTGTAGGACTAAGATTGCAAGCAACGGAGATCCTGTGTAGAACAGGAGCTGGGAGACACTGATGTAGTTGTGAAATCCGATTGTTCCTGGGAGCCGATGTTTGTCTGATGCCACCCAGCAAATCACCAGTGGGGGCGCCTTGGTGGCTCAGCGGTTGAGCGTCTACCTTTGGCTCAGGTCATGATCCCGGGGTCCTGGGATCAAGTCCTGCATCGGCCTCCCTACAGGAGCCTGCTTCTCCGTCTGCCAGTGTCTCTGCCTCTTTCTCAGTGCCTCTCATGAATAAATAACAAGTCATCAAGGACCCCCTAAGAGCGTAGCCAGGGTTTTGGCCAGCTCAGCTTCTCCGCCTCCTCTGGGATATTGCATACTGTGAACTCCTCCCTGCAGGAACCAGTTAGACCTTTGTGCAGAGGTCCTGGCTGGCCAGGCTGAGGCCTGGTGGCTAGAGCAGCCTTCTGCACTGCACACTGTAGTCCTTTAGGGGCTGCTCCCTGCTGTCTCGGGGAGGGCTTGGGATGCAGCTCCCTTTGTCCCCTCCTCCTCGTCCCTTGGAAGACTGCACACAGGCCCTTTACCCTCTCAGGATTTCCTGAGAATCACTACGAGGAAACTGATACAGAAGCAAAGGTAAAACAAAGGAGCAGAGGTGAAGTAACCAAGACAGCAAGGTAACCAATTAACCACAGAAACCATGAAAGAAGTGTGGGGTCCTTCCAAGGTTCTACTCCTGCTACGAAGTCACTGTTCTGAGCCTTGGTCCCTGACTCCTGGTTAGGCTGCGCCAGGTTTGCTAGTCTCCTGTCCCCAGGGCTGAAGTTGCCAAACCTTCCTCTCTCCTGCAGTCCTCCCTACCTCTTTCCCCACCATGGCCTCTCCCCACCACCCCCGACCCCCGCAGTGCCAGGTCCAAAGGCATAATTAAGGTACTTTGGGTCAAAGGTGGAGTGTCCCTCTCCAGATCCACTTAGGCAGTTTGCATCTTTTGAGGGACAATCTTCTTGCTTCTTCATGGAATCACCCTGATACTCCTTAAAAATCTCTCACCCACCCCACCTACCCATCATCCATCTGTCCACCCACCCACTCATCCTTCCATCTATCCATTCACCATTCCTCCCTCCTTCCATCTTAATAATTTGAGCTCCTTGTTGGAGCAAACCCCTATTCTTAGCGGTAAAAAAAGAAAGTCAGGGGGCTCTCAGGTCCCTCCTACCAGTCTGACCATTTTGCCTCTGGAAACTTCTGGCACTACCACCTCCTCTGAGGCTTGTCCGGTTTTCCTGCTCCCACACAGCTTCGGTGAATGCTTGCATGTGGTCGACGCCCGAGCTCTGCCCATGTGGCCTCGGGCAGTTTACCTGAACCCCATCTCCCCATCCTCATTTGGTGAAATGGGAATAATAACATACTTACTCAGAGGTTGCTTTGAAAGATGAACTGAAGTAATGCACGTCAAGTCCTTGGCACTTTGGCTGGTATTGATTATGTGCTAAAATATTGCCACCACTACTGTCTTTTTCTGCTCTTGAGAACTGTGTCCTTCCTTTGGGAATAGTAGGGAAAGTAGAGTGAGAGACCCAAGATTTTCTCTGGGTGAGAATCCATCAAATCCAGCGTGCTTGAGGCTGATGATGCAAAGCATCAGAGGGCGATTCTGAACTGACAGCGGTTGAGGGGTGCCAGCTGGGAAGCCTCCATGGGAGGGGGCGAGTCTTCACAGAACTTGGACTCGAATTGATGAGAAGCATCAGCTTTGATGCAGAGTGAAGTGGGAGAGATCTTTGGCCTCTGTCTTGGCAGAGGATTTTCAGGTTTGGGGTCAGGGTGTGGTTAATGGTGAGGGTCCTCAGACTCATGTGCATAGCAGGGATTGTCTGCAGACTCATTTCATGCAATGAAAATTGTCTTAACATGATGCCTGAGTGTTTTTCGACGTCTTCCAGTTAGCTGTCTAAAATGCAGATTCACTTAAGCAACGTTCCTGGAAGTTGTGGTCGTCTGTTGGCTTTTAGGTATTGGATACTAAAATTACTACTGCTACTAGATGGGTCATCTGTAAAATGTTGTGATGCTAAAAAGGATTCCCAAACTTGAAAAGAGTCAGGATCTGTGGATTTTGCCTGGTAAAGCCAGAAAGTTGATACTGGCAGCATTCCAGCTCATGTACTACAGCTGGAGGCTTTTAACTTCAAGTGACAGACAAACTCATATGGCTTTACAATAAGGAGAGCATCTGTCTTCCAAGATTAGAAGTCCAGAGGTTGGTTAGCTCAGCAGCTCGGTGACCTAGTCAAGGACCTGGTTCTTTCCATTTTTCACCATATCATCCTTTGGTATGACGGTGAGCAAATGGCTGCAGCAGCTCCAGGCATCACATCATTACACTAATGCCCAGAAGTCTTTGTTCCCAGACTCTTCTTCTCTCCGTACATATGGAACCTACGGTGTGGTAGCCAGTAGGCTAATTGCCTCTGAGGCCTGTTCACCAGTCACTCTGTTCAAGAAAACAGAAGCCTCCTGAACAGCTGGTCCCAGAAGTGGGAAGGTCTGGAGAGTAGAGGGATAGAGATTGTGCCATATATCGTTGTCCCCAGCAGCTTCGGCCTGGTCAGCCTCCAGTGGTGGTCTGGGGAGACCGGCTGCATTGCTGGCATTTTCATTTTTTTATTTTTTATTTTTTTTAATTCATTTTTTTCCATTGGTGGCATTTTTCAACGAGAGCACACCTTGTGCTGGCCTTAGTACCCAAGGTAAAATGGAGAACCATGGCCTCCCTACTTTCATTCATTCATTTCTTCATTCATCCCAATAGTACTTTCCCAGGGCAGCTATAACAAAATATCACAGGCTGAGTGGTTTAAAGAGAAACTTACTTTCTCCTAGTTCTGGAGGCTGGGGGTCCAAGATCACACTGTTGGCAGGTTTGGTTTCTCCTCAGGCTTCTCTCCCTGGCTTCCAGATGGCTGCCTTCTCTGTGTGCCCACATCTCCTCCTCTTATAAGGCCTCTAGTCATGCTGGATTAAGGTCCACCTTATGAGGTCATTTTACCTTAATTATCTCTTTAAAGACCCTGTCTGTAAATACCATCACATTCTGAAGTGCTTGGGGTTAGGGCTTCAGTATGTGTTTTTTTTATTTATTTATTTATTTTTTTTTGTGGGCGGTGGGGGACACCTATCATCTATTGAATGTCCCAAATGTGTCAGGTACCGTCCTGAGTACTAGGATGTGAGTAAAACAGACAAAAATCCTTGCCGGTATCAAGCTGACTCTGGGTCAGGGGTGTAGCTGTCCCTCAGTTACCCATTCTGGCTCCTGTTCAGGACCATCTAATAGTATGATTTCAATACCTTTCTCTCCCAGACTCCTTTAAATTCATGTCCTGGAGTCATTCCTTCGTTGATACAAAGCCCAGGGTTGGGTAGTCTAGTGTAACCAGCAGAATGGGCATGAGGGAGAGAAGACATCCTTTCCAGTTGGGAAGGATTTTTGAGGAGCCAGAGAACCAAATCCAGCCCAGCTTGGATTCAGCTGGTGGCTGGGAAAAGGGCTCAGGGCACAGGTGCTCTACTCTTGGGGATGTTCCTTTCTGGAATCAGGCCACCCCTGCCCTGGGGGAGCCGTCACCCTGTGAGTGTAAGCAGGGCTCCCGGAGACAGGACCTGCCCTGCAGGAACTTCACCAGAAGAGGCTGAGGGCAAGGAGTCCCCTCCTGTGCATGATTTGGATTTTTGTTGCCAGCTAAAATACAGGATGCCCTGTTAAATCTGAATATCAGAAGAGCAGTCAGTACTTTTTTTTTTTTTTAAGCATAAGTCACTCTCATCATTTCATTTTCCAAGAAGCAATGTTTGTGACAGTTACGATTAAAAAAAAAAATTGTCATTTACCTGAAATTCAACTTTAGCTGGGCATCCTGAATGTTTTGTTTGCTAAATCTGGCAACCCCAGCTCTAGGGGTTCCCCGATTAACCGAGGTGTCGTGAGGTGTATGGACACAGGAGGACAAGGACAGTCCTAGATCATTTGTTGTCCTAAACACTTCATAAAGGAATATTGTGCTCACATCCAAGTGCACCCCGCGGACCCTCCCTTCAAAACCGAGACTGTCATTAGCCTCTTTTGCACTAAGAAATATCGCAAAGAGGTCCTGGCCTGGTGACTGAGGACAGGCTCCGTGTCTGAGGGCTGGAAGGAGGGGGGTGGGCTCAGCCCTGGTGAGAACTTCAGCTAATGCTTTCCTCCTGCCTCCAGTTCTCTTGTCGCATTGGAGCAGCAGGCCAAGCCGGGTCCCTGGACCCCCGTCTTGCCTCATTATCTCTCTTAGACAAAGGGGGTGTCTCTGCAGTGGAGAGGGTGGCTAGAAATGCACAGGGTTTTTTCAGCCCTGGGAGTACCCATCTCCTCCCGATGTCTCTTCACCTCCCTTGTGGACTATCCGTCCTTCCTGTGGCTGAATCCCTGGATGGCAGACAGTGGTCAAGAAGTAACCACTCGTGTGTTCTTCCCAGACTCCTGGTAGGTTTTTTCCAAGGCCTTGTTTCTAGCAGTGCTTTCAAGTCAAAGGTCAGCAGACTCTTTCTGTAAGAAGGCCAGATAGTGAATTTTTTTCACCCCCCCCCCTCCCCCCAGTGAATATTTCTGACTTCACGGGCCACATGGTCGCTGTCACTGCTCCTCAGCTCTGCAGTTGGAGCGTGGCAGCCATAGACAGCAGACGTTGCAAACCAATAGACGAGTTCCAATAACACTTTTTTTATGGACACTGAAATGTAAGTGCTATGTAATTAGTTGTTGTTTTTAAGTAGGCTCCACACAGGGTGTAGAGCTCATCGTGGGGCCCCAGTTCACCACTGTGAGATCAAGACCTGAGCTGAGATCCGTAGTTGGATGCTTTGCCGACTGAGCCACCCAGGAGCCCTGTAATTTATTATTCTTTTGATTTTTTTTTTTAACTGTTTCAAAATATAAAGACCGTTCTTAACTCATGGGCCATACAAAAAGAGATGGTAGGTCCAAATGGGCCCATCCGCTGTCATTGGCCAACTGTGTTCTTCTGAGTCAGCAGCAGAGCTGGCTGCGCCCCACTTGGGAGCCGAATGGCTTCTTGCCCTGAGGTCACAGCTTCTGTTGCTCCCAGGTGACCAACTGGGTTGGGATCTTAAGTGGGGGTGGGGGACAAACACCGCCTTCCCCCCCACTTGTTTGTCTTTCAGCTTTCTCCAATGGAGATATGAACCCACATCCCATAGTTTGCTATACAGAACGGTTTCTGAGTGACTTTGTAAATCAATCTTATTTAGAGAATGAGCCATTGCCAGTCAGGTCTGCCCTATGGTCAGAATGATGATGAATGCAGTGTATAGCGATCATAGGCTACAATATCGGGGGTAATTTTGAGCTAATAAATAAGCAGCAGAACTGAATGGGGGACAGTGCCAGGTCTCTGTGATGACGCTGCCTTCCGTACACAGCTATGTGTGTGCCTTTGGTATTATGTTTCCAGATGGAAAGATCAGATTAGGTTTGGCTTTCTGTCACCAGCTGGGATCTAGCTGTACCTGAGACCCGGGTCAGGAGGCAGGGCCTTTCATCCCGGGGTGTCCTGACGGATGGAGGTCTCGTGTTTTATGGATGTAAGATGTGCTGGGTGAGGTGGACAATGGAATTACACTTCCCACAGAAATCACTCCTGGCCTGAGAATCAAGTTTGCACGTGTGCCCTGTAGCACTCGTTCTTGCCGAATGCTAGGAGATGGGGTGGTTATTAGGTTATGTCAAAGTGGTGTTTGCCTTAATACACGATCCTCCAGCAGTAACCCAATAACAGGAGGTAGATGGGGGAGGTGACCTGCATGTTTCTGAAAGTTGGAAGCATCTGGAAGTCCAGGAGGCTGTGTGTGGTGCTATCAGTGAGCTGGGAGGGTTCTGTACCCCACCCCTCACCCCAGTCCACGGCAGGCTTGAATCCACTAACGTGGGGATGGCTTTTGAGGCATTGAGCAGCATCTGGGCTCACATCACCTGCTTCCCGGCCTACCGCTCTCCACCTCTTTGCTCTTTGGGCAAATTACTTAATCTCACTCTTTATGGAACTGTGCAGTGGGGTATTACTACGAGTCTCTGCCTTCTCATAGGGCTGTTGTAAGAGTAAAATGAGTTCGTGCATATAAAGTGTTTAGAAGCATGATGCCTCGCTCATAGGCAATCTGGCTTTCTTTCCCCTAACCTCCTCCTGTGGGGTAGGGAAGGTACTGGCTCTGGTAGTAATGGCTCAGAATAGTCTCCTCCCACCATCTCTCCTATAGAGCTGCCTCAACACACCTGGGAAAGACTATCCTATGGGTTCTTCGTGGGTTGTCCCTCACGGATGGTGCTTGGCTCCGGCATGACTGAAGGCTGAGATGCTACACCTGTCACTTGATGGTGGTGGGAACATTTCAGTGGATTCCTCAGCTCTCAGAGTATGAAACAGAGATAAGTGGGCATCCTCCCTGCCCCAGGACTATCTTGGGGCATCAAAGAAGAGGAAAGTGGGAGTGATGGAAGCATGCAGCTCCTCTTCAGAGGGAAGGCACCATGCTCTTCCTAGCTGTTCCTTGTGCAGCTACCCCCCCCCCCCCCCCCCCCCCCCCCCGCTCTTGTGGGTCAGGTTTACAGAGTCATGTGGCTCTTCTGTAATTTTGATGGTCTGTCCCTTCCTTTTCAGGTAGAATTATCAACATAATTCACATGTGGAGTTGTGTAAGAATAACATTTTGATTTTGTGTAGGGGTATTTTTGAATCCAGTTTCTCTTTTCTTTAAATTACACTCTTATCTTATCCCCGTAGGGTTCTCAAGTACAGTCCAAGGCCGGTCTATAGTCAGATGCTTTTTTACATTTGTTTTATTGCGATCCAAGCTTTTTTAAAAAAGGAGACATTTCATCAAATCCCATTATCCTCTGCACTAATGTTACCTTATGTGTCTTCCTCTACCTGAGTTTGGGTCGAGTAGTATGAATTTTTACTTTCATATGCTTTACACGTATCATTATGTTCAATTAAGGGCAGCTCTTTAAGAGTTTGAAAGCTTTGCTCTGGGGTGTTCTTGGGAGTCTGAGGATGTTCTTGGGGGGGCTCAAGGGCCTTCCAAACAGCCACTTCTGAGTTGTGTGGTTGCTTTCTGAGATTTTTCAGGGCCGGGGACTCTACTGTCCTGGCCTGGGTCATCCCGAGCTCCCTCCTCTGGGTCTCTTCCAAAAGCAGCAACCCACATTTGCTGACAGAGTAAAATGAGAGCAGTCTGAGCAGTGATGAAGGTGCCCGGGGTTTTGGAGTCTGCCTGGAAGAGGAGGAAGAGGAGAGGGAGGTGGGACTGCATAGCGTGCTCTGGAGGATGTCCTTGTACTCCAGTGGGATGTGAGGAGAGTGTCCGCAGATACCACTCACATTAACAAGGGTAAGATGCCATCCCACAAACTCCCCAAGAGGGAGATGCCACCGATGAGGCGGCCTCAGGCCTGGCTGGGTGCAGGCCATGGTAACCTCCAGCCACGCTGCATACCCCTCAAGCTCTTAGACACTGTGCTCCTTGCTCACTCCAGATGGCTTCTCAGCACATGTCCTCTCCTCTCCCACTTCCACTTTTTTTTTGACTAAAAGGCCAGGCTAGGCACAAGGATTCTTTTGCACTGAAAAGGACAAGCAGTGCCGAAATAAATCTTAGCAGCCTTTGCAGAATTTGATCTAGGAGAAGCTCTGGGTTGGAGGTGGGGTGGCGGTATTGGTTTAAATTGCGAAGAGCTTGACCAGCTCTTCCAGTCTTGGACTAAGAGCCCTGAGACTTTGTGACTTGAAAATTCTGCTTTGGGAAATAAACGGAGGATATAGGCTCCCAGAAGAGGGGAGGGCACGCCGCGGGGAGGAGCATGTGCCAGGTAGCATTGCCTACAATGGAAATTCGAACCCTTCCGCTTCGCAAGCCTGGGTGTGTTGGTGGATGGAACAGGCTGTGGTTTCCAGAATCTGTAAACTCCTCGAGGCATGACTGAGTCCTTTTGCATTTCCAGAGCCTGTTGCTCCATAAAATGGTTACTGAAGCAATTTGAATTATAGATTTCTTTTCTTTGACTGGAAAGGATCTTTGAAATCTAACTTCCTCATTTTGCAGGGGCCCAGACAGGCTAAGCAGCGTTCCAGATCTCAGGCAGTAATTGGCTGAGATGGAGCTCCAACCCCAGCTTTTCCTCCTAGTGAGGGGCATTTCTCATCATATCATGTTGCTCTTCTAATTAAATCCTAGGCAATGTCTATGGCCTGCTTAATTTCTAATTAGATGACTTTATGGATCAATTTGCATTTAATGTTAAATCTAATGTGGAAATCATTAAAAAGTTAGATCCCTAGGGAGAGGAATAGGTACTAACTCCATGCCTATTAAAAATGACAAGTATATGCTCTGTGTTAATACGTGAAGCTTTTTATGTGGAATGGGAAAAACGTTGGTAGAGAATGCAGAACCTCTAGGTGGCCTGTGTGCTGGTGAAAATAGGGGGGGAGCGAGCCGTGTCCTGATCAGATTTTTACAAGGCTTGTCGTAGCTGTTCAGCAGGAATCCTCCTCTGCGACGTTACCATGCCCGCCCTGTCATAGGTCCATTAAGGGGGTGGTTTTATTTAATCCTCAGAACAACTCACCGAAGGCAGCTTCTTATCAATCCCCTTTACAGTCGAGGATACTGAGGCTCGAGGGATGAAGGTCTTGAGGCCAGCAACCAGGTAAGGGCAGGATTGGAATCCAGGCCAGCTTGATATCAGAGTTGGCCTTGGAGTAGCCTGCGAGGTGCTCCCGTGAGTGCTCGGTGATTGTATCGGGCACAGCGCTGCTGTGCTCTGAGGGTAACGTCCGTCCCTTGGATGCTGAAGTGTCCGCAGCTGCTGGCAGTTCGGAGCAGTAGGGGACTGCTTCTTATGGAAGGGAGCCGGGGCCAACTAGGGCCAGCTGAGACACCCTCTCAGCGTCCGCAGGCTTGAAGAGGCAGTTGCTAGCAAATGCCATCCCCTGTGCATGCCTCCTCTGAAGCACCTTCCATCTTTTTTTGTTTTGTTTTTGTTTTTTTTGTTGTTGTTGCACCTTCCATCTTTGAGTGGCTTTTTTGGACCGTGACTTCTTTATGGGCGTGATTTTAGACTTCTATTTCTTTCATTCTCTTGTCTTCTGGGTTGGATTGTCCTCTACTTAGACTGTAAAGAATGTGGTTTTGAATTCCATGTCTCTTCTGTACCGCCTGGTTGTGTCGCAGGGCACAAAGCATTTGGTCCTAACTTGTTGCTCATCTCCTTGAGGTAGTTGTGCAGTTTCCTCCAGGACACGTGAAGGTGGAAGCTCCGGGCCCAGGGCTTGGTATGCACTCTAGGTTAAGAAGCTGCTTGTGTCTTGCTTCTCATTTCCTTCTCCAGCAGGAACAGTATCCTTTTATTTTTATTTTTTATATTTTATTTATTTATTTGTTTATTTATTTATTTAATTTTAATTTTTATTTTTATTTATTTTATATTTTATTATTTTTTTATTTTATTTATTTATTTATTTATTTATTTATTTATTTATTTATTTTATATTTTATTTAAATTCAATTTGCCAACATATAGTATAACACCCAGTGCACATCCCATTTGTGCCCTCCTTAGTGTGCATCACCCAGTTACCCCATCCCTCCCCCCTTCTGCAACCCTTTGTTTCCCAGAGTTAGGAGTCTCTTGTGGTTTGTCTTCCTCTCTAATTTTTCCCCTTGAACAGCATCATCCATTTATGATCGAGACGATCAGATCCAGGAGCATTCACATTTTTTTGGTCTGCTCTTGCTGGTGCCTACTGTTCATTTACTCAGCTACTGTCTACAAGTGCACGGCTCCCCATGGCCGATTTGAGTGGCTGCAGCCACAGTGGCACTGCGCAGACCAAGAAGGATGATGTGCCCCTACCCCCGTGTCACTGAGCTTACACAGTGTGGGCAAATACTAAATACAGTGGGATCCAGATGCTACATACTACCTGCTTATTTATTCATTCATTTATTTTTTCAACAGGCATTTTGAACACTTACTATGTTTCTCACACTCTGCTAAACACAGGCCACGTGAAAATCCGATAATATCTGGTTGCTCAGGGGTTACTTTGCCAGAAAAAAATGTGAGAAACACGGGTCACTCTCTTGTGTTCTGACATTTTATCTCTGAGGTTAAATGCTCCTCTGAGCAAGGATAGGCTTCTAAATGTTGTTTTCCCCACATCCGGCAGATTAATATTTTTTTCCATGTTGTGGGGAGATGGACATTGGAGTTTGGGTGTTTGGACTTGGCAGGTGTTTGCATGATTCTTAGACTAGTGGTTCTCAATTATCCCCATGCCTAAAGAATTGCCTGGGCAGCTGGTGAAGCTCACGTTCAGGTACTTTAGTCCCAGAGGCACGGTTCCCTAGGTTTGCGTTTGGGTTTTAACCTGCAATGCAGGTGAGTTGAGTGCAGATGGTCTATGAACAGCTGCAGGTGGTCAGAATCAGCTAGTACTGGAAGTAAGTGTGTGTCTCTTTGTTTTTACTGAGGAGACTATTTCCCAGAGAAGGGAGGGATCTTGGAATTTGAGGCCACAGTAGATAAGACTTTTGAGCAAAGTAGTCTGGAGTCTCATCCTCTGTCTGGTATCTGGTAGCCTCATACGCCCTTGCATAGGTCGTGTGACTGCTCTGAGCATCCCTTTCCTGGTGAACCTGCCTTGCTGGCTGAGTGATGATGTGATGGGAGGGCCCTAGGCACAACACAGTAGATAGAGACTCTGTGTTGTTGCCCCAAACTAGCATATTGGTTTCCCAGATTCCTGATTCATCCTTTGAGTTGAGCTGCATATAACACCCCGTGATTTCTCTTTATTTCACAAAAGAAAATGCTGCAACCACAATAAAGGAAATGAAACAAAAAAAAAAAAGTTCACCCAGCTTACCATCTGAGCACAACTGTTTTCATTTTTCTTTTAGCCCTTGTCTGAATGCAGGCATATTTCTCTATAGCTGTAATCATATGTAGACCCAATTTTGTATTCTCTTTTCAGTAAACCTTAAGCAAATGTTTTCCAAATGGTTACAGAGTCTTCAAGATGATTTTTAATGGTCTTACCATCTATCATCTCACAGACTGAATTTATTTAACCATTCATCTATTACTGGACATTTAGGGTTTTTTTCCCCCCTATGGTTTTGTGCTGTTCTAAATAATACTTGGAGATATGGCTTCATCCTTACTGTACATTATTTCCTTAGGGTGAATTCCCAAGAGCAGGATTTCTGGGTTAAAGGGCACAAACATTTTTTGGGCTCTCAATGGCTATTGCTTAAACTGCTTTCCAGGAGGGTTGTATTCACCATGCTACCAGCGGAGCAAGAAGGTACCAGTTTTTCAGCAACTTGGCCCGCCTTAGATACTGTCATTTTCACAAAGGTTTGGCTCAGTGGTGCTTCCTTGTTTGATTGAAATTTCTTCAACTCATAAAGTGGAGTATGGCCTTATTACTATTTTTTAAGATTTAATTTGTTTTGTTGTAGGTGAGGCCTAGCTGTTTAAGGTTAGATTTTTCTGCTTAGAATTTTTCAGATTCTTGCATTTTACAGCTAAAAAAAAAACCCGAACCAAATGAACACAAACCAAACCCCAGAGCCTATCTGTATAATACATAGTTAGGACATATTTTTATGGTTGGATTAGCCATTCATGATCTAACTTCCTTGCAGGTCACCAGTTAATGGGGTGATATTTGGAGAGTAGAGGGGCTTTTCCTCTCAAGAGTGCCCTTTCTTCTTTCCTTCCAGCACCCCAGACCCCCATTTCCTGTCCCCCCTCCTCCCCTGGAAGCACTGTTTTTGTCTCTTTGGAGAGAAACCCTGAAAGGATCAGCTTTTCAGCCGTGCCCCCTTTCAGCATATAAAACGTAGGTTTGCCTAAATTATGTAGTACCCGAGCCAGCATAAAGCAAATCACAGCGTTGTAACAAATTGCCTTTAACTGCTCTGCAAAAGCAAATGTCTCAGGATGGAAGAAAGGTGTGTTCGAGGGTGTAATCTTAGCTTGCGGTGAAGGGGAGTCCAACTTGTTTTTCAAGTTGGTCTTGAATCACTTTGTTCTCTCTGGAATGCTCACCATCCTCAGCGTGACAAGAGTTTGCTTGATGACAAACTCCTTCACTCTGGGAACACACCACACCGCGGCCACCGGACTGGTTGGTTGGTTTGCTTGCCTGGGGTGAACGACTGCACCGGCCTCGCCTTGCCACGGCCCCTGGGCCACCTGACCTGCAGGAGTCTGGTCCCCCAGGCACCCCCCCCCCCCTTACAGTGGCCCCTGAGGTCACCCCACCCCCACCCACCAGGGCCAGACTCTTGCCCTCCTGGGCTGGAGACACAGCTTGTCACAGTTGGCCCCTCTCCTGGGGGTGATGCTGCCCCAAACGGATGGCGGTCTGACGGCCGTGCAGAGGCCGGGCGTCTGTGCAGAAAGAAGAGAATGGTCGTGGCTCTATTTCAGTTTAATTTGTTAATGAAACAAGACGGAGCGCATTTTCCCCTCCCGCACACCTCTTGGGCTGTTTGAGATGAGGCACAATTAATTTATTTGTACTGTCTGTGGAGGCGTATGCCAGCTAATGTAGTGCAAGAGCTTTTATCTTTCTGTTTGTAATGAAGAGGGGCAGGCTGCTGGCACATTGACAAGGATTACTGATGACTCATTCTCGGACTGCAGAGTGCTTTCTTCTGAAATCATAAAATGCATGTACACACACACACACACACACACGTGTGCACGCACGTACATGCAGGCCTAGTTCCTGCCTGAAATAGGCATAACCGGTTCGGGAAAGTTCAGGTGCCTCGGAAGCACTGCCGGAGAATGAGAAAGGGGTGGACGAAGCCATTCCCCCAGCCCCTGGCTGGGCCTGACGGAGGGCAGGACCCCTGGCCCAGCAGGGACCCTGCCTTTTGAGACAGAAAGTTCCTGCTTTATGCTCCAGTATGCAGTCTTGTCCCTTGGCCATGTCCTGGTGGGGCCTGGCAGCAGATTTCCCTGGGGGAAGCTGCTCGACACCCCCGAGCAGCTCCTCGTGGGCTTGGCTTTGTGAGGCCGTGGGTTCTGGGCCTGTTTGATGTGAGCCTGCAAGTTCTCTCTGTCTGGTCTTTGCCTGAGTCCCCAGGCCTGGCTGAGGCTCTGATAGTTGTGGGTTAGCCCGTCCCTGATTTTGACACTCTTCCGAAGAAATAGTTTATGTAGTAGCTAACAGCATCTGCATGGCCCTAGACAGTATATAAGGCGTTCTGGTGTTACATCAACTCTGAGTTGTTTATATTGTTATCCCCATTTTATGGATGTGGAGATTCAGGTGCACGGAGGTTAAATAACCCGATGATCAAGCAGCTAGCTGGTAGAAAGGTAGTGGTGATGAAAACCAAGACTTTAGACTCTAAAACCTGACCTTGTGATCTTTTTACCACATTGATTCATTAAGGACAGAATTGGAAAAAATTCTCTGTAAGAAGGATATAACCAATCGGCCAGAAGAGGTATTTAAGAGAGACTACTACATCTATGTCTCTAGTTTGTGGAACAGCAGGAAGCTCACAGGATACCTTCAGAAGACCTGAAAGCAATTTCCATTGCCCCCTTTTGCAGAGCAAGAGACTCTAAAGCTGTGTAAGAAGTGTTGCGTCCCGTGTCAGGTGGCTGGCCCAGCTGGCTGTGCAGTGGAGGGCTAAACAGAATGGTGAGGGCCGCACGGACCACTGTTAACCTGCAGAGCTGGAAAGAAGCATGTGGCTCCTACAGACGAGGACACTTTGGCCTGGACAGACACAGAGAGAGGTTCCATTAGGAGGAATTCCATTCATGTATCCATCCATGCATCTGGCAGACGTTTATTGAGCCCGTGCTGGGCTGGGAGATGAGGCGTGGGCTGTGAATGAGGCAGACACGGTCCTGACTTCAAGGAATAGACAACGTGCAGAGAACACGGCCGAGGAGCCCCTCCAGGATGGCCACTCGGGCTACAGTGTGTGAAGCCAAGGGTGCCCTGGGCACAGAGGAGGCTCACAGAACTGTGTGTGTGTGTGGGGGGGGGGGGGGCAGGGGGCGTGAGGGCGTAGTTGGGAAAGGCTGCTTTTTTTTTTTTTTTATGATTTTTAAAATTTATTCGTGAAAGACACAGAGGCAGAGACCTAGGCAGAGGGAGAAGTAGGCTCCCTGTGGGGAGCCTGATGTGGGACTCGGTGCCAGGGCCCCGGATTATGACCTGAGCCAAAGGCAGTCGCTCAACCACTGACCCACCCAGGTGCCCCAGGAAGGGCTTCCTTAACAGAGCGGTACTTGCGGTGAGACCTGAGGGTAGAACGGACAGTCCTTGAGCACCGAACACTGGGCCTCCCCATTCTCTGATCCGATCCAGCAGCAGCTGGTGCCAGGAACAAGGCCCTATGTGCTTGGAGGTGGCAGGCAGTAGGCTCCGTGAGCCTCAGGGGTAGTAGGAAATGCTCACTCGAGGCCCTCACTGGGCAGCATGGTAGCCAGTGGCACCAGTGGTGGCATCTGGATTAAGATGGCCCAGAAGCATGCAGTGACCATTGCCTTCGACTACTTAGTAGTAGGAAAGAGTGTGTAAAAATCTCATTAATGGTTTTTAAGTATCAATTATGGGTTGAAATTGGGGTTGGGTTAATAAAAAGTTACTGAAACTAATTTCACCTGTTTCTTTTTGCCCTATTTAATGAGGCGACTAGAAGACGTACCATGACATGCATGGCTCACGTTGCACTTTTGTTGGGCAGCGATGCTAGCTGCGCAAAGAGAGGCCTGAGAGGGGAAGTGGGTTGTTGATGAGAGCACAGGATTTTGGGGGAAGAGGTGAGACTCCGGTCCCAAGGCATAGTCTGGGGCATTTCTTACCCCCTCAGTACCTCCCTGCCCTTCGTTCTCGCATGGTCCTGACAGCTGGGGAGAGAATGAAGTCAGAATGCCCCCATGCAAAGCACATTTTGTGATGAGCTATGGTTCTCCTTGTAAAGAAACCATTTAGGATGAAGATGATGTATACCATACAGTGTACTGATGGTTTAAAAGATGAGAAATTTGGCCAATTGCAGACTAAGAAGAGGCTGGCGTGTAGGAAATGTATTCAGCACACAATGAATTATTGACTGGGGGTGGATCTTTGTGAGATGTCGTTGATAAGAAAATTCCATTTTTGTTGCCCTTGGCTTGCGCTGCCCCAGGAATTCCCTCACTTCTCACACTGGAGTTTCCATCCCGGCTTTCACAGTCCTTGTTTCTTGTCTGGTTTCATCTCAGAGGGCCGTTAAGGGCTATCCCATTTCCTTTTTTCTTATCTTCAGGTATTTAGTACAGATTCTGCTCCCGTCCCCTGCCCTTGCCCAGCCCTCATTCAAAATTAGAGTTTTTTTTTTCTTTTTTTAAAAAAGAATGTATTTATTCATGAAAGAGAGAGAGGTGAGACATAGGCAGAGAAGCAGGCTCCCTGTGGGGAGCCGGGTGAGGGACACCATCCTGGGAGCCTGGGATCACACCAAAGGCAGACTGTCAACCGCTGAGCCACCCAGGGATCCCAAAAAGTAGTGTTGTTTCTATGATTTTTTTTTTTTTTTGTAAGCAGAAATGGCGTAAGGCACAGTATTCCATGTTTTCCAAAAGTTCATGTTTTGCTACTTTGCTTTTAAAGGAAAGACCTACATCAGTAACTGTTTTCTCCAACCAACCAAAAGAAATCTGAAGAGGATTTTCACTTTTATGAGAAAAACTGTTGGTGTAGTCCTGTAGGTCTTTCCTATACTCACGTAGGTCTTTCATAAGAGCGAAGTGTCATAGCTTAAACTTCCAGGTTACCTCTATTGTAATCTTAAAACTCACGCCTCATTAGATACTTGTTGAATGTATTGACATTCTGTCACTATTTACGGGAACCGGGACGTGTCCAGTTATGTGCTGGGCTCCAGAGATGCTGTGCTGAGCGCAGCACAGCCCCTGCCCTCAAAATGCTCACCGTTGGGAAGGAGTTACCTGGCCGAGGGAGAGGACTGTGGGAGAGACATGGTAAGCCTTCTCAACTGCTACGTCTTGTGACTCAAAGGATGACTTGGTGGAAGATAGCAGAGGAGGGAGCTCAGAGGCAGCTGTAAGAGACAGCACACTTTCTTATTGCAGTGAAATCAAGGAGCTGAGTTGGCCTGGGACCAGCCTCTGCAGGTTCCAGCACCGTGACAGTGTTCGAGATTAACGTTGCACCCGTTATAGACATCAGTGACACTTTTCATTGTCCATTTACAGAACCCCAAAGATGGTACAGAGCATGGACAGCCAACGGCCGTCCTCCATCAGGAGTGACCGGGCTAGTTGGAAGGCTCTCCGAGGACCAGTGGCAGAGGCAGCTTGGCAGGGCCAAGCAGGGGGTATTTGAGGGGCATGAAGTAGCTCTGACCTGGCATTAGAGGTGGCAGGCGGGCAGACGGTCATTTCAGCAGGAGATAGCATCTGATACTCATCCCTTTGGGCTAGTCTTGTAATAGCCGCACATAAATAAGCTGCCTCCAGTGTGTTCCCAGAATATCTCCGTCTGCAAAATGTCTTTGAGGGGATGTTTGACTTGCGAGCATGTGGCTGATAAAATAAATACATTTTAAAAATGTAAACCTCTCTGTGAGTCTCCTCTCTCCCCTGGGAGAAATGAGGCCCTCCTTTATCCTCTTTTCTGCCCTAAGTGTGGAATTCCTGCCATGCTTCGTAAGAAGAAATATTTTTGGAATGTAGCACCTGCAGAAGTAAAAAGGGGCTCGGTGCAGACCATTGGGCCGTGGCTATTGTGTGGGTGGCTTCTCGGTGGTTCATGAAGAGATACCAGCCCTGACACCTGCAAAGCATTTGAGGAGCTGGGCCAGGGTTGGAGGAGCCGGAATTCAGAGGGACTGAAGTTGTTAGCGGAGCTTTGTGGGCAGGCGGCTGTGATGGGAAATTCTCTCTGAAATCGGAGGGCCTTTTACTATTCAGTAACATCTGGTCAGAACAGGACTTGGCGCCTAGACGCATACTGGCATGATGTAGGAATTTAAGATCTAGTTGTTGAACAAGTGAATGACTGAATAAATGAGTAAATGAATGAATGAATGAGGCCCTTTTCTGGGCTTTCAAGCTCTTGTGGGATGAGCTTACCCGAGTCTTCCCCTTGCTTCTTGGTGGCTCTGTGTGGCCCAGCAGTAGCATTATGTTGTGAGCATGTGAATCACCTGGGGATCTTGTTGAAGATGCAGATTTGGATTACATGGATTTGGGACAGGGCCCTGGAATCTGCACATCTAACACGTGCTGAGGTGATGCCAGTGGTGGTGGTGCTTCACAGGCTACACTAGAAGTAGCAGGACTCAGTTAGGGTCAGTCAGGTCATCGGTATGTCTTTCATGAGTTCCTAGCAGCACTAGGGATCATGGGTAAAGGCAGAGGGCCTTGGTCCTGGTCTTAAAAAACCTGGAGCCACAGTGTAGGAACCTGGAGCCACAGTGAGGGAACCTGGAGCCACAGTGAGGGAACCTGGAGCCACAGTGAGGGATCCTGGAGCCCACAATGAGAGAACCTGGAGGCCACAGTGAGGGAACCTGGAGCCCACAGTGAGGGAACCTGGAGCCACAGTGCAGGAACCTGGAGCCACAGTGAGGGAACCTGGAGCCACAGTGAAGGATCCTGGAGGCCACAGTGAGGGAACCCGGAGCCACAGTGCAGGATCCTGGAGCCCACAGTGCAGGATCCTGGAGCCCACAGTGAGGGATCCTGGAGCCCACAGTGAGGGATCCTGGAGCCATAGTGAGGGAACCTGGAGGCCACAGTGAGGGGACCTGGAGCCACAGTGCAGGAACCTGGAGCCACAGTGAGGGAACCTGGAGCCACAGTGAGGGAACCTGGAGCCACAGTGAAGGATCCTGGAGGCCACAGTGAGGGAACCCGGAGCCACAGTGCAGGATCCTGGAGCCCACAGTGAAGGATCCTGGAGCCCACAGTGAGGGATCCTGGAGCCATAGTGAGGGAACCTGGAGGCCACAGTGAGGGGACCTGGAGCCACAGTGCAGGAACCTGGAGCCACAGTGAGGGAACCTGGAGCCACAGTGAGGGATCCTGGAGGCCACAGTGAGGGAACCCGGAGCCACAGTGTGGGAACCCGGAGCCACAGGTGGAAACCCGGAGCCACAGTGAGGGAACCCGGAGCCCACAGTGAAGGATCCTGGAGCCCACAGTGAGGGATCCTGGAGCCATAGTGAGGGAACCTGGAGCCCGCAGTGTGGGAACCTGGAGCCCACAGTGAAGGATCCTGGAGCCCACATTGAGGGAACCTGGAGCCCACAGTGAGGGATCCTGCAGCCACAGTGAGGGAGCCTATAGCCATAGTGAAAGCCTGTAGTCCTAGTGAAAAGAACCTGTAGTCATAGTGAAAGATCAGGACTCATCCTCAGAAGCTGGAGAAAAAGCAATTCATCATTATACTCTGTGGGATGAGAAGTGGTCAGGGGAAGCCGGCAGACTGGAGGGCTTTGTGCAGATGCTGCTTGAGCCAAGCGCAGTAGGATCATAGGATCTTGGCCTTAGAGTCGGGTCTGCTTCCAGCGGAGTGGGATGCCTATAGCTTGCTCCATCAGCTGGCCATCAGCTTCGGCTTTACATGCTCTCGTGATGGAATGTATCACCTCTCGCTTGTATAGCACTTTATTGTTTCCAACGCAGTCTCACAGGCTTTTTCTTGAAATGTCAGCAGAACCTCTTGAGATCATATACATTTTACTGTCATTTGGCAGATGCGGAAATAGACTTCTAGAGATTAAGTGACTCATTTAAGGCCGTATTGTTTCCATTGGTACCACTGGGATCCGAACAGTTTGATTCCCTGTTGAATGTCCTTTTAACTGTACTCCGCTTGGCCCTGATTTGGTGAGAGAGCAGAGAGGTAGATCCTACAAGCTTGGTTGAGGATTTGAATTTATAGGAGAGAAATAGAGGCTGTGTGCATTCTGGAACATGGATGGCTCAGCATCCACCAAGGAATTGGAGTTATATAGATGAGAAGGAACTTTGAGGTCATTTAGGAGGCACTAGCCCTATACTCATGGAGGCTTCTACAGTGCATTCCCAAAGAGCCTTAATACCTCGTAGAGGCACATGTATTTGAGGGGGAGCTCCCAACGACAAAGGACCATATTTATTCCACTCTCTCACACTGAGCCAGACAGGGTCTCCTCAATCCTCACCCATTAATCCTAACCCCCCTCTCTTGCTGGAGCCAGACAGTATGAGCCTAATTGCTGTTTTTATATGATAGCCCATTTAGATTTTCTTTTTTCATCTCAGAGTTTTCAAGATATGTTTGTTAGGAAACAGAGAAAAACTATGGAGAAGCAAAAGAAAAATTTAAGACTGCCCATAATTTCACCACATTTAGTGTTGTCAGCCCCACACGACATAGTCTTCCAGACAGGTGGTAACTCCGCTTTTGGTGCGTAACTCATGCTTTTGTTTCTACAGAATGGATAGTTTGTGCATAATATTTTATAATTTTCTTTATCTTATAAATAGAATTTTATGACTATCTTTCCTACTAAGAAATTTTTGATATTGCAGTTGGTAACATGTCATAACGAGAATGTAATTTATTCGCTTTTGCAGATGTTTTGCCTGCACCCTCTCAGTTTGGGGCAGTCATAAGCCATGCTATAATAAAGATTGTTCTAGTGCCTTTCTTGTTTAGGTAAGCTGCATCTCTGGAAGTGGGATGGACAAGCCCAAGACTAGTTGAAGGTGTCACTCATGGCCTCCCTAAGTTATTCATTCCCCGGCCTCCTCATCTTCATCCCACTTGAGATGTGGCTTCACACTCCTGACTGCTCTCTGAAATGTGCTCACTTGTGACCATTCATCCCTCTACAGTCTCTGGGGTCCAGATTTGAGATCTCACTTTTCTTACTCTGAATGCAGCATTTCTAATCAGGGCAGCCTGCTATTGCATTAGCTTTTATAGCAGCCTCGTCACACTGAGTCATTGAGCTTGTGGGCAACCCAATCCCTTAAGACTTTCTCATGTGATCCTCTCTACCCTATACTTGTGAGTTGGGTTTTTTTTTTTTTTTTTAATGGGACCTAAGTGCATGACTTGACATTTATCCTTATTAAATTTCCACCTCGTTAAAGTCAGCCGGTCATTATATCCTTTGAGATAGTATCAGGAGCAGACTCTATCATTCTTCATAGTCACTGTCTCTTCCAACTCCCAGTCACTGGCAAATTCCATTGTCAAATGATTCAGCAAATCCCGGCAATCCTTTACGTCTCCATCTTCCTTACTATATTGTGACTTCTTTGGGGCTGAAACCATGTCCTGTTATTTATCTTAAAAAACCCACTTTCTGGGGATCCCTGGGTGGCGCAGTGGTTTAGCGCCTGCCTTTGGCCCAGGGCACGATCCTGGAGACCCGGGATCGAATCCCACGTCGGGCTCCTGGTGCATGGAGCCTGCTTCTCCCTCTGCCTGTGTCTCTGCCTCTCTCTCTCTCTCTCTCTCTCTCTGTGTGACTATCATAAATAAATAAAAATTAAAAAAAAAAAAGAAAAAACCCACTTTCCACTTCCATGTTTTCATATGTGTCCTAGCAGATACCTAGAAAATGTTGCCATGTAAATAGTTGTTTTGATTTAACTCCAGGGAGGGATGCGGGCATGGTTGTGATATCACAGTGATAAGTATAGAGAAGTCCAGGCTGGGTCCCTGGATGAGGTTGAAGAGACAAAAACTGAGAAGCAGATGCAATGAAGGTAAGTTCAGACGCTGTTGAGCTTGCTCCGGGGTTGACTGTTTCGGCTTGAGCTAACTGTTGAGATGGATCTTGATGTCTTCCAGAAAGACAGACAGTGGAGGGATTCCTCAGGGCGCCATCAGTGTGAATGCCTGAGGCAGTGAAAACTTGAGTTGGGACCCAAGGGATGGCAGGGGACATGGTGTTTGGTGGGAGAGCGGAGGACAAGAAACCACCTACCTTTGAGAATTATGTTGAATAGTGACTGTATAGAGGGTTCTTATCTGACTCCATACCGTGAATTTTAGAACAAAAGATGTCCTCTCTTTTTCTTTTTATACTGTCAGAGTTTAAGGCTCAGAAAGTTAAGACCTACTCATGATTGATTACCCTTAGGTCAGAGGCTGAACTGAAACCAGAACCTGGGAGCTCAGATTCTTTTCCTGCAACCAGTACTCTTGAAGCAGACCTGCTGTGTGAGGCAGCATGAAGTTTCCTGCATTTACCCACTTTGGGGCCATTCTTGGGCCCCTCTGTGTTTCTGAGCCTCAGGCCCCCCCACCTGTAAGAGGGAAATAATACCACACCACTTGCCTTTTTTGGTTGTTGCAAAACACACACGAAATGGTGCTATGAGAAGTAATCTCTGAGCACTGGGCTTGGGACACAGCTGCTTCTAGGTCAGGGCCTGTTGAATTGCATGACCGTGAACTTTGCAGCATCACTTAACCTCGAGAGAGTTAATGGGCAGGAGCCTGACTGTTCCAACTCCCCAAGTCCCCTGTGTGGCTGTGGTCTTTTCCAGGCATGAAGGCAGCTCTGAGGCCCCTGCTTTTCACCCCTTAAGAGGTTTGGTGGTCCTGGTTAGAACCAAGGCTCTTGTTTACTAAAAAAAGGAAGCTTTCTTCTAGGAAGAGAAAGAGAGGTTCTTTTAGGGGCTGGGTCCAGTTACAGAGAGTTTGAGCCCCTCCAGCATTACCCCTGTGGTTATCCTGGAAACCGAAAGCCTTCTTCATTGGTCAAACCATAGTTATTTATGCAGGGTGAGCTTGCAGGTGTTTGCGGTAGACACGCAATTTACCTGTCCTGTCTCTCCCGACATACAAGCGGTATTTCTCACACTTCACTGGACTAGGAGAAGCCTAGTCTATATTTATACATAGATGTGTACTTAAATAACACATGCATGTGTGTGGATGTACATATATACATAGCCAGACCTGCACTCACAACTGGATATACAGAAATGTGCAAACACGCATGTATATCATTTTAACATAGGAAAAGATCTAAGATATTGAAGCTCGGCTTAGCCTTTTATGTTGATCAAGTGTTAATGTGCTACAGGCACTTTAATTAGTAAAGGACCTTCAAATGAGGAGATGGGAGGCGGAGAATAAACTCTCGCTAATTGTCATTGTCTGGAGGAGTCTAGGCAGCAGAAGAGAAGTTGAAGCGCTTTAGGTGTTTGGCTTAGGAGTCCTTTCCCTCCTTTCCACTGTAGAACCACTGAGGGTTTTCATCCCAAAGGCTAGTAGCCAGAGGACTCACTTTGCATCCTCCTCTTGCCCCCCCACCCCATCCTTTGTGGTTCATTCAGTCTGGGTTAGTCTTGGGGAAAGGGATTTCTACAGGAAGGAGAAGTAGGAAAAAAAGATCTTGTCCTACTGTAGTGGTTCTGTCCCTCCTGGTCCTTGCCCTAGATCAGATCTGGCCTTCCTGGTCTTGCCCTTTCCAGGCATATCCATGTATGTTACCTCGTCATCCTGGAAGGAGGATACTGAGGCAGGGCAGCATTGAACGCACAGCCTGGTACACAGCTGCAGGGGGTGGGGGGCATGCATTCAAAGTCAGGGCTCCCTACCACACCGCAGCTCTCTGGGCAGGCCTCTGCCCGCCCTCCCTGCCTCTGAGCCTCCTTTGTACCTTTTGGGGGTACCTGCTATGTGCATGCGGTGTTCTGGATTCTGGGATTGTGGCTGACCTACCTGCCTGTCCCTGGGCTGTGAGGTCTGTGAGGGAGGAGTGTGGTGGTTACCCATCTCCATCTCTGCAGCCAGAGCCTGGCCCGAAGTTGCCATGTGCATACTGAAGGCTGATTGAATGAGTGCTTGCATGTGTTTTATGACACCCAACTAAACTATGAGTGGGCCGTACCTACCACTGGTTTTTAGCCCAACAGAAGTTGGCCACACTTTATCTAGCCATCTAGAGAAGTCAGTGAGGCCGTCCTTCAGGCACTTCTTCAGGGTGTGTGAATTGTGGACAGGAATCTCCTTTAACATGGTAATATGATTGTGATATTTGTTTACTCTGGCAAATAGTTGGCCTCTCGGATGTCTGAATCACCGCACGGTGTCCTGAAATCCCAAGTGCATCCTTTTTTCTTCTCACTTATTATTTCTGATCAAAACCTGAATATGCGAGCATGTTTACAGTCTATTAGACCAAAGAGCTTATTTTTTTCCTAGCCTTTTTTTTCCCCCATTGCCCCACCTAGAACAAACTATTTAAGAAAGACAGGTTTGCGTGGTAGCAGTGTATCTTAAAATAAAGATGAATTAAGTTTAAAGAAGGAATATGAAAATTGGAAATATTTTATCTAGGATTTTAGTGATCTTGTTGAATTCAAGTGAGATAAGTGAGATTGTTGTAAAGTGAGATAGTAGTGGTTATCTCTCTTCCTTTGAACATAGAGTTTATCAGTGATTCTTAAATCTAAAAAGTGTCTACCTATGAATAAACACTGTTTTCTGTTTCAGATGAAGGTATAATCTTCAAAGCTTGTGGGATAATGGTTGAATGTATTAAATATAGAATTTTTGCCAAATTTGATGGTCCTGTGGGATGTGATGGGTTCCAACTGGAACCTTGATTTTTGATACATTTGCAAAGAAATAGGTAAAGCAGGAAGAAAAAAGCAGGGAACATTTCTTTGAGATAGCCAAACAAAGCTTGGTTCGCTTTTATTTATTTTTTCTTTTAAAGATTTTATTTTTTTAAAAGATAGTGTGTGTGTGCATTAGCCCAAGGTGAGTGGGGAAGGGGCAGAGGGAAAGAGAGAAGCAGGCTCCCCACTGAGCCCAGAGCCCAGTGCAGGCTCCATCCCAAAACTCCAGGATCATGACCTGACCCGAAGGCAGACACTTAACTGACAGGGCCACCTAGGTGCCCTGCTTGCTTCTCTTTTAAATGGGTTGCTATGAATGAAAATATTTTTTCCTTTCAAAATTTATCTGTAATTCTATTATAAGATCTACTTTTAAAAAGTGTCTTTTATTATTTGAGAGAGAAAGAGCGTGCACAAGCTGGGGAGTAGTGGCAGATGGAGAGGGAGAAGCAGACTGCTTGCTGAGCAAGGAACCCTCCATGGGGTTCTATCCCAGAACCCTGGGATCATGACCTGAGCTGAAAGCAGACATTGAACCAACTGAGCCACCCAGGTGCCCCCAAAAGTGTCTTTAAAATGGAAATTACCATCTTTCTTTTTTTTTTTTTTTTTCTTTCTTTAGAGCTCTTAAGTAGCATGTGGGGTGAGGCAGCAGGAGAGGTAGAGAGAGAAATCTTAAGCAGACTCTACCCTCAGCGCAGAGCCCTACATGGGGCTTTTGATCTCATGATCCTGAGATGACGATATGAACCAAAATTAAGAGTCTGATGCCTAACCGACTAAGCCACCCAGCCAAAGATAATCACGATCTTTTATTATTTTGTTAGAAATAGTCTGCATCTTCAAAAAAGAACAGTGTTAGAACATATATGGTCTATTCTTTTTTTTTTTTTTTTAATTTATGATAGTCATACAGAGAGAGAGAGAGAGAGAGAGAGAGGCAGAGACATAGGCAGAGGGAGAAGCAGGCTCAATGCACCAGGAGCCCGACGTGGGACTTGATCCCGGGTCTCCAGGATCGCTCCCTGGGCCAAAGACAGGCGCCAAACCGCTGCGCCACCCAGGGATCCCCCATATATGATCTATATATATGATGTGGCCAGTATACATAATGTAGTCTATAATATTTATGACACTTTAAAAAGATTCCCATTTTGGACAACGCAGTCCTGCATGGGCCAGAAGTCCACTTGTTCTGGTAGACAGCTGAACGGAGTAGAAAGAACATTACACATGAGAGCTACCAATACAGTCCTATTTCAGCTCCCTTGTTCACCGTTGAGGAATCCGAGGCCCAGGCTGGGAAGAAAAGGAATTACTCAAGGTGTGACTATGGCTATGCCCTGTCTTACCCAGCACAGGCTCAGCTCCTCAGTCACTCAACTTGTATAATCAAGATGGTGCCACTAATAACTAGAAGATTAAAAAAAATTTACATAAAAGAGAGTAATCATTATCTCCTTTTAAAAATGCCCTGAGTCTCAGCTCCTCTGTCTTGTGGTGCTCCAGCATGGATGAGCCTGGCTTATGCTTGCTTCACTCCTACGGTTTGCCCAGTGATTGGAGAGGGAGGAAGAAAAGGAAATAGACTTGGCTCAGTAGCAAATTCAAAAATTTGTTCTCCTTTGTGACACATGGACTGAGAAACTTGGAGGTGTGATGAGCAGAGCGGCATCAGGGGCAATGAAGTAATTGTGGCAGAAACACATACAAGAAAGAATACTGTGCTGTACCGTCTGCCTTAAAGAATGGAAAATGCACCATGCAAAGACCAAGCAATTACTGCCTCTGCCTTCTGAGCTGACCCCTGAGGATCAATAAAGATTTAGCAGCCTTAAAGAATGATTTTTGGTTTTAGCCCAAAGCGTAGGTGCCTGATAAATTAATCAAACTGCCATTTAAACTTGACCTCAAGAGAATTTGCAGAGGTGACCTAAGCCATTGTACTGAACCTGGCACCTGACTCTCAGCCCAGGACTTCAGAAGATGGGCATGGACCTTTCCCTCCTGGGAGCTCTACTTGCTGAAAATCCCCTGTTCACAGATAAAAATCCCCCGTACCTAATGGAGGTGGCAGGAGGCCTGTGGGGATCTCTGCAAGTAGACCCTCTTCCCTGTTTCAGGTTAGAATCTTTGGGTTTTCTGCGAGCATTGACAGGTCTTCTTCATCACCCTTCAAGACAACCCTGTCTGTGAGCTTTGAAAATCAGAGCCATATTCTATCCCTCTCCTTTTTCCAGCAGTTAATTTATTAATTCAGTGTTTATTTTATTTATTTATTTTTTAAAAAGATTTTATTTATTATTCATGAGAGACACAGAGGGAGAGAGAGAGAGAGGCAGAGACACAGGCAGAGGGAGAAGCAGGCTCCATGCACCGGGAGCCCGAAGTGGGATTCGATCCCAGGGTCTCCAGGATCGCGCCTGGGCCAAAGGCAGGCGCCAAACCGCTGCGCCACCCAGGGATCCCTAATTCAGTGTTTATTAAGGGTGATCAGTGTTGAGCCAGGTCCCGAGGACACACTCAAATAAGATAAGGGTGCTGCCTGCAGGGAGCTTGACAGGGAGCCAGGTACAGGCCCTCACAAAGGTGCTCTGGTACGACGGCATGATAGTGTGGGAGCATGTGACCAGATTCCTCCAGACTGGACTCAGATATCCAGGAAGGCTCTGGAGGGAGCGATATCCCTGCTGAAGGGGGAAGCATCTTGGAAAGATGCATGTGACACCTGTGTGCTGTGTGAAGTGAGTGCTGCAGCACTGAGAGTTATGTTTGGATTCCATGGGAGAGATGCTCTCACTTGACCTGATTTCTTTGCTTAAGGGGTCCCATTTTATCTGCTGTCTGCCTACCTACCTATGTATCCACCTACTTATCTAGTAATTTTATTTGAGGTAAAATGCATATACTGTAAATTTACTATCTCAACCATCTTTAAGTGTGCAGTTCAGGAGCATGAAGTACATTCACTTTGTTTCGCTACCATCATTGTTAGTCCTCTCTAGAACTGTTCTCTTGGAAAACTAAAGCGCAGGCCTATTAGTGCTGCGTGGAAGTGCCGGGAAGGCTTTGCCGTAGAGGTGGCAATGGACTTGGCCTCTGAAGTATGTGTGGGGGCTTTGTAGGTGACTAAGGGGAGGAAAGAGGTATCTGCGGAGCCGCAGATGGGAGACTTGTCTACGTACAGGCAGCCTGGGTCGGTAGTTAGCAGTTTAGACTCTAGAGTCAGTCTGTGTTCAGATCTTGGCTTTGCCACCTCTGTGGGTGAGGTTGGGCAATTTATTTTCTCTTTGTGTCTTGGTTTCCTCCTTTCTAAATGGGAGTGATGATGGTACTTTTCTTACAGGATTGTTACGTGAAGTTAAATGAATCGACATATCAAGTGCTTCCTGTAAGGCTTGGGTTCAGAATACACACTCTGTGTTAGCTACTGTGATTGCTGCTGTAATGCTAGGGGAACGTCAGGCTCTCAGGTCTGCCTGAAACTTCTGTATTTGAAGCTAGTGACTAGACATAGAAAGATGGAGACTGGCTCCTGGTGGGTCCTGGCCATAGAGAGGCTTCAAGGAGCCACAGGTGTCTGACTTCTAAGCTTCTATTTTGCATTCAAGTGCTTGAATGTCTTAAGTTGTAGCCGATTACTTAAAAATTCTTTAAAAAAATTGGATTCCTTTAAAAAAATTACAGAAACTATATAACATGAAAAAAGTATAAGACAAAAACCTATAATGTCACCTTCCTAACAGTAACTTTTTAAAAAAAGATTTTATTTATTATTTGAGAGAGAGTGATCACAGAGGAGGAGAGAGAAGCAGACTCCCCACTGAGCAGGGAGCCTGATGTAGGGCCTTCATCCCAGACCCTGGGATCATGACCTGAGCTGAAGGCAGACGCTTAACCACCTGAGCCACCCAGGCACCCTGAGAATAACTTAAAAAAAATTTTTTTTTCAATTATTTTATTTCTGTAGGTATGGGCATAAAACTGAAGTAATTACATATCTATACATATATGCAATTTATTGTATACATAATACATGTAAATATGTATTTTATACTATATATGGATACATATATGCCCCTAATTTTATACTTACACAAATATATATTTTATAATGTATACATATACACACAATTTTGTGTTTTGGTTTTTAAAATCCGTATTCTTTGAGATGTTTTCCCTAATGTTTCAGTCTGTTTTTCTTTTTTATTTACTTTATTTTTAAAGATTTACTTATTAATTCATGAGAGAGAGAGAGAGAGAGAGAGGAGAGGCAGAGGCACAGGCAGAGAGAGAAGCAGTGTCCCTGCAGGGAGCCTAATGTGGGACTCAATCCCAGGACCCGGGATAATGCCCTGAGCTGAAGGCAGACGCTCAACCACCGAGCTCCCCAGGCTTCCCTTTTTTAAAAAATTTATTTATTATTATTTTTTTAAAGATTTACTTATTTATCAGTCTGTTTTTCTTATAAACAGAGACAGTTTTCCTTTGCATTCATGTACTCTGATTTTCTTCATCATTCCACTGTTCATAGTATTATGGATGATTCTGTAATGTGTATCTTTGTGATCCTAATGTTTTTCTTTATAGAATTATCTTTTCAATAGATTTCTAATATGAGGGTTACTAAGTCAAAGGATTTAAGGCTTTGAGGCTCTTGGTAAATATAACCATTTGGATCTTCACATGCACACCTAGTGAGTGTATTCCCTGTGTCCTAGTCACTGCAGATGTTACTATCAACTTCACAGATTTGCTGATTGGGACATTGAAAGTCACACCTTCAGTCTGTTTGAATTTGTCCTTTATCCCCTCTCCTAGCAAAGAGGGGAAAGTCCCATACTACTTCTCTTGTGTGACTTGTCCATTTATCTCCTTTTCTGGTTGTGTTTTTGATATTTTCTAATACAAATTTGAATAGTTTATTTACTGTAAATATTAGCTTTGTGTTGGAAAAAAGTTCAGGTGCAGGAAATCTAAAAAGAGAAGGGCAAAAACTCTTTGCCTGCCCTGCAGTAGAGCTAGACTTGCTCCCTCTGGTTGTGTTCTGGGGAGGGAGAAGGAAACATGTGTTTGCCATGTGCCAGCCCTGCTGGGATCACAGTGACCCGAGTCTGGACTCTCCCAACACCCCTTCTTTTCAGTGGCCTTTTGTTGTGAGCAGAAAAATAGAACGACTGTCTGTTATCTCAGCTCTGTGTGCTCACTTCAGTCACAGGATCTCCTACACCTCATGTCCTGTATCCTGTAAGCACCTAGTACAGAGCCAGCACACAGTAGGCAATCTGTTTTCATCTATCATGGGTCAGAGGTTAGAAAGCACCTTCCCTGACATCCTTTTACCCACTCCAATACTTGATACAGCATCCCTGTGAAGAGATGTCTCAGCCATTCCTTGATTGCCTCCAGTGCTGGGAGGTTCATTCTATCACAGAAACAGACTTTAGACTCAAGGTGAGATGGATCTGGGTTTGACTATTTGACAAGTAGATGACGTAATGTTTCTAAACTTCACCTTCTTCATTATCTGAATAACAAGTATAATAATATCACATCTCAATATAGTTGTGATGAGGATTAGGAGAAATAATAGAATTCAAGTCGTGGCGCTCCTGTCTGCCTTCCATACTCACAGCAGTGTTAAATAAATCTTAGCTGTGCTTATTATTTTCAGTTATGACTACAAGGTGTTTCCGTAAGCTTTTGCCATTGTATCTGACACTAGAAGTCAAAAATAGCTCCCACAGTGACTTGAAATTTGGGGTATGTTCTTGCCTAGTGGAGATGTGGATGGGCATTGTCTTTGAGCTGATTCCAGCTAGGGCCACCACCCCAGCTGCTGGGAGGGCCTGGGAGGGCCTGGGAGGGGCTGGGCGGGGCTGTAACGCATCCAGGCCAGCTCCTTTTTGGTTTTCAGAGTCTGATTTACGGGCTTCTGGTTTGTTGTTCTTCCCTTTCCTGGCTGATGTTCCTGCCCTGGCATCCGCAGTAGAGGATAGAACCATCCAGAGGAAATGAAATTCTGTTCTACTTACTAGTTATCTATTCCCCGACACAGAAAATAATTCAGATTAGCAAAGAGACAGATAAGGTAGAGATCATGCTTCCAACGGCACAGCAGTACACCCAGCTCCAGAATATTGCAGTTACTGGTATTAGAGGTAAGCCAGTACCAGGGTGATTGGGGCACAGGTTATGTTGTACTTGACTCTTCTACGTACCTCTAGATTTTAGCATTTCGATATTTTGTTTGCTTTAGCTTCCTGAGAATTATAGTTGATGATCTGAGAGTTCCTCCAAGCCTCACGTGATCATACAAATAGCTTTGATCCTTGGGGAGCCAGGATCACTGCTGTTAGTACTTGGTGTATGGATCTTACGCGTATGATGTCCATCTTTGTCTAACCTAACTCACTGTGCCTTGTGGAGAAGAACTTAGTGGGAACAGCTCCCTGCTAGGCGTCTTGGTAAGGGCTTCTTATCAGTTGTCCATTTCAGTTTTAAGGATAAGATATTAAAGAATTTAATGAATTTAAGAAACGGCTGAACTGATGATAATTAAAATTTTAATCAGTGGTCTCTGAGGAGGATGAACAAAATTTAAAAAGCCAATCTTGAGTTGTAAGTTGTCTGTGAACAGGAGGGACGTTTGAAATATTTAATGAACTGTAAGGACATTGACACAAGGGAAATCCCTGGAAGCCCCCAGGTGTGCCAGGCACTTATCCTTTACTTGGATAGTGAGGAGGCCCGGGACTCTGGAGAGGGGTGGGAGTCAAGGGGACAGGGGCATTTGGTGGGCTTGTGCCACTCACTCTCCACCAACTCGTATGAAAGATACCAGTATTTTCGACAACCATCGTGGCCGTACTGGGGAGGTACTGGTGGAGGTGGTGTAGACGGTGCCAGCAGCATCTGAATCGCCTTTGACAGGTGTTCAGAGGTGTTAGATGGATCCCTTGCTCGTAGCTTCCTCTGTCTCACTGCTGAGGGGACTTCTGTTGTGCTGGCCTGATGATCTCCCAGTAGGTGCTCGGAAAGTGTCGCATTAGAATTTAGGGCTATTTGGAAGGTGCCGAGACACATTCCTTTATTCACAACACCCTACAGTGTGACAGGCACAGTCTCTGTCTTCAAGGGTCCCCAGTCTGCACCAGTTTTTTCCCTGCCCTTGTGGATTCCAGGAATCTGTCCTTAGGAAATGATTACAAGGATGTTTGCTGTCACAGCGAACAGTGGGGCAAAACATAAATGTGCACCCATGCGGGGAAAAGTCAAACAATAGCAAACCCACAACATGGAATACTCTACATGGAATACTGTGCTTCTTAAAAATCACAAATACGAAGAGTATTTCAGGACTCAGGATAATGCTGAGTGTGAATGCTGAGAGTGGGTAATAACAGAACCCAAAACTATAAGGGAGTAATAATAATAAAAAATAGGATTAATAAGAATCACGTTGTGAGTGCAAGAAAGTACATCAAAATACATCGTCTGCACGGAGTGGTGTTTGGGGGAGGACTGTGAGTACAGTTCCTCTCCTGTGTATGTTGCCACAGGTTCCACTTTTTGGGTCATCTGTGGGTATGAACTTTACATTTAGAAGTGTTCCATGGCTATTATATGTATTTTTTTTAAATATTTGATTTACTTATTCATGAGAGACACAGAGAGGCAGAGACACAGGCAGAGAGGGAGGAGCAGGCCCCACGCAGGGAGCCCCATGCAGGACTCGATCCCCAGACCCCGGGATCTCGCCCTGGGCCGAAGGCAGATGCTCAGCCGCTGAGCTACCAGGGCTGTTACGTTTTTTATTTTAAAATCCAGTTGTAAGTTTTCAAAATTAACGTATAAGCAGCGGCCGAGGATGCTGAGTCCCGACCTTCCCGACTCGGAGAGACACCGTCAGGCCTTGTGTCGATTGCCGGGAGGGGCGGCCGCTGCCTCGCTGGGTGCCGGCTCCTTGGGGTCCCTGGACGGTGCGGCTCCCGGGGGGCCCTGATGGGCAAGCTCTCCTTGGCTTCTCCTTTGCTCCCTTGCTCCGCCGCTGGCTACCATTGTCCCAAGGTTGCGGGGGCTCTGCTAGCTTGAAACCCAGGGGGCCAGCGCGGAGGCGGGGAGCGTGGCTTCGCTGGGGAAGGATGAGCCGCGGCCCTGGGGTCTCCTCCTCCTCCTCCTCCAGGTGACCCTCCTCCAGAGCTGGGCTCCTAAGGAGAGCTGTTATGGTGGGGTGTTTCGTTTTTTTTTTTTTTTTTTTTTTTTTAAATCAGGATTATTAAAGATCCTCTAGCAGTGGCAGCGCGGTTGGCGATCGCGCGGTGTGGTGTGTCCTGCGTGAGCTGCGTGCGCTCTGACAGCCGAGGAGCGGGCCGGTGAGAGCCTCTCTTCCGGGAATTGGACTGTTTGTAGAGACAGAATGAAACTGTGGGTAATTTCACTGTTTATGTGCTAGTCTCCCCTTGCAGAACTCTGCTGGTAATAGGTCCCTCTCTCAAGTTTTTATTGATGGGATTGGGAGAGGGTTATTTCTTAAAAGTTTAAAAAGGAAAAAAAAAGAAAAAAACACACAATCTGGCTGTCTGCATGTTTACCAGCTGGTCTGGGTGCCACCAAGATTGTCATTTCAAAGACCCCACCTACCGCCCTTCCCCTTTAAGCCTTTGCAGTGGAGTCCTGCTCAGAGCCCCGCTTGCCTTGTAATACAACCCTGATATTTTAACATGAAATATAAACCAATAACTATAAAACAAGGGGATGTTGGAGAACCTTTCCTCATGAAAATGAACTTTTTTTTTAGGAAGCTCATAAAGAAGCCTTTTTTTTTTTCCTTTTCTATTTGGATCTCCTTTCCTTTCCTTTCCTTTCCTTTCTTTTCTTTTTCTTTTCTTTTCTTTCTTTCTTTTCTTTTCTTTTCTTTTCTTTTCTTTTCTTTCTTTTCTTTCTTTTCCTTTCCCTTTCCCTTTCCCTTTCCCTTTCCCTTTCCTTTTCCCTTTCCTTTTCCTTTTCCTTTTCCTTTCTTTTTTTTTTCTTTTCTTTTTTTTTTTTTAATCTGCCTCCCTTCCAGCCCCTTCAGGCCGAGAATCTAATGTGCCAGGGCACAGCAAGTGGCTCTCACACAGGAGGGGTTACAATGAGAAACCCTATCCAACCCGACACGGCTCGGGCCTGGGGTTCACCTGCCCAGCTGGAAAAGGGCATTTCTTGTCGCTGGGTCTGTACCCAGCCTCTAATAAAACAGTTGCCAGGAGCACATTAAAGAGGCATGGTATACGGAGTAAAGCCAGATGAAAGAACAGTGGATGGAGAATCAATAACCTGTTAACTCACTGCAGTGATTGAAGTTAACTTTGTGCGCAGGCGGGGTCAGCCCACATCAAGCCAGCAGAGTTCCTGCACGAGGGGAGCACGGGAGCGACCTTTGATTTCATTTTGGGAAAAAGGATAAAAAATGTGTAAATGCTTTTTATTAGCCTTTTCTTTCTTGAAGGTCTGCCCCTCCTTCAGCAGAGCTAATTAATTAGCTCTGTCATGTTTGGATTTAGTTTTGAGAAAATTAAAGCTGAGTAATATCAGGGATTTGCTGAATGGCAATACTTGTTAAAACCTTCATTGACCCAAATCTGACTTTTATAAAATTAGCAAACTAAATAAGCAAACTAAGGGGAAAAAAAACAAAACAAAAACAAACCCAAACCATCCCCCACGCTTACCCTAACATAATGTTTTTAAAAGCACGTTCAAAGTAGTTATAATATAAATATAAGCTACTCTGGATGGGACACTAAATGAGTTCTTGTAGGGGCTGCAGTGTGATGTTAATAGTTGTGAATTAAAGTATATTTCTTAAAACCCAGGTCCTCTTTGACTCAAACTCAGATGTCTGGTTTTTTTTCTCCTGGGCTTCTCTTTCTGCACTTGGCCTGGACTCGGACTGTGCAGGCCCACTGTTTTTTTGTGGTAACCTGACACTTTGGCCTGCCTACTGCAGCCCCCAGGCCCCAGGGGGAGGACTGGCTGTGAGCTGAGAAGGCTGGAGCCCACGTCCCAGGTGGAGCAGCTGCTGTGGCAGGGCTGTGGCAGGGCTGTCGCTGGGGGTCGGAGCAGGGGTGCCACAGACCTGGGAGGGAGGGGGATGTGAGTCATCTCGGGTGGTGGTTCATTAGGTAACAGGCCCTGCCTTGAAGGGAGGCCAGCAGAGTTTATGTTGAGCCTTAGAGGCCAGCTAGTCAGGGTTTGGGGAGATTAGAGGAAGGTTTTCAAGCCAGTGACTTTTTAATTTTGCGAGTTTGGTCTAGAGTGTGCCTGAGGCTGTCTTTTGTGAGTCCTTAGACAAGGATGAATTTCTAAATAGTCTTAAAAATTGTATTAATATTTTATGTTAAACTAAATCAAATAATTATGGAGCTAAAGTGGGGACGAGGTACAGAAATGAGTGGGATAGAGTCCCTGCCTTCTGAAAATCTGTGGTGTAGCAGGAAAGACAGATATATAAGCAGTAATTAGTAATTATAGCTATATGCATTTGTTCAGCAATTATTTTGAGGACCTGTAAGGTGTCAGGCACAGTTGTAAGACGTGTGTGCACTCATACCCATTAATCTATAAGCATACAGATGATAAATAATGTACCTAATTACTGCCAATAATTGAGATACCTGTACTTTACATGGATCATCTCATAGTCTTTATAACAAGTAGCTAATGTTCTCATTTGCTCCAAAGGGGGGAAAAACAACCCATTGAGACATAACTAACAAGTGGGGAATTCAAAATTCAAACTCTGGTGTTCCAGAAACCTAGGTACTCTTTAGATATATTTAATTGCTTTGCCATATCGGCTCCCCAGATGCACGGTGTAGTCCCTGCAACTCTCGGGGTACCTGCAAAGGAAAACATTCAGCAAACATTTTCTGAAGTGCCAGTGACTTGTCTGGTATTGAGAGATGTTATAGGAACACCAAGGAACTTACTGATGAGCTGGGAGACCGTATCCTAAGAGAAGTCATGGGGAAGCATGCATGTGTGGTATTGGAACTTTGAGATGCTCTGGGGACAGAGAAGTGACATCTCTGAGTGGAGGAATGTGCTAAGGCTTCCCACAGAGAGGTTGGTGCCTTTGGTCTTGGAGGGACCAATAGGTATTCATTAGGTGGAGCAGCTGGTGAGGGAAGCCTCTGAGCGGAGGGACCCAGGTGGCTGAAGGGCTGACGCAGGCAGCCTGCCCTGTCTGGGTTCCATGGAGTAGTCACGTGGTTGGAAAGTAGGGGACTGGACAGGTGCCTGAGAGCAGCCTGCAGATAAGTGGTTAAGGCCACGGGTGCCCCTGTTAGGCAGTTGGGTCCCAGGGTGGCTGGGGGTCTGCTGAAAGATGTTAAATGAGCATATGATAAAAGTCATAATTGCATTTTAGGGAAACTCCTCTGGCCAAAGAAGAGCCCAAGAGAGACTTGCCAAAAATATATCTCCTGGGAACTCTGATTCGGGACTTTTAGCATCAAAGCTGGGATCATATTTTTAAGAAGCCACCTATGATTTTTAAGAAGCCACCCGTGTCTTCCCGACTTGCATCCAGAGCTGGGAACTGGGCAGAAGGTGGTTGTGGGGAGTGGTGATGGTGTGGGCACAGAGGCAGCTGTCCAGCTCAGAGAAGGGTGGTAAGATCCTGCCCCTGAGTCAGGAGCCGAGTCCATGGGGGTGGAGGGTGGTGGAGGGCATGTGACGGAGGGATGGGGGGTCCAGTGGACGTTCTCGGGATTGAGTTGCATCAGAAAGGGGTAGAGGGATAGGATGGGATGATGGCACCCCTGTGGGTGCCGCTCCAGCCGGGTTCCCTGGGGAGTAAAGGCCCTCCGAGGGGGCTGTGGGATTGGGTCCCCTTCCACCCGCGACCTTGGGAATCTTTTGAGTTTTCATAATGCTTTTAGAGAAAGATCCTCAGTGCAAAGAAGCGGCTTTGAAGACGTTAGTGCCTGGTATGCCAGGTGTGTGTGTGTAGTGAGGGTTGGGGTTTGGTTGGTTTGCTCCCGGGCCTTTTTGGCCTTCAAGTGGATCCTACATGGAGAGTCAGGGCAGTCCGTGGGACTGATAGGAAATCAACGCCATGAAAACCCGAGAAAGGGAGACCGTAGCACTAGAGGGAGGATGACAGCAGTGGTGTTCCACAGGTGGAATCGGAAATAGATTCCATTTGACAAGTGAGAGAGGAGCTGAAGATTTGGCCTTGTTCTCTCTACCAGGGTTAGCAGATGGCGTTGGAGGAAGAAGAGATCCTGGAAGGAAACATAAACCTCTAAAGAGACTCTGTGTGTGTGTGTGTGTGTGTGTGTGTGTGTGTGTGTGTGTGTTGGGGAGCTGCAGAAATGTGGATTGAATCCAGGCCTTCCTGCCTGCCTTATTTGATATGGGCTTGTTTGCTGGTGGGATGGGGGAAGGAGGAGCCTTCCCTCAGGTGGTCCGCCGTCCTTCAGAGCACCCTAGGGCATGCCGAAGTCATGCCAGGGAGGCCTGATTCCAGGGTGCCTCAGCCTTTCTGTGGGTAGTTCTCTTGCCCCACTGTGTGTCCTTAAGTGTTTATGAGCTGCTTGGAGCTGGTGCGGTGCACACAGGAGGTGCTCAAGTGTTTATTATTATTATTTTTAATGAGTGGCTTATTGTCTAAAGAGGGAAACCGTACTTATCCTGGCCAGTTTCTAGCCAAAGTGCCAAGATGAATGCTCCAGGCTGAAGTTCAACTGGGTATAAACCAAGGACCACGTTTAAATTTGGAGGACAGAGGTGGGGGCAGGGGTGAGGCTTTAATTGTCTCTGAATTTGCATCCCTGTCCGTGTAAGACCTGTTCTGCAGCTGCTCTGTCACTGTGTCCTCATTAAATGGCAGATTGTGTTTCTCAGTTGAAGAGTGGGGGCTGCATTATATCCATAGCATTGGGAGCCAGTGGACATTTGGGAACAAGCAGGGTTGTATGTTTCTGGTCAGTTTATCCATTTACGTGTGTTGCCATTAGCTGGCGTTTGCATGTTGGCTGTTCTCACGCGGGTGTGTCTGAGAGCGTGGCTGTCTGGTCCCCGTGCTGCCTTGGGGATGACTGTGCTGTCAACACACAGCGGACCAGGGGAATAAGATAGGGAGCAGTAATCGAAGAGCTGGGTGACAGGGTACTGAGCGGAGTTCATCTGGCACCTCTGGCCTGTTTAAAAACACACCTGTATACACTGCCTTTAAAACCTCTTTATTGGGACATCTGAGTGGCTCAGTGGTTGAGCGTCTGCCTTTGGCTCAGGGCGTGATCCTGAAGTCCTGGGATTGAGCTCCGCATTGGGCTCCCTGCATGGGGCCTGCTTCTCCCTCTGCCTGTGTCTCTGCCTCTCTCTCTGTGTCCCTCATGAATAAATAAATAAAATCTTAACAACAACAACAACAACAACATCTTTATCACTTGGAATGCTTGAGGAATGTGTCCTGTTGTCACACTGGCCTTCACCTGGAGGACTGTTCTGGCCTTGGACCACACTGAAAATACTTTTGATTAAAAAACTCTGATTTCAAACCTAAAAAATTACCTGTTCTTCATCCTTTATGCTCCCAGAGAGATGCACACACCCCTTCAGGAGCTGCTGGCGCTCTCCTGGCGTTGCTGGTGTTCTCTTTTTGGCCGTGGTATGAGACGGCCCCGAGCTTTTGTGGTGGTGTGTGAGGGGCCCTGTGTGTGATCCCGCTCAGCTTACTTTTTTTTTAAGCTCTGTTCCAACATTTCTGCTTTCTTGCTTTGTGCTTTCATTGGCACATCACATGCGCAGACACTCTTCTCCCAACAGGGCCCCCTGAGTCCTTGTAATGGGCCTGGTAAGTCCTGAGGCTTCAAGGCCTGCCTGAACCTCCTCCCCTCCTGTGAGGCTTTTGTTGACCCAAGAGGCAGGATCAACTCCCATGTCTATATGCTCCGACAGCACCATGGCCATTCCTCGTCTGATGTCCTGTATTCACTGACTTGCTCAATCATTTATCCACCCATGGATACATTTTTTTTTTTTTTTTTGACATCCACTCAGTCATCATTTTGGGGGAGTGATGGCTGGGTGCCAGGCATTCTGTTAAATGCCAAAGAGAGGGAAATAAATGAAGGCTAGGACCTAAGCCTTGAATATCTCGCAGATCTGTAGAGGAGTCCGACATCGTTCCTGTGCAGCAAGGGTGGTAACTTTTGTCCTGGTGAGCAATGGTGCTTCCTGCAGAAAATGGAGGGAGGGGAGAGGGAAGGCTTCCCAGAGGAGAGATAATGAACTTCAGTATCTGTCCTCCCGGCTGCAAGGCTGCTCCTTGAGGGCAGGGAGGGGGCAGATTTGTTTCTCTCCATTTGTCTAGTGCCGGGAATGTGGTGGCAGACATTGGGAGTGGATTATTAGAAAACAGGAATGATTTCCCGTGTGCTTCTACTCTCTTTTGTTTCAGAATGAATTTTTATTTTTTTAAAAGATTTTATTTATGTATTCATGAGGGACAGAGAGAGAGAGGCAGAGATGTAGGCAGAGGGAGAAGCAGGCTGCCTGTGGGGACTCGATCCTGGGACTCAGGGATCACGACCTGAGCCAAAGGGAGACGCTCAACCACTGAGCCACCCGGGTGCCCCCGTTTCAGAATGAATTTAAGGCAGCTTGCGAGGCTGTAGAATAGCATAAGTTAAAAGGAGTGAAACGCAAGAAGGAAGGGAATGGAGGTGGAGGTAGGGATCTAAAGTGGGTGTGGGAATGAAATCAAACTTGCTGACCAGAATAACCTCCGTGCTTTCTCTAAGGGCTTGCCAGTGTGGCTCGGCGCACTTAGCGGCCAGTGAGTCAAGCCAAGGCCCAGTCAGTTGACCACAGGGTAAAAAAAAAACACATGGTGTCTTGTTATCGAACTTTCCTTTGGGATCTTTGTAAAGAGCACTCTGTGAAATGTGATGAAGGCCATCTCCCAACTTCTTGGAGTGAATCCAGTGACTAATTCATGGGATGGTTCTTTGCTGATGGCATCACATAAAAGCATAATTCTAGTAAAAGCGATTTATCGAGAGCCCCTGGAATAGATTTTTTCTCTAAGGTACGTATGGAATCAGAAAGATTGGTGGTAGCTGCTGTTCGGTCCTGTTCACTTTTATCCAGTCTTCTAATGCCACCTGCCACTGTCCGAGGTCCTAGAGGGCTCAGGGGCTCAATTTCTGTTTCCAGGGAGTTTAAGGATCATGTTTTGGGACTGAAGATACTCATGAATGATCTAGGATGAGGATCTGTATGCTTACATCCCTTAGAAATGGCCAGACCCATCACCCACACAAAAAAGTGATATCGTGATTTTTGATGGTTGAGAGGCTGGAAAGGAACAAAATGCATTGTGATGAATTGTGTCCTTGGTTACCTGAAGGTGACAGGAAGGAGTAGTTTTTCTTCTCGACACACTGGAGCCTAGATTTTGGATCATCATCTTCTTCTTTAAAGATTTATTTACTTAAGGGGAGAGAGAGAGAGGGCATGCAAGCAGGAGGAGGGGCTATCCTTATCAGGCTCCATGCTCAACCTGATGCATGGGGCTCAATCTCAGGACCGCCGATATCATGACCTGAGCTGAAATCAGGAGTCAGATATTTAACCAACTGTAAGCCACCCAGGCGCCCTGATTTTGGATCTTCTAATGGAAGTGCTGATGAGATTCATGTGGGTCTGTTGGATCTCTCGGCAGCACTTGAATGCCAGTGTACCCAGTACATGAACAGGAGCAGAGCTTGGACTTTACAGTTCAGCACTTCAAAATGCCAGCTTGCTTCAGTAGTTCGTGTTGATTGACTTATGAGCCAATCAGAAGTGAACCATGGATTTACCTATTGCTTCTGTCTCCTTGCATGCTGTGTAAATAATCCAGGGTAGACATGGGCATGGCCAGACTGAGAGAAGCACCGTAAGTCATAGGAGCTGGAGAAGGTGGCCTGGGACCATTTCTGTGTGTGGACAGTTCCTGATGCAATAGAATTAGAACTCCACATCAGCCAGAGAAACTGCATCTGGGCAGGTCAGCTGTTGAGACTCGGAGTCAGCCCAGAGCCAACATATCATTAAGTTGGCTGGCAACAAGCTGTGTAACATTGAGTGAGTCCCCATGGCCTTTTGTAAGAAGGATGACACCCCAGTCATGACCTACAGACTTCCCACCCAGGGAACAACCCTCTGATTATATGAGGCTCATTTGTAGGCACTCCTCCCTGGTAGGGGGTTGAAATGGACCCTTTTGAAATGTTTGTCTTAGGGCTTGGCCAAGCACAGTGTATTTCCCTGCCATCTTAGTGTCTTTTAAAATATAAACTGTCTACTTTTGATTTTTAGATTCATGCTCACCGTCCTCTAAAACAAAAAGGCATCATGATAATCCGATGGTGAACCTCTCAACTGAGAAAGTAACATTATCTGTAACTTAGTGATTAAGGAGTAGTCTTTTCATGGTGTTTGTTTTCTTTGTTTTAAATAAGCATTATAATTGGTGAGTCTACCTTTTTAAAAAAATATTTATTCATGAGAGAGACAGAGAGGAGAGGCAGAGACACAGGCAGAGGGAGAAGTAGGCTTTTTGCAAGGGGGCCTGATGTGGGACTCGGTCCCTAGACCCTAGATTAGGCCCTGAGCCGAAGGCAGATGCTCAACTGCTGAGCTATCCAGGGGTCCCTGTGAGTCTACATTAAATGTATGTTCACTCTACAGACCTGGGATTGAGGGGTTAGTTTTGGGGGTTTCTGTGACCCTGGGAAAGGTCCTATGAGTTTTTCTTTTGTATGCTCACTGACAGCTACTTATGCTAACTCTTGTGGCATGTTTTTTTCCTCTTGGAGCAGGAAAGTAAGTTTTGTTTCTGGCTTTGAAATGTGTTAAGTAGTCCACCTCCTGAGGATTTGTGACCCAGGCTGCATGCAGGTCAGGCCATCCAGCTTATGCTTCCCAAATGCATGCACTGTCTTGACATCAGGTCTTCACTTTGGAATGATCAGATTGGATAGACTGGCCCTCAGTCTGTGGCCTCCTTGTTTTAAAGGTGTCTTCAGATGAAACAGAGTAGTGATAAGATTGACTGCTGGTGATGGTGGGGGAAAGGAAGAGGCACAGATTTCTGTTCTCAGTGGCTAACAGATTCCTTAAGAGGATGGGGAAGGTGATTCCCCTAAAGGCTGATAATACAGAGCTACATAGCATGAAATCAATCAAAGCCTTTCTTGAATGACTGACACCTGGGCTAGTACCTAGGGCTAATGGAGCAAGAGTATTAATCAGGAATCTCAGGAGGTAATGCCAAAGTCCTCTGACAGGGTGCTCAGCATCGGGGTCTTGGTGAAGAGGTGTTGGCTTGTTGATGGATCCTGTTGATAAGGAAGTGATTTTTGAAAATGAGAAGAAGTAATTATCCACTCCTTCCTGCTGAAACTAGAACCTGTTGGCAGTTGGGATTTATGACACCAAGGCTCACTGACTGCTACCAGCTTTATGGCAGACGTGGCCTCAGTTCTTGGTGTTGGCATTCCCTGAACATTCTGCGCTGACAGTGACTTACTTACGTTCTGCGGTTCTGTTTCTCTGGAGGCTCCCTCCAAAATCCAGGCCATAAAGTCAGTCCTGTATTTCTCAGGATACTTATTGGCAGGTTTGGCTAGTGTCTGAAATGATAGGGAACTCATAATTTGCCCTGCTTTACATATGCAAAAGCAACGAACCATCATTAGTGCCTGACATTCCTCCCAACTACCCGGGGAGGTGAGTCAGTATCATCACTATTCATTAAGAATTAATTAGACTGTGCTTGAGGGTGTCAGTTGTAGACAGAGCTGAGCATTCGGCACTGCCTACATTCTCTCCCTTTGAAATCCAGCCTCCAGCTCACTGTCTAGTGAGAGTGTACTTGAGTCTGCTATTCCCATGGAAGGTGCATTCTAGCTGACGAAATGACTCCTGGTTTCCAATTTTGTGTAGTATATGACTTGTCAACTTATTTAGATCTCTGGATCTCATAAGGTGGAGATGATACCCAATGAGAGTAGTGCAGTGATTCAAGATGCTGTAGGTGAAAGCTTCTGGCATTGTGGTTGAAAACATGGTTTATTGGGAGAAGGTTGAATTTGATGTACCAGTTCACTTTGGAAGCAAAGCATCATTTTTCCTAGTCTTTTTATTGGAAGGCACCTTTTTTTCTAATAAACATTTGGCATTGTGGTTGAAAACATGGTTTATTGGGAGAAGGTTGGATTTGATGTACACAGTTCACTTTGGAAGCAAAGCATCATTTTTCCTAGTCTTTTTATTGGAAGGCACCTTTTTTTCTAATAAACATTTGGCTTTCCCTAAGATCATAGTAACCTTAGAGTCAGCGAATGCTTGGTTGAGTTGTTTACTACAAATATTATTTCAACCATGTGATTCTTTAAATGGGTTCCTGCCATTGCCTATGTCCACATTCTTCTGAGCTTGTAGAAATCTTTCTCAGTTTTCCTTTCAATGTCACGACCTATGTTGCCTTTTTCATTCACCTACCCACTCAAATTTGCTTTGTTACCATTTTTCACCTCTTGACATTTTTTCCTTGGCCACTTCTTTGGCTTCTGGCCTTCACACCCTTGCCACTCTGCCTCGCTTACTCTTAACAGCTGTCATCTTCTGATTCGATCCTCTTTAGGGGCCCAAAGAAAAGAGAGAAGGTAAAGTACTGCATCTCAAAAATTACCATTCCACTTGAAATAATGTTTGTTCGTCAAAGCAGAAACTTAGCTGCTAGAGGACCCAAAATATTTGTGTCTTTATCTTTTCAAGATTTATTTATTTGAGAGTGCGCATGCACACATGGGGTGGTTGGAGCAGAGGGAGAGGGAGAGAGGGACTCTCCAGCAGACTTCTACCTGAGCAAGGAGGCTGACAGGGCTTGATCCTGTGACCTTGAGATCATGACTTCAGGTGCTTAACTAACTGAGCTACCTAGGCGCCCCCATGTTTGTGTCTTTAACACAGAACAACTGATGGTTGTAATTGTGATTAATAAATAAGAAATTGGATCAGATAGCCAACTCTTGGTTATTTAAACTGTGCTTGGCTTGTCTGTCCTCTTCCATCTTCCTAATTTGGTGACTTTCTTTGGGGCTTTTCTCATTAGAACCTTGACCAGAGTCAGGGTGAGGGATGGGAAAGGGCCTGAAACTCTTGCCCTTCTCATGGAAAGCTCAAGTGAGAAGTTCACTCACATTGACATCAGAGAATGTTCACACCATCTGGTTGTTGGTTCATTCTTTCTTTCATTAAATATCATTCCAGGTAGCCCACTAGCACTGGGGGATACAGTGGTCCCTGCCCTCAAGGAGACTGGGGTGTGGATGGGGTGCAACAACAAATCAGCTTACTAAATTTTATTCTAGGTAGGTAGAGTGTATGGGAATGCAAGGTGATGATGAATGACTTAGTTGGCCCCCTTCAGTGTTAATGATAGAAACTGAGGTACATGGGGGTCGACAAGTGCCCTGTGGTCCTGGCCTACACAGGCAGAAACAGAGTCCTGACGCCTAGTCCAGCCCTTTTCTGGTTGCCTCATAGACTGCTGAGACATTGGCTAAAAGAAGCTGTATGGATTTTTTGTGACCCTCATGTTCAGTGGCATTTCATTAATCAAGAGGGTTAGTTAAACCTAACCCTCTTATTTAAGAGCTCTTAAATCACATATAAGTGGGTGAGATGTTTCCATTATGAGAGACCCACAGGAATTAAGATGAAGGGAGCAGCAGATTCCTGTGCCCTGTGTCACACCCCTTGTGAATTCGTCCCTTGAATGGAATTGGTGTCAGAAGCACCTACGTTTGACTGTCTCTCTTCCTTCTTCCCCCAGACTTTCATATTAAAGTGTGTATTGGACAAATAGACATATGATGTCATTTTACTGTAATCATGTCACCCTTCTTCAAGTGTCAGTGGGTAATTGTGAAAGAACGATCCATTTAGGGAATGTACTGCTGTTGGGGCAGTTAACAGGAATATTTGGGTCATGGATAACATTTCTTTCTGGAACTTATTATAATGTAGCCAAGGAGAATTTAGGAAAAAATGAGACTTTAGGAAAGTGTTAATGATGGGAACTGAGGCACATAGGGACTAATGGTACTCAATAGTATCTCACTAAATCTCTGTGGCCGTCCTGTGAGGGGAGAGTTCCTCTACCAGTTAATGGCTTTCCTGTGTTGGGATTGAATTTATCTCCATTTGTAAGTTAAAACCTGAGCTTTTACGAGATAAACTAATTTAGCCTGGGTGTCAAGGCTAGTGGGTCAACCAGGTTTGGAAGCTAAGTCAGGTTGAGTCTTAATAGCACATGCTCCCTCCCCCTGCCACCCCCGGCCCCCAATACTGTGCTCTTCTTCATTTACTGCATTGAGTGAAAGTTGACTTCCTTGCTCAAAGGATGTATGAGGAGGTAAGGATGTTAGCTCTGCAGGCACAGATATTCTGTGCTCCTCACGTTTGATTAGATCTTGTTATTGGTAATAAGCGGGTGCTTGTTGCTATACATTCAGGAGCCAGGTAGATTGGGTGATAGTTTACCCATTCCACACATTTTTACAATATTCCTACCATGTGGCTGATACTCTCAGAGCCACTGGATACACGTTTCCAGGATGAGAGGTGGATTTTGAGCTGGGCTGGAAGGGACCTGAGGGATAGAATGCCAGAATGGTTATTTTGGTATCCAGTACGAGGAGCTTTTCTCAGCCAGCCCCAGTCTTGTGATCGGAAACTCTCTGCCCATACAGGGCCTCATCTTACAATTGGGTTGTAAAACCAAGGGCCTGTATAACTCTGTGGATTATATGTGTGGTAGCTACTGAGGCTATGTTCTGGCCCTTGGCCAGAGTAGGTAATTCCATCCTGCTGAGCTCTAGTTGACCAAATTGCAAGAGCCTGGACACAGAGTTCTTCCCTTTGCAGTAAATGAATAAAAACATGAGAGCAGTTAGAACAGTGCCTGTATTTACTAAATGGCTGGATCAGTTAATGCTAGCTAAGATTGCATTCCGTAGCCAAGGACTAGTGATTTTTAGCTTTAGAGATAACTTGAAGTCTGCAAGACTCTGCTACCTGTCTTTTTTTTTTTTTTTTAAAGATTTTATTTATTTATTCATGATAGTCACACAGAGAGACAGAGAGGCAGAGACACAGGCAGAGGGAGAAGCAGGCTCCATGCAGGGAGGCCGACGTGGGACTCGATCCCGGGTCTCCAGGATCACGCCCCGGGCCAAAGGCAGGTGCCAAACCGCTGCACCACCCAGGGATCCCCTCTGCTACCTGTCTTTACGGCACTTCACCCCTTGTGGAAGTTCAACTAGCTGGAAATTTTTCCAGATGTTGAGTCAGAATCTTCTTTGAAACTTCTACAGAATGAGTGTACACCCTCCTCCATGTGACACCTCTTAGAAGTTGTTCAATGTCTAGGGACACTAAGCTTGGCAATTAATGATTCAGAAAGATCTTAACCAGCTTTGAGTCATGGCCTAAGGGTAAAAATAATGGAATTTAATAGGAATAAATATAAACTCGTGTTTTTACACCCTAAGCTGGTTGCACAATAGAGGAATTTCAGGAACAGCAGTTGGGAGCTTGGAGGTTTTATGGATCATAGGTCCACCTCTAAGTGTCATTTATGGAGGGTTGTGGACAAACTGAGATGCATTTTTGAGGGCTGGGCAGAGGGATGATGTGAATTATGTCTAGTGTGGAACACAATCGGGCTTGGGGGCTGTTCCTGTCATAACTAAGTAGGTGTTGGGGGGAGGCGGTTGTATTTATTCCCACAAGGGATGAATAGACCTCCAAGAAGTTAACTGGGACATGGGTTTTAGCCTTCTAGATAAAAAAAAATTTCAGCATGCAGTTACAAAGGAAGTGGTATTAGGAAGGTTTTGTGTTCCTTAACCATTGGTGATGTTCAAGTGCAGATAGGATCTGGGGGTGCTGGTGTGTTTTTGTCTGGAGACTGAGGCTCTCACTTATATGGTAGTGTTCTTCTTAGGCAAATAAAGATCCCCCAGTCCCTCCGCTGGGCCTCAGTGTCCTGGATTCTATCCCTCTAATGTAGCAGTTGTGTGCTGGGCACATCCACTGTTCACCCTAAAATGTGGCTCCCCGCAGTGAATTCATTCTGCTGTGTACTGCCCAGAGCTCAGGGACAGGCCTGTGTTTTTGTATGTGCCATTTGTTTTGTTTTGTCATGTTTTTGGGTTGGGTGGAGAGGGAGAAGGTGGATTAGCCACCACCTCAAAGCGTTTTCTCATATTCTCATACTTTTTCCCATAAACCGCTTTGGAGGTGGAACAGACCGTCGGGTATAATAGTACAGTTCAGCCTGAATTTTTGTGAGACTCCTAAATCCCAGCAAAAAATGTAATAATTTGAGAATTCAAAAGACCCACACTGGAGACATCATGGAGTTCATCCACAGGTTAATCACAAAACCCTTTCTTGTTGGCATTAATTTATACCTCAACGTTTGGCAGTTTTAAAAGTCCCGTGTTAATGTACATGTGTCAGTAAGAGGCAGTAAATATTTTGCTGACAAGTTCTTTGAATGATAGATCAATGGCAGCATTAAAAAGCAGACGACCTGAGGGTTTCTTTTATCTAGGTGCTGCTAGATCCAAAAAACTGTCAGAGTACGAAGCCAAAAGCACCCACTGGTTACGCCATTAATTGTGTCATGTTCACGTGCGCTTGAGTTTCTGCACCTGGGATCTGTTGATATACGCAGCTGGGGGAGTGCAGGTGAAAGGGATACAGTTGGGAGAGAGAAGGAAAGAAGACAGGTTGCTTGCTCTCAGGTGATGGCCCTGGAACACCTAGCAGTCCCCCCCCCCCCCCGCCCCCCGCCCCCCACCCCCAGCCTCGTGGGGCTGCCAGCATCTGCTTCCCTTCTGGCCGCCTCTGTTGTAATGCTGTGTGGACGTGCCGTGGGGCAGCGGGTAGGATGGTGGTTACACTGAGCCCTCCCCACTCAGGCCTGGTGCCTCCCCTCTTCGATCCATCCCCAGGAGCATTTCTTCTCCCTTTTTGGGGAAGCCTTTGAATTAATGATCTGATGCCTTTTCAACAAAGGAATATTGATATGTTAGTGTGCGGACAGCAGGGGGGTACTGGATTAGATCATTTTCACATCGGTGTTTGTGCCGGTTTGACATTTGTTTGGAAAGCTTATCCCCTTATGACCATAGGTTACATGCATAATTTAAGGGGAATAAATCTTTGAGAAAAATTTCTTTTGGTTCTGTAATCTTCGGTGCTACAGAAAAATAAATGAAAGACTCCCTACGGTTTTCATGTGATCAGAAATTCCAAGTAGGCGACCAGATGAAGTGCCCCATGTAGGTGTAACCCATTTCTGCAAATGTGCTGGCCACTTGTAGTGCTTTCAGGGAAGGCAGGACTGGGGACAACTTGGTTCCTGCTCCAAGGTTTGTTTGTTTGTTTTTTTTTTTTAATTTTTATTTATTTATGATAGTCACACACACACACAGAGAGAGAGAGGCAGAGACACAGGCAGAGGGAGAAGCAGGCTCCATGCACCGGGAGCCCGACGTGGGATTCGATCCCGGGTCTTCAGGATCACGCCCTGGGCCAAAGGCAGGTGCCAAACCGCTGCGCCACCCAGGGATCCCTGCTCCAAGGTTTATGATCTAGAAGCTGGAATGGCAAAGTGGCCCGACTGTATGGGGCAGAAGCCCCGCTGAAAAATGCTATCGAGGAGCAGATCCAGGGCAGTTGGCATCACTGTTTTAGTGAAACGAGTTTTTGTGATAACAACACAATCTCCTCCTCCTACCATCCTGCTACCATCTTGCATTTTGGTGCTCTCCATGACAAATAGGGTGGCTTGACGTTTTCGAGTTATCGTGCCTATTGCCATGGTAGGGTAGACGACATCTTTTGTTTCCTACTTTATTTTCTTTCAAACAACTTGTTTTGCTGTGGACATTTGGTTATCCTTGAGCAAAGTGCTCTTTGGTAGATGGTAGGCATCTAGTCAGGGGTTTTGCAGCATTCACTGTGAACGCGTAACCCCAAGTGAGGACCATCCTCACATCTGTGAAGATGGTCCAGTTTCTGCCTGCCGTTGCATTTGTGTATGCGTGTTTAATGTGATAGGTAAATGACAAAAGCCACTTAGATCCATCCCAAAATTCTGTACTCTCCACTAGGAGTTCTTCTCCAAGCAAAGCTGGTGACTGAAAGATCGGTAATAGAACTAGTAAGAGCAGTATTGTTGGCCATTACCTTGTCCTTACACTATCTTTTCATTTCTCTCTTAGGTTTATTTTCTTGAAAAGGGCTCCAGGCTTCGGCTTGGAAAATCCAACCGCCAAAATTGAGCCCAGCAGCTGGAGCGGCAGTGAGAGCCCTGCCGAAAACATGGAAAGAATGAGCGACTCTGCGGATAAGCCAATCGACAATGATGCAGAGGGGGTCTGGAGCCCCGACATTGAGCAGAGCTTTCAGGAGGCCTTGGCTATCTACCCACCATGTGGGAGGAGGAAAATCATCTTATCAGATGAAGGCAAGATGTATGGTAAGCGATCTGGAATGCTCCTTTGAGATGCTACGATGTGCTTTTGCCATAAGGGATGATTGCGGCTAGCCTTCTGAAATCCCATCATTGTATTGGGTTGAATGATCTTTGTAGAATTTTAGTTGGCCATCCAAGGGGCTGAATCTCAACCAACCTGAAGAGTCACTAAAAGATCATTGTTAAATCATTCAGTGAGGTTTTCTTGTCCTTCTTCATGCTCAACAGGATTATAGCAAAGGCTCCCAGGGTCCAGGTGGGGATATAGTTGCGGTGGCATATGCAAAAACCCACGGGTGGGGCTAGTTCTTCAGAGCACATGCCCCATCTCATGGGGGGCCTCTCAGCTCTTAGCTGGTAATTGACTGGTGCCACATGGAAATGGGGCATCATGCCGACAAATCTCTTGATTTCCCCCCCTCCACTACCACCAAAAGAGCTAGCAATATAGATGTTTATATATGAAAATCACTCATTGTCTAACAGCCAGCACTTTTGTTTTTTAAACACAACCCCATGTAGGCCAGATGAGACGTGTGTAGCTTGATCAAACTTTCAAACCACCACTTTCCCACTTTGTTGCATGTTTGCAGTTGAGTGGCCAGACGTGGTGTTAACCCCCAGGGTCTCACCAGTCTCCCCTTCTACAAGGGGATGCCTCGCAGTGTGTTTCAAAGGAAGCTTCGTGTGTGCCCCAGAAGACAAGACTGGTTAACAAAATGGCCTGGGACACCCAAGGCAGCAGCAGGTAGCCATCCGCCAGGCCGGGGGGGCTTGTGTGCTGGGTTTGACTATACCCCCCTGCTCCTTCCGTAAATGCTTCCAGCTGCAGACATGTACTTTTTGGCTGCTTACCTTTTGGGAAGCAGATGGCAGGTGGTTGCTTGTACGTTCTGCTTGTCTAATTGAGCACGTTGAGTTGAAAGAGTTTGCACCGTAGCGGAGTCTAAAGAGATGCAAACAAATACCCGAAACTCAAAGAGAACTGGCTCAGCAACCTGCCTGAGGTTGTTAACTTATCGCAGAAGAGATTTATTTCTAAATAATTTGGAAGGTTTTCCATAATAGGGTGTTGTACCTTTAATACTGCGCCTCCTCAGTCAGGAGCTGTAGGAGGCTGCTGCTCAAACTAGCACACGCGGCCACGGAGAAAGCAGATGGTGGTGCAGCTGCTACCAGCTGTGTTCCCCGCCCTCCCCTGCTCTAACTTGGATGATGTAATGGAAACAAGGGAAATTTTGCCTTCTGCAGCATTAGAGTATCCAGCCTGTCAGTGCCACACACATACACACACACACACACACACACACACACACATACACACACGAGAGAGAGAGAGAGAGAGAGAGAGAGAGAGAGAGAGAGAGAGAGAGAGAAAGAGAGAGCGCTCAAGTCTTCATTTGTCTTATGCTCTCATGTGATCCTTTGCTGCCAGAGAAGCTTCTTCGTGTCCATTCGTGAAATGGACTCAGGGTGAAACATGGCAGCTGCTGTGGGCACAAAGTTTCAGGGCCTCTGAGTGTGTGTGTGTGTGTGTGTGTGTGTGTATCTTTGCTGGGCTCCCCTTTCTCAGCCTGGCTCTGTGCTTGCAAGTTCTTATCTTCTTATCTAAAAATGCAAAAAAAAAATGCAAACACCCCCCCTCCACCCATTCTAAAGGCAAAGGAAAGTACTTTAATCTTGGAGCCTTCTTTGAAGCTGATTTTACTAGTAGTTGTGAAGGTGGCTTCAGGTTGCTCTTCCTTGTACAACTCCCATTTGTTGCCCAGAAACTGTAATCTGAAATAGTGGCCTAGCGTCGGACATCCTGGTCGGGAGTGACCACTGCCCCTCACCTCTCACAGGGAACACCAGAAAGGCGCTTTCACCTTAGGTTTTGGGCTGGGAACTTAATTCAAAGCAAAGGTTAATTTTGTCAACTCCAGTTCCATTTTCTTCTCTGTTGATTTTACTTTTTTAGGAAGCAGCCGTGCTGGATTTAGCCAGTCTGCCTTAGAAGACCATCATAGAAATAAATTTTTTTTTTTTTTTTTTTTTTTTGGTGTGCCACTAAGTGTGTAAGAGCTCATGTGGGTCATTGTGTGTCAGAGGCACTGGGTTAAATATGGAAAGCTAACTGAAAAGCTTTGGCTTTGAATCCTTTACCAACAGTGGACAGTCTTCACCCCTGGCCTGCGTCTCTGTTTTCTCCCCTGAAGAGAAAGAGAGTCAAGTAGTTGATGTCTGTGGGTCCTTGGGACCTGTACGTTCTGTGATTACTGTTGTTTTGTGACTTGTACCTCCATAAGAGTGACCAGTATGGTGACAGATGCAGTGCTGGTTGTGGGTGTATGTCTTTAGTACCCATGATAACCAGATTCTGAGTGCGTCCTCAGAGCACTTTTTTTTTTAATGATTTTATTTATTTATTCATGAGAGATAGAGAGGAGCAGAGACTCAGGCAGAGGGAGAAGCAGCCTCCCTGCGGGGAAGCCGATATGGGACTTGATCCCAGGACTCTGGGATCACACCCTGAGCGGAAGGCAGATGCTCATCCACTGAGTCACCCAGGTGTCCCATCAGAGCACTTGTTATTAATAATATGGATTCTTTTTTTCCCCTTTAGTCTGCATTCCATTGACTTACCGTGTTAATGACCAACCTGGCTGAAAATAGGGTGGTCTCTTGAGCAAGCACCACTAGGGATTACAACTGCAGGGTCATGTGTGCAGATGGAGGCATGCAGGAAATGCATGCGCTGCAGGGACTTTCAAGCCTTGCCATCTCCAAGCAGATGCCTTGGGTAGAGAACACCCACCCTCAACCCCATCTCATTGGCCACCGTGGAGGAATTGTGCTCCTACTGTTAATTTGAGAGGGAACCATGGTGGTTAGCAGGGATTTGGGAGCTGAAGACTAGGCCCTTAGGAGAACTGGCCCAGATGTCTGGGCTGCTCCTGACCTGCCTATGACTTTGAGGGTTGAGAGAAGTTTGCCTCTAGAGCCTCCACAGGGAAGCCTCTGCCACTTGGGGACTGAGTCAGTGAACATGTGGGGCCAGAGCTACTGTTCCTTGACTTCTGGCCTGCTCCCCATCTTACCATCCATGAACCAGGAGTTGGAGATTCCTAAGGTCCTAAGAGCGTATTTTTTCTTTTCAGCATTTTGAAAATGAAAACACTGAGAGCATTTTAGATTCCATGGAGTAAAATCAAAATAATTTAATGCCTTTTAGTGAAATACCAAGGGTTTTTGACATGAGGGGGTTTTTCTGCTATTTCTGAGCATTTGTAGAGTGCATTGTGATGTGACTAATCCTGAGCCAGTTGAGAAGCAAGGTCAAGTGCAGCGCTGATTTATTTTGGTAATGACATTTCCTCTGTGGTTGGAGTAGGGCAAATGCAGTCTTATGGAGGCGAAATACGGAAAGCTCTCAGTATGAGGAGGTTTGGGGCATTAGAGGAGATGGCTCAGTTCTCTCTCTGCTGCTTGGATGCATGAGACTCGATGTGGTTGGCCTCCATGTGGACAGACTAGTTCTTCCGGGCCCCTCTGTGTGGGCAGCTGTCCTTAGGGATAGTTAGGAGAGTGAGACTTCCCTGTTCCTGAGGGCGTGCAAGCCCAGGCTCTTTCTGCTTTCTTTCCTTTTTCCTATTTTGACATAGTTGTGTGTCTCTTTTTCAATTAGATAGTTGGAGAAGAGATAGCAGGGACAGGATGAGAGAGAAGTTTTTGATCAGCAAACTTGTCTGAGATTGAATTTCACGGGGACAGGCCATTCGTTTTAGACAAAGCCGTGAACCGCTGGACTACCGGATGCATTTTTGTTTTGCAGCTGAAAACCCTAGTCCAGCAGTGTGGTCAAGTGTCTCCCGTAATCAAACCAGGGTAGAGACAGAAGCAAACATTCCTTGACCCAACAGCTTTAGAGACAGCAAAGTGTAGCTCTTAAAATGTTGGACTTTGGAATTGCTAGGAGGCTTGGCCCTGCCACTTCTGGATATCAGACTCTGGGAAAGTTGCTTTTTCTCCTCGTGCCTTTATTTCCACAACCACAAAAGGGATTTAAATAGATTTCTGATTCACGGGATTGTTGTAAGAGATAAAATAAAGGAGTTGTGATCTGGGACTCCCCCTACCCTGTTGGGACAGTGTCCCACATCGAGTGAGAGCTGAAGAGGTGTCTCTGAACTGGAAACAGAGTGCTCTCTGCCTTGAGCTGGGCTACAGGCTTCACATGTGATTTCCATCTACCGCTCACAGCAGCATTTTGAGGTGGGGATTCTAATCCCCGCTGTGTAGAAGAGCATGCCCAGGAGTCCTCTAAGGTTATAGCTGGAAGGATTCCAATCCACATCTGTCTGACCCCCAAATCTGGCGTCTCTTCCACTCACCTTCACTCCTTCCTTGATAGAGGTCATTAGATGTTAATTTGACAAATCCGTATTGAGCACCGCCTGTATTCCTGCCCCGTGCTAGGGGTTGTCGGGGATGCAGCAGTGAACCAGACAGACACGGTCCCTGCCCTCATGGAGCCGTCACCAAGTTCATTTGCAGGAAACTGACCTGAGGTCAGGGCTGTGTGCCAGAGCTTTCTGGGAAGTCTGAGGGCCCTTTGAAGATGGTCACCTTCCACTTAGCCTTTTGAAGCCTGTTCTTGGCCACCAGTGTCCAGGGCACCTGGCCCAATGCTGGCAGGAAGAAAGCTTCTCAAATAACGCAGCAGGGAGGATCCTAGATCACAAGGCTGGCCCTGATGGTGGCCAGGAAGCTGTCTGGAAGATTCTGGTGCCTTGGGATCCTACAGGAGGCCTGGCCAGAGCAGTTGTGGGGCAGTGGTTTTCTCCTTTTATGAGCAAATGTCATCAAGGTCCTTGCCTAGGGACAGCTCCAGGGATGGCCCCTTTCTTGCTGGGATGCCAGGCCTACTAGTTAGCCCTGGAGACAGGAGCTTTGAGGACTGGATAGGTTTGGGGGGATGAGAAGGAAGATGTCTCTGGGCCAGTTCTCTCCAGTTGCCAATCTGAACCCTGCCAGCTGGGGGAAACACTGGACTTGGAAGGGCCCTTCTGCTACTTCTTAGAAGCACTGACAGGAGGGAAGGGGGCTGTAGTAGTAAGGGGGTGGCAGGGGCCATGAACATGGGCCCACACAAGCAGGGACAGGAGAACATGAGTTAGGCAGGCAAAGATGGAAATCCGTGGTCCCCAGGTTGCCCCTGGTTCAGAAAACTGCTTGGGAAAGAAGAAGTATCCCTTTTCAAGACCAGGAAGTTGGCCTAGATCTAGAGGCCCCAGAGGCCCTGATGTGGAAATGGCTATAAAACTCAAGCCCTGTGGGATCTCCAGGCCACTTGGAAAAGTGACGCATGAGGCCCCCAGGTGAACTTGTTTTTCTGCATCTGGACATCATGTGGCATCTTTGATGTCGTCTTTCTGTTTAACCTGTAATTTGGGATATTATTTCAAGTGGATTGGCTGCAAGTGTGAAGCACAAGGAACTGTGTCCCTCGAACAGACTATAAGCCCCATAAGGCAAGGACCCCATCCCGTCTGTCTTGTCAGATATAGAAGGTATATCAGTAATGGTTGCCATATATGTGCTTTTCAGAATTATCGGTTCAAACAAAGAAAAGTTGGTGAGTAATCCTGAGACCACAGGGCCTCTCCTGGAGGGGCACTGGCTAGGAAAAAGGGGAGAAAGCAGAAAGATGTTTGTATATATAATGGTCTTCCTAGAAAGAAGAAACCCTGGTTTTTGTTGCATGTTGACAGATGTTAGTTGAAGAGGTAGGAAGGATTCCTGTCCAGTAGGCACAGTCCTAGAATGAGGGTTAGTTCTGGACTCCTCAGAACAAATGAGTAATGGGGGCTTTCGAAATAATTTGATTCTTTTGAGAATAGCAAAGCCAGCGTCATTGGCATTTTGATTGGGAAGTTTAATGTGTGTGGGGGGCATGCAAAGGTTTATGTACAAGGTGTGTGAGCCTTTGTGCAATCTGGGTAAAAAGTAGCTAATTAGGAAGGCTCAAGGATTGGTCATAAGGGAGAAAAAGGAAAAGAATGTTGAACTATTACTAAGTTATGCTTTCTAACAGCTTTGCCACGCAGTGGATGAGCCCCGGGATTCAGGAAGACCTGGATTCGTAACTCATTTATTTTAGGCCAGCACTGTGCTTTGTGAATGGGGACAGCAGATCTAAAATCTTTAACAAAGCTGACCCATGTGACCAGTTATTGTGAGCTAGACACTATCTTTTTGTTTAGAACATGTTGTCTTGTTTATTCCTCATGACAACCCAACGTTGTAGGTACTATGAATATCCCCATTTTACAGCTGAGGAAGCTGAGGCCCAAGGTCAAGTTGATTGCTCAAGGTCACACAATGAGTGGTAGAGCAATCACCTGAAACCAAGCCAGTTAGTTTTTAAAAAATTTTTTAAAGATTTTATTTATTTATTCACGAGAGACACAGGAGAGAGAGAGGCAGAGACAGGCAGAGAGAGAGAAGCAGGCTCCATGTCGGGAGCTCGACGTGGGACTCGATCCTAGGACTCCAAGATCACTCCCTGGGCCAAAGGCAGGTGCTCAGCTACTGAGCCACCCAGGTGTCCCACCAAGCCAGTTTATACAATTAACTACAGTTGATCCTTAAACAACATGAGTTTGAAATGTGCCGATCTGCTTTGATGCAGGTTTTGTTTTTTAAAATATAGTACAGTACTGTAAATGTATTTTCTCTTCCTGATGATTTAAAAAAATAATTTATCTTACTTTATTGTAAGACTACAGTATACAATACATAGACAAAATTTGTGTTCATTGACCATTGGTTGTTGGTAAGGTTTCCAGCCAACTGGTTATTAGTAGTTAAGTTTTGGGGAAGTCGAAAGTTATTCTCGGACTTTTGACTCTGCAGGAGGTTGGTGCCCCCAACCCCTGTGTTGTTCGAGGGTCAACTGTACCTAGTGATAGGGAGGAAGTATATTCTGTGCTTAGAGCTATCCATGGCTTAGTGGTAGGGCAACGGAAAGTGTGATTATTCATGACTGGGGAATGCACGTGTCTCTACTTGAGAATGCAGAAGAATGAAAGAATCGAGAGGCAGACTTCTCTGAGCTAACTTTGGGAAGAGGCTACTTCATGTTTGTTTTTCACTTACTTTGGATTCTCGGCCCCTTTGAGGATCTGTAGAAGGTTGTGGCTCTTCTCTGCAGGAAGATGCGTATTTATTTGTGCATGGCTCTAGGATTGCTGCACCACAGGAGGTGATGTCTGGAGCCTAGGTTCTGACTTGCTATTGTGGGAAGAGCGAGAAGGGAAGGGCATTCAGGTCTAAGTGGACAGTGTGGTAAAGGCACAGGACCCTGAAAGAGCATAGCTCTGGTGCTCTTAGAAATGAGGGTGTAGGGCAGCCTGGGTGGCTCAGCGGTTTAGCGCCGCCTTTGGCCCAAGGCGTGATCCTGGAGACCCGGGATCGAGTCCCACATCGGGCTCCCTGCATGGGGCCTGCTTCTCCCTCTGCCTGCCTGTCTGTCTGTCTCTCTCTATGTGTGTGTGTCTCTCATGAATAAATAATAATAATAAAAGAAACAAGGGCGTATCCAGGAGGGTGGTGGTGGGCAAGCCTGGAAATGTGGGCTGCCTCTGCGTCATGGAGGCCCTTGAATGCCACGCCATGGTGTCTGGTGCTCATTCTGAGGACAAAAGGAAGCCATTACATTTTTCCTGGAGAGATGATGTGACTCAGCCTGTGTTTTACTGAAGCCAGCTCTGCAGGCATGTAGGCAAGCTCGATGACTATTGCAGGAGCTCAGGGGGAGAGGAAGAGGCCTGAACCAGGTGTTGGCAGTGTGGGCGGAGAAGTTTCAGACGTGGAACCAACAGGACTGGCTGACCCAATGGGATTTGTGAAAGAGAAGGAGTGCAATGATTTCAGGATCCTGCATCGGGAGCCGGGGTGGGGGTGGGGGGGTGCCAGAAGATGAAGTGGGGAGTGGAGACAGGAGGAGCAGGTTTGTAGAGCGGAGAAGAATGAGGAGTTGGGTTTGGTCATGGGTGGCCAGCAAGGCTGTCTGGGGGCTCACCATCAGGGAAGTGGCTTCTGAAGCTTCGAGAGTGGTAGGAACGTCCTGCGAGGTGCAGTCTCACAGGGATCACGCTGAAGCTGGCATGGATTTTAAATGAGGTGCCTGGAGCAGTGGGACAATGAAGAGATTGCCTTTTTAAGAAAAAGGGAGACCCATCGGTGGTTCCCAGCCTGACCAGCAGCAGCAGAAGCACTAGAGAAGCTTAAAAAGAAAAGAAAACAAAAACTGACTCAGACAGATTGAATCAGAACCTCTGGGAGTATACAGTCTGGGAATCTACATTTTTTAAAAGCTCTCTGGGTAATCTGGATCATCAGCCAGCCTGAGAGCCACAGGGCTAGGAGGCTACAGCCTGGGGCCCGGAGGACAGGAGCACATTTGTAGAGTGGGTGAAAGAGAGAAATGAGCAGAAAATGAGACCAGCGCTTGAAACAGTCCTTACAAGGTTTAGGTACAGGAAGTAAACAACATTATTCAGTTTATGTCTCCTCTGTACTCGGATGGAACATCCCATGGGCCAGTCTTTGGAGAGGTTTGGCCACACATAGGAAGAGCCATGAGATGGTATCTTGAAGGACGTGAACAGTTCAGGGGAGACTTCCCTTAGGACAAGGGAGAGGCCGTTGGTTACGGGGGAGAAAAATGGATAAGGTGTGAAGACCTATCAGATGAGACAAAAGTGACTTTAAAGGGGACAGGGCTTCTTTCACTGGAGCCACTGTGGCAGGACCAGATAGGTGGAGGGGCCAGGGAGGGAGGGCCTGATGGTTGGGTTCTGCGGATGGGGAGTAAGGCCGTGTGAGCTGAGGTGGGTTGTGGGCTCTTGAAAACTAGAGCAAGTAAAGATGCTGTTGGGGGGTGATGGGGGGGATGGCGTCAGTAAAATTGTTGCCCAGCATTGGCAGGGGACCCTAAGAAAACCTGGAGAGCCTCATTTTCTTTTTTTAATTGAAATTTGTATTGAGATCATTGTAAATTCACTGCTATTGTAGGAAATAGTACAGCAATCCTTTGTACATTTTGTGCATTTCCCCCCAGTGGTTACATTTTGCAAAACTATTATATCCTATCACAAGCGGGATATTAATGTTGATATGTAATTCACTGTGAAAATCCATTGATCTCATTCAGGTTTCCCCATTCTCGCTTGTTTTTGTGTATGTGGTGTGTGTGTGGGTGTATTACCTCCTGTACGGTGTTAATATACGTGTAGGTTAGAGTATCCATTACCAGAGTGAGGATTCTGACCGATCCCAACACCACGAGGATCCTTGGGGTTCCCCTTTTTCTTTTTTTAAAGAGAGTAGGGAGGGGGAGAGAGACTCCCAAGCAGGCTCCATAGGCTGGATCTCACCACCCCGAGATCATGACCTGAGCTGCAATCAAGTTGGTTGCTCAGCTAGCTGAGCCACCCAGGTGTCCCATCTGGGGTCGCCCTTTTATGGCCACGCCTAACTCTATCCTGTCCCCCTCCCAGGCCCCCCGCATTTAACTCCTGACAACCATTCATCAGTCTTCAGTTGCCATTTCAAACTTCAAACATGTTATATGATGGAACGGTACTGGATATAACCTTTTGGGATTGGTTTTTTCCTTTCAGCAAAAAAATCCCTGGAGATCCACCACAGTTGTTGGTGTGTATCAATAGCTCGTTCCTTTTTATTGTTGAGTGTATTCTGTGCTATGTGTGTTTCAGGGCGTATGAACTGGTTCTAGTTATTGGTTATTACAGATGAAGCTGCTGTCACCGTTTATGTACAGTTTTGTGTGTGAACATTAATTTTCATTTTGTGGGACAGAATGACCAGGAGTGGTAGTTGTGCCTTTCTGGATTTTTTTTTTTTAACTAGTCACCTCTTTTCCAGACCAATTGTACCATTTCATGTTTTCTTCTATGAGCTAAGTTGTCTGCATCCTCACCAGCATTTGGTGTTGTACTGTTGCTGACTTTAGCTATTCTCATAGGTGTGTGGTGATCTCTCGTGTGGTTTTGATTTGCATTTCCCCGATGACTAATGGTTTTGAAAATTTTTTCATGTGCTTTTTTGCCATCTGTATATTCTCTTTGGTGAAATGTCTGTTCATATCCTTTGTCCATTGTCCAATTGGATTATTTATGTTTTTGCTGTTGAGTTTTAGGAGTTCTTTATTCTAAACACAAATCCTTTGCAGGACTTGTGGTTTTGCAGATGTTTGCTCCTGGTCTGTAGCTTTTTTTTTTTTTTTTTTTTTCATTTTCATCACATGGGATCCCATAGAGGAAAAGTTTTTAATTTTCATGAGATTCAGTTTATTAATTTTCATCCCTTTGTAGATTGTACTTTTTGTGGCATGTCTAAGAACTCATTGCCTACCTCTAGATCCTGACGATTTTCTCCTATGTCTTCTTCAAAAAAGTGTACAGTTTTATGTTTAAGTCCAGAATTGGGATGCCTGGGTTGCTCAATGGTTGAGCATCTGCCTGAATTCAGCTCAGGGTATGATCCTGGTTCAGAAATGGAGTCCCACGTCAGGCTCCCTGCGAGGAGCCTGCTTCTCTCTCTGCCTCTATCTCTGTGTCTCTCATGAATAAATAAATAAAATCTTTAAGTCCAGAATCCATTTTGAATTAATTCTTGCAGAAGTGGAAAGTGTTACTTTTGGGGAAGCCTGTTGGCATGATGGCATGATTTTGTGATACATACATTTTTCTTTTTAACCAGGATTATTTGTTCATCCATATTTTGACAGTTGTCAAAGATTGGGACCCGAGACACCAAGGTACTAGTGATAGCGTGTTTGTACCAGTCAGGGTTGGGAAAGGGACAGTGTGAAGCTAGAGGTGCGAAATCATGATACGTACTGCCCAGAGGCACTGCTGAGTTAGGAGAGGAGGCTGTGGTCATGCATGGTAGAGGCATCTGAGATTAGAGGTGGAGAGATTTCATGTGATGAGTTTCGAGGTGTGGCCACAAATGTGGTCAACTGATAGGAGCGTGGGTGATGGCCATTGAAGAAGAAGTTAGACATGATGAGCCTCATAAGCGTTGGGTTCATTAATCACTTTGATGTGGAAGTGCACAGTAGTGAAGTGTGAATTTGTAAATAAGTGTATCAGAGTAACCAGATATTGGGAGAATTTCTTTGAGGACATGACCCCATGGCTGTGAATGGAATGAGTTAGGTATAAGTAAATAAATGATATGGACTAATAAAAAGCAGGTGGCAAAATGGGCAGGGTAAGAAGGAACATTTGGGGTCACAAAATACTAATGTGGGATGCCTGGGTGGCTCAGTGGTTGAGTGTCTGCCTTTGGCTCAGGTTGTGATCCTGGGGGTCCCGGGATCGAGTCCCACATCGGGCTTCCTGCATGGAGCCTGCTTCTCCCTCTGTGTCTCTGCCTCTCTCTCTGTCTCTCATGAATAAATAAATAAAATCTTAAAAATACTAATGTTTCCTATCTCCCTTCTCCCAATTTCTTTGGCTGTTCCCGTACCATATCTGATTGTGATGTATCTTTGTATGGCCATACAGCTCTTTGTACTCTGTTGCCATCATCTGTAGATTGGGAAGAGGAAATCAACAAATCTCTCCCTGTCTCTCAACAATTCTGAGAAAAATGCAATTATGTATGAAAAAGTGCTTTGAACTGAATTCTAAAAACAATACTTTTGTGGGGTTAAGCCCCCTCAGGGCCTCTTGGAAAGGTAGGAAAGAATATTTTGAAGCTGTCACGTGGGCTCAAGTTTCCCTGGCCTGGTAGAGAGGGGTGTTTTGGGTTTGATGGAGGGAGTGATTGAGCCGGCTGCATGTACCTCCTCCCCTCGCCTCGAGATTGGGGCAGACTTGTCTGGATCAGAGTCAACACCCAATGTGGGGCGGTCAGTGGGAGCCTGTTGCACTGCAGAGGGTGGGCAGCCCCAGAGCAGTGGCGGTTTCCACAGCCTACAAGGGGATGGGGACTTGGAGGGACCTTGGTGTCCTCACCTTCTCCCACTGACTTCCAGTTCTAGAGCTTCACTTCCTCGCTCCCATGGCTGTGGCCCCTCCCTTTCACTTTGGAGCTTGTCTCTGAGTTCTTACCATTGCTGTTTATTTGTATCCAACTTCATTGATCGTGCTTAAGATGGTTATTTGAATAATAATTATTATGATTGGGTTTTACTGGTCTCTTTAGTAAAGGTGCTATCTTGAAGATCTAATGTTCCAACTCTGTAAATCTAAATGTATATATGTGTTGTGTGATCATAGAAAAAATCCACAGGAATTTGCAACATAGGAATAGTGGATGCCACGGGGGGGGGGGTCAGATTATTGGAGACTCCTTTTCCGTGCTATACGTTTGTATTAATGGAGTTTAATAGTGAACATATGTTGCTTTTGGAATCGGAGGAAAAAATAATCGTATCAAGTTTATCTTTTTCCTCTGGTTCTGAGTAAGTAAGCAATACTCCTTAAAGAAAAAAATGTGGAAAATACCAAGAATTAGAAGCCAACCATATTGCCTGGGTCCACTTTGGTATGGCTGTTCACTAGGGATTCATTTGGGGATGTAGGGGGTGGGCATCACAGGGTCTTGGTGGGCGGGAGGGTGGTGCTGGGAGGGAAGCTGGTGCCACTGAGCTCTTCCTAACATGGATGGGTGTCCAGAGCAATAATCTTGGGGACAGGTGGTCAGAGAGCGGTGGTGCTGGGGCCAGGAAGCAGGACAGGGTGTTCTTATTATAGACTTTTAGGACATGGGTCCGGGAGTTCAACAGGTGCCCTGGACAGTTGGATGTGTCAGTCAGCTGCCCAGACTACCAGTGGCATGGTTCTGACATTCACGTATCATGGCAAAAACGGCGATGGAGAGATAGAGGAGAGTGTTACCCGTTCTTCTAACGTCTCTCCATTCTTTGCTCACAGCAAAGGGACACACACACCAGTACTAACCGGAGTTAACACCCCGCGCGTGCCCTGCCGAGCCAGTGTTTATCATTTAACTCGGACTTGGCAAGAGCAGTGGACGCGCTTTATGCTGGAGGGTTGCCAGGGCAGGGGTGGGAGCTCTCTTTTAAAAATGTTACCTTGATGATCCTGATATTTTTTGAAACAGATTTCTAGCAAATGGTCTTGTTCTTGCATTGCCTTTGGGCAGAGGTAGGTGGCTTTTAGACGATGAAAATACTCTGGAGACTGTGGTGTGCTCTAAATTCTCATTTGATACAATCATCTGAATTAATAACAGGTAGGTTTCATTTGCTTGGTATTTACCTTTGGTGCGTAAACAGCAGATTATTTTATCTGCCCACCTTCTCCTCTCTCAAATGCTGCAAATCTAGGTAAATAATAAGACCAAATTCATTCCTCAAAGCCTATAGAAATATTATTTCTTTAAAGCCTCTTTTTGTACCGGTGTGCTCCTCTTTTTTTTTTTGGCTTACTCCTCTTTTCCTTAGCTTTTTAGAGCACAGTCTGAAAGGTGTGACAGTGAAACCTGCTGCCGAGGACATTCAATTTATTTAATTTAAAAAAAATTTATTATAGCATTACAGCCTTTTCTTCACAGGCAGTGAAATTGGTCATTAGCTGAAAATTTCCATAGACCTTGTGCCTTTCGCAGAGGCCGGAGGAACTTTTAGGCTACCTTATGAGAGAATGCTGGGGGGGGGGGGGGGAGCAATTGATCCCCACAAAGCTTTGCAGCATCGGGGTAATATTTAACATATGTTAATAAGCTGAGTTCTTTTTCAGCCCTTTAGAAAGGTCCCAATTACTGTGTGTCTGCCCTCTTCCCTGGATCTGCCTTGGCCTTGTGACTAGCCTGCTATTGTGTTGCGACAGGCTTTGGCAAGCGTCTCTTCGATGAATGGTTCTATTACAAACACAGTAGCTTCCGTGACAGCTTAGGAGGGATTGTTGTTTATGACTCCTTTTATTGAGAGAGGGTCGGTGCACGTTAATGTCCTGATAAAGACATTTGTTAGCTATAAAGTAGCCACAGCCTTAAACATATTTGACGGTGAGTAGGTATTGGGGCCGAGGACATGCCAGATGTGGGGTATCGGATTGCGTGTTTGTTCAACTGTTACCACAGTCCCTTTGCTTCGTTGTGTGCCTTTGTATTTGCTGTCTCTCAGCAACACGCAGGAGGCAGTGGCGATACGATCCTGGTTATGGAAGATGCTATTTGGGTGACTTGGATCGTAAGCCACGTGTATTAGGAAGCATTCTCTCAGTGCCCATGTGTCCTGAGACAGCAGCCGCAAACAGTTGTCAGGTGGAGAGGGGAATTGCCAGGCGGGGTGACTGCATGGCCTGGGATATGGGACTTTTGACATGGAAGGATCTTGGTGAGGCCTGGACTGACCCAGGGTGGGCATTGGGACAGGGATTCACAGTAATGATGGTGAACGTTTATCCAGGGCTTTGCAGAGTGCCAGGTATTGTTCCAGACCCTTCACATCAACTCCTTTAAGCCTTGCTATGCATCTTAGGAAGAGCTCCCGTGATTATTGCCGTATCACCGATGAGGAGACCGAAGTACCCGGGAAGGTTAATGAATTGCTCGGGGTTACACAACCAGTAAGTCCTGGATCTCAGGTCGGAACCCCATCAGTCTGGCTCCAGAGCCTGACTCTTAACCACTACTCTTCAGCTGCCTCCGAGATGGAACAGAACTGCGGCCTGCTTTTCTCTGAACTCTGTAGCCCTGTATTGCTGCCGGCCTAGGGTAGGAGAGTGTGTTGGTTCCACTTACACAATGAAAAGGAAAGAATGTTGGGGGCCTGGGTGGCTCAGCAGTTGAGCATCTGCCTTTGGCTCAGGGCGTGATCCTGGGGTCCTGCGGTTGAGTCCCATATCGGGCTCCCTGCATGGAACCTGCTTCTCCCTCTGCCTGTGTCTCTTCTCTCTCTCTGTCTCTCATGAATAAATAAATAAAATCTTAAAAAAAAAAAAAAGAAAGAAAAGGGGAGAATGTGCTTTTCTGGTGTCTGGGATACTCTCCATCCTATTTTCTGCCTGGTAAACTCTTAGAGGTTCTTTTAAGACCCTGTAAAAAACACTCCCCTCTTTTCTGAATCCTTCCTTAATCTTCACAGACAGAGCTAGTTGTTCCTTCTTGTGTGTGTGCGTGTGCGTGTGTGGGTATGTTTAACCCTCTGTCAAAGCCCTTTCAGACACAGTTTTTATACATGTGTCTGTATCTTCATCTCCTCTGGGGGCAGGTGCTGTGTCGTTGGCACGTCTGCATCTCCAGCCCTCAGCCTAGTGCCTGGGACACATTAAGCCCTCAACAAATGTTCCAATTGGTGAAAGTCATTGGTAATAATAATTCCACCTTTCATCTCTAGAAGGCGTTGCATCCTGCATTCTTATCACTGTTGTCACATGTACAACATGCTAATGAAATAATGAGGGCAACAGTTAGACTCTCATAGATAAGAAACTGAGGCACAGAGCCCAGGAGGCTTTCCATTAGGACATCCTGTTTTGAAGAACCTCCCGGTGAAGCAGGACTTATGGAACCCATAGCACACCATCCCCTTGTCTGCGTTTTTCTGTTCTTACCTTATTGACCCTGTTCCTGAGCTAGGAGGGAGACACTTTTTCTCAGTTTATAGTTTTATATCCATATCACAGTGATTCTGCCCAAATGGGACGTTCAGTAACCAGAAAGGATTGCCAAGCCTGATTTGGTTAATTTGGTGACTGAACCCCCCTCCTCCCCTCCTGATTGGATTTTTATAACAGTAGTAAAACATATTCCTAGAAAACTAGTCTTTGACAACTTTCTCCCCCATATATATTTGGTATGATGTGTTTATAAGCTTATTTGAGATGTCTCTAAATGGTGTGTAATGTGTGCATATGTGTGTGCATTCCTTTTTCCATACTGACTCTGGGTTTGGATTTAGTCACTTCCACAGATTCTTTTTTTTTTTTTTTTAAGATTTTATTTATTCATGAGAGAGACAGAGAGGAGAGGGAGAGAGAGAGAGGTGTGCACAGACATAGGCAGAGTGAGAAGCAGGCTCCTCCATTCCATGCAGGGAGCCCGACATGGGACTCGATCCCGGGTCTCCAGGATCACGCCCTGGGCTGAAGGTGGCGCTAAACCGCTGAGCCACCCAGGCTGCCCACCTAAGATGGCAGATTATTCTAAGATCACTTTGTAGATCCTGAATGAATCACTTAAGTGGAACAATGAACTAAGTAAACTGTCACCATGGAGTTTAGAAGGATGTTAAGTTAAGGCAGGTTACCAGACCTTTGTGAGCAGGTCACCGAATCTGGTTAGTGTAGATTGAACCTACCCCTTATCTTGTGAGTGGCTGATTTATGTGGGGGCTTGTCAGTCAGCCCATAGGAGTAAGCTCACCATGGTTATTAAAGGCATGGAGTCAGGAGTGAGGGATACCTGGATTTAAATCTTGGCTCTGGCACCTCACTGGATAATGTAGCCATGGGCATGTTAATATTTGAGTCTCCATTTCCTCATCTGATAAATGGGGCTCATATTAGTACCCATCTTAAAAGATTGATGTAAGGATTCAGTGAGATAATCTGTTAAAATGCTTCATATACCTGACTCATTCTTTGAGGGAGGTATTACCTTGACAACAAAGTCAGGCAAAGTCCTAAGAAAACCACTGACCAGAACCTCTCGGGAATACAGATGCAAGAGTTCTCAACAAAATATTCAGAGACTGAGTCCTGCTACATATAAAAAGGATTGCTCATGACGACCAAGTAGATTTATTCCAGGAATGCAAGGTTGGTTTAAAATCTGAAAGTAATTAATATAACACACTTTAACAGTGGAATGAAGAACAGAAATCACAGTATCATCTCAATAGATGCAAAAAAGCATTTGACAACATCCTGTCCTTCTTTGATTAAACAAACTCCTATGCCTAATAAGCTAGACACCAACGAGAAGTTCCTCACCTCGTAAAGGGCATTTATGAAAAATTTACAACCAACATCATAGTAATATGATGTTTACTTAATAGTAAGATACTGAATGCTTTCGTCATAAGATCAGGAACAAGACAAGGATGTCTGTTTGTACGTCTTCTTTTCAACGTTTTCTTGGAGGTCCTAGCCGGAGACGTTTTTACATTCCTTTTTTTTTTTTTTTTTTAAGATTTTTTTTATTTATGAGAGACACAGAGAGGAGAGAGAGGCAGAGACACAGGTAGAGGGAGAAGCAGGCTCCATGCAGGGAGCCTGACTGTGGGACTCGATCCCAGGTCTCCAGGATCACACCATGGGCTGAAGGCAGCACTAAATCACTGAGCCACTGGGACTGCCCCAGAGACATTCTCAGTCAAGAGAATGAAGCAAAGGCATCTAGGTTAAAAGGAAGAAGTAAGATGATCTCCTTTTGATCTTGTGTGTGTGTTTATGATATGCATTACATGTATATTTACATTACGTGTATACAATATAATATATATTCTAATATAATAAACAGTCTAAAAATGAAATTAAGAAAGTTCCATTTACAACAGCATGAAAAGAATAGCGTAACTCAAGAATAAATGAAACTAGATAAGTGTAAAACTTTTTACTCCCTGAACTATAAAATGCTGTTAAAAGAAATTTTAAAAGACCTAAAATAAATCAAAAGACAGTCTGTGTTCACATATTGGAAGACTTAACACCATCATGACCATAGTCATTCCCAAATTGATCTCCAGATTTCAGTGTAATCCCTATCAAAACCCCAGCTGACTTCTTAGTAGAAACTGACAAGCTGATCCTAAAAGTCAAAGAAATTAAGGGTCTTCAAAATAGCCAGGACATACTTGAAGAAGAATAACAAAGTTGGAGGACTCGTGTTTCCTGATTTCACCACTTAGTACAAAGATTCAGTCTGAATCAAGACAATGTGGCACTTGTATCAGGTTAGACATGTATCTGTGGTATAGAAGCAAGAGTCCAGAAACCAGTCCTCACACTACGGTCAATTGATTTTCAAGAAATGTGCCAAGATCATTCAAAACAGGAAGCAGTAGTTTTTTTCAGTAAATGGTGCTGGAATTATTGGATATCCACATGGAAAGAATGAAGTTGGACTCACATCCTATACTATCACTAATTAAAAATGGATCTTAGACATAAATTTAAGAGCTAAAACTATAAAACTCTAGAAGAATATGTGGGAATAAGCCTTTCTGACCTCGAGCTAGGTCAACCTCCTTGGATATGACACCTGAAGTAAAAGTAATAAAAGTAAAAATAGATAAATTGATGCTTCATCAAATTACAAACTCTTGTGCTTCAAAGGATAATCCATCATGGAAATAAAAGGACAACCTGGAGAATAGGAGAAAAATATTTTCAAGTCATAAATCTGATATAGGACTTGTATCTAGAATATATAAAGAACTCTGACAAAACAGTAATCCAATTAAAATGAAGGCAAAGAATCTATATAAACATTTATTCTAAGAAGACATACAGGTGACTGGTTGCACATTGTAAAGGCGCTCAACGTCACTTGGCATCTTGGAAATGCAAATTAAAACCACGGTGAGATACCATTTCATCTCCGCTAGGATGGTTATGATCAAAAAGACTGACAATAAGTAATTCAGATGCCATGGATATGGAGAAGTGAGAGTCCTTCTATATTATTGGTGGGAATATAAAGTGGTATAGCCACTCTGGGGAACAGTTACTCAAAAGGTTCAATATAGAATTATCAGAAGACCCAGCAATTTTACTCATAGGTATAGAACTAAAAGAAATGGAAACAGATGAGTACACAAGTATTTATAACAGCGGTTATTCATGATAGAACAAAAGTGGAAGGACCCCAAATGTCTATCAACTGATGGACATAAATAAATATGGGCATGAATAAAATGTATATCCAATCAATGGATTCTTACTTGGTGATAAGAAGAAATGAATTACTGATACATAGTGCGACATGAACAACTCTTGAAAACATGCTGTGTGACAGAGTGCAGTCACAAGACTATATATTATGTGGTTCCATTTATGTGGAATACTTAGAATAGACCAGTCTGTAAAGATAGGAAATAGGCAGCCCGGGTGGCTCAGCCGTTTAGTGCTGCCTTCAGCCCAGGGTGTGATCCTGGAGACCTGGGATCGAGTCCCACATCAGGCTCCCTGCGTGGAGTCTGCTTCTTCCTCTGCCTGTGTCTCTGCCTCTCTCTTTCCTCTTTCTGTCTTTCATGAATAAATAAATAAAATCTTAAGAAAAAAAAAAGATAGGAAATAGACTAGTGGCTACCCAGGACTGGAGGATTTGGGGGTGATTAATATATATCTGTGTGTGTGTGTGTGTGAATATATATACACTGGATATACTAAAAATCATTGAATTACACACTTTCCACTAGTGAGTTGTATAGTAAATGAATTATATCTGAATAAAGCTGATTCGGAATGTATATATAGTTAGCATCCTACTTGGCCCATTGAAAATGGCTTGACAATGGTCAGTAACTGTTAGCTACCATTGTAATAATAATCTAGTAGTAAAGATAATAGTAGTAAAGATGAGATGAGAAGACAATGGTAAGAAAGTAGGTGAACATGCCAATCAATTCAGATGTCGGGTGATAGGGTAGAGGAGTCTGTGACAGCTCTAGGCTAGGAGCTGAGTGCTGATTTAGGAGAGCAAATGTAAAGGTTAAGTGAAGTTATATGGTGCAAGTGCCTGGCATATAATAGGTACCCAAAACTGTTAAGATAAATCTGAGTTACCCTTAAGATGTGGTTGACCTTAGAGCACAGGAGCCAGATGTCACTACATCAGATGCTCTTCACAAAAGAATAATCACCATTTGTGTGATAAAGGCCAGGGTGTTTGTGTCCAGGAGTCCCCAAACCAGATGTGTGTGTTTTCTTTTTAAATTGTAGTATGGGTGACAGAGACCAGGATCTTAGTTCTGTGCTATATGTTTTTCTTTTTCTTTCTTTTCTTTTCTTTTCTTTTCTTTTTCTTTTCTTTCTTTTCTTTTCTTTTCTTTTCTTTTCTTTTCTCTTTTCTTTTTTTCTCTTTTCTTTTTTCTTTCTTTTCTTTTCCTCTTTCTTTTCTTTCTTTTAGATTTAATGTCTTTATTTGAGAAAGACAGAGTGTGAGTGGGGGGAGGGGCAGAGGGAGAGGGAGAAGCAGACTTGCCACCAGTTGCAGGGCTCGATCTCACAACCCTGAGATCGCGACTTGAGCCAAAGGTAGACATTTCACTAGCTGAACCACACAAGGCATCCCTGTGCTATATATTTTTCTAGGCAGTGTCTGGAGAGCCAATGGTGAACCGCTTTGTTCTTGGCAGGAGGCCTTTGGACCCTCCAGAGGAGACAAGCAGAGCCTAGTCCTCATGCCATTGAAGTCAGTCCCTGCAAAAACTTTGCGATCAGCACCCATAAGTGCCCCAGGACCAGTGGGTCCTCTTTTAGGACTTGGAAAACCTGTGCCAACTAGGCCGGGAAGACTCTCTGCTAAGATGCATTTGTTTCCTTACACGTCTCACAGAATTTTTTCCAAGGATTAACCTATGGGGGGGGGGGGAGTTTCTTATTTCAGTGTTAGAGAAAACCAAGTGAGCTGCTTTTCAGATGTTTAACCACACACACTGGCACCCAGGTTCGCATGGTACTGATTGGTAGGGCCAGGACTCAGAACGCCCCCATGTCCCTCTGACTGCTGAGACAGTTTTTGCTCTGACTCTCAACCACTAGGCTGAACTGCCTCTCGGAGGGATGGCATAGAGGGAGGGAGAGGAGTGAAAACACGTTTCCAGGAAGAGTGAGGAGTTGGTAGGGCTGGAGTGTGCCGAGAAGGATGGATGGAGTGGCTAATGCTGGGGGAAAGGGAGGATGAGTTTGAGGGACGTGCTAGATGATTGCATCTGAACATGGAAGATCAGGTTTTCAATGTGACTAGCACGTCCCTGGCAGAGGCGTGGGAGCTATCATTTTTAGGATATTCAGCTAGTGCTTAAGGAAAATTATTGTGGAAGCTTGATGACTGACCCACAGGGAGGTCCAGGTCACTGTGGGACTCCTGCAGGGAAGGAGGAAGCCTTCACCTCTAGATCAGGGGCTGCAGGAGTGACAGGGAGAGGCTAGGATGAGAAAGGTACATTAGGTGAGTGTATTAGAGACCAGGCAGTTAGATTACATACAGGACAGATCAGAAGGCTTGGTAGGGCTTCCTGGCAAGAGAAGGGACAGAGGTGTTTCATGTGTGTGGACCACAGTGTATTTCCAGACACTTCGAAGAACAGATTCTGGGGAGGGGGGTAGCACTGGAGTCATGAGTTTGAGCAGTAGGGAATTTGCAGGGCTTTGGGTCTCTCCATGGGGAGGAGACCAACAGGTACTTGGAAACTCAGCACCCTGGGTTGAGAATAGTTTGGAAGATAACCTCTCAAGATTTAGAATTAAAGCCTTAAAAGTGAATGAGATTGTTGAGGAGGCAGGAAAAAAAGGGAAAAGGGAAAGAAGGTTTAGATGAGAACCAGATGAAGCCATAAGAGTCATTACCTCAAGATCCTGCTCATGCTGGCGTGCCCGTCTTCTTAGCATCCCAGTCGCCAGATGAAACCTCACAAATGCTGGAGCCAGGGAGCCCGAATTCCTAAGTATGCTCAAGTATTTCAGTTTCTCTTCCCAGTGCATAGGTGGGAGCATAGTACATTTCCTGTAGAGTATTGGGGTGCTGAATCTGTTGACATGTTCTACTCTGGCTTCCTAGGGTGAATTAATGGAGGATACTCCTGATCCTAGTTTAGCTCCTTCCTCTTTCTTAAACCACATCTGATCTGGGTCTGATGTGTGATTTCCTTCTTCCCAGGTTCCGGGAGGGTATTGCTGGGCCCCCTCTGGTAGTTTGAGTTGTGAGACATCAGCCTGCCCCTTCAATCCCCCCTTACTACAAAGTGGGGACTGCAGGGTGCCAGGGAGAGAAGTGAGGAGCCCCCTGCAGTCCCAGGCAGGCATGTTGGGGGTGAGGGTGAGCCTGGTGGGGGGATCAGCTTCCTTTCAAAGTCTGTTTCAGTCTGCTCTCCTGGGGCCAGCTGGGAAACCCAGCGACAGGAGGCATGGCCTGTCAGAAGAAGTGGGCCTGCCCTCTCTCTCTGTGTCAGATCAAAGACTGACTTTTCAGTCATTTAACACCCTAATGTGAGGATGTTTCTGAGATGGGACTGGGCTCCTGGTGGCCTGTGCCTGGGAACTGTGGGGAACGTGTGGGCCTGCATGCGCTCCGTGCGGGCCGCGGCGGGAGGGGAGCTGAGGGGAAGGCCAGTGCTTTTTCCAGCTGCTCTTTTAGAACCCGGGAGCTGGAGGGGTCTGGTTTCTTTTTTTTCTTTTTCTTTTTCTTTTTTTTTCCTTTCTTTTCTTTCTTTCCTTATTTATTCATGAGAGACAGAGAGAGAGACAGAGGCAGAGGGAGAAGCAGGCTCCATGCAGGGAGCCCGATGTGGGCCTCGATCCCGGGATCCCAGGATCATGCCCTGAGCTGAAGGCAGGCACTCAACCGCCTGAGCCCCCCAGGCATCCCTCCTTGCTTTTCATACTGGAAGCTGCTGCCCATCGATGCCCTTACCCAAGTTCCAGTTCCGGGGGTGAGCAGCCTGGTTACAGCTGCTCCTACATGGATGTTCCCTCCTGTCCCGCAGATCCTGGGTTCCAGGGCACAGAGGTCATTTCCAGTTTGGCTTGTGCCTAGAATGACCACATATTTTAACGTCCAAACGGAAACACTTCAGAGAATAAAATGGGGCAGTATTAAGAATATGACACCAGGAAAGCAGAAATGAACTCGGACCTTCCCAGGCAAACCGAGGCATATGATCTTCCTCCCTGTGCTTTCACTTATAGCTCAGTTCTTGTGCTCCAGCCCCAACCCCACCTCCCCGCCAATTCCCCAGTTCCCTTGGCCTGGGTGACTTTGGGTGCCAGGGACTTAGAGATCTTGGTCCTTTGAGATTTGGTCTACATAACGGAAGCCTCAGGGATCTCCCACTTTGGAAGGCCCCAGCACAAGGGGAAACCTGGAAGTAAACACAGGAACATAGACCTGAATATCCGTGACTATTCAGAACCTCAATCCAGGAACTTTTTCAGTAGATTTCCAGTAAGTAGAATGGGTATGCCATAATTCACTATTTTTAATGTAAGCACTAACTTGTTTTTCACCTACATGTAGTCTTCCCTCTCCTGTAGCGTGAGGTGGCCTGCCGGTAATGTACAAATAATGAGAGAAACCTCCCGCTGAGAGCCTGTGGCCTCCAGTAGAGCTTGAGAGTTGGAGTCAGGGGCCTGACGCTCTGGGCTCCTGACAGGAGTGTGAGGGGAGCAGGGGAATAAGTGACTTGTTTATGCTGTGTCTGTATGGTTTCCACAGTTACAGAAGAGGGTGGGAGGGAACGGGAGCATCTGGGTCTCCCTGAGACCAGGCCAAATGGGGATTTAGGGAGAGAAGGTGTTCCTTTTTGAGAGTCGAGGAGGTGACGAGAGCTCTGTCTGGTGGCCTTCCCAGCCTGCTTGGGCTCACGTCTCTACCCAAAGCTGGCAGGACCCACATCGCCATGGGACCTCAGTGGAGAAGGTCTAAGGAGAGGAAATAGCTTTTCACTTGGTCCTCTGACTACGTCCTTGAGTCCCTGCCTCCCCCAGGTGACCTGGATCGCCTGGATTTGACCATTCTGGAGGGAGAAGTAGGCTTGCCAGATTCAGCAAATAAAAATACAGAGTACCCTGTTAAATTTGAATTTCGGGTAAAAACTAATTTTTTAGTGTAAGCGTATCCCATGCCAATGGTCGTATTTTATATGACTACCCTAGTTAGTAGGCCTGGCCAGAGTTTGCCGTCTTCTGGAACATGGTGTAATCATTCACAGTTCTACCTTCATTCAGCAGAATATGAACTTAGTAAACTCCAAGTGGGGTGTCAGATGCTGTTGTAGGCATGGGGGATATTCAGTGAGCAAAAGCCAACAGGAGTTCCTGACCTCATAGAGCTTTCATCCAGTGGCGGTGATAGAGAATAAGGAAAATAAGTATCTTAGGTGGCAAAAGTGGTAAAGAGGAAAATAAGGTGAGGAAGGGGAGATGGAAGTATGGGGGAGGGGGCTCACATCTGAAGAAGGGGATGGGGTTGGGGGAATAAGTCAGGCTGACATTTGGAGGAAGAGCATCCCAGGCCTAGGGCAGCATACACATCAAGCCCTGGTGTACCTAATGTGGCTGCGGAGCCATGAGGAGCCATGTGGCTGGAGTGGAGTCAGCGAGGGGGGAAAGCGTGGGAGCGGAGCCAGCGAGGTCAGAGGGCAGAGCTCAAGGGGGCCTGAAGGCCTCTGGAAGGATTTTGGTTTCATTCTGACCTGGAGAGGCCTTTGGAGGGTATTGAGCAGGATGGGGGTGTAATCTGATGAGAGTTGTTTGTTTTTTCATTCTGGTAGAGTTAACACACAGTGTTATATTGATCTGATGAGGTTTCAGTAGAATCACTCGTGGTTGTTGGAGAACAGACCCAAAGCTGGCTTGGGGTCCAGGTCTGTCACCCTGCCTGCAGAGATGGGCTGTGGGATTTGAAAGCTGCAGGTCATTTGGAATAAAAGGACATTGCTATGGGGGCACAGCAGCACTTGATAGGATCTTTGCCCTCAGTTCTCCTTTCTGTCTTCTCCATTTGAGGGAAACCTTCCTCCTAAATTAGGGGGAAGGATGTAGTTTATTGATGCATTTTTGCCAACCACTGTGTGATATACCTGGTTCCACGGACAGTCCTGTAATAGTTCTCATTAAGCTTTACTAAGATACTTGTTGGACACAGCTTACTTACACATCTCAAGTTCCACAGCCTAAAATAAATCTGTTTTTTGTCAGTGTTGAAGAAAGCCATTTTTCTTTGGACTAATTAATTTGAAATTTTTTGAGATCTTGAAGAATTTGAGAGCATGTCTTTTGTTTCCAGTCTCTGAAAAGAAAAGAGAAGAGTGAGCTGGCCATAATTAGTATGCAACTTTCTTCTGCTTTACCTGGCTGAAGTCTGAATTTGAAATGGGGGAAAAAAACCCAAAACTTAAAAACCCAACACATTTCACATTTACTATGAAAGCATATAAAAAGGCATATATGCAATTTATTTTTATAAAATATTTATGTTCTTTGGAGAAAAATACTGAGACTGTGAAAGCTTGACTTTTAAGTAAATAAGATCATTTTAAACGTCAGCCAATTTGGTGACGAGAGAATTCTAAAAGGGGTAGCAAATATTTTGTAAATCTCTTTAACAAGTCTGTTGACTTAAGACAGCATACTGGTCAGTTAACTTTGGCGAGTAATATTATTAATATTTAAAATTTTACATACATCCCTAGAATTTATTTGAGAAGATGCAAAAACACTTTTTAAATGTATAGTGTAGACAGATACTTCAAATGTGAAAATGGACTATTTGGCCAGAGTTGTAAGACTATATCAAGTACTGGGTCGCTGTTTAAGACTAAGCAGACTTTTTTGGCTGTAAGAATACAGAATCTCAGGACTGACCACTGTAAAAAAAAAAAAAAGAAAAAAAAAGAAAATCAGACACAGTGCAGTGAGTGGTAAAACACAGTGGTAAAACACAAAAAAACAAAATGTAAATTGTGCGATTAAAAAGAAGGGCATTTTAGATCAAGCCTATTTTAGCGATTTTAGGTGTTTGCTAAAATCCAGTGTAAACCTCATTAAGGTAATTCAATCCCCAAGCATGGATATATTGAGATTTTTGCTGACCTCAGCTTGGAATTACAGTAGAGAAGTACTTCCACTGTAGGATTAGAAAGCCCTAGCAGTAGCATCTCTAACTGGAGGAGCTGGATATCTCTAAGCTCTAGTTTCCTCTCTGTAAAATGGGGGTCTTGAAACCTGCCTCGTGGAGAGGTTGTGCCAGTTAAGTGAGAAAAGTCGTATGGGATTTGTGGACAGAACTGGCACACAGCTCTCGGTGAGTGGTGCCCCGTTTCGTTTTTAGCGGCATTGCTGACAGACACCGTACAATCTATGCTATTTAATGATTTCCAAGGCCACCCAAGTTCAAGTTTTGGGCATGCAGCTAGCATCTTTGAATGCCTTGAGAGAGCGGGAGCAGACAGGGGAGTTTGGCTCACAATAGGTGGGAGGTGGGAGCTCAGAATCCTGCTGAATGTGCCATTACACTTGACATTGCCCTCCAGATGGCCTGTTCAGCCAGGTTGATAATTAGCTCCAACAGACGCGAGCTGAGAGTCTCCTGGGCTGCTCTTCTGCGGCGTGGCTGTGTAGTGAGAGGAGCACATGGCATCAGGGGGCCGAGCTGGCCTGGGATGTGCAGCCGGGCTCAGCTGGGCCGGGGCAGGCATTGCCCTAGTTGGGCCTGCCTGGGTCTCAGCTGGTGCACAGACACTGCCCCCACCCAGCGGGCTCACAGGAGCAGATGCACCCCCTGTAGGGGGGCTGTGGCCTCCAGCTGCTTTGCAGCCTCTGTCAGGCCGGGGCTGTTCAAGCCCTTGCTCTGCTATTTAAATCCATCATTGCTGGTGACTGCTTCCAGTCTAAGTGGAGGCAGTGTGTGTGTGTGCACGCTACAGGTTTCAGCTCATTACCTCTGCAGGGGCTCTGCGCAGCAGCAGGGTGCAAGAAAGGCCAGCCTGACGGCCCCCCGCGTTAGCCGCCAGGCCTCCAGACACGGTTGCTGAACCTGGGCCCCGAATTGGTGTCCTGCTGCCCCTACAGTGCCTGCCCTGCCTCAGTGGACTCTCTCTTCAAAGTAGAGCAAGAGGGCAGCCCGGGTGGCTCAGCAGTTTAGGGCTGCCTTTAAGTCCAGGGTGTGATCCTGGAGTCTTGGGATTGAGTCCCGCGTCGGGCTCCCTGCATGGAGCCTGTTTCTCCCTCTGCCTCTCTCCCCATCTCTCATGAATAAATAAATAAAGTCTTAAAAAAAAAAAAAAAAAAGCAGAGCGAGAACCTGGGATTTTGTTTTCTCCCAGCCTAAGGGTAATGTGACACTAGCTAGAGCTTGGACAAAGATGCGAACTCCTCCATCCTGGTTGAGTGACCTGGTGCAAGTCAGCTTACTGCTTGCGGTGTGTTTCCTCTCGTAACAGGCAGTGAATTATATATAGTGTGTCGTCTTCATCTCCACATCCCCTGGGTGTAGTAAGTGCTCAGTAAATAAAAGATTGTAAAATGGGGATGACATTGCCTACATTCCTGCCTGGGGCTGAGGAGGAGAGACAGTTCATGTGCTTGGATCAAACTGTGGCAGAGGGGAGTAAGGTGAGGACACTCTTATTTCTCTTAATTTCTGCTCTGTTCAGGTCCCCAATGTAAGAAAATCTCAGACACGCAGGACTTAAAAAAGAAACTCATCTGAAGCATATCTGCATTAACTAATTCAAACTTCTATGTTTTGCCAGTGGATCTTAACAGACTTCTCTTCAGAGAGGGTGCGTAAATAGTAAAAGACACATGAAAAGATGCTCAGCATCACTAGCTGTGAGGGAAGCCACCATGAGATAGCACCTCATACCTGCCCAGACTACTGTAGTCACGAAGGTAGATGCTAACAGGTGTTGGTGAAGAGGGGAGCAGCTGGAGCCCTCACGCACTGGCTGGTGGGATGTAAACTGGCGTAACCTCTCTTGGAAAACAGCCTGGCAGTTCCTCAAAATGTTAAACACAGGGTAATTCCACTTCTAGGTGTGTACCTAAGAGACGGGAAGACCTCTGTCCACACGAAGATTTGTGTGTGTGTGTGTGTGTGTGTGTGTGTGTGTTGATAGCAGCATCATTCTTACCCGCTGCGTGTGAATGCCCTGGTTTCAGATACGGACTGGCTGTTGGGACACGCTGTAGAGGTTTTCTGGGCATGGTTGCCCTCCTGTTGGGTCTGTTTTGTGGGTCTCCCGTAGGCCTCCATCATTGTAACTCTCAGAAAACAGCCTAAGTGTGGGCTGTGTTTTAAGAACACGAATTTTCAGAGAGTCTTTTGTAGGGTTTCTGTAGAAACCCTTATCAAGTGAAGGTATCTGGTGTCTCCCAGACTTTGGTCTCCAGCTTTCCTTGTAATCAGCAGGGGAGGACCACTTCTTGTTGTGATGTGAGTTGCTCTCAACACATCAGGCTTTTGAAGATGAATTCCTGGTCTGATGGAAGATTCTGGCAGTAATGGGATATCTCTGGAAGGTACTGATAAGGGCCTTGTCAGTTTCAGGAGTGGGCAGGTCCTTCTTACAGAGGTTTCTGGTGACTGGGACACCTGATCAGCAGGCTTTTTTCCTGGCCCTGACCGGTGATGGGTTTTAGGTGGGTGGGGGTGGAACATCTTAGATGTGCCTGTGAGGTTTAGGAGTCCATGAGTATCAGCCTCGAGGAAAGGGCTTCTTGATTGAGATTTGGGACCAATTTAAGCCAGTTCTGTAAGCAGTGATTTTCTCGCATTAGAGATACAAGTTCCTCCTATAATAAAACTATAATGGAGTAGGGGAAAATGTTTCCTTAATAACAGAATAAAGCGAGATCACCGTAGGCAGAGAATAGCAAGCATAAGGCAAGCGGCCTTTTTTTTTTTTTTTTTTGGAGAACGTAGGTGAAATGTTTGTTGTATGCAGAGCAAGTCAAACTGAAATCTCTGCACGAACCACAGCATATAATTACAGAAACCTAAAGCTGAAGGAATAACAGGAATTCCAAAGAAACAAGCAAGCTAGATGTGGGCTCTGCTGTTCCTGGAAACTAAGGATGGGGTGGGGGTTGCATTCAGAGGTGCCCCTGATGGGAGATATGGGGCTGCAGGGTGATGGGTGTGGAGCAGGTGCTCAGGCACTCCTCCAGGTGCATGGGGACTCTTTGAGATCACTTCACTGATTAGAAAGTTGTTCAGTGAGTACAGAAATCGGACAAAAGTGAGCGAGTATTTTTAAGGGAGATCTCTATCAGTCTTTGGTAGGTAAATAGTACTTCTCTGCTCTGGGCCTTTTTTCTCCAGGCAGCTGTCATTGAGTCCACATCTTTGGGGGAGGGGGCAGTTCTAAGAGTATTACAAGAGTAACCAGGAAAGGAGGGAGCTGGGGGGGGAGTTTAAAATGTACTCTATAAGTACTATGGAGCAAGTTTTGGCCCAGACATAAACATATAGGCAAATCTGAAAACTTGTTGATTTTTTTTCTTTAATTTGCCACTTTTTGTTGTAAGCCTGTGTATATTCATGTTGTTGTGACAGGCACTGAAAAAGAAATAGGGAATTGTTCTCGGGAACCCCCAATGCACTGCTCTGTTATTTATTTATTTTTAAAGCTTTCATTTATTCATGAGAGACCCAGAGAGTGAGAGAGAGAGAGAGAGAGAGAGAGAGAGAGAGAGAGAGAGGCAGAGACACAGGCAGAGGGAAAGCAGGCTCCATGCAGGGAGCCCGACGTGGGACTCAATCCCCGGTCTTCAGGATCACACCCTGGGCCAAAGGCAGGCACTAAACCACTAAGCCACCCAGGCGTCCTCTGGATTGCTCTGTTAAACGATATCCTGGCTTTAAAACATCAGGCCTGGATATGTATGGCCTAGCCGTTAGCGGAGCAGCTCTGGGCATGCTCCCCAGTCTCTATCTTTGAAATAAGGGCAGTTATAGTGAACACCTAGGGTTGCTGTGAGGACTAAATTAGATGTTTAGCGCAGGGCCCGCTGTCATGGCAGGAACGTGGCAAATGCTTAAGTGTTAGTTCCATTTATCTTGTATGTAGTTAGTTATCTGGTAAAAGTTATAATTGGGAATGTCTAGATTGAAGGTACGTACTCATTTTGTTTTTCTTCTGGCTTTAACATCAGAAATAGTTGAAAAGCATAAGAAACAAAAATTGAATTTCTGGAAATTAATCGATTTCATATTTTGCCATATATTTGGTCAATTTTTTCCTGTGCCTATCCTATGTACATTTTACTTTGTATAATTCAACATTGAGATCCTAATTTAGATTTTTTGAAAATCATTGAAAAAATCTATAAAGTCATTTAAAAAATTTCCTAGAATATGTGTATCTGGGCACGTGGAATATTTTATTCATCCATTTGCCCCCTCCCTCTCTTTTTTAATAGCCATTAAAGTAGTTTTGCCCTTCTACAAGTAACCAAAGTGAATGCTCTTGAGTAAAACGTGATTATTTCTTTAGGACTAATTCCAAGAAGTGGAATGGCATGGTTAAGGAGTAGATTGTTTTCTTTAAGAGCTATATGATAATATTGCCAAACTAGCTATGTTCACCTCACTAAAATAGTAATGGAATGCTCACTTCCCCGGTCTATAATCAGTGCTGGATGTTTAATTTTTTAAATGTCTTTGCTATTTTGATTCGTAGAAAATACCTTCTTTTGCTAATTCAGCTTGTACTTTTGTTGTTACAGGCGAGCTTAAATTATTTGTATATGTTTGCAGTGCGTTCATATTTTTCATAAATTATCTATTTCATATTTTCCCTAATTTTTCTGTTACAGTATCATTTCCTTATTAATTTGTAGGATGTTGACCCTTTTTATGCATGTTGCAGATATATTGAGTTTGGCATTTCAACCCCTCCACCCCCTTAAGCATTTTTAGGTACCCACTAACATGGTAAGGTAAGATTTGGTTAGGAAAAAGACATGTGGGATGTGAAATAGGAATGCAAAGAGAACTAATCTTGGATGACTTATTTATTCAAACCCAGTGATTATGTTGCATTGTTGTAGATGGGACTCCTGCTGAGCACCCAACATCTGGAGCTTAATTTCCAATTGTCTTTTCACTGAAATATTCAGAAGCCTTGCTCGCTGGGAAAATCAGGACTCAGGATATTCCCTAAAGATATCCCAGGTATATGTGCCGTGCATTGCTTTGAAGAATTGGTTTGGGTTGACTGTAGGATCATGGAAGCAGATCTCATTCTTAAGGCTCTGGAGTAAAATGCCCATGACTTTCGGTTTACCCTAACCCATCTTAAACTGGTTTGTGTTCACCAAATCTGATGGGAAACAGCTGTGGGATGGTGGTAAGGGCTTGGAACCAGTAGTTCAAATCCTACCTCTTCTTATCAGCTGTGTGAACCTGCACCCTTGTCACATGGTGTTCCGATTATGTAATACTGCTTAGCCTCAGTTTCCTGGGTTTGCTGTGTTTGTGAAATGAATGATATATATGATCCACTTGGCATGTCTTAAGGATCCGGTAAATGCTTGTCAATTATTTTTTCTCCTCCCACCAGACCACAAGCTTTTTTAGGCCTAATTTGTGCTGTATGCATCTCTGTATCCTCATGCATATGGTGGTCCCTTTGGGATTACCTGAGTAGCAAATGAGGGCGGGTGTGGGGTGAGGCAGTTTATAGAAGAGTAAGTGCTCTCTGAAGAGTCAGAATTGACTTTGAAACATTCTCTGCATATTACTTTTCTCTACCTATGTGAAAATATAAAAAGCACCTCTTTTAGGATAATCAAGGTTCACCAAGTTGGGAGTGTCCTGCATTATTTGGGGCTTAGTGTACTCCCTTCGGGATTTGTGACAGGTCCTTTCTAAGTTAGGGCCAGGGCAACCGTGCTGATTGCTCCTCTTCAGGAAGGCCTTCTGACCTTGAGCATCCCCCCTGTGTGTGGCCCACTGGCTGCCTGTCAGGACCTAATGGGCCAGAGTGGGCCACCAGGACCCAGCCAGGCCTGTAATTGCTCCCACTCATGACAGAGCAGAGCTGCTCCTACAACCCACTGGGAGCGCCCGAGCAGGTGTGCAGATACATAATAGGCCTCCCTGCCAAGGCCGCAGCCCGTGGAAACTGCCTGAGAGGCCAGGTGCTAGAACATGTCTCTGGGCTGTGACTTTTTCTGGTGCTTTTTCCCTACTACTTCTGATCAGGAGAGGAAATCTGGTGAGTGGTGTAGATGCATTCCCCTCTGGCCAGATTCAGTCTCCCAGAAGCTCTGTAAGGGGGGTGGCAGTGCTGCTTTGTATCAGTTTACCAGGCCTGCCATGACAAAGGGGACTACAAGCAGGGTAGCTTCAAACCCCAGAAATATATGGTCCCCCAGTTTGGAGGCTGGACGTGTAAAGTCAAGGCGTCAGTAGGGCCAAGCTCCTTAAGGCTCTAGGGAAGAATCTGTTGCATGCCCTCCTCTAAGCCTGTGTGGTGTCACTGTCAGTCCTTGGCTTCCCTTGTCTTGCAGCTGCACCATTTTGGTCTCCACCACCCTTGTCACATGGTGTTTGCTCTGCCTTCTTATAGGGTTACCAGTCCTTCTGCATTAAGGGCTCACTCCACTCTGCTGTGACCTCAGCTAATCACATCTGCATCCATCCTCTTTCCAAGAAAGGTCAAATTCCGAGCTGCTGAGGGTTAGGACTTCAACATAACTTCTTTTGGCGGGTGGGGAGGGAAGACACAGTTTAATCCATAACGCTTATGTTGTATATAAGGATGGAAATTTAAAGAGGATCAGTAATTTGGCCACAGTCACAATTGGGAAGTGTTGGAATCAGGATTGTAACCCAGGTCACTTTGACCCTGAAGCCAGTTAATTTTCTTTCCACTAAACTCGGGTACATCGCAATCACTTGGAGAGCTAATAAGCACAGAGGCTTTGGCTCTCCACGGACCAGCAATAATCATGCTGTCTTGGAACTGGTTGGAAGTGCAGGTTCTCAGGCCCTGCCACAGACCTGCTGAATGAGAATAGGCAGTTAACGTTCCCAGGGATTTGTGTGTACACACTCAGATCCAGTGAAGCACCTGGCTTGGGGTAGTGCACTGCGATACCACCCTTGACCATGTATTAAAATTATTTGAGAAGCTCTCAAATAAAGCACATGAACAAAAACAAGGACAACAGCCTTGTCCCGGCCGGGCCGCTTAATCAGATCTTTGATGAGGCAGTGGGCATTGCTTCTTCAAAAAACTGCCTGTACAGTTCTGATCGAGTGCGCGACTTGAGAACCAGTTGGGCCTGGAGGTGCTCATTTCTGGAACAGTGTCCAGGACCTTCAGTACTACAGTTGAGAAGTCTATCTGTGTAGGGTTATCTTTTTAATAATTCCATAATAACACATAAACGTGGTGGGGAGGAGATGTATTTCAGGGAATGCAAAATATTAGACCAAAGAAAATCACACCGCTTTGCTTTTCTGACTTCTTAGAAATACTGTTTACTGAGACCTGGAGCTCGCGGGGAGCATGAAAGGTGTATGGAGATAGCCACATAGCAGGCAATTTAACTCTGTTAAATTGAAAAAGGACATAGAAAAACAGCATGGTTTGTCTTACAGAATTTTGTCATTTACGGAAAATTCCTTGTATTACTTTAGGGTACAAGGGAAGGTAGTAGAGGTAGAAAGGGCTGCCCAAAACGCCGATGTAAGTCTTGATCTATCAATGAACATGGGGATCCCTGGGTGGCACAGCGGTTTAGCACCTGCCTTTGGCCTAGGGCGTGATCCTGGAGACCCGGGATCGAATCCCACATCGGGTTCTGGTTCATGGAGCCTGCTTCTCCCTCTGCCTGTGTCTCTGCCTCTCTCTCTCTCTCTCTCTCTGTGACTATCATAAATAAATAAAAAAAAATTAAAAAAAATTATCAATGAACATGAGTGAGTTATCAGAAGTTTTGAGACTAAAGTGTGACTAATTCTTAACTACTTAAAAACTAGAGGTTTTGCTCTCATGATGAGGGGAGGGATTGGTTCTCTGGCGATGACCTTTTTGGCTTTAATCCTTCACCACAGCAGTTCTGGAGAAGGAAGGTGACCATGTTCAGAGCATCCTGCTCCTGCCTTCCCTTCAGACTCCGTGTCCTCATTCCTTCTCCCCCTAGCTGATCTCTGGAAAGTTGCAGAGTGTGGCGGGAGAGCCCAATTCAACTTGGGGTTTTAGTTTAGCATGCCTGCAAGTCCCCTGACCAGGGTTCTCCGAGACAGTGGGACCCTCTTCATGGACAGTGCTGGCGTCCTTTTCTTATCGCTTGGACTCGTTGACTTTTGTGCCGCATTTTGCATCCATGATGCCCGCCCGCTCCTCCTGACAGGCTCTCCTTCCTTGAATTCCACCTACATCTTCAGTGCTTTCTCTGTCGTCTTTTACTGGACCGACTTTCTCTTCTTAACTCCACTAACTGAATATCTTCAGGGTTTTATTCTCCTCTTTCTAGGAGTTTCCTCCACTTGGCCAACTTGACTACTATCTTTATGCAAAGGACAGCGGTTTCCCTGCCAGCTGGATGTCCCTTTGTTTGCAAGATGCTCCACACACTCAAAATGGAACCCACCAACTTCTCTTGCTTGTTTTCCAACTATCTGTTTTTGGTGTCAGTGTGTTGTGCCATCTGCCGTTTGTCCAGGCCCCTGGTCCTTGAAACCTCCTGGTTAGCTCCACCATTTGATTTTACCCTGTGGGGATATTTGTTCAGTGCCTGATTCCTCCATTCCTGTTGGGACGTCTTCCCCTTGTCCATCTTCCTTGCCATTCCTGCCCCTCAGTCCTAATTGCCTGATACCCGATGAGCCTCTATGCTTTCTGTTATTGCCGTAGAAGTTAGGATTCTTCTCCTCCTCCTTCTCCTTTCTCCTCTTCCTTCTCCCTCCTCCACCCCCCCTCTGTGTGTGTGTGTGTGTGTGTATGACCTTATTTTTTTGCATAAAATGTAAACTCTACCTATATTCCCACTTTTATCTTCCACTGTCACCTTGGTGGCCTCAGTCTCCCCACACCATTCTCAGCTTTGCCCACACTTGCCCTCTGCACCCACACTCTGTGATCGGCATATGGGAAGGCCCCGGAAGTCAGCTGGCTGGAGACCATGCATGCCTGTCCTCTGGGCAGTCTGTTGCCCGCGGCCTAGCCACGCTTTTCATATCTTTGAAGCCTCCTGGTTCCAGTTCCATTTCCACCAGGCCTTCCCGGAGCACTCTCCCCTCCCTGGATTCCTCCCTCTTCCCTTCTGACCGGAGGGGTACGCATCTTCTCCAGCACCTTTCCAGGAACTGGTTCCATTCCACTCGTCCTTGACTTTTCCCTTGTAACCTGACCGGTGTGTTCTGTTCACTCGGCCTGGAAGCTCCCTGAGGGCGCGGCTCGATGGCGGTTCTGGGGTGTTCTGCAAGGGGTGTGTGGGCTGAGATGTGCGCCTGCGTGCCCCCCGCCCCCTGCAGCACACGCAGCGGGGCCCTCCTCTGCACACAGTGGAAACCCGGTGCCTCCTGGTCCAATAAACGCAGGGAGGAAATTGGAGCCCGTGGTGGGTATATTTATTTAAATATGTAAACCAAGCGTGACTACGACGCGTATGCCAAAAGTGTAAAGTTCTCATCTGTAATTACCAATTAAAAAAAGCACTTTGTATTTACAGTCGAGTCTGGCGCCCGACCAGCACTTGTTTCTCCTTCTTTGGTACAAATGTTATAAAACCTTGAATGCGCCGTTTCCGTGAAAGGAGCACGGACTTCTGCGGAGGTGGGGATTGATGGCGGCGGCTCGGGGCTGCCGTCCGCCCTGCTGCCCGCCTCGCCTCCCCTCTCCCCACCGGCCCACCTGGAGAAGACCAAAAAAAAAAAAAAAAAAAAAAAAAAAACCTGGCATCCTGCTCGCGGCTCCCATATCAAAGTAGAGAGGTTGGAAGGTATCCGTTAGCTCGCTCAGGTGAAGTTTGAGGTGGCGCACCAGGCCCCCGTCCGTGAGGGCGCTGAAATCCGACTGAAGAGGGGTGTGGAAAGAAAACAACCAGTACGTATTTACCTGACGTCTGCTTGCTGGTTTTCCCCCCTGCCCACCTTGGCTATCAAATTAGAAATGTCTGGCCTAGTCCATAGAGCACGCGACTCTGGACCCCAGGGTTGCAGGTTCAAGCCCCACAATGGGTGTAGAGATTAGTTAAAAATAAAACCTGGAAAGAGCGACAGAAAAACACACCAGGGATCGGTCTCCGTGCTTTATGGATATCAACTCATTTAAATTTCACAACAGTTCCGTGACAGGGATACTCTCATTATCCTCATTTCACAGAGAAGGAATCCTGGGCACAGAGCTGTTTGAGGGGCTTGTGCGACGATCACATGTTCAGTTCAGGGCAATTATTTTTAAAAAGATTCTTCACAGTGACTGTTTTTTTTTCAGTAATTATCAAAAGGACTAAATGTTTCTTTACGCCAATCAGACGTCCAGTTCTACGAGTTTTATCACTATTGATCACTCGGCTTCCTTTTGATGGTTTTGGCCGCACCATATTTCTCTCTTAAGGTTGGCAGCAGCTGTCTGTGTGTGTCTGTAGTTCAGCAGTGCTTTATGGTTTATAAGGGCTTTTTCACAATTACCTCCCTTGGTCCAACAGCCCTAGTGGGTTGAGTTATTATTAATTTCCATTTGACAAGTGAAATAAGGGGCTTAGAGAGACAGAGACCGGGCTGTGACTTTGACACGATTAGGACGCTGGAATCTGAACCCAGGTCCTCCTAATCCGTTGCTCTTCCCGCACCAGCTGCTGCTTGTAACTATCATAGGGGAGGTCCTATCATCTCTATGTGCTTTTCTTGATGTGCTTTGCTCTTGTAACCTGGATTTAAAATGTCTTTTTAGCCATATCCCAAGCCTGTGAGGTAGACGGTGGACGTAGGGGTTTGAGAATGCAGTCTTTCTGAAAGAGGGGATATAATCATATGCCACGAGGCATTTTTTTTCCCCCTATTTTTCTTTGGTGCCTAAAGATTGAAAGTTCAGTGGGGTTTTTCTTGATGTCTTTGGACTAAGACACCTCAGGGGAATACGTGCCTAATGCTCATAATTAAATATAGTTTGAAAAAAGGGAGGGCTCGCAGTTTTACCCACACAGGCCTACAGAATTGGGTCAGAGGCCTTTAAGGAGACACTGGAAGCTGGAGAGCCCAACCGTATGTAAATACCCAAGTCTGAAGGTGATTACCTCCTGTACTTCCAGAGCTAAATAATCTCCTCTACAAAAATACTGCTGTCACCCCCCTCCCCCCCCAGAATGAAAGAGAGTTCTGGGTTTCAGTCCATTTCTACCACTTAGCTTTGTGATCTTGTATCAATCACCCAACTGCTCTAGACCTCAGTTCAGTTCTCGTAGGAGCGCGCCATGCGCTAGGGTAGGTGCTCCAGATGGAAATGGAAATGAGATAAGGTCTCTCTCAGAGCTCCCAGGCCAGAGCTGGAGACTGCCAGGAAACACAGCGATGTTCCTGCTGTGCTGGAGATAGGCCCAGGGATCTGAAGAGGTGGTGGGAGGTCATAAGCCATGAGGTAGGGCTGAGTGTCAATGAGGGAATGTTGCCTAATGTGTGGAGTAAAGCCCGCTTTCCTCCTCTCCCTGCACTGCCCCCCCCCCCCCCCCCCATTATTTGCCCATAGTATCCCTCCTTGACTTCTGTGTTTAACCTATAGATGGGAACACTAGGGAATGTGATAAACACTAATGATGCTATAAAAAGGAGGAAGAGCCTTGGGAGGCTTGGTGTGCTCCTCTGGGAGTACTGTGGGTCATCAGATCCCCAGTTCCCCCAATATGTGCCCCAGAGGACCATGTACTTCTCCTAGCACAGGGCTAACCTTATAGGGTGAGAAATACCCTGAGCAGAGGACTGTGTCCCACACTGGCCTAGGAACCCCTTGCTCTGGAGTCTGTTACAGCTCTGCTTCTCAGTATCAGCGTGGTACCTGGCACAGAGCAGGTGGCCGATAGATTCTGTTGAGCATGTGGTTGGGTGGGTAGGTAGATGGAGCTTGCTGGAAGCACAACTGGAAGGGCCAAAGGGAAGAGGCTGATGAATTGAGAAGAGGTGAGATGCCCTTGAGCAGTGGCTGATGAAATTTAACCCAGGCTGGGAGGGGCTTGGGTTAGAGCCTTATTCAAAGGCTGCAAAGCAAGAATTTAACTCCTTGGTTTCACAAGAAAAGACAGAGTGTGTCCCAGAAATGGTTTGATTTGACTATTAGGTCTAATGCCTGCAGTTTGTCCTTTAGTGGAAGCTTCTCAAGTTTGAGTTGGTGCCTGGTATGAAAGGGCTACAGGGGAGAGACCTGGGCTCCTGGGTTGGGGAGACACAGGATGGGGCACATCCCCACTCAGCCTGAAAGTCTAGGCCTTTTCTGTTGTGTGTGTTTTTTTTTTTTTTTTTTTTTTTTTTTTTTTTTTTTTTGTGAATTGGGCTGAGTGGGGTAGGCACTAGAGCCTCTGGTAGTTTTATTTATTTATTTTTAAGATTTTATTTCTTTATTCATGAGAGACAGAGAGAGAGAGAGAGAGAGAGAAAGAGGCAGAGACATAGGCAGAGGGAGAAGCAAGCTTCATGCAGGGAACCTGACGTGGGACTTGATCCTGGGTCTCCAGGATCACACCCTGGGCTTCAGGCGGTGCTAAACCGGTGCACCACCGTGGCTGCCCGACTCCAATAGTTTTAATCCCACTTTTAAGGAAAAGAGTAACTTCATGGAGGCTTTAATTAATAGCTACAATATTCTTGAATATCTGCCATAGGCTAAGGACTGTAGTAAACACTTTAATTCACTGATTTCTCCAAGTAACTTTCTGAGGTAGATTTTAGTGTCCTTACTTTGCAGATGTGCACACGGAAGGTCCTAAGTGGTCCCTGCTGAATAGCTCGTGAAGTTGGAGCCGTGGTTTTGAATCTGAGCCTGTTTGCTTCCAAAGTTCATGCTCTTAAATGGATGGATTCCACGGATGCCGGGTGACTGGACTTTCCTGAAGATGTTTATGTGCATTGTCACCACAGAGTCAAACTGAAAATCATATTATTGTATTTCATTCAGAATCATAACCTGCCTTAATCCACAATCTGCCTCAGATAATGAAAGTGGGTGGCTCACAGGCTGTATTGATCCATGCTTCTGACTAGCAAAAAAAAAAAAAAAAAAAGACAACCATTTGGTTTCTGTTCTGGGGAGGCAGAATGGATCACACAATAGCTTGGTTGAGTTTGACATTTACTTAATGTAGATACATTTAGTGTAAGCTGAAATTAGGCAGAGGGCTGGGGTAGGCCCTCGGGGGTTGCTGTGGAGTAAGTAGAGGCAGTTACCCTCGGCTCTCCTCATATTTCACGCTTGACTTTAAATATTCGTGAAGGGAACATAGATCTTTGGTTTTAACTGGATGTAGCTCAAAGGTCAGCCCTTCAGAACAGATCATTTCAGTCTCAGGGCACCAATTTTAACCTCCAGAGAAGAGACCACGTTTGAGGCAGCCAGCTCGATGGTAGAGAAAATCCATCAGTGCTAAGCAGATTACAGTTAAGTTTTTTGTTGTTGTTATTTGTTGAGTGTCCACAATGTGTGGGTCTTACAGATAGGAAATGACTATGGGTTTTTGTTGTTTGTTTTTGAGACCTAACCGGTCACTTTTTTTTTTTTTTCCACGGGAGGGAGGTAATCCCCAAGAAGGGTAGATTTATCTATTTCCCCTTGACTTGATGAGCTTTGTTTTCTTTATAATTAAGTGTACAAAATCAAATATGTCGTTTAAAACAATCATGTGTCCCCTTGCCCCTCCCCCTCCCCTTTCTCCCTTGACCCTTCATCCGCCTAGTTCAGTCTTGGCTCTGGACAGGGAGGGAGATAACCCCTTAGGAAAGTGCCCGGCACATGGTGGAGGCCAAGGCGGTGCCTGCCTCCCGGAGAGGGACTGGTGGCCAGGTGCTGCTTGCCCGGGTCAAGATGAAGAGAATGCACTTCTGTCATTTCTTCAGGCATGTAGCAAACCCAGCCGGGTCTCAGGTATTCCAGATATGAGCGATGTGCCGATTGCGCAAGGCTGGAAGCATTGCTCACTCGGAGATACAGAGGCCTGCCTGCCCCGAGCCCTTTGTTCTCCTGGTTGAAAGCAGTTAATTAGCAACTGTCTCCATAGCAACTACCTCATAGTCCAAAAACATTGTCTAGTTTTTCAGTTTAGCTTATCACACTGTTTACCTGAAGGGCTTTTCACTGCTCTGAGTCTCATTTGAGTTGGCGGCGTGCCTGTTGGAGAAGTGAATTGTCAAGATAGAAAAAACACCATGGTAGCCAGAAGCCGGGGAGCCCTCTCCCTCACACACGACCAATGTGGGCTCCGGATTCTGTGAAAACAGAAGTTGGGAAGGCCTAGCATTTTCACCTGGGCTTTTTTTTTTTTTTTTTTTTTTGGCCAGAAACCTGCCACTCTCTCCAGCAGGCCCTGAATTAGGAGGCTGCCCACCCCTTTCCCTGAGAGGCTTTCTGAGCTCTTTAATATCCCCTGTTTACAGCGTGTGTCTGTTATTAGTCATCTCGAAACCCCGGGTGCTCTCAGTACGTTCGAGGAAATTTCACTTCCCTGAGGGTCTTGGCATTTCTGAAGGTCCTTGGATGAAGGATTATGAGGCGCCCTGTGAATTAGTCAGGGCGGCTTTGTCTTTTAGTCCTAATGAGGAAGGAAGGGCTTCTCCCTCTTACCTGTGGCCGAGGTGGTTGAAGTCAACCCTGTGGGAGCAAAAGAGGACGTCAGGTGGCTCGTTGGTGAATAGGAAGGGGATACTAGGGCTTTTCATCAGCCGGGCAACAAAGAGAATAATTTTCGTGGCTTTTGTCGAGGGAATGCCACTGTGTGGGCCGCCGTGTTGGGACTTTGAGGAGCTTTAGCTCACACCCACAAAGGGAAGGTGGGAGGCGGGTGGGGAGGAAGTCCGCACTTCCTGAGGGCCTGCCGTGTCCCTGTCACAGAGCCAGGTCTTTCACAGAGTGGGGTCCCCTGTGCCCCTCACAGCAATCCTGCAGACTGCGTTGTACTATCAGTACGCCAAGGACAGGAGAAATCACTGTTCGGAGTTGTCGCCTGCCCAGGATTGTGGAATGCCAACCCTGGTCTGTTGGTTTACAGGGCACAAACTCTGGCCTTGAAGTCAAGCCACATGATGGATGCAGGCCTTCCTTGACGTGGGATCTGGTGGTGAGGCTTTGCCCATACCTGGTGAAAGACCCAGTTAGCTGGTGTACATCACACGTTGCAGTTTTCTGGGAGACTAACTGCCCGAGGGGGCTGGCTAGAATATGCTGGTGCATGTGTGTAACCAGATGTCTAAGTGACATCCAGAAAAATCATGAAGCCTGGGTTTTTCATGAGCTTTTCTTGGGTCCAGTGATAAAGTAGTGGAATTTTATTTTCAGGTACATGTCCCAGAGCTTAGGTACCTAGGGAAATGTTGTTCTCTTCAAATTATTAATCTGGAAAGACTGTGCCTTAGGATGTTTCCATTCTTCCAAGCTTTTAAAGGGACCTATGTGGGAGAGAGAGTGCTTTCCAAGCTTGTGATGTGTGGCTTTGAATTCAGTTCAACGGAGTATTGTTGGGCACTTAACTCCCATAACTGTGGGCTGAAGAGTATGGCTTTTCTCTCATGGTGATCACTTGGACCTAGCATGGAATCATGAAGAACAGCTCACACCAGGTGGTGTATCTTTCCCTGAAAAGCTTATTAGACCCACAGAGTAGAAAACTGCAGTTGATGTGGAGCATAAACAAGGCACCTTATATGATTTTTAATCACATCTACTTTGTCAAAAATAGAGACGTTTCCTGGGTGCTGAATGCAAGGACTCTGATTCTGAAGTGCAGCTGGTTTAATGCCTCAGGGTGATGAACGAGTAGGAACATGGGAGATCATTTCCTGGCGGTTGTCACTGGACATTTGTATGGAGTCCTAGTGGAGATGACAGGAAGCTTGGAGAGGGTGAGCGAGCTTGATGTGGGCCTGATTCAGAGTCCAAAAACCCTGCCCAGACTGGAAAGTGAGTCCATCTAAGAAAGAGTATACTTTATTTATTTTTTAAAGATTTATTTATTTATTTGAGAGAGAGTAGATGGGGGGGGGGTAGATAAGCAGACTCTGTTGAGTGGGAAGCCCGATCCAGAGCTCAATCCCAGGACCCTGAGATCATGACCTGAGCAGAAATCAAGAGTCTGATGCCCAATCGACTGAGCCACCCAGGTGCCCCAAAAGAGGATATTTTATTTATTTTATTATTTTTTTTAAAAGAGGATATTTTAGAGGGGAAACAGTACTCAGAAGTCCCAGTGTGGATGGTAAACATGTGACTTGGCAGTACCGCGTGAGTTTTGTTGACTGTGAGATGAGAAAAGTTCATAGATGGGACCTGTGCAGAAATGAATGTTGTCTCAGGCTTTGTTGATAGAAGAGAAGAGGATGGCCACCATAGTAGACGATGCTTGGAGTTGGGTGCTCTGCTTTCTTTCCGTTGTCCTCCCTTCCCTCCCCCGGCCAGTCCTTCCTGTGTATTCTGTGCCAGGCACCTTTCCATGTGCTGAGGATAAAAGCAGGCTGCCTTTAAAGTGAATGTAGACGTTGCAGACCTTGTTCAGAGGATGATAAAGAGAATAAGAAACCACATGCTGCACAAAATTATCAAAGGGATTGAGGGTATTTGGCCCTGCTTAGAAAAGACCCTTCAAGACAGGAGAGTTGTTTTCAAATATGTAAAAGATGCTTTTGTGGGTCAAGAGGAAGCGGTTTTGTCCTATAGGCCCTGAGTTTAATGGAATCAGTCAAATTTTGGCTTAGTTATAAAAATATTATTTTCTAGGGGCACCTGAGTGGCTCATTGGGGGTAGGCTTCCGATTCTTGATTTCAGCTCAAGTCATGATCTCAGGGTCCTGAGATTGAGCCCCACTTCCAGCTCCATGCTGGGTGGGGGTGGATCCTGCTTAAGATTCTCTTTCTCCTTCTCCCTACCCTCCCCTTAAATAATATTTTCTAATCATCTTACAAAGGTGGGACTTAGGCTTCTATTTTAGAATACAGGGAGAAGTGTTCAAGCAGGGATCAGATGACCCTCTGGTGGTTTGCCGTGCAGATCAAATGATAAAGTGAGTCTCCTTTAAAATTTCTAGTCATAAAAATGTTGTCCTAGAGCGGGCCTGTTATCTGCCCGGGAGAAAAATGCTAGTGGTGAAGGAAGATGTGTATCACAGTTCACAAGACTACTATTTTTTACTGCTTATTTATCTCTTTGGGGAGGCAGCTGAATATGATCCATTGAGAAACATTGGACATTTGTTGTTTTTTAAAGAAAGATTGTATTTATTTATTTATTTGAGAGAGGGGGGTGGGAGAGAGAGCGAGAGCCTGCTCGTGCACATGAGCAGGAGGAGGGGCAGAGGGAGAGGGAGACTCGTCTCCACTGAGCAGGGAGCCCCATGCGGGACTTGATCCTGAGACCCTGGGACATGACCTGAGCCGAAGGCAGGAGCTTAATGGTGCTTAACTGACCAAACCGCCTAGGTGCCATGAGAGACACTGGACATTTGTAACTGTAGTTTATGCAACAGGCACTATTTATTGCAGGAGGATCCTTTCCCTCAGAATCATAGCACTGGGCCAGTTCGTGATAGTTGTTAAGTCATAATTAACATGCTATGGGGGGGTCTTCATTCTTCTTTTGAGTCTAGGAGGAAAGATCATGTTAACATATATCTTGGCTATTTTAAAAGCACTACAGTGATTATGTAAAACAACCTTTTATGTAGAACCATTCAAGTTGGGGTCTTAGGTCTCTCCATAACGAGTTTGTCCTTTTTACTTTCAAAACGCTCTGTCCTAAAGATAGTACAAATTTCCATGCATGATAGATGGAATAATTATCTTTTTGCTTTTCATAGTTATTTACCATTGTTTTGAGACTATCTCGGGAGTTTCCGAAATTGAGACTATGTCTGCAAAATCAAGTGTTGAGTGATTAGATAAAGATAAGCAGTTATAGAAACTTGTTGAACCATCGATTCACCTGTACCATCCGAAAAATTGATCTATTTAAATTAAGTTAGTTTTACAGCTCTGTTTGGTGTTTCTGTAGGTTGATTTTAGATTGTTTTATGGAATTTCTTATATTCTTTCACTAGGAATTCTGCAGCCTGTGCTTTAATTCCTGAATTGACAGACTGGTTTAAAAATTTGAGGGTCTGTGTGAACTGCTCACTGATCTGTTTACAGTGGTAGCACTTTCGTGTTTGTTTTTCATTTTTTTTTAAAGATTTATATTTATTCATGAGACCGAGAAAGAGGCAGAGACCAAGGCAAAGGGGCAAACAGTCTCCTCACAAGGAGCCCAGTGTGGGACTTGATTCCTTGACCTGGGATCACACCCTGAGTCCAAGGCAGAGCTCAACTGCTGAGCCACCCAGGCGTCCCCACTTTCATGTTTGAATGTGATCAGACCTGCCCCTGATACTCATGAAACCTGAAGCAAGAGAAGTGGACACTCCTATTCCGTGTGTCTAGATATTTGAAAGTCATAAATCAAGGTAATAAAATTATTTTCTCATCTCCTTCTTTGATAAGTATACCATCGTGATAACTTGGAACCACAAAGTTAGGGGCCTGACCCCTTTGCGTCCCAGGAACCACAAAGTTAGGGGCCTGACCCCTTTGCGTCCCAGCCCTGGCTTATGTGGACACCCCAGACAGCACAGGCAAAGCCTCCTCCACTCCCTGCTCCCCCAACCAGCTGCACCTTACCCACTCCTTGCTCCTAAGGGTACATGCACTAGTGACCCAAGTGTCCTTTTGGGGCCACACTCAGGGAATTAGTCTGTGAAGGCCCAGAATGTGGAATGGGGATCTAGTCTGGGAATTGCAAAGCCACGGGTCCTTGCTCCATGGTCCAGAAGGTAATCCAGAGCAGCTGTGCCCATGACCTTCAGAGATTACCTGGAGAGGAAGAGGCTGGCTGACTCGGAGGACCAGAGCAGGGCCCTGTAAGCCTCCAGCTCCAGCCAGACCCTCCGGCCTGGGTCTAAGGACAGTACTGAACATGGGTGAAAGCATGACCGATTTCTAACTGACTTGCAAGCTTCTGAGCTTGAAACTGGTTACGACTGAGTAGCGGGTTGGCCTAAGTAATTTTTGCCATTTAACCTTACAAATGATCTAAAGATGATGGCCTGAGAGTGGAGGGAAAAAAAATAGGTGAGATCGTCAGGTCAGATCTGAATTCTGTCATTTTTTAGTTTGTAGCACGTGGACATGTCTTTGAAATCCCTACAACAGTGAAATTGCCTGTAAGAATTGCAGGTCGTATTGAACAATCAAACGAATTGGTGGGTTGGCTCCCATAGGCAAAATCCTGAGGCTGTTTAGGGGGAAAAAATTACAAAATATAACTAGTAATAAGTGAGTTGCAATAAGAATCAAATATAATACTTTTTTTTTTTTCCTGAGGAAACAAATTGCATTGCAGGTTGTTTTAAAGAGTGATGTGAAAATACTGAGCATAACGGTACTGAAAGAAATGCTACGCCAGTTTTCACAATAAAATCCCCAAATGTGAAAGCTCTCCTTTTATTTTTTTTCTTTCTCATAAAGGTATTTGGAAGCAGTAGCATTGGTTTTGCACGTCAAGTTGGTCAGAATAAGGTAATTTTTAGTTTTTATTAGTTTTCCAAGGAAAGTGCAGCTGATCAGCCTTTAGTGTATATATGGTGTATATAGTTCAGTTTCTGTCCACTCGGCACAGGCTTTGTGAAGACTTAAGTTTTTATGGTGTTAACCTTAAAAAGACGTGGTTTCAAGATGCTGTAGTACAATGGCTCAGTGTGGTTGGATGGCTTCTCATTCCTGGCTCTGCCCTTTCTTGGCTGCTTGTGTGACCTTGAGCTAGTTAGTTAACTAACCCGTCCCCAAGTTTTAGTTTTCTCATCTGTAGAATGGGTTGAATAATAGCACCTGTGTGCTAAGGTGGCTGCGGATTAGAAAATACAAATATAGAGCTTAGCTCATAGTAAACTATTAATACTAGTTAATTCACAGATTAATACATGGAAACTAATCATCATTAGCTCACTTGCATGAGGAAGGCCTGAGGGTTTCTATAAAGGCAGCATTTCATGGTAAAAGAACCTTTCCATGAGAACCTATGAAAACTCCAAAGGGCCGCAGTTCCATTGTGGAGAATTCGCCTTCTCCTGGAATTTGCCTGTTGGGGTGAAATAGGTACTGAGGTCTCAGTGATGCCCTTGGGTGCTCCGTCCCTGCCTCACCCTCTCGAGAGCAGACGGTAGTCCCCATCTGTCCACAGGGAGTCCTCAGGAGCCAGAGCCCTAGATGGGATTCAGTGCTTATCCACAATGTGGTTTTGAAGGATACAATCTTTCCTCTTTGAATATAAAACGGAAGAGGATGAAGGAAAAACTAGACGTTTCTTTTTCTAAGTGAATACAATGCACAGCCTCAGAAGATACACGGAAAGGATGAGGAGGAGAATTATTTTTGTTTCTAAATGCCCTATTCATCCCACTTCCCAAGTAACTTGCAGCTATCATTATTTTTGGTGATTTATGCTTATTAAATAGTCTCCCTCAGGAATAATGAAATACTGGCTTAGTCCGGGAAATTACAGGGCACAGCAGGCTCGTACAGTGGTGCCTAGCGTGAATTCGGGATTGCGCATGGGTTGGGCCAGCAGACTTCTACTATTCCCGTGTCCTCGGGTCGGCCGTGGAGCCCTGTCCAGCGGGGATTACAGGAGGCCCCCTGTTTTCCTGGAGCAGCTGCTACTCCCCTCGTTTCTGGCAGCCTCTGGGAATGCACCTTCCCTGTGCTTTGCTCTTCTGGAGCCTCAGTTTTGTCCCTTGTAAGAAGGGAGACAAGTGCCCAGCTTGCCACCCGTGCTCTGAGCGTGAACCAAGAAGAACCTGGTGTGAGCCTCCCTAGCAATGTGCTCGCTCACCCCCCTCTCTCTCTTATTTGCAGGGCGATGGGTGGTTTCCCTGGTCCTCAACCCCCTCCTAGTTGAGACACTAGGAAGAAAGCGCCACATGTGATTCACAGAATTGCCTGCACAGGCATAATTTCAACTTTTCTGCCCTTACTCATCCCCATACACATACTTTAAGCTCGTCAGCACTATTTTCTTTCTCCTTTCGACGTTTAGAAAGAAGTTCCTCCTTTAAGTTCCTGGCATCTCACCTGCCACATGGGGAGAAGAGCTCCCACCCATAAGGTGGCTGTGAGGATGGAAGATGTCACAGGTTGATGAGGCTGGGTGACCTCCTTTGCAGTCTCAGCAGCTGCGAGATGAGGGAGGGAGCCGTAGAATCCTGTTGTGAGCTGGTGGTTTTAATTCTGAACCCGTGTTAAAAAAAGGAACTCGACCCCTCCCGAAGTGGAAACTGTAAGCGGCACATCCTGCATATGGCGCAGGCACCGGTTGTCTTTCCTAGACAGTGTGGTCATGATTCGAGTTAGCCTCTTCCCGACCCAGCAGAAGTGTCAGAACCCGTGGACCTAGAGGACCCCCAGAGGCGACAGGCTCTGAAGGGAGAGCCGTGGACTCTCCGCGAGGGACCCTCACAATCTGGCCCTGGCTCCGTCACATTCCGTAAGTCGGTGCAACCTCAGGATTTTTAGGTCTTCTTTTCTCACTTCTTCATGACGAACTCTTTCCCCTTCCCCTGACTCCATGGTAGAGCCCTAAATCCCGCTCTGCGAGGGCGCACCTGGAATCTGGAAGATTCCAACCCTCCGCTCTCCCCACCGACAGCCAGTGTGCCCGGGAGAGAACGGCACCGTGTCTCCCTCCCCGCGGGCCCCGTTCCTGAACTCGGCCTGGTATCGTAGACACTGAAGAGGTGCCAGCTGGCGGAATGTCCCTCACGTGCTGGATGTCGTAGGTGCACATCCCCAGATCTCGGTGTCCTGCATGGGGCGCAGACTCACAACCCCAAGGTCAAGAGTCACATGCCCTGCCCACCGAGCCAGCCAGGCCTCCCCGCTTCCCCCCAGGCCCCTGAGGTCTTCAAAGACTGTGTTTCTCCATCTGGCCACAGGAATGCCCTCCACCGGCAGCTTTAGACACAACTGGGACGTTGGGCACAGCCTTTCTTCACTTGCAGGGTCGTTCTTCTCTCCAGCAGGTATAAATGGCAAGGCTGCACGTAAGCCTAAGGAGGGGCTGCCAAAATCCAAGTTCCCGAGCTTTCGCACTGGGGGCCTTTGGGCAGCTGCTAAGATCCGTGGATACGTCTACATCCGGGAGAGGTTAAAGAAAACCCTCCTGCTTCAGCCCCAGCCCCAGCTTCAGCCACAAGCTCCTCTGACCTTGTGAGCTGCCCCCCTGTGCCTCATCAGTCTGCCATGTTGTTATGGAAATTCCCCTGAGGCCTGAGGGAGTCTTCCTTGGATGATAAAAGGAAGAAAGAAAGAAAAGAAAGAACTTTCCTGTTAATCCTCAATAACTGCTACCAGGTGAAGACTGTTTAGAAGTGAAGGCGCTTGGGAATTTAGGGACAAATGTATGGAAGCTGGAACATTTTCTCTGTTGGGGCTTAAGCCTGGGAAAGTGGCCAGATTGAACTTAGAGACATTTTCCAATTTTCTCAAACTCGGAGTGTGCTGGGAGAACTCTGGGCTCGCTGCGCACAGGAGAGCTGAGGAAGCTTTTGTCTTGACCTCTTTGGTGGAGGCACATGTTCCTCCCTCTCCACGTCTTTCGAGAGTCTTTGTAGACCTGGGATTTCTAGTGACTGAAGGCTCTGTGCTTTATGGTGTGCCCGGAGCAGTGCTGCACCTCCCGGGGTCTGGCAGTGTCACAGCAGTGAGCTGATGCCCAGTGCTACGTCCTTCACACTGATGAGTATAGTAGATAAGGTTAACTGCATTATTGTGGTTTATAAGGAAAATGTGTATTTGCTCACTCAGATGACCAGAATAGGTTTCTTATATGTATTTGGTCTCCTCCACAGTTCCTGCCCCACAGCTGCCCAAACCCTAGGAGTTTCCTGTTGAAAGTGGCAGAGATGTCTCATGTTATGCTAATGAAGTGATATTTGGGCCCCACCTTAGGATGGGTGGAGGCTGATTGCCATGAGAACCAACCAGGTGATTAGGTGGTTGGAACAGGGGCACACACCTGTCCCTGCCACCTCTAGAGAGGAACTAGGGCCTAGAGGTTGAATCATCTTTATTGGCCAATGATTTAATCAGTCGCGATGGTGTAGGGAGGTGGGTGAGGGGATGGGGTCACTGAGTAATGGGCATGAAGGAGGGCACCTGATGGAATGAGCACTGGGGATTAAACGCAACCGATGAAACACTAAATTCTACCCCTGAAACTAATGATACACCCTATGTTAACTACATTGAATTTAGATTTTTTTTTTTTTTTTAAATCATGACTGTGTAGTGAGAAGCCTCCATGAAGACTCACAAGGACAGGGTTCCAAGAGCTTCCAGAGTGGTGAACATGTAGAGATTGGGAAAATGGTGCGTTCTGAACAGGCATGGGAGCTGCAAAGCTTTTATCATACCTTGCCCTATGCCCATACCTCTTCCATCTAGCTGTTGCTAAGTTCTTTCTGTCCTTTGTAATGAAAATAAATAAGCTAGTGAGTAAAGTGTTTTTCTGAGTTCTGTGAGGTGCTCTTGCAAATTAAACCTGAGGAGGGGGTTGTGGGAACCTCTGACTTACAGCCTTTGATCAGAAGCATAGGTAACTACTGGGCATGTGATTAGGGTCTGAAATGGGGGTGGGGGTTAGCTGTGTGGGACTGGTCCCTTGACCTGTGGAATCTGACGGCATCTCTGAGTAGATAGGCATCAAGATTGAGTTGAATTCTTAGACACATGACTGATGTCCACAAATTGCTTATTGGTGGTGTGGGAATTTCCTGTACACATTGGGATTTAGGTTCAGGAACCCATTTAGTTACCATGGGGGTTTCTCATGAAGTTCTTCCCAGAGAGTTTGGTCATAGAGGTCTCAGATCTGTGTCCCTAAAGAAACTATCTCCTTTACCCTGGCCCTAAGACACATTTCTTTGGGCTACTGAGTCTTCCTTATCCAGAAGCTACCTGCAATTAATGCTTCTTTCCCTGGACTGGTGAGATGGTTGCTTTCATCTCCACCTGTAAAGCTGGGAGTCATTTGTACAGGGGTGGCCCAGGGCTACTTAAGCACTCCTTAAGAGGCTGGAGAGGACATTTTTTGGAAGCCTCCGAGCATCCATTCTGTTCTTACCAAAAGCATACTGGCTGGCTTTCCCCCATCCTTTATATGACTTGGAAGGGATCGACGTCAGTCACAACTATGGAGGTGTGGGCCATGATTGACATAAGCCAAATGAACAGTTTACGTACACAGCAACTGGTTACCCAGTCTGAGCCAATGAAGGAGATGAAGCCCCCCCCTCCCCCCGTGGGCTTCTGGAAAAGTAAACCTTTCTCTTGCTGAAGATTTTGGTTGAGTATCTCACATTCCCTGGATGGTGTGGGAGGACATGAGGTCTCTAACTGTGGGAGGATTTTTTCTTCCAAGGAACCTGCATGTAGACTGGACTGGACTGCTTGGAACTGGTAGCTAACCTAGCAGGGGAGAGATTTGTGATGATGTCATCCAGGGCTGCTAGAACAAGGTTTCTTAGTTAATAAAGAGCCTCTAATCCCCCTTTCCCAGTTCTTTGCTTAAAAGCTAGATTTAATTATTTCTCAGAATGTAGTAGCCTGTTATGAGGACTCTTCCCAGTGAGAATTTCCAACGAGATCTTTCCAAGTCCCTATCATGACTGGGCATCAGCACTCATGGGACAAGGGACCCTCTCTCCCTTCAGCCATGACAGGCGTATTCAGAGCTTGGCTTCTGCCTTGTTCCAGGGAGGCCAACGCCAGAGATAAGTGTCTGGATTCTGGAGAACAGCAGCCTGAGGTGGACCCAGAAGCCCAGGGAACTGGAGAGGAAGAGTGGGTTGGAAGAGAGCAGTGGGAAATCTTGGAATGGTAGTAGGGAGTGGCCTTGCTCACAGTGGCATCTACCAATGACCCCAGTATAGGTATGTGTCATTAATTCGTCCAAATCCATAAAATGTCCAGTAGCAAGAGCAAACCCTAATGTAAACTGTGGACTTTGGATAATAATGACGTGACAATGTAGGTTCATCAGTTTTAGCAACTGTGCCACTCTGTTGGGGAATGTCGATAATGGGGGAGCTGTGTGTATGTGGGGGCAGAGAGTTCATCAGTAATCTCTGTAGTTTCTGCTCCGTATTGCAGTGAACCTAAAACTTCTCTAAAATCTATTTTTAAAATAAAGTTCTATTTTATGGAGGTGCAGGTCCTCAGTTGTCACAGACTATGTGTAAGGTGGTGGGGGGTGGGGAGGTCCAATTTCTATCCTGTTTGGGGAGTCTTAGGTGGTTACTGATGTATTTTTCCCAGAGATCTCTACTTTGTTTTGTTTTGTTTTCCTTTGTGAAACCCTTACCTCTGCTGAGAAGAGCACCTAAGAGTTCTCTTGAGGTATGATACTGACCCACACCTGTGATTGGATATTCCATCTATCCCTCAGCAGTTAGATACTGGCCAGAGCTAACCACAGGGCCGGAGCCATGCTCAGAAATAATGTCTTGTGATGCACATGGGCTTTTGAGCTTGTGGCTTTGGGCTTGTGGTTGTGGACTGAGAAAATTGCTTCCTGGGTTTACAGGGAAGGTAGGGGAATGGCCCTCTTGCCACCGCTTCTTCAGTGATGGCTTCCTGGTGTGGACACGTGGGGATGGATGTGAGTGGCAGGCAGGATTTTAGGGGTTTACGGAGAGGTGGTGGCTGGGTAGACACGGTGACAGAGAGTGCATCCTCATGCAGGGATAATCCCTACTTGGTATTCTTTCAAAACCAGAATCCTAACAAAGGTGGCAGTTAAGAGAACACTATCTCTTAGTCCCTAGGGAGATGGAATGATAAAGATATTTGTCCCTTTCCTGTAGGAACTTCAGGCTCTTAAGGACAACAGATCTGTCGTGAATGTGGCCAGTGATAATAGAGGGACAGAGTCTCATTGGCACAAGTTTTTTTAACAATGCAAAATTTTAAACAGAATTCTGAATTACTACTGTTAGCAGGTCTTTCAAATACAGCGTGTAATATGAGACTTAGGAAATTTTTCGGGAGAAAGCTTAAATCTTGGAGATGCTGGAAGCCTACAGTTTTTCTTGATTCCTTTTGGTAAGCATGAATCCTCCAGATTCAGGACCAGAGAGAATCAGCTGTGCATCCTCACTGAACCAGTCTCTTTGGGGAGGTGGTGGCTGAGTGCTTTTCTGGGTTCAGGAACACCGAGCCGGAGAATCACCCATGACGGGCTTCAGAGCAGGCCATCCCTGAACCCAGGGGGATTGTGAACACAGCAATAATGTGCTAGAGCAATACCTCTGAAGGCCTGTGGCCAGGTTGGAAGAAGGGCTACTATGGTAGCCGGTATACCAGGGTTCGTGACCGTGATCTTCTGAACCAAGAGTTAGGGCCTGCGGTCCATCTGAGCGAGGCGAGTATTTATGGGCAGGATAGCTGGTGTCTGAATGTTCCCTCCGAACCCGCGTCGGTGGGCTCCACTAGACGGCCGAGGCCGTGGAGGAGCCACTGTGCCGTGTGGCTAGAGCGGGCCTGGGGCTGGAGGGTGTTCAGTCCTGGTGAAGATGTTCCCCTGGCTGAGGCTGTTGGAGCTGCGGAGGCCGTGGGGGCAAGCAGGGGGCTCCCTGGGTGCCCCGGCAGCAGCTCCTACCACCTTAGGTGCTTGAGAGGTGAAAGGAGGCCAGGGAAGCCTGTTGGATGGGTTTTTGCCCCTATAAAATTGTAGAAATGCTATCTTTCCATCTACTCTCAAGAGTGGGGAGCCTCCTTTAAGAAAGCTTTGAGAGAGCCAAATTCAGAGCTAGCAGGGAGGGAGGAGCTGCGGGGTGAAGTGAGCACCATGAGTCACTTTCTGCCCTTGTGCTGCCCGTATGGACTGTGCACCCCAAGTCTGGCCTGGGAAAATAACAGCTCCCATAGCGTGCATGCATGTGCAGGCAGACACGTGTGTGTGTGTGTGTGTGTGTGTGTGTTATTCCGTGTAGCGGTACTTTTGATAAACAGTGTAATGTTAAAGCCAAGAGCTGTGAGTTTCATTTCTGGAAATGAAACACAAGGACCTCAGAGGCCTCTGATGAGATAGGAGCTGTGCGCCTTGTGTGAACGGCCTCACTTCTCTGAGGCTCAGTGGGCAGCGCCTTTGCAAGCTTGTGTAAGGCCTCTGGGAGATGGGACCCCACCCTTTCCTCTCCGGTGGTGCCGGAGGACAGCGCCCTGAGCCATAAGTTCACCCAGGATCTCCTCGCTGTGTTTGGATTTAGCTGGGGTGCGAGTGTCCCCTCCTCCTGCAGGCAGAGTCTTGAGTCACTGCCCACGGTGGAGGAGACAGGGCGGGGTCCGGCCTGGGTCCGGCTCTCTTGGACAAGGTTGAGAGGTGCTAACCACAAGGCTGAAGCCCTGGAGAAGTGCTACAAGGAAGGTGTTTCTTTCCCCGTTGGCACTGCATCCAGGTTCTCGACAGTTGGACACAAACAAACTGTTCTGGAAGCCGCTTCTCATGCCCCTTTACCTCCTGCTTGCTGCCCGCCACCTTTGCTGGTCACTGGGGCTGACGTATGGGGAGGAGTGGAAAGTGGCCCTGCTGACAGTGTAGGTCATTGTTTGCTCTCTGTGGAAGGAGGATGTCTGGCGGAGGCTGGAGACCGCACTCCGGCTGTTGAGGCCCGTCCTGAGGCCGCGGGGTGCCCTGGGCGCCCTGGGAGTGCATAGGAGCTTCTGTCTTCTGAGGGCAGTGTCCTGGGCCACTGTTCCTGTGCTTGAGTGCTGGTTCCGCTCTTGGAAAGTTCGTTCTCCTTTGAAGCAGATTACGTGTGTAGCCAACGGGAGCCTTAGAAGGGGGTAGCACTGAAGAGGTGGGTTAACGTGCTGGCTGCCCACCCACCCCTCCATCCCCAGCCCCGCCCCGCCCCTGCTGGCCGGGCTGGCTGGAGAGCCCACCAGCCCGCATGGAGGAGGGGGCCTCTGGGGCTGGGCCAGGAGGCTACTCTTGGCTTCGGGGAACCTGAGAGGCTTGTCCTTGTCAAGGATCCCTAGTGTAGTGGAGGGGAAGTCCAGATCAGAAGTGATTGAGAAAGTCAGGTGAGTGAATAAAGTGCCAGCACCGGGGTCGTTGGTGCCCTCCTTTCATTCCCCAACAGCAGGCAGGGCACACAGGTGTAGATGGGTTAGCGGCTTTGTCGTGCAGTGAGAGAGTGAGGACCCCCCTCTCGGGTCCAGCCGCCCTCTGATTGACCTAAAGCACTGCCTGTGTGTGTGTCTACGCACCCACCCACTCACCCTCTCACCCACCCACCACTGAAAGCTCCCTCCACGTGCACGAGGCACATGCTTTTTCCTTTTATTACTCAGGGACGGGCACCCAGCGCAGAACTGGGCCCCGTAATGGCTGCTGACTAAGTGCTTAATGGAGATATTGCTGCTGATAAACCACAGTTGAAAAGGGAAAGAGGCAAGCAAGCTGGCCGACATCAAAGCCAGTTTTGTTTTATAGATAAGAGTAGGTTTCATTCCTTGGGCTCCAGAGCCCCTGTCCCCAAATCTCAGGGAGAGGAGTTTTAAAATGGAAGCTGTGTCTCTCCCAGTGAGCTGGAGGACAGGCCTGCGGGGGGCCGGAAGCCTCCTTCCTTTCCTTCCTTTCCTCCCTCCCGGATGGCCCGGCCCCTGCCCCCATTTGCAGGGGAGACCCTTGGGGCACAGGGAGGGCTCCCAGCTGCCTCTGGAATAAACAGTTTTCTGCCCCCACTCCCTTAGCAATTTCTATTTGGTGGTGGTTCTTCAAAATTCTTCATTCCTACTTAACACAACATTTAAAATAATTCAGTAAATAACGGATATTAAATACAAGAATCTGGAGAAGAAATGAAGTCCCAGAAATGTAATGAGCCCACACTGCAAAGATGTAAAACCCACATGTGTGGTGGTGTATGCTCTGATTTCCTCCCAAATTAAGCCTTCGCATGGACCGGGTGCCATGGCCTTGGTAACAGGTGCTCTCCTTGAAGAATTCAGCTAAATGTAACCTGGTGATGAGTAGTTTCAATGACTGGGTGATGCCTGGGCTAAATTGTAATCTAGGCGGAAGCATAGGGATTTGGCCAGTTTAGGGCGTTTGTGTGCGTGTGTGATGTGCACGCGTGTGCGTGTTGCTTCCATGCTCTTCGATGCCGAGGCGAGGCCCAGGAAGAGATGGATGTGTTCAGCACCGTGGCCCAGGAGAGAGCAGGTGCCGGCCGCAGCAACACATTAAAAGTTGTTGCCCGACTTAAAGGTTGAAGGATTCTTTGCTGTTCCTTCACTAGCTCAGGGGAGAGAAGGCAGGCAGCAAGTTAGGATCATAAATATGACATAAACTTAATCTTTTTAAATTACTTTTTTATAGCACTTCAGTTTTGATTTGGCCCTGACAGAAGTCCTTTGAGCTTTCCAGAAGACGGAGGGTTCTTAGGAGCCCAGGCAGGGCCCCTGTGGGGCCTGAGCAAGCTGGGGACTGCCCTGTCCTGTCTGTGTTGGGAGCTGCTATCAGGCTGAGGCCAAGTGTCTCGGTGAGCCTTCCACATTCACACCAGGCCAGCTCTCGGTGGCGTTTTGTTTTGTTTTAAATCAGCGTTAATACCATTGCGACCCTGTTGCACCTGAGGCTGGATGAACTCACGCTGCCCACCTTGCCGTCACCCTCTGTCTTCCTAGTGCCCGTGTGACCACGTTCCCACTCAGCCCTCTGGAAAGCCCCCCTAGAGGGTGTTGGAAAGGCATTCGAGCAGTCATTCAATTTTTAGGGCACTGGAGCCAGGGTTGTCAATCATTTGCCCCTGGGAGCCTCTTTTCTTCTGCATATTTATTTTCCTGGGGATTTTGGGGTTGGCTCGACAATGTAATGCATGCAAGCCCTTTCTGGTATTCCTAATGGCCTGGAAGCCCTAACGTAACAGAAAGCATTTGCTGGCTTGCTAGGGGGCATTTCCACATCGGGCCCCTGATCTAGGACATCTGGAAGATGGCCCTTTGGGTGACTTTAATCCTCTGGTGACGTTCATGGGTCAGTGCAGGAAAGAGGATAAATTCAGTTTCTACACACAAGTCAGGTGCAGGGCTCCCAGAGTGAGAGGGAGAAGCCACACCCTGTGGCTACTCATTTACCACATCTTTTTTTTTTTTTTTAAGATTTTTAAAAATTTATTTACTTATTTATTTAGAGAGCATGCACGAGTAGGGGGAGGGGCAGAGAGAGAGAATCTCCAGCAGACTCCTGCTGGGAGTGTGGAGCCAGATGTGGGGCTCAATCTAGGACCCTGAGATCACAACCTGAAATCCAGAGCTGTGTGCATAACTGACTGTTGAACCACCCAGACACAGACGCCTTGCATTTACCACATCTTTTGTGCAAATCTCTAGTGCCGGGAGAGGGGATAACAAGATGCAGAAGCCTTGGTTCTTGCTCTTGATACAGTGGAGGGGAGAAGTTGAACACTGCTCGCTCTGCAGCGTCCTCAGGTGGAAGTTGAGATCTGGGAACTGGATCTCTCCCCACGCCCCCCACCCCGCCACTCCCAACGTTCTTCAAGATGCTCCCCTTTGGCGGGGCAGCCTGTGTGAGGTTTATGTACGCTGCACAACTATCGAGAAAAGTCTCTCCTGTTCACTAGCTGCCAGGTCAACAAGAACCTGAGTCCCGGTGATCTGTGGTCACATGCAAGCTGGGAGATACTTGTTCTTTCTGGCCAACTGTTAATGTTCTTGGAATGAAAGGTACTTCAGAGCAAGGATAGGTTGAGATAATTCTTCTGTTATCTAGAAGTTAGCAAATTTTACTTCAAGAGGTGTGGGGATAAACACACGGTGGGCAGCCAGAAGGTGTGTGAATTGCCAGCATCGGGGATTTTTCTCCTCTTGTTTACAGAGAGCCTGCCACGGATTTAATTCCCAACTTGTTGACATAATGTACCCTATTCTTATCATTTTGCCAGATTTAAACAATTTTCTTCTTTTGTGGACGCTGTATTATTACTCCGTCTGTCGCGTTTAATGTATTCTGTGCATGTGAGTGCCGGCCTCTTCAAAACTGTCGACTTCACCGTCCATGCGCTGTCTCCAAATGAGATCGCGATGCCCCCCCAAGTGAATTATGAAAAGCTTTTCATAGTAATATAATTGATCCACTGTTGGCCACACTTATAAAAAAAAAATCAATGTAACGTGTTAATATTTCATGAGTGCCCACGTTGCCAGCTCCTTGCAATGGGACCAAACTGTAAAGAATGAGGATTGTTTCACAATAGCCCAGCACATGGACAGAGTGCCAGGAAAGAGAGTTTGGGGTTGACTTGAAAGTTTGAAGTGCACAGGGCCATTGAAAAACAATCCTCTGACTCATGTCAGATTGTTATAATTATTTAATGCCCACAATGCAGCCTTGTCCCCACGGATTTATACTGGAGAGGTTTCTTACCCACACATTGTGGTTATTAGCTGCAAAGAAAGCAGCGTTTGTTTATAGTGACATGGGGTCTATCTGTATGGCAAAGAAAACACTGCCGATTCTGTCTTCTTGTGAAGGAGGCAGGAATTTGGCAGACAACCTATAGGAAATTGGGAGACAGGCTCTCATTACTTTTCATATATGCGGGTGGTTGTACCTAATAACCATTAAACACCTTTTATTTTTAACCTTTGTTCTAAACTCTCGAGAGAATGAAGTCGAGTACCGACTTTTTGTCCACACGATACTGTATGGCTGATGTGCTCCAGGGTGTATGTTGACTCACAGTGGTCCTGCCTCCATTAAATTTGGGGTCACACGCCTTGTCTGCGGAACCCCTGTTAACATTTGTATAAGGACCGGGTATGTTCTGAGCAGTTCTCACATGGCCACATCTCATTAAGCTCTCTCAGAGGACATGGGATTTGTTTCCTCTCAGAGTCAAAAACCAAAAGTTGGGGAAGGAGCGCTTGGGGCCTCTCTGGGGACATGTCTGGTTTGGAGGTCAGTGGTAGTGCTGATGACCCAGAGTTGGGGCGTCCGGCTCCTTGGGAGATGAAAGCCCTTTGAGTCCAGAGGGTCAGTCAAGTCCAGCTCCTCACAACTGCCTTCTGTCCATGCCTTCCTCGGCCCTCCCCGCTTCCCCTCACACAGAACTCTTATAATTGCCTTTGCTGTCAAAGGAGATTCAATATCAATGGGTTTCTCAAGCTTGGAGGGCGACAGGGAGACATTGAACCAGAGTAGTGTGAAATTGTCCTGAGGCACTCACAAGCTGGGGTGTGCAGATGCAATTTATAATTGTACCGGAAATACTTGTAACCTTTATCACACTTAGTGGTGGAAATGAGAAAATCTATGTTGAGTCAGTTTAGGACTGGCTTGGGACCCATATAGAAGCGACCAAATCCTTTTAGGTTTGCAAGAGAACTGCAAATAGAAAGCGGACACAGAAAGTAGGTTGGAGTAATAGCAGCTATTTCTATAAAATATTATAAAAATGTATGTATTTTTAAAGATTTTACTTATTTATCCATGAGATACACAGCCAGAGGGAGAAGCAGGCTCCCTATGGGGAGCCCGATGTGGGACTCCATCCCAGGACCCCGGGATCATGCCCTGAGCCGAAGGCAGATGCTCAACTGCTGAACCACCCAGATGCCCCAACAGCAGCTTGATTTTGAACCCCAAATTAGGGCTTATGGTATGTTCAGGGTGGTTTTGTTTTTTCATGTTGTTTCTGGCTCAGTAGGAAGTCTGGGAGATCTGTAGGAATGGATTTGGGGCATTTTTGATGGTTTATGGAGGCAGGGAACTGAAATTTTGGAATTGGGACTGTCCTGGGAAACCCAATATACATGTTGACCGAAGTACAGACAGTGGGGTGTTGAGAGGAGGCAAATGACTGGCAGTTGTGAGAAAGGTGGCACTCCAGGGTCGCCCCCCCTCCTCGTGCTGGGCGCAGCTGCACCGTCCCCTGCTGTGTCCTCACCAGTGTCCTCATCCACAGGAAACCCTGACCTTCCTGCTGGGCTTGTGCAGAGGGGAGGATCTCTTGTCCATCATTTAAAAAACGGAGTCACCTGTATGAGTCTTCACTTTGTGATCCCTCATTTAAGCAGCACACTTTGGTCTTGCTGGCTTTTACATGTATATGTTCTATTTCGTGGTAGAAGAAGACGTTTGAGATGCAATCTTCTTTTGTATTACATGGGCCTAGTTTAAACCATTGGAGATGAGTTAAAAACATGTTACCGTTTTACAGACAACTAAATGGCTTATTGATTTTCTTGGGATAAGCATACACTCCAAACCCTGGCTTTCTCACCCTGATTGTGAGCTTCTTGAGGGCGGGGGGCCAGCTTCTCCTCTTTCCCAGGGTCAGAGGTGGACGAGAGGAGCCAAACATAGTAGCCAGGTGGCCGGGAATGTGCTGGTTGGAGCTTAGGGCCTGTGTGGTGAGGTGAGGAGGTCGAAGGCAAAGGGGACTGGGTGTCGTGGCCTGAAGGGACACTCTGTACAGGGCTGTGCCCTATAAAGTTCTGCATCATTGCTGAGCGGGATGGCAAAGGTTTTAAGTGGGGAAGTCTGTTGGGGGTGTGACACGCTCCAGTTTGAAGGAAATAAGCTCAGGGCCCTTGCCCTAGGGTAATTTCCTGCCACCCACAGGGCGCTTCTATTGTGGGGGATGGCTAGTGGCTTCATCCTATGGCAATGCAAAGGCTGCCCCGCCCAAGAGCCACAGGCGCCCCCTGCCCCCACCCCCCCTTGGGGGCGTCCAGAGCCTTCCTGTCGAATAGCACTTTGTTTCCAGAGAAGAAAGGCACAGTTGTGTTTCCTTTCTTCCTCTCCTCCCTCCCCCAAAGCGTTCTCCTTCTCACCCAAACCATGATCTCAGACCTTAGGAGTTACAAGTCAGACATGTCACGGAGGAGCTTCTTTGAGATCAGTTGTCTACACTGGTGATGAAATCAAAACACCCTACAAGAAGCCTTTGGAGCAGGAGCTGGCCTGGGTCATTAGGCGTGAGAGAGGAAATGCGATTACATGAAAAAAGTGGGATACAAAGTAGTGTCTATTCCAGGATCGTGGCTCCTGTTACAGGGGACAAGGACCAGACCAGAAGGGGACGCAGACACATGAAATCCCTTGGCTTGAAGGGGCCGTGGGACTGTGCAGGTTTCCCAAAGTAAGTGCGTTGTTACAGAGATTTTGTTGGGCCACTGATGTACACTGCTTTAAAGAGATCAAATGTGAATAATGATACGATGGCAGGCGTGAGAGTGAAAATCTAGGTGAGAACCCACGAAGGTGTATTGTCTGTCCATCAGTCTGTCCAGAGCTGGAGGCAGAAAGGGCTTGGCAGCAAGGGAAGTGCTCGCGGCTGTACCTCTCCCTGTGTACTTTGCTTAGTCTTTGCCTCGGTCACTTCCCTTCCCGGTCACTCCCCTTCCCGTCTGACCTTAAACCTGGAGAACTGAACTCCTGCTGCTTCCACTGCATCCAGAAGCAGTTCCCTGTTCCTCAATTTGTCTACTTCTCTGTTGCCACCCAGAGCCAGATTCTTTGGGGGGATGACTCTGTTCATGACCCCAGCATGAGCCGTCGAGTAGAAGTGTATGATTGAACACCCAGTGCCTTAGTAACACGTGGTGCTTGCACACCAGCGGCTGGACTTTCCTTTTTTTTTTTTTTTTGGCCTTTCCTTATTGTGAATGCAGAGGAGGCCAGAGTTTTGAGCTCAGGCTCCAGTCCTATCACTCCCTTTCTCGCCCCGTGCAACCTTGGCCTAGTCCCGAAACCTTTCTGTGAGCCCTTCCTACTTTAAAAAAAAAAAAAAAGGCTTGACTGAGTCCCATGACATGATACGTAGGAAGGCATTTAGAAACCGTCAAAGCTGTTTCCACCTGTGAGAGAACCCTCTTACTTACAGTTGCATCCTGTCTTAATGGGGACAGAGAGGAAAGTTAACTTCTTGCAGAGTTAAGTTTCCCCAGTAAAATGGGACCATGACTAGGTCTTCACTGGGAATTCCCTCAGCGTATAGATGGAAATTGAGGACATGGGACAGCCCCGGTGGCTCAGCGGTTTGGCGCTGCCCTCAGTCCAGGGCCTGATCCTGGAGTCCTGGGATCAAGTCCCACGTCAGGCTCCCTGCATGGAGCCTGCTTCTCCCTCTGCCTGTGTCTCTGTGTGTCTCATGAATAAACAAGTAAAATCTTAAAAAGAAAAAAAAAGGAAATTGAGGACCTTGTCTGGTTAGAATGTCTTCGGGGTGGAAGCAGGTTGCCTCCTGTCTTGCAAGGAACTTTAGGGTCTAGGGGTAGCACTGGGTTCAGAACCAGCATCTGCGTTGGAGGGGAGTTGGGGGGGCTCGGAATGGACTGCGGGTCACATCTCATTTCACTCGTGGCTTACCTCTTTGGATTCCATTTGGCCATGTGGGCTGGAATTGTAGTCGCGAGCGCGTCATTTTTCTGTGGTGTGACGGAACTGTGTCACTGGGGTGATGACATTTTGGTGAACAGCGTAGGCGTCCTGGCAGATGAGTGGGGAGCACCGATAGCCTGAATCTCTGTCGGGGCCTGCCCTGGCAGCATTCTTGGCTTCCAGAAACCTCTGTCCAATCTCTGTTGGCTAGTCGGCGACCCCCCTGCCTCTCCAGGAGCTGAGCACCGCAGTCGTGCTGCCCGCATCGGGCACAGTGGCCCTGACTTCGCGACTGGACCCGTAACCCAAGACAGAACCCGGTGCAGCCCACACACGCCAAGCAGCCCCAGACACTGGAATGAAGCTCTACTTCCCCCAGCCCCAGCCGTGCACATTTTCTTTTGCAAGCATAAGTGCTCATTTCTATCCCTGGCCTGCCCCCATCCTCGATCATCCTTTGACTCTAACCTTGATTGTCTCATGAGTTTGCTGAGTTCTCTCATGATTCTCAGCTGAGTTCGCTGCCCCTGACATCTCTGTGCATCACCTGGCTTCTGTTACTAGGCCCCGGGAGTTATTGGTGCCACCCTGGCCAGGATGGCACCAGCCTCGCCCTCACTCAGTGAGGCCCACGCAGGCCGGAAAGCCCTACTGCCCACTCCACTGTGTCTCCATACAGAGTTGGACTCCCTTATCAGGAAATCCCCGTTGGACGTGGGAGTGGACATAGCTCCGTTCCCCGTCCCCACCCCCCACCCCCACTTACCTCTCTGCAGCCCCCAGAGTTTTCATCCCCTAAGTGTAATGACAGAAGTAGGGAGATCAAAAGAGAGGAGGCAGAGCAGCAGCAATTATGTCTGTGATAGAATCTTTTTGGGCAGGTGACTTGACGTTGCGCGTGTGTGCTGTCTTAGTGTGTGTGCGCTGCTATGACAAAGCACCGTGGGGCCGGGGGGCTCCTCTGGGACAGGAACCCCATGCAGTTCTGGAGGCTGCACCTGTGAAGGCCAGAACACTGGCAGATTTGGTGTCTAGTGGCGCGGGCCGGCTCCCTGGTCCGTAGGTGGCCGTCCTCTTGCTAGGCGTCCCCCGTGGCAGAATGGAAGCACTCTGATCTCTTGGGATCTCAGAAGGGCACCTGTCCCCGTTCTTGAGGGTTCCGCCCTCCTGACCTGAGCGCTTCCCGGAGGCCCCACCTCCGAACACCATCACACTGGGGATTGGGATTCGGCATGAATTTTGGGTGGGTGGGGGACTTAGCTCCAGCATGATCATCGAGAAGGCAATGGACATAAGTTCTATCATCATAACGTTTTTACAGCTCTCTGTGTAGGTGGAGATCTTTAAGTAGATCTCTCTCTGCTCTAAGGAGTGTGTGGTGGTTGGCCTCCTTGTGAACAATGCCAGGTCACATGGTGAGCCTCGTGGAGCCGGGCTGTTGAGGTACAGGCTGGGGGACCGCATGCTCTCTGGACCTCGAACAGCTCTGCTGCTCCCTATTAACCCAGCTGCAGACCTCCTCCTCTTCTAGGCACTGTCCAGGGCCCAGCGCACCCACAGACACACGGCCCCCCAGTCCTCTTCCTTGCTGATTACACATAGCGCATGATCTGGAGCCCTGAACCACTGGCTCTTCTGGAGGAGCCACGTTTTTGTTCTCTGACCTCACAGATACTCCGTTGAAGCTTACTGAAAGAGTGAAAATGGCTTTGTAGAAAATGCAGATCCGTTTTCATGTACCTTTAAATTATTGCTCAGCCTGTGTGGAATCTACGGCCAGACGCGAATGGGCCGAGCATTGGTGGGTGACGTGTTTCAGTGCGCACACCTGGGTGAGCACATGCCCTCCCTGCACCTCCCGCCGCCTCTGCCCGCCTCTCCTGTTCTCTTCCTGTGTTCTTTGCACTTCCTCCTCCTGTTTCCCCTCTGCCTCACCTGCAGGGAAACTGGATGTCTGGTTTCTCACACGCTGGTCCTCTACCAGTGAAAACCTGTAAACCCTCCTCTCACAAGTGTAGGGCAGTTATTAGTTATTTTGAAGGAGCTACTGCCTTACATGATGCACCTACCTATCGCCAGGTGTGAGCTCTGTGAGAGACAGGCGGTGCGGGGTATCTGCCCTGTTCCATCCTCTCAGGCTGAGCTCATAGAGTTTATTCTAAGCCTTCCACCCTGGTCGCCTGGGTGGTTCAGCGGTTGGGCATCTGCCTTCAGCCCAGGGCGTGATCCTGGGACCCCAGGATCAAAGTCCCACATCGGGCTCCATGCATGGGACCCACTTTTCCCTCTGCCTATGTCTCTGCCTCTCTCTCTGTCTCTCTCATGAATAAATACCTTTTTTTTTTTTTAAAGCCTTTTACCCTTGGTTTCTCTGCAGGAGTCCAGTGGAAGATGGTGGGCTGGAAGTCTTGCCTGTGAAGTGTCTCTCCTGGGGGAGGAGGAGGAGGAGGAAGGAGGCATGTAGCCGGTGAATGCAGATGCTTCTTCCAGGGACTGGGGCCGGGCAGGTGACCGTGGGCACAGGGGCTCTGCTCCTTCCCCTAAGCAGGGGCCCGAGAGCCTTCCCCAGTCACACCACCTTGCCGAATGGTGTGCAGTGGAGCTCTGCTAAAGGAACCTGCGTTTTAGGAGCGCCCTCATTCTGATATCAGTGCTGTTGCACAGAAAAAATTAGCATCCATATTAGTAACGCCCAACCGTAAGAACCATGCAATTATCTCATGATTTTATTTAATGACTGTGCTCTTTTCAAAGCTTATTGGGGTAATCTTCAGAACATGTCCTGATTACATGTTGTACGGACTACATAACAAGTGAACTAAAAAAGCAATTTAAACCTAGCTCCAGTTTAATTTGTAGTTTTTACATTGCAAGACAGCGTTCTTAATAGATAATTGTCCAGCCTCCCCCCCCCCCTTCTCTTTTTTGCATGTGTCAATTTTCACTTTTTCTGTAGTTTCCATTCCATGAGCACATCTCATCTTTGTCAGTAATCCTGAGGAAGAGAGAGCAGCTGTCCTGGTTCTCCCTCACCTTGCAAATCAGGCCGCCTCTCCGAGCTCTTTAGGAAATGTTGAGGACTATACTAAGACCTTGCAGGACTTGTGTGTAGAGCCTCAGGGTCAGTTCTAAATGCCAAACCAAATTGTGGGCACTTGCCAGTTGTGTGATCCTGGGCCGTTTACTTCTGAGTGCTGATATCCTTGTTATAAAGTGCTTCCACTCTTTTTTTTAAAGATTTATTAATGAGAGAGAGAGAGGCAGAGGGAGAAGCAGGCTCCAATTGAGCAGGGAGCTCAATGCGGGACTCGACCCTGGGTCTCCAGGATCATGCCCTGGGCCGAAGGCAAGGTGCTAAGCCGCTGAGCCTCCCAGGCATCCCCAAAAATGCTTCCACTCTTAGGTGCGGCCTGCTTCGCAACGTGGTGCTGAGGTTAAATGAAGTAATTCTGCGAGAAGCACCTGTCCCTAGCAGGCACCTGAAAGTCGTTTTCCAGGGCAGGCGCGGAGACTGCCGAGGCTGCCGCACAGGTCGGGGGTGGCTAGGGCCCTCCTAGGAGACCCTGGCCTCTTTGCCTTTCCGTCTGGGGATGCTTTCTGTAGTTGGGAAGGGCAGGAGGGAAAGGGGGACAGGGCCTTCCTTGACACAGATAATCTGTTCATCCTCCAGATTGTTCTGATAGTGGATGTAGCTCTGCATGGGGAGAGGTGCAAAGCTGTGACACGCGTGCCACCCGTGTCGTGCATTAGTGTTATGTGACAAAAGTGCAAGCTGGGATACTTCCAGTGTCGGTTTTTTTGTCCAAAGTACTGTTGGCAGCAAGAAGGAAAGGGAAACGTTTGCTTAGCCCTTCCTAGGTACCGAGGCACCAGGGTGACACAGCTGAGAGGGACGGGTGCCGTTGGGAGTGTAGGGGGTGTGAGAATCAAGGATGGGTTTCTGGGTAATGTGTGGTGCCCGTGAGTCAGGGGGGGCCCTGGAGGAGCCCCGACGTTTTGACAGTTTTCCCTTTAGCAGACAGATGTCTACCTGCCCAAACCCGAAGGAATGTTTCTTCTGATTCTTGGGGAAACTAAGTGATTATGGCTTCCCCCTCTCTGAGATACTGGAAGAGGAGAAGTTCTATAAAATTAGGGAAATGAGCTCTAGTTCTGCCCACACACTTTGGTGTGTGTGTCTCTCTCTCTGGCTAGATTTTAAATCCTTTGGGCGAGCGTTTTATTTTGAAATTTATTTCCTGCAAAATCCCTACCCGTAACATCTAGCTTGGTGATTCATCTGTCCGGTATTTTGCACTATGTGAGGGAACAGGTAAGCCATAAATAACCAAGCGCACTCCTGTGGGACCTGGGTCCTGCATACAGTAGGCATTCCTCCTGAGAGTGTAAACAGTAGTCCTTGTAGGCAGGTGCTGCGGCGTGTGAGCCTGTCTGAGCCGGTTTCCTCCAGCAGTTGGATTCTGAACACCCACGGGTGCCTCTTGCTGGGGCATCTAAACTTTTACCTTTCAGAGAAAACAGGGTCTTTGGGGCTAGCGTGTTCTTTCAAAGAGTGCTGGATGCTTCCTGATGCTTTCCAGCCTGGAACCGTTTTTTTTGGGATCTCTTTTGTTTGTTTTTGTTTTTGTTTTAAAGATGCCTGCCTGCTTTGTTAAGAGACTGGTGTGAAGATTGCTGTAGAGGAGCACCCGCTGCAAGCTCCTCCTCTGCTAGGCCCCCACAGAGTTCACCCCCCCTGGTTTTAAGGTTGGGGGGAGGGTTGGGGCCACATTGCTGGGACCCCCTTCCCCTCACTGAGGCCCCCAAGCCTGGCCCTGGGGTGTGTGGAGGGTGGAGACAGTCGGTGGGGCAGGTCCCTGGCCTTGAGGCTGACCTGGGGGGCTCTTGAGCTGGCAGTGGTGCTCTTGTCTGCCCTCTCTTATGTCCCCTTCTTCCCACTTTACACCCTCCGTGGAGGAGACAGTGCAGCTTTTACATCTCTTTAGCTTTTAGTAACGTTTTATGTTTTATCTATTAGGTGACCTTTTTCTTTCTTTCTTTTTTTTTTTTAGGTGGCTTTTTTGATTCTCTATTCTTAATTCAAAACACACATTGATTTTTTTTTTCTTCAAGTTGTATGTTTTTCATTTGCGTGCAATCATGGGTCATCGGTATAAGAAAATATTTATCCAGCTCTCTTCTGTAAGGTCCTCGTGAAAGCTCGAGTAGACTACTTTGTGCAGACTACAACTACACTTCCTCCGAAGAGCTGGGACAGGCAGGGATGTCCACTCTTACCACTGTGTTCAAAATGGCACTGCAAGCCATGGCATCGAAGATATTCTGATTATAAATGAAGAAGTAAAACTTTATTTGCAGACGAATTGAGCCTGAATGTAGAAAATCTTAAGGAATACCCACACACACCCCCCACACACCACACCACACCAGAACTAGTAAGTTCTTCAGCCAGTTTTCAGGCTACCTGTCAATATATAAAAATCAGTCGGTCTACTAGCAAAAAACAATCTGAAAATGAAATTAAGAACACAATCCCATTCAAAATAGCATAAAAAATAAAATTCTTTGGAATAAATTTCACAAGAGGATTATAAGACTTGTACACTGGAAACTATAAAATATTGCTAAGAAAAATTAAAGAAGATCTAAGTAAGTGGAGTGAAAGTCTGTGTTCATGAGTTGGAAGACGCAGTATTGTTAATTCTTCCCCGATTGGTTTATAGATTCAGTGTAAAAATCCCAGCAGGCCTTTTCTTTTTTTTCTTTTGTTTTTAGAAATTGTCGAGCTATTCCTGCCATTTTATACAGAAATGGAGAGTGCCCAGAATAAAAACACAGTTCTGAGAAAGAGGATGATAGGGAACTTACAGTTTTTGATTTCAAAATTTATTATAGTAGTCAAGACTGTGTTGTTACTGATGCAAGGATAGGTTAATGGTACTGAGTGGAGAGTCTAGAAATTAACCATTACCTTTAGTGTCAGTTGTTTTTATTTTTTATTTTTCCTACAAAGATGCCACAGCAATTATAGAGAAAAGATAGTGTTTTCAACAAATAGTGCTGGGACATTTGGATGTTCACATGCACAAAATGATAAATTTAAACCCTTACCTCACACCATACACACAAATTACCTCAAAATGGGACCTGAACCTAAATGTGAAAGCTAAAACAGAGTCTTTCAGAAAAAAAAAAAGCACAGTAAAAAATCTTTATGACCATTTCGGATTAGGCAAAGAGTTCTTAGATATGGAACCAGAAGCACAGCTTGCCAAACTGCTTTCTAGAAGATTGGATAGCAGTGCATATGGGACCATCTCAGTAGACCTTTGGTGGCGTTAAAGATTGTCGTTTTTAAAAATCTTTCTTCAGTGGGTGAAAAGTGGATACATTAGGTAACTATATTCTCTTGCTCAGAGTAGTAGGGTTGAATTTTTAAAATTTCTTAACCCCTCCAAATTAAGTCTCTGGGCTATTCTAGATTGTTGTCCTATCTTCTCCTGACCTACCATACTTTTCAGGAAAAATATTTCCTTGAAGAAGAACATGAAGTTGTTGTGGGGCTTTGTATTTTGGATTACACTTTTCCTTGCTACTTGTGTGCCCAATGGACCTGCATAGGAGGAGATTGTGGGTGGTTTTTGTCCTTCTGCAAAGAAAATAGCATGAGGGGATAGTTTTCTAGAAATGAACACTAGAGTAGGAAATGCACATAGACCAGGCTAATACAGTCATCAGGTGTGATAAAAAGTAGCACGGGATTTGAAATCAGCCTGCTTGGTTTCAAGACATGTCCACTTATTACCAGCTGTGCAAACTTTAGGCCAGTTACTTTAACCTCCTCAAGTCCTTAATTTTATCTATAAAACAGATAGGAAAATTACTTTTCCCTCAGTGTTGCTTTGAACATCAATGAAATAATGTGTGTAAGGGTTTAGCCCTGTACCTGGCATATAGGAACCCATTATTAATTAATATTGTTGTAGATTGGATTTCAGGTCCCTGGACTTGAAAGTCTGTCCCTGAAGCTTCTCGAACAAGGTTTTCCCAGACGTTGCATGCAGAGGCTTCTTTTTAAAACACCATTCCATTGAAAGATTGGGAGCACTGTCACTCCAGGTGTGACTTCCTTTGGGGCTCCAGTGCTCCCTGCGGTTTGAATTCATAGAGTAACTAAAGGGCAAGAGGGAATTCGTCTCAACTCTGTCTCCAAGAATACCTCTGGGTGCTGGTGAGATGCCACTCGTTAGTGCTATTAGTATAGTGTTTTTAGGGCTGCAGGCCTTCTGGCTGGAACCCAGTGGCTTTTCTTCAGTGCAGAAGAATTAAGGGAGGTGAGTGAAAGGCATCTAGACTTCATTATCTCTAGTGAACCATGCCTACTCTCCCCTTACCCTAAAACTTACATATCATGCCAGCTCTTCACTGCCAGGAAGTACACCTGTTACTTCTCTGCACCTCTAGACACCTGCCTCAGTGCTAAGCAAACAGTAAGCTGCCATGAGATGGCTGGGATCATGCCTGTCATTTTCTGAGTTTCCAAATAGACAAAGTTCTGGAATCTTCACTCATGTCAAGTGATGTTCATAGACATAATCTCATTTCATTCTCTCATGATGGGGGAGGGGGGGATTCTGAGAGGACAACCTTTATGGTCTGTATAATAGAAAAGAGAAAAATTAAGGCCCAGATAAGTTAGTGCCTTGCTAAAAAAGAGCATAGATTTGAACTCAGATCTACTGACCCTAGACTGTAAGCTTTCTGGTGCTTACGTTGCCGCTTGTCTCATGCATCAGATACGGCCAGGTCAATAGGTTTTGTCCTAGTAACAGACCACGCATCCTGCTTGCTTCCAGATTTGCAAGGGGAAGAAAAAAATTTTTTTGCACATTCAGTATGTTGGTGAGTGAAAAAAAATCCTAAGACCAGAGGTATTTTTACCCCCAGCCTGCTTTCCCCCCACAGCTCTCTGGACAGCCACATACGGACTGGACTTGACGTTGTATCTTGGCCTCCTTGTGCCAGGACAGCTCACATGGATACTTTTGTCACCATTCCTCCTTTTTTGGCAGGCGTCGTGTCCCTAGCCAATGAAAAAATAAAAAATGACATTTCCTGGTAATGGAAAGTAGCAGTTGGTGAAACTTTAGAAGAGAAGAGAGAGAGAGAGAGAGAGAGTGTGTGTGTGTGTGTGTGTGTGTGTGTTTCAGTGAAGAAGAAATGGTCACAATGGAGTGAGCCGTTGGTTGGTTGATTTGGCTGAAGAATGTATTTGCTTGCATCATGATTGTCAATAAAGATCTTTAAAAACCCCAGCTTGAGTCTTGAGGGCCGAGGGCGCCGCCGCGCCTCTGCTCTAGGCCTGAGCGCTCTTCCTGGTGGACACTTAATTCACAAGTCCGCTAATTATTCATTCTCCATCCCGCAGCCTGCGGAAACAATTGCCCTGCTTGTTTGGTGCGCAGTGTGGCGTCGGACAGCAGGCCTTTTTATGTAACTGATGGCGCTGTATGTTCATATTGTTCTTTATGTACTTATTTTATAGCTTATGCAGCAGACATCGGAGTCAATTAGCTTCTTGTCTTGCAGACTGGGCGCTGCTGTTCTAGAACCGAGTTAGAAGGGTGTGTCGGAGGGCGACCAGGCCGACCTCGCTCCTTTCTTTTTGTGCTCTGTGGGCTGGTTTCAAGTTACAGCATTTTTATTGGCTCTGCTTTGCTGAACCTTGGTTTCAAAAGCTGGCGTTTGTGAGTTGGATTTCTTAAAGGCGTAGCTTTTCTTTTCGCAAAACCGAAGCCAAGGAAATAACACAGAGCCCACCCCAGGCCACTGTGATTTTTTTTTTTTAAGCCTGATGATACGTATTTTTCACCGTACAGGCTAACTAAAAATATGAGTGAGTGGTTTCTCCTCTCGTGGTCCTTTCCCAGGTGGCCAGCACAGACTCTCCAGGAGAGCTCTTGCTTTGCGGTTTTTCTGTATAATCTTACTTCTCTCTTAGTTTTCCTCTTGTCTCGTTGTCTTCCCTGTGTTTTTTTTTTGAACCTGCCTCAAAGCCTTTTGGGAACAAGTCGGGAGTATAAACAAATTAGTTAAATTCTGTTATATCTGTCCCGCAGACTATTTCTGCAAACGATCATGTTGATGAAGCGTAGATTCACTGTTTTCAGCATGTGAGGATTTGTAAGTATTGGAAAGAAAATGGACCCAAAAGAAGAAGGAAAAGAAAAACTTCTTCCCTGCTCCTTCTTTACATCTCCTCCTCTGTGATTTTAGCTCTCTGACCTGCTGAAAGTATGTAATGATGGTGGATGTGGAGGCTCCCATGTCGGAGGAGCTCCCCCTAGACTGAAGTGCTGCAGGCAGGAGGATTTCCATCCTGTGCACTTTGCCCTAATTGACCATACAGTTCTGCATGGCTGAGACTCCCGTTTCCCCTTGAATCTTAAGAGCCTTTCGTGGTGCATGGCCCAAGACAAGAGTTCTAGAAAATATATGAGAAAAATGAATGAGCAGATGAGCCCACTCGACCTTTCCCTCCTTTGTGTAAGTAAGCATCCCTTAAACCTCACCGGCAGCGGAGAAGCTTCCCCCAGCCCACTGGCGGTGCCATGTAGCTGTGGTCACCAGGGGACTGTGGGTGTGCCTCGGGGAGCAACTGGATCCTCCAGAGCAGTCAGCGCCAGCTGTGATTCAGGCTTACAACATGGCTTACCCTAACATTTGTCTTTAGAAGAAAAGCTGAGCTAAAGAAGAGCTTGATTTCTTATTCCGGCCGACTTTGAATGTTGACTGATGGTGCTCATAGTCATCCTTGAGATGAACAGTTTTCTTCTTTATCTGCTTGCTTATTTATTTATTTATTTATTTTAATTTTTTTTAATTTCCTTATTTTTTACTTATGATAGTCACACAGGGGGGGGGGGGGGTCAGAGACACACGCAGAGGGTGAAGCAGGCTCCTTGCACCGGGAGCCCGACATGGGATTCGATCCTGAGTCTCCAGGATCGTGCCCTGGCGCCAAACCGCTGCGCCACCCAGGGATCCCTTTATCTGCATATTTATTGAGCATCTTCTACATTGGAGGCTCGGCCTCAGCATGGGAGATGGAGGATCCCCCAATGTGATGCCCTGCCGGCCCCTTTCTACAGTTGTACAGATTAGGTGTGAACTTGGGTGTTTGCAGTACATTCATCACAGAAGCTACAAGGGTTAGAGTATATTAAGCACATGTCATGTCCTGAAGACAGTGCCTGGGGCTTCACTTAAAATCCCTTAGGTGATAGGTAAGGAAGGGACAGAATATACACGTTTGGTATCAGACTGTTGAGGCCATCTTTTTTCCAGCTCCATGGCACTCACCGCATTTAAGGGCTTTGTAATGAAAAAGTTGGACAGGGAGAGATTTTGTAGCTGTCTGTTGAAGAGGCAAGATCAGAGAAGTTTGATGAGCTGTGCCTTGGGAGTGGAGAGATTGAGGGAGACAGGTTTAAAGACTTGGAGGCCAGGGGAGCATCAGAGAAAGGACTCGAGTTGGAAGAGGCCCCTTTGTTGTTAGGAAAGGGAGGAGCTTAGCCTGGCTGAAATTGGAGGAGGGAATTGAGAGAGAGAGAGAGAGAGAGAGAGGAGGTGGTTGAAAGTGACAGTGACCACATAAGGAGAAAGAACATTCTGGAGACTGAGCTGGGCCTCACCTCACCTGGGTAGGGAAGGCCGGAGGATAGCCTGCCCTACAGGGACTCATAAAGGCCGCTTGGGGGCTGGAAGTGTTCTGACATACAAAGATGGGGATGAGCAAGGGGCACAGGGGTGGGGAATACCCTGGTGGGTTTTAGGAAGTCCAATTATTCTTACATGTCTGCAAATTCCAAGACGCATGGTTTTCCCAGTGAATTCTTGAGCACTTCTCTAATAAGAAGAAATAGAGACCGAATTCTAAGACATTCGTTTTTTTTCTCATTCATTTTTTCTATTTTAATTTCTGAGTCCCTTGGTGAAATCAGCACTGCACATCTTGTCATTCCTCTACTTCTATTATATCTACCTATATCGTCTTTGCAGGAAGCGGGCAGCCTCCCCTTGGTTGGCTTGCCTCACCTCATTTGTTGGGCTGCCTGGACAGTTTGTTATGGCTCTCCGGGGCTGGCCCGGCAGCCTAGAGTACTGGGCCCTAAAGAGGACGCAACCCAAACCTTGCCACCTGTTTGGACAGCCTGAGACTTGATCTGTCCTCATCACAAGCCACTGAAGGGAAGGCTTCACCGTTACCTTCTGGGCTGAGACTCAAAGGTGGGGGAAGTGGTGCTCAAGGTTGTAGAGCCTCATTGCTCCTGGGAGAGCTACCTGCCTGTGTGATAACAGCCCAGTCCTGCATTGCTCTTAGATGTCTGTTACTGGTGTGTGCTTAAGAAACAAGACCTAGGGGGCACCTGGGTGGCTCAATTGGTTAAAGCGTCTACCTTCGGCTCAGATCACAATCCCAAATCTTGAGTTCCAGCCCCATGTTGGGCTCCCTCCTCAGTGGGGGAGCTTGCCTCTCCTTCTCCCTCTGCCCTTTCCCCTCTGCTTGTGCTTGGTTTTTCCTCGCTGTGTCTCAAAACAAATTAAAAAAAAAAAATCTGTTAGCCTATAATATAAATAAATATGTGTGTGTATATATATATATATACACACACACACACACCTACGTATGTTTTTTTGCACTGTAGTTATAAATGAATACTATGTATATTATATGCTAATTACATGTATAATGACATCACATGGACACATTGTAGTTCCTGTATGTGATCTGTGCAAAACTGAGAAAAGCCAGAGATGGAGGGAGTGTGGGCAAACCAGCCTCCACCCCCACCCAAGGTCGGTCTTCCTCCCTCCAGCGTTTCTCCTGCCCACCCCCCCCCCCCCCCCCATGGTAGGAAGGTGGCTCCCTGTCCTTCTCCCCATTGTGAAGGCCGGCTCCCCCCCACCCCCTTTCAGTTCCAAAGATGAAATCTCTGGCACATGAAACTCTCTGTACCCGAAATCCCTCCCCCCACCTACGCTTCAGCCTCTAGACTTGGACAGCCCCTGCTCCTAGAGGCCTGCCGAGCCTCTCTCCCCCTCTGACTCCCTTCCAGCTTGTCCTGGCCGCATCTTGGCTCTCCTCAGGGCCTTCTCAAACACCGCTGCTTCCGTGGACTTTCCTGCAGAGCCCGCTCTCCCCCTGGCCGTTCGCCACCCACAGGCCTTCTCCTTTCCCTGAATTCCCCCAGTCACCTGAGCTGATCTTAGATCCGCTTTGTTTACCATTAATTGGGTGCATATTCCCCTCAAACTCCTCGAGGGCAGACGCTCTGCCTCATTATCATTGGGTCTCAAAAATTTTGCTTTTATACAGTCAAAAGATACTTGTTTGAATTAGTTTTTTTATTGATTCTGGGAAGTTCGTATTTGGTTTTTTTGTTTTAAGTAAGAGGAAAATACTGTAATCTCAATTTATTATGTATGACTACTTAAGTTAGCTTTATATATTTAAGCTTCATATTGTACTTATTACCTATTATTGAAATATGCCACTTCATTTTAAATAGGAAGGAAACATTTGCATTTCTAATTGACATGCCTGGCCGGAGATTTACTGCCCCAAGCAGGTATAGGAGGTAGGAACCCTCCCTTGCCCCTCCCAACCCACCCCCCTTCCAGCATATGGGATAACTGATCCTAGAATAGTCATGTGACTTGCCCAGAGGCACACAGCTTGGAAACCCCAGGTCCCAGATTCCCGCCCACATCTCTCAGACTCCTTCCCGTGAACCACACTGCCCCCTAGTAATGATTAAGCTGGTTACTATGTACACACAAAATGCATTAGGACAAGTTTTACTTGTTTACAGTTCTGAGCTGTCTCGGTCTGTGTTGGAGCTTCATAATTTGGCGGCATATGAAGGATTGTCAATCCCCAAATTAAAAGCGAGCCAAGTAACAAAAACCAAGATGAAGCAGTGTCAGAGATAGTCACTCAGCTAATCTAGACACCCCACAAGGCCTATAAATTCAATATAGACAACCGGGGGGGTGGGGAAATAGTCAAAGTTTTTGGTAAGTGGCTTTCCAAACCAGACTGCTTCGTAGTAAAACAAGGGAAAAAGCAATCATGTTCCCTAGGCTGTATTTAATCTGTACCATCTTGGTTAAGTCCTCATCTCCCCCCTCTTTACATTGAGTTTAAGGTCTCCTTTTGGTCCTTGCACTAATCATTAATAACTATACTGTTGTCACAGCTCAAAACTTTCCTATTGACACTTCAATCATTTGTAAAGATCTTGAATGTTCAACCTTTATAAAGCTAACCTTTCGCACTCTATTAAAATTTAAGAACCGCTTGATTCTCAGTGAATGCCCTAGCTACTGGATCATGAAAGCATTACCTTGTGCCAAGGGCATGATTCAGTACACTCATTCCTTTTTAACAAATAATAAGAAGTTTGACTTTTCATTTACACATCCTGCCAATCGCTAACAAGTTTCCATCTCGTTCAAACACCAGATTGATCCTAAGAAATTGAAAATATTGATTTAACCCTCTGTCTGATTTGTACCACAGGCACCTGCTAGCGCAGTCTTAGCACATTACAATTGCTTGGCTGTAATTCCTCGGGGGACCACTAATAACTACCACATCTGTCTTTTCATCTTCCGAAATTATGCTAGCAGTTGTCCAAGTCAATTGTGATTCATTTGATACTGCTCTCCTTCAAGACATATTGCAACCAAATAGACTTGCTCACCAGTAATATATCTGATGACATAGTTAGTTCTCGTTAATTGACAGAATGATCCAGGCTTTTATGGATGGCATTAATTGGTCCCTTGTGTCCATGCAATAATTGACCAGACAGAAGCAGCAGCATTAGCTTTCACCCAGTCAGGAGAGTGTTGAGATGAGGTAAATGTAGTAAGGATGACAAAATGTCTGTATTTTTAATCAAGACTTTATCAATGAATGGGGGGGGGCATGTGTGTGGGGAAAAAGCTTTTGGGGGGGGGAATTCAGATCATCTTAATTATGAACATTGCATTCCACCCCGTAGAGGTGTGCTGAAATGCAGCCCTGCCTCTCCCCTGGCCTTCAGGGGTTGACACGTTTTAATGCAGGGTAGGTACAACTTGAATCTAATAGATGCAAGGCAGGAAAGTACTGTATCTGAATTAAGATAATGAGAAAAGGAGGGAGGTAAACACTACTTTTTGACATTCATCATTAGTAGCCTAACCGACCGGGCACGTAAACTCTGAAGGTGTGGAATTTGGTGTGCCTCTTAGTTATTAGCGAGCCAGTCAGCCCCCAGAATGTTTGGATGAATTGTCTCATCCTCTGAAACTTAAATTGACTCCTGCCGCCACGCTGTTGAAAAGAGCTTTGGTTCCCTTTTTCCAGCGGGATAGAGTTTTTCATGTTCACCATAAAAATGTTCACAGCCTGTCACCACTGTTGATTCTCTTGTTCTCTCAGCTACACAGAATCACTTGGTATTTCCAAGGTCTATTATGGCTTAGCCATTTTAGAGTTCTTCCGACCAGATTAGTTGCTTCCTCTTTTGGTTTACACATTTGATTCCTTGTTTCCCCAACGGGAGCTGAAGCTAGTCCTTGGGCAGGGCCTCTATCTGTGAACTTGACACATATAATTATGTAAAGACTTAATAAGTGTTTGTCGAATTGAGTTGCAGTATTACATCTTGAGGAAGGAGAATTTGAAGGTTGAATGGAAGAAAGAAGACTTGGATTAAAATTGGACATCAAGCAATATGTATTCTAGCCAGTGTCAACAAGTGGCTGGCAACCAGCGTTGGGGGGTAATTACAGTTTGGTGTAAAATGAACCCTTGGAGGTGTGAAAGATATTACTCAGTTCCCATTTGGAGAGGAGAGGTTGAGGTATGGGAGATTCAGAATAGATCATCTAGCATTTGATTTACTTAGGTTATTCATTCTTTTTCGGTCCTCCGTTACTCGGGCAGGACAGTGGCTGGAACAGATATCCATGGAAGCTTTGGACTTGTGAACATCTGACACAACCTCCCTTTAAGGGCAGTGCATTCTGACAGACCTGGGCTCAGACCCTAGCTGTGTTTATTAGCTATGTGCTTTGAGTGAGCTCTTTACCTTACGTGAAGCTCAGCTTCCTCAACTGTAAACTGGGAATAGTGATAGCACCTGTCTTAGAGAACTTCTATGATAGATGTAAAGAGATATTTGGGAAGTGTGTTGTGTAGTGGCTGGTACACAATAGGCACTCAATTAATGATACCCATTAAAAATGTTTTGATTCTTCTAAGAGTTCAGAAGGATGATGAGTGAGATATAGGTGTGTATATGGAGAAAGTACGTTAGAGTTTTGTGATTATTTATTTCTTTTATTTATTTATTTATTTTTACCCTGCCTGTAGTTACATCAGATGGCCTGTCTCTTTGAGATCATAGGTCACTTCTGTAGGACTCAGCGCATCATGTCATGTAGTTCAAAATGTAGCAGAAGGAGGGCAGGAAGTGATGTGCCAACACACAGCAGTGAATATATGTAATATCAAGCCTTATTTGTTTTCTTACACCAGAAAACACCCTAGCTGCCATTGCAATAGCCGGTATTTGATTTCCACTGAACTCCAGATTTGGGAGGCTCCAAATCTAGGTCTATCACTTTATACTTAACAAAGCACTTTCTTATTTGTAGGAGAATAGATTTGTTTGGCAGTGAGATTTTAAATGGTGAAATTTTTACAAACAAACCTCGGCTTCTAACTTATGTCTGGCTTAGAAGTATGTATTGTTTTTGTCTTCCCTGCGGATTTAGTGATGAGACTTCCCCTGAAAGGAGGCAAACTCAGACACCTCATCTTTGGGAAACTAAGGCTGGTACATAACCTGTGGACTTAACTGACACCATACCTTTCCACATAAAAGGGTTGGCACAGAGTAGGTTTTCAGTTGATGGATGGATGGATGGATGGATGGATGCTTGGGTGAAAGCCTTAATGCTGCTATTGGAGTTTTATTTGAGAGTCATAATAATCTTTTAAAAATGTCACTGTACCTGCAATAACAAACAACGGGCACTGAGTGTAGTGCAAATGAGGTCAGTGAGACTGATTCCTCCTGACCCATTGATGGGATCCTGGCATTGCAGGAATATGGTTTTATGTTGGAGTAGATAGGGGGGCTTCATAATTTTTTAACCTAGCTGACTTGAGGGCTAGAGCGCTTGGCACTAGGAGATAAAGGTAATAGGATTTGGAAGAGAGGTAAAGGTAGTGGGGAGGACAACTAGAAAAAAGCCATTGCTTCCTACTAGATCAGGGAACAAGTGGATGAAGTCCCCTATTTCCTTTTAGAGCCTCAGAAAAGAAGACAGGTAGCACCGTGTGTCATCTCACTCTTATGGGTTGGATAGATTTTTGTGGGCTGGTCTTGGGTTCATGAGTTCAACCAGATTTTGTGGACTAGCTGGAAATGTAACTCTGCACATTGTCTTTTCAGGGGCAGTGAATACTGCCTTTCAATTTCTGGTTTCCGCCCATTCTTATGCTGCTGGGTAACCCCCCCCCCCCCCTTTTCTCTACCTTAAGAGTTATCTTGAGAAATCCTCACTGTGTTGCAGACAATGTGGGGTCAAGGTGGACAGTAAAGGCCCATTCATCGTTAGAAGGAAAAGTAGATCTATTTTTCCTTGGCAAAGATCACCTTTGAAAAGTGTTGTATTATGAAATGCAGTTTCCTTAAATACAACCACCTCAGCCTTTATGTGTCTGCTTTTTTTATGTTCAGCAACTAAGCCCAAGTTAATTAGTGCTGCGCATCCCATAGTGACTCTCAAGCCGGGCACACTCACATATACCCTAGTGCATAAAGGCAAACAACTTAATTAACTTACTCTCCATCCATAATTATCTGGAAATTAACTATTTATAATGTCCAGGAGTTTACACTGCCAGCCTGTTTAAAAATATGCTTAGAATAAAAGGGACTGACAGGGTTGGTCACCTTCTCATCCCTCTCTTTGCCTGCATGGCGGTTACTATGAAATGAAGCCACCCCCATCTTATTCTAAGGCTGTGTGCTTGAAATTAATATTAATTTCTGCAAATACTCATGATTTCATATTTGTTATTCAGGATATGTTATTTTTTCATCGAGACCCTCCCCTGTGTCAGGCCTTGGGCCCTCAGCAGTGGACATGACAGATGTGGTTGCTGCCCTCATTGGGTTGAGAGTGTCTTCGGAGGCCACATATGTATTATGTTAGTTTGCTAAGGCTGCTGTAATAAAAGACCACAGCCTGGGTGGCTCAAACAACAAAAATGGATTTTTCTCAAAAATTGATTTTCTCACAGTTTTGGAGGCTGAAAGTTCAAGATCACAATGTCAGTAGGTTTGGTTTTTCCTGAGGCCTCTCTTGGCTTAATAGACACCTGGCTTCTCACTGTGTCCTAACCTGGCCTTCCCTGTCTCTTCTGTTGCTCCGTCTTCTTTGAAGGACACTAGTCATATTGGATTAGGGCCTCACCCTTACGTCCTCATTTAGTCGTAATTACCTCTCAGAGGCCCAGTCTCCAAACAGAATCATGTTAGGGGTTAGGGCTTTAGCTTATAAATTTGGGGCGTGGGTGGGACCCACAGTTTAGTCTATAAACCATGTTAACTGTCAAGGGCTGTCTAAAATGGGAATAGACATAGAAGTGGGAGTTGGTTCGGCAGAGAAGGAGGGGAGAAGTATCTCAGGCTACGTGTTTGAAGGTGCAGAGGATACGAGAGAGAATGAGGCAGATAATTCAGTGTGACTGGATTTGGAAATTGCTTACTTTTTTTCAGCCTTGATTTTGAATACATGTACACACAAATTACAGTCTTGAATTGTATCAGCTCTGTAGAACTCAGTGTACCTTGTCCTTGGATTTGTGAGCAGTGCTCAGTGTCAAAATGGGATTTTATCCATGAAGAGTCAGGGTTACGAAATGAGATCGACCAAGTGGCCTTCTCCCTACACACCTGTGCTGCTGTGGTTGGATTTCTCCCCCACCACCCCACCATTGGCAGGTGCTGTCATGATACAGGCACTGTGTTCAGCAGGTGGACTGGGTGAGTGAGACAGATGCCCCAAACAGAAAGTAGGATTAAAGGGGGGGGAAAAACCCACCTGTGACACCTACCACCCAGAGCCAACCATTCTGTGGATTAGCATTCTGTGGATTTTCTTCATATGAGTTGATTTTTATTTTAAAAGTTGTGATCATCCTCTTTGTATATTTTATTGTGCTTTCTTCATGTAAGGCATAAGCCTTTCCTATTAAATAATAATTTTGAATGTCTGTTTAATGTTCTGTTCAGAGCGAGCTTAACAATTCCTTATCTTTAGTTTGTTTCTCTTATTTTCCCCACTAAGATAACTGTGACAGTTTGCTAAGTTATCTTAGCAAAATTCTTCCTCAGTATTCCAGATTATGTCCCTAAATTACATTAGGAGCAAAGGTAGTTTTAAGGCTTTTTTCATAGATGTTATCAAATTGTTGGCTCACAGGGTTGAATCAGGGTATCAGTGCGCTCCCCCAACAGCAACGTGTGCTCTTGGGAACAGAAGGAATATTGCTGTTTTACGTTGCATCGACTTAACTACCAGTGAGGAGGAACCTTTTCTCATTTTGTCAGATCATTTCTGTTTCTTTTGCGAATGAGCCTTCCAAGTGCTTTGACCATCTTCCTGTTGGTGCAGTGGTGCTGTGGAAGGAGGAGTGTTCGCTTTTCTCTGGTTTAACTGGCAGATGAATGCTGGAGACATGTGGGTCTGTTTCTGTTTGAGGGAGTAATTGCATTCAGATTGCATTGAAAATGATGTGAATGAGAAATTATAATGGTAATGAGAAATGAATTTATTTATACCTAATTTCGGATTCAGCCAATGGGTGCATTGTGTTTGTTATGTGTCAGATACTATGCCAACTGATTTCATAGGAATGTTCTTTATTGGTCCTCATGACTGTTCTCTCAGGGGACTTTTAGACCCCTTTTACATATAAGAAAACTGAGGTTCACAGAAGTTCAAACTGAAATTCGAACCAGGTGTCCCTACACCTAGGCTGGGTGGGACTCCTTTTTCTAAACCAAGCTGCCTTTTCTATAAAATCCTGTGTCTGTGTTTTCATACGAGTATTTAATCCTACCATTTTGTGTTGGCCCCTGGAATACCATGCCCAGTGTTAAGCGTCTTTTGCAGGAGGATGGAAACAGACAAGCACACTTCCTGGCAATGACAGGCGATCCTGGGGATTGCCTTTGGGTAAGGATAGACTGAAAGCATTGGGCCCTTCTGCCTGGAAAGAAGAAAGTTGGAAGAGAGACATAGACATGAAGGAAGCTTAAAATCGTCAAGGGTAAATGTAGGTTCATCCAGTATTTTCCTAAATGCTTGAATGTAGATGCCATCAGAAATGACAAAGGAATATTTTTAGGGCGGAGGGTCGCGTAATACATTTCAAATCTTGTTACTCTGCATATCTCAAAAGTTGAAGTTTAAATGATTCAGACACTTTGTGGACGAAGGAATGATTCGTAGAAAATGAGTCAGAGAATGAATGATCCAGAGAGGCAGTGTAGTTGGAGAGAAGACTCTTAAGGCTGAGATAATGGGTGGAGGACCCGTATGCCTCCCCCAGCAGAGAAGAACATCATAGGTGCCCACGCAGGGTGGGCTAGGCCTTGAGGGGCAGGGCAGGAGGGATGAGTCCATGGACACCCTAGTAGATGACTCCATGAGATAAAGCAGGGACTCACGGGACTGCTTTACATCCTCATCTTTAATGTTTGAGGAGCACTGTGGATTTGCACAAGATGAGTCATTTCACCTCCTTTTTACCTCTGCCATATCATCAATCTGGTTGAGAAGATATTTCCTTCTTTCTCTTCAGAGGAATTTTGGAACCTATGGGATTTTGAAAACCTTCTGACATGCAACTTATCCCTATGAATACTAACAATAGAGGTGTTCGGTGTTAATACGGGACTTTCTATAGTGACATAGACCACATTCAAGAGGAATGTGTGACAGATGGGTTCCACTGTGGAGGGATGCTTGGAACAATGGATTGTCTTTGGATAATGTCGAATGTGGTCAACGGTTCATGAAGGCCTTTGATGCTTTAAGGGGAGAATAGACTTTACTGTTTGATTATGTAATGGTGATCAGAATAGACTCTGGGATGTAATTCCACATACATCCGGATTAGTTTTCTTCTTTCTAATTAAGAAGAATTTGGGATTTAAATCCTGCTGGAAGCAAAGTCAAGGCCCTGTTTTATGCATTTACTAAATGTTAATGATTGAGATACACTCGAGAGAAAATTCAACATTTGAGTAAAAAGTCGATACAAAACAGAGGTTTATTATAGGGTGGATCTCAAATGAATACTGCCTCAGAGTTGGGAGGCCTAAGTTCTTCCCACTGTAAACGCAATGAGTGGTGTGACCATAGGCATGTCTTTTGACTTCTCCTTTAGTTTTCTTGCCTGCAAAAAAGTTGAAATTATTAGATGAAATTATCCCTCAAGTGCCTTCTAGAGCCAGACATTTCTGATTCTCTTTTATTAAAGTCTCTAAGACAGTTCTTCTAAAGAGAGTCCAGGCAATATGGTTACAAATATTCTCATTGTTTTTTGTTGGTTTTAGTGATAATATTTTGTAATTAAGAGGCTTGGGTAGATGAGAAACCACACACATGGCATAAAAGGGTTTCTCAGCAGAAACTGTGTGGCTCAAAGTGAAGAAACAGGCTTATAAATTTCTCTTGACAGAAAACATGTTACCACACAAGGATATCATGAAAGACATCTGAACAAGCGTTAATTTTTCAGAGACTTGGGAAAACTCCCGAATAAGATATTCTTTTTCTAAAATAATATTTTCCTTCCAACTTATTTATTAAAACAACAACAACAACTTTTTGAGATCCTCAGCTTCAGAAGGAAGTAGGATACACTGTGTATATTGCTGGTGTGTTCATTCAGTAACTATTAATTGATCATCTTGCAAGATGCTGGGCAATATCCTGGGGCTGGGATGGAGGAGTGATGGGAAAAAGCTCCTGGCCCCCTCGTACCCTGGACACTACTAGAGAAGACAGTTTTGAAATAAATAATGAGTGTTGGCAGTGGTTACGAGAGCAGGAGAGCAGAAGGAGCATGAGCAGGGAATCCCCAGGTGTGGGTCATGAAAGGCTTTATTGAAAGATGGATAGTAGGGCGCCTGGGTGGCTCAGTTGGTTAAGTGTCTGCCTTTGGCTCAAGTCATGATCCCAGGGTCCTGGGATCGAGCCCCACTTCCCTGCTCCTGCGCGCTCTCTCTCTCTTTTGCGTGCGTGCTCTCTCTCTAATAAATAAAATCTTAAAAAAAGGAAATATGATAGCAGTCTGCAGGTGGCTGCATGAGCTGGCATTCTGGGTGCAGAGGACTGCATTGATAGAAAGCTCAGGGATAGAAGTAGGCCTTCAAGGCTGCGGGAGAAGCCTTCATATCTTAATTAAGAAGATCACTCTGGTGGTAGCCTTAACGAAAGGTGGGGGGGATGAAATGCAGGATCAGCAAGCCGTTGGGAGACTACTTCCTAAGCCTGGGAAGGAAATGGTGAGGCCTCAGAAAAGGCAGGGGAGGGTTGGAGGTGTGGATGGGCCTGAAGGACAGATGTTTCTGCAATTGTATGTTTGCATATGGATTATGTAAAGATGGAGAGCCAGGAGAGGAAGCCATGCGTGACTGTGGGGTTTCTAACTTGTGGGAGTTGGTTGTATCACCCCTGGGAAACTCACTGGCAAGGTGTCACTCAGATGTGACATCTCTAGCTGACTTGGGAACCTGCTGCCCCTTTGATGAAACTTTAGAAGCTGTGACTAAAATTGAGGGTGGTTAGCTAGTAGTGTGCTGACAGATAATTTTCTTTTATTCTATTTATTTTTACTGACAGAGATTTTAAAACACATGTGCATGCACACACAAACTCCCTTGTGCACACACACACGCCCACACATGTGTTGATTAAAATTTTCACTGATTTAAAGCATTTGTAGCACACAATCTACAACTACTAATAAAAATACAGTGCCTTTTTTTTTTTAAGTTTTTGATAAATTCCAGGTAGCCAATTGATGCTCACAGAATATTTTCAGTATCATCTCTTACTTTCTCAGCCAGACTGATGGCTGCGGGCAGAGAGTGCAGTCACCCGGCACTCCCCTGTCTCTGCTCAGGTCTGGGAAAGTAGGCCTTGCTGCCTCACGTCCTGCTTGGCCGGAGGGCTTGCTGGACTTAGGCCTGCTTTGTCAACATTCTCTCCCAGGCCACACCCGTTCAGTAACTGCTCTTGGGTTTTGTTTCCTTTCATTCCCTCCACATCCTAGGTCAGCGACCAGAGTCCCACATATGAGACCACGGGAGTCATGTAACTTCCACAGGGGCCCTTGATCCTCGGAACCCCACTTGTGAACCAGCGTCTCAAACAGAACTCCCCCCACGGCTCGCTGATGGTGGGCCGCACGTAGAAGCACAACTACTTTTGCCTGTGAGCCTGTTCATCGTAGCATTGAGGAGATGCAATTTAACATGTCCCGTGACACATACTCCTAGCTCTCATCCTACTTGACCTTTCCCCAGTATTTTAAGTGGGTGGCTTTGGAAGCTCTTTTAGAAGCTTTATCTGACCTTGCCTTTAACCGTGATATTACTTGACCGAGAATATTTCTTTTTTTCTATTTCTCAGCCTCCTCTGTTGATTCCTCTCCCTCTGTTTAACCCTCTGCTCTCCCCAGCTCCATCTTCCCTCTGCACTCTGCCTGAGGGTGATTCGTTATCAGTGACCTGTGCCTCCTGTTCAGCCTGAATCTCTTACTCCCCAGCCTTGCATATCCAGCTGCTTGTTGGATGGCTCCGCATAGACATCCTCTTGTGCCCTCAAATTCAAATGCCCAAACGAAACTGGTTGCTTCCCCTGCTCCAGTGTCCTGTTTTTCCTGTATTCTTTGTTCCAAGAGGCAGTATCATCTGGGAGCCAAGACCGCCCTCTGTGCCATCAGAGCCTGTCTCTTCCCTCTGTCTCAAGCATGTCAAGAAGACCCGGTTAGTGCCACCCCTTGATCCAGGCCCCTCTCTTCCTCAGAGCTGCTTCCCAAATTCAGGCTTTCTTCACCTCCTCCGGACTGTCGCTCTGTTCCCCTGGCTTCCCTCGCTGCCTCCAATTAGCTCCCTCCGTCTCGTCTTCATTCCAGAGCGAGATGTCTCTGGAGCGAGGAGTGAGATCTCCATTCCGGACCGAGCCCAGGTAGGATGTTTAAAGCACTCTCCTTGACCACCTGGTGATGGCACTTTGCATCTGCAGTCTGAACTCTCCGCACGGGCCCTCTCACTGCAGCCAACTTAGCTCAGCTTCTGCTGTCCTCCTAGCTACTCACTTCATAAACCAAGCTAAGTAAATACTCCCAATTGCTCACTCACACTGAAAGGTCTATAATTAAATTGCAGAGGAAGGTCAATCAAAATTCATATAATGGGGTTGATTGTTTCTGAGTAATAGTCTCTTCTCTCTCAACTTCTACCTACTTACATTTTCATGGCAAAATAACCATCTCTTGGCTCCAGATGCCTGGGTCTAGGCTGAGATGATGTCATTGTGACTCCCCTCTGTGTGTTCTTCATGTAGTTTGGGAGTGCCATGTCCATTAGGCATACCCAGCCCCCATCCACATCTCCTCTCAAGGATGGAGGATGGGGGGGTGGTATTCGCATCAGAAGCTTCTCATTTTTCTCTGAGCTAGAAAACCTTCTGCTGAGATCGAGACTTCGTGTTAGGGGAGATCATACATACATGGTGGCTCCCTGTTTGCGACTACACGAGAGGAACAAAATTGGATTATGCGCAGCTTTCAGAGTTGGGGTGGACATTGGGTTGCTCCCCTCCCTGGATAGCTTTCGCAGGGAGAGTGGTACTGGAAATTTACCCGCCCTGTCCTTCAGCTGGTTTGTTGCTGAGCCAGACCTGTCTGAAAGTTGAAATGGAATCCTGGAATACTTTTTCTCTTCTCAGGTTATCAGTACTGGCTGTCAGGAATTTGTTACTGTCTTCTAACACCTTTTAGCTTGAGAACCTGCTAAAGGCAGTCCAGGTGTGGGAAGTTACATTAGTATGTGGATGCCAGAGAGGGACTTCAATCTAAACTATTCATATGTGAAAGGGTAAAAACAGAATTAAGAAGGAAAACCCTCAAAAATGTATATAACCACCATGGATCTGCCTCCCCCACCCACCCACCCAACTGCATCTCTTATACAGCCTTACGTAGATAGATTCTAAGTTGTGCAGGTGCAGAAGTGCTACTTTTTGTCCTCTTTTGGTCCTCTTAGCTGTCTACCTCCAAGTCACCCAAAATGGGTGCCCAGAAGCTATTGGCTTTAGAGAGTGTCTCTTTGCTCTTAGCACAGCTCTTAAGATAGCGGGGATGGGTGCTGGTTAAGAAGTGTGTTCCCAACCTTAGCATACAGACTGTACGGATTCTCTTTAATCACTTTTCCCCAAGGGAAACTCTACGGTGAATGTTAGCTTTGCGTTGTTTTTGGAAGGGTTGGTTTCTCATTCTCTTGGGCTTTTCCAAGAATCCTCAATGCCCAGCACCCCACCCCCGACCTATTCTGCTCTCACAGTAGCTGTCCTTCTTGTACTACCTACGTGCATTTCCTGGGAAGTATGCCAACTCTGTTTGGTTGGGACCTTGGGGATGCTCAGAGGGAAGCAGAAAGTGGAGGACAGAAGGATACCAGAGCTTTCTCATGTTCTCTGACTGCGTGTGTTTGGAAGGGATATGAAAGGAGCTGGATCTCATCATTGTGGCATCATAGCATTACAGGGTGTACTAGACCTTCAGGCAAACCAAGGCTCCAAAAGGTCAATAACTTTCCCCCAAATCAGTGACTAGTTAATGGCAGAGTTCTAGAGTCTACTTATCCAGAGTGTGGAAAAGGATCTGGAAAACTCTCATTGGAAAATGTGTCATAACCTCATGAAGGTAGAAGCCTCAAGGTTACATATGTTAAAGAAATATGGTCAGTTATCTCCCCCCACCCCCCACCCCCGTGCTGAATTCTGGCGAGCAAGCAGATTCTGAATTCCTCAAATCATTTCTACAGAGCAAAAAAAAAAAAAAAAGTCGGACTAATGTTAATCATGGGAGCCTATTATAATGATATATAACTTGTCATAACACATTATAATATTATAGCAAATACATTTAACCCACAGAGCCTTCTCAGGGGGGCCTTAACTCCGTTTAAAATCATGTTGCAAGCCTCGATAGCAAGATGCAGCCGCAGAGTTCTCTGATACCTGCATCCCACTATCGAACCAAGCCAGGGTTAACAAGAATCCTTTCTGAAAACCCCTGCGCCATTTCCCGAGGCTTTAAAAGTCTGTTTGGTTTTGTCAAGCACCTCGAAACGGGAAGTCGCGATCGCGATCGGAGGAAAAACCTTTGGAGGAAAAACCTTTGGCGGTTATGCACTAAGCTTGCCCCAGAGTTGGAGTCTCGGTTGTCATGGAAACCGCACTGCTACCTCATTTATTAATGGAGGCTTGCTGGACTTCCGGAGGTACTCTTGCCCTGTCCTGTAAATTCATCCTAGAAAAATGCAGGTTGACTTTTCAGCTATTTCTACTGTCATTTCTCAGGCATTCGTCCCCACATCCTCACGAGCTCCAGAAAATTGGCCGCATGCAGTTTCAGAACAGTGATTTTTTTTTTTTTAATCTGGTGAGCGTGTGTGAAGGCCGTTCCCTTTCTTTCATACTTAGATCGTGTTTATGCCTGCCTGCCTTGTTCAATAAGTGAATTTTTTTTTTGTTTTTATTATGCCGCCAGTTCAGAATTATGTGGATCTAAAATAAGGGAAGAGGGAATGGAAAAAATCAGTAATGAGAGACATTGAAAACCTTGATAGTGGCTTTAGGAGCTTTAGGTGTTTCTGAGCCTTCCCTAACTTTTAAAATTCTAAACTTTGCCTTTTATCTGAAATGAAAGGTTTCTTTCTTCTCACTTCAGTAAAGCACTTTCCGAAAAGGTCTCAGACAAATGGTTTTAAAGTAAGTCTAATTTCACTAAACTAACTCTCTCCTGCCAGGCATATAAGTATGAACAGTATTGGAAGTTGCCTCCAGAATTTTTTTTTTTTTTTTTTTTTTTTTAAGGGAGGGCAATTGTTTATCTGGGAGGATGCAAATGGTGGTTTTAAGCCTTTAAGTCATTCATCATGCCTGGCAGCCTCTATTGTCTCATTGTTGAGTCTGAGCCAAGTGAGACTCTTTCTTGGTCTTGGGAGAGAGGTACATGGATCTGGTTCCACCAAATCTGTGTTCTTGGGGAGTCTGAGCCCTGCCCTAAAAGAAGGTAATAATGTAGGCGGGCCCCTAGGTCCCCTCCAATTGGGAAAATGGGTCCCCATTTTCTTATGTCCCATAAAGATTAGGAAGTCACTCTGTGTTCAAAGTAGAAGTGACGGGACTTGTTTCCCCTCAGTTCTTCCGTCGTCCCTGCATTACTGTTAGTTTTTAAGTGCATTTTTGTGGATGTAATAAAATATTGTTTACAGTCAGCTACAAAGTAAGTAATTACAGTCTGGCAAATGAAATTCAATATAGCTTTGTCGTGGTTTTTTGAATTTTAATTAAACCAGTCTTAGAGTAAATTATAAATGCCGCTGCTTTTGTTGTGACAAGTGACATTGACAAAATATTAATCTAATGGCTAGTTATTCACAGAAGCTAAGTGTCTTCTCTAGTCTGCAGGCTTTGGGTGTTTGTTTTTGTTTTAATTTTCTGTTTATGCTTTAAAAAAATCCGGAGAAAAGAATAAAGTTTTCAAACCACATGAAATAAGAACTCCATGTATGGAATATTCCATCACTGATATCTTGCCAGCCACAATTGCGAATGTCTCATTTATGGCACTGAAAACTTTTTTTTTTTTAAACCAGATGTCTCTGTGGTCATTTTTTTGGTATCGTTAAAGCTGGGATGAATAACCAACTGTTGACTACAAAGCCTAATATTAAAGGAATAATCAGCCCATGTTCCTATTAGATCATTTCCCTTTTTCTTTTTCTTTCTTTCTTTCTTTCTTTCTTTCTTTCTTTCTTTCTTTCTTTCTTTCTTTCTTTTTCTCTCTCTCTCTCTTTTTTTATGTAAATTACCTTGTGGTATTCCTTAAAAATGGCATTTTGTTGGTTGTATGTCCCTTTAATAGCTAAATTATCCACATTACTTTCTTTGGAGATTCTTTTAACTTGAATTTATGTAATTATCTGTAAAGGACACATGTATTTTGAATGTGTCAATTTTTTCTGTCATTTTTTTGTGCTTCCCTCCATCATGGCTCAAAGCTTTTCTTTGTTTTAACATTCTGATGTTTAAAAATGAATGTGAAGATTTTAATTACAAGGTCTTTACATTAGTGCAGTAGTTTTTAATATGATGAACTTCAATCCAAGGATAAAATCTTCACATGTTGTTTATCTCCTTCTACCCTTCAAAGCTGACTTAGATCCCAAAGGTTAGAGTAAAATCAATTTCATCCCACAGTTTTTTCCTTCAGTATGCTAGAAATTCCCATTTGAAGAGTAGAGCCAATTACACGTGTGTGTGTGTGTGTGTGTGTGTGTTGGGGGGTGGATGGTAAAATTACATTGAGTCAGTTTCCAAATATGATTGCAGCTTACCCAGGGATTAAATTGTCGCCGCCGCCGCCACCACCACCACCAACAACCACTGTCGTTAGATCGTGGGGGGCAAGGGTAGAGAAGGTGCGAGACGCTTGGTTGTAGACATCCAAATATGACAGCAGAATAATCTCTGCAACAATATGGCAATGGAGCATTTGCTGACTTTAGAGTGCCAGATCAACCCCAATATTTTTTCAGGGATGCTAAACCTCTTGTAACTGCTAAATTGGATTTGTCACTGAATGAAGTATCAGCTGCTGTTGGACAAGGCCATAAAAGCCAGCCGGCTGGCCCTTTGTAGGCAGGGCTTACCCAACGATTGATATGTTTTAGCACTTTTGGGATTATTGTGATTAAGAGGAAACCATTCTGAATGAGAGAGAAAAGAGGGTAAGGATGCACAGCCCACAGCTGGTGAGCAGCATGTGTTTGCTGCTGAGGAAGTCACCATTATGGCTTTCTCTGGGTTCCTGCCCTGATTGATGGGTATGAAATCTTTATACGAAGAGGCAGTGTCCTTATTTCCTCCAGTTGCAACTCCCCTTGCAGGGCCATAGGCATTTGGAAATGTTGTGGACTTGAGAATTCCAAATGCTTTCAAAGCACTCACAAGCATGCTCACACACCCACAGTGCCTACCTGCATTAGTCTTCACACACTTGAGTTAATTAAGTGAAGGTGTAGAGGTTTCAGGAGTAACAACAGAGTGTCCACTCTCATTTCCCAGACCCAGAGCTCTCTGACAGCCATTAGAAATAGACCTCCATGTGGTTTGGGCCTGAGTCGTTTGTATGTGTGTGACGCTACATGGACACTGCACAGCCAATGGATTTGCATACTCGAGTACCTGGCCTAGGGCTTGTTAAGTTCCGGAACCTTACTGTTCTTTCTACAACAGGTTTGTTTTCAAGAACTTCCTTCTGCCGAGAGCAGTAGAGCTTTCGCATGGGTCTTGCACTGGCCAAGGCAAGCAAGCCCCTGTGAGGGGCAGCTTGTTGGGTCGTTTGGAGTTTGAAGCTGCCCAGTACTTGCAAACGCACATGGAATTGGTCGCCTCTTGGGCCATCCCAGGAAGACTGTGCCCGGTTCATGCTCAGAGTTTGCTCAGCATACCGCACAGGAAAGAGGCCGGCTTGCCAGGTCCTGCAGAGCGTCTTTCCAAGCCTGTGAAAAGCATGAATCATCCAGCAGCAGAGCATGCTTACAGCTGGCCCTTTGCTAGCTTTGATCTGCGAATCAGGCCGCTCCATGAATGCCCTTATTGTCATGTTATGTGTACACAGTGTGTGAATTATTGAAAATAGGGAGGCCTGAGCCTCATCTGGTAGAGATTACAGTGCAGGCATGCTGGGCGAAGGTCTGTAATTGAAAATCCCCAGATGCTGTTTATTTGGCCTTTGTCACATGACCTGCTGCAGGAAGATTGTCTGAACAAAATGTTGCCTGCATGGAGAGTGGAGCCCACCCTCCCCCACCCCCGGAGTCTCCACAGGCTCAGTCTGTACACAGCTTAAACACCTGCCCAGAGGATTTTTAAAGGCTTAAAATAGATTCGCTCATAGCATTTAAATAGAGGGCATCTTGCTTGTTGGTTTAAACTGCTTAAGCGGTTGTTGACTTGTGGAACCTTCTATCCACACAAGGGTTTGCTGGATAATTTCACTCTGAGATATCTTTGCAAAGCAACCTTCAGGGCTAGAGCTATGTAAGGATAAGTAGTTTGGGCTTTGCCTTTTCTTTAAAAAAAAAAAAAAAGAAAATCAAACTTGTGTGTGGTGAATGAGCTTGCAGATGAAGCCACGTTGACTGTATGTATCCCTTGTCTTTAAAAATACTGTGGCTCCTCAAAATATGGTTAGCTAGCTCATCTGCGTTTTATCCAATTCATCCTTAACCTGTTCTACCTATGAAGAAGTTGAGATGTCTCTTAGAACATGTGTTTTTCTCTACTAGATGCTGAATGTTATCCTCCAGGCAGGTGGTGGATTGAGGCAGGATGGTAATTCTGAAATTGGTGAAGATCACAAGAATTAAAAACACTGTAATTTTGAAGAAGGAAGGGCTTTGAGTTTTCCATGTTCTTGGCGTTAGGGAATAAAAGAACCACTCCCCCTTCCTTCGCCCCACCCCGTGTCTCAGTGGTGATTAGGGGTGCCTTGTACATTTCCTGGAGCTTAGGAAGAGGAGAGGTTCCTGGGTGGTTGGCATTCCCTAAGCATTCACCTGGACTGTGGGTTCCTAGCAGCCAGGAGCCCTGTCGTGTTCATCTTTACCTCCCGGATATCTGCCCGCACAGTGATTTCTCTGGCCTGCCAGTTTTATCTTCCTCCCTCTCTTCCTGCCTCTTCAAAGAAAACATCTAGTCACTACCTCCTGTGTGCCGTGATGTCAGTTCTTCAAATATTTTCCCTTTCAAGAGGTGGCTAAGATCAGCAGTGGTGTCACCGTTAAGTAGCACCTTCTCCGTCCTGTGCCAGTTTTTTTGGGGGGGGCAGGTGGCTGGGAGCTTGGGAGTAGGAGGTATCTGCTGCCTTCAAGAAGCCCATAATCTGTCAGAGAAAGTGCGTGAGAACACCCACAGGAAGAGTGCAGCATGGCAAGCTCTGCGCTAGACGCATGCACCAAGTCTGATGAGCTGGAGGGGCAGGCCACGCTAGCTGGCGGGGACCTGGAAAGTACCATTTGACCCGGGTTTCGGCATCTCAGAAGTAAGTGTTCAGCAGATGTGGGCAGGATCCTGAGGGCACCGGTGGAGAGCGAGGGGTTGGTCACGCGAAAGCAATAGAATCCAACACGGTACGATGGTATGTGTGGGGTGTGACAGGGAAAAAAGGCACAGACACACTCAAAAATGGGTTTGTGTGTATAATATTTAAATTTTTTATAGGGAGGTTGCGTTGCATATGTATCACCTGGGTAATTTGAAATTTCGAAAGGAGAATAAAAAGGCGTTGACTATCCAGAGTGTGAAACTCAGCTGAGAGAGACGATCTGGTTTGCTTGATCACTATCTCAAATAGCCCAGTGCATAGGCCATGGTTTCCCCCTTAATGACTGGCCTGTGTGTCCTTGCCTTTGGCCGCTCGCCGTTTTGAGACCACTCGAATGTGGCCAGGAGCAGCTGGGTGAGTGACAGGGAGCCTGACAACCGCGGGAGGAAACATCTCTGGATATTCATTCATTCATTCATTCATTCATTCATTCATTTCCCTCAGACTATTCTTTACTGGCTTCTCTCATCCTCGTAGTACCCTGCTTTTATCATGTGGCTTCTTGCCTCAGTTTCCTTCCTGTACTCTAAGCACCTCGAGGGCAGAGACCTGTTATTCCAGCATGTGTCTCCTATCGTGCAGTGCCTTGTACGTATAGAAGATATTCGATAGAAGATATTCGACGGGTGTTGTTGAACAGCCAAGAGGAGCGCCCTGGGGCCAGATGATGAAGGCCTCAAATGCAGAAATTGGAGTTGAATTCGATCCCGTGTTGCAGGTGGTGAATGGAGAACATAAAGCCTCTCTGCGGTGCGGTCTGCTTGCTGGTTGGGTTGTGCTCCCCTCCTAGATCTTCTCACTAAGCACTTAGCAATGACCTTGCGAGGAGTTTACCGTACCGTAGTGTGGAGGCCGTCTTCAGAGCCGTCGGTCTGAAGTTAAGGCATGATGAGCTTGGAAGTCAAAGCCGGGTTGGAATCCCAACTCTGCCACTTACCAGTTTGGTAACTGGGGTGGGTCTCTTCGAGTTTAGCCCCCCAGTCAACATTCATAAGCTGCAATGAGGGGGATGTGGAGGCGAAGCATCTGAGCCTACAAGCACAGGGCTTTCCTGGTGCCGATCCATCAGAGGGTAGAGGGGGACTGTCATCCACACCCCTCAACTCACCGCATCTCTGTCTACCACACAGTGAGGTTTTTATTGTGCTTAGTCCTCAGACTTTAATCTCTTTAGTCGGAGTGTACTTTAAAAAATGTCCTTTATGATTATGGTTTCTATATTATTTTCACAAGAATTACCAAGTGCCCGGGCATTTAGAATCCTCCTTTTTTTAAAAGCATGTTTCCCCCGCAGTGGCTCATCCTGTGTGAGTGTCGTGTTGACCAAATGTGTGGGTAACTCCACCTTTGTCCAGCAACTGCTGCAGGAGCTCCGGGAGCTCTGGCTTTATTCTTCCGGTGAGAGTTGTGTTTTATAGTAAGAACTAAATTCTGGAAATCCAGTGGGGGACATGCTATTTAATGCAATGCCGCCGGCCTATTCATAAAGATAATTTTACAACCTGCCCCGAATTACAAGAATTTTGGCCACACTTAGCCCTTGGCAAAAAACTAATTCCTGCTATCTTACTCAATGAAGAATCTATTCTAAATTAGAAGGTTATTGTAGTGAGTCAGTAGTTTGCATGATGCCCTTTTAATGCGAAGATATAACAATAAAGGGCTCCTTTTACTCCAAAACAGTTTCTGTGGCCATACCAGTTTTCGAGTTGAGGGTGCTGCAGAGATTGTGAGAACAACATTTTCAGTGCAGCATGGAAAAGCTGTTCAGTTTCAATAACCCTGAAAGTAGAAGCATTGTAGGTTTATGTAAGATGCCATGTGGCATGGTGTTCTGACAGAACCCTTGTATACACTGGTTCAAGCAATGAGAGCATATAAACCAAGTGCAGTGGCTTTACATAATAGCTCCAGGACCATTTTAAATCACTTTGAGGTGCCAGAAACTTCATGTGTTCCTGCTAATGCATACAACAGGCCTCCAGGGGAGGTTTTTTATCTCCATTTCACAGGTGAGGAAATAAACGTCCAGAGAAGTTCAGTAGGTTGCCCAGATTCACACAGCTAATGAGTACGAACCCAGCTTCCCCCAAAAGCTTGAGGTATAGGCGGTCATACTCCTGAGTCACAAACAAAAACAAGCCTGTAGCATCACCGCCATTAAAGATTCTCCAGCAAAGACCAACAGTTTTTGGCACTTCGAATGTGTGGATTTCACACTCCTTTAAAGGCCAAATAATTAATAAATAAACAGAGTGTTCTTAGCAAAGTTTTTCATTAACAAGACTCTCCTGAATTGATGTTGAGATTAGCTTTTTTTTCTGGATCAGGTCCATGTGACTGTGGCATGTGGAGGTCGGTGCGGGTAGAAAGGGGTGAGGAGGAATGGAGCATGGGTTGGTGTCACTGGTGCCAAGTTAAGAGAGCAGAACGAAGGTCTGGAAAATTGTGCTGCCTGTCACTGAAATAGTCGTTAAGTGTGAAAGGGCTTACGGATCTCAAGTGATACCGTCAGCGCTGTCCACTGTATAGGATCCTTTCCTAGGTCATCTGTTCTGGGCATAGAAGAGCTCACTCCTTCATTCATTTATTGAAAGCACTTACTGAGGACCTACTTAATAGGTGCCAGACCTACAGGCAGAGAGAACTAGATAGATTCTTTCCATGGAGCAATCATATTTCTAAATGGAGAATGAACGGTCCCCCAGGTGAGTAATGGTAGTACAGAGCAGAAGGGTGTGTGCTGGGCACACGAGGGTGTGAAGGAGAATATGGCTAGCTCAGTTTGGGTGGCTCCCAGAAGGCTTTAGGGAAGAAATACTTCAGTTGGGACTTAGAGGGCTGAGGAAGTGTTTGTAGGCAAAGGAGAAAAGAACGAACATTTAAGGACATATGGTCCACTCCAAGGCATAGAGGTACAGAAAACCATGACAGTGACTTGTGAAGCTCCTTGTACTAGAGTAGAGGAGCCCTGTACAGGAACGGGCTATTAGGCCTAGGTACCAGGTGAAGAAGGGTGTGCTTTTCTTATAGTGGCCAGGGACCTAATGATGTAACATAATCAGATGCGGGCATGAAAAGAAAAGGCAAATGCCCAAAAGATAAGCGAAAAGTTCCCTGAGAGCCTTTGGGTAGGGGGTCTATTTAGATTGTTTAGGGAGCCACAGGCATAGGTTCCATTAAATCCCATGCACACCTTGAGTGTGTGGGATACAAAGATGCTGCAGACACAGACCCTACCGTTAAGGAGCTTACGATCTGTTACACAAGGAACTCTTACTAGAGCCACAGGCTGGCACATGCAGAAATCAGGCACGGTGGGCCCAGGGCAGAAGGGTGACTCTCATCTCTGCTTCTTTCCCCGTCAGAGCCAAGCCACACTCAGCAGTTCGTCTGTCCCCCACACCATCTTCTGTTATCAGTTTGCTTTGTCATGTTGTCTTTTCCCAACCACTGGTCTGTGAGATGAGCTCCAGGCTCCCCAACTCCTCTTTACACGTTCCCTGTCCAGTACATGTTTTGGGGTGCGGGGTGGTTCGTGGTGGAGATACCCTTTGAGCTGGGCCTGGCAGGATTTTGACTGAGCATCTTAAGGGGCTGTGAGCAAAACACTGAAAACTACACGTGCATTTTGATGGTGCGGTGGATTCGGGTGATGGTGAAGGTGGTGTGTCAGAAGAACAAAAGGTTAGGGCCAGATGGTGGGACAACATTGAATACTACACTAAAGCGGTTTGACCTTTAGACTGTGGGCAGCGGGCCGTTGAACGTCTTGAGGCAATAGAGTGGCTAAGCCAGAGCTCTGCTTTGTAGGTAGCTGTGTATAGGATGGACTGGAAAGACCAGCAACCGGAGGCATCAAGTAGTAAGGCTAACTAACTTATTACCCATTGGAGGATTAGGAAGGTGATTGGCATCTCTTACTGTTTCGCAGAGATGAGCCATTAGAAAAACTGACTTCATTCATATTTACTTTCCTTCTAGAAATAATGACAACAAAAAGAATTTATCTGCAGTGAAGGAGGGCTGTATTTCATGTGAAGCATGGGACAGTTTTACTTGCTTGTCTCTCTTTGACCCTTGGAGTCTACGGCAAATGTGTAGTTTGTGAGCTGTCCCGCTAAGATGAAGGAGCACATGGGGCTTTATGGGGCCATCGCTTGATAATGTTATCAGCTGCCGTTGACTGATCGGAGCTCGGAGAGTCAGGATTTGAGTTATTGCCAGGCGTTTTGAAGGGATGTGAGGAATAAGTTCCGACTAACCGGAGGTTAACACAGCCTTCCCCTGTGTACTCTTTCCTCTAAAGCTATTCCCTGTAAGCCCCTGGGTGAATGCAGACGCAGGTTCCTTTAGGCACTCGCCAGTGTTCACCTCCTGAAGGCCATCAGTCCATTTTGTAAACCTTTAGATCCGGAACACACAGTACCCGCCCCTCACAACCCAGAACAGGCTGTCTGGCCCATTTCTGGTGATTTTCCATATTGGTGCTTATTTTTGGTCAATGATTTATATTGGGGATTAACCGAGACACTGGTGTCCAAACTTCCTTATTGGCAGTGCTCTGGGGTTGGTTCAGATGCCTTTTTTTTTCTTTAGGTGAATCCTCCTTTATCCCCAATCTTAGCTTTGTGCTCCCCTCCCACTCTGATCTCCATCCCTGTCATTTAATCATTTATTGCATTAGTAAGTACTTACTGGGGACCTGCTGTATTCTTGACCCCAGGGGTTGCGTGATGAGCAAAACCCAGTGTGTGGTCAGTGCTCCTGTGGAACTTCCTATCTGGAAGAGGGAGAGGCAGGCATTTATCATGTGAGCCATCAGATAAATGGGACGTGGCGGCTGTGGCACAGGCATGGGGAAGGATGGGGTGACTTGACCCCGTTCTTATGAGCAAGAGCCTTTCACAGGTGTAGGTTCCTTGATGGCAAAGTGGCCTCTTTATACCCTCCTGATTCTGGCATGTTGCTTGTGCTTTCATAGGTGCCATCTGTTGTCTGACTAGAGGGTGACTGACCAGCTTCGGTAGGACTCCTACTTCCCCCCCACCACCCACCCAATTGTTGCTGGTACAATGGCAGCAGTGTGGAAGAAAAGGTTAATTATTAACTACTCCCAGGTTGGTTAATAAAGACTCTTTACTGCCTCTTTTGGCAGTATCCCTAGATATTACCTCCCTATATATTTGGGAGGACAGGGTCATTAAACATCCTCGTTCTGTAGACCTCTCTCTAGCTGATGATGCTTGGTTCACACATTGTCCCCTACACTTGTGCTTTTCGGTGTTGACTTTCATAGCCTAAGGTATTTTTTTCTTTAGATGAACCTCAGCTAATGTAAGAAAAGAAGAAAACAGGGCAGCCTGGGTGGCTCAGCGGTTTAGCGCCGCCGCCATCAGCCTGGGGCATGATCCTGGAGACCTGGGATCCAGTGAGTCCCACATCGGGCTCCCTGCATGGGACTTGCTTCTCCCTCTGCCTGTGTCTCTGCCTCTCTCTCTGTGTGTCTCTCATGAATAAATAAATAAAATCTTAAAAAAAAAAGAAAAGAAAACAAAGAACTGATGACTAGAAAGTATTTATCCACCACCTTAGAGAATCTTGCTGAGAAAGTGGTCCGAAAACCATTCTTTCTATTGGGCACCGCTGCCCTGTCGGCGGACAGAGCCATGTCCCCTGGTGGGGTCACCTTGTGGAAGGCATCTCCTTTGCTTCTTTTCACTGGGTCATCTTTTCCTTTTCTGTTTTCACTTTATGTTGATGATCCCAGTGTCATACTGGATTATAGGGATGTGACTTCTCCTGTCCCTGCTAGTGACTCACTCCACAAACATTGAGCTGCCTGGGAAAGAAACAGAAAGCATGAATGCCATTGGTTCTTATTATCAGCGACTCCATCATCTGGTTGGAGCCATGACTGAAATGATAGAATAGAAGGCAGACAGGACATAGGCCAGCAGCGAAGAAGCCCGTCAGGGGCTGTGGATGTTGAGGGAAAGGAGAGAGGCTTCTTCCATCTAGAAGGCTCCTGAAGGACAAGGCATCGGCAAGGTGGGCAGAATCAGACGCGCAGAGATGGGCGAGAGCAATACAGAGCATGAGAGCAGTTGTGCGTGCAGGTGCGGAGTGCAGAAAGATCAAGGTGTTAACAGGGAAGCTTCTGGTCGTCTAATGGGGCCATTGGGCTGAGTTAGGGTTGGTTTGTGAGGGTGTGCAGGACTGCAAGGTTACAGCTACAGCATCAGCACTATTTGATGCTGCTTTGTTCTAGCAGTCAAGAGAAGTTTGGGTTTTCTTTCTGATTCTCATTTTTTTTTTTTTAAACATGGTTAAAAGATGTGGGGAATGCCCGGCAAAGAGAAGGCCATTGTGGGTGAGTTAGAGCCCCTGCCCTGCTCCCGGGCTGTTCAACCCTCCCCCTGCATGGTTTGCCTCTGAACTGGGTTGCAGCCAGGAAGAGGAGGTTCCATTTGTTACTTCTTCCCTTTGTGGCTCCCTGCCTCCATTCAATTACAAAGTGGCTCTTACACGGTGAAAGCCCAGTGTCTCTGGGCTACAATTTCTAGCCACAGACCCTACATTTGCTGGGCCTCAAACATGACCTTGAGGCCACATCCCATCACACACCCAGCCCACAACAACGTTAACCAGCCTTCTGTCTAGGCAAGGCAAGCCCAGTGCAAACCCCACGCCTTTCCGTCCGTGTCTCGCTCTCCTCTGCCCCCTTAGCAGGAGAGGTCACTGCAGTTGGGATGCCGGAGGAGCCGTGGTGGCTCACTTTCAACTGCACTACATTCTCACAAGAAAAGAGGATAAAATCCACGCTGGATGGCAGTGCCTGGGGAGGGTCCGGGTTTAAAAGTGGCAAGTCAGGCTTTGTCTGTCTTTTGCTGCTGCGTCCTGCCTGTGGGAACACCAGGGGCCACCACAGCTGCAGAGCCTCAGGTCCCAGGAAGCAACAGGGTGTGTGTTTCCAAAGCAGGCTCATGCCACCGACAAGCTGCAGTATTGTGACACCTAGTGCTGAAGTGTGGCATTGCCACTCAGCTCTATAAGCTATTCCACGTATTGATGGAGAAGATGACCTGCAGATGCTTGAGCACAGAATCTGCAAACTCACGGGCCCAGAAAGGAGGTGTGCAGTGGCCACGGGAGCTTAAGGGTCAGCAGGTAGAATCCTTGTATAGGATTCCAGATCCCTGCTTCTGTGTGTAAGGAAATGCTGGTCTTCCATCCAGAATGGCCTCCCAGCCACCCCCCACCCAATAAAATCCGGTCTTATCACCTTAGTTAGTGATACGCATGGTGAAGTATTAGGAAGAGCGTTTTCCTACCTGTGACCCCCACAGCAACACAGAATGCAACAATAGCAGTAAAATAAGACACCTTGGTGGATGGGCAGAGGAATGGAAAGACGTGTCAAAGCAAGTCTAGACAACGTGAATGATAGAATCCAGGAGGTGGGTATGTGGTGCGCACTTGTGAAATTCTTTCTATAAAGAAACTTCTGTGTGTCTGAAACTTTTCATGATAAACTGTTGGAGAAAATGTCATCTGTCCTCAAAGGCCTAGATATGACATTCCAGTACTTTGGGGGAGGAAGGTTCTAGACTTCCTGAATTATTTGTGGCAGATTACCCGTGCATGTTATCATACCCTCTTTCATGGCGGTGGTCGTGGTGGGACCTGTGGTGCAGATTTGCTCTTTTGACTCTTGTGTTGGGGGCAGCCCGGGTGGCTCAGTGGTTTAGTACCGCCTTCAGCCCAGGGCGTGATCCTGGAGACCCAGGATCGAGTCCCAAGTCAGGCTCCCTGCATGGAGCCTGCTTCTCCCTCTGCCTGTGTCTCTGACCCCCCCCCCCCCCTTGTGTGTGTGTCCCTCATGAATAAATAGATAAAATAAAGAAAAAAAAAACAACGCTTGTGTTGGACAGTGGCCTCCGTGTAGGCAGGTAGGCTGCCTTCTGTTTTTATCCTCAGTGCACCAGACAGGCATGATATAAGGTGCAAAGGAGATGGACCCCACTTGACAGTAGGATTAACTTAGGAATGCCATGCTTAACTTTGCACTTACCTTTCTTGAATGTTTGTAATGTAAGGTTTTCTTGGATCTAGCACCACTCTGTGTATGTTTTATTATTATTATTTTTTAAGATTTTATTTATTTATTTTTAGGGAGAATGCGTGAGAGCACAAGTGGGAGGAGGAAGGGCAGAGGGAGAGAGAGAATCTCAAGCCGACTTTGCTGAGTGCGGAGCCAGATGTGAGGCTCAATCTCAAAACCCCGCGATCACAACCTGAGCCAAAAACCAAGAGTTGGATGCTTAATGAAACTGAGCCACCCAGGTGCCCCTGAGTGTGTGTGTGTGTGTGTGTGTGTGTGTGTGTGTGTGTCTGTGTAGAAGAGAGAGAGAAATTAAGGTTAACATTTCTAATACCCAGCACTGTGATCATGGCTATAAAACACAAATATGCTGTGTGGAGCCAAGGCTGGCTGGCAGTTATGTCAGTGACTGTGCCCCAAGCTCCCAGGCCTTGGTAAAGGAATTCTGCACGTTGGGACCGCAGTTCAAATCCAGGGCTCTGGACTGTATGGATCCACCCCCATTTGGAGAGCTTTGGTGTAGAAATACATATAAATCAGACTCAGATGTTCTATCAAGGTCACTGACAAAAATCTGTTCAGAACCTAGTTGATTTCCCCAAAATATGTACAACCCCAGGTACCAAAAAGATATTCCTAAATCATTTGGACTGTCATACTTGTTTCCATAATGGCATATTTTAATTCTGGGAAGATTTAGAATTGGAAATAGAAGACATTAATAGAATCAGAGCCATAGTGTTAATATTTGACTTAGAGGATCTATACATATTGATGTTTCAAGTGATTATTTAAAATAATTTGGCCCACTCAACAGGTCAGCCTGTTTTTCCAAATTAAAATGTGCAACGAAATGATTGATTTAGACTTGATTATTGAGAGGGTTAAAGTCTTACTAGATTCATAAGCAGTATTAGAGCGTTTAAGATAATTTATTAGGTTTTTAAGAGTTGTTTAAAGAAAGGTTTTAGAAGTTAGGTCAAACAATTCTAATAGTTAAAAGAATTAAATATATTCTAAATTAAATGTGTAATTTAAAATGTGTAAAGGAGTTTAATTGCTTTGTAAAATGGACCAAACATTATTTGAATGGCCCTTTGAAAGCAATTATAGAGGCGCCTTGGTGGCTCAGTTGATTAAGTGTCTGACTCTTGGTTTCAGCTCAGGTTGTAATCTCAGGGTTGTGAGATGGAAGGCCGCATCTGGCTCTGTGCTCAGTGTGGGGTCTGCTTGAGATTCTCTCTCTCCCTCTGCCCCTCCCCTGCTCCTACACACACACACTCTCTCTCTTAATCAATCAATCAATCTTTAAGGGAAAAAAAAAAAAAAAGGAACGCCTGGGTGGCTCAGTGGTTGAGCATTTGCCTTCAGCTCAGATCATGATCCTAGGGTCCTGGAATTGGGTCCTGCATCGGGCTCCCAGTAAGGAGCCTGCTTCTCCCTCTGCCTGTGTCTGTCTGTCTCTCATGAATAAATAAATAGAATCTTAAAAAAAAAAAGTGATTATAAAAGTTATAGGATATATAAATTGAGCTTCAAACTTGAGGATGAACTAAGGTGTTTAAGTTTGTTTTTTAAATAAATGAATAAAATATGCATTTTTTAAAAACCAGGTAAACCCAATAGTGTTTCTATATACAAAGCTGTCCTTGTGGTGGTTAAAAAATTCACATGAAATTAAGTGAATAACAAACACTGTTAGGTCAATGCTCAGAGTTAGTTGAATTTGAATTTAGTATCTGAATCAGCAGTATTCCTTATGGAGGCAAGAAGAAACACCCAGAAACTTCCCATTAATTCCCCTTCATGGCTTCAAACATGTTATAGAAGAAAGAACACAGGGTTTTGAAAGGTGATCTTGTTTATGTTAGAATGGGGACAGGAAGGATCCCTGGGTGGCGCAGCGGTTTGGCGCCTGCCTTTGGCCCAGGGCGCGATCCTGGAGACCCGGGATCGAATCCCACATCGGGCTCCCGGTGCATGGAGCCTGCTTCTCCCTCTGCCTATGTCTCTGCCTCTCTCTCTTTCTCTCTCTGTGACTATCATAAATAAATAAAAACTAAAAAAAAAAAAAAAAGAAAAAGAATGGGGACAGGAGAGTCCTGACACATTTCGGTGAAATGGTGGCTATGACATCGTGCTCAGCACATGGTAACTGCTCACTGAGGGCCTGTTGTAGACATCATAATTTTTAGAAGTGCTACAATCAGAGTTTGAGTCGACATTGTTGAACTCCAACGGTGCCATTTGCATGGACTCCAGGGTGTGTACAGTCAAATGTGGCTGTCCTGGATGGTGATCTCACCTCAACCAAATGCCGTAAGAAATCAGTTAGAGAGGTTATGTGTCACGTAGATCACGCAACCTTGTCTGCTTTCACAGGGAAAACGTGTGGGGGCAGACGTTTTTGCCATCTGGACAAGTTTCGGATAAAATTGCATGTAATACGGAACCTTGGATTTATTTTGTTCTGGCCACTCAGCCCCAAACGGGACACACAGTGAGGCCCTGCGCTGGAGGATGCTTGGCTTGTCTGCAGACATGGTCATTTTGGTCTGGCTTCTGGTAATGAGGCACTCCTGGCCGGGCTCTGCTGTCAGCGAGCCTTTGAGACAAATTGCAAAATCTGTACAACCATCTGAGAGATGGAGAAGTAGACCCGATGACACTACAGGGGATATTGGTAGTTCTCAAAAGTTTGAAAGAGAATGCTTAGAGAAGCAATTCTTAAACCTGAATTTAGAGGCCCTTTTCCAGCAGTTAAAGGGTAAGTTCAGACAAGCAACAGGATCTGACAGGATCCTGACAAGCAAGAATGATAGGCTTAATCTGGTGGGTTGAAATGTAGAAATAAACGTAAGGCTGTGTATTTGGATCAGAAAAATCGCAACTATGCATGAAAAGACTGGGCACAGAGGTAGGGATATATCTGAGGAGTAGTCTATGATAAAGACTTCTAGGAGTTCAAATGACATAAACTGACAGTTCATTGTGGTTCCCCAAAATCCAGTGCAGTGTTAGGCTGCATCAACAGAGGTAGTGTACGTTAGGACAGGGGAGGCGATAGACTTCTGCTGTGGACTTGTCCTAGGAAGAGCACCACTACGGGCCTGAGCTCCAGGCTAGGAATGGAAGCTGGACAAAGGATGGTCACTGGATAGGTAGGGTAGTGTCTCAAAGCTGTCACAGGCAACAGAGGCAGTTTGGCCTGGGTATAACTCCAGAGGACCGGAAAGCTATCATAAATATCTGAAAGCCAGTCATCTGCGTGGCCTTGTTCCTGTTAAGAGGAACCAGGAGAACCTGGGGATGAGAATTACAAGAAGCCCCAAATAAGAAGGGTCTCTTTTTCTCCTCCTCCTCCTCCTCCTCCTCCTCCTCCTTCTCCTTCTCCTTCTTTCTTCTCCTTCTTTCTCCTCCTCCTCCTCCTCCTCCTCCTCCTCCTCCTTTTCTTCATGTTTTAAGGTAAAATGGACTGCTTCCTTAATTCTAGAAGTGCTTGGTTAGGCTTCTAAGAATTTAGACTTCTAGTGGTAGGAGCGGATGACCCAGAGGAGTCATTCCCAGCCCCAGGTTCCATGATTCCTTTGCCTTCCTTCCATGGTGGCCCTGCCCTGTGTGCTCCTAACACAGGCTGCAGACAGAGCCATGAGGACAGGCCCGATCCAGGCAGTGCTCAGGAGCTTTAGAATCCTCAGATGAGGTTCCCATAAGGACACTCATGGGTAGGGTCGGTCCTCATCATGCTGCCAGAGGAGATCTGGTGGGGGTGGTCCCTCTCTTTCCCTTAGAGGCTGTGTTATTTCCTCAATTTGTTCTGTGTGCCCAGCCTCGTGCTGGGTCCCAGGGAGGCTTTGGGGCCGAAGACCAAGCTCTTGCCATCTTTAGGTATGCAGCATGTCTGGGAAGTAAGATGGCCCAGACCAATCCTACAGCCAGCCCTGCACTTCCCTACATGAGTGGGCTCTTATTTCATGTAGTATTCATAACACACATCCCTACTTTGCTTCAGGGACATATTTTCCCGTGACGCTGTAGTTTTTCGAAGTCAGTCTGCGACCTCTCAGGCTGTCCCCTAGTGGGGTAGGGACGGGAGGTGTTTGTTTATACTTTTAGGCATTTTCTTTCCTCTCCAGGTTATAGAGCTTTGAGGAGATTAAGTCGTTTTGGGTTTGTTTTTTGGTTTTTTGTTTTTCTTTTTCATGAACATGATCTTGTGTATAGTTACTTATTAGCAGAGTGACCACCTTTAGGGAACGTCTGCTTTCACACTGTTACCTCCATATTATGGTAGGGTTTCTGCACCCACAGCAGTTCATCCTCCAGTGGCTCTGCTGACTGTAACCGGAGTGAACTAGAAATCTGGGTGAGGAGTGGGCATGAAAACTTAGATGGGAACAGAAACAGGCTTGTGGACTCCCACACAAATCCTTGGGTTTGTTACCCATACATCCCTTTAGGTCGAAGCATGTAAAGAAACAAAAAAGGCACATTTCTTTCCTCAGTTGCTAATCACAGTTCATAATTAAGTGCCCTTCATCCTCATTTTCCGTGGTAAATATTTTTGCAAACAATCGTACCGTTTTATTTTTCTAGCATTAGTGAGTGTACAGCTCCAGCTTAAAAAGTCTTGACTCTCAGTTCTTTTCTTAGCTTTCCCAGGCTGTTTTTCAGTTGATTTTTTTTTTTTTTTTTTTGCTTGTTTTGGTTTTTGTTGGCTTGCTTTTTTAAGGTAACCCATCTTATTGTAAATTCTTCTTTCTTTCAGGTAGGAATGAATTGATAGCCAGATACATCAAACTCAGGACAGGCAAGACGAGGACCAGAAAACAGGTAAAACAACCGGCCTGGACACTGTGCATGTCAGCGAATGGCCCCAACGAGGCATTTTGGCTGCAGTGGCTGTCTGTGCTTTGGCTCCTAGGAGCCCCCAATTTGAGTTCCCTGTAAGGACGTCAGTGGTGTAGGTGTTTTCAATTGGCTCAGTTTTCACTGTTCATCATTTCAGTGACCCCTTACTGTGTGGTCTCCGGAGTTCTTTTTATACACATCTGGGAAAGTGTCACTCCGAAGGACAGTGTACACACTGCTCCTGTACCGTACTTTAATACTAACGTTTCTTTCCCAAACTGTGCATCTGTAAACACTGCAAAAGCCGCAGGTGCAAATACACTTGGAAATCATGAAATTTTGAGATTTTGTGCATTGTACAATCCTGGTACAATTACACATTAGTCATGATTTCAATGAAAAAGTAACGCTAGCAGCCATGAGTATTGGCCTGAATATAATACCGAATGATGTGCGTCCAGGGAACTGTTACTCCTTAAGCTATGGCTTTTTTGTCAGTAGCTGCTGTGACGGAAATGAAGCTACAACTTTGAATACCTTTGTGCAGAGTAGTGTCAGGAATATCCCTCTGCCCTTTGTCAGGGCTCTGGCTCTCCTGGTTCCTTCTGATGTAAAGCGGCCCCAATCTCTGACCCAGTGCAGAACTGGAATGGATGAGAAATTCGTATTTAACTACAAACAGAAAAAGAAAGAAAGGAAAAGGTGGGCGGGGGGGGGGGGGGAGAGAAAAATCAAACGAACCTCATGGGTGAGTTGTTAACAGAAAATTATTTTTTTATGTTGACCTATGCTGATCTATCTGGCATGGCTTTTAAAAACTATCATCATAGCCAAAGGCAGACTCCACTGTGGTCTCCTTCGGTGTGAGCAGCAGATTTCAGTCCTCTGCTCAGTGATGAGTTGTTTTCATGAGTGTTTATGGCGGGGAGAGCTTTTCCCCAGGAATGTTACATGTGCCCCCGCCGGGAGCCTGGCTGCTGAGTCAGCACGGAGGGCCGTGGCCTCCTGCCAGCGCGCAGAGGCAGGGCATTGTTCAGTGGATGTTCCCCCAACAGTGGACACTGGCCCTCTGCAAGTCAGAGATTCACGCAAGAACAAAATTTTGGGTGAAAACAAGTAAAAGCAGGAGCCAGAAGGAGGGACGAAGAGGATGAGGGAGTTCCTGCTTCTCCATACCTTATTTTTTTAATTATCATTTAAAGCAAATTGAAAAAAAATTAATCATCGAAACTCAAAGATAAAAGGACCTTTTAGTACCATAAATAAATCCTGCTTTTATCTTCAGGAAAGTATTTGAAATGAAGTAACTGCCTCAGAGTTGCTGAACTTTTAAATTAGAAGGTTCTAAATTTCTGAAACAGACCGATCTCCTGCCCCACATAATTGAAAGCACTGGACCTGAGCTGTCCCACTGGTCTGTGAGCTCTGGTCATGTGCCCAACCCCTTCACTGGGGGGACTCTTCTAAATTTAACCAAGTCCCACTGAAAGAGATGCAAATTTGTTTACCCAGTGGAATCATTGTGTTTCAGAAGCTGGGCTTGGCTTGGTTTCCACACCCCGGCATCCTGGGGATGTTTTTAGGCAGCAGTTGGTGATACCTCTCCAATGTGAATTTGTTGTTCAGCAAATCGTGTGGTTTTCAACCCAGATTTTTAACAGGATGGCTGGCTGGCTGTATTCACACTTTTCGCTTTGTAATAATATGCAAATCCACTTGGCGCCCAGTCAATATCCAAAAGAGTGGAAGGATTAAAGATATTTATAAGGGCAAAAAAAAAAAATGCTCTGCTAACTGGGTCTTTCCATTTCTCTTTGAGATCTAATTTACATGTCAGTATTATTTTAACATTTGCTACAGAATCCAGAGCTCTTAATGAGATCAGAATATAACCGACAGCTTCAGCTTTTTGATTCTGCAGAATGTGCTAATTTATGGATAGTCTCTTCTAAATTGAGAAGAAGGGATTTTCCCTCCTGATACTGAGAAGCTATAAATATTTTCGTTTACCTCTAGCCCCACCTTTTAAAATTTCAAAAGAAAACAGCTCCACTCTCCCCCCTCTCGATCCCGTGCCCATGATTTCTCCCTGGTGAGAAAACGAAGAGCAGCCTCACTTTCATCCTGAATCAAGTCACTGCAGTGATGACCCAGTCTGAAAAGCTTCGAGCAGCGCTGGGGGCTTGGTGTCTGGCTGGGACTGTGTATTCCTAACTGCAGAGCTTTGTTGAGATGCAAATAACCTCCCCCCCACCCCCCCACCCCACCCCAAAACCCTCCCAAGGAGTAGCGATTTTATATTTGATTTCCTTTTTTTTGTTTTGTTTTGTTTTGTTTTGTTTTGTTTCCCCTCATAAACCCGAACAATGTAGGTGTCTAGTCATATACAGGTCTTAGCAAGAAAGAAAGTTCGAGAAATTCAAGCCGCCATTAAGGTACGTCTGGCTTGCCCAGTTGTAGGGGGCTTTTCATCTCCATGGTTACAGGCTTTTCCTTTGTTTTCCTCCCTTTTCCCCTACCCTGCAGGTGTCTAGTCACATTCAGGTTCTTGCCAGAAGGAAATCTCGTGATTTTCATTCCAAGCTAAAGGTATGCGCTTTCCTGCTTTTTGGCTTGTGGTTGCTACGCATCTCACTTCCTGTTTTCCATGGTGACTGGTGAATGCCTGGTGCTGGGATTCTCGTAACCTAGTTTCCTCGCATGTGAGAGCTGTTTACATTTCTTTGTGTCTAATCTCTCTTTCTGTACTAGCCTCACATTAAGCTCAGAGTGTGTGTGTGTGTGTGCGCGCGTGTGTGTGAGTGAGTGTGTGTCCCTAATAACAATGCAAATGCAGCAGAGAGCTGGTCTTGATAACTTCAGCACAGAAAACTGATTTTTTTTTTAACCTTCAAATGTCCACCAAACAGCCCTGGGCTAGGAGAGACAAAAAAAAAAAAAAAAAAAAAAGAAAGAAAAAAAGTCCAGAGACACAAAGTTTAGTGTAGAAATCGTAAAATGAATAAGTAAGTCAAATAAAATAAGAGTCACTTCTAGAGCAGTTATCATGAAATTCCTTCAAAAGAATATTTAGAAGTTATTTTGCGCTTTTTGTGTATTTTAAAGAATACTTGTGAAACATATGTCTTTTCCATGTAATTGTTCACGTGTTCTTTCAACACGGAGAGTATTTTCTGCCAGATTTCTTCCAAGTTGCTCGATATTTTTTTTAAGTGTACGGCTCTGTTATTAAAAAAGAAATTTGAGGTGAGGCCTTAAAATGAAAAGATCTTAGAGATGGGAAAGCTCTTAATCAGATCCATGTTTGTAATTCCATTTATACTTGAGCTTACTTTGTTTTTTTTTATTACATGTGTCTCCTTTTCCAGTCTCTGAAAATACATTTCCCAGCAAAAACGGAGGCATTGACGTGGTTTAAGTGCAAGTCCTCCCTGTTTTCTTCCCTTCCGAAATTTGCAGTAAGATGTATACGACCCTTTTTTTCTTAATGCTCTCTATTTGAGAAATGCAGAGGGATTCTAGTTTGTACAGAAGAGCTTTACTTTATAATAAAAATGCATTTGTAGCCTATATTGTTGCCTTTCCCACATGCCTGCTTTTTTTGTTCCGTTCTGATTTTTCCCCCCATACATTAATGAAATTTGTTCTTGTACTAAACTTAAAGAACAAAGTATGATTTCACAGCACTGAATGGTGAACACTGGGATCCTTCCCAAAGTCCTCCAACTTTTTTTTTTTTTTTTTAATGCAAACAAGGCTGGCTGTGGAGCAGGACTAGTGACCAGGAAGGAGCATTTGGTGGCCCTCTGCAGTGGGCAGCATGCTGGCTCGCTCGCACGTGTGGCTGATGGTGGCTGGCTTTTAGCTGCACTGGCTGAGCAGTAGAAAGATTAAGATAACTTCATAGACTCTGCTTTTTAACCAAAGTGCCATCCTCTCTATGTGGATGTAACTACCCCAGTGTTTGCTCAAGTTCTGACTCTGTTTCTGGTTTCTCTGCGCTAACGAATTAATGATGTACAAAGAAGTTTACAGACCTCAATTTTGTGTTTCCACCTGCGATGTTATGAATTGCTCTATTTCTCTACCGTCCGTGTGGTTCCCACCGACTCACCAGGGCACATGGCCTGGGTCCGAAAGCCCTGTGCATGGTGAATAAGGAGAGCCCTCCTGTCCAGAAGGGATGCAAGAAATTCTCATTTGGGGATTTTAAGAATCTTCCTCAGTGGAAACAGTTTACCATTATTTTATACACACGTGTACACACAGACACACAGTTGTATTTGTGTTTGTTCTTACAAAAGAAGAAAAGATGACATTCCCCCTCCTTTCAGCGCTGGCCCACTCTCTCCTTTGGGGCAGACACAACGAGGAGGCGGAAACAGAGGCAGTAGGGTAGCAACCAGCTCAGCGTTTCACTCCAAGAACCACCTCCATCTTCTTGCAGTTACTTTCCTTCCTCCCAACCACATTATTCTTGGAAGAAGGGAGGCCTTTGTTCTTCCCATCAGCTAATACCAATTGAGTGCTCTGGGCATGGTGTTCATCACGGTGGGCAGTTAACAGTCAACCCCTATTCACAGAGCTGGCCGTGGAAATGGGAATGTGAAATATAGGGCACCATGGGATAAGTGTTAGCAGAAAGAGCCAAGAGCAAACGTGGAGGGAATCCCAGGGACAAGCCGCCTGGTCAGGGTGCTGCTGCTTGGGAATGCAGAGACAGGAGAGAGTGAGCTGCAGAGCCTCTCATATGTTCTCTCGGTTGAGCTCACTACGAAGTAAGTCCCATTATTCAGATTTTGAGGAATAACATTGAGGAAACCAGGGCTCCAGGCATTTAAGTGATGTGCCCAAAGCCACCAGGCCCAGCACACATCACTTGTCAAGATTTGAACTCAGATCTTTCTGAATCCTAACCCACAGGCCTCTCCGGTGGGTTTGCATCCAGTGGAGGTAGGAGAATATTTTCAAGCAGAAGGCCTTGTGTTGGCACACCATGTGTCCCCCCTCACATCCCTTGGAGTTAGGCGTGCAGCTCAGGGCGATGAGGTCCCAGCCACAGAGCTGCCGTGTTGCCCCTCAGAGGACGTTAGGACAGTTGAGGAGAAAGAGACTGGCTGTCGCCTGCCTGCAGAGATGTTGCCGCCTTTACCTCCCGCGGGCATTTGAGGTTAGAGAGGGCTTCCTTAACCTTCCTGACCAGCCATCCCTGGGAAGCGGTCTCGGAGGAGAGGTGGATCTCACCCGTCTACCCTCTCAGTCAGCTCTCGAATCTAGCAGCACATTTGCAGGAGGCAAGGATGAACCTCCTCACTGAGGTCGTTGTGGGGTCAGGCCGAGGGCCACATCATCTTGGTCCCCCACACTAGCTAAGTGATGGGAAGGTCTATGGAAGGTGGAAATCAGCCCTGGAGACAACAAGGAGAGCTTCTGGGCGGCCGGTGAGGGTGGCAGGAAATACCCTGACTTAACAGAGAGGTTGTGCTCTGCTTGAGAAGATGTAGCAAGGCCTCCTGGAGAGAAGGTGGCTGTGGACTGGCCATTTAAGGCGCTCGGTCTGCCTATCTGTCTTCCCTCAGCCTGCTGCTGGGCTTTTCCCCACTGGCTTAGAAGTCTAGGTTTTTATTCTCTGAGGTGGACAAAGACCTGTAGCCCTCCTTTGAAGCATGAAGCCAAGCTTCCTCTCTCTGTCCTCCTGGGAGTTTGAATAAGTGGTGTGCTCATACCTGGGGCCACTGCCAGGTGCGGCTTCCATGTGTTGCCTATAATCCTTCCTCCTCCTTCCCTGGAGTAGAATTTTTGAGGCTGGTTGCTTTCCAGCCTTTTTTAAGCCACAAACTCGTTTCAGATTGAAATCTTAGTTGAAACCTTTAATATATAAATGAGTAAATGCTTTTTTATTTCTTTTTTCTTTTATTTATTTATTCATGAGAGACAGAGAGAGAGAGAGAGAGGCAGAGACACTGGCAGAGAGAGAACCAGGCTCCCTGAAGGGAGCCCGATGTGGGACTTGATCCTGGGTGTCCAGGATCACACCCTGGGCCAAAGGCAGATGCTCAGCCACTGAGCCACCCAGTCATCCCCACTTTTTTTCTTTTTAAAGATGGATTTATTAGAGAGAAAGAGCACGAGTGGGAGGGGCAGAGGGAGAGAATCTGAAGCTGACTCCAAGCTGAATGCAGAGCCTGACACAGGGCTTGATCTCACAACCCCAAGATGAGGACCTGAGCCAAAACCAAGAGTCAGACACCTCACCGACTGCGCCACCCGACACCCCTAAATGACTAAAGCTGTTTTAATTCAAGCTCAAGCTCTTTTATCCTTCTCAGTGGCCTCTTTGGCTGTTCACTGAATAAGGTTTGCAAACCACCCTGCTTTAGGCAAAGGAAAAAGGAGGTGACTTCCCTCTCAGCTGCCCCTGCAGCCTTTACGGGACGGCTTATGTTCTGCATGCAGTCTACTTTCCATATTCCTCTCAGGCAGACAGACTCACGAAGAGAGTGGTCATTTCCATGTCATAGTTGAAAATGAGTCAACCTACCTATGAAATTCAGGCTCTTGAATAAGTTAAGTTCCAAAGATCAGCTTTATGCTTCTACTAATTGCAGAAGTGGTTCTCAAAGTACTTGTTTGTGAGCCAGATCACCACGAAATGTGTGGACTTAATTTTAATTCTTTTTTTTTTTTAAGATTTTATTTATTTATTCATGAGAGCCGGGGGGGTGGGGCAGAGACACAGGCAGAGGAGGAGCAGGCTCCACGCAGGGAGCCCGACATGGGACTCGATCCCGACATGGGACTCGATCCCGGGTCTCCAGGATCATGCCCGGGCTGAAGGTGGCGCTAAACCGCTGAGCCACTGGGGCTGCCCAATTTTAACTTTTCAAAAAAAGATTTTACTTATTTATTTGAGAAAGCTGAGCAGGGAGCCCGACACAGGGCTCATTCCCAGGTCCCTGAGAGCATGACCTGAGCCAAAGCCAGACGCTTAACCGACAGAGCCACCCAGATGCTCCTAATTTTAACTTTTATAACAGAATTTGTTTTAGTGGAAGCTTACGGTTTCCACAAAGGTTTGAACTTTATAAAACACAGAAATGATTAATTCGGTCCAGCAAACTTTTCAGTTGAGAATCCAGTGTGTTCTATACCCTCGAGTAGATGTTGGACCGAGAGAGTCAAATAAGCAGAGTCTCTGTTCTTGAGGACCACTCAACTTTTCTGTTGTTTTTGGCCACGTTTGGGGAAATACTAGATTTCCAGTAGATTGTCCCACAGCTAGGGGGCCTCTGCAGTAGAATGAATAGAGTGGGCGTTTCTGCATGTGGGAGAGTTAAGGAAAGCCTTGCCGTTGGGGGATTGGGGGGTGCCATTAGAACTGGGCACTGAGGAAGGCAGACTGCTCCCCCCGAGACATGGGGGTGCTCGGGGAATCATAAGGAACACCGTTACTTGGAAGCACAGGATGGGAATGAGACTGGAGAAGCCCAGTGTGAACGTCCTGGATCATCTGTGGGAGAGTGAGGGTCACTTCTGGGCCATGGGGTGCAAGTAGGGAGTGCTCATATTTAAGCTTCAGGGAGCTCTCCCTGTTTTCAGGGGGATGGCCAGGAGGGAGGCAGAGCTGGACGCAGGGAGCCTAATTCAGGGGTTGCCATAGTCTGAGTGATGGAGGTTAGCACCGGGACCGGGGCAGCTGCACACCCCTGGGGCCCAGCTCTGTGGCTCAGGTCAGCCCTCCCCGCCCTCCACACCTGGCTCCCACTCCAGTCCACTCCTGACAGCCGTGTACTCTTCCTTCCTTGGTGTTTTTAAAGAACAAATTACGTTTAAAACTTCTGTTCTTACCCAGTCTGAAAAGCACACACCAAAACTTTTCAGTAGTAGCATTGAACAAGGTTTTGGAAGGTTGGGTCCTCGTAAAGTAGTAATGGCAGTTCACTGACGGCATGCATCAAAATGTTAACTATGAATTTGGGTTGCTAAATTTTAAATATAACAAAGTTTAAAAAAGTGCAGAGAATTACTATAAAATGTTTATGCTTATCCCAGCCAGGGATGATCGTTTTCGTTATGACGTATTTCCTTTTATTTTATTTTTCCAGTGGAAGATTTTAAAAAAAGAGGCAAAACATTATTCTTTCTTTTTCTAATTTCCTCTCCCCAACCTCCTTCTCCAGCCTGTCTCACTGATGTCCCTCTTCTTCCTACCCCCATCGACAGTATCTTTCCTTGCCACTTATTTCCCTAGGAAAATAAATCCAGCAAAAACTATTTTCTCCTTTATCCTTGTCTTAAAATGAGTCCAGCATCCAGGTTTTTGTCCATCATTTACTCTGAATGTGTGCTAAAGCCAGTGCCACCAACATGAGACTTTTTCTCTACAGTGTATAGCAGCCTAAGCCAAGGTACTCTCAAGAGAATGTCATCATTTGGGATGACCTTGGACATGGACTATGACATAAGGGAGGGATGTCAGGGGGCAAGCAGATTGAAGGGAACAGTTGAAGTGGTTGAGGAGTGATGTCAGGAGATGAAGAACCAGGAGCAGAGAAACTGGGACACTAGGGAGAACTGGGGGTCAAGGGGTCAGCAGAGCACAGTTGAGATTCAAGAGCCTGCTCAGATGGACAAGGAAATGCAAGGCATTTGTGGCCAGAGTGCCAGAATTTGGGACATTAAACACACACCCTTCAGTTGTTTCGTTTCAGTCTTCTTCACTAAAGTGCCTTAAGAGACAAATCAGAGTGCTAACTGCTGGTCTGCAATAGGCTTAGCTTTGAGGGAATCATTTCTCGGGTGACGGGCATGCCCTGTTGTGGTCCCTGCCCCAGCAGAATCCTTTGTTACCCACTGCTCTTCAGGCCTGAGGTCGGTTGTGGGTGATCCATGGCTTTGAAAGCCTGGTTCGGGTTGCCAGGTAGAGGATGGAGCCGGGCAGGTACAGTGTGCAAGTGACCTCTGGCTCTGTGAGGAATTCCAAGGATGTGGGCTTTCCTCCCTTGGACCTCCTGTCACCAGCTGCATCTGCAGTGGCGTCACCCAGAGCAGGTTCAATGTGTGTCTGCTCCGTGGCCCTCAGTCAGCCCCTCCCTGCGATCTCCTACTGAGCCCTGAGACGCGGCGGCCTGTCCGAGAAGGCAGCATGTGGCATGGTCTGAACACGGGGCTGCAACTCCAGAAATTACTCTGTCCTCTGAATTATCTCGCTCACCATTAAGTGACCAAGAGGCCCTCAACTGATTTTTTTTTTTTTAAAGCTCCAGGGATTTATTTTCCCAGCACATAGAACGAATGCAAGAGTATCGCCCACACATGAAGCAGCCTTTCCACGCCACTCAGAGTATCTACCCTGAGTCTCTAGGTCTGTATGTTCAGTCCCCCTGTGAGGCTGTCCAGTCCTGCCCAGAGGCCTCCCTGTCCTCGCAGCAGCGGAAGGGCATCCTGCAGACTTCTGCTACCCATGGACCATCATCATCATCTTCCTCTTGAGAAGATGGACCAGACCCCTTGTGGTCTGGAGCGTGTTTTGGGGAGTGCACAACTCCAGGCGGTACTCTGAGGACAGGAGGTCTTCATCCTGCCCTGACCTCGGCAGGAATACATCTTAGGCAGTAGACGTGTTCGTGTCAAGCCCGGGACTCGCACTGAAGAAAAGCCTGTACTTGCTGACATTGCGTCATGCCAGTAGAGCAGAAAAAGGCCTGAGATTGTCCGATTGTGTCCAGTCGTTGGTGACTAATTTACGAGCTACATGTGCTCCCTGGGGCCGTTTTCTTCATTCTCGCCCTGCTGGCCTTTTGTGATTTGATTTCTGAACAAGCCATTCTTTCCAATCTGCCATTCCTTCCAATAAGCAGAGAGCTTAAAGTTCAAGTTGTGGATTTAATTCTCCCGAAGAGTTCAGGAACTTCGCTGGGGCCTTGCTGCTGTCCACACTGCTCCATCCTGGTTGTATCACCCCTGGTTCCAGCCAGGAATGGGCCTGTCTACAGAGAGGCTTGCTGCACTTCACCCACTGGTGCTCCCTGTGCCCCTCTGCATCCCCCTGCTCCTTCAGACATTGGCCGTCGGGGCTCCACAGGCCTAGGAAGCCTGAAATGACCACCTCCTGGATTTCAGCGCCAGCACTGGGACACTTGGCCTGGCCCGTGTGGCATTCGGGAAATGATACACCGCCTCTCCTGTCATCTCCCGATCTTCACAGGGTTCCTTTGGCATTCGTGACACGCGCCCTCTCTCCCCAGCGATAGTTTCACTACCTTGTTTTTAATGTAACGGAGTTGAAGCTGAGATTGGAGACCAGTAATTTCCCGTGCTTGGGCGTGATGGAATTAGAACCTCTCGTCCACGGTGTGGTGATGCGGAACTCACAGTGTAAACTGGAGGCCTGAGTGCATTTACCTTTCTGTGTGAACCAACCCATACCTGGGTGGTCTTTTTTTTTTTTTTTAAAGAAATATTTATTTATGAGAGATACAGGGAGAGAGAGAGAGAGGCTGAGACACAAGCAGAGGGAGAAGCAGGCTCCATGCAGGGACCCTGATGTGGGACTCGATCTCAGATCTCCAGGATCAGGCCCTGGGCTGAAGGCGGCGCTAAACCGCTGAGCCACCTGGGCTGCCCCTGGGTGGTCTTTTTAAGGGCAATAGAAACCGCCTCATTCTCCATTTTTATGCCTTTCTAGAGAATTCCCGTTGTTAATGGGCCTCCAGTGTAGACTGTGCCCTAGAGTATCATAGTGCCATAGAACCAGGGCTCCTAAGCCTTTCGGGTCACCTGAGCCCCATATCAGACCGCAAGTTCACTGAATGGCCAGGCTGCGGGCACCATGTGGAATACTTAATGCAGTTCCCAAAGCAGTCCTGAAGGTAGGTGTTCATGTCCTCATTCTATAAATCAGGAGGTAGAAGCTTAGAATGGCCAGGGGACTCTCCCAAGGTCACAAGTCTGAATTTGATCCCAGGACTAGCTGCACCAAAGCCCAAACTACCTGCATGAGATCATGCTGCCTCCCCAAAGAATGCCGGTCAAGGATGAGAGCTCATTTCCCTGACTCAAGATGCTTCCGCATTGTCTCCCTCAGCTGAGCCCCCTCTTCACGAGTGTTTGAATTCAACAGAGCAGATGAGTGGTAGGAGCTGATACTCTGTCTGGAGCCAAACTTGAGTCTGCTGCCAGCATGGGTTCCTCTGGCTTCTCAGAGGAGGTTGACTTCTTGTCTCTTGCTGTCGCCTCCCAAGGGAAAGGGGGCCATGGTCAGAAGGGTGCCTCTTCCTCAGCACCCGGACCTAGCTGCAGCTGACCTAAATGCCAGGCTTCCTGGTGGAGTCATACCTACAGATCACCTGGATCCTCATCTACAATCTTTTATGATGCGAAGCCCCACATCAGAATTAAAAGAAACACTATCGACAATTATAAAATACTAAATATAACTAAGTACATTTGAAAATGAACAATGGTAAAAGCCTTGAAAATTTTTTCTTTGATGTGAATGGAGTCTTTGGCATTCGGAAATACAATAGGATGAATTAATTGCTACTCATTACACGGCAAGTCAGGAGAAGTATGAATGTGCCTTCCCTCCTCGGCTAATGCCGCTGCCCGACCGAAATAGCCCCCTTTTGTATTTACTCCTGCTTTCTCTACTAATAAGCAAATTAGAGATCATGGCTAGAGAAATTCAAGTGCCCTCCATCTTTTTCTCCCAAACCATCATAGAGTTTTGTGATGTTTATCTACTTAGGGGCTAGCGCTAATAATTGCAGAGGTCATGTGAATCCACACAGTGCAAGACTGAGAAACATCTGCAGAATGACTTTTTAGAAGAGTATTCTGTGTTTTTGTCTTTTTCTGAAAAAGTGATTTTGCAAGCAAATTGCTATCTTTCCTCTCTTGTATTATATTTTTTGTACTGCGAGGAAAAGTATATTTGGGGAAAACATTTTAAGAGCTGTCAAGAGTTTTTGAATCCAGGGTGTTTTTTCAACGTTACATATTTTCCCCAATGTATTGGTGGACTTCCCTATGAATAAAATAGATTTTGAGGCTTTACGTCTTAAACCGATAGCCCCTGAACCAACGGTCTGGAGCATGCTGTTCATTAAAATTCCATATTTGACAGCTATGACATTGTACACGCAAGCTCGTGTACCTTTGACTGTCATCTTTAAAACTTGTTGATGGTTAGTGGCGGAAAATTATGAGCTCATTGATTCCTCAAAATAATCAAAAGCTGAGGAAGCAGAGGGAAGTGAGACCAAGACTCCCGCACTGTCTGGAGGCTGAGGCATAAGATGTCCTGGAGTTTGAAGAGCACATTTGTGATCCCGCTGCCTTCCTGTCACGTATATTACGTGTAGGTACTTGGCAAACATCATGCACATTTAAACCGTAACAAGGAGGCAGTCTGCGGGGCCCAGAGGTATAGCCGCAGCCTTGCTCCGCGTCATGGAATATGAAAGCCTGTTTACTAAGTGACAATAACAGTTTGAAAGGCTTCAGGCTGAGGAGCTTATGCGTGACCCAGCCTGCCTCACCACCGCTGGCTGCAGTGGTGAGGCTGTTGACAGCATAGCATGCCAGAAATGGGTCAGGGACGAAAGTCAACTGGGTACTGAGGTCTGCATCCCTAGGTGCAGTGTTTCATCTGCCATCATTCCTCGGTCAGACGGGCCATGTGTTTTAGCAACCCCCCTACCCCCCACCCCACTGTTGCATAAGTTATTTTCCACATTTCAGGTCAGGGGCTTGAGTTAGGGTTCTGTTGGTAAAGGGAGATTTGCCTTTTCTTTCTCCATCCCCAAACTTATTTGGCTTTTTGTGGCCTCATTCTTTGTAATCTTAGGGATGGAAGGACTTCAAACCAGTAATGAGGATCCTTGTGAAGCTGTCCATGCTTTTTGCTAGGACACAGTGTCCTTGTTCATGCATGCTCTTGTAGACACACTCATCGAGAGAATGTCCCATAATCTAAGACATCATAGGGGTAACTCGGTATTGACTTAACAAGTTTTCAAGATAAAACAGCGTGCTCAACCTTTGTGAATCTCATCCACATTTCAGAAATGTTGATGTGAGAACATCTGAAAATAAAATTACTCTGGTATACAAATGTAGCTGATACTCTTGAATTTGCCTTAGCATAGTCATTCGGGTAGATTAACAACCCCCCCCCCCCACTTCCTCCTTTATTCTGGGGTGAGTGGTAAGGGTGGAGTGGAATGTCTAAAAGTCCAGCATATTAGACCAGAGTGACACAGAGAAGCAATTTACTCAGGTCGGACACTTAAGAGTTATAATTTCTTGAAAGCCAGGCATATATCTCTAGGCTGAAAATGACAATTTAGAGGCCCTTCCATTGAAATCTCTCAGCTTGGCATCCTTCCGTACTCCCATTTCAGATTAAATGGGTCTACAGCCAGGCTCTTGGTTCTGATTTTGAGATATCACTGGCAGTGCTTATTATCTGCAGGGCTGCTTTTGTTTTTTTAGACAAAAAATTTTTTTATCCTTTTAATTTTTAAATATATATTTTAGATAAAGGAGGAGATGTTATTAAATGAGAAGGTAGAGTGTCTCCACTTCAAAAGGTAGGAAATCACGGGTATAGACATTTCAGTCCATTTGCAGAAAATTGCCTATTCTCAAATAGCTAGGTCAAGTGCAGAAAGAACCTCTACTTGAGATAAAATTTCCTCTCCACGCTTGGCTTTCTCTCTGTTAGGATAGGCAGCCAAAAGCTGCCCAAATTCTGACATCTTGCTATCATTTCACCAGTACTCTCTGGCTTTATGTATTAAGATGTATTTGCTTATAAATGGAACTCGTGCTTATAGTGACAGAGCCAGAAGGGCTTTGGAGCATAAAGTATGAGTCTTCATTTCAGTGATGAAGAAAATTAGAGGGTTAGGTGACGAGCTCAAGGTAATGCAATCCATTAACGTCAGGCAGAGTCCGGTTTGGAGCGACATCTCCAGACTCCCCTTTACTGGGATGGAGCGAGTTGGTGAGGTGGGAAAGATTGATTTGCTCTCCGGCCTTTGAGCATTTGTTTCATTTGGGAACCTCCTGGATGGCTGGAGTCAAACCTTGGAGCCTCCTGGATGGCAGGGTAGTAAGAGTCAAACCTTCTTTATTTAGCGAAAGAAAATGGCCCTGTCCTGATGCTGTGTGACCTAAACAGCAAAGCTGGTGACATTTCTCCTTTCCTCATTGACTGATTTCCTTGTTTTTTGTTTGTTTGTTCTTTTCCAAAGATTTTTATTTATTTATTCATGAGAGACACAGAGAGGCAGAGATACAGGCACAGGGAGAAGCAGGCTCCCTGCAGGGAGCCTCACGAGGGACTCGATCCTGGGACCCCGGGATCTCGACCTGAGCTGAAGGCAGATGCTCAACCACTGAGCCACCCAGGTGTCCCAAGAACTTTTCAGTCAGACTAGCAAAGGGGAACATCTCCAGCACCTCTGGTAGAATAAAAGCAGGCTATGGAGATGTGGGCGACTCCTTTCCATTCACACCTGGACTTCCAATTCTTGAGTTCCCTCCACCGGGTGTTCACAGACACACACTGTGTTTGGGTGAGTGGAGTCACCCCTGTCATCAGCGTCTCATGAACACAGGGGCCACTGATGGACTTTTGGAATACAGCCAGGCCCGCGGCTCTTACTCCTCAATTTTACATCAGCCAGACCAGCAAGGAGTCTGGGCTGCCACTGTCCCGGCTCCCTTGGCTGGCCCCTCGACAAGTGGTCAGGATTGTTCCTTGTGGTGGAAGGCGCCTGTGGTTATATTTGTGACATTACTTGAGCTCAGAAGTCACCTCGAGGACATTTATAACCTCTCATTAGGGGTTAGGTGGCTTGGGGGCTGGCGTACCAGATGACGGATCCAAAAAGATACCACACCAGGGCACTTGTTTTGATGTCAAGACACTCCTGACAGAGAAGGATGTAGTAGGACTGGAGCTGGGTTTTCTGTTCATTATGCCTAGGTCACCCTCTGTGGGGATGATGGGGCAGGTGGCAGGTGGGGCCACGGGACCAGCTAGGAATAGATTGGTGCTGAGACGTGTGTGTGTCAGGCTCAGTTTGGCTTGAGGGCATTTGCACACCTAGTCAGTTGATTCCACTGACATCAAGATAAGTCTTTTTTGGGCATCTCAGTATCCGAAATGATTTGGCTCTTTAAAAAAAAAAAAAATTACAGAGGGAGGTAGCCTTAGGTAGAACATGCAGCAGATTAGCAAGTGGAGGCTCAACTCAAAGAATGCCATCTGAGCAGGGGGAGCAAAGCACCACGCTAGTCCCCGGAGCCATTCTGTTGGGGACCAGGAATCCTGCAGGCTAACTGGCTCCTCACAGTTTCATTCACCTGCAGCACATGCCCTTCAAGACGATCCAGTGACCATGTACAACCCCAAAAAGCTGTTACATGAGACTATTTCTCTTTCTTTTCCAGTTGAGGGCCAGAGAAATGTATAAAATTCAAAATTTTATGCAAGTGTTAGGCTCTTTTCCAAGGGTTAATGTAAGGTTTTTTAAAATCCACATGGGGAAAAATTAATTAATTAATTATTAATTAATTAATTAAAAAGAAAGAAAATCCACATGGTGTTCCTGGCAGTTACTGGGCCAAGTGGTGTCTATACCTTGAGAGCACCTAGTTTGATCTTTTTTAGAAGCCCCTAGTAGTTATTTTGTAGGTTTGGCTTTATCATTATAATTTTAATTTCTCCCTCTGGCCTAGCCTCTGGCCCCTTCAGCATGCTTGTCCCTCACCTTTGGGTAAATCTGTAAACATTGAAGCCAACTCTGGCCTGAGTCTTAGACCTGGTGTCTTAGCCTGAAGTTTCCCTTGACCTTCACTTGCTGTCTGACTCTGAGTGGCATCTGTGGCCGGGGATCCCTTTATTTTGGTGCCACCATTTTGTTCATGTTCTGGTGGAGTCTGGGCCTGGTATAGATTGTATAGACCTTCTGTGAGCACCCAGGAACCGTGACATGTCTATCAAGCATGAAGTTCTCTCTGCCTGTACCATCAGGAACACGTACCAAGGGTCTGACCAATTCTCTGTCTACATTGGGGAAGCCACAGAACCAGCTCAGAGGGGTTGGGAGTAGGTTTTGAAAGGGGTGGACTGGTTGCTGATTGCCTTTCTAGATCGTTATCTAGGTCCTACATTCCTGCTAAAATGTGGAAAAGACCCATAGCCCTATGCATTCCCCTGTACCCGATATTGTGTGTTTGTGTGTAAACATATATATATTTTTTAAGTGAAGAAGAAAAATATCCCTGCCTTTCTACGCAATTCTTTTAACAAATTGTTTATTGTTGTATCCAGGTAACAAGCATGGTAAGTATCTTCACCAAATTGAGTATTCTGTATTTTAGCTGTGCTTGGCAGACTTTTTGGCTAGCTTTGTGTTACCAGCCTTGGCTTTTCTAGAAAAGACCCACATAAGAAAGGGAGAAGCCACCTACCCAGTAGCATCCCCCGTGTCCTTGGCCATAGAGAGAACCCGTGTAGCCTTAGACCCACGGTGGGGGTACCTGAGAAAGCATGCGCCCCCGCCAGCATGCTGCTTGGCCCCGTCACGGCCTCCCACCTGCCCTGCTGCTTCTGAGCCTCCCCACCAGGTGCCTGCGGGCCTCGCATGACCCCAGCAGCTCCTGGACTGTGACCCCTGGGACAGCGCACACAGACGGGTCCTGCCCATACCCTGTGGCTGGTCCTACCCCAGATCCACAACCACCCCTCTCCCCTCTCCCTCTTCCCATCTCTATGCTTCAATGCAGGGCCTTCTCTCCCCCCCCCCCCCCCCCCCTTCCCTGAGTGTGTTAAGTAATTGGAGAAATCTCCCTTTGGAAGCTGGAAAAATAAATAACATTGTCCGCTCTTCTCAGAAGCTTCCCATTCTGTTGAAAAACGGATTAAAACATCTTTTTTTTTTTTTAAACCTTGCCACTGGGCCGTCTCAGTAGAGGTTCAGAGTTGCAGTGGGTTGAGTGTGTTTTAGCCTTCTGGCTGTGTTTATTTATCCGTGCATGTTTGCTTCTCCGGCCTCCTTTGTGGCTCTGTATTTAGTCCATGTGCTCGTGGCTGTGCCTGTTGAAGCTGCCTGGTAGCCGTGTGTTACGTAGTAAGTCTGTGTGTCCCTGTCGCCTTCAAGGATCAGACTGCCAAGGATAAGGCCCTGCAGCACATGGCCGCCATGTCGTCCGCACAGATCGTCTCGGCCACCGCCATCCACAACAAGCTGGGGCTGCCCGGGATTCCACGCCCCGCCTTCCCAGGGGCGCCGGGGGTAAGTCACAGCCGTCCAGTGGTGGTGGCTGTGGTGGCCCCGAGGGGGGCGGCCCCGGCGTGCCGATGGGCAGCTGATGATGCGGCTGCACGGTGGTGGAAGCGCGTAGGGAGGGAAGGGGCTGGGAGAGAAGGAAGAGAAAGCAAGAGACCAGGATCCTTGGGCCCTGCAGACATGGAACTAGGTATCACTTTGCTGGTGCCCTTCTGTGGCGCAACCTGCTTCTGCTTTATTTATGTATTTGTTTTTTCCTGCCCCTTGCTCTCCTTTCATGTGTCCTCAGGGCCCCTTTCAGGGAACTAAACCCAAGAGGGACAAAGTATTCTAATACTGTTTTCTTTTATACCTACTGAAGGCTGAGGGGTTTTAACATTATAATCTCATTAATCTTTGCAGTCATTTTATTTTATTTATTTATTTTTTAAGATTTTATTTATTTACTCATGACAGACAGAGAGAGAGAGAGAGAGAGGCAGAGACACAGGCAGAGGGAGAAGCAGGCTCCATGCAGGGAGCCCGACGCGGGACTCAATCCCGGGTCCCCAGGACCACACCCCGGGCTGAAGGCGGCACTAAACCGCTGAGCCACCCAGGCTGCCCTTGCAGTCATTTTAGATGCCTCTAATTATTATTGCCATCTTTCTGAATAACAAGCGAGTTGAGGTGATTTGATCACCACGCATAGTGCCGGCAGGACTCAAACCCAGGGCCTCCCAACTCCCTTCGCTGCCTCTCCAGCAGGGGGTCACGCACCAGATGCCTCAGGGAAGCTCCCGGCAAAGGACGCATCCGCATCGCTTCTCGGAGCTCCTGGCCTCTAACTCAGAGTTTTGTCCTCTCCTGGCCGGGCCGTTGGTGCTTTGAGCTGTGGAAGCAGAATGTTACACAGGGAGCATTTGAGAATGGAGGGAGGAGGAGAAGGATGGGTAGGTGCATGGATAGAGCCGTCAGATGGAGTCTGTGTGAGCCCCTGTAATATGCTCACACGCCTGTTAGATGTAAGGAGAACACAGAAGAGCTGCTGCCTCGTCCTACCCTCGGGGTCATTATCTAGAGCCCTGGGCTGCTAGGCCAGGGATGCAGGTTGCTATTGTGTTGCACACCGGTGACCACATCTGCATTTGGAGAGGGTCACTCTGGAGCTGATCGATGATCTGAGCCCACCGTCTTTAGCAGGGCTTGCAACGTGTAGACATCCTGAACGGTGCTTAGGTGTGAACTCCTAATCCTGATGCCTCTTGCATTTTGCCTTCCAGTTCTGGCCAGGAATGATACAAACAGGGCAGCCAGGATCCTCACAAGAGTAAGTCTGGGGAGGGGCTGGCAGTGACAACAAGGGTCTGGTCACAGCAGAGCCTGGGTGGTGTTTCTCTGGGGCCAGAATGCCTTGGGGCTTGAAGGAGAAAAGAGATTTAACCTGAGATTCCCCAAAGTCATCTGCCTTTATCCTCTGCAGCCAGTAGTGAGAAAGAGACCGAGTAGGCCTAGGAGAGGTGTAAACAGCTCTCCACCACCTGAAGTGTAGACAATCCTGCTGGTGTTTTCAGGGCAAGGGAGGCAGGCCTCGTAAACTGGAAGCTGAGGGTAGTCTGGAGATAAAAGCAGAAAGGAAATCCTGCCCTCCTGTTTTCAAAAGAACCTAAGCTGTTGGGCCAAGAGAAGGAGAGCCCAAAGCCTGTCCCAGACTGTGCCTGGGAATGGTGACCCCTGACCTTGGTCACTGCAGGGACCAGAAGAGACTTTCAAATAGATGTCACAGCTTCTGGGAATCGGGCTGATGTCTCTCCAGCTCATCTCACTGAAAGGGCGTGAGGCTTGATGGTTGGGTTCCCAGCACCATGCTGGACCCTCTCAATCAGAGAGAGCAACCGTCTTGTCTCTGTCCTGGCGGAGCTCTTCTGGGCTGTGCGACCACCTGCAGGCAGGGAACCTTTGGGGGGTGGGGTGCAGGTTGGGCCCCTAGCCCTGGGAGGCCAAGGCCAGACACGGGGAGCAGCCACTGCTACAGTCTCGATTTCTGACTCCACCCCTCCCTCCCCAGCGTCAAGCCCTTTGTGCAGCAGGCCTACCCCATCCAGCCAGCGGTCACAGCCCCCATTCCAGGTGAGTGTCCAAGGGTCTGCCACTCGGAGGAACGTCCTGCGCAGCCAGCAGCCGGGCCCATCGCTTTGTTCCACAGTGGCATATCCCCTGTCACTGCAGTGCCAGGGGCACCCCCTCCTCCCCCCTACCCTCCTTGAGCCTGGGGCTCAGAAGGGTCACAGACATGTTCAGTCCCCCCAGTCACCTCCCAGGAGGTTTTTAAAGAAAAGGGAAGCCAGGGGCGCCTGGCTGGCCCAGTCTGTAGAGCATGCCACTCTTGATCTTGGGGGTGTGAGTTCGAGTCTCACGCTGGGCATCAAGTTTACTTAAAAAGGAAAAAAAAAAGATTTGGATATGTCCAATTTTTTTTTAATTTTTAATTTATTTATGATAGAGAGAGGCAGAGACACAGGCAGAGGGAGAAGCAGGCTCCATGCACCGGGAAGCCCGACGTGGGATTCGATCCCGGGTCTCCGGGATTGCGCCCTGGGCCAAAGGCAGGCGCCAAACCGCTGCGCCACCCAGGGATCCCGTGGATATGTCCAATTATATCTCAATTAAAAAAAAAAAAAACTGAAAGAAAAGAAAAAGGGAAGAAGCCCGATCACTTTCACCGGGGATCCTGGGTCACCCTTGGAAGGGGAAGTTACTGTGGTTCCTTCTTCATCATAAACAGGCTGAATTGGACAATTCAGATCTTGAGGGCCGCTAGGGTATTATTCATGCTTCATTACATAAGTGGGTTTCGGTTCCTCACACCCTTTCCTTAATGAAGAGCTTCCAGAGAAGCTTCGACTAGGAAACGGGGATCTGGCCGGCCCACCTGCTTCCTCCCCACCCCCGGGCATGTGGAGCCACTCAGTGGAAGAGCCCCAGACAGGCACATGCGTTCACACACTGCACTCTGTTCCAGGGCCACCGAGCCTTCTGAGAGAGCTCTGCTGTGCTGGTGACCACAGTCTTAAGGAAGGAGATGGGCAAACGCAGGAAGCGTTTCAGGGGATCCTTGTGGGATTCACTTTAGGCCCTTCAGCCATGCCGGCCTTGACCCCACCCAGCCAGTCCCCTTGCCCGGGAGGAAGTGTCCTCCAGCTCCTAACCTGGGCAGGAGTTGTCCTTGTGAGGAGCCACATAGCATTGTGCCTCGAGGGTCCTTGGCCAGAATCCCACCACCCCCTGACTTCATTCTGCCCCTGGACTCTGGTGGAGGGGGGCAGCCTTTTTGCGGGGCCCTGCCCCAGCGCTGGCCTCAGGCCCCAAGGGGAGGCACCTGCTTTAAAGATGATGCTTGGTCTTTTCAGGGTTCGAGCCTGCATCAGCCCCAGCTCCCTCGGTCCCCGCCTGGCAGGGCCGCTCCATTGGCACAACCAAACTTCGCCTGGTGGAGTTCTCAGCCTTCCTCGAACAGCAGCGAGACCCAGACTCGGTGAGTGTGCTGCGAGGCGTACCTGCAATCCCATTCCTCTTCACCTTCTCACTCCTCTGCCTTCCCTGTCCCCCCCACCCCCTCATGCCTGACAAATAACCTGGGCGAAAATGGGCCTGGGGAAGAATAACCAAACTTTCACTTAAAGAAAAAGGTATTTCTGTTGACAAGTTGGTAGAATTTTAGAGCCGAATATTTATGAATGCTGTGGACCACAAACGCCAGAGAATGTGGGAGCCTGAAGGGGAAAGACTTTCACTGGCTCTTGTTTTTAGGAAATTGTAGCAGCAGGTGACAGTTACTAAACCCTGACATGGCTGGCACCGTGCAGAGCTCCTTACAGATGTGGTCATGTTTTACACCCGCAAAAACCCCGTAAGTGTCGGTACCGTCGGACAGATGAGGAGACAGGTTAAGGAATTACTCTAAAGTCACACAGTTCATATCTGATAGATTAGAGATTCAAATTCATGTCTTTAAAAACTCAAGTCTAAGCATTTAGCAGTTGCTCGGTGCTGCCTTTGCAAGTCTTGTCTTTTCTCAACATAGCGAGTGGCTCTCTCTCTTTTTTTTTTTTTTTTTTTTTCTTTTTAAGATTTTATTTATTTATTCATGATACACAGAGAGAGGCAGAGACGCAGGCAGAGGGAGAAGCAGGGAGCCCGATGTGGGACTTGATCCCGGGTCTCCAGGATCAGGCCCTGGGCCAAAGGCAGGTGCTAAAGCTGCTGAGCCACCCAGGGATCCCCGCGAGTGGCTCTCTTCTTAAGGGAGCCCTAACAAGCTGGTATTTCAGCAGTTTGATACAGAAGGTGATGCTTATGACCTCAGCACTGGTTACATTGGCATCTGGACTCTGTCATTTTTCTTCTTTTCCATCTTCCCTGCCACATCCAGTGCCCATCACGCCATTGTTACCCGGCCCGGCCCATCTCTTGCCATACATGTGTGAGCACCCCGCCTTCCCACCCGACCAGCCCCAGACCCTTTCTTCACTCCCACTCCTTGGCTGTTCATCTTAGCGTTGCATCTGTGTGTGGGTGAATCCAAGGCAAAAATGCAGGAATCAGGAGTTTGTCCTCGGGATCCTCACCAGCTCCCTTCCCTGCACTCTGTCTCACCCCACCGCCCTGATCTCAGGGGCGACCGAAGCGCAGAGGTGCCAGGCTCTGTGTGTTCACTGCCTTGCTGTCGCTCTGTCATCGGGAGAAACTGTCAAGGGTGAGTTCACCATCTGTTGTGAATACCGACATACCGAACAGTCAGGACTTCTCTGGGCTCTTGGTACTGCAGCTCAATGGAAAGCCTCTGACTGGGGAGACACCACAAGCCATCCCCGAGAGTGAAGACTCGGGGCAAACTGTGCGTGGACCACTATTTCTGTCTTTGAATTGTGAACTCTGTGAGTTTCTAGAAAATTAGAGCCTGTTCCAAAATTAGGAGAAAAAAATGAAGAAGGAGATGTAAAATCGGTCATTGGGCCCATTGAGGCAGGTTATTGGAAAGAGTTATCGCTCTTCTCATGTGGCTGAGCGGTTTTATAAGAAGGGTGATGGTGATGGCATAAAATCCTTCTCCGTGAGAGGCACTGACATGTAAACAAAAAGATTACCCTCCTGAGTCTTTGTTTCTTGTTCTTTTTGGAAAGCATAGGGGATTCTTTGGCCAAAGACTGGGTTTCAGCCCAGCAATGCTTTTCACTTTGCATAACTGGTGTTGGTAGGACACTTCGTTGCTTACAGAGAACGCCCCGGCTGATTATTTCATTCTGCCTCTGTAGTACTGTTTCCCTTCCCCATTTTACAGATGAAGAAACTGAGGTCCAGAAGCATTCAGCAATTTAGGATGTTTAGCAAATAAGTACAGGGATCGGGAGCCCAAATCTATTTCATTCTACTCTTTCCACCACTGTAAACCACCCTGGATTTCGAAGTTCTCTCTCTCCAGTCTATACATCTCCTGTGGGAGCAGATCTCTCTCTTTGATTACCAGTTTTTTAAAGAACAGAGCTCCGAGGCACCGAGATGGTAGTTGTTTCCCTGGCTGAAAGACGATAGAATATTTTATCATGATAATTTTTTTTTTTTTTTTTTTTTAATTTAAAAGGCCTATGGCAGCCCCCCTCTGGCAGCTATCCTCTCCGGTTCCAGACCTGTCAGGGCCAGGAATGCCCAGTTCCTCTTTCTGTTGGGTGTGTTTATTGGGCTATAGATTGTGAATCACTGGATTCATTCAGTCCAAGTCCATAAACACTGATGAGCTCCTGCACGTGTGTTCAGGGCACCACCCGAGGAGGGGCCTGGTGCTACACAGGCAGGCACCGTGTCTGCCCGCGTGGCGTGTGACGTCTAATGGGAAGACACACACAAAGCACCTGCCCCCCACAAGGTCATTGTGAAGTGTAGTGAGTGCTGGGAAGGAAGAGCACCGAATGCTGTGAGTGATGAACGGACAGGGCAGGCTTCTTTGAGGAAGTCAGCCTTAACCCTGAAAGGCAGAGAGGATTGACACAGACAGGGGAAGAATAAAGGAGAACATTCCAGAGGTGATGACTCTGGAGTATATGAAGCGGGAGGTGAAAGTTGGTGGATAATTCCGTAAAGGCAGCCCCCCTCCCACCCCCACCCCCCTGCCGGCTTCCTTGGAACAGAGTCCAGATACATGTTTTATACGTGTTGAGGATTACCTGTGATAATCTGACTGGTTCAACTGGATTTGGCCTTTTACCTGATGAATGAAGAGGTTTGGCTCTTAAAGACTCGACTTGAGTACATGACTTCAGAGACCCTGAAATAAATGCAAAGCCTAGTGTGAGTCAACACCCTTGGCCCTCTTGAGGACATAGTGATACTTTAAGGGAGCATGAGTTGGGGATTGAAAGAAATTGGAATTCACTCACAAACAATTTTTAAATACTTCCTACATGGCAGCCACTGTTTCAGGTGTTAGGGAGTCAACAGCAGAGGAAACTAATCCTTATTCTCATGGAGCCTGCGTTCCAAAGAAGACATGAGAAGTACACACACGCACACAGTATGGAAGGTGATGTTAAGTGCTTCTGTGGAGTAACAGCCCTTCTTCACAGTTTGAAAATTACTTGCTCTTTAGATTAAAAATGTGTCATTTCAGAAAGTAATAATACCTTCTAATATATAAGTTGGTGTTTCCGGCTCGTATCATGATTTTAAAATTAGGCCTGTCAATACCAACCAAAGCTCTATCACTATTGTGACATTATGTTGTCATATTGCAACTTCCGTGTCACTTTTGATGTGGCTTCTCACCTTCCTATGTTATAAACACTTAATTTTGGAGTAATACACAATTGAGTTAATGTGTACAAATAAATATATGGGGGATTGTGAATAACGTCACGTGAATTTATTTCAGTAGAAATGTGAGAGTTTGAAGGATGCTTCTCAAAAAAAGAAGAAGAAGAAGGATGCTTCACATGGAAAGAGGAAGTGGTTGGGGGAACCTGGGAGAAAAAGGTGATTGATTAATCAAAATAGGGAAGAATTAGCAAAATTATTTAAAGCACTGTGACAGTGTCTTAAGCACTAGCTTCTCCAGTTCCATAATGCATCGTGCTTTATTTTGCAAACACAGGGTGATGTTATAATGAGTGTGTAATGGCACTTTTAAGACCAAAATCACACTGAAAAACTTGTAGCTTGTGGATGGCTTCTTTGGCTCTCAGGCTTTCTGTGCTCCTCAGACTTTAATTTTACTGTACTTTTGTTCCAACTGCAGGAAAACTTAAAGCCATCTAAAGTGAATTCAACTGGCACCTTTTAACAAAGTTGGATATACGGCATTTAAAATTTGACATCAGACCTTAAGCTCGTTAATTTGATATGGAAGCCAACAAAGCGATACATAATTAAAGTCCCTAAATAATTTCACCTCTGTGTTTGGATTCTAGTCTTTGCGTACAGACACACACACACATTTCCCCCTACCTCCTACTAAGGACTTAGGCTCTTTGGAGTCAGTGAGGTTATAGGTAATGGTGACAACACCCAAACAAATTAATGAGCTGGGTGCTGTGCTAGTTTTTCATTCGTGATCTCTTTCATCTCTGTCACTGCCCCGTGAGGTAGGTAATTCTATTCCTTTTTATGGAGGAGGCCTGGAGAGATTGCTGGCTTAAGCTAGTCAGCGATCATGGCACGAATACACACTTGTGTAGCAACAAAGGCAAGAGGAAGACCCGGTTCGTCTAGTTCCCGGGCCAGGGTGGCCTCCCTGGTACCACCCATTCTGGAAAATCACTCAATTCACGACGTAGGTCCCCGTTGCCACCACTGAAGACATCTTCAGGACTCTGCTGTCCCTGGCGGTGCCAGCACCCGCAGCACTGTGGTGGTGGTGACAGCCGGGACTGTGCATCAGTTCACGTAATCCCGGGACACAGCCTGCCCCGTGTTTGGGCAGTCAGCTGTCGTTGGAAACAGGATTGCGGCCCAGGTCTGCTGACTCTGCAGCCTGGGATTATGACCAAAGGGCCGCAGGATCCATTTGTATCTGATGAGTAGCCGGTTCGTTGGTGTAGTCTGTGGCCTGGCCGGCTGTAATCCGTAAGGAGCTAAAGGAAGAGTCATTTGGGGGATGAGCGGCCCCTGCTGGCTCTGCAGCGGGGACGAACCAGACGGCGGCTTTTCCCGATTGGTGGTTGTTTATATTGGTGGAAAACCAGCAAGGCAGTCCCTCTGTTACCTCTGGCTCCACTTGAAGCTAAGAGAAAAACAGCAGAGGGTGAAGAAAGGAAGGGAGGAAGAATCTAAACAACAAAGACTATTTTAGAAGTGGTTAGTAATGCCAGCAAATACACTTTTCTACATGATTTCGGTGTTACATATCCCAGGACTTCAAGTGTTGAGCACAAGCTCCCCCACCCAGGGTGGGCCATTTAAAAGCACCTTGCCTGAAACCTGGCCAAGTCAGGCAGCTGCTCCTTGCAGCCGATGAAAATCTGGGCTCTCCGTGTGTGCATGGGGAGTGGTTTTCCTGATAAAGCCCAGCAGAATTTCTCCAGCCCTACCCTGGGGCACAGCAGGTGCCTCCAGCCTTCCTGCAGCCCAGCCCCATGCTGCTCCAGGGCTGGCCACCCCCTGCCCCTCCCCCTAGCCCCCCCCCCCCGCCCCCCTGCACTGGTCAGGCTTCCCAGGCACAGGGTTGCACTTGTAATGCCTGTGGTGTTCTGGATGCCAGAACAAGCAGGACTGTAAGCAGGAAGACAGAGTGTGCATTTCCTTAGGTGGGAGTTACTACAGCCGGAGACAAGTGCGGAACTGAGAGGGAGGGACAAGGAAATTATTCTTTTGAGACTTCACAGGAGCAGTGTTTTGCAGAAAAAAGAGGTGAGTTCTGTGATGGGGACAGGAACAAACCTGATGAACAGGGAAGGCACAGCTCGGCTCAACTCTAGGAAATACCTTTATGTGCTGCAGCAGTAACGAGGGTCGCCAGCACTTCCTGAGCTGTGTTCAAAGCACCATGTGCCAAGCATGTTGACGTGGATACTGTTCTTCTCCGCAGTCTGTCAGAAACATGAGGGTACGTTCATGAGGATCCATCGCCAGGAAGTGGCCGTGCCAAGGTTGGGCTCCACTCTGTGTGCTTAACCACCTCCCTGGACTGGTGCAGAAATAAAGAGATTATTCAGACAGAAAGACAGCTGCCTTCCAAAGTGTGAGCTCCCTCGGCACAGGCTGGATAGCCCAGTGCCCTTCACCTTGGGTGGAGAGCTGGGCTGGGTTTCCCCTGAGCACCTTTTCCAACTTGTGGTGCTGTGATTCTCCTCAGGGTTTGGGGCAAAGAAGTGAAAGAAGCAGAGAAGGTTTCCACCTGGACTTTAGGATGCATCTCCCACCATGCTGTAGTGGCGACATCTGCATTCTAGTGGAATGAGAGGCCTGGTCTCTGAATAGCTGTGTGAGGTTTGGGGCAAATGCAGTCAGCCAGACTCTGCTCTGTAGGTGGGCATCAGTGGTCTCACTGTGTTGCTCTGACACTTACAGTGAGTAGCGTCCCTGGACACGTCGAGGACTCCACAAATGTATTCGAGACCTGAACATCTTGTAGTAATGTAGCAGAAAATCAGGCCAGAGACATGGAAGGGGCCAGGCTTGAGAGAATATTCTCACCAGGTGGTTTGGAACCCTCTTGAAATTATTCTTGAAAAACCAGAATAATTTTTTTTTAATTAATTATGATTTAAATATGTAGTAAATTCACACAGTCCAAAATCGATAAGCATAACAGAATGGAGGGAGACTTCCCTTCCTTCTAACCACAGTTACTAGATCCTTGTGAATCTTTCCAGATATTTTAATACATATACAGCATAATGTGAGTATATATTCTCCTACCTCCTCTTTTGAAGGAAAAGATGTGGTCCGATGTGTGTTTTGGGAAGATGACAGTGGCAGCAGGTTAGAGAGTGGCTGGGGTAGGGAAGTGACACTCCGGTCCAGGTATTGGGTGGCAAGAACCAAACCAGGGCAGCGGCCTGGCCGTGCCCAAGGGGAACAGAAAATAAGGAATGTCGGAGGGGAGAGAGATCATGCTGATAAAACTAAAAGGCTTTGGGGGACCAATTAGCTATGGGAGGAAGAGCGTAGTGGAGATGACTGTGTTTTTGAGACCAGGGATGGTGCTGAAATTTGAAGAGCCATGTAATAGAGAAGGAGGCAGGATTGCTAAGAACTCCCTGTGTGATAATGCCCTTGCCTCTTGTCAAAAATAAACTTGCTGAAATGGGTATTTGAAACAGAGCGGCTCAGGAATCCGCTCATAGATGGCTCAGGAATCATCTCATAGATGGCAGGGTGGAGATTTGAAGTTTGAATCCAAAGCCCATGATTTGAGGAGTTCGAGGGGAGCAGCATTAATCACCATTTAGGGAGATCTGCACCAAGTGCTCTCTCATGGATTCCCTCACAGCATGACACGGAGGGGGCCAGGAGTGGAGTGGTCATCGGAGAAGAAGGATGCCTAACCCCCCCCCCGCCCCACCTCCCCTCTGGGGACATAAATGGCAGGCCTCTGAGGGAGAAGGCACAGTAGTTCTGCAGGTACATCCTGCACATCACCTTACTCTTTTCCATGAAGGCATCCGGTTAGTGTGGCCCCAAGAATGATTTAATTTTCATATTTTTATAGCTTCTTTCAAAGGCCTAAATTCACAGATCAACGAAAATTCCTTTGTTAAATCACAAAACCTGGTTTTAGTTTGGAAAATGTGACCAGCGCGGCTCTAAGGAAATACAAAATCGATGAGGCCTGTGGCAAAATGAAGGGCAGGTGGTTTGTATGGGGACTAGATTGGAGAAAAAAAAGAAGATCAGAAGCAGGGTGAAAACTCCACGGAGTGCCAAGAGAATCCTTGCCTGTGTTGTGACAGGGTGGAGAAGGACGAGGTCTCTCTGGAGAAGCTTCCAGGCCCTGCGGTGGCCACTGAGGCCGCACTGCCTCTCAGAAAGGGGGTCGTGTAGTCACGGGAAACATCTGTTTGTCCAGAGCTGGTTTCTGGCCCTTCAGAAAAGAGGCTCCTGCTGCTGCCCCCGTGCATGGCTGATGGGGGGGGGGGGGGTTCCCGTTAACAGTGGCCCTGCGTGCCAGCACCTGTGCAGCACCCTGTGGCCCGACAGACTGTCGCGTTTGCTCTTCCCTTTGACCTTCACTGTGACCCCCGGAGAAGAGCAGGCCTGGTGTCATCCCTGGGTTCAGACGAGGAAGCCAAGACCCAGAGAGCTTAAGCAACTTGCCCCAGGCTCCCCAGCTCGGAATCAGCAAAGCCTGGCTTCTAATCCGCGTGTTGTTCGCGAGCGCACCACGTGCTTGGAATAACGGTCAGAAAGCGCAAACCTTCCCGGTTCTCAGAGAAGGGCTGCAGCTGCTCTGACGGCTGGCCGTGCCCAGTGTTTATGCTGCCCCCAGGTTTTTCTGGTAGGACACAGTGATGCCGGGTTTTGGGGGTGGGGGGGATGGCTCACTGGTGTGCTGCCGCCCCCCCTCCGCTTTGTCCCGTCTGGCGGCCGAGCTGTCCTAGCTGCCCCAGCTGCACCCTCTCACAGTGGTGGGTGGTTTACTCCTGTGTCTGAGCTGCTCTGGGCACGCACCCTCTTTTTTTCATTGCCATTGGGGGATGAGGCAATTGAAAGCATCTGGAAATGTGGGTTTTATGGACGTTTCACAGAGGCCCAGCCAGGCTCCATCTGCTTTCCTTGGCAGGTCAGCACCCCACCCGCCTGCCTTCCCCGTTTGCTGCCCCACGAGGCGGTCCGTGGGCCCTTCCAGCTGCACCTCCGTGCGGGAAGACACACTTCTTCCTGAGAACACAGCAGCCCCTCTGTGAAGATGGCCGGGGCGAGGTGGTGCATGGCGGTGTGAGATCCGGCCAGGAAGGACTCACTTGCTCCTTATTCTTTGCTTTCAGTGCTGTTTGTTTCTGAGAAGAGCGCAGGGGAGGGGGTGAAGCAGTGCCCAGGTGCCAACCAGCCAGATCGGGGCTGGTGCCTCGGAGCAGTTAGCTGAGGAGAGGCCCTACTGAGATGCCAGCCCAGCCAGGCCCTCCCCGCACGCGCCCCCTACCCCTACCCGGCTCCCCCCAAGCACTGAATGTGCAGGTCACTCTCCTTGGCTTGGCCCCACAGCCCCTCCCTGTCCCTGCAGGGCCGGGGGTTATCACAGGCTGCCCAGGCTGCCCTGGGGGTGTCTGGACGGAGCCCAGGCAAGGAGAGGGGCAGGAAGCAAATGTAGGTGATTTGTCCCTGTTCTGTTCCAACTTGTACATTAACATCCCTTGACATGAGTTATGAGTCTTGGTTTCTTTAAATTCCTAAGTGGATTATAATTTTTCTCTTGGTATTATATGACAGCAGTCATTTTTCAAGGTTTTACTGCGTTCTTCAAATACTTGGAATGTTTGAACCAAGTCTGGGAGAAGACCGCCATCTTCATGCCAGACAGTGTAGTGCAGCTCTGGGCGTGTGAGGAAGGAGCGCCACTGCCGCCCATTTGTCGGGTGTCTCTGTCCTTTTGCACAAAAAAGCGAGCTGCCTCACCAGGGATCTCTGGAATAGAGTCTATTAGCAATGCTCTCAAAAAAGGGAAGAGAAAGAAAATAACCCCAGTGGCCGCTTTGGGGAGTTGTGGCGTTCCGGTTTGCTTCATCTTGATGATGGGCCCTTTCAAGGACAGGCTTTGCACGCTTCAGAGAGGGGTCACTGACCGTGTCTGAGGGAAATTCAGGGGCCAGATCGTTCCAGGCTCCGGGTGCACATCACCCCCACCTCAGCCACCCTACATTACAGTAGCTAAAGGCAGTTTGGGAGCTAGTGGGAATCACCCTGTGCGTCTCAAATGTTCCTCTCTTAATTTCTGCTCTAAAGTTTGGTACTTCCATTTCGTTGCTGTCAGAGGAACAATCTTAATTTCACATTATCATGACTGAAGTAAAGAAACATCATGATTATTTGGGGCAATAGTAGCAGTAATAATAACAAATTATGTGCAAGCACAGCATATAATGTTTCCATAAACATAAAATAATATTTTCCACACATTATCTCATTTAATCCTTGTGACACTCCTTCGAGATAGGTTCTGTGGTTGCTCCTGCAGTATGGATGTAGAAGCTACCCCAGAGGGCTGGACTTGCCCATTTTAACTGACCCCACTAGGAAGTGGCACCTGCGTCAGGATTCACATGTGGACCCTAGCTGACTCTGGAGTTTGAGTGCTCCTCACCCCTCTGTCCAGACTCCCCAAGCAGAAGAGAGGGGACAGGAGGTGGGAAGAGAGGGGAAAGAAGCCGACCTTAGAACAGATTTGGGAGAGGAAGAAAAGTCCTTTGTTAATCCCTCAGGGTAGCTAAATAACCTGTTGCAAGTAACTTTGTGGAGTTTTTAGGATTGCATTCACCTTTGTCCCTGGTTGCAACTGCTGTGAAGAATAACTGAAGGGATTATAGCGATGAAAAGAGAAAATGAGCATTTTCCCCAAGTCAAAAGAGAAATCTGTGTATTAAGCTTGTGTCAGGTGCCTGCTGAGCTGCAGGACAAGTCTTGATCCAGGTAGGATTTTGCTGGTGCATCAGTGGTGTTTTTGGTAAACCCTGCAGGCAGACAAGAGTCCCAGCTTTTGCTCAGTCATCCTGAGTGTTCAAGCCATAGGAAGGCTCTGTGATCTGACCAAGTTCCTTTCGAGTCCAGGGAACTTGTGACCACCTAGAATAAACATCCTGAAGCACAGCTCTTAATATTTTTGTTTCCCTTTATAGTTCTTTCTTTTGCTCAAAAACCTCCAAGATGTTCCAAGATAGTTTTTGGTTGGCTATTTATTTAATTCAATAAAGTCATAACGTGTATTTTGTATTTAAGCCAAATTGAACCAGAGTCATCATAGCCTATAAAGAAAAGCTGTCTCCCCACCTCCCAGTCCCACTCCTTGAGGACAGCTACTCATAGCCTTTCAGCCATTTCTTTGTATATTTTCTCCATATTTCGAAATAACATGTTCATACCTTACACTTCATTACTTTCAGACAATTTCTGTTGACTTTTTACTATGGAAAACCAGGACTTAGCTCTCTAAATACATTGTTCTCTTCCCTCCTTATCCCAGTGTTGGTTATGTCAAAATTTTTGGTTTAACACTCAGCGTTTGTATTACAGGCCTATAAATTTCACATGCAGCATGGTTAATGTGTGACATATTAGAATCATTTTTGTAACACTGTTTTTCCTAGGATTCCTCACTGTCTTTTTTTTTTTTTAATCCAGCTTTTGCATACCTAAACAAATTCATCCCCAGCATTCCTAAAAGAGTTCTCGAACTCTTCTCCAGAGGGTCAGATTAGTCAGGGAACCTTCCAGGTCCGTTGTCCCTTTGGTGACACTTCTCCCGCTCTTCATCCACCCCGGACTGGCTGTTGTCCGGGTCAGCTGCCCAGCTACTGGGTCGGTGCATTCTTTCCTCCCTCTTCTGAATGATGGCCCCATCTCCTTTTTGCAATTTATTCCCTCATTTTGTGAAAACGTCCTCCTCTGTCATGAGAATAGTTGCAAGAAGGGTTAATTTTCTGAAACATTACAAATTTGAGTGTATCCTACTCTTAGATGTGATGGGTAATTTGGTGCTCATCATGGTTTCCACTTGCGAAACTTTATGCACATTTTCAAGTGAGCTCCAAGTGTATTTTCAAGTGAGCTCCAAGTGTGTTCTCCTTGCCACTGAATAACACTGTATGTTTAGTGCTGGAGAATACAGCCATTCGTATAAAAAGAGCCGATGAATGCTGATTTAAGTCAGTGATGTACAGGAGAGGGGATGTTGACTGTCTTGATTCGCAGTCTTCTCTACGGGAATCCTTGAGAACCTGTATTTACATAGGCAAAGAGGATTCTCAACTTAGAGGCAATAACTCCATACAGTCAACTCTGTAGGTTCTATGAAGAGAGGGATTTTGTACTCTTAGCTCACACATTCCCTGTGCCTACCATAGAATGTGTCCTAGGAAAGCTGGTTCTACTGAAATCCATAAAAGAAATAAGCAGAGTGAATACTCTTTTTTTGTTGTCATTGATATGTTAATGATCAGTCTATCTCCTGAGTGCCTAAGGAGACTTTTTTTTTTTTTTTTTAAATAATTGGACAAACCAACATTAACCTCTATTTTGGACATTAAGAAAATTTAGTCTTGGGCTTTAGTATACATAACTTCTTGACATTCACCCTGTTTCTGCTTATATATTACCCCCAATACTTGGGATTTTAGTTGTTGATGTTGTTTTTGCACATATTTGTTTCCTGCTCTTTAAAATAGAATTACCCTTTGGTTTTGGGGAAACCACCACTGCTGAAAAGAAAATGGGATTTATTTGGGAAGGAGAGAGGGAACTAAGGTATTCATGCTGGCCTTCTTCCCTTATAAGGAGAACTGGCTGGATGGAAAGTAGTGAGAGCCTTACCAAGTGGTTTTTTAGAGCTTTGATTTCATCAAAACTTGAACCCAAACATCTCAGGTAGGTTTCTGCTTTTTCAGTCTTCTGCTTTTGGGGGCAGAGGGATTCCTGACCTACCCAGGTTGAATTAAGGGGAGAGGAAGGGCGGTTTGTCTCACGGCTGTGGTCTCCAGGATACCTTCTTTAGTCCTTTGTATTCTTAGAAACAAAGTCACCTCTTGGCAGCAATAAAGCCACCCAGATGCCAACAGTTAGGGTTTAGTTTCACGTCACCAGCCTTGGAGAGGCAGTGCCCGGTTTCCTTTGGCAAAGACAGCCTGCCCTTCTCAGTTCATTTAAGCCACTCGGGCACAAAGGTAACTTCCTCAAAATAGAAGCCTTTGAAGAGTCTGTCTGCTGCATCTGCGAATCATTATTTTATCCTGAATTCTAATTTAACTTCTTAGACTTTTTGAAAACACTAGTTAGCTTTTTTTATTCCTTCTTCTCTTTTCTGAAATCAACTTTCAGAAAAAGTAGATCTGAGTTGAGAAGGGTCTAGGCATTTTCTTCTGGGAGACGGTGTGGTTGATGTTTGCGCCAAATGCATGGCCTGTGGCATTGACAGGCCCAAGTTTTATTCTTAACTCCAGGACTATTCCCGGAAGTGTGACCTCAGGCAAGTCTGTTCATCTGGGAACTTCCATTTCCCCACATGTAATGATTTTAATAAAATGTCCCTACAGTGTCATTGTGAGGCCAGGATTACCTGAGGTCACATGTATAGAAAGCACATTGCACAGAGCAGACCTAGCTCTTTCCTTCCTTCAGGCACAAGAGAGGCCCACACCCTGAGTAGCTTGTTATGAGTGGGCCAGAATCAAGGATTTGAACAGTCACATGGCTTCACAAGTTGTTCCTAGCTCTTGGCTTACTTGTGTTTATTTTTTCTTTGCTAGGCAGGAGGGGTAGCTGAAGCAGGAAAGTTCTTTTCTTCTCCCCCAGGATCTAGTAATCTCCCATAATAATAAACCGCAACAATAGTCATCTTAGCAGCTGCGATTTATCCAACACTTCTTATATGCTGGGCCCTATGCCGAGTGCCCTCTGTGCATTATTTCCTTTAATCTTCAGTCCCGTGTGTATTACCTATATTGTATCCCCTTACGCATATGAGCAAAACTGAGATTTCAGGTTCTTATCTGGCTCCAGAGTTTTGGTGCTTTGTGCTCAGCACCTTGATTTTCAGCCATATCTTTATGGCCCCCCTTAAAGTATGCTAAATTTTACCCTCCATTTGCCTTTCTGTCCTGTTGACATGTAGAGGTCCTGAGTTCCAGGAGTAGAGTGCAGGGGCCTTTGGAAGTCAGGAGCAAAAAAAAAAAAAGACTGCAAGTCTCAGCTTCTTAACCTCTGTCCTAGCTCTGCCTGCCAATGGGCGGCTGCCCAGGAGGAGGAGCCAAGAGCATGGCACTCAAGGAAGAGACTCCGCTTCTGGCCACAGGTGTCCCCAGAGCTCTGCCTGTGTTGCATCCTTGCCCATAAACTCACTGCCTGCAGGTGGCACACGGACGTGACAGAACAGTGCCTCCCACACAGAGCTAGGTGGGGCTGGGAGCTGGTTGCCAGCAGAGGTTGTTGATAAGGGTTAGATGGACAGATGTGCAGAAGGCCAGTCATCTGGATAATAAAGAAGAGTGCCTTTTGCCCTCAGCTCTGAGAATGCTGGGTAAGTGGACACTAAGCGGAGAAGCTAGACAGGAAGCGCACACGACTCGTTCACCTTTCCCGCTCTGCCTTTACACCAGCATCACTGTCCCCAATTCTGCATGTGTTATTTTTTCTGCCTTCTACCTACTAATGAGAATGGAAGCTCGTTAGCGGGAGTGTCTCAGACATTTCCGTGGGCTTTTGTTGGCTTATAATTGGAAAGATGGTATGACAACATTTGGGAATGTTTACAAAAAGGTCAAAGACATTCCATTATACCCCATAGTCTCAGCTCCTCAACCTGGCAATGGCTTTGACTTTATTTTAAAAATTATCTTCCGTTACAGGTACATCTGTCCCTGCAGAGTGGTTTCCAGCCCTCTGGCTCACCTGAAAGGCAGAGCTTGTTGGGTTCACCTTTTTCATTTCACCTGATACCTTTTAGAGATTTTGAAGCTTTGGTAAAAATATCACTCTGATGTTGGACAAAAAGAGGGGCTTAGCCCTCTCCCAGAAGATGCTAGGCCCTGGCCACAGCCCTCAGGGGTCCATCATCATGCAGGACTGATATCGGAAGGGGTGTCGAGCTTCCTGCCCTTTGGTCCTGTAGCCAGAGCCAATGCCTGCATAGCAAGTCATGGATTTAAACCAGCATTTCTTCAGGAAACATTTATGGGGTTTCATGACCATGTGAGTTTAGGAAACTTCAAGTTATACCAAGTTAAAAAATGTTTTTTAATTATGCTAATACCCACTGTGAATCTCAAAGGAGGGGGTTTTATAAAACAACAATAATAGCTGGCATTTATCATTTACTATTCATTGAATCTGTGAACTCTAGTAACCTCCTTATATGCAATTTCTCATTTAAACCTCGTAGCACTCGTAGGAAGCAGAGGTTAGCACTTTCCTCATTTTACAGACCGGGGAGGAACTCACCCAATGTCTTAGCTCATTTTCAGTGGGCACAGTATTTTGTGCTCGAGCAGGCAGAGTCCAGACCCCGTACTCTTACCCAGGATACAGTACTCTTCTAGTAAGCACTTCGACCAAGCCTTCTTTTTGGGGAGGATTTCTCATTTTAATGGAGTCAGTACTCTGAATGACTGTAGCTGGAGAAAAATATCCATTTAAAATTGAAAAGTAAATAGGGACTGCCAGGGGAGTAGGGACATGGAATTTCTTGTATGAGCCCTGATGGGTTCTAATCTCCCTGCAACACCAGCACCCCCAGATGTCTCTGTGTCCTATTAGGCTGATGTTACAGTCTTCTCAGCCCAGGAGGCAGGCATGGAGGTCCTGGGGTAGAAAGTGTAGGCCATTTCTCAAACCTGGCTCATACTGGAATTCATTTAATGCTCATTAAAAATTACTGATGCCTGACCTCATTTTCTGGGATTCCACGTTAGTCTGGATGGCCCCAGGCATTGGTGATTTTTAAATGTTCCTTGAGAACCATTGGTTTGGATAACTCCTTTGTGGTCCAGTTACCATGTTTTATACCAAAGCAAGAGAAAAAAGGGTCTCTTTCATAAGTTTAAATGACTTAACAGGATTTTGATTGGTTGACTGGTTGGTTTGTGAATGAGTGACCTGTGTTCTCTGATGACTGGCCCCATATAACCTCGTACCACAAATCCTCTCTATGAGCTGTACTCCCGACCCTAACTTTGCAGTGACAACCATGTACTGACCAGCCCCTATGCAGAAGCTTTGGACTGGTTACCAAGGGAACTGGTGAGAAAGAGGCTCAGCACTCTGACTCGTATTGGAGGAAGTTGGTGGGTACCATTGCCCAGAGCACTACATCTGTGCTGTTGCTAGCGGAGCTGGAGCAAGAAGTACATTCTGAGTGACGGTGTTAGTTGACCAAACACCTACTCCTCATTGGGCTTAACTATAACTCTTGGGCTCCAAAGGGTGTTGCTGTCATTTTCAGTTGAGTCAGGTGACACTTGGTGATAGAACAGTTTCTTGGTTTGGTAGTCGGGTAACTTCAGCTTTTACTACTGTCTACAAAAACGCTTTTTTAGGGAAAATAGATGCCCTTAAACTGATGGTTTTAACCCTGAGCTATAATGGCTTTCCTTACCGTCTCCGTCTTTTCAAAGGCACAGACCCTAGGCCATTCAAGGCATGATTCCGGGATTTTGGGACTACTGCTCTTCCAGTTCAAGATAAATGTGCCCCAGGTTGACCAAAGGGTTTGTAATGGGAATGTTTCTGTTGGTTTCTTACAGTACAACAAACACCTCTTCGTGCACATTGGGCATGCCAACCATTCTTACAGTGACCCATTGCTCGAATCAGTGGACATTCGTCAGATTTATGACAAATTTCCTGAAAAGAAAGGTGGCTTAAAGGAACTGTTTGGAAAAGGCCCTCAAAATGCCTTCTTCCTCGTAAAATTCTGGGTGAGTAAGACATGGCTGTGGTGGTGGTGGGTTTCTTCTGCACGGTTGCATCCTGTTGGTGGGTGCGGAGCAGCACAGCTGGGCGTCACACCAGCCTGCCCTTGGGGGGCTGTGCTCGCCCTGGCCTTGAGTTGTCCCTGGGCACAGGTGCCACCAAGCAGCGTTTGGTGTCCCTGCCAAAGAACAAGAGAGACGGGAGGCCACTGTGGGCTTCGGGGCCCATGCGTGCCAGGCCGGAGACCTCACAGGTGACTGGAGTTATGCTGGAAAACACGGGGGCCCTGGACCTTCTTTCTGTTCTTGCTCCATTGAGCGAGGCGATCTATGAAATTCCACTGGAGCACGGGACCTGAGGCAGAACAGGGCTGGGATGAATGAAGATCAAATTTCCTGCTTCAGGATTTTAAAAGTGGCAGAGAGAATGCAAGACGGCTTTGCCCAAGGTGCTGCCTCCTTTGTGCTTTAAAACCACAAGGCCCGGTTCCCCCTGGTGCTGGGGCTTGCTGCTGTCCCACGGCCTTGGAGGGGAGCTTGGCTTCTGTTCTTTCTACACTAGTCAGGCCCAGGCCTGGGGACTGCTAACAGGTCTCAGGCATGCGGAGGACATGTGCCTAGTGGGGGTGAGGACACCAAGGCAGCAGGACACCAGATGACCTGTTAGCAATGAGTGTTTATACGTCCTCTTCAGTCTCTAGAAAATCTCCTCCAATATTTGCACTCCTTAGTGTGGCACTGGAGGCCCAAAGTGAGCTGGTTCCAGGGTGCTTTCCTTCCGTCTGCCCTGTGCCTGGCTGCTCTGTGTCTGATGGACTCTGTACCTTCTCTGCCCTCCTGCAGGGACACTTCCCTAAGATGGTGGCTCCTTTATGACAGCACCTTCCTCCCTTGGAGCAGGCAGATCATTGATTTTCCTCTTACTCCCAGCACATTTTGTTAATCAGATCCCATGCTGAGTCATAATTACTTGGGTGTGTGTCCCACGCCCCCTCTAGACCCGGACTGGCCCCGGGGCACCTTACTCCTAATAGTGGCTCCCATTTACTGAATACCTGCTGGGGGCTGTGCTAATAATGCTTTCTGGCACTTCCTCCAGTCCTCACAGTGTGAAGTGGAATTTGCCTCCTGTCCAGCTAAGAAAACAGACTCGGAGATGACAAAGGACAGGCTACTTGTAGGGTGGGGACCCTGGGCCTCTTATTAGATGAGTTTGGCTGTAGCGCCTCCGCTCTTTTTTCCTGACTGCTTCACACCCTGTGAACCCTATCCCATGGAGGAGAGAGGGGGTGTCTTTCCGTCCATCTGTTCACTGAGGATTCTCCAATACTGAGCAAACACCTTCACGAAACAGCCCAACAAATGGGGACATAAGTGGATAAATTAAGGAAAATGTTTTAAATTTCTTGGAGAATTTACATAGTAAATTTAGTTTGTTTAGTTTCTTGTGTCCTTACAGGATAACTAGATTTCATTTTTCATGATTCTGTATTGAATTAGGATTGTGAAAATAGCCTTCTACTTATATTAATGTTCTTGGGACAGGTAATATACATGGATAACCTGAACAAGCAAGAAGACCTTTCTAAATTGGGGGCTGCCACTAGTGATTAGAATGGTGGTTGGAGGTCAGTTATTATGTGGTAACACAGCAGGTTTCAAGGTATGGCCTGCGGACTCCCAGGGAGTTCATCGATATCCTTTCAATGGGCTGAGAAGGCCAGAGCTATTTGCACTGTGACACTGAGCGTGTGAATACTGCTGATAGGCACACTGATAGTTCAGAAGCAGTAGGGTAAAACGCTGAAGCTTTGGCTTCATCCAGCTGGTCTGCACACACAGTTTTTAAAAAGAGAACTGGTTACACCAAGAAGGTCTTCTATAAATTTTATTACATCTTGAACCTAGAATACACATTGCAAATGAATACACTGAGCCTGCCTGCCTGCCACTTCAAGGAAAACAACTGACAGTATTTATTTATTTATTTTTTTTTTTTTTTAAAGAATTTTATTTATTTATTCATGAAAGACACAGAGAGAGAGAGAGAGAGAGAGGCAGAGACACAGTAGGACACAGGCAGAGGGAGAAGCAGGCTCCATGCAGGGAGTCCGATGTGGGACTCGATCCCAGGTCTCCAGGATCACACCCCAGGCTTCAGGCTGCACTAAACTGCTGCGCCACCGGGGCTGCCCAAACTGACAGTGTTTATTACCAAAGGAAAAATTCCAGCTTTCTAGTAAAAATAAGAGCTTTGGAAAACTTGTATCCACCTCCATGAACTTGATAGCTTCCCAGTACTTTTTTTTTTTTTTCCCTAAAGATTTTATGTATTTATTCATGAGAGAAACAGAGAGAGGCAGAGACACAGGGAACTCGATGCAGGACTCGATACAGGGACCCTGGGATCACAACCTGAGCCAAAGGCAGAAGCTCAACCCCTGAGCCACCCAGGTGCCCCAACAGCTTCCCAGTACTTAACAGATTTTTCTGGTGAGACCCACAGCCATATTAACAAAAGTGATATATTTTTTTGATATTGTATGAGATAAACCAGTGGATTTTCATGGATTAGAGTATGAAAAGTTCATTGATAACGGTTTCAGATTCCACACTGCAGCTAATTTTTAAGAAACTGTCACTTGTTAAATTTTGGTATAGTATTACAGAAAAATGACCACAATTATCTGAAAAGCCTGTTAAAATACTCTTCCCTTTTCTAGTTCCAGATTTGTGTTAGGCTGGATTTCTTTTTTTCTTTCTTCTTTCTTTCTTTTTTCTTTCTTTTTTTTTTTTTTTTTTTGTATACTTGAACCAAAACAGCACATCATGGCAAACAATGTAGAAGCATGCTTGAGAATCTAGGTATTTTCCATGAAGGCACACATTAAATGTATTTCCAAAGTGTAAAACAGTACTACCCTTTCAATTTTTCTTTCGTTTTTGAAAATATAGGTATGTCTAATTAAAAAAGAAAAAGATATAATGAGTTTATTTTTTTAAGCAGATAATAAATATGTTTTAAATGTTCTCACTTTAAATTTCCACTACAGAAAGTGTAGCTAGATGTAACTTACAGAAACAAAAGCTCTTTGAGGACCTCAATCAATTTTAAGAGCAGAAAGGGGTCCTGAGATCAAAAAGTTTGAGAGCCACTATTGTGAAGGATATAAAAAGAGGCCGTTCTACTCAGGTTAATTATAATTAATCAGTAATTATAGGATATGATGAAAAGAAGCCATTTTCAGCACTTTCAAATGAAACGGTATTGGTTTTTAATGATAATAAGATTTCTTATAATTAGCATATTATTTGGATATAAAGCAGAAAAGAAAGTCCTTAGAAAGCTGTTCTTGTTTTTGCTTCCCAAATTTTCCATTTCGTTTGGGATAATTTTAATCAACGCTTTCAGTGATGGTGCCTTTTGGTCATAGATCCCCAAGTAGTGAGGTCTAGATGTGTGGTCTAGAGTGTGGTCACTAGTGTGAAATGTCCAAATTTAGAAATAACCGCCCTGAGATTACATATAAACTTATTAACATTTGCAAGATTAAAATAGAGCACTTCTATGAATGTGGTAGACGACTTTCCTCCCTCAGTATAATTGTGAGCAGTACTTAACCTTTCTAAAGACATTCAGTTGCAACAACGTTAAATGAAGAAAGGCCATTCGAATTACATTTACAATTTGCTGCAACTTAAAATCTCATTGGCTTCCTCTACTACCTTAGTGAGAATAAATTATATTTAAAACACCTATCTTGGGTATCAGGTGTTTCCAGCAGGTGTTTCTTAAGTAGGTTTAAAACTCCCTTTGAAATATTTTTTGTTATCAGCAGGTAACAAAATCAGAATTCTTGTTTCTGTGTGAATTCCATAAATTTCAACAGAGATCCTACACCCATTCTTTATTCTTCCCTCGTTTTCCTCGGTCTCAAAGTGCCTTGAAGTCTCTGGGTTGTCTTCCTTTGCTCATATGATTGTTCCTGAAACTGTTTTCAGAACATCAGCCACTTCAGCCTGGCTCAGCCAGGCCAGACAAGGTCAGGCGGTTGCCGTGGAGGAAGTACTGAGTGCTACCCCCAGCACCTGCACTTCGAGGTCAGCGGCATGGTGGCGCACCAAGTAGTGGTCAGTGCACTGTTCTCAGGGTGGAAGACTGGCCCCCGGGGCCTCGGGCCCCGACACATAAATGAGTGGCAGAGGCGAGGATGCCAGTGTGGGTGCCCCATCCATGTTCCAGCATGCCACTACTTAGCTCCTTTCTATTTCCTAGGACGAGCCTGTCCTATGGACAATACCACGTTTTGCTTATCCATTCACTAATTGATCGAGTTGGGGATTGTTTCCACTTGAGGCTTTTGATCAATTAATTCTGCTATCAAGTCTTTGTGTACAAGTCTTTGTGTGGACATACGGTTTCATTTTGCAGCATCTTTTCTTGGCATTTTTCCATATGTGTGGAATGTCTGGGTCCCACGGTGGCTCCATGTTTGATTTAAGAAACTGCCATGCTGTTTTCTTTTCTTTTTAAGATTTTATTTATTTATTAATGAGAGAGAGAGAGAGAGAGGCAGAGACACAGGCAGACGGAGAAGCAGGCTCCATGCAGGGAGCCCAACGTGGGACTCGATCCCGGGTCTCCAGGATCAGGCCCTGGGCTGAAGGTGGCGCTAAACCGCTGAGCCACCCGGGCTGCCTGCCATGCTGCTTTCTTAAGCAGTTTCTACCATTTTACCTTCCCATCAGTGAGATATTAAGGGTCAGTCAACAGCTCCTTCAACCACTAGGGCTGCCAGTATGAGGGTAGGGAGAGGTGACAGCGTTGTAGACAAGGGGCTGGCTAGCGAGAGCGCCAAGATGCAAGGTACAGGTGAGGTGCATTAGATGAGCTCAGGTGCCTTCAAGTATCTTGAGGTACTTTGCACCTAGGTCTTCACTTGTATGGACAGCACAGGTAGGTGGAAAAATTAGGAAGACAAAACATCAGCATTTGATGTCAGCAGTCAGTGGTTTTAACAATTTTTGAGCCAAGAGAATATTTGGATTCTTCTTACTAAGTGTTACAGTGGCTTTATTTGCCTTTGCCTTCTCTGTTTTTCTTTTCATGACCATCTCCTGATTATTTCCTTTCTCTTCTTTCCTGCCTACTTGTCATTCACTCTTGTGCATCTTAATCCTACACCTAAAAAATTTTTTTAAATATTTAATTACAAAGAGAAGAAAAAGGATTTTGTGGAAATGGGAGGAAGGGGCTTCTCTCTTTTTCAATAGTTGAACATGACTTAATGAGTCTTTTTTGAGCCAGGCACTCCACCAGGCATAGGCACATACTTGATTATTATTTAATCTTTGTGAGGCACATGTGGTTATTCCCACTTTACACGTGAAGAAATCGAGTCACGGAGAGGCAGAGTGACTTCTGCAAAGTCACACAGCTAATCAATGCCGGGTCAGCTGGACTCTGGAATCTGTGCCCTTTCCGTGAAATCTGTGTATGGCCTCTGCAGGGAGCATGCACAGCTCCCTAGCCCATCCGCTGACCTGTCCTCCTCCCTGGAAGCCAGTGATGATAACCAAAGGGAAGCAGACCAGTTTCTTCCTGAAGTCCTGCCATCATGGGATGCCCTGGCGTCCATTTACGTGGGGGCTTACAGGGAACAGACTGTGGCTACCAGCAAGTGCATGTCAGATCCTGAGACTTACTAGAAAGATCCATACAGCACTATTCGCTACCTTTGCAGGGGGGACTAGGGGAGCGGCATCATCTTTACATTATGATTACAAAAGCAACATCATAATATTCTAGACAGTCTCGGAAATGTATAATTTTTAATTCATTCCTAAATGCACCACAAATATAATCCATGTTTATGTAGCTTGAATGAAGAATGCATTAAACCTGGTATCCTGCTTTTCTTCCCTATCAGACACCCTTCCGTGTGGCCATATGCCACTGTATCGCCAATCACCATTTTTAATGACTATGTGATGTCCTATTTACTGGGTATATCCTAATTTAGCCATTCTTATTTTATTAAGTATTGATCATAATACTTTACATATGTGTGTGCATGTGTAAATAACCACGCTGATTTTTCTAAGGTCGTCAAGCACTGAGTAAGTAGAGCCAGCATCCTCAGAGCCTGGCGTGCCATGATATAAGACAAAACAATTTTCTCTTGTCACTTTGCTTTTTGAATCCCTCTTCATCTCTCTTTCTACTCAAAGATTTTAATTTTTTCTCATTCTCTATAGAAACTATTAATAAGGTTGAATGTACTATTTTCCCTCAATCTTTTTTTTAAAAAGAAGAAAACTTATTTATTTGATAGGGAGAGAGAGAGAGAGAGAGCACAAGTAGGCAGACAGCAGGCAGAGGGAGAGGGCGAAGCAGGCTCCCCACCAAGCAGGGAGCCGGATGCTGGGTTCTACCCCAGGACCCCAGGGTCATGACCTGAGCCGAAGGCAGACGCTTAACTGGCTGAGCCACCCAGGTGCCCTGGTTTTCCCTCAATTCTAAGACATACACACGTTCCCATCTCAACAGTTCTAGAAATAGGATGCTGCTTAGAGCAGACGCCATAAGCACTATGCTGGCCCCTCCAGAGATGAGGTTTTCATCACCTGCCCTTTGGGACCTGAGCCAACATTGAAGGCATCTCACCACCACCACCCCAACCTCCCATCACCTTAGTTATTTGCACTAGTAGTACTATAGACGACTAGTGCACATTTTAGCTTAAGTTTGAATTCCTACTTAAAACATCTCAGAAAAGCTAGCATTAAAGTTAATGATCGAGGAGGCATGTGTGGAACCAGATTTGTGATAAATGAGGCAGACTTGCATTAGCAGAGAACCAGACTTTTTTTCTTCTAAGATGGTGATCCATCAGGTGCTGTGTAGGCCCTAAGGATAGAAGAGGTCCACCTGCAAGCAGAGTCCTGCTCCATTTCAGCCCTGAGATTCACGCACATGGGTTGCCAGCGATATGGCACATGAAGCAGCTAATTTAAGGTAAAATGCCAACTGTCTTGGTATTGACCACAGGATTCCCAAAGCTAGACAAGGTGCGGGTATGATTCCATCATGAATCCTAAAAGACAGAAACCCAAGTCCCACTTGCAGCTGACTTTCAAGAGAAGTTCATTTCCAGCCACATGTGGTTTACTGAAGGAAATAAACAGAATTAATGGGTTTAACCAAATAAGAAACACAGTGAAACTAATATTTTTGAAGGAGCCTCAAAAAATTCTGCTCTGTCCTACCGGGGTGTTGAAAACTGTCAAGTTTGGCTCAAAGAAAGACATGTTACTAGCATGTTACTTAAAACCTTACAGATAAAAACGATTTAGAAGAATAGCATGATGAAGACTTAGTCTTAAAACTTTGATTGGAATATTTAAGTAATGTGGAAATGAAATTGGTTATGGATTCTATTGTTAAAGATGATTTTATATGCACTTATATAATGTTTCTTTTTTCCTTTCAAATTATTATTGAATTAATGGTATTTTAGAAACCAGCATAATATGATATTGCCCTGTGGTTAATCATAATGTTTTGCTTTTTAAAATTCTTGAGATGATGATCATTTGTCTAAGCAATTAACGATAAATATGTTTATATTTGTTTTTAAAGATTGTATTTATTTGGGAGCGAAAGTGAGAGAGCACAAGCGGAGCAGGGGGGAGAAGACGAAGCAGAGGGAGAGGCAGGCTCCCCGCTGAGCAGGGAGCCCGATATGGGACTCCATCCCAGGACCCTGAGATCATCATCTGAGTTAAAGGCAGATGCTTAACCAACTGAACCACCCAGGCACCCAACAATAAATACATGTATAGTTGTTCAACTTTCTTTACCTTATTTTTCTAGGGGAAGAAAACGAAAGGCTAGTTTTACTAACTAGAGCAGTTGTGAGAAGATCGTATAAAACAGAGCGAGGGAAGGCTAGTTATCTGGAAAGAGGACAGCAGCCTTTAGAAGATGCTTTTATCTTGGTAGGAATTAAATCACATTTGTTGGACAAAATGACAGGTGCTATAAATAAAACAACTGGGCTTTATGTAAGAAGAGACACCGGATGCACATGGAAGCTGCCCGAATGGCCCCCTCCAGAGTGGCAGCCTGTGTCTAATTGGATTCAGCATGATTTTGATTGGAGTTGTAGACTTGAGTCTATCATTTGGAACCAAACCCGCCCGTTGCTATTCGTGGAAAAGGAAGTTAGCAAAATGGAGTGATTTGCTCCCCACACGTCCTAAGCTGCTATCAGCAAGGGAAGGGCTTCTCAGTTCAACAAGCCTTTCATGTCTCTGTACTTCCGTCTCATCTCAAAATAGTGTTAAGTCCTGAAATTACAAGAGCAGTATCGAGTGGTGGCATGACGTAGATGGAAGGAAGATTAGCAAGTAAAACCACTATGTTCAGAGGTATTTATGAGGCTAATACATAATAATATATCGTGGGTGTTCTGTGATCATTTTTACCAGTGGTCTGTTTTTTTTTAAAAACTATCTCTTAAAGGCAGGTTCTGATACTTCATGGGGGGAAGGGCATGTGGATAACGGGAGTCCATGAACCTGCACATGCTTCCATTTTGGTTTGATTTCCTAAGAAAACTACCTGAAGCTTGTTAGCATTTTTTGCTTTGCTGTCTATTGTTGCTTCCTTCCTGTTTTCCTTTCCCCTATTGCACAGGGATAGGACTTTGTAGGCCCACCACCCCCACACTCCCAGGAAGCAGGAATCCCATCTGTAACTTTTGCATCTCCAGCAGTGCAGTGCATATAGCGGATTTTTAACAGTTTAAAAAAAAAAATCTGTTGGCTGAAAGGTCATTTTATTTCCTTCCCTACACCTAGATAAAGTGCTATACATCAGGGGCTATGACACACCTGCCAGGTAGCCAGCACAGACATCACATGCCAGTAGAGGAAGCATCTGATAGTTTATTGAGGGATGCTTCTAAAGGAATGTACTGAAGCCAGGGAGGACACCTTGAGAGATGCACACCAGAGCTTTTCCAGGCCATCTCTGGAGTTTGTTATGTTCTCTTAGAAATAGTTTTTGCATTTGCATTAAGTAATAAACATATACACCCTGGTGAGTCATTTAGTCAACATTCAGTGAACTCTACACTGATCCTAGAGACCTGGGAAAACAGACCAGAGTAAGAGGCACACCTTAGGGTCTGGTATGGGATGGCAGGTGAGTGACAGCACCATGGGATAGGAGTTGTGTCGGAAAGGTGGAAGCACAGAGGTAGAAGGAACCTTTTTTGCCTGCGAACATTCCAGAGGCCTTACAAAGACATAGCATTTGAGCAGAATCTTAAAAGAATTTGGTCAGTGGAAGGGGAGTGGGAAGGAGTTCAGGGGACGTAGACTTTTGTTCAGAGACAAGGAATCCTACTGGGAGGCATTGAAGGTCTTCTAGAACTTGGAGAACAACGAGAGATGAGGCGGAAACCTTGATCTCTGTTGCCATTCCTCTACTTAAAAGACTTACTGAATCCACCTGAAAATATAAGGCAGAATAGGACAGCCTAGAAAGTAGGAGCAGAAGCTCGCTCTGCTTTTCCCCCAATCCCTTAACCTCAGTCACTATGGATACTTTTTTTTTTTTTTAACTTGAACACTTAAGGACATCTAGGCAGAAAGTAAATTAGAAGTTCCTTAACCTCTTGCGAGATCCCGTCTGAGAGCTGTTCCTCTAATGCTTTCTGACCTGGGTCATCTGGCTCAAGTGGTTGCTCACACAGCCCAGCTCAGGAGTCCATCCTTTCCTGCACGAGGATGTTGAACTCCACACCCCAAGGTTACAGGCTGAGATGCTAAGCCCCTGTCCTCCCAAGAGCTACTGCTAACCAGAAGGTCCAGGGGCAGGCAAACGCATGATGCATTTGCACACCCCAGTATTTGCCCTGTTGATGGTAGCACAATTAGCTTCTCTGCAACTGTACCTCAAAAAAAACCCGAGAAGGAAAGAACTAAGGTGTCGGTGTCACGGTGTTCTCATCTCCAGACCTGGTTTTGTAAGAAATAAGTGACTTATTTGGACATAGTCATAAACCTCTCAGGGGTCTTGGTCAATTGTCTAAAATGAGACCCAGGCCCTTGGTGATATATGAAATCCCTCCCCACTGTGCAAGTGGAGATCCAGAGTACATCCAACCTCCCACCCTATTTTAATTTACTTTTTACATTACAAAAGCAATATAAGCTTATTATAACTAGTCCAAGGAGATCAAAAGACCATAAAAGAAAAGTGAAGTTTCCCCACAGCCATGTATCCTTCTGGAGTTTTTACATGCATCTACAAACATTGTACATTATTTGATTTTACTAAAAAGAATTATATTCTGATGTGAAAATGTTGGGGTTCAGAGTGAACAGTCAAGAAAGAATCTTTGAGACATACTCAGTTTTGTTTTTGTTTAAGATCTCATTTATTTGAGAGAAAGAAAGAGACCGCATGAGCAGGAGGAGGGGCAGAGGAAGAGTGAGAGAATCTCAAGCAGACTCCTTGCTGAGCATGAAGCCTGATGTGAGGCTCGATCCCATGACCCTGAGATCATGACCTGAGCTGAAACCAAGAGTCAGACACCAAACTGACTGAGCCACCCAGGCACCCCAAGTAGGGTGGCTCTCTTAAATCACGGGGGTAGTACCTGTGGGCAGAAAGAATCGCATTGAGGTTATGAGGGGGTGGCCAATTAGAACCTTTCAAGTTGCAAAGGGGTTAGGGATAGTCAAAATCTCTAAGGAAATTTGGAAGCAAGGTTTGCAGGACCTTGAGGGCTAGCTGTTGGGCCTTAGCCATGAGGCCCTTCAAATGTATATCAGTGGGCCATATGCTTGAGGATGATTGCTAACATATAGCTTGGGGGGTGGGGGTGGGGTAGAGATATGGGAACTTCCCAAAGGAATTTTTACGTGTTAAAGTAGGTTTATAGGATCCTGGAGGTCAGGATAACATTAAGCCAAGATTGCTTTTGCCCTTAGCAAACTATTATCCTCAAGGCATTTAAATTTCTAGAGGAAGATCACTCTGCCTGTCTCAAGGACTTGTCAGTGGGCTGTCAGTTGTGAGATTTAATGTTTTTCTTACTTAAAATATCGTGAGCAGAAAATGTCTTTTTACAGCAATGAGATTTAAGAGTAAGTCCCAATTTTTATTATTCTTTTTGGTAAACATGACTTGCCAGTAGAGGTGCCAGATTTAGCAAATAAAAATACAGTCACCCAGTCACATTTTAATTTCAGGTAAACAACATACACTTAAGTGCACATGTGTCCCGTGCAGTCTTTCAGACACAGATAATAAAAAAGTTTCTTACCTAAAAATCAAATGTAACTGGGTGTCTTGTATTTTATTTGGCAACTCTACACTTGTTAATTGATTTGTTGTCATTCCATAAAGGACTCTTTTTTGCACAAAAACTCCAGACCAGAAAAAGGTCCTTTTTCCATCTTGGAAAGGGTGGTCTCTGGCCAGTGTTCACACACCTGAAGAATGTGATGTGTGCAGGGCTAGCTCAGCTGGGAGCCCAGGACTCATTAACCGCCTCCATTGGCAAGAACTGCCCTATGCAGCTGCTTTGTACTTGGAGCTGAGACCTTGGCTCTTTCATCCCAGCTACTGTGTGAAGTCACCAGTGGCAGTTACCTGAAGTTGTGTGGGTGATATTAATTGAATTTTTTTTAAATGAATGCTGGTATTTGTAGGAATTTGCAATGCAAACAGCCAGCCTTTCAAGCAGTGCATATTGTAATTAAAGCAAGCTTTTAAGATTCTTTGAAGTACTAAATGTTTATGAAATTCAAATAGGGGTGCCAATCTGCACAATAAAGGGGCTCTTGGTGGTGTTTTTTTAAATCTTCTATTTTGTAGATGTAAATATATGCCATAATTAGTGGAAAGTAACTTGAAGAGCCAGGCTGAGTTTATTCCTATTATTCTTATTTAAAACAGCTGTGGCAGGAACCCTACAGCTGCTGTCCCGTTGTGTTGGGCAAGGGTGCAATGGTCTGAGGGGAACGTATTAAAGACTTGCTTCCCCGAGGTCAGCTTCATCACTCTCCCCCAGTGCAGGTTGCCTTGTCGGGGAGGTGTCCCAGGGTCATCCCAGCGATCCCCCAACTCAATCCACTGATGCCAAGGGGGTGGGCCAGGGGGCAGATGCATGCAAATGAGTCAGGCCGGAGGGTTTGAGAGCAGCCTGCATCCTCACGCCTGCCCTCCCCCCCCACAACCAGGGGGGCCCCCCCAGCACTGCCTCCTGGGCTACTTCTGCCCGCCGGCTTATTGCCCAGTGCAGAGCGATTGTCCTTTGGCGCCCGCGGGAGCAGCTGCAGGCCCACGTGGTGCCCTGCCTGGCCGAGCCTGGCCATGTGGCAGGCCTGGCCAGCCGCCCACTGCAGGGCCCGGCTCCCAGTGCCGCCTGCCAAGGAGCCAGATGCTGCCATTGGAAAAAATTGCTTCACAATTTGAAATCTTGGGCCTTTGATCATGGCTCAGAGAGGATGAAGAGGAGAGGTTCAAAGTGGCGGTTTGAAAATGCCAGCGTCTCCTTGCATCCATCAGTGCCTATTAGGACTGTCTCTTATGAGGGGACAGTCCTCTTGATGTTTTCATTTTTGCAACGGAGCCATTCCCACCCAGTTCTTCCAAGCCCTGGGGAGTGGAAGGGGGGGTCTGGGTGGGAATGGAGTGACCAGCTGCCGCCTCTTTCCCTAACCTGGTGCCCCTGCCCCCTCCCCTGCTTCCTCCCTGTCCCCCCAGCAGGATTCTTCCCTCCGAAGCAGCCTAGTGCCACTCCTGGGTGAGCTGTGCCCTTGGGTCTCCACTTGGCAGCTCTAGTGTTCATCTCCTGGTCCTTCAGCCACCTGGAGCCAGGTTTCCAGAGCCCTGGGCTCTGCACCCGTGGCCCCCTGGCCCAGCCCTCCCCTTCGAGGACTCTGCATCCTACTTAACAGGGCTCAGCCTCATTTTCCCTCACTCATAAAATGGGAAGGATCATATCTTTGAAGTATCTTGCTTTTTTATTTCAAATTTCAGAAACATAAACAGTAGAACAGACACGTGAATAAACGGGCTAGCGGAATGAGAGGTAATGAGACACAAATCCAGAGAACTGTCTGGTGACTTAAGTGTTTCGGCTGCATTTGAGGAGTATGAGACGAGGATGTTTATTTAAGAGAAAGTTTCGGGAAAGTGTGAGGCTTCCTTTTTTTGTCGTTCTTGTTTCTTTGCTGTCTGATGCAGTCAGCTTTGTCTGCCCGGCACTGTGACCTGCTTCTACTTTGACCTCGTATCGCTTTGCAGGACTTGCCCACCAGCAGACCCTGAAGTTCTTAATTGATTCAATACACATTTATTAACAATTGCCTTTTTTTTTTTTTTTTAATTTCCAGAATTCTGTAACCTCTCTAATCATCTCTTTGTGGGAAAGATGGCAATTTGGTGCTTGTTGAGCTGTTAGACTCAAAGCTTAAGACAGATCGTAAGCTCACAGATTAGAAGAAGTGCTGATTTTGCTCTTTGGGAAAAGCCATCGTTGTAGCTGTCCTGCATGCTGGATCCTTGTGTACTGAGGCTCAGCTCAGACTGGCTCTGTGGAGACTGGTTTTGATAATGAATTAGGAACCCCATTTATATGAGGTCACATCTATGTCCATGTAACTTGAGGCTCTGTCCATATCTGTTCTGGGGTGCGAGGATTCCCCGAGTTACTAGGAGCGGTGGTTCTGTTGCTAAAGGCTGCCAGTTAGGTCTCCTCTGCATTATCTCTTCCCATCACCCTGGTGGCTTCTTGAAGCAAGTCTTCTCTGTAGGTGATAGAGACCCCAAGAAGTCACCACTCTCCATGCTGTCGGTCAGATGGCTGGGATACAGTAAGTACAGAGGAAAAGTCAGATTTCTCAAATATCTGGATTAGCTGGAAGGGAGATCCGAAATCAAGATGGGGTTTATTTATTTATTTTATTTATTCATTCATGAGAACCAGAGGGAGAAGCAGGCTCCATGCAAGGAGCCCGATGTGGGACTCGATCCCGGAACTCCAGGATCATGCCCTGAGTCAAAGGCAGATGCTCAACCACTGAGCCACCCAGGCATCCCAGGATGGGGTTTTAAAAGATAAACGTAGAACTTGAATCCAGGGAAGCAGATAGGGCCTGAAGAACCTTGTCGGTGAGAAGGGGAAAGGACAGGTAAGAGCAAGGAGGAAACATGAAAACTGCGTAACTGTCCAACAGAGGTGTTCTCGGGCCTGCGTGATTCCAGGAGGCAGAGCTCTCAGGGCAAGTCACAGGGGAGCCAGTTGCAACTTGAGGTGTGTGGTAGCTGAGTCACCTCCAAGACCTTAGCCATGGGATCTGTGAATATATTGCATTGCACACAAAGGGGCATCGGGTTGCTTATCAGCAGCTAGGGAGAGTATCTTGGATTATCTGAGTGGACCCAGGGTAATCACCAGGTTCCTTAGAAGTAGAAGAGGAGGGCCAGGGAAAGATGGCAGCTGCCAGAGAAGGACACCGCCTGCTTTTACAGGCTCTGAAAATGGGGGGCCGGGCCCAGAGACAAGGAACGTGGGTGGCCTCCAGACCACTGCTGGAAGAAGCAAGGAAAGCAGATCCACCCTCACCCCAAAAGCTCTGGAGAGGCTCACAGCGCTGCCCACACCCTGAGCTTACCCTGGGGAGACCAATGTCAAAGTGTGTCCTGTAGAAGTATAAGATCATAAATTGTGGTTTGGGGGTTATTTTAAGATTTTATTTTTATTTATTCATGAGAGACACGCAGTGAGAGGCAGAGACGCAGACAGAGAGAGAAGCAGGCTCCCTGTGGGGAGCCCGATGTGGGACTCGATCCCAGGACCCCAGGATCACAACCTAGGCAACGGCAGATGCTTAACCTCTGAGCCACCCAGGTGCCCCAAATGTGTTGGTTTAAGCCACTTAGTTTGTGGTCATTCGTTAAGCAGCAGTAGAAAACTAATACGTCAGGAAAAAGAGCTAACAAGTCTGCCTAGCACATGGTATTTTCTTAAAGCAGTGATTTTCCTGTACCTAAAGATATTTAGCCCGAAGGCAGCACAGGTCAGCATACTGTAGAAGGGATTCCTGCATTTGGTAGTAGGAGAAAGAATTGGTCTCTAAACCCAGTTCGTATATAGGATCTCTAGGTTCTAAAGCAAAATGGGCAAGACTCCTTAGAAGGGCCTGTTTAGAATTCCCCTCCCCAGCCACACTTGTTGTGTGCGCACACGTGTGCGTGTTTAACTCCAGAGCCTGGCCCATAACCATTTTAAGCTGACTTGACCTCAAAGGAAAGGATAGGACATGGTTTGAATTTAGGATTTGTTGGGAAGATAAGTTTGCTGGGTTTTCACCGTTTCTCGGATTTTTTAATGTTAATTTGCTTTTAGAAACTATCCTGTGGTCAGAGAAAAGCTGATGTGGGCAGAAATCGTACCTCTGATACCAGCACATTCTTTATTTGCTTGTCTTCAGAACTGTATGAAATAGGTTTGCCCTGAGTTTTCAGTTGGGAAAAAGGAGTCAAGAGGGTGGGTAATGAACTCAGTGCCAATCTAAGGCTCATCACAGAGTTTGCCTCCTTTGTTGTTGATTCGATGCTAGAAATTCTGTCTTTGATATTACCTTTGCTCCATAGGAGCTCAGAGAATGCATTTCCTTCTGGAGGTAATCGTAACATCCTCAGCTGACAGATGATTATCTTTCACATCAATACCTCCTCCTAGAAAATTCCTGAAGAACAGCTGTGATATGGTTGGATGGCTACATGATTATTTTCCATGTTCAAGAGTAATTGCAGAGCAGTTGTAATAGCAAATGGGTTGTTTACTGTTAGTTGAGAAGCTTTTTAAAAGCCAACCTGTTAAATTTATACTAATAATTAAAGTTTTCTCAAATGTTAAAAAAAAAAAAAGGAAGATAATAATGAAACCATCTATCCCTCTTATCTAAATGGAAGCTAAAATGTGCATGGTCCTCATGACCCAGCGGTTCCACTCCTGGGGAACTTCCACCCAACAGAAATGCATACATATGTTCATCAAAAATATATGCAAGGGTGTACAGAGTAACACTTTTTTGGGGAGTGGGAGAGGGGCTGGTGGGGAGGGAGAGAGAATCTTAAGTAGCCTCTGTGCTCAGCATGGAGCCTGATGTAGGGCTCGATCTCACAACCTTGAGATCATGATTTGAGCCAAAACCAAGAGTCAGAAGCCCAACTGACTGAGCCACCCAGGCACCCCTACTGAGTAGCACTCTTCATGATCAGTCCCATTTGGAAACATCGCCAGTGCCCATCAGTAGTAGACTGCATAGATCGTGGTATTTTTTTCATTCAGTGGAATACTCTGTACAGACAAGGGTGAATGAGCTTACATACAGCCCTGAATGCATCTTACACACTATAGTGCTGAGCATATGGAACTAAACACAGAGTCCACACTTTGTGATTCCATTTGAAGTTCAAACCACCAGACAGAACTAAAATACAGTGTTTTAGCCTCTAGATCACCCCTGGGAGTTATGGGGCTGATTACTGGAAGAGAGCATGGGTGAGAGGGCTTCTGTTTCTTCACCTGGGTGCTGGTTACATGGTGTGTTTGCTGTATGAAAACT